>NC_056554.1:0-1285500 GCF_910596095.1 Thunnus maccoyii | reverse complement strand
CTGAGACCCTAGGCATACTAGGCATACTCTGCAAGTTTGAGCAAAACAGTTCCTGAATGCCAGAATGCGGATGAGTGAATTTAACAGTTGCTAAAAACTAGCCGGAGAATGAATTGAAGTCGGACCTGGACTACCAGAACAAACATTTTTGCCAGCTGACCTTCTTCAGGACCTTCTTCCTGTGTTTATGTTCTTGCTCCTGCCCCAGACACATCTGACCAGTATGCAAAGTGGATGTTCTCACATGACTTGTAGTGATGCATTCTGGTTTGCTTGGATTTTTCTCTATGTGAAAAGAAACCAAACCAAAGGGAAAAAAGCAAGTTTACCAACTCGTCCACTGATTCAGACCAGAGCAAAGCAAATATAGGATTGAAAATGCCCTTAATATCTTACTTGATGTGATCTGAGGTACTTGTTTAATATAAAAATGTTGATATTGTTATCTGCCTTCAGTTATTACCCTGCATGTGCTCAGAGCAATAGAGAACAGAATAGGATAGAGAGGTGAAACTGGAACCAGTTCTTTTCCAGAAGTAGGAAAATCTCAACATCATTCAAAATCACATTGACATTTGTAGGAACATAAACTAAAAATCCAGTCTTGCAACATAATCTTTCTCAACAGTATGACATGTTGTTCAGTCCATATGTGTAGACAAAAGAAGATCATGGTTTTCCAACTAAAGAGTTGGAAAATTGAATGTAGATGAATGTTTGTGAATATTATGGATATGGATGAAACCTATACCATGACATAAGCACCCATGTTGCCATGTCGCTAAATTTTCATGGGCACTGTAGTTTTTTTTATGCTACAAAATTAATAGTTCTTCAACTTTGTTAAAACTGTAAAGGTTTCGGTTACTATTGGTAAGTGCTGTAATAGAGACAATTTGTCTTTGAATATGGAAAGTAAGAACATGCTTTAATTTTTCATAAAGACAAACGAAAGAAATGCCGAATGAAAGGTTGCGTTGAATTGCAGAAACTAATGGAACAGAGGCTAGCCCGTACATGACGTCATGACTTCAGCTCTCTGTAAGCTTTCTGCATAAGATAATACTGTTTGTCCGGTATGTTGTGTGTGTGTTTCAGTGCATTTTCACTTGTTTTTCTTTCCTTTCTCTTACTATGTTGCTTGCTGTCTCTCTTCTCCAGGCTCTTCTTCGGAGATGTTATTAATAACAGTAAATTAATGGGCAACAGATGTTGTTTTGGACCAGTGATAAATCTAGATTCTCTACCTAAGGGCTGCTCACACTAAGCCTCAGAAGCTGCAGTGCAGAAATATTATTCAAATGCATTCATTCTGACATTCTTTTCCCCCGTCCAGCTTTCAGTGTGCCTGCTTCAGCAGCTGATAGGACTTTCACCTTCGACTATAACGCAACACCTTTAAAGACACTCTGTCCCTATTGCAAATCCACTGTTAGGATGAGGAAAGAGTTTGCTTTGCAGCTGCAACAAATATGAGCAGAAAAAGCCACAATATGATATGAGAGACAATCTGAATGTGGGAGCAAGTCATTGGGCCTTACGCAAGAGCATTTCTGTATTTACTTTGAGGTTTGTGTTCAAGATGGATTCAACAAACTCTGAACTTCACAAACTTGTAAATCACGCGATTCAGCTTGATGAATGTCACCTGTTCATGAGGAGGTGTGTGTTCAGCTTCGGGGGCTGCTGTCAGAAATGAGCACATGAAAACAGTCATTAGACAACTAACCCTCACCCTAGAAGGAAATCTCCCTGATGGAATGATCCATCATCAATCTACGAATATGCAAATATTTTCCATTTGAAAAGTTGAACTGCTGGAAACAAGATGTCTCCTACTTCTCTGCTTAAGTCCGTTATCAGTGTTTGTGCACTGGAGGCTTCAAGTTTCCACATCACACTCGTGTAAGTTGAATATTGGACCGTGATTAATTGTAGTAATTGATTAGTCGTGATGTCACAAATCACGCTCGTAGGTTCACGTCTTAAACTGAGATTTAAGATGAGGTCAGAGAAACATTCTTCCTTCAGCAGATGAATGTGAAAACAAAGTCTGCACATACATCATTCTGCACAGAGAAGGTCAAACATCCAACTGAAGGAACAAGAAGAGAAACAGGAGGAAGACTTTAAAAAGGCAACCAAAAAAACCTCCCAGTATATTTGCAGCCACGTTGCACATCACACTTAACAGAATATTCATTTATATGAAGAATATGAAGTTTTATCTTATTTTCTATTAAAGCTGAATTCCAGTAACATATTTAAAACACAAATTTGCTCAACACAGAAGGAAGAAGGCGTGTTTTTTCATCTGTACAGGCAGACTCTGGAATGTCAGGTCTGGACCACTTGTGATTAGGAGAAAATTCTAAACCCAAAATTGCTGAATGTAATTGCTGAAAAATGCTGAAGTTATTTAAAATCACTTGTATGTACCACTTAAACAGGCATTCCTGATGGAATCTTTGGCAAGCTTCATTCGTTCTTATTACATTTTTTTTTCTTTCTGGCTTCCAACACCAATTGAGGGCGTTCATACTTGCTATCACACTTTAAAACTGTCAGCTGTCATTTCAGTGTCCAATCAATGGGCCCCTTTTCCACTCCATTCACCTCTGTCATTTCTGTTCGACTACCCCCATAAAACAACATCACAATGGAATCTAATCACCAAAGACTCCTCATATATCTCTTCAACTTGTGCTGTTGTGCACACTGTCAAATAAATCCATTTTAATTACTCTTTTATTACTCTTTTTTTCTATTTTTTTTTAATTATTTGTGGAATGGTCTGGATGTGAAGCTTAAACAAAGAACAAACATAAATCAGTTCAAGAAGAGGTATATGGATGAGGAAGGGTTGTTTAACTGTTTTATTTTATTGACACTGGGTGGATATTGGGGTTATACATAGCATTGGCATAGTTGTTTATAAATTGTATATATGAGTTTATGGATGAGTAGTTGAGAAAGGGGAAGGAATAAATAAATGCATACTTCTTCCTGCTCCTTTTCCAACATTTCATTTGTGTTGTTTATGGGAATTTGAGAATATAGTTTATGAGAATTTGTTTATTGAGTTTGTTGCATAGGTTTATTGTTTATTTCATTTTATTGTTATTCTCGTTTTGTTTTGATCTGTTTTTTAATTTTACATGCTTGGAATAAAAATAGACTAACAACTAATTAACTAACTAACTAACTAACTAAGCCTTTCTTTCAGTTAGTCTCTCCTTATTGAAATAAACATCAAGTCCTTCTTAAAAAGTCACAATAACTCCTCAACAAGTTAGATTTTTACCTTAAAAAGGCCCCTGTATTTGAACATTCTTATTCTGAATGCTGGCATTTATTGTAAGTAATATCTATCCTAATTGGACATGCACTGAGCATATGGTCAACAGTAACTAGAAGGGGTGTAATACTACACAAAATTCACGGCTTGGTACGATTTAGACACAACAGAAAAAAAGAAAGGTAGAAAATAATATTTTGGTCTTTTATTTTGAAAAATTTAAACAGCCAACAATGGCTCATTGGCCAAAACTATTACTGAAACAGTTTACTGGCTGCAGTAGAAACAGAAAACAACCTCTCTGTTTCTTGCAAGGAGTCAGGACACCGGCTGACAGCTGTTTTGCTGATTTATGATCTAACTGTATATAAAGTAGTGTAAACTAGCTCCACCTCCAGCAGCTACAACAGTAACATGCTGCTCTAACACTGATGCTTCACTATTAATAATCTAAGGATGTCATATATAATAATATATATAATACATGGAAACATTTAAATCCATGTTAAAAGGCCATGATACTGAGAATTGGAACTGCCTTATTTGAGCTGGATTTAGTCTCTTCCTTGTGTGTTTGATGTATGTATTCACTATCTGTTGTGTTTTATTTCTATTTAAATTGTAACTGGTGTGCTGTCTTGGCCAGGTCTCCCTCGGAAAAGAGATTTCAATCTCAAGGGGCTTCCTGGTTAAATAGAAAAAAATATCAGTCAGACGGACCAAACCACTATGTTACTTTTGTAAACTTTACATTTTTCTCCGTCAAGGCAAAAGAAAGTCAAGAGTCATTTATCGTTAAGTCCAAAATTACTTTTGATAGTCAGTACTTTCACCCTCTTGTTCCTCTTTTGAAACTGTCTCTAGCACCAAGGAACAGAAGAATCAGAATATCATAAAAAAAAGTCATGTTGTATCCCAACCTCATTGGATGTACATGTTTGTTCAAAATCAACATTTAACAGGACTGGAAATAACAACAATAAATACTTTTATTGGACAACTATTCCTAAAATGAAATTAGGAATCTCACTTTTGTACAGCTTTTTAGCTTTACCAGCAAGATAATAGGGTTGTGACATGGCAGTGTCATTTGTGTGGCTGGCTGAAGGATCAGGAGAGAGAAAACAGCACCTTCAGTGTCTGCTAGCTGCTGGCTTTTTAAAAATGAATATTAGTTTATTTAGTTTTCTTAAAGAATGACAACAAAATTCACAAAATTGTGTGTTCCAATTTTTGTGTAACTGTTGTGTTTGAACCTTATCTGAGCAGATCTTGACAGGCTGCTGAGGACTCCAAATTCAAAACCTTTAACACACCTGTCACTGCTAGGATGGAGAATATGTTTGCAAAAGGTCAACAGTAACACACACACACACACACGCACACACACACACACACACACACACACACACACACACACACACACACACTCATACTCACACACACAGAGAGCTAAAAACTCTGACATCACCATTGTAGTTAGACCTTGGTTTTAGATACTACATATAGAGTAGATTCCAGTAGTTTCTATAAATTTTTATCCTCGTGCTGACTGATTGGCTCAGTGCTGTTTGATTGTATTGAAGTAAAGATAGGGCACACTGTGAAGCCACTGTTTTGTGTTGAGGTGTGATGTTGTGAATGGTTGTGATTGCATCGGGAGCTCAATGTGTTTTCCTGCAGAGTGGAGGTCAACAGGTCACAGAGAAGCATAAGATGGACATAATATGAGGGTCAGCATGGTACATCCAGGTTTTGTGCTGCATAGAAACACTAAGGGGCCGACAAAACAAACCTGGGAGCCAACCTTGATCTCTCATCCTCCGATGTGAAGTGGCTGAAACTCCAGCAAAACGGCAAACAGCGAGATTGGCCGGATGATTTATGGGTATTTGGCACACATCCAAAGCGAAAGAAAATTGTTTGTGCCAGGGTTTATGTTTGAACTGGAGCAGATTAGTGCATGCAGTGCAGAGTCTTATCATGGTATGATTTTCTCAGGAGAACCTGGTAATTTGTGTCTTTCGGCAGCGGCATAGCCATAAATAACACTAATACAATGTTGATACAAAGATGAGGTCAGCTAGCCACAGTTATCGTAATTAGGTTTTAAATGTCCAATTAAGTAATGCAACCTGATGGAGGAAGGAATGTCAAACTATCTGCTATCTTGATACCATACAAAAAACATCACATCTAGCAATCAATTATGGAAGTTCATTCATGACAAATGTATGAAGCAAATAAAAAAAAGTTAAGATTGAGTTAAATAAGTTTTAGGAGGACAGTGAGAATAGAGTTGTGAGTGTGATTAATATTTGGAACACACAAGAGAACAGTGTTTCTAGATTTGGGCAAGCAGTGAGGATTCTTTTTTGTCTTCAAAGCTGGGCTCTCTCAGTTGTGCCAGTTTTTTTTTTTTTTATCCCTTGCATGAAGACTAACTTAGAGGAAAACAAACTTTATTGGGCTTGACATAAAAGTGTCATTCTGTTAGACCCTGCAGTCTGAGTAACAAGTCCCAGCATGCTCCATCAGCTTTTTCAGTCAACCCTATCATCAGACAAGACATCAATATTAGACGATTCTGCAAAACATTGGATTATGTCAAATGGTAAATTATTAAACTATGTTTTCTACAATGTCTGTGCATGGCAACTGCTGTGTTTATGCAAATTAAATAAAGTGAAGCCTGCGAGTCGACTCCAGTCCACAACCTCACTCACATGGTTTATACTGTATACTGCAACAAACAGTGTATTTTGATCATGGCCCTGTGCATAAGCTGTCAGTGCTCTGCTCATTCTTCTGCTGTTCATATAGCATTCCATAAGCCCCACTTCCCCCAAAAAATACACCTCTGTGCTCTCAGTCTAGGTTTCCCCTAGTTATCAGATAAATTGAGTCAATTTGTCAGATTTCACACAGCTCCCTCCGGAGCCAAAAATGCCTTTATACTACTTTTTTCATATTTGCAGTAGTACTCCCCAACACCTCAAAACATATGCTCATGTGGAAAGTCAGGGGAATTCACTTTTAAGTCGGGAAATTGACACAGTAATGTCAGTTACAATGTTAAATAGTAAAAAGGCTCCGATGAATCGACTGTGCTACCTGCCTAGCTCCACACAAACTTAGAGACTAGTCGGTGAACATAATGGAGGATTTAGCAGCTGAATCTAAAGAGCGAGATGTATTTCTCAGGAGTTGGTGGAGACCAAACTAGAGCTAGAAAGAGAGTGGACTTTTGCTTTTCTTAATGTGAAAATAATGTCTATTGCATGTGAATTATCTTTGTGTCTGTCTATGCTTAAACTGTATAAAAGAGATCCTGTTTAAATAAAGGATTAAAAAAACAAAACATTCATAACACAAACTCAACTCCAAATGAATGCTTATGTTTCTCTGTGTCTGCTGGATGTGTGAATAGTCTAAATGTTAACACATTCACCATAACAACGCTATGAGGTGATAATATGTCAGTTGTGTGTTTACAGTTGGTTCAGCTGCCCAGAAATGGTTAAAAAATCTTTCAAAAAAAAATCAGGAAAACCCCCAAATAGTTTGATACTTAGGGCTGATACTTTTCCTGCATTCTTGCACATCTCAACTCACAGACTGAGAACAGTTTGAATTTATTTTGTGCTCACTAAACTTCCAAACAAAGTGACCTTTAGCACTAGAATACAGAACCAGCTACCTTTATAATACTGGGCTGTTCCTCCATTTCAGTCCCAGTGTGTCTAAGTAAACCTGGCAGGGACTTAGGGCAGACTGTATTGTACTTTGTACACTCTGTCTTCCAGCTGCTCTGCCTCATTGCTTAATGCACTGTATATCCACCTTCAATAATCTGCAGTACTTGATGTATGTCATTTAGGCGGGAGCAACATAAACATTCTTTATGGAACTATTTAAAAAAAAACAGAGGCTTTAAAGCTGTTTAGGCTGTTTGTGTTTTGCATGCCAAGTATCCATAGGGAGTGTATGAGATCTTTGAGCTGATATTCTGCTTCCCCTCCCTCCCGGCCTCCCCCACTTCATCACCTCCTGCTCCCACTATAAGAGCCGGGTTTGATCTAGTGGGTGTCTGAGTGTGCAGTATAACACCAACACTGTAGCTATGGATAGTGTCTAACAACACCTAGCCTCGTATCACTGCTCACCAAGCTCTTTCTGCTGGGACACAATCAGCTGTGGCTGAAGCTCTCAGGCCAAATTCAACCCCCCATCCTGTTTATGATACAGGGCAATATCTGGGGAAAAGTTCACTCTTCATCCCAGTCAGTTCTTCATAAATCTGTCTCCCTCTGTCTGTAATTCTCAGATATCTTGAGTTTAGTCCCACTAAGCTGTGACAGTTTCCAATACAGAGTACGTGTTATAATAGAAACATGTTGGAATAATGGAATGGTACTTTGAAGAGTTATAAACAACTTTCACAAGTACAAATACATGCACACATGTTTGTTACTGTACTTATGTTGTTAGGTCCTTACATTGACTCCTAATTCAAATCTTTGATTCAAATCTAATTTCTTATCCAAAACATATACTTTTGGCCAATCAGCCCACACTTTGGTCTAGACTGAATATAACACTTGTTTTACAATTGCAATGGAATTTGATTAAGACATTCATGATCCCTGCAGTATGAATCCTACTGACTTGTGACCCCCTGACTTTTCATCAGGGTCAAAAATGTGATTTTGTCCAACACTTTGCAATACCTGCGAAATGTACATTTGCATCAGCCTCAGCTCTACTTGTTCAGTGTTAATTAGCAAATAGCAGCATGTCCACGTGATAAATTAAAAGGGTATTTATAGTTGTACATTAAGGTGTTGTGGTGTCATTTTGGAGCCCTGTACATAGCTATATCGTAGCTGACGTCCATTTCCTCAAAAATGTAACCACACTTTGGGGCTACGGCAGCTGCTGCGATACCATGTGGAGACAACAAGAACTGTGATTAGTCAGCTTGGCCTGCTTGTGTTTTATCCTACAAAATGCTTGTAGAGTTCGCTGAGAGTGAAGACAACTTGAAGCAAATTAAAGAAGACTTTCTCCGCTATCTCCACTGGTAGCCCTGTGCTCACCATGATCACCACTCTCTATCACAGCCAATGAAACAACATATCCATGGTGACAACATGGCAGTCATCTATCATAATTTATGTAGAATAGATTGGTGAATGTAGAACATGTACAGCAGTGATGTTTGGTGTCTAAGCTCTGTCTCCATCACTCCCCACAAGGAAACACCAAGCTCAGCACAGCAGGGATTGGGGAGTGACAAGGATAAAGATACTTTTCTCTGAACCTACATAGAGAAGCGTGTTATGGGTGACCATAGATTGCAGAGGCTTGCAGAGGAGCCAACGTGTAATGAGTATAATTGTGTAGCAGTGGACTCAAGTTAAATACCTGCACTATCTGCTAGGTTTGATTTATAATTAATGGACAAAATAAGTTGTAATAAACCAAAAATAACAGCAATGTTCTCTGTAATTTTATTTTAATTTAGTATGCAGTTCTGTTCTAGTTTAAGGTTAGTTTTCTGTTTTTAAAGGTGCTGTATTTTTATTTTTATTTAAACCCACACAGCAGCCATAGTGTTGCACCTTGACATATTATACCTCTGTCCTGTTTCCCAGTGCCGACGACCCATAAGAACGTAATGTCTTTCTCTCTTAATAGGTGATAGCGTGTCTTCTTCTGTACTCTTGTACCTGTCACAAAGAAGCTTTGAAAATTACCCGGACCTCTATGACCCAGAGTCTCAGCATTATAAAGATAATATTATAAAAAGACATTTCCTAGTGAGCCAGAGTTGGAGAGAAAGGGAGAGGAATCAAGTAAAATAACAACCACAGGACTCCTGAATCCAGAGCAGAGCAAGCTGGCTAATGGGATAGTCTGGCTTATTTTGATAAGCCTTGCTAATTTAAGTGGGAGTTCCGTTCCATCACTGTGGATTATATGAGTCCCAGCTCAGTAACCATGGTAACTCAGTCAGCAGAACTAGCCTGCTCTGTGGCAGGATAACTGTCCAGCTTAATTTAGCTGCATGTCAAAGACTGTCCGATGGACGGAAACAGACTCTCAAAGATGGTTTCATCAAGTGTCTTTTCGCACTTACATCACTTGTCCATGTTCAGAAACATAAAATAGAAGAACTGTGAGGGACTTTTACAAAAATTCTTAAGTGAATCTCCATTTTAGTCATGGTCACTTCTGTGTTGGAGTGAACCCTTTTATTTAAAAGCTTAGCATTCATAATTTAACAAATAAAAGTGTGCCAGCATTATTTTGAAGTTATTTATTTATTCATTCACTCATTCTGTTCAAGCTGTGAGGACAAAAAGTAAATTAAATGAAGTCCAAACCATGAACCTCTGCTGTGTTTAAATGTATACAGTGGTAACTGCTTATAGTGATCACAGTTACAGTGATCAACTGCTTATATGGATCAAAAAGCTCTGAGACAGAATCATTCATATATAGTAAATGGACTGTACTTGTATAGCGCCTTTGTAGTCTTCCGACCACTCAAAGAGCTTTTACACTATGAATCACATTCACTAATTCACACACATTCATACGCTGAATGGGTACAGGGGCTACCATGCAAGGTCCCAACCTGCCCATCAGAGAAAATCTAATAATTCACACATATTCACACATGCGGACTGGAGGAGCCATGAATCGAATCGCCTATATTCTGATTAGTGGACGACCCGCTCCACCTCCTGAGCCACAACACGCATGTCACGCGCATCTCACACAAGGCTGCTGCGTCGCTTCATCTATAGATTCGAGGTCTTGCCTATTTTTTCTGCGTGACACGCGCGGTTCTCAGCAGAAATAGACAGGGAACACAATAGAAAGATAGGGCTGCCAGTGGCAGAAGCGCCGCAGCAGACACGCTTCCTGTGTGGACGCTGCAAGCGTGCGAGACGCAGCAGTTCAGCAATGCACATGCACTGCTGAGGTTCATGCATCCAGTGTGTCCCAGGCGTTAGCTTTCCTCTGATGGGCAGTGGAACAGCTTGAGCCTCAAGTGAAAGTTGACGTTAATTCTAGCCAGGCTTTTTCAAATAGTGTAGCTTTCTTTAGCTGCGTTGATGGAACACCCCTCAGCTCTCCAGACCCACTTATGCATAGTATGCTGTATGCACAGAATAAAACCATAATGTGGGCAGCATTTCCTCAAAAATGTCATTTGTTGCGCAAAATAGTTGCATATGAAAATCATTTTAGGAACTGAACAGTCACTGTCCAAAATCCTCAATCATACTCAGGATACGTGCTTCTGACATCCAGACATGACTCATTGGGAGTGCTGGACTCGTGGGAAACTATTAAAATCCCAGAGGGTCCAGAATGGAATCTGAAACCTTCATCGCGCCCTGAATGTCTCTTTTCCAGTGGATGGGAAACATATCAGCCCAGTTTTGAATTATCAGCAGTGCCAAAACAGAAGCAGTACATTGTAGATTTGCCCTAAAGAAAGTACAGCAGATTCTGCATTACATTAATAAAGGCCACAAGAAGATTCATTCTTCTGTTTCCAGCAGTTATCATCATCAGACAGTTAATTCAGTTTGTTGATTTTACCATGACACAACAATCCCTTAAAATACCTGTAATTAAGCCAGAAAATCTGCCAAAATACACATCAAACTACACATAGATGCATTTTCTGACCCGACGTCACTGTCTGCAGTTATTAGCAGGATGATCTGATAAACAGATGAGATGACTGTAGCCTGAGAAGCAGCGAGTCAAATCAATGGTACCACAGCTTAGTTCAGAATTGCCAATTGAAATTACAAATCATGAAAGCACCAGGGTTTAAGCAAGCTGATGGAGGTTTTGTACAAATACTTGCTTGCTCCCTGGGGTGGCTTCTTGTGGAGAATGGAGTCCGTTGTGCTGGGGTGAGGAGCTGGAGTCTGGATCTGGTAGTGATGAGTGAGTTGGCCGGTCCGGACTTGAAAAGGTTCCATTGGAAGAGAGCTCCTGGCTTATGCTCTCATGGTCTCCTAGGCTTGCTCCTCAACTCATGACTCCAGATTCAGAAGATGCTCTGAGTCACATCTTCAGACTAGCAAACTGTAAGCTTTCCACCGGCATGGCAGAAAGCAAGAAGAACCAGCAAGCAGCATCAAGCAGCCTTAAAGGGCCGCCTAAAAACAGCTTAAAAACATCAGCTTAAAACATCAAAACAGCAAACAGTAGACAGCCCTAAAAGAGCATAGTCTCAGATAAGACACTGTTATTAAGTTTCAGTCTGCTCACCCAGAAGGTGCCTCCTGGTCAATCCCAGGGTTGCAGAGTTCTGGGGGAGCAAAGTCAGTACAGTTACTCCATCAATCAAAATATTTACAATTTAACAATTGCATGATTCCTAATTTTGCAATTTGGATAGTAGCATTAGCGTTCTGACAGTGAAGCAAGCAGAATGGTACTAAACATGATAGGGTTATCATGGATGATGGGATTATGTTAGTGGTACATGTCTTGGCTTAAAGGTAGTGGAATAAAAGTCTAACCAAAGTACATAATAACACACATATGATATACACACATCAACATACAACAATAATTGTCCTTAGACAAAATCTTAATCTAATCCATAACTAATCCATAGGTTTTACAGTCCTCTGGTCTTTGGTCTGACTGCAAATGGCAGGGGTTCATGCCATTTGAGGGTGTGTGTGTGTGAGTGTGTGTGTAAAGTGTGTGTGTGAATAGGGCATGGCATATACTGCAGCATGTCTAGTGCCTTATGCTGGTTTGCCCAGTGATCAGTTCTTGGGTTGGTCACTCAAGTTGGAAAATCAAAATCCACAATGGGATTAAAATTGGTGCCAGCTCATCTCTGTGTGTGACTAGCTCTTAAAGGTGAGTTGTGATAACCAATGGTGGGGGTCGTTTGTCCACATGGTACTAACAAGTCACATTGGGGTGTGAATTGGTCTTCCTATCTTGCTGGCTCTTGTAGCTTGAAGGATCAAAGATGGTTTGGGTCAGTGGTCTGGTTTGGTGACCATGCAGGAGATGGGGGTTCCTTACTTTATGGGCCAGCATTCCTTGGGTGTTGAAGAAAGAGCTGGTCTGTTGTTTGAGGCTTGTGCTTTCTGCCTTCAAAACATGCACGGACTTTATCCTACAATACTATGACTCTCCTAAAGCCTGACTGCTCTGGCTGAAGGATATTGTTGTCAGGAACATTGTTGTTGGCAGGAAACCACATATTTGTAAGTAGACCATTGATTCTAGGAGTTTGGACAGGCAGGACAATTTGCCTTTGATAGCTGTTCAGGTCACAAATGTCACCACTTTTGTGAAAGGGAAGCACCTCAGCTGTTTTTCATATTAAGGAATTTTTCCTGACGGAAAGGTGGAATTAAAAATATGTACAAGAAGTGCAGTAATAACAGCAGTGAGGTGTAGAAGCCAGAGGTCAAGATCATCCTCACCAGGAGACTTTCTTGTGTTTAAGTTTATGAATGAGTACTTCTGAGTATGTGACAGGTCTAAGTGATAATTTGCTGTAATGATTGATCTGAAAATATTTCAGATCCATAACGTAAAGCAACATCCCAACATTAATAACACCTTAAACTGATTATTAATGGATTTGTCAAATATGTCAAATCAATGTGTAAAGTATGGGAAAAGTCATGCAGGCCGTATCATCTACTGAATTTGTTAAGAGCTTTGGAAATTAAGGAGGTGTTTTTAAAAGGAGTTTACTTGTTGCCTTTACAAATTAAGGATATATCACAATCCACTAATTTGTCCATTATTTATCACATTTAAAATCCCATTAACATACTTTAATTAGATTATTAATGATAGGTAAGAGAATGGAATTTTAAGGTAAATATTAGGATAGTATATATTGATGTGCATAATGTGATGTATTCTAGGCAGAATGCAGTTTTGTGAATGCAGTAGTTTTATATTGAACTCTCCCAACTCCCCTATCTTCTGATCTTCGGTTCTGAGTTTTGCTGTCACGAGAGCTCGTAACAGAGACAGTCTTGACAGCTCTGTGTTTATGGTAATGTCGGTCTGTAGAGATACTTTATGTGGAGAAGCTGCTGGGAACTTTGAGGCCCAAACATCAGACTCTCAAGACATGTGAAACTCACTTCGAAGATGCCTGTATGAACATAAACTCCTCCCTGAGGACAACTGATGATTTACTGATCTGCTGGTACAGTCAGGAAGCCTGAGGCAGCATCTATGAATATCGGCCTTTCCTCTCTGCTGACCAGTGTTGGCTTCAAAGTGAAAACCAGCTCAGTTCACTGCTTGCAAGCTGTGTGCAATTCAATAAGTAATACACCAAAATCAAATCACTAATCATAGCTAAGTGTTTCAAAATAGCAGCTACCATTATTGCTAATAGATTTTGCAGCTCTGCTAACAAAGCTTCAAAGAAGGTTAAAGATAATTAAAACTGCCATGCTGGTGTTTTTACCTGATTGAGCACATTAATTACATGCCTTACATCACCACTGACCAGTTTCCATAAATTTTCTGATCTTTCATTTCAGCACACCATGAAAATCATGGACTTGAAACCTGTACGAGAAATGGAATGGTCCAAAATTTTGGGAAATATGCTCGACCTATAGACAGTTTTCACAGCAGATATTTTGACATGTCACAATAGGAAAAAATAATCAAATGAATGGTGGCTGAATTACATTTAGCTACTTCAGTTTCAGGGTCCTGGTATTGTGCATGCTGACTCACTGTCACACTGTCATGGCTTACTGGGACACTTGAATAAAAGAGAGACATCATTAATGTTATTAATTACACCTGTGCTTTTCCTGCCAACTCTGAACTGGGACCAGTTCCAGAGAAGTTCAACACAGTTTTCCTTTGACAGACTTACTTGCTGACATTCTTCTACAACAATACTGTATTTGCGATTGTTTTAATTGGTGGTGGTGTGATGAATGTTTTGTCTGTCTGACTCATCTTCCTGTGAGTTTGTGTATGTGTAATTTGATCTCATGTGTCTGTTGCAGAAGACATCTTGATCTAATTGAAACTTCCTGTATAAATAAAGCTTCACTAAGTCACACAGTATTGTACGTTGTATGTCTGCACTTTTACTGGTTTCAGAAAAGGCATATATATGTATATGACATAAAATGAGAAGATATAGTCTCAGATGGAGTACAGTACTAAATATATAAAAGAAGTGAAAATAAAAAGTAAAATAAAGCAACCATATGCCATGCAGATCTGCCCAGAATGAAATCTGAATAACATATATTTTACTACTTGGTATTCAATGTCGATATTTGTCAAAACAAACTCAACTCAACATCATTTTGCTACCTTGCTCCGAAGCTTTCAACCATATCACAGTCTTAATCAACAGATGGAGTTAACCCAGTTGTCATGAAACTGTAGATCAGGGATTTTCAAAGAGTGACACTGTGGCCCCCCTCAGACAAAATTGAGACAAATGCAACTCCCAACAATCCAATTTTAAATAGGGATAATTGACTTTTTTGTCTGTATGTCCACTGGCTTTCATCACAGGGCAAATATGTGTATATGATGGACAGAGGGGAGGGTCAGTCTTCTGGGAATATAAGATTCTGAGCGAAGTTGAAAAAAGTTCATACTAACAGATTTTGTCATTCCTATTATTATTGTTTCATTACTTCGATTTTGGGGGTAATCATGCTTTCAGGTTTGGAACTATATGAGAGATATAAACAGGATGTATAACGTTGGCATGGATTTAGTGAGTTAGCTGTGGGTTAAGTCACAGCTAAAAATAAAGCAACCAAATGCCTTTTTGTCCTTACAGTTTGAAAACCCCTGCTCTAGATTCAATTCAATTCAGTTTTATTTATAGAGTGTCAAATCACAACAAAAGTAATCTCAGGGCACTTTTCACATAGAGCAAGTCTAGATTGTACTCTTTAATTTACCCAACATTTCCCCCATAAGCAGCACTTGGCGACAGCAGTGAGGAAAAACTCCCCTTTAACAGGAAGAAACCTTAAGCAGAACCTGGCTCTAGGTGGGCGGCTATCTGCTTTGACTAGTTGGTGATGATTTCCATTTTTCAGAGAAAACTTAGGACCTCTCCTCCATGTTAGCTTAAAAGTTGAGCTTTTATGCCAACACAGAGGAGAGCCCCTAAAAGTTCTTCAATCACCTGGTAAGTGGACATTGAGTTGAGATAGTCCTTTCTCTCCAGCTCAATTCTCTTTTGAACCTAATGTAGGACTCAAAGAAATGTCTGAACCAAACCATTCGTTCAAAACATCTAAGATCCTTACTGTGTGTTCAGCCTGAACATGAAGGTAATTTTAGAGGTGGTGTTATTGCATATAAAGTCAATGGAAAGACACAAGTAAATGCAAATTTAGAATACTTGTCTGTGTGAGTTGAAAATATTTTCAACTTGTGTGAAAACGTCCCACAGACGTGGTTGATGCATCCATTGCTTGCCAGTTTACAGCTAACATAGGCCTACAGTTGGTATTTTGGCTTTTTGGAGCAAATAAACACAAATGGTCCAGCAGTCAAATACGCTATGCTAAAAAAATGTGCTTTGCATTCTGTCTGAAGACATAGTTAGACCCTAACATAATTTACAATTATCAGTTTTATAATTAATTGTTCTGAATGTCCTTTCATTCCTGAGAATTCTTCATTCAGAGAGAAAATGACGTGACATTTTCATCACAGTAACAACTGATTTTCATTAATGATTTTTATTAATGATTAATAAATGTCTCATAGATCTAAAATATCAATTAATCACGTTAGGTTTTGGTGTCAGTCCGTTCCAATTTAACCTCTATTTTGCATCAACATTCAACCCTCCAGCAATGCACCAATGCTCTCCTTTTATCCTTTACATTACTTTTGCTTTTTAACACAAACCCACAGCTGAATACAACAAGGTCATGTGTAGAAAAGCAACCTCACAAATGGATCATTAACTAAGGAGGAAGAAGATGAGGCATGGTCTTTTAAATGGATACAAATCAAGTATTAACTTCATGTTTAACATGGACTCACTAATATGTGATATATGTCTTTGCTTTTGTATTGTATTGCCTTTGCTTTGTCTGTCAAAAGCACTTTGTAAATTCTGTTTTTAAAGGTGCGATATAAATAAAGTTACTATTATTATTAGTAGTAGAAGTATTATTAGTATTATGATTATTAATAATAATAATCATAATAAGAATAAGAATAATTCCATTATTTTCAGAATATGCGGACAGAGGCTAGAACTATGAAATTGTGTCTGTTACAGTTACAAGCCTATTTATTTTCGTTTTCCTTTTTTAATTGTAATTTAGATTTCACCATAAAGCACTTTCTTTATTCAACACTTACTGTTTTGATACTGTCAAACATACATGCTGTCAGACATTTTAGCAAGTGGCCAAAACGCCATGTATGGTAATTATCATGGGAGCAAAGGAGGAAATCGGATGACATCATTATAGAGCGATAAAGGGAAGAGGTTGTGGTGGATGAACTTTAACATGGGACATTGCTCTTTGTTTCCTGTTTCCAACCATGACTCAACATTGCTTTTTTTTTTTTAAACCTTGAGCACAATTGTCCCCTAGCCATAAATGTGATTAATGTTGTAACCATGTTAAAATATAATTTATCATATTTTCTTTTATACCTTTAGTTGTCATTTCTATCTGTAATAATTTTGTTAATTGCTGATATCTGGGAATATGGTAACATTACTAGTAAGGCATTTTATGAGGCAAGAAACATGAGAAGTCAAAAGATCATTCAGGTTGTAAACCAGGAGTCTCAAACTCTAATTAACCTGGGGCCCACTGGCCAGGTTGTTCTCACCTAGGGGACCGTTTGAATACTTGGTTGCTTTTTGTCAACAGTAAATTTCAACTTTATACACTTCAAAGCCTTGGAACGCGTATTTCCCTCTCCTCTCCCTCATACCTAGCATACTGATCCTCATGTTTAGAATAGTAATAAACTTGAGATTGTATTCCTTGCGTTCTCCTTGCAGATGACACAGGAAGCAGTAACATTAAGCCCCACAAAAAAGTCAATTGTCTCTTGAGATGTCTGTTGTCAAGGTTAACATCTCTTTAGTAAGGTTTAGAGACATTTTGCTGTCAGGTGCAGGAGTGTTTATGCTTACAAGATGTGCAGTGAGGTTCTGCTTGCGAATTTAGTATAGCTAAAGTATAATGCTGCAATATTGCATATTTTTCTTTTTGTCAACAAATTCCATATGCAGACCCAAACCGATTATTAATGTATTCTTCTGACAAGTGTGAGTGTGTATCAAAGCCTGATTTATCTTATTCCTCTGTGTCACAGAGCTACATTGTTGCCCAAAAATGATTAAAAACACATCAGTGAGCCACACTGTTGCACTGGCTGACATGTTCCTTCATTACCATGAACACACACACTGTAGTTTATTTTCACTCAATCCCACACACACACACTGTCCTGCTGCCAGAAATACTCACTAGAACACCAAATGTAGATTCATCTGCAGCTGAAAATAGTCCCCAACAAATGCACTATTTCCTGCAGTTTGAGTAATATTTCTTAAAAACTACAGTGTTCAGCTATTTCACTATATGCATTTGTGAGTTTTTATGTATGTCTTCAGCAGGAAACAACAGGCTTGGGCCTGAGAGTCACAGACAGGGTAGAGAGGTCAGAAACTACTGAGAGACATTGTTGGTTCTGTTCTTTTCATGGGATTTGTTAATGAGAAAAATATAGAATATTGTCAGCCTTTTCTTTTCAATGTAAAATAATGAGACAGTTATGTGCCCCATCATGGATAGAAATGATGGCCAAAAGTACTGAAGTTTGAGCCCTGCAATGTGCGAGCTATTTCTTTGTTTTTTTTTACTTTTTACCCACGTTTGGCTCAGCACCTGCCCACTTTGGTTTGGATGTGTGTGCATATTCTTATCTTCAAAACTACCAAAGTGACAGCTAAATTGTAATAAACCAGAAAAATCCTTTAAAACTCATATTTCACTAATCCAGTGACAACTTGACCACTGACAGGCAAAATGTTGTTCATTGCTTGAGACACATTTCGAAGAAGTCAGCGTGTGTGAATGAAAGCTCTATCTGTACAGATAACCTAATAAAGCTGCCAGACTGTCATGCACCCCTGCCCACATATTGTTCACAGCAGTGTAGCACTAATCTTGTGATAGCGACCCACATATGGTATTTATGCTGTCTGCCCCAGCACTGGGGACCGTAGTGCTGATGGCTAACTGATGGATGCTGGGAGACAGGCGTGCAGGGACTTGTTAAAAGGTTTTTACTGACCGTGTGTTAAAGGCTGCTCATGATCATTAAACACCAGTTAACCTCAAAACATTAGGCTGTCACAAAATCAAGTGGGCACAGAGAAGTTGCCCGGTGTGAGTGATGTCACAGCAGGGGACAAATGGCCTGGGTCACCCCAGGTTTGAGTTTCACCAAGCTGTGACAGATTTGTGTGTGTGTGTTTGTGTGTGTGTGTAATGTACACTTAGTAAAGGAGCACTAGCAAAAGAACACAGATTAATGACAACAGATGAATGCATAAATTTGTCCACTTAAAGTGGCTCTCACTTTACATTGTCTACATATCTAAATCCCCTCAGTTGTGATAACCATAGTTTCCCCATGGAGGTCATTACTCATCTAGAATGTTTGATATTATTGCATTACCATTTTGCTTCCCTGTTTCTCATTGAAATGATAAAATACTGATTCAACCCATAAATGATTAAAGCCCCAGAAAGCGGCACCCCAAATTTCATCCCATGTCTTCAAAAAAATGTGGTGCTAGAAGCTTGGATAAGTAGTGACTTCTTGCAGGGGCAATTGGGGACTGAAGCTGGCAAACTATCATGCTAGCCAGCTGGAAACATGCTAGTACAGGCACCACAACCAGTGTTGGACAGTAATATGTGAGGAATTACAATTTCAAATTCAGTAATTATATTACAGTTCTTATCCCAGTAAGGATCTGTTACTTTAACACTTGGGGGTCAGTGTGCTTGTTGTATTACTTAATGGAGGGTTGATATCAGTGTGGTCTCTGTGTTCTCTGTGAAAAGTTGTCTTATTCACATGTTGTGTGCTCTTAGCTGGCCTGCTAACATTAGCTATTCAGGAGTCACCTGACACTAGTTTAGTTCAGAGTTGCAGAGAGAGGTCTCCCCCACGTCTCATTTTCTATGTGTTAAATACAAAAGATGCAGTTTGTGGCTGGGGAGGATTCTGAGTTGTTTAAAGGAAACTTTGACTGAGCTAACTGCTGAGTAACAAAAGTAAAGTAATGAGTAATGTAACACGTTATTTTTGCTGCTGAGGAATAAAGTAATGTAACTATTTTTACAATGAACAATATGTAATAAGTAATTAATTACAATTTTCAAGTAATTTGCCCAATACTTGTCACAACAGCTTATTTAACTTGACTGATAACCAGACAATAAGAGAAATTTCCTTATCAAAGTTCACCAAAGTTTAACTCACTGCAAAATATTTCTGCTGATATCAGCCATTTCATTGACATGAATTGAGTTTTTCTTTAAATGCTTATTGTGTTCAGGCCAAAAAACTGATGGATGGATGGATCATGTTTTATTGGTTGGCGGGAATGATCCAGAGGTTGAGGCTGATTTGTCCATATACATTTTGGATGGCTAATTCATCTAAATGCTTTCAAAATACGAGCTTGTTATGCGGTTAGCTTACAAGCCAAAACTTTATACACATGTGATGGAAGATAGTAATGGAAAAAAGATTCCCATGGTCGGTGGAAAACTCAAGATTAACCTAGTGTAATATGGCAGTGGTTCCCAACCTGAGAGTCCGGACCTTATTCTAATCTTTGTCATCATTTTTTTTTCTTTTTCTTTTTGTGAATAACGGGATAACATGACCTTTTCAAGACTTCAAGTGACAAGGGGTTGCAACTACACATTGCTTCATTTTAAAAGGTCACAATCCGAAAAGGTTGGGAACCACTGTAATATACAGTCTGATTGAATAGCCTCTTCTGAGCTACAGGTGTATGGTAAACCAGAGTTGGTCATGTGAGCAATACAACATTAAAAATATTAGAAAGGGGTTCTCCACCAATTTTACATTTCCAAATCATTTTACTGGTCGTGGATCTCCTCTAAAAACTATTGTATTATATCTTCTGTGGCTCTAGATAATCTTTATCAAGTCTGAGAAAATAACTTGGGTAGCATCAACAGTATCTCAGCTTAGGCTTGAAGACCACAATTTATAACAGAAAGCCTGTGTTACAGTACTAACTTTCAGTACTTTTTGATACTTAAAAATACCCAGTTATACTTAGCTCCTCTGTACAAACTAAGAGACTAAGAACACTATAAAGTTTCATGTAGTCTTGCATTTTCATGCCTGCCACAGGCATTAACTATTGCTTTAGGTGCTCTTTAACCTTTTCAGACCATTCTAACTTTAACACTGAGGTACACACTACACAATAGTCAACTGGATTTATTAAAAACTCACAGGACTCCTGCTACTGCCCTCAGCCCCCGTACACTCCACTCCTCGACCTCCTCTCCCAGACACACACACACACACACATACACATACGGACCCTCTTTCCCCCAACATCCCTCGTTTAGAAACATAAGTCTCCATTTCACCGACCTAGCTTTGTTTTCATAGCAAACCCAGAGGCCCTCTTCCTCTACACTGGCGACCCCGACAACTTTCTCTTCTTCCCCATCCCAATCTGAGAGTTATTAGTATGGAGGAGAGTATTGTTGTTTTTAATGTAGCTGCAGACCTTTTGTGCAGGAACTGGTGTCTTCTTTCTGGCCTAAGGTTGTGTTGTTAGTGAAGGATGCCAGATGTGTGGAAAGTGAAGGATGCCATCCTTGGTTTCTTTTCATATCATCCTTGATAATCTTCAAAGGAGCTTTTTATCATCAACAAACTCATCACAGACACACACAAAGATATACACATTAAGCTGCAACAAACTGAGTGAACCTGAAAATGCATATGGAGTGCCTGTTGAAAAAACACTTTATGGAAATAACTGAAGCAGACAAAACACATTTTGTCGGAGATACTGAACTCTATAGGAGGTGTGCATGTTAAGAACCTCTGGTCTGAGTCATACTGAATGAAGAGATGAGAAAAATGATTCACAAAAGGAGAAAGGCTAGAAAAGACTAGATAGAAGATAACTGATGGATATTTTGGAAAGACTGCATCTGTTCAAGTGATCATTCAGTCTCATTTGAGTTACTGGAGATAAGAAAATGTTTTTCAAGTGCTACAATTTCATGCATATGAATGTCTGTGTGAGTGTGTCTGTGCGGGTAAATGGCAGAGTACCAAACTATGTCCATGAACGGGGCTTATGAAAACCATATGACATGCTCTGAAAAAGAAAGAAATGCACAGTTCGCTGCACCTCCCCCCATTCTGACACACACATTCACATAGCGCCCCCCACCTCTTCCAAAAACATACAATTCTTTTCCTCAACTCCCTCCTTTCTCCCTTTCTGCCCACCCTCCTTTTTGCAATATCTCCCTCCCTCTATCCCCCCTTCCCTTTTCTCTCCTCCCTCCCTGCTCTCTGAAATGTTGAGACAATCTGCATGCACTCAACTCCAGCACAGATCTGTTTCAGCAGAGTAGAGTGAAGAGCACAGTCAGTGAAAAAAAGAAAAAAAAAATCAGGGTTCAAATGAAGGGAGAAAAGTACAGATAGACAAAAAAAAAAACAGGCCAAGAGAAAAAGCCACAGTTAAAAAGAAACTTTCAAAAGCAGGGAGATAAAAGTGTGGAGAAAGTCACAGTGAGAGACAGGCGGAGAGTGGAGAGATACATTCAGTTCTAAAAAAGAATGGGCACCCTGGTGAGCAGTGCTGCTGCTCTACTCTTAATCTCCCTTCTGGCTTTGCTCTTTGGAGTTTCTTCAGTCCTGGGCCAGGACCTGACAGAGAGGGATGCACTATGCAATGCGGATGGCTGTTTTGTGGTCTACTTCCAACGCAAGACTTTTCTGGAATCATGGAGGGCCTGCAAGAATAAAGGTGGTAACCTGGCTACCATCAAACGCAAGCAGGATGCCAACACTATTACCACTCTCTTCTCCTCTCTGGACTTGCGCCACTCACGCACCAAGGTCCAGGTATGGATTGGCCTGCAGCGGCAGCCTCGCCAGTGCGCCACCACGCGCCCGCTCCGGGGTTTCTCTTGGACTACTGGTGACCAGGACACAGAGTATACTAACTGGCAGAGAGAGGTCTCCCCTAGCATGTGCTCAGTGCCACGCTGTGTAGTTATGGGCTACAGCACTGAAGAGCAGAATGATAACTTTAAATGGCTGGATGGTCCCTGCTCAGTCCCTGTAGATGGGTATCTTTGCCATTATGCCTACAAAGGAATGTGTCCTGCGTTGTGGAGTGAAGGGGCAGGCAATGCCCTCTACACCACACCATTTAACCTTCTAAGCACACTTCTAACCCATGTACCCTTTGGATCAGTTGCTACTGTGCCCTGCCCCACAGGCACTAAGGAAGAACAGTCAGTTCTGTGTTTGCTGAAGGAAGATGGCTCAGTGGGGTGGTCAAGAGATTCCCCCCTCTGTGCCGATCCCCCTCTATCACACAACTGGTGTGACCAGAATAACGGCGGATGTGAACATTTCTGCAGGCCAGCCGGTGCTCACTTCTATTGTGAGTGTGCTGACGGTTATCAACTAAGAGACAATGGGCAGAGCTGTGAGCTGTCTGATGTTTGTGAAGGGGCCCCCTGCGAATCTGAGTGCCTGCCCCTTTCAGATGGGTACCGTTGTGCCTGCCCTGAAGGATACATGCTTGCACCAGATGAACGTGGCTGTCTGGATGTAGACGAGTGCCTTCAGAGTCCCTGTGAGCAGCATTGTGTGAATGCTCCAGGGACATTTGAATGTCGCTGTCGGGAGGGTTACCTTCCTGATGATGAGGGTGGGTGTGAGGACATAGATGAGTGTGTAAATGACCCATGTGAACACGCCTGTGAGAACACTCAAGGTTCTCATATCTGCCACTGCCATCTGGGTTTTTCCCCGCTGCCTGAGGACCCCAGCCGATGCCAAGACACTGACGAGTGCCAGATCCCTGGGACCTGCGAGCAGATGTGTGTGAATTATGATGGTGGATTTGAGTGTTACTGCGAGGAAGGCTATGAACTCATGTCTGATCATTACTCATGTCGGAAGATAGGGGAAGGAGATGATCAATCTGCTGCCACTCACCGGCCTGGACCTGTATGGGACCGTGTGGACTATGACATATGGAACCCACAGCAGTCCCACACTGACTGGCCTCCAGAGGTGGAGCAATCTCTGGACTGGTTGACCGATCCACCCAGAGTTTTGGACTCTGATGTCATTTGGGTCACTAGTGCCCCTCAGGAGGAACTGCCCTTTGATCCAGCACTGAACCCTCTGAACCCTCAGACTGAGGAACATGACGAAGACATAGACAATGGAGGACCTGACTGGTTGGAGTGGGGGCAGAGATTCCAGTCTGAGCTAGGAGCTTCGCCAACCATCATCTCCACTACACCTCCACCCACCACCAGCTCCAGCACCACCGGAGACTGGTACGAAGATGATGAGGAGGAGACCACCACAGCTTTCCCCTTTCTTCCTACCTCTACAATCTCTGAGGGAGCTTGGAATTGGTGGGCTGGGCTCACTCCTGCGAGTCAGAAACCAGGAAATCCAGAGGATTCAGTCACAGACCACTACATGCCTACCAATTCCAGCTACCACAATGAGGCAGAGGAGGAAAAGTACCCCCTTAGGGAAAACTCTCAGTTCCCAGAGGAGGAGTTGGGGGAGGAGGAAGAGAATAATGTGGAGATCACCCATTCCCAAGACCCAGCTGTTCCCACCCAGCTTATTCCGTCCCAGCCACCCCCAAGCGAGGGCGGAGAGAACGGTGACAACCTGGATTCTGTCCAGGAGGACAGGGGACAGAAACAGAGCAGCACCTGGCTCCTGGTGGGCCTCTTAGTGCCAATCTGCATTTTCATTGTGGTGATGGTGGCACTGGGTATTGTCTACTGCACCCGGTGTGCTGTTCAGCCACGCAACAAAAATGCCACTGACTGCTACCACTGGATCGCTGGGGCTCATGACAAACAGGGAGCTCCTAACCCCTCTGCAGGGGTCAAGACCCATGTTTAAACAGAGAAGAGAGAAAATGACATTCACATAAACAGACTCTGTTTCAGAGGTAAGCAGGAGTGAATAATGAACCTGGTAGGGGACAAGCTAAATGTTTTACCCTCTGTCATTGGAACTGCCCACTCTTTAAACACATTTGGATATTACTGTTGAATATCAATTGATAGAGGTGGGGAAGGGACACTCAAAACCACTGACCTTTCTTTGGGATGGGGTGCTATGTGGTACAAACTGCTTTGATGTTGCATACACTGACCACACAGCACAAGATCTTATTGCTTCATGATTGCACTAGATTACATAGTGATAAAATATTACCGTCTTCATTAGTAATCTTGAAAAATCTGATAATATCTGAGCATAATGTGTGTAGTCATTGATTCATTTCAGCATTTCACAGCTGGATACAGATCCTGGCAAGAGCTTTGGAAATCAGTGTACTGATGACAAAAGCATTGTGCCTTTTTGAGGCAGCAAAACTTGACTGTGAGGTCCCTTTTATGCAAAATCCTCAGGCTCAGTTAATTTTAATAGCATAGCACTGTAGATAACCATTACTGTCAAATGTGTTAAAGGGATTTAGATGCATCTTTAGCTCACATCAGTGGTGAGTGTAAGAAGACTGTATGAAAATTTCCCTTTATGAAAAAAGCCATTCTGAAGCCACATGATAATGCTGGGAAAGCAATCATTTAAAATCACTGTGTTGGTGTTGAATGGTTAATAGAGATCAAAACCTTCTTTGTATATACTGTTTTTTGTATATATGTTTATCTCAAACTTACCACCAGCCATTTTTTTTAGAAAATGTAATAGCATTAATAATTCAATGACATGCCTTTTTTATGGACCCTGTAAACCTGGTGATATGCAGAGGAATGTCTGTCTGCACATGGGAATGTCTTTCCCTATTCATGTCAAGTTGAGAGCACTTCTCCTTTCCTTAACTTTTTTTGAAAAGAGGTTAAAGTGCAGATGTTCACACTGCACAGGGAATGTTGCAGGGGCTGGTGGTTGACATTAGCCTTGACCTTGTTCATGAAATGTCCATCAGTCACCCTTCGTAACCCTAATTCATTAGTGCACCTGAGAATATTTTGTCTTAGACCAGCCCTAAATTGTTTTATGGCCTTGTTGGATCAAATCCAGTTGTGTGAGACTGCAGTCAGTGTGACACCTTGCAGTTGCCGGTGCAACTTCAGGTTTTCAACAATTTAACAAGATAATCAGATCACTTATGAATAACACCAGGGAGCATCATCACATTTGCTCTTTTGTAGAACTGCTCATTGGTTACTAGGGTCTAAAAACTTTGAAGACCAAAGCGGAAAAAAAAAAATGCAAGGCATTTACAAATTAAAGCACATTTGATTTTATGGATAACTTTTTATTTAATGACTGGGGAAATAAATCACCATTCCAAATTTATATATGAAATATGTCTTTATTTTATTGAATGACTGTGAAATAGAAAAAACACCTGATGTCTTTTTTATTTTCTGTTACATGTTAAGAAATAGTGAATTAAAAACTATGACAAGGGTTGAGCGTGAACGTTTATTATTGACATTGGAAACAGTAATTTGACAAGATGCAATTCAGTACTTCTCAGCGTCCACCCACTAACTTTTTTCTGAAGCTTTCAAGCATATCTTGCAGTCTTCATCAGGGGATGAGACGAAGTTTGTCATGGAGTTAGCTCAATTGCCATCACATGCTAAATGTGGAACCATGATCCACTCAGGAAGCAGCTTACAATCTCCAGAATAGGCTAGTAAATGGAGCTTGAGGTCAGAAATTTTTGTTAATGTCAAGGGTTGTTTTGGATTACACGGATCTGTTTTTTATGGAGTTTGAGATGACATCACTGCTCAGAATTTTTGAAATGTGCCGAAAGTGATATTCTTATAATTTACCTTTTCAGAGACTCTGAAGCAGCAGTGAATTGAAAAGCCACAAGGTATTTAGAGTCACATCCTCAGAATAGTGGAGGAATGAATGTGGGTGGAGGGAGGGGTGGGTGTGTGACAATAAGGATACTGTAATTTCAATAATGACCATGATCCTCAGAGGGCCCTTTGTTTGTGGAAAGGGTTTTTACGGAAAATACAACAGGATACTTGAGCACAGTCTCCTCTGGCAGTAAGGAAGCATTGTGATTGTATTGACTAATGGAATGTGCTGATCAAAACCAGGTCCTGGCTCTGTGAGTGACTCTCAGAGGGGGTCTCTCTCTCTCTCACACTCTCTCCTGTCTCTCTCTCCCCCTCTGACCTATTTTCAACACTGTCATCCCTTGCTGGAGCTCTCAGTATACAGACACAATCCAGTCACCAGTGTGCTTATATGTTTGGTAACCCTCAATGAAACAGTCTCTAAAAACACTATGATGTCAGTCCAGCAGATGTGTATCATGTAAAGATGCTGAGTTTTAAAGTATGATTCCAGTTTATTGCAAATTGGGTTTTATGGTCATAGTTTTCTCCATCATTTCTATCAATAATAATCACATTGTATTCAAGTTATTTGTTGTAGCAATGTTGTTCTGTTCCCAGATCTCAGCAAACTCGATGGAGCAAGAAACATGACAAGTAATACATGTTGTAAAAATGAAGGATAACTGTTTGTTAGCCTGTCTGTAAACCACAGTTATAGACAAACTTCTTGCATCATATTTGACCTACAGTACTTGTCGTAGTTGTTGCACACTTTTCTTGTGCAGTGAGGCTGGCAACTTGTCCCGAGCCCCAAACCCTCAGGGGGCCCCAAGGCTCACTCCGCGGCCATTAGTTTGTGGTAAATGAATTAACTGAAAATGTGTGCTCAATTTTAAATCTAATTTTAAGAGCTTTGTTGTCAGATGATGCATTTTACTAAATAACATTGTGCTTTATTTAGTAGATATGGCAGGTAATGAGGTCCATTAAGGACCCATAGCTAATTTTTGCCCTAGGGCCCCCTAGTGGGTTAATCTGGCCCTGGCAGTGAATGACATTTCAGGTTTTTTCACTTTTAGTTTGACCTCCAAATAAAGTGGTTTAGATCATCAAGATAAACTGTTTGTTTGTTTCCAAACTGTCTGACCATCTGTCTGCTTGTGCTTCTTGGCCCTGTGGACTTGTTGTAGTGTGCTACTGAGCACAATGTTGTTATAACTGATAGGAAAGCTAGCTACACAAATGAAACACAAGTTATTATAAACTGCAATTATCCTTTAATGTGTTATATGGGTCATACTACAAAAACAAAAACAAAAACAATTCTACAAAAAAAGTGCTGTCACTTACTTTTGCAGACACCAAAATCCTTTAAGTTGACCTAATAATCACATTAATTACATGTGTTCTATAAATAAAGACTGTCCTGGCAATGATAACACAAAGTTTATTCATCTAATGTTCAATGTTTGTTTTAACAATTTATTTAAAATGCCAAATTCAAGGAAATGTCTTGTCACTTTGATCATACATGGAAGTGGAGCCCAAAATTACATGTGTTATGCTACACAAAATGCTTTTATTTTGAAATAATCCACTGACCCTTTGAAGCTCTTCCGGGATCAAGAGGTCATTGGATTAAGTGCAGTGGACAAAGTCATATGGTAAGTGAGATGTCTTACTTCATTTGTTTAAAATGTCACGATTTATTTTAGAATTTTAAGCGAAGCTTTTAAGTCCGTCATTTGTGTGACTCATTTCATAGATGTGGGGATGGAAAATTAGACATAAAAATTGATTACTGGTGTTACTACATGTTTTCTCAGTGACTTTCTAGCAATATTTTGATTGGTAATCATCAGTTGATATTTTAGAGTTAGTATCAAACACTTTTAGTTTGAATATTCTTCAATTGTTAGTTTGACTGAAAAAAAGGTGGAGCAAATCAAATGAATTCATACAATGTTGTTTAAACTTGTGCAATTTTATTTAAAAAATGTAAATAATATATACATAATATTTTTCTTAGTCTTAACATTCCACTACTCCGCCTTTAACTAAATATTCAGATTGTAATGAGAAAAATATTTTAATAAACATTTAATGTCATTCACATTATAGGTAACACCAATGACAAAGAATCTTTAATGAAATGTATAAAAATAATAAAAATGCATTAAGCTCTACTTGTGGATTCATCTATTTTAGAAGTTAGATATTGCATTACAAAAAGCTTTAGGTATGTAAGAAGGAATACATTTCAGCAAATTTATATCACCCAGATTCCATCATTTCTGTAGAATGACCCATATACAATGATTAAAACAAATGAAAGGTCTCAAAAGAGGCATTTCATAATTGAACTCTTCATGATGCCTGAGAGCAGCTGTGCACTGTGTGTCTCATCTATCAGGACAGCATACAGTGTAGCATACACAAGCAAAATTTGCAATCATTGTGATTTGATTTGTTTGTTTGTTTCAATGGCTGCTGAGAATTCAAGCTTTCTAAACAAGCAGAGGTGGAGTGACTTTGTGGATTTGCTGGCAGTGGTCCAAACTACCAGGCCCCCTAAACCACCCACTGTAGACTCTGCCTCCAGTCATGCAGCGGGTGGGCTTTCACAACCTCATAGGAGTTGTGGTTAATGAATGCAACAAAAATAACTTGCTATCAAAGATTTGGACATGATGTCAGCAGGGCCATAGCTACCACTGAGGACACACAGCCTTGTCCTCTGTGATATTTTTCAAAGAGTATGGTTTCAACTATTATTACAATTACACATAAAAAATAAAACTGTTTTTCTAAGGTAGTTTAAATTTTGTTTTTAAATTTCTCCACCATAATTACATTCCTGGCAGTTCAGAGATGGCTTTGAAACGGTCAGTCAGTCAATTTAGATGTTATCCTGATGAACCGTGCTTCATTTAAAG
This sequence comes from Thunnus maccoyii, assembly GCF_910596095.1. Lineage (NCBI taxonomy): Eukaryota > Metazoa > Chordata > Actinopteri > Scombriformes > Scombridae > Thunnus > Thunnus maccoyii. The sequence continues at coordinate 1,256,062 of NC_056554.1, read as the reverse complement.
TTATTACAATTAATCCTCTGGAGACCATGAATATCTGTATCAAATGTTATGGTAATCCATCCGTAGTTGTTGAGATATTTCAGTCTGAACCAAAGTGGTGGACATTGTCATTTCTAGAGCCACTACTGTGGCTACCCTGAGCAAATTATCTCACATGTCACACTCCGTATTCCACATTTTAAACTAATATTACTGTTAATGACCGCGTTAGTCTACCAACCAACTACAAGAGAAAAAATAAATTCCCTTGCCTCACTCTTATACTGTGGGCCTTTCATATGCAGAGGTCGTATCCACTTATTCCTTTTCAAGCTGTCATTATATAACAGTTATCCACACAAAACACTTTGTGGGTGCCCTGACAAACCCATACAGATAAAGATGTCTGTCTGAATATTCATATTTTGACATGATTTGAGTTTGAGCTTAAAGATGACACTTGGCTGACTCAAGCTGACAGCACACCAACACCACAGCCAGGTAGAAGAGGGATCATGAGGAAACATCAAACAGACACCAATGAGAATGACAGGCATGCAATGCACATGAAGGGATGAAATGGGGGAAAATGTTCAGGTAACATACAAGCTGGTAATATAGATACCAGTGAGGGAGAGCTTCTATAGACACATTTTGAACGTTTGGGAAAAAACAGCAACCCTGAAATAACTTCACTTTTACATATTAGCACATCATGCTGGTACTCACTCATAAAGGGTCTGCTGCCAACTTTGGGTTGGGACCTATAGTTTAAAGAGTACTGCACAGATTTAGCAGTGCACTCCTGCAACATTATCAAAGTCATAATGGAAATATCCAGAAATATCTTGTTTTTTAATACACGCATTCTCACGCAACTCAACCACCGACAATTTGGTAGAAGATTCAGATGTGTCATGCTGGTAGCCTGGTAGCTAATGTAGCCTGGAGCTGCTAGCCTCCAGCAGATATGAGGAGGCTACAGAGGTCTGCTGACCTCACTTCTTTCCAACTCCACACCCCCAGATTTTTTTTACTTTTCAAACTTGCAATCTTCAGCCCCTACCCACACCGACTCAAGTGACATCACTTGAGGCAGTTTATCAGATTTCATACAGCTCACTCGGGAGACACAAAAGGCTTTAATACTTTTTACACATGTAGAAGTACTCACCAACACCTGGAAACAAGTGGGTTTAGTTTCCCTAACATAATAATAACTAAACAATGCTTTAGTGTTTTGCAGATTTGTTTCCTAAGGCAACATAGTTGCATATGAACATGATTCATTGCAGATAAGATTACTTCAAATCTGACCAAAATTTATCATTCTCAGATCTGTTAAACCACAATAACACTATCAGTGCACATGTGTTGGATGGACATGGCTTGTGTGTTGGAGATGGACGTCAGCATGAGGGGTTCAATATCCACTCTGTGGTTTAATATCCTCTGTGTCCACCTGCTCTTTATCTTGGATGTGAGACAACAACTGGAGACACGTCCTCAGCTGAGGAAAAGTCAGATAAAGAAAAAAACTCTCTGTTCTGAGTCACAATGTATGTTCTGTCCATCCTAAGCTTCCTTCAGACTTTGTCAATTACAGACAAACATATGAAGACCTGACCTTTGGTCACTTGTTGGTCTGTGAACCCTCCGTCCAAAGCTGTGTTCAACTTGTTTAATAACAAGATAAATTAATATACAATGCATTATTTTGTTTTTCCGTTTTTCATGTGAATAGAAAAAAAAAAAAAAAAGAAATCCACATGCTTTTCCCATTTTCATCTTCAAATCAGCAATTGGAACAGAAATTAAACCAAAACCTACAAAAACGCTGTCATTGGCTAAGCTTACTAAAGCCTGGATGGATGGATGCATGGATAAACAGCTGTCCTCCTGATAACTCCTGAGTTCCATCAGAACTGTCTAAAATGTTATTTCAGAATCTAAAAGTTTAATTCTATTTTCCCTGGAGAGTTTCCTCTGTCCCGTCAAGTTTATAACAACAGTTTTTAGTTTTGCTGCTTAAATGTCCCACGATATTTCCTGCTGTGATGTTACATGGACGTTACATGGCACATTGAAACATTTACAATTACTGAAAGCAGCCTCTCTAATCTTTAAAGTAAATCATTAAAGAAAACATTCATACATCAATACAACACAAAATAAAGACATTATCTGGAAAGCTTGTGCTGCTCAACATAATGTAAAAAGCAATATAGCCTCCAGGGACCGATAGAGGTAGAGTACATTCCGGCTCTGTCAGGCACGCCTGGTTCTTTTCCCTACTCCCCTGTCTCTACACGCAGAGTCTATTTTTGACGGATGTGTAAGATTTTTACAGTAAATAAAGAAAAATGCTGCCTAGTATTTGTATCCTGATAAAATAAGAAATCACCTGGAGAAAATAACGGCATTTCAATCAAAATGCAAAACAATTAACAAGGAACTAAATTAATCAAACTGCAGCAGAGAATATCCACAGGCTAACAACCTAACAGGCTAACAACCACCAAGTCTACTCACCGCAGACTAACAAGCTAACAGGCTAACAACCACCAAGTCTACTCACCACAGACTAACAAGCTAACAGGCTAACAAACTTACAACATCATACTTACAAGATTGCAAACCAAAATGAGAGCACATAATCACACAGTTGTATTTGTTGTTACAGATTGACATTTCATACAGATCTTCTGAAATGACTACTTTTTGGGCTGCTTTGCTTTCTATTTGAAGGCTATAGGCCAATATTGAATTTGCAACTCTTTTTCTAATGCAGCCTGTATGCTTAAATAATGAAACAAAAAAAGTATCTGCTCAATTTTTAATGTTTATAAAAATTTTTAAATAAAGCAGTGTGTCCTGAATGGGATTTCTGTTTTTGCCATGGTATCAAATCAGTTATTGAGAGTAGTGGAGCTTCAGTGGTAATTCTAGTATGGGGACATCACAAGTATATACTGTAAGTGTCATACAATTTACTGATGAGTCATTTCGAGAAATTTACTATTGCACTTCTGATTTGGCTGTGAGATTTTCCCGTTTTGGATGCGTAAGATGTGATGAATTTTAATGAATGTGGCAGCGCTACCACAGCACCATCTAGCAGTGGTTGAGTTTCATCTCTTGTGCTTCAACACTCTTTTACGAAATGCCGGTGGAGGGGGTGGGGGGGATGACGACTATATATGACCTCAAGAATGAGGAGCTCCTACTACAACAAATATTTTATCATTGTATAATGCTCATTTTGTCCAAAATGACACCTACACCCTTCAGTAGTAGACTTGTCTAAAGATATGACATAAAAATGCCCACATACTTGGTTGTGAGAAGCCCTATCCATACCACATATATTTACATGAAGGAAACTGCAATGGCTTCAACCATTTACCAGACAAATTCTGGCTCCACAATGAGTAGCCACATCAGTGAATAATAAGCAAATGAAATAAAAGCAATAAAATGTGTCCCAGTGATGCAGCTAGATTTTGGCCTAAATGCGCACACTCAGCTGGACCGTGCTGGTTTTGAAATGCCCACATACAGTAGCTGTGACACGTACAGCCCTGCATGTCAAACAATTAACAATTATATTTAGATACTCAACACAACATGTGCAATTGCCCTCTTATTTAACCATGGGACTCATAGGTCTGCATTCCAAATAATTTGTTTTGCAATAATCTCTACAGATATTTGGCTTCTTGTCCCAGCAGAGAAAAGCAATGGAATTACAGAGTATGCTGACACATTTACAAACAAAACTCCCCTTATCTTGTCCAATTTTCCAAACTAGTCCACACAATGGCCATGTCCTCCTGTCTATCCTCCCTTTTTCACATTTTACTCCATTTGTCTTAAAAAGATGTTTTATGATAGGGACTCCTCCAGTGGAGGAGACAGTGACCTCACTCATCACAGTGAGGATGTCAGGTTTTGGTATCATTGTGCTTGTACAGAGACCAAAACTAAAACCTGTGCTCACTGACTGACAACCTGTACAATAGCCTTAGATGCTGCACAGAAAAGGTAGGTGGGTGGATACCAGGTTGTTCATGAAAAAATTGTTCCAACACGTTAATCCCCCTAAAACTACAAATAGTTGCTTCTTTTTGTTACAGGTTAAATAAATTACATACATTGTGTTAAATAGTGAACTTTAGAGGTGTTTGTGTATTTTTGAACTTTGGACTGAACCAGGCTAGCTGCCCCCCCCACTCCCCCCGGCTTTCAGTCTTTAAGCTAAGCTAGGTTAAACCTGTTCTGACTCCAGCCATTTCCTGTGTCTACTTAACTCACAGACATGAGACTGATATCAATCTTCTCGTCTCACTCTCGTAAAGAAAGCATTTCTAATAATGTTTTATCACATACAGGATAGGGTATTCGAGTATATGTATGTACCTGTATTTATGTTCATGCCACTGGCCAACCCAGAGAGGAGGAGGAGCAACAATGAAAATCACTGCTAACGATATGAAAAATGTTAATGGATTTGCCTTTAGACAATTGAATGTCTACAGTCAAGAACTGGTTGTCTTATTCTGTGGACATACTTCCAAAGAAGAATTCCATAAAGGCCCATTCTCTATTAGAAAAAAAAGATCTGTCTGTTATACTCATTCACTACACACTGGCAGCTTAAACACACTTTTAAAACGGAGATATAATAAGTGGTCGATTGGAGATACCAATGGACCACCTTAATGCGGAGGTATAAAGGAGTCCATCAAATATCAGTCCAGAGAAAAAAAGAATTCAAAGGGTGTAATCACGGACTGGTGAGGGACAGACAGTAGCCATGTACACAAAAAGAATGTAGTTTTGTTCTACATAATTGTACTCTGCAGTGCTTCTCTTTCTTGGTTGCTGTTGAGAATCTATAATTACTCATGCAAGCATTGAAATAGTTTTCAGACACATCAACAGTGCGATTAATCTTTTCATTGAGCCTGATTTGTCTGGATGCAGGACGAAGCAGTCACACAGGGAGCACTTTGTTTTTGAGGAGCAGCATGAGTTTTACTCATCAGACATTCCTGGATCTGCAGTACAGTCAGAAATGTGTTCAACAGAGACTGAACAAGAAAGGTGCCAAAGGTTAATCTGAGGGCGGTAGATACAGAGGTGTGTTTGTCTCATGAGAATGTGAGATGTGTGTACATGTTGGACTAACGTTAACGTATTATTACGACCTGCAGTCACCGTAACTAAAACCTCTTCCTTTCGCTTCACTTCAATCAACAAATGAGAAGTACTCTGATCCATGGCAAGTAACAGACAGACAAACACATGGACATCTGTGGACCACGCATGGATATAAGGTAACTGTATACCTCTCATTCTTGCAGCCTGATCTGGGCCCTTGACTTCATCTTGCCCCTCCATTTCCTCTCAGAGTGAGACAAGACCTCCGGATCCCTGGGCTGTGCCTCAGAAACCTTGAAGTCAAAATCATACTTGAATATTTAGTGTGTGTTGTTCTACATATCTGGTGAAAGTGAGCTTAGACAAAGGGACAATTTTTATCCAGATGCAGTAGCTCAAGTTGCACCTGATTTGACTGTTATCAGCCTATTGAATAGGCGTCATCATTACACATCTATCCCAAATATTTGGGCTAGTAGGGCCCTACTAAACCTACTAGTAGGTTCAGGAGGCTGTTCCCCATTTATTTCAGTGAGCCAATGTTGGTGGAGCCCATTAGGTGCAGAGGGCCTGTTATCAGGCATATGCTGTCACGTAACTGTCAAGTTTCTTTCTGCAAAAACAAACAAAACGGCTGACATTCCTTTTATTCTCACCATAGCAATGATAGAAAGCCTGAAAGAATTCAGTTGAATTCACTTCAGTTCAATTTCATTTATACAATGCCAAATCATAACAAAAGTTATCTCAGGGCACTTTTCACATAGAGCAGGTCTAGACTGTATTCTTTAATTTACAGAGACCCAACAATTCCTCCATGAGCAGCACTTGGTGACAGTGGCAGGAAAGAGACACAGAGAAGCATAACAGCTACAATAATAACAATAACAACAATAGTAATAAGAGAGATATGACTAGAAATAATAATAGCAATAATAGCAAGAAAAGGTGTTGAGGCAGGATACCCACAGGACCACGCCACCATCCCTGCGGCCATGGCTCACAATTGGGATTCTGGAATCTCCGTAATAACTGACAAACTAAAGATCATAGACATTCACTGAATGAAGATTTTGAAAATAAAAGGCACATTTCTCCCTAGAAATGTTAGCACATTTTAATGTCAAAACTATCTTAAAAAATTGAGAATAAAAGGAATATCAGCCATTTTTTTGTTTTTGCAGACAGAAACTTGACAGTCATGTGACATGGACACAGGCCAATAGAGAAGAATAGACCAAAAAATGTAGGCATCTCACGATTTTAGAGCTGTTATTGTGAATCTAATACGTTTTGCACTGGGGTGTATTATCATTATAGTAATATGCGCCTACACAGGTGGGTGCACAACATACACTCTGCTTGTTACACACACAGGACGCGCAGCAGCACACAAACATGCAAAAGATTACAAGTAAAAGGATTACAGTATGACAGATTATTATTGTGTATATTAACATATTTTAAAAAATACATGTTATAATGCTAGTCATAAAATTTATCAGAATTAACTAATCGCAGTAATGATGGATTTAATAGTCTAATTATTTGACCAAATCGTGGCAATACATGTAGGTATTTAAACAGACGGACAACAACAGATCAGACACAGATCAACTTTCCTGCTGCATCAATATATGATGACATGAGGAACACACGAGGAAATAAATGAGGTGAAAACAATGATTAAACTAAAGAAGGAAATAAATCTGCACTGCTTCTAGCTGCTGCCAGCAGCAGGATCAGCACCTTGGAGAGCTGATCAAGTCCTGATAACTGTGTTGATGATTCTTTACATGATATAAATTAATGATTTAATTTTTGAACAATATTTAACAAATATTCTTTAACATTTTTGAGAGTACAGTGATCAGATTTCCATACTTTCAGCAATTAAAGCCCTGCTGATTTGACTTGTTACTCCGTGACTGAACAAAACGATTTCAAAGAAACCAAAGCTGCAATTTAAAAAAATAAACCTTTTCAAAAACTGAACAAAAATAAATTTTCAATAAATGAATGAACAGGACCTTAAACTGGTGGTCTGGGGCTGACCACAGGAGGGCCCAGGAGCAGTGGGGGCCAGTGTGCTTGTTATGGATCATGCGCTTTCACTTTGCGCATGAGCAGATCTGTTTCCTCTGCAGAGAAGAGCTCCTTCTTTCTACTTCGCAAATGTACCATCACAATAGCAACCCGCCAAGATGCAAGTGCACCTGGCTCTTAAAGGGAATGGGAGATGACACTCTGATTGGTTTATTGCATGTTACGCCGAAAACACACCCATGATTAATTAGGAGACTATGGACAACCCCTTTGAACCATGAGCCTGGCACATTGAGCATTTTTCTGCCGTTAAAATAGCAGAGGTGGATTTGGACACACTCTAAATGCACTTGCGCCATGCGCTTCAGACCGTGCGCTTTAGATTGTTAAAATAGGGCCCTTGGATTGCAGATGAGGTCTGATGACACTTTGTACTAATTGGTTTGTTTCTGAGCTAGAATAAGAAGCTCATCCTGTTCATCCTTATTCCGGATCAGCCATTTTTTGTTTTGTTTTATTGCTGTGTGTAATCTCAGGTTAAAGAGGCTGAATTAGCAACCAGACAAAGCAGGAAATCAAGGATCTTTAAGACCCGAAATTCACTCTATGGCAAATACTTTGTAATTGATTCATTGCAAATTTGTGTGGTAATATGCATCACTAAACCAGCATATACTGTTTACTCAAATGATGAGGGTCTTAAAGGATAAGGTTGGCAATTTCCTATCTTTTTATTATTGTCAGCAAATCTCATGTGCAGAGCCAAACCGACAATGAACAACAATGAACCAACAATGAACTGATCTACTAAAGTATCTAAAGTGTGTTATATCTTATTCCTCTGTGCCGTAGACCTCCATTGTTGTCCAAAAACTATTAAAAACACATCAGTGAGCCACACCGCTGCAGTGGGTGACATGTTCCTCCAAGAGAGTTTCTTTGTGATGTAAAAATGTAATTATTGGGTGGTTTCTGGGGCAAAATTGGCTATATAGGGGGGCTCAAAAGAAGGGCACAGCTCATTTATGCCCCACTAGCTAAGGTTAATCCAGCCCTGCAGGTTAGGGTAAACCAATTGTGGACAATTACATGGTGGTTAATGGGTAAGTAATATCATTCAAACATGTGAAAAAGAGCTTCAGGCTCTCACATGTAGAGGAGCAGCAGGAGTGTGTGGAGGTTTGATATAAAGCAGACGACTGGTTTTGAACTCAGCAGGTCTTCATCAATTATTAAAAGTAAAAAACTGTGCTGTGAGGATTATTTGCATGTTGCATGTTGAAAGGTGAAGAGCATTGCACTGTATAGATATGGCATCAGCACTGAATGTTGCCCTTGCATGTAAACCACAATGCAAATTTTATGGACATGCTGTCATTGAATGTCAAAATGCATTGGACCAAAGAAATAACATCCATGTTTATATATCAGTGTGAATATCCATATTTAGTATATCTGTTGTGGAAACCATTTTAAATAAGATGTATTTGAACCATTTAGAACATCATTTTAGTCCCCACAGATCAATGTGATACACACTGTTTTGTTTTACACTTTTAAAGCTGACTTTTCTGCCAGCCTCTGCCATTTAAAGAAATCTAGTTTGAAATGGAAGCCATCTTTAAAGGCCACAGGTCTCTGGCTGAGTGTGAAGCCCTGAGGCCATCTAACTGGACCTTTGGTATTCAGTACGGCTTCTCTCTGATCAGTTTGTTCTTTCATTGCCTGAGGCTCTGCAGCTGTAAAGCTTTATCTGTCAGCAAGATGAGGAGAATGGAGAATAGTGTTTAGAGTGAGCATACAGAACATACAGAAAAAAAGAGAAGGCATGGAGTTGAAGTACAGCCAGGAGAGTAAAGTAAAATGATACTGGCATTCCACCAAACTACACACAGCTGATCTGCTTTTGTTGTAGGAATAGTTTGCACACATTTCATTTTGGCATTTTACCTCAAGATTAAATGAACACATGAAATTCTAATATTAGTTACTGAGTTAGGTAGGGTAGATAATATAGTGCATTCTATAATGTTCTTAGCCATGCTAGCAGTGTGGTTCTTAGGAGGGCAATTAATTATCCCCAGAAGATGAATCCTCATGGCTTTGATGATGTTTTCCTGATTTTCTCTAGTGCCACCAGCAGATTGACATTTGTAATTTTGAGTGAAATGTCTCTTGGCACAAACATTCAATTACCCAGACAACTTTGGTAATCCTCAGACTTTTTATCTGGATTCATCATCAGGTCAAAATGACAGCTTGTACACTTTTTATGACCAAGACTGTTTCCAAAATCACTCCCTTCTTTACTCCCTATAAACACTCAATGGTTTACTCTATAGTGAGCATTAAATTGAGATTTTGGACATTTGCTATAATAATTTTGCATCATCCCTGAAATGCATAGTCACACAACAGTATTGCTCTCATCTATAAAATGTGGCAAATTGCATTGTGGGATTGTCACCAGAAAGTCTTGTACATGCTATGACCACTACTTTTTTCATTTCATTGTGGAATTTTTTAAATATTAGATACATTTACATCAGCCTCAGCTATGTGTAGTGCTAAAGCAAAGTCAATATGCTAAACTTTGAAGGTGAACATGGTAAACATTATACCCGCATGTTGACATTGACAGTGTGAGCATGTTAGCATGTTGATGTTAGCATTTACCCCAGAACACAGCTGTGCAGCTTCACAGAGCTGCTGACTGTAGACTTTTAGTCTTGTTAGTTTTGAAGCAAGGTGTTCAACATGAGTTTTGTGGGACAAATGGTGTTATCTCACCAATGCCTAAGCAAAGTATGTACAATATTTAAAGGTACCCTGTAGAGCAATGCTTTTATAAGTGGGTCTCCATTTTGTTTGTTCTCATGCACACATGCAGGGATGCACATCCATGAGTACAAGCATGCAGGTGATGAAATGCAACAATGGCCCGCAAAAGCAGAGAAATAGAAATCTGCTGGCAAGTAAACATGGATGTAAACAATACAGGTTTCAAACATTTAAGAGATATTGACTTTGCAAATGTTTATGTGGAAGGAAATTACATTCAACATGTTAGACAAATTGTGTAATGGTGACAAACACTGAAGGTAAGCAGAATTTTTTTTCGTACAAAAAACTACACAAGCCACCTTGAACTTTATCAGCTCTATTTCCATTGAGAGCATGAATCACTTTAGAAGCATCTACAGATCAGAAGCTCTGTGCTCTTGTAAAACACAAACATTTAGTGTTTTTGGAGCTCAGAACAAGCTTTAAAGGTCATCAAAAGCAGACTGTCACCTGGAGAAGAAGTAGTTGGTGGTACAGTCCATGGTATTATCTATGGTATCATCGGCATAAAAATTGACATTACAATGTTCAGTTGTAAAATAAATGTTATATATGTGTTTACCAGAAAAATGTGATTTGAACCTGAATTTGAGCTGAAAGCAGAATCATTAAACCCCATGGAAAGCAGCTTATTAACAAATTGTTGTGCTCAGCAATATCAAAAGCCTCGGACCAATCTACAAAGAGTGTAGCTTTTAATAAAGCAAAGCCATCCACAATGGCAGCGGCAGCAGTTAATGTATTATGACTCAGTGTAAAAGCCTGACTGCTGTGCTGCTGTGGTTCAATGCCAATTTTGACCACTTTATAGCTATTCAGTACAACTTTTAGGTTTTTTTTATATATATATCTTTTGAGTTTAATAGGAATTATAGAACTGTTTTTATCTATATTTGTGATCCATTTTTTGGTGCAATAAATTATTCAAAGTTTTAGAGTGTGTCTTGAAAAACACCACAGACTCAAATTGTTACCCATTCGAGGCATTGTTACTCTCGGATATCGGGACAGGACATTAATATTTTTCTCCAGAAAGGTACGTAGTTGTGAGATGACCAGTAATTCTAGGATTTTGGACAGACAAGCAAATAGTTGTATGGGTCAATAGTTGTGAAGAAATGATGGCTTTGCAATAGCAAATGAAAACGGAGGATGATATACACCTTGTTTTCTCATAAACACATATTTATATTTCAGAACGTCTCATAATATCAAGTCATGATTTAGTGGCAATTTTGTAAAAGCTCTGACCCTTTGAAATTACAACAAAATGTATATATTCTATGTTATACATATCAATATTATCATCATACCTCAAGATCTACTGTGTTTCTGACAGAATATAACTGGAAAAATAAAAGAAAGCATGACAAGAATCCTTTCGGTGCTGTGTGTTGGTGCTGTGACAGAATATCTTAGACAAAGCAATGGGCTGTATTTCTATTACTTACAGGGTGTATTTTTTCAAGTAAAACTGTAACCAGCTGAAAAGAGTTTTTCTGTAATGTCTCTTCTTTGTCTGTGTCCTGTCAGTATTGTAAAACACTGTTTAAAATGCTGCTATGTGGACTGAATCTTTGTTGTGGAGTAAGACACAGTGTCCCATTCACTGCAGTATTGCTTTTTGATACCCACCATCACTCCCCTCACTATTAATTGGAGCTGGTCAGTGTCTGAGTCTTTGGAAAGCTTTACTGAGTGTATTGTGGGGTTCAAGATACAAAAGCTGAAGTGCGCTGAGTTGGAGAATACCCTCTCCTCAGAAACTGCACTTAAAGACTAATGAATATGTTCTTTCATTAAGAATGGATCAAATGACTACTTGTAATTTGAAAGTGTCACTTGAAGTGATGAGCAATCTGAGAATTAACACCAACTCTGCAGTTTCCCTCAGCTCCACTGAGCTTTTTGGGCCTCTTTTAGACTTTTTACTTTGTTTTTAGGCCTGCAAACTGTTTTGTTGCACTCTCAGAGCTCTCATAAACCTTGTTTCCAGCAGCAGGGCAGCTTCGGTATACCCACTGTATGCTACCTGCCTAGAACAAATAAGCAGAAAGACAATGTTAGAAATTAGCTGGTGAACATAGTGGAGCATTTAGCAGCTAAAGCCAGATATTTCTCTCAGGAGTTGGTGGAGACCAAACCAGAGTTAAAAGGAGAGTGAATGTTGCACATCATCAGATGGACACAAACACGGCTCCTAATGAATGCTAATGTTGCTCTGTGTGTGTTGGATGTGTAAATAGACAACTGTTTGCCTTAACATATTTATAAGGGAATGTTGCAGCTTGTTCTGCAGTCCCCATGTGGCTGAAAACCAATGAATGCCGCTTTGAGTACCACTATAAAGGGCTTGTACTTTAATTGCTTATTTCCACCTTATTATTAGCTTATTATCTAGCTATATGTATTAGTATGTATGCATTAGTTGCAGACTCAAGTCATGAATCTGACTTTAGACTTGACAAAAATTTGCACCTTTACCTTGACTTTAACACCAATAACTTGTGACCTCCTGTTGACTTCAGCTTGTTGATATCTTCCCCAAACCAAAGATTAAAAAAAAGGCATGCAGCAGATTCGTTCATGCAAAACAAAGGCGGGTTTAGCCGAATGAGCAACCTGACCGGTTTTTGTAGGATTGGGGGCGGGGACAAAGGGAGCCCAACACGCTCTGCCGCCATGGACATAACCGTTGGGAAATTGTGGCGAACTGAAGTCTGTGGCAGATTTCCAAAGGTCAGCAAAGTTGCAGAGACAGGTGAGAGGTTGTCGTCATCATCCATTGGAGAAGCGCTCTCGTCGCAGTGGAGTGAGATTTCACACAGCTGAAAATGGTCCCACCATTGCCAGTGATGAACAGGAAGGAGTGCCCGGCAGTGCACGCAGGGTGGTGGCTGTATCATGCCGCTTTCTGTGTGGTCCCATCCGAGGCATTCAAAGCAGAAAAGATGCCTGGCAGCGGCAGCGATGACACACGACAGGCAGGAACGAGCTTGTAGCAGCGACTTAATCCGCAGAGAGGTAAGATCAGTGAGCTGATTTCACTGTCGCTTAAGTGAAAAGAATAAGTGAGTGGCAGCAAGATGCTGCTTTATATACTATGTGCAACACATGTAATCCATAGGTGCACCCCGATTTGGGAGCCTGTGTGAGATAGAAGTGCTCAGGCAACAACAGTAAAACATGAAACTGTAACAAAACAAGCAAACAAACAAAAAGTTCCACTCCAGGCCCCATTTTATGACAAAATGGGATGTGGGAAACCATACTACAACAGCTAAATTCTGACTTTTTTTCCCCCGTGAATGCCTGAATGTCATTAAAACAAAATTTCAAACTGTTTAACACCAACACTAAAGAGACAAGTCTTCATTTCTTACGGCTACCACCACCCATCCTGTCCACTGCATACTTCAGGTATTTTGTCATGGTCTCCATTACTCTCTGGACCTCCTCAGCTGTGACAAATGCTGGATCTCACGCATCAGTCTCTGGTACTCCAGGTATGATGATCGTTCCTGCAGAGAGGGAGAGGGAGTAGAGATTTTGAAAAATAAAAGTGAATAATGACATAGAATTGAATACAGGAAAATGCATTTTTGTGGTCATATTTCAGACCTGTGAATGAAATGTGTGAGTGAGTTTTATAGTCAATCTACCTCTTGCAGTTTCTGCATGGTTGGCTGTCTTCTTTGGTCCAGTAGTCTCTCCTCCTTCACATCTGCAAACACACATACTCCAACCATTAATCCAAAATGTATAATATAAGGAATGGCAGCTGCGGTGAGTACAAATGAGTCTTTTTGCTTGCACTAACTGCTCTCACAAATAACACACACGGTACCTTGATAGCTGAGTCTGCAGCCTGCAGGGAGTCCTGATCCGTCTTGCCGCCACTGTCCATATTTTTCATCTCCGCCTGCCTGGTCTTCAGCTCAGCCTGGGCATGCTTAAGAGTCATTTTGGGCCTAGACAGAAAGAAGGAGGACAGAGACAAGATGAGATATATTAACTTTGATAGAAATCTCTGATAAGACTATTACAAGACAATTATAATGACAGAGATCAAGTCTGTTAAAGGGAAACATCCGGTATTTTTAAACCGAGACCCTATTTTCCCATCATTTTGGATCTTAGTGATTAATGGGGACATAAATTTTTGAAACTGGTCCAGTATTGAGCGAGAACGCTTCAGCGGGCAGCCACGAAACGGGCTGCAATGTAATCCTTGGGGCAATTGCACCCGTCAATGTACGTCTACTAAAAGCGCTTGTTTTTGCTACTGATAGGCTCAGATTGTTATTATAAGTGTCTGACAACAAAAGTAAACACAGGAACTAGCCGTCTACACTGCACTGACTCATTTGTCAGTACATTGTGTGTGTGTGTGTGTGTGTGTGTGTGTGTGTGTGTGTGTGTGTGTGTGTGTATGTGGGTGGCATGTTGGCATGTGTGTACATGCTGATATGGAGTCAATTTGGTAGGATGTGGGTGTAAATGAATTATTATTTTTTGAATGTGCATTGTTATTTATAGATATTATTCACATAATTTGCATGCAAAATAGGTCTACTCAACCAGTGAGCAAAAATTCAACCCAAAAGTAGCCCAAGTCCGCAGGAAAACGGAGGATCTGGCAACTTTGGAGCTGAGGATGCACTGCGCCTGCTCATTGAGTAGTTTGAAAATCAACAGAAACAAGAAGACAGAAATGGAGCAGCATTAACGCTATTGGGTGAGTTTACTTTTATGTTGGCGTGTATGTTCTATCACGCACATGTTGATGTAGAGTTCAATGATTTAGAGTCTCTGTTTTCCTTACAGAGTTCCGACGAGGACTGTCAATAGCTGATTACATCCTGGAGTTGGCATCAGCATCAGCATGAGCCTGCTGCAGCCTCAGTGGAAACAGGAGAAAAGTGCATCAGATGGAATTAAAAGAGTTAAGAGTTCAAACTGATAGATTATCTACAAGAAACAATACTTTTGATGATCATCTTTTTCTGTGCTGTTTATCCAAATAAAATACTGTTTCATGTCAATATTGACTCAGTGTGTTTCTATAATGATGCATATGTCTTGTATTAACTAAGATATTTAATGTGTTTGCTGTGTGTTTGTTTATATATAATTCACTATCAGGATTGTCTTGAAAGTGACACGTTGTTAAGATGTATAACATACATTCAGGTCAGACAATATGTTGGTTAGACCATTTTAGAACATATAGCTTATTAGGTTATTAAACTTGCAGTGTACTTTTATATATTAATAAAAGTCTGTCACTTTCAAGTCCTTGCCAAATGAGTTCACACAATGCTGATTAAGCCTATCCCTGTCAGATAATCGAGTGAATGGGGATAAAATAATTAAATAATGCAGTTCTTCTAGACTTTCCAAATGTTATCAGATTGAATGGATCAAATTCTGTTAGTGAAACGAGTCATTTCGTGGGGGTTGTCAACAGTAGTGACGGAGTGGGCTACAGTGGAGCCTATGACATAAGCATGTGTTAACAGTGCTTTTGTAATTACTTTCACTACCAGAAGGGGGAGACAAAAGTCCCACACTCCAACTTTGATCTGGACATATAGGATGTATAAAGCTTTAGCACAATAGCTGAATAGGACCGTTGATGAAGGCAAAGACATTTTTTGACATTGCTGGGACGTCCAGGAAGGATGTCCAGCTGATGGCCAGTTAATGTCCCCAACGTCAGCACAACTTCCATTTTGGAACTATTTTTGAACCATAATGGGAACTCTTGATTGGAAGTTCAAACAACGGTCATTCAATATCTCAGTGTTTGCTGGATTATGTTACAGATGTTTAAAGCTGAGGACAGTTGGTTGCAATCTGTAATGTCACCGCTAGATGTCACTACATCCTACACACTGGTTCTTTAAGTAAAGTTTTGAATACAGAGCTTTGACTTACGATGTAGTATTGTTACTTTTACTGAAGTAAAAGGACAGAACTTTTCTTTCACCATTGGAAGTGAGGGCAATAAAGGTTACTATTGAGTACAAATACCATTATGTTTTTGAATGAGATCTTCCTCTCTGCAATGTACAAGTATAAAGCAGTATCTTTTCAGTGATGAAATGATTCCTCTTGCACCACTGATGTCAGTAATGGAGAATTCCAGCACAAAGCAGACATTTTTCTTCAGTGTGAGGCTGTTAGATCAATAACAGTGTCAGCAAGAAAAAGCCAGTGAATTCTATTTATCAACTTCCCACGATGTCTTCACCTTGCCATCTATATAGTTATATACTACTCTGTGTTTTTATCTTTAGTGTGGGAAAAGTGCTCTGTGTGAAATAAATTTGTAAAATCCCAACCTTTCAATGTTCTCATTACTTATAAACAATATGAACAGACTTATCTGAGAAGGAAGCTGTAAACCAAATTTTGGTTCTGACCAAAACATTTTTACTTGACAGGAATTAGTCTTTTATACTTTATGGAACTGATATTTCCATCATTTTTAAGCAACAATCTCCAAACTAAACAACAAAATACGTAATTCGTCATGGCCTTCCAAAAGGTAAAAAAAAAAAAAAATCACCATAAAAGCAGCAGTAAGCCACTGTGTCCAGCCAAGAAATAGTCTTGCATTGCACCTTGGTTTTAGAAGTGCTGGATATAGCCAGGCTAGCTGTTCCCCCCTGCTTCCAGTCTTTTTTGCTTAGCTAGGCTAACCAGCTCCTGGCTCTTCATATTTAACATATAGACATCAGAGTGGTATCGATCTTCTAACTCATGCCAAGAAAGCACACTTAGAATGTTTTCCAAACTGTGGAATTATGCCTTTAAAAGAACCCAACAACTGTTGGTAGGAGATGGGATGCTACCAACAGAGTCCTGTGTCAAACTCAAATGCTTTGTTGAACTTGCATTGCTAATATCAACATCATACTACTTCCACTTTTGACTGATAATTCATGTGGACACTAGAGGTCTTTGTCAAGTACATGTTGACATAGACATAATTAAGGCACTTGACCAAACAACAAATGTTGTTATTTTGCAGTGTTAATTTATTCAGCCAACAGTCAACACTGTTAAAATGCTAACGTTTTTTTTAATGTTGCACTGCCAGTTCCAGTCTTGGGAAGGGAGGAAGTTGTGCAAGGATTCATTTTCATGATTTGGATTTAAAGTGTTGAAAACTTCAGTAACACTTGTAGTAAAAAGAATATGTAATGTCAGAACAACATGTTTCAGTTAGTGGCTTTCATCTGGGTATGAAAAGAAGAAAAATTAAAAAGTAAAAAAGAAAAACACACATCAACCAATGGGGTATTCACACATGGATGAATTTGGTATATGGTCATGTGGTTTCAGGAAACTTATGTGCCTAAATTGTTGGAGGGATGAGGAGAGTGTCTTATGATGGACATGGGTGACACAGTATTTGTTCCATAAACAGGAGAGATGCATGTGTTGGGTTCTCTTTTCTCTCTCCTCTATTCTCAAAAAATGTTGCACTTAATATCTTAAGTGTACTGTATAAAAAAACTATTACATTGGAATTGTCTTAAAAAACATAAAAGCTGCAATTAAAAACAGAACCAGCCATAAGGAAGATTAACACATAAATAAGGAATTTGGAAATATGTAAGATAGTGCCACTATAATACTGATAGTGTATTCACTTGCAATTGTTTTCATGTATACACACTAGCCCATATGCAAAAGAGCTAAATGGAGTGCAGCTGAAATGTAGCAATTCTTTGGAAACGCCTAAAGACCTCCTTGTCTGGAAAAAGTGAAAGAGCGTGGGAGCAGGTAGCTGCTTCATTAGAAGCTGTCTAGTGATGTCAGGCACAAAGAGAAGCAACAGCTTCCCATTGATCAGAGACCAAATAGAAAATTACAATTACAATTTTTTTTAAAACAATTTAATTTAATTTTAACAATAAACAAGGCCAGGGATGAGTGAGATCATTTGATCCCTTTTGTGTGAATCCAGCAGGCTGAGTGCCACTGAGCAGAGATAGCTGTGTGCTCATAAGCTGAATGTCTGCACAGCTGCCTCCTCTGGATGGACTCCATCAGTAAGAGCCTGCAGAGTCTGTCCAACACAGTGGAAGAGCAGTCCATTCCACAAGCTCCTCAGCCATATGACCACTGCTGCCCAGTTATCTGTCTAGAACATCTCTCCAGTCCACATCAGTCATCTGAGAATGAGAGGTAGAATCAGATTTTCAGGCCAGTCTGTTATTAGGTTATGTTGCTTTTTATATTCTTTACTTCTGGTGTTGAATGTGTAAAGAACAAAGAAATAAATGCATTAAGTATTAAAAACTCACAAAAGAAACAACTTGTCTGCTGGTGTCAAAAATATTTCAGACAAACCATTTCTGATTATTTATGTATCAAAATCCCTATTTTTTTGCTCCATAAAATGTGTATTTATTAAATCAAATGTGACCAGCTAAACCCTCCCATCATTTGAAAAACAAACTTGACTTTGATTGGAAATAATTCACATCACAGAAGCTAAAGATGCTCTCACTGCTGTTTCACTGGGACTTTGAAGTGTATTCATGCTGAATATGATGTCAATTTTGGACTCAGTGTATCTGCTGCAAATGTAACTGTTTGCTGTGTTTATTTGACCCAAACTGCTGTATCTAGGTAGCAACGTTTCTCCAACTGTGTGTTTAGACAGCTCAGACTCTGACTGAACTCACCAAGAATTTGAGAGCCCAGATGCACTAAACTCTATGCATTCAACTGTGTGTACACACAAAACCAAAAACAAAATATGCATACACATTCTGTCCATCATATCCATAAAGCCATGTACACGGTCCTGTTTTCGAAATCTCAATTATTATGGAACAAGGTGCACACGCACAAATCTTATTTCCACTCCCCCCATCCACAAATTGATGAAGACACCCTTAACCAGCTGTTTTCATATCAACATGCTTCCTGCTCCTCCAGTCTGTAGACAAGTCAATGAAACAAACTGCAGTTTCTGATTCAAGATCACTGATTGTGTTGCATTTCAAGTATCACGCTGATGTATGCTGAAGTGTGTGTTTCCTCTGATAAGTTTGTTTTTAATTGGTTATTTGATGATATAAAAGGGGGTGTGACATGATTGACAGCTGTGATTGACAGCTGTGATTGACAGCCGCTCTCAAACCTCTATCAGACGCGGTAGACAAGGCGGGTGACTGCAGCAGCTTCAGATGGAAGACGTTTACGTATGTTTTCATCTGTGCTTCACTACCAGCTGCTAGTTACCGGCTGGTTTTGGCTGGTTTATCTCCATCGCGGCTCCTGGGTTCACTAGGCTCTCGATGGTGGACAGCTGTCAGTGTAGTTGGGGGGGTGTGTCCCGCAGTTCACCCCCTGCCTCTACTGCCAGACTCTGGTTGCAAATGACGTCACACATCGTCCATCTCTATATTTTAAGGTTGTAATGTGTCCCTGATTTGTCCAAATATCTGAATCACATTTTCAGCATTCCAAAGGTTCATTCAGTCCCAGTTCTTGGCCTGCACCATAGTAATATATTGCCAATGTGCTAACAAACTAGAATAACAGACAGAAGGATGAGATAACTCAACAAAGGGTGTGGAAGACTGTATATGCATGCTGTCTATAGTACAGGATCCCATAGTATTTATAGGCATTCAATAAAACACAATGGGTGATAGAGAGTAAATTTATGGTGGAGCTGTGTGAACAAGGCAGGAGGTCAGGCTGTAATGACAGCCATCTGGGATATAAAGAAGATGGAGCCAAGTTTTCCCCGGAGGTCCTACAATCCTGCACATTTGTGCTAGTCTGTGCTGAGGAGGGTGTAAATTTTGTCAGCACTTCCCGCAACAGGTGGAGGAATGAAGCTCTTGGCGGGTACACACTCTCACTGTACCCATGCTGCAGTCTTACTGCAACAATGTGTCTGTTAACACTGCAAAGTGTTAACAGACACATTGAGGGAAAAATAGAGGGAAGTGTCCACTTGAAATCCTTCCAGTGGTCCAGTGTTGCAGGGGACTGGATCCCAGCATGCATTGGGTGTCAGATGTGAAAAGTAAAACTTGGATAGGTCAGCAGTCTGTCACAGGGTGGACACATTGACAGGTACACTCAAACCTTTGGACACAAAGGAAGCCACATATTGAAAAAAGATACAAATTCCATACAGAAAGGTCTTTGCAACAAGCACAGACATGTTCACTTGGATTTTATGTGGAATGGTGCCTTTCTTTAGGATCATTCCTGTTTATTATTATTAATTTTTAGTCCTTACTAATTTTTAAACATTAGGTTAATATTGTTTAACCAGGTTTAATTATACAAATCATACTGTGATGTGTTGTAAGACTATTTCATTTGTATAAATTGTTTGTCTTTGTTTAACCTTGAAGATGGCCTAGTAGCCTGCAACCTACTAGCATTTTAGGCTACATAATAATTTTATAAATATATAATTTCAAATATAAATAGGCATTCTTCTAATAATCATTTCCTGTCCTCATCCGCCCAATATTATACTGTTCTTGATGCATTCTTGGTTTTCATAACACCCTCAATCTAACTAATCTATACTAGTGCGGGTTAGGTGGTGTTATTTTGTTTTAAATTACAATTTTTATTCTGGGGGAGGACTCCCAGACACCCTCCCTAGTTATGTATCTTTCCAAGTTTGCTCCCCCATTTTAAAACATAACCAGGCGCCTATGTATATGCACATCACTAGGTGCAAGTCTAGTAAAGTTTAATCATGATAAAACTGAACAACTGAAAGCTTCCCTTCAGTATGATGGATGTACTACATAGATATAAATTGTTTTTATTCACATATCATTCACCCTGCACCAGACTGCATTTTTACTTACTGACACCACTCAATCATTTGTGCTACTGTTGAAGAAAATCACTCAAGTCTTTGTTCAAAGTTTGCTATAGAGGTGGTGGTTTATTAGTATTCCGAAATACAGTGAGTTTACTGACACAGAGAGGGTCTGAGGCAGTAAACTGACCCGGAGCAATGAGAGAAAAGCAGTAACAACAACGGTGATCAGAAATTATGTAAATTAGTGGTCGATTGATTAATTGGCCAAACTGATTAATATATAGGACAGGCTTGTTAAGCTAATAGAAAATTGTTACAAACAAGCTAAAGCTGGCTGTTTATCTTAGTTTACCACAAATCTTAAAATGTGGCAAATTCTTGTAAACTTAGCTGCTGGCTGAGACAAAGCAGCCACTCCTCTCTACTAGCAGTACCTGCAGCAATAAATCACATCAGCAGCAGAGGGAGGAGGACAGAGGACAGGAGGAAAGACTGACAGCAACAACAGTAGCATTCTGTCTAATTTCACTCAGTATGTTGATGTCAGAAATATTATTTATTTTACTGACATTTTAGATTTGTTTCCAGTGAGACATTGAGTTTATATAGAAACTAAACTGCTGCTTTTTTAAAATGATAATAAAAAACCCAATTCTTTAGTAATGAATAAGACTATATATGGTCAGTGTACTGAAGTAGCATCACATGACATGGATAAGCTGTGTTTGAGTAAAAAAAAAAAAAAAAAAAAAGTTGTAAGAACCATATTTCCTACTCATATCTTAAGATTTTTTAATTGAAAGAGAACTTATTTTAATTCTAATTATAACTATTCTAATTATCTGTTAACTCCCCCTGCTCTTTCATCTGTTTCACTCTGTGTATGTCTCTTGTTTTTCACTCTGCATTGAGTGTTTTGTCAGAATGATGGTTATTTGGGGTGCTTTAACTGTACGCTGTCCCTCATGCATCTATGCACCTTTTTTCTGCCTCTTTCCTAGTCAATGATCATGGATTGTTGGAATGTTGTCAATGATTTGACAACATTTTGGGTGCAAATTCAGGAGGGTCATCTCTGTCCGGTTACCACAGTTACGGTCAAACCGAGCACACCTGCAGAGCAGCCGTCCCACACTAAACTGATATAACAGCTACATGAGTCACATGTTTTACCTGCTAGTTTGTGGTGTGAAATAAAAAACTTGCATTCTGGTATTAGCTCAGTTATAAAATCCAAACGCACCACGGAGCGTCTCTCTTGCTAGCTGCTGACAGCACTGTCAGCCGGAGAGTCAATCACACTGGCGGTAGAGGAGGAGATGGTAGACACGCTTGTGTGTGTCTGTTTAAACAGGAGTTTAGCCAACGTCACTGCATTAAACACTGCAGCTGAAATCGTGACAGCTCACAGCAGGAAACACAGTCACACTGTCCTCAGCTTCCTCCAGCCAAGAGACAGGCCAACAAGAGATAGGATAAGATAAAGATAAAATCCTAAAATACCATCCCGACAGCTGGTAAGTGGCTTTGCCCTGATTTTGGGAGGATGAGCAGGTTATTTATTACTTTGACTCAGATGTTCAGTTCAACCGTTATCTATTTTCTAATAAAGTCAAAGATTGTTCATTTCCAACAGCGTCAAATTCTTCCACGATCCGATTTTTCAATCAGAAATTGCTTACTGTCATTTTCAGATTGGCTGGAATTGTGGCGCACTGTAACACTGTGCAAAGCTGAGTGAGCGCGCAGGCAAAGCTGAGAGCGCACAGAGTGGAGATGTTGAGAGAGAGAAAGACAAACTGAGCAAGTATCAAAGACTTTAGGAGAGGAGAAGTGACTTAAACTGAGTGAAAAAGGTTACAATATGTGGATAATAGCAAACATGTACATAAATGTACTGAGCACAGAATAGATTGTTTGCTCAGAGTAAATTATTCTTTGCATGGTAATAATTTCTGTACAAAATGAACTTTCACGCTCGACAAAGTAAGAGCCAAGTGGTAAATAAGGATTATGCTTTAAAGGGTGGGTCCATAATTTTTTGTAATTTTGAGGTTTTTATATCATTCTGTTGCCTCCCAGTAGTGTTCCATGTGTATTCAAATCCCAAAAATATGTATGTTTTAGCATTTTAATGCTAAAAGACCTTGATGCCCTGAACACCTTAGAAACACATTATCTCATGATATAGCTACTCTAGATGGCATTGCCCTGACCTCCAGCACCACTGTAAGGACTCTGGGAGTTATCTTTGATTAGGATGTGTCCTTCAACTCCCACATAAAACCAATTTCAAGGACTGCCTTTTTCACCTACATAACATTGAACAAATCAGGCACATCCTGTCTCAAAAAAATGCAGAAAAACTAGTCCATGCATTTGTTACTTCTAGGCTGGATTATTATAATTCCTTATTATCAGGCTGCCCTAACAAATCCCCAAAGACTCTCCAGCTGGTCCAGAATGCAGCTACATGTGAACTGACAAAAACTAGAAAAAGAGATCGTATTTATCCCATTTTACCTTCTCTGCACTGGCTCTCTGTGAAGTCCAGAATAGAATTTAAACCTAGAAAGCCCTTAATGGTCAGGCATCATCATATATTAAAGAGCTCGGCCAGGCTTGCCTTGGACCAGTCCCTAGTTATGCTGTTATAGGCCTAGACTGCCAGGGGACTTCCCATGATGCACTGAGCTCCTCGCTCCTCCTCGCTCCTCCTCGCTCCTCCTCGTTCCTCCTCGTTCCTCCTCACTCCTCCTCCTCCTCCTCCTCCTCGTCCTCCTCTCCATCTGTACACATTCATGTACCATTAATGCATGTTACTAACTTGATTTTTGTGCTTTCTTGTCTCACAGGTTCCTATGGACCATGGTCACAGACCTCCTGGTTTTGTATCACGGGCTTCTGTGGATCGTGGTTGCAGACCCCATGCTGCCATGGTCCTGCTTGATGCCTACGTCTGCTATTATGATTATTATCATTATTATTAGTCACATTTCTTGTTATTAATGTTGTTGTACCTCTCTGTGTCTCTCTCCCCTCTCCCCCTCCTTCTTTCTTTCTCAACCCAACCAGTCAAGGCAGATGTTCGCCCACCTAGAGCCTGGTTCTGCTCGAGGTTTCTTCCCATTAAAGGGGAGTTTTTCTTTGCTGCTGTTGCCAAGTGTTTGCTCATGGGGGAACGTTGGGTCTCTGTAAAAGAAAGAGTACAGTCTAGAACTGCTCTATGTTAAAAGTGCCCTCAAGTAACTTCTGTTGTGATTTTGCGCTATATAAATAAAATTGACTTGACTTGAATTGACTTGAACATTATTTTTCTCTAACCTTAACCAAGTGCTTTTTGTGCCTGAATCTAATCAAACCATCACGATAACAGTGGCAGATATGGAAAATGCATGTCTTGGTGGAAAGCATTGACAAATGGCTTATTTTGTTGTGTAGTTTGGAGGATTCACTCTGAAAACAAAGAAAAGTGGGAAGAAGAGAAGACAAAGAGAGGGTAAGGAAAGCAGGGAGGGGTGACAGACAACAGAGCCATGAAGAGAGGAGGATGTGTTGTTAGCACAGAGAGGAGGGATCTGGTTACACTGTATACTGTCAGTGCATTTCTTCTCATAGTCCTTTAATTAGAACAACATGGAAGCGATTGCGTAGCTACAATACTAAAGGCTGTGTGTGTGTGTGAGTGTATAGATGGCGATGCACGAAATGTAGTTTTCTGATTTCATCTTGTATTTGTGGTTGCATTGTGCAAGTCCCAGTGGAAATAAAATATGATGTTGTGACTGTGTGAATAAAAACAAAGTCATAACCTGTACAGTGTGTACATACATTCAAATTTTCCCATGAGGCCTGAGCATGACAAAGAGCTTCATTCCAAAATGACCTACATTACACACCATCTGTGCTGCCAACTTTTTTATCAAAGACATGCAAGCTCGCTTCAGTCAGACTGTGAACAGAAGAGTAAGGAATACTCTCACAGAAACCTTTGACCTCTGACTTTTTGTCCAGTGTAGTTGCTCTATTTACAGCAAACATATGTCCTTTGTTTGAAACTTAGTGACAGCATGACTCTGAAAGCTGCAAATTAAGAAAACATCTACACCAAGTTGACAACACATGCATGCACGGCATTTAGAAAAAAAAAAAGAAACACTGCAATGTCAGGAAACACAACCAAATACAGAAATGTGCTGCCAAAGTGTTTATGTATTTGGTTGTGTTTTCTGTATTTGTTGTCCCTCTCCGTATTAAGTTTTCTCACTCAGCAGTGTTTGCTTTCTAAATGCTGTACATGTGTTGTCAAATTGGTGAAGATTTTTGTTCATTAGCTTTTGTTTTGTCTCTTTGCATGTGTTTCCTACTTTGCAGTACATTGAGCTCCAAGGGCCACTGTAGAAAACAGCTGCTGTGGCTTGAAATGATGACAGAAATGTTGTTTGGAGAAGTCTGAATCTATAATTGAGTGTGGCTCTTTTTAGGCTTCCTGCCTCCACTGAGGACAAAAGCACTGAGTTTATAACAAAGCGAAAATAAATATTAGAGACAGAGTAATAGAGACATCTTTATTTATTTAGATTTTTATGTCAGAGATAGAGGAAACATTATTAACACAACCATGTGTCCACTCTTGGTTTTAAACAGAGCTTTTAACAAACAGAGATAGTTTACCACACTGACAGACATGAATAAATGATGTTACTATATCTGTATATTAATTGCACTAAATTGCATTTCTTTCATTCTCTACAGGATTCCTGACAGTGATTGGCTCAGCATAGATGCTTTTAATTATATCACTTCAGCTCAGGAAAATATCAGGTTACTTTGTGAATATTAACTGGTTTCATGCTCAATGGAATCATAATCATGCTGTTTTTACTACAGACAACTACAATCTTTTTATCCAATGTTAATTAGCTCCTATTAGCTCCTAGACTTATCAAGCACTCATTTCCTTTCCTCAAGCCTTCTGTTATGCAATTAGTATATCTATAATTCTCCACACAGACTTGTAACTGTTATGAATAGTTATTTTGTTATGAGACAAAAGAACACAAATATCAAATTTATTTATATTTAATACATTGAAAACACTGACCATATTCAACAAGGATTCGTCATAGCCTTAGCTGTGATTGTAAAATGCAGATATTGTTTCACAATTTATATTATATGTTGTCTGTTCTAATAGTATAATTATAATATATCTTTTACTGTGCTCTGTATCACTTTCTGCTGCCACAATACCCTAATTCCCCCACTTCCCCAGTTGAATGTGCTCAATGATTCAGGCCCCTCACATACATAAACAAGTTCACCGCCTGAACACCAACTAATACTAACAATTCAGGAAAGGGTGGAATTATTTAATGCATATTTGCAGTCATATAAAAGTTTGAATGTGTTTACAGAACTATGATCAGGCTTCATGAATTATTTTAGGCACCACAACCACCTAAAATGTGTTTGTGTTTTATGTAGGTAGCAGCTAAAATTAGAACTACGTTTAGGGACAAGCTACAATTGAAATTGTGTAGGGTTGTTTGGTAACACTATGGAGGTCTTGAAATGCTGAGAGGTTTTGAATGTTCCCTGAAGACAGCTGCGAAAAACACTGGAGTCTTTTTTCATTCTATGCAGGATATATTGATTAAAGGGGTCATATTATGAAAAACTCACTTTTTCAGTGCTTGTGCATATATATAATGTGCCTTCTAACACACAAACTGTGGATAAGACCACCCACTCAGTTTGGTGTGGGCTGGCTTGTTCTGAAATCATGTGATTCAACAAACCATTCAGATTTGATGCCCCCTCTTGCGTCACTTGGGGCTTCATTGAAATTGCAACGACCCCTGCATCTTTGTTTCTCCACCTGCCATTTCCAGATGAGGGTAGCCATTGTTATTTTTGCAAGCAACTGGACTGGTAGCAAACACAATATGTCTAAGCTAAGAGCTAAACACACAAAATGCTCCGTTGTTGACTGTAAAGACCAGCACAAATCATTACATCAGCCACCAGCCACTGAGGACAGAAGAGCTGAGTGGTTAAATTCTATTTCTGATGGCAACGTTCCCGTTTAAGTTAGCAAACACCTTTATGTTTGTACTAACCACTTTTTGTCAGACTGTTTATCCAACCTCGGATTGTATCGAGTAGGACTTGCCAAGAAACTTTATGAAAGAGGGATCAACACCAACTGTTCGTGACAAAACTGCAGTCGAGGGAGATGTAAGTATTTAAGAAAGTAATCATGCTGTGTGTTTCTATTGCTGTTTAGCACTATCTAACACTAACAGCTGATTAGAATGCAGTCACTGATTTTAGAGTGGCTGTGGCTCATTTGAAGCCAACTAAATATAGACAGTAGTAGGTTTGATGGTGGTTAGAAAAGACAAGTCTTGGTTGCTGAGGTTGTCTGAGTATATCTGGTTGTTCTGCTGGTGTTTCAGGATCAGACTCTGGGTTGAACATGTAGGGGGCTGATGTATAGGGCTGATATGACGCCATTGTTACTGTAGCAACTAGCAACAGCGGTGTTTTTAGCATTTCAGGCTGCCTTGGGAGCCGAACTCCGGTTATGGCAGGGGGCGTGACATTTCCGATGTGCTCTTAAAAGCTCACCAATCACAAACAGAGTGGGCTTTTTGGAAGGAGGGGCAGGAGCCAGGACAGTTTGTTTCAGGCTGAGTGAGACAGAGTGGCTGTATCCATGGCTTGTACAGCTGTAACTAGGAGCTTTTTGACCATTAAAACATGCTAATGTAATGTAAATAGACCAAGAGAATGAAAATATTAAATTGGGAAAAGGGTATGATATGACCTTTAATGACCGAATACCTACTACCTGACATAAACATGTGCAGGCCACCTGTCTGTCTTTACAGTAACAGAGAAGCTGCAGATAGTTTGGTACTCCCAGGAGACCACTTTAGATTGTGTTGAACATTTTATCACGAATGAAGTCAGTCAATGGCTGTGTAAACCCCAAATGTGAGGCAGGTTGTGGAAACATGTAGTAAGGAAAGTTTGTCCAGCTTGTAATAAATCAGCTGAGCTCTTACACTAAGTTAGAGAGAGTACTGTTCATGAATGTGTGGAGTTTTTAAGTCAGAGGATCATAATTATCTCTACAGAAAAATAATATGAATATGTATAGATAAAAACTAATACATCAGTTTTTGACAAGTGTCTTTTTATAGATAAATCTTCAGTTGCTGAAAATGATTTCCAGCTACAAGTCCCTGATTACTGAAACTATGCCCCAATTTCATGGCGTAAAACAGTTTATTTTTGTTGAGATTTAATATTTAGATATATTTCCTTTATTGATATTTACTGACAGTGGAAATTACCAACCGAATGATGTGAATCCTACATATTGCACGATTTAAAATGCTCTTATTTACATGTACTGATTTGAGAAACTCCTACACTGCTTACATATCCTTTAACTGTAAATGAGTGTTCAGCATAGCAGAGTGATATGCTCAAATAGAATAAAGTGATGTATTAACATTATGAGGTTAAAGGATAAGTCTGGTGTTTTATTTGTCTTTCTGTCAACAAATCCCATAAAAAGACCAAACCAACAATGTATAAAGTCTGTCTCCGAATACTTTCTGACTTCCCTACCATGTCTGTCTGTGCTTTCATTTTTAAAAAAGATTCAGTGATTTCCTAAAACAGCTGGTAACTGTTACTCAAACAAAAGGAAATGTGCATTTGTTTGGGACTATTGTCAGTGGTGGATGTCTCCACATTTTGTGCTCTAGTGAGTATTTCTGGCAGCAGAAGACTGTGTGTGGGACTGAGTCAAAATAAACTACAGTGTGTGTGTTCATGGTGATGAAGGAACATGTCACCCAGTGCAGCGGTGTGGCTCATTGATGTGTTTGAATAGATTTTGGACAACAATGGAGCTCTATGACACAGAGTTAGTAGGTTGTTAGTAGGATCAGTTAATTGTTGGTTTGGCTCTGCACATACTGTAGGATAGGACTTGTTGCTCTGACCACAGCTCCAGATAAACTTAACATCAGCTTCGAAGGCTATCACACATACTCCCAAATCTGCTATCATGCACCCGGCTTAAACCTTCTCAGTTTCAGCTAGTATATACTACTGTATCAAATGTACATTTCATGCAGTGACCAGAAAAATACAAACCCATATGATGTAATGCAATTCAATAGAACAGTCCTGCAATAATAATTGAGTATCATTGCAATAATAACTCAGGCTCTAATCACTGGTCCAGGAAATCTGCATACACCACTGGAGCCATATCTCAGTGCTTTTTCTAAAAACATCAAGCCAGTGGATAAAATACAAAGACTGTTTTTTTAATTCCAGTAAGCTTATCCAGTCCTGTTTTTACCCTCAAAGATATATTGCCAAGATTTGATCAGTTTTAACTTTCAAAAATGCAGAAATTGTCATAGATGTCTTTGTTTCCAGAAATCACTAAACTCAGCACTCCAACTGGCACAGAATGCAGCTACTAGACTTTTAACCTGAACCAGGAAAAGAGATTATGTCATTTCACTCTTAACACCACTTCTCTTAAAATTTTACTGGTTACTTTTAAAGCTCTTCAAGAATTCAGATTATATTTCAGTGCTGCTCTCACCTTACTAACCTGTGTTCAGCCTGATGTCTTCAGACAGGAACCTGCTGGCTGTTCCCAAAACTAGATCTAAGACCAGAGGGGATCAGCACACTCTGGCACTGGACTGATCTGCTTGGAGAGCTTCTTTTAAATCACTTTTTAAAACTCATTTTGATCAACTAATGACTATGAAGTGACTATCAATATTTTTTTATGTTTCTTCTGTGGGCAACAAGGAAATCCACTCTAAACTTCACAAAGATTTCTGGCTCTGGACCAAAGTGGTAGACTGACTGACTGTGTATGGATGCTACTAGCAAAAATTGAGAGAAATCACTGCTGCTTACTCGTAGAGACTGGAGCAATTTGGGGACTAAATGATACCAAACAGCAGGTCATACTATCAGTATTGTTTTTTTCCTCTCAGTCACTGCTCCAGATGTGACTGTGACATTAACTTCATCATTTCACTTTCATTCACTGTATGTGACAGACACAATGAATTATCTGTCACTACTGACATACAGTGTGTTTTCATACAACATGGATGCAGGAAAACTGAACTTAGCACAAAAAGGTAAGGAAACTCTGTTTGGTAGATTATTTCTTTGTTGTAACAATGCTTCTTGGCAATAAAGCTTATACCGTTGGAAAGCCTGTTTATTTCCCTTTTAAATGGTGCCTTATTTGTAAGGAATATGCATTTGTGGGATGAGCAGCAGAGCTGAGTATGTGGGTTGCGCCCATGAAAAATTTGCCAAATCTTCTCTGCCAATGCCAAACAGCATATTCTGTTGGTGTTTGGTGGATTGGATGATTGAAGTTTGAAGAAACAAGACATATTGTATATCACTAGTATATATTGACGGCCTTGATGCCCTTGGGAGGCACCTTTAGTTGTTTAGAGATTCCTTCTAACAGACCTAGACAAAGCTTTACAGAGCTCTCCCTTCCACATGATGACCATGATGTCCATATGACTATCACAGTGTTCCCCTCAAGGCCCTGCCGCCTAATATATACATACATATGACCATACCTACTTAACTAATACATGGATTTTTCTATCAGCAATTTAACAATTTATTCATTTAACAAACAGAAGCCTCAGTAGCGTGTGGAAGAACCATACAGAGCCACAACAGCCTGGCACCTCCTCCTCATGCTGGTCACCCAACTGGTCAAACACTGCTGTGGGATGGCATCCTATTCTTCAACCAGCATTGTCACAAGTCAGCCAACATGGTTGTGTTGGTCACTCTGGCACGAACAGTACGCCCAAGCTGATCCCACAAGTGTTCAATGGGGTTGAGGTCAGGACTGCTGGCAGGCCATTCCATCCTCTCCACTCCCAAATTCTGGAGGTAGTCTCTGATAAACCCCTTTCTGTGGGGGTGAGCGTTGTCATCATGGTACAAGGGCTCACTCCAAATAATGTCACAACTTGGTTTTGCGGAACAGCAGCTTGAAGTTGCCCTATCGCACGGGCCCTATCCAGATCAGTCAAACTTGGCATGCCGATTCTTGAAGCAGACACCTACTGACCACTGTAGCAGGGGCCATGCTCACAGGTGCTGCCACTCGGGTGCCAATCAGACACCTGATTGGCAGCACTTGGGGGGACCAGAAGCTCAAAACACGAGTCAATAGCAACAGCAAAATAAGCTGTTTGGTATTGGCAGAGAAGATTTGGCAAATTTTTCATGGGCACAACCCATATATTCAGCTTTGCTGCTTGTCTCACAAATGCATGTTCCTTACAAATGTGGCACCATTCAAAAGGGAAATAAAAAGGTGTTTCAGTGGTATAAGATTTATTACCAAGAAGCGTTGTTACATTAAAGAAATAATCTACCAAACACAAATTTCCTTACTTTTTGTGCTTAGTTCATGCATTTGTTACTTATAGGCTGGTGTATTGCAATTCCTTATTATCAGGCTGCCCTACCAAGCCCCCAAAGACTCTCCAGCTGGTCTAGAATGCAGCTGCACGTGTACTGACAAAAACTAGAAAAACTGATCATTTTAGCTTCTCTGTGCGCCCTGTGAAATCTAAAGTAGAATTTAAAATCCTTCTCCTCACCTACAGAGCCCTTATTGGTCAGGCACCATCATATATTAAAGAGCTCATAGTACCCTACTACCCCACTAGAACACCGCACTCCAAGAATTTCAGGCTTACTTGTGGTTCCAAGAATCTCCCAAAGTAGAATGATAGGCAGAGCCTTCAGCTATCAGGTTCCTCTCCTGTGGAACCATCTTCCAGATTTGGTCCAGGAGGCAGAGACATTTAAGAGTAGGCTTAAAACTTTCCTGTTTGATAAAGCTCATAGTTAGGGTCAGCCATCATTTTTATTGTTATTACTATTGTTATTATGCTCCTCTGTCTCTCTCTCCCCCTCCCTCTTTTCCTCTCAAACCAACTGGTCAAGGCAGATGGCCACCCACCTAGAGCCCAGTTCTGCTCAAGGTTTGTTCCCATTAAAGGTGAGTTTTTCCTTGCCTCGCAAAGTGCTTGCTCATGGAGGAATTGGGTCCTTATAAATTAAGTAGTATGGTCTAGACCTGCTCCCTGTGAAACGTGCCTGTGATAACTTCTGTTGTGATTTGGCGCTATATAAATAAAACTGACTTGACTTGACATGGTTGAATTGAGAGAGTCTCTTGATAGGTTTGAGATTCCAATTTTTCCACTTCATTTTCTACAATATTCTGAGCATAAACGAGAGCTACTGTATATGGTGCACTCATCTGCTTGTCATGTAGGCAATCTGATCACCACTGAAAGTGCTGAAGCACTTCACAGGCTGAAGAAGAATATTTCAGGACTGAA
The DNA here is from genome assembly GCF_910596095.1 of Thunnus maccoyii. NCBI lineage: Eukaryota > Metazoa > Chordata > Actinopteri > Scombriformes > Scombridae > Thunnus > Thunnus maccoyii. The sequence goes on along the minus strand of NC_056554.1, from coordinate 1,223,749 downwards.
GCCAGGCTCAGAAATAGGTCATCCTCAGAGGCTTGGATCAATAGCTTTCTCTTTTCACAGCTCACCTGCTTTATTCCTCTTCTAAATACACACAGGAGTCTCTTGTCAACATATAATCATTTGCAGGTGCAGATCCCCCAGTCAGTCCACCGGTCAAGTGTTTTTTTCTGAGATATCCTATTTAAACTGCAGCAAAATCAAATCAGCAGCTGATATCTGACTCCACATGTTGGCTGGATGTCCACATTCTTTGATCTCTGACTGCTGTTGTATTTGCCATGGACACATCACATTCACTCTCCTGCTTTCCTTTAACTTAGTACTGCTTTAGCAAAGTTAACACAATTAAGCAGATACAGTATATTCCTACAAGAGCTGATATGGCATCTACATCCATCAACTGGAAAACACTGACATTTAACTCTATCAATCTCTTTTCTCTCATATTGTAATAATTGATTATTTGGCACTGCAGTTTTTAAGGCTAAAGTCTCACCAGACTTATACTAAAACACACTCCCTAAGAAAGAACCACCATCGAGCTCCACATCCCCTTACATTACTGATTCAAACACAATGTAACATCTCTTGTTTAACCCTGTATTGACACACCTGCAGCTCTTTGATATTTATTAAGACCAAGACTTAGTTCGAAGATACTTCCAGTTTATTTCAACCTGCTGTATTTCCCATAAATGTGGCCATTGTGGTTCTATGGGTCATGCAAACTTTGCATTCACTAGCTCTGTTAAAGAGATTCAGGGAAACAATCACTTGTGCAAAACAAAGTATATTTGGACAGGCTGCTGACCCTCCTACAGCTTTCCAAATAAACATGATTTTTACATGACTCATTTCAAACACATGTCTCTGTGTCTAAATTTGATAAACACAAAAACTAGCAGCTTCGAATGGCTATGGCTCTTTTTCATAAAAGAGGGTTTTATTTACCCAAAAATAGAAAAACAGTTTACAAAAGATGTGTAACTAAAGTTCTGGGCTCATATAAGATGCCAACTAAACAGAACTCAACTTGTGCTATGTCAACTTAACAAACTGAACGTATCAAACTGACCCAACAAACTGAGCACAATGGGGAACATATATAATGGCTGCTCAGACCATTTGGAAAAAGGGATAACACACAAACAACACACTACTACTAACTAAACTACAAATAACAAAAAAAGGGAATATTAGGTGTGAGTACCAGAGTGTTACTGACTTTTTTTTTTTTTTTGGGTGTGTGGGTGCGGGTGTGGCCATCACAGAGACAAGTACTTGAAATGGTTCATGTAAAAATCATGTTTATTTGAAAGCTGTAGGAGGCTCAACAGCTTACCCCAATATACATCTTTCATTGCGTCCTGAGCTGGCCAGTACAAAGTTAGCATGACCCACAGAGCCACAGTGGCCATGGCATGTTGCCCTTTAAATGTGAAGGAGTGAGGAGGCTCAAACAAAATGCAGTTTAACCATGGGTGGGCATTTATTCAAACTTCATGTGCAGCACAGTGACAAAGGAGCAACAACCCCTCAACACCTAGCCCAATCTTCTTACATACCCTCCCACTGAGTAATTAGAGTGGATCTAACCATCAGCAAGAGGGGTTACTATACACATACACATTTATACATTATTTGGCCAACCAAATATTTACATATGATACAATTGCTCTCAGAAATCCATAAACAAATACACTAGTCAATATCTGCAATCTATTTGGCTTCCATAAACACATTTTACAGGCAAGATCCAAAATCCCCCCTCTGTTACTCACACATGGTACAACCAGGAAATATAAATAGCTTTGAGTTCCATAGCACAACCTTTTGCAATGCTAGGGATGCAAGCTGTTGTTAAACATTGTAGAAGAAGTAATGATGGAAGAAACAAAGTTTTCTGAAGCATTGAATTATATGAATCAATTGTGTTGAAAATGGTTCACTGTTTTGAAGCATTTGATACAGTCAAAATGCTGGGCAACTTTGACATTGCTTTTATATATAAGGATTCAGGACAAGACGGCAAACAACAGGCAACAGGCAAAATATATGTACTTTCACCGCTGTCATCTGATGTTTTCTGTCATATTTTATTCAATAAAGGTTATTTACCAAAAACTGTCTCAGTGTGTCGATGTAGACCCCACTAGAACACTACGCTCCCAGAATGCAGGCTTACTGGTGGTTCCTACAGTCGCCAAAGTAGGCTCCTCTCTTGTGGAACCATCTTGCAGATTTGGTCTGGGGGGCAGACTGTTACGGGTTCACCTTCTTAGTGACTAATTTTCATGCTGTTCACCTGCCTGATCTCTAACTCTCCTGTCATTGCAGATCCTGCTACCCCCATCTGCCCTGCAATCACCTCATTCCCCCCATCTGAGTTTCCCTGCCCATCTCCTCACCTGGATCCCATTATGCTCATCAGTCACTACTCATATAGTGGCCCAGATTCTCACACCCCTTGCCAGATTGTCTAGTGTGTTTGCCTAGTTTTCCAGCATTTCCTCATCTATCTGTCAGCTTGCCTGTTACCCTGCCTGTTTCCTGGTCTGGAGATTCGCCTAGTCCCTTGGATTTGTCTGCCTGATTTACCTGTCTGCCTGGTTACACAGACACCCTCTCTATGTTTAAGAGTAGGCTTAAAACTTTCCTTTTTTGATAAAGCTTATAGTTAGGGCCGACCAAACTTGACCAGCCCCTCAGTTATGCTGTTATAGGCCTAGACTGCTGGGGGACTCCCATTGATGCACTGAGCTCCTCTCTCCTCTTCTCCATCTGTATGTATTCATTTACCATTAATGCATGTTACTAACTTGACTTCTTCCCTGGAGTTTTTTGTGCTTTCTCATCCGCAGGAAACCCCATGAACTGCTCTGTCCTTCCCCTGCTGTTCCTGCTGTTGCTGCTGTTTGTTGTTGCTCATATATCTATTGTTATTGTTGTTGTTGTTGTTGTTCTGCTTCTCTGTATCCCCCCCCCCCCCCCCCCCCCTCTCTCAACCCAACTGGTCAAAGCAGATGGCCACCCACCCAGAGCCGGGTTCTGCTTGAGGTTTCTTCCCATTAAAGGGGAGTTTTTCCTTACCACTGTCGCCGAGTGCTTGCTCATGGGGGAACTGTTGGGTCTCTCTCCCTGTAAATTAAAGAGTATGGTCTCGACCTGCTCCATGTAAAAAGTGCCCTGAGATGACTTTTGTCGTGATTTGGTGCTATATAAATAAAATTGAATTGAATTTAATTGAATGTACAAATATATATGGAGATAATTAGTCATTCGTAAAACCTGCAGTGCAGAACTTTTACATATAAATGAACGTCTGTTACATTCAAGCCCTTGCCAAACAAGTTCACACAATGCTGATTAAGCCTATTACCGCCAGATAAATCTCTGTATTTCACAGTATACGGTATTTTTAAATCTCATGTCAGGGGCAACATTCCCGCGCTGGTTCTTTGGCAGTTAATCCTGTGGCTCTTCTAGACTTTCCAAATGTTATTGGACCAAATGGATCAAATTCTAATGATGAAATGAGTCATTTCGCAAGGATTGTGTGACACTCAAAACAATTTATCCACTGTTTTATGGCTGCAACAGTAGGTTATGACCAGTGGTGCAGTGGCGTATGGGTGTAGTGGGACAAATCCCAGTGGGCCATCAGAAAAATATGTTTTTGGGCTGGTAGAACGTCAAAACCTATCAGTTTTTACCGGCCTTCTCTGTGTGCCTGTCATTCAGTGTGCATGAGAGTGTGCTGCATGCCTGTGTCAGGCAATCACAGCCGAGCTTTCGCTTTGAAAGGTCAATACTGTGTCAAGTAGTCTGCTTCGAATGTAACATCACTAAGAAGAAGCAAACCCTTTTGCTACAGGAAACAGGTAAGTAACTCAGGTAAGATAATTCACATTGCAAATGTGTTAGCAGTCCTTTAGCGTACCATCAAACAATAGACAGCATGCCTGCTTGCGGTACTGACCCAATTGCTGATTTATGTTTCATGCATTGTGTAGGACTGACTTCCCTAGATGCTAAAAACTGCAGATCAACGAAACCTATGTTGCACACGCACAAACAATAATACACACATAGCATGACATTCAACAATATGAGATGGAGGAATGTCTCCATCATAGGCCACATTTATGGGAAATACATCAGAAATAACCAGAATTATCCTTTAGCTACTCAGGTTGTCTCAATGTACCATGTGAGAAAATGTTACGTCATGTTACTCAAAAAAGAAAGAAAGGGGAGAAATGCACTAGCTGTGTTGTAGCAAACAACTATTGGCTAACATTTTAACAAGTTTAATATGAAGTTGTTTCTATTCAAAAGTTGTTTCTATTCATTACTGACTTGATTTGTGTTTAGCTTTATTCAGAGAAGCTCTGACTTCACCTCCAAGAGCAGCAGCAGCTCTCAGTCACTGTTCTGTTGTGTGCAGGCTGACAGTGACTCACTGTCATGCCTACAATTTTCAGGGCCAAAGTGGGCATTATGAATTATAGCTTTTCCTTACTTTTTTTTTTTTTTTTTTTTGCTTATTTCAGTGCTTTGGAAAGCTTAGGGACATAGTGGAGACTAAAAATTACTTTATTTTACAATTACAGTTTTGGAACTGAAAAACAGGGAGGACAGCTGCCCCTTGTCCCCTGGTATAGTACATTATAATTCTCTAATCAAAACCACGTTCTCCATACACCTATTACTAATGTAAACTAAATTATTAACATTATATCATGCTTATGTGGTAGTGTTATTTTTAGAAAGCATGTGAGGGTTTAATCAGTAAAAGTACAATCACGTTCACCAGCGGCTATACCACATTTTCATGTCTCAATTGCATAAATACTGCTTAAATGTTCATGTCTCAAGTGTTTAAATTGGAATAAGTACATGTGCTATTACTTGTAAATTGGAAGAAAAATCACATTTTTTCAATTCATTATTCTCTTCTAACTTATTCACTCTGATTTATGGGTGCACTGTGGAAAGACTACTTAATAGATTAAAGAAGCTCCTCGAGGTCTTGACCTTTTGGCACTAAGATAGCAATCAGACAGTGGTGGAAGTCTTCAGATCCTTTACCTTTACTTAAGTAAAAGTACCAAAACAACAATGTAAATAATGCAATGCATAGTGCAGGTCTTGAATCGAAGGCAAAAGATTTAAATCCGTTTGACCCCCTCTACAGACACAAAACACCCAGATATTGTTCATTGATAGATTTTAGGAAACGTTACATGTTTAAACATAGTAGTAAATACTACATAGTAAAATATGTTGGGAGGGAAAGGTAAAAAGAGAATTAAGCCAAAAATGTTGTAAACCACTGGTTTCATCTTTAACAATGTGTTGTATTTTAAAAGCTTGTTATATTATCCATTGTGTCAAATCTTCATCTGAAAAGTAACTAAAGCTGTCAAATAAATGTAGTGGAGTTGAAGTAGCATCAAATGGAAATACTCAAGTAAAGTACAAGTACCTCAAAATTGTACGTAAGTACAGTACTTGCGTACTAGTTACTACTTAGTTACTTTCCACTACTGCAATTAGATTCTATAGCATGAGAAATATACAATAAAGCTATATATGATGAATATTACAGACACATTTTGCCCCCAAACTCTAACTACATGAGTGTGATAAACACTAATCCATGCAGCTGAAGTTCTATTAAAACAAGCAATGGCTAGATGGATGTTTGTATGAATATGACAAAAATAGAATAAATGCCCTGCAGTTTATGAACTATTTTCAGATCAAAGAACCATCTGAACGGCACATGCATAGGCAGCAGGTGCAGTTGGCAACTTTTGAAAAGACAGAACAGCACTGGAAGGCAGTGGTGAAATGTCAAATATTTGAATACTGTAGTAAAGCACAATTCTGAAGTACTTGTACTTCAGTATTTCCAATTTATGCGTCTTTATACTTCTATTCGATTACAGTTCAGTGGAAAATAATGTAGTTTTTATCCCACTGCATTTATATACATATCAGGCTCTATTTTTGTGAAGCCAGCAGCATAGATCACAGTTAAGTGTGCTGTGCACAGTGTGTCAAGGGCGAGACCAGGGCACTTTTGGTATTTTTGTGGACAGGGGGTGGGATCAGAAAAAATATATTATCATACATTATAGATGGGTATGTTAGAGGCTGTGACAATTACTACTTTCATTCCCGTTAAACACAGGGCTTTCACTATCTTGAATTCTGTGGAGAGTTTTCCTCAAAGGAGCTCAAATATGCTGCCAAGAGCAGATGATGTGATAAGTGATTAGCGATCAGTTTGCTTCCAGGGGGGTTCTCATCGTAAAAGATGGTGATGATGGAAGTTGATGATACCGGTATCAGTCTTCAGCAATCCATCAGTCATAACAAAGTTATGTCAAGCTGAGTAAAGTGTGTCATCTGTGAGAACCACCTCGCTATAAACAGTAGCTTTCCTGGTTCACATTAGCATTAACGCACACAAAAGGAATAAAGAACACATTCTGCAGAAAGATGGATGTTTTTCAAACATCCCTACATTCCTGGCTTAGTTGAGACATGATACACATTGTGGATTTATTTGCATTCACAAGTACAAGTGCAGATGTTTTGGGTCATGGTTTTCAGGGAATTGAAGACTGACTTTGATCCATCTGCCAGGCTTTTGTCATGGTTGCCCCTCCCCTCCACATTAAGTCCTCCACAGATCCCACAGCACACCATGAAATGTTTGTGGTCAGTGACACTCACCTCACTGCAAAGACAAAATACAAACCCCCAGATCTAAATACGGAGCATTCATTCTCACTTTGAGCTGCACCACACAGTAAAGCATGAAAACCATCCTTCACCTGCATTTATAGAAGTCTCTCGCATATCAGCTCTAAATGTCTCCTTGAGAACTGTTGGTGTTTATTATTATTAACTTAACATTTTCACTCTTGTGAATATTTTTTCTTTTTTTTGTCAAGCATAAGGAAAATATACAGAACAAGACAGGGAATAAATATACAAAATGAAGGATAGAATTCAACAAAGGTGGAAAATTGGAAATGATGAGTAGAAAATAACTAACAGGGTATATTGCTGATACTATTTTCAAATGGGTTTCTTTGACTTTAATAGGACAATAGGACATGATAGATAAAAAGAAAAGGGAACTCTATACTATCCCGTACAGAGCATGTCACTCCTATGAATATGTTTATTAAAGGATAGGTTCACATTTCAAATGTGTCCTAAAAGAACAGTCAGGTGTCCATATGAACAGTGGAAGAGGTTTTCCTCGCTGTAATCATTCCTCTTGTTCATACTGGCTATTCAAAGATCCCCTTCAAATCTGCTTTCAATGGAAGTGATGGAGGCCAAAATCTACAGTGTCTCCACAGAGTCATTTTGTACAAAAATGCATTTAAAAGTTGATGTGAAGCTTATATGAGTCTTCAGGAGTCTGAGTTAGTCATATCAAGTGGATATCTGACACATTTACAGTCTTGTTAGCATCAAATTCCCTCTTTGTGTTTCCTCGGACAGTGTTACCCTGGAAGTACAGTGACAAAAAGAGGGACTTTGGCACTAAAAAGACTGTAACATTGAAAGATATCTACTTGATTTGACTCATTTTGAAGCTTCATATTAGCTTCAGTTACACTTTAAATACATTTTTGCACAGAAGGAGGACTGTGGATTTTGTCCTCCATCACTTCCATTGTAAGTGACTTATGAAGGGATCTTCTCATGGTCAGTATGAGCAGGTGGAACGATTTGAGAAAAACCTATTTCTATGTTCATTTGGGCACCAGACTGTTGTTTTAAGACAGACTTGAAAAATTGGGAACCTGTCCTTTAAGGACTTGGCTCTCTGTTTGGTAGAGGTCTTCAGGCAGAGCTCTGCCTCTAAAAACGCCAAGACCATACGTAAGCTAACCAGATCTGAACTGATCTGAGTGGTCTTAGGTACACAGTGAAAACCTTTCAACAATCTCATGTTTGTTTAAAATGTTGATTGTTGATCAGCAAAACATATGCTGCCTCTGCTCTATTACATCCACCTGCTACATGATGCACATTTCCATATTTGGACATCACTCCCAGAGTTGGGGGTGTTCCCCAGAGATAAAGCTGAGCTACTGACACATGCCAAGTGCTCCCAAAGGACTCTCCATAACCTGCTGTTCCCCTTCTCCTTTCCACAAAGTTAGGTTGTAAAAAATAGGCAATAAATGAAAAGTACAAAGCAAGAATCGCCTTTGAAGTTCTTCCCTACACGTTACACAGTATGCTGTCTCTGTGTATAAATAGGTAGAGGTCTGTCTACAATGAGGTGATGAGTAAAATTTTAGTTCAGTAGTCGTAGTCTATGATCTGGGAGACTCCGGTTCGAGACCCAGTGTGGGGACCTCTTTCATAAGGTAGTTTATTCATGAACACCTTTCGTAACACTTTAATTTTCTAAAATTACAAGCATAATTAAAAACAAAAACAGGATTTAAGCGTCTTTCCACTTATATTTGAAGACAAATACAAATAATTTTGCTGCCTCAACAAATACAGATACAAATACAAATACTGGGCCCTCTGCACATCTCTAGTTTATAGACCTTGTAGAGTTTCACAATGTAGTGTAAATTCAAGACAGCTCTGGGTCTAGTTTCCTAAAACCATGGCCAGTAAACACAATGATGGTAGATTCTGTCTCCTACCCACTGGCAGGAGGCTAAGCACATCTTAAGAAGCTCCAGAACCCAAAACATTGATACATTCCTTTGTCCATTCTTCATAATGTTTCACATTATTGTTTAATAATTCTCATCATAGTTTTCAATTGACAACATTAACTGACACACATACGAACTGCAGCGTAGCCTCTTTACTTTGTTCCCGTAATGACCTCTTGTATACATCCTGAATAGATAATATAAATAATGTCAGCTGGCGATGAATAATATTATATGTTTCATGCAGTCCTGCTGAATAATAGAACATTCCTGCCACTTTCATGAGACAGAACATAATGAGAATGATCTGTTATAGGTTTTATGCTTATTGACACTTGGTTACATAAACCACTTCAGAAATGAAATACTAATTTTATGATGTAACCACAGACGTAAAGCTGATGCTTTGCAGTTTCTTCTTGGGTCGGGTTAATGTTATGGACCCATGAAGACCTCAATCCCAGAAAGCACTTAATCTGTATTTTCCATCTTTTTTTCCCCAGGAGCTTTTTACATCATTTGATCCCACTGCTGTGGGATTTTTCTACTGGATTTCAAAAACAAGATGAAATCCACTTCACTCACTTCAAGAGGCTATAAAAAGAGGACTGTTCCAGTAGAGTTTGGTTGTATCTCTATTACTGTTGGATAGATATTAGTCCTTGGATCTCTGTCTTTACTTGCAACAGTTTTTCCCACATCTCATTGAAATTCAGCAGGTTGACTACAGCAAGTAAAAGATTGAAAGATTAACCTGCTAGGTGGCCCCGGGGCATCAATGAGCTGCAGGGCCCCTATTAACCCTTGTTACCTATACACCTATTAACCCTGTCCCTCCCACTCTGTGTACAGTGTGAGTAATCTTCACTTTTTCTGCTTGAATACTGCCTGACCCCAGATTTAACATGTGATCACTTGAATAAAGACATTAATTTATGAATATTTAACATATGGGCATTAAATAATGAAGGTCTTAGCCTATATGTTGTTGCATTCTGGAGTGGCTCCAACTGACTCCCATGCATTTTTTCAACAAGTCATTATGGTCTCAATCTCTGAATTCAGGCACTTTAATTAGTGTGCTGGTGGTCATTTTGAAAATTATTGCTCCATTAATAAGATTTGAAGACTTGTGATTGACAGTTGGCTCACCTGCTGCTCTCTCTGGCTCTGAGACTCACACTGAATCGGACTATTGTCACAATATTTCACTAAGTTTAATGTTACTTGATTATGATACCTGCCCTGTTAGCACAATTTAGCTAAAATAGCTAGCATTAGCCCAACTGTGCAGCGCTCCTGTTCCCAGGAAGCTACTGTGGCAGATAGGAATTCAAAAATAATTAAAATTTTCAGATAACACAATTTCATTCCTTTCAGAGTTATGTAGTATGCATTCCTTGTAGTACGTTTTCATAACACATAACTTTGTTTTGGCTATGTTGCTAAGGTAATTACTGTGAGGAAAAGGCAGCCAGATTGTAAATAGTACAACTAGGTAATGCAGGTTCTTGTCTGGGTTAATTGTTCATCAATCTATTGGTAATGCATCAGCGCACCAGTAGGGGGAATTGCGCTCCTCTCCCTCACTCAATACAGAAAAGTGAAGGCGACGGCTGTGTGCTGGTTTCTTCATCCCTCTTCCCTCACTTCCTCTGTTTAAAGGCACAACATTAGTGTAAGCTTGGGTCTAAGGTAGTGGGGCATGTTTCTGGAGCTGGAAAGGCAACACCCCACCCCCTTGTTTGGAAGGTCCTGGCCCCAAACAGAAAAGATGGTGCTGACTGTAAGCTGTAACTCTGGCTCTGTGATCAAAAAGTATGTCCTATCATCTTTTCCTAAACACTTTTCCTTGATCTCAGTGGAAAACGTTATGAGGTCAAGCAAAGATGTGAAGGAGAATTCATAAAGACTTAGGAAAAGACAACCAAGGTGCTAAGATGCTAAGAGAATCTGATTGTGCTTACTCTGGGCGACAGTGTATGTTATTGATATGGGTCTGCCTTGGTGAAACTACAGTATTCCAAAGATGCACCCTCTCTAATCTAAGTAAATCATTAAAGGAATAACATTTTGTTGTACAATAAGTTAGTAGTTGCCTGATTAGATTAGACTGATTAGCCTATTATTACACACAGACAGGAGTTTCAGTGTTGTTGCTCAGTTAGTCGATGGCATGGAGGTGAACTTTTTAGTTCCTCGGATACACTTGACATATGCTTTCACATCCGTCCATTTACAGGGGCAGTTCACCCTTTGTTCCCTCTCTTACCTCTGCTTTATTTGTCCAGGTTTGGAGATTTCTGTTTTTAGGATTTTTGCCTCAATATAAATACTGCGGCTCCATAGTGAACTTTATTTGTCAGGTTAATATATGTGCTCTCTGCAATTTTTTATTATGGACAAATCTCTGTGCTGAAATAGAAAGATAAGGCTGAAACATTGGAGACAGCTGCAGAAACTGCTGCTGTAAAAATAACTTTGCTGCCTGCATTCTTAATACATCCATGGCCTGTGTGTGTCTATTATGTGCTGAGCAATATATTTCTCCCCCACCCTCCGAAGCTTCAAGTAGGCTAAAGTTCCGCTCTGTTACATTAAAATACCAGATTTTATGGACCACAAATATTCGGAGCTGGATTCAAAATATTTGGGGTGGAAGCCCTGAATGATCAGCCCTAACGACACCACTGCTTGTGTAGACATGTGAGGGAACCTGTGTAGATCAGAGATCTGATCAGAGAACAGTCCCGAAACTATGGCACGTGCACTAACGAGCTGCTGTTGCTGGACATGAACACAAACGAGACACAGGAGGTTTTCTGTGAATGATACGCATCCAGTGCATGAACAGCACTGAATATTGAGGGAGATGAATTAGGGGGGGAACTGATGTTGTGTCATTTACAAATGTTGGTGGGGACAAAACTCCATGTTTCATATACAGGGGGAGACATAACCTCCCCGACCCCTATGGCAGCTACATGATGTGGTGAAAAATATTACTAAGATCGGAGTTGAATTTAAAAAAGGAATATAGGCCACAGGTCACAAAACTGAAATGCAATTGTCATATTGAGAAAGCTTGCTCATGCTCACCCTCCCCCTTGAATCCAATTACTGTATGACTAAAACAATATTGTATGAATAATAGCACAGGAGTCTGACTGTTTAAAAAGGTGAGAATTTAGCTTTAGCATTTAGCTTAACTGGTCATCGACTGAAAATAGAACATAGGAAAAGATAGACTAATGTATGTTGAATGAACCTGTTTGGCACACTGACTCCGGCCAAACCGATTTGCAAGTCAACATTAGCTAACTTTACCAGCCTGCCCACCCAACATTAGCTTGCTGATTGGACAGGATTCGGCTGTGGAGATGGGATGTTTGCAAAGAAGCCGAATCAGAGTCGGCTCTTTTACGCGTAATATGGATATCAACAGGACTGTCAATTCTCACACTCTGACCATGAAATTCACGCAATTGACACTTTTCACACACTCTCACGCTAAACATCCATTTTCTCATGCAGTGAAAAACACATTCATAACTGATAATGTCTTGGCGCAAAAAGACGACACTGACAGCGCATGGACAGAGAAAACAAAGCAGCACAGAAGAACGGCAGCATCGTGTAGCAGCGAGTTATTCAGACCATCAGGGGGAAAGAGAGATATATATTGTAATTTATTCTCATGCATGCTGCTTAGAGTAATCTCAGTCAGCGGTGCTGATAGCAGCACAGAGTCTCTCTCCTCTCGTGTTGTGCACATGCACACAGGCAGGAGTGAGAGTGAGTTACGCTATGTTCAGACCAGAAGCAGAAGCGCAGCTAATTCTCAATTCTCATGTGAGCAGGAGCCTGGCTGTTCACACCAGAAGCGCATTTCTTTGTGCTGGTCAACAAGTGATTTTGCTCCTCTGCTATATCACATGTAGAGCTGATCTGTATGTTATAAAATAGATATTCACTTAAATTACACAATCTTAATAACCAAATCAGTCCACTTGTGTAATAAGTGCAAATGAGCAGGCCAAGCTAGTGCTAACTAACAAGCTAACATGCTAACGCTAGTCATGCTAACAGCAAACTCAAAGAGATTTTACTGTTTTATACAGTAAAAACAAATCACAACAAAGGCGTAGGCACACAAACGTGTACTTCTTATTACAGGCTGTGCTCAGCATTTGCAAACAGAGCTGCAGACTAAGTAATAATGTCATCAATATCAGCCAGCAGGCCGCAATGTGGCCCCCACCTTGATATGAAAGTTTAATGTTAGTGCGGCCCGCGAGTTTTATATGAATGCCACTTTACTGTGTTGTGTGTGGAAGGTCCCTTTATTGCACAAGCTGGAGCTGAACGAACCTGCCAATCACAGGGGTATATGGCTGTTTCACAACAACTATGCTATTTATACAGGAAGAATGTGCGCACCTCACGATAGATTGTGTCGTTGTTTTTGCTACACAGCTTTCAGTAAAATTCAAAGGTGAATTATTAAACCTTATTAAAGCATCATTCTGTTTACTTCAGCATCATCTCTCTGTTAACGATCACTTCATTTTGTTTTGAAGCACTTTGTAAAGTCTGTTTCAACACAAGCTCTATCAATAAATCATTTATCATTCTTCTGATGTTTAATGATGATGACTGACACTTTACAGTGGTGACAATTTGCAGAAAAATGTGATGAATTAGGGGTAAAGTCGTTTCAAATATCCACAGCAGCCGTGCGTAATGATCAGCTGTTGGAGAGCCTGTGCATAATTCTCACTGAGGTCTGATGAGCGGAATTGACACAAATGTTGACGTACAAACGGAGGTTTAAAGACCTTTACATCCATTTTTGGCTCACTGTGACAGCAAATGAGGCTTGTGCATGTGATTCCACAGTGTGTGACATTAAAAAAACAGAACCAGGTGTATCTGTTCTTTATAAGTCTGGCAGATAATAATGTATGTGCATATTTCTGTCACATAATGCCACGTCGTGAAGTGAATTAAAAGTTAATATATATGTTTTCATGAACACTTATGTTTATCCGACAGAGATCATAAATACAGAGTGTAACAAAACACCGTACAGCTGATGCTGCTGTGCCACACGTCATATTTGATTTGATAACGCCGCTAGCTTTGCAGCGCCCGCTGCATCCATGGAGTTATTATAGAAAATAAAAGCCAATAAATAACGCCTCATGGCTGCATCCCATGGTTTGCAGCCATGGAGGTGCAAACCATGGGATAATGGTGTCCTACTGTTCCGGCTTCATGTTTTCCACGTTTGCTCTGCAATGATGTGACATTCACGGATATTTGAAAAAATCTTTCGGGTGAATGGAATGTACTGAATCATTTGCGGAAAGAGATTTATTCCTCAAAACATTTTACTCCATAGTAAATACCTTGCACAATAAACATTATAAAGATATTTCTTTATGATGCCATTTGTTTCACTTGTTTCTATGACGACGTTTACAACAACAAAAGCATGGCGGGTAATGAACAACCCGGTAGTAGTCGCCTTTTTTGCGCCTGCTATCCTAGCCTGCGCCTGCTAAGCTTTTTTTGTGGAATACCTGATGCGGCCCAGCCTCACCCAGACTCCAGCGGCCCCCAGGTAATTTGAGTTTGAGACCCCTGCTCTATACCATTCCTGTGTCTGAGTTCCTGCCTGGCCTGATCTGCTATGTGCAGCTTGACAGATTCGCTCATGGTGCACAGAGGGAATAGACCAGACACTGAAACTATTGCTGTTACTACTATTATTACAGTTCACAAGCCAGCCAGGGAGCTCCATGCTAAGGTGCATTGAAAGGAAACTGGCTGCACCACGTGGCACTTCCGCATCCGGTCTGAACCAAGTGCTACTATGGTTACAGGGATGCTCTATGTCTATGTCCCTCTGAAACTTTCTCGTGATTCCCAATAATAGGTTTTTAGGTTAGTATGCAGCATATTTTCCATTTAATTTTTCTAATAATCATTTCCTGTCCTATTCCACACAATTATATACTGTTCTTGATGCATTCTTGGTCTTCATAGCACCCTCAATCTAACCAATCTAGCCTAATGCAGAGGGCTGTTTCTTGACTTAATCCAAGAGGTTAGGTTGTGTAGAAATGCAGGACATTTGGTTTAAATTACCCCCTCCCTCCCAGACCTCCCCACCAATTATGTATCTTTCCAAGTTTGCTTTTAAAACATAACCAGGCAATCATGAGTACAGCAGAACACAATACTCCACAAACAATGTTTGATTAGTTTTAAGTTTTAATTAGTCTATATTACCTCCTTGAGGACTGAGGACTTCTTGTGTGGAGCATGCTTGGGGCCTTTGGCTGCCTCCACATTCTGAGACTGCTGCTGTTGCTTTGCTACCTCAGATCCTTCTAACAACTTGTAGAGTTCCTACAGAATCAAATCTGATCTGTTTGTTCAGTACTAGTGAAGACATGTAGGCTGTCATTCAGGGAAATCAGATACAAGTCAAATCAGCCCCTGTATCATTTCCCTCACTGTAATTTCTGTGGTTGCCGTGATCACATGGTGAGCAGTGGCAGCAAGTTGCAAAAAGCCTTCATTATGTTCATGAGATTTGCAGCCACCCTCACTCTCTTTGCCACTGCCACCAACACTGAAACACAATAGAGGTCACAGTGACAATCACTTATGTTCTGAAAATACCTTCAGTGCTAATATGTGAACTGACCCTTTTCATAAACTTTAGAAATGGACTATAATTTGGTTGTAAATCTTCTCCCTTCGGTGCCTCCTGATGGAAACGCTCTTAATGTCATCATCTTACTCAGGTGCTGCAGGCTCCTGTCTGGTCTAATTAAAATTAAGCACTGACCCAAGACCTGAACCTGATGTGACCGAGAAAATGTGGACCCCAGACCAGGTCTGGGTCAGGTTAGGTCAGGTTTCTCCAAATTCAACTCTTAGCAACTTAAATAAATCACAGGAAATCCAACACATTTAACATGCAGCATTCAGAATGAAAATGTCCTTTCCAACATGAAGGTGTGATCTAAATATTCCTGAGTTGAAAAGTGGTGTGTGTTAGTCCGACTTCAGCTCTGTGCACCGCGGGGCCGGAGCTGCAATCAATCCTCAGTCAAATGACAACAGAGGGGCAGACAGGCCGGGGGAGGAGAGATTAAAAACAGATGTGAGGGTTTTACATCCAGAACTACCTTCTACAATCAGACTCCACTGCTTTGTTCCTAACCAGAGAAGACAGCAGATAAAACAGAGAGAGAAGGGAACCATCCTGTCTGCTGTCTCTTTCTCCTCCTGGCTCCATTTGCAAATCTAAAGGAAATGACAGAAACTGGTAAAATCCCCTCTGTGCTGCTAAAATGCTTTTACAGTCACTTGAAACAGAATTCTGTGCTGATAAAAATTTCAATAAGTGGTAATGGAAATACATTTGATGAATAGGTAATGAGTCATAGTTGGCCCAACAATGGTTCTATCTTATTGCACAATTCAGATGTGGCTTTGTATTTTTTGAAAGGCCTGACTTTCCCACAAAAGTATTATTATATGTCTTCACCAGAAAAAAGACATTTGTTTAAAGATTTGAACTGACAGGCAGGAGCTTAACACCAGAGACCACAGTTAACATGTCCTCCATGTGTTCAGGTTTAGACAACAAAAGCGCATAAAGTCAAAGCATTCTGTTTCATTCATTCAGTCATTGAAAACTTTTTTTTGTACTGAACCAAGACCATGATCTTTACCTAAGCTTAACCAAGAGCTGTGATTGCCTAAACCTAACATCAAAAAGTGTATTGCTTTCCTGATTTATTTGCCACAAGTGTATTTTGTGTTGCAAAAGCAGATATTAAAAACTATTATATAATATTTTGTCAGTGAACATTCCAGATTGCCAGATACATTAATGACCAATTTTTCATTTTTATTTTGACAGGATACGCAATGTGGACTGCATCCTGTATTTTCTGTTGCAATGATGGAAGAAGTATTCAGATCCTTTACTTAAGTAAAAATACCAATACAGCAATGTAAAAATACTCTGTTACACGTTAAGCCCTGCATGAAAAATCCTGCTTAAGTAAAAGTACGTAAGTATTAGCAGCTTTATGTACTGTAGTTAAAGTATTGCAGTAAAAGTAGTGGTTTGGTCCCTCTGACTGATATATTATTATATATGACATCATTAGATTATTAATAGTGAAGCATCAGTGTTAGAGCAGCATGTTACTGTTGTAGCTGCTGGAGGTGGAGCTAGTTTCAACCACTTTATATACAGTTAGCTAGTTTTAGTCCAGTGGTTCCCAAAGGGTCAGCAGATAAATCTGAGGGGTCGTGAGATGATTAATGGGAGAGAGAAGAAGAAAAAACAAAGTTCTGATACACAAATCTGTTTTCAGTTTTTTGACTTTTTCTCTAATCTTTGATTTTTGCTGAAATATTGGATCATTTGAACATTTACTGAAATGAAAGCATGTGAGAAGTTTAGAGGGAAAAATCACTATTTGGTGGAGCTGTTAACAACTCATAGACATGTGAAATGTGACTCCGACTACACACTGCTTTTTGTAAGACGTCAAAAGACAAAAAGGTTGGAAACCACTGGTTTCATCTTTAACAATGTGTTGTATTTTAAAAGCTTGTTATATTATCCGTTGTGTCAAATCTTCATCTGAAAAGTAACTAAAGCTGTCAAATAAATGTAGTGGAGTAGAAGTATAAAGTAGCATCACATGGAAATACTCAAGTAAAGTACAAGTACCTCTAAATTGTAGTAGTGGAGTAAATGTACTTAGTTATTTTCCACCACTGGTCTGTTCTAAGTTAATAATATGTAAACTTGATTTCTACGTGACAGGGTTGCCTCCAGGATTGGCGGAATTTAAGGTCTGTGGTTTGATAGTATTTTGTTGATTCTAAATCCAGACTCTGCTTATAATATAAAAAAAAGTCATGATTCCCTAAAACTGTAAGATTCCGTTTAGATCTGTAATTGCCTTTTTCCTGATTGAGAGATCAAAAGTACAGCTTTTAATGATGGTCTTACTAATGTTGACAACCTGTACCTGTAAAATAAAATGACAATAGCTGATATGATAAGATATGATAAGATATGATTGAATGTATCTCACACATTGATGATCATCAGCAGATCCTTCTCCTAACTTACAAAGCCCTTAATGGTCAGGCACCATCATATCTTGAAGAGCTCATAATACCGTATTATCCCACTAGAACACTGCGCTCCCAGTATGCAGGCTTACTGGTGGTCCCTACAGTCTTTAAAAGTAGAATGGGAGGCAGAGCCTTCAGCTATCAGGCTCCTCTTCTATGGAACCATCTACCGGATTCAGTCCGGGGTGCAGACACCCTCTCTATGTTTAAGAGTAGGCTTAAAACTTTCCTTTTTGATAAAGCTTATAGTTAGGGCCGACCAGGCTCGCCTTGGATCAGCCCTTAGTTATGCTGCTATAGGCCTAGACTACTGGGGGACTTCCCATGATGCACTGAGCTCCTCTCTCCTCCTCCTCCTCTCCATCTGTATGCATTCATGTAACATCAATGCATGTCACTAACTTTGCTTCTTCCCCGGAGTTTTTTGTGCTTTCTCATCTCACAGAAAAACCTGACTCCCGGGCCGAACCTTCGCGGTCCTTCACAGTCCTGATGGCATCCTTCCCTGGCTGTTGCTGCTTGTGCTTGTTGTTGTTTGTTGTTGTCATTGTTTTCTTCTGTCCCCCTCCCCCTTTCCCTCTCTCTTTCTCTCTCTCAACCCAACCGGTCAAAGCAGATGGCCGCCCACCAAGAGCCGGGGTCTGCTTGAGGTTTCTACCCGTTAAAGGGGAGTTTTTCCTTACCGCTGTCGCCAAGTGCTTGCTCATGGGGGAATTGTTGGGTCTCTGTAAATTAAAGAGTACGGTCTTGACCTGCTCTATGTGAAAAGTGCCTTGAGATGACTTCTGTTGTGATATGGCGCTATATAAATAAAGATTGATTGATTGATTGATTGATTGATCAGATTCATCAGAGCATTGTAGTTTTGCTAACAAGTAAAGCATGACATCGATGCTTGAAACACTGATGCTCAAGAACAATTTTCTAAACATTATGTAACCAGGTGGTAAAATATGAATATTTATGGGAAATAAAATCCATGCTGATGAACTTCTCCATTGTTACTATCCAGCTGGGGATGCTCACGTTGGACAGCAGGGGACATGAGTTTACCGTTTAGTGCAGCGGTATGCCTGCTGAGTGGACAGGGAACGCTGGGAAAAATACAGGAAGTACAACATAATGCACTACCTTTTGCTGGGAATAGCCACCGGTTCCAAGAGTGAGAGAATTTATCAAGTATCTTATCTTGTTTTGAGATCATTTTGCATGATTCTGTAAAATAGTGGTTTAATGATGTTGGATGCACTTATATAAAAGCCACATTTTGTTGGATTGCCGATGTTGGTGGATTGAAAACCACACATGCGGAGCACAGCTTGCTATCCGTGAATTTGGTATGAAACAGTTTGATTATTCCTGTTTTGCTGTTTTGTATTTTTGTTCGTCAAATGTATAAAGTAAAATGAACGTTGCTTTTTTGTGAACTGAAAAGACTGCTAAATTTGATACATTAGTGCTGACATGGCAGTGTGGTGAATGTTTTTGTGTTCTTCTGTTTATAGAGGTACCACTGCCATATTTATGCTGTACCATAACTGTAGTTGTGCCGTATTTGAGCCACCACAATTTCTGTGACAAGTTTTCTGTACTGGAAAAGTACTGAGTTTTGTTTTGTTTATTTATTCATTTCTTTGGCTAAATGTTTCTTTTGTAAAATTGAAAACCTGGCCTTTGGTGGAAGCCAAGATTTTTCTATGAGTTGCTCTCCAAAACTGGATAACAATATAAGGAGAATAAAACCCCCACGAATTAGCATTAGAAGTTGTGTGTGTTGACTTTATCTCCGGCTTCAATTACTACAATTCAATTGAAGTGAACTGCATGTGCTTTTGTTAACCAGTCAGCAGAAGCTGATAATCACTTCAACACAGAATAAAACTTCAACACAGAATAAAACTTCTTCTCTGCATTTTCCAACCCTGTTTTAGAGATCCCTTAATTTGTCCAATAATTTCAAAAGATGAAAACCAAACTCCTAAAAACCTGAATTAAAAAAACTTAATTAACAAATTCAATAGATTTTAAGAGATAAATGACTTCCCTCTTAATATGCACCTTCAATTATCAATATAAAGTGTTACTTAGGTTGGAATTTTAGTTCATGTAAGCGGTCTGAAATATTTTTTCAGATGCAAAATAATGATATGTTGAGGGATTCTGAATCAGTATTCAGCCATGTAATGGGTTTACCAAAGGTTTGGGTTAAATTAATGGAAAAAATTTTTAAAAATAAGGGATTCGGTTTCAGCGACAATAAAAACTAATTTGGGCACATTAGATTTCTTTCAAAAGATATTTCCTGTTGCAAGTAACTTGTAATATGAATGTAATTTTCAGGAGTTAGGGTTGTTTGCCTATAACTCTGTTCAGTCAGAACACAAGGAGAATTTTGGAGACAGCACAATTGCATACAGAGTCTATAGAAAGATGTGATTTCATGCAAATTTGCCTGTGGTGGTGCAATCTCACTTTTGGCTAATGTTTGGGGCAAATTAACACAAGTCAAGTTTCAAATTTTCACCAAATTTAACCGCTCTTGTTTCCATCCACTACTGCTGCGTGAATATTAGGAAATAAACAGTTGATGGTGCTAATTCTCCAATCAGTGTCATTAAACCAATGCAGAAGAAGCAGCAGTCAAAGCGCAAACGATTAAAAACTGTGGAAAACATAGTGGAAATGACATTTCTGTTTGTTTCATGTATTCATTTGAGAAACGTTACAGTCTCCTCATCGCTCCACACAGGTCTGATGTTAACTTTCTTTTTCTTTGTTAAGTCACATGCTTCATGTACATCATCATTTTTGTTTCCATTGCACTTTGTCACATTTTATTTTCATCTTTTCACTTTTTTTTACCACAGCTAACTGTAAAAATTTTTTTACAATATTTTGATGATATTTTGTCAAATTTATCGTGTTTCCACTCAAGTTTTTTATGTGAAAATTAATAATGAGCATAAAAACAAGTGGATGGAAACACACTCACAGACTGCACAAATGGACCAGTGGTTCAATTAGTGTGAATGATGTGGGCAAAAGTTTTCTTCGCTTTCTGTCTGAACACAAGTCTGACCTGTACAACAGTTATATAAGCCTCACTGTTCTTAGACTATTTTCACAGCTTTTTATACTGGTACTCACTGGATTGGACCTGATCTCAACAGTCAATGTTTTCTTTGAGTCATTGTATCCTTAAATGCTGGTGAAGAGGTTGCAGCTCTTATTTTCATATTTATATATGTCCCTTTTTTCCGCAGTGTTTACTCCTTTAAGCCTCCTTCAGTCAGTTGGAATTGAACATTACTGCCCTCTGACACCGTTTTCTGCTCTGCCTCCACACTTGAATGAATAACATATCTGCGTATTTCCTGGAGCCTGCCTCAGGGACTCCATGCTTTTGTCTTCTTTGCCCTGATGAATCGCTTCAAAATGCCAACAGTCGTCTGTTCTTTTGATAAACAGTAGAGCGCTGTGGAACTTTTGTATTCACACATCAACAATAGCGTGTTCATTACATGTGAAGTCAATACATTGCAATTCATCCTGTCTCAAAGAGTAAATAGAGGTAATATAGACTGAACAAAGAGATTTTTTTTGTCTAGAAAATTGAGCGTATGAGTGTATTTTGAATTCATGTTGTCAAGAGCCTTTATCATGTTTTTATTCACAGGTCGAGCTATTAGACAACATAAACAAAATCTTTGTTTAGCTAGAAAACTCTTTCAGTAAATATCTTCAGTCAACATAAAAAGAGAAAAGTCATCAATACTGAAGGTTTAGTCATTATCTGTAATTATACCCAACAACTGTGATGGTCAATGCTGCTAGCTAACAAAAATAGATCAGATATATCAGCTAACAAGGCAGGTAGCGAACAGTAGTAGACCACAGCTACCAGGAGATCCAGATAGCTAGAGACTGGGGGAGTCGGAGGGCAACAAAGATTCAAAGATTTCCAAAACTACTTTCTGTTCATCAAGTAAGGATCTTTGCTTCGTCAAATTAATAAGATTCAGGGGACGAAAAAAATTCCAGACATTCACTTTTTACCATGTCTCTGTAAATACCATTTACAGAGACATGATTCTGTTTAATGGTTAGTGTTCTTTGCAACCGCAGTTCCTTGTTTTTTTCCACAGAAATTAAAACCCTAAAAAAAAAATCTGCAAACATAGTTTTTGAATATGTGAATCAAGTATGTTAAAGCTAAAATGTTAAGTCAAGCCCTTTAACTTGTTGGAGTTCATTTATTTTAAGTACCAGTGTAGCCTGGTGTGAAAATAAGGGGTTAAAATAAGTTAGCTCCTAATAAAGTTTAAGGAAAACTTAGTAAGACCAGTAAACTGGAAGTAATTTAGTTTTAATAACGCATGCTGTGTGGCTGCTCCAACCTGTTAACATGGGCGCCGAAATGAAAAACAAGAGGTTCCATTGAAGTTTTGGAGTCTTAAGTTTGGTATAAGCCAATTTAGTTTGTATTTTTTTCAAGTGAATTATTAATTTGCTAAAGCTAATTTTATTTTATTTAGAAAGTTATTATTTATCATTTTGCAGGGGTCTAATTTGTGTTATTCTATGTTTTGTTTCATTTGAACCAAAAGGGTAAATATTATTTGTGTTTTATACAACAACCAAAAACAAAAAAGATTAGTAAACTATTATTCCTTTTCTTCAACAAAAGTTGTCTGGGTCAGTTACTTAAAACACATAAAAGTTGATAGTAATAAATATACTGTTATGTTTGACATTTCATTTGTTTATTAGGGTATTGTTGCACCCAAAACAGGTAAACCTTCGTGCTAGCTACCTTATGAAACCGAACCCAAGCACCCAGTCTAAAGTTAGTTATAGCAACATAGGCATAATATAGAGTGTTGGGGTGCTACACCAGTATTTCCACAACAGCTAAATGTGCAACTTACAACCTAACTGCTCAACTGTCAAGAAAAATGACACAACAGGTCATAATGTCATTTGCCCAAAAATGATATATAGTTATGTTTGAGTGACAAATGCCATCTAGCAGCCGTAGATAATTATGACCTGGAGAAATGGCACAGTTCAGATGACATCTATGTAAGGTAAAAAATGTCCTCATTTTGAGGTGGCAGATTGGTTGGATGGCTTAACCCACACTTGCAAAAAGTGGACTTTACAAAAAGTTGACTGCCACAGGAGACCGCTGTTCATTTCCTGTCTCCAACCGCAAGTCAGGACAGGTTTTTAAAAACCATAACTACGATCATCCCCTAACCTTAACAATGTGATAATTTTAACCCAAACCATGATCTTTCCTTAAACCTAACCAAGAGGTTTTTAACAGTGATGTGTAACAGTTATGGAAAGCACAGACAAATGATGATGAAGCACTATACTAGAAAACGCTCCTATGAGTCATTCTGGAGTGAATGATGGTCAAACGACATATTTGGTTGTTTAATTTGGAGGACTTGTAAATTTCTCACTAGAGAGGGTACAAGTGTTCAAACACATAGCTCCTGTCCCTGGTGACTGAGAGCATATGTCATGATGTACAGTATGTTACTTCCTGGTTAACATCTTAATGAAAGACTGTGAAATGAACATAAACAATAATAAACAACTGCTGAGCTGAGGAGAAACTGTCAGAAAGTGGGCACTGTTATTCCCATTTGTACCATCTTCCCATTTGTAATCGATTGCATCTCTATGATAGCAGGCATTTCACCCTGTCTTCAAATGTGACCATACAGAATAGCTATTTTGAACCACTTCTGTTTGAAGTGGTCAAACAACATGTTGTATGAACTAGTTCGTTTTGAGCATACCCCTGCCTTTATATTAAATTGGGAGTGCACCAAAGGACAGAAGCGAGCCACGTTTATTTAACTGTTGAGCATCACTAGATAATTGCAGTTTGAATCAATGCTCATCATTTTAGAGCTTCGAGATAGCCACAAACCATGCTCCAGTGACATAATTGAAGCTCATGTAAGCTGATCCAATCACAGTGGTGCAGTTCAACATGATCTGCTCAGGCTGTCAGCTACTCATTCAGCCCTGCTACACACCTGCTGTTAACAGTCATTCTCTCCAGCTCCCCGCCCCTACACATTATTGATACTTGATCTGTGTCAGCTGTGTTCTGTTGTCAGGACCCTTTTTTTGATCCGAGGAGTGTTTGATGGCCTGACTGAATGGAATCATTAAAGTAGTGCTCAATTTGAATTGAAAATGGGGAATGATGCATTGAGGTTGCAAATAAGGCAGCATCTGCTTTAGCTGTTGTCACGGCATGTTTTCTCTTCATGTACTTTACAGGACGAGTTCAAGGCTGCGCTCTGACTGAGTGATGCAATGGCACACCATTAGCATGGTTCAGTGCTTCCAGAACCACTCTGGAGATAATTGCATTGCAGTGTTTACAACACGTTAAGACCATGGTGTATAATGTATTCATGCCCTGAGGCTGTCTGTGTCTGTTGTTTTTCTGTCTCTGGCTTTAGATGAAGACAACAGCAGGTTTCATGTAGCACATGTAACAAGCACAGAAACCAGGGATCATCACACTTGCTCTGCTGTACCATTTCAGATTCTATTCATCCTCTATCAAACCTTAATCCTCATCAGCCAGAATGGTTGTCAGATCAGACCAGGAGCTAAAGGATGAAATTATGTCGGGGGTTAAGAAATACCTCATGTTTACTTTTCAGGCAAATTTTCTTGAACATAGAGAATGAGTTGTTTTGAAAGCCTCAGGAAAATTCTTTTTCCAATCATACGATTTTAGCAATTATTTTTCCCATAACAGTTTAAAGTTTAATTTCATATTTCCTCAGCTGGATTATGTGTTTGTGTTTTATGACTGTATAGAAAGTTTTTTGTAAATAACCTCATTATTTGGTATAGCCTAACATTATCTCTATAGGGTCACTTTGACCTGTATATTCTGATGGTATTGGATTGGATTGTAATATATTTATTTATTACATTTATATTTATTTACTTTGTCCACCCCCTTTCTGTCCATGCTGTATTTGTGTCTGGCATGTTGTTTCCCTAAACCAAGGCTGGAAGTTACAAAGTCTAGTATGGGTACAGGGATTGTCTCTCTCCTGCTTAGGTGGATCTTCAGGCAGTTCACTGGACGCCTCTATAAGGGTGGAGGTCCTGTGTTTGTGTTGCTAATTCCTGCTAAATTACAGTCTGGAAAGCCCCCTGGAGACATAGAGTACACTGCAACAGCTGGTCCAGATGTGTTTGGCACAGCAATCTTCTAAATGTTCTTGTCTCCACACTCTGATGTGATTGTTGCAGCCTTACCATTACCAGTGTGAGTCCTAACTGCCCAGAGGGGAGGCTGTCAGAATATATTACGGTGATATTTCACTTAACAAGCAAATCTATTTATTGTCCTCCAATATGAAGTTTGTTTATCCCTCAAACCATCTATGGATCATCACTGAATCTCATCACTTTGTGTATTGTGTAAATTATACTGAATGGAAGAAGGGAATGCTGTAATTTGTTTCATTTCTGTTGTTTTTAAAGATTCTCTTTTATGGCATGTGACAAAAGGCATCAATACCTCCTATTATCACAGGTTAGTTATGGAGACAAACATTTGACAGTACAGGTAGAAAGGTGGAATGGTTGAAAATTTTCTGATGAATATATATATATACACATTAGACAACCTTATTCATACAGGACATCAGCACAAGGAAAAACAGAAAGACACAGTATAGGTCCTTTATAACAACATACACATCATGATGACTACACTGGCATAGCACACTCTCTACTTGTCACAGTTCCAGACTTTAAACTGCATTTGAACATTTTGCATATGCTGGAGAGGCTGTCTGAATCTGGTCCAAACTTTCCTGCCACAATAGATCAATACAATAAGACACTGCACAATATTTCAATAATTTAAAAAGAAAAAAGATATTGCAGACAGGAACCAGGATAGGTGAGGTGTAACATGAAAAAAATCTTGTAACAATACAAATATACCCCAGCTACCAGGAAGTGGGCAGCACCTCCCTGCAGCTACTATATGTCTTTGGGGAAATATCAGAAATCTTCCTTTTTGTCTCAGCCGGCTGGAGGGGCATGTCAGTGTCTGTGTTTGATTGACAGCAGCTGGCAGGCTACCGGTGCTACACCATTCAGAACAGAGACAAAGTAAACAAGCTGCTTTAGCTACAAGTCATGGACAGACAGCATGTTGTTAGCAGTGTATTAAAGAGTAATACCAAAACCAGTATCTAACAGGTCCAAAGTGACATTTGCAGATGCTAACATGCTGTTTAATGTGCTGCAGCTGAGCAGCTAATAACTGATGTTAGCAGTGCACTTTTTCCTAGTGAATGTTTGTTTGGTGGCTTGTTCAACAAACTAACTATCAGGATGCTATCAGGCTCAGTGTGATCGTCTGCTCTGCCTATGATAGAATGCCATGTTATCACTTTATGCAAAGATTTGATTTTATATAAATACATGATGTCACAGTATTTCATTGAGTTAATGCAAAACTAGGGGGTACCATCATGAAACCAAAATATATAATATATACATTTTATCCCTTTTGGTTTGTGATTTTTTCTCAAAAGAGAACACAGAACGTGATTTACAGAGCAGATGTGTACAGTATGCTATAGCAGACAGAAGGTGCAATTTAATTTCAGTTGGACTTGAAGTATTTCTCTTAATTTTAAATGCAACATTTTGGTCCAATATTCCTTATCCTCTTAGTTTGACATTTCTTTGAACGTTTTTATGTGGGTCACTTAATTCATAATATTGTGCTCATCAACAGAAATACTCACTTTATACTAAAGACATTTGAAATAATTACAGCAATTATTTATAGCCTTTAGCCTTACTTTTAGTATTTAATAAAAGGCAAACTGTAAAATGATTACTAGTGCTGAACGATAAATCGTATTTTTATTGTCATCGCGATATGAACATGCACATCGCAAAAGACTGCCCGAAATGCAATGAACAAGAAAAATCATTTTATTTACATGTGCCATGCAGGCGGGAGAGTGCTCTGCTGTGTTATTAACATCATGTCTCCAGCAGTGGAGAGCAGCATCGTTGTCCAAGATGCTGAGCAGGTGCAGGGTTTTTGAGGTCAAACAGACTGAGCACCAAGATATTTTCTTCATCTAAGATTTGGTTTAAGTTGTTTAATGTTGCGGTGAGTGTTGGTCAGCCAGGCTTGTTTGTTACTGAGTTCATGTTCTATCTCACACAGGCTCCACCCTCTACAGGACTCTATGGGGTAATACTCTCCTCCAGTCACATGCACACAATCACCCACTGAAATTTGCATGTACATAGCTGGTCAATCAGGTTACCATTATGTGTGGCTTACATAATATATAAGCAGCATCTCACTGCTGTTCACTATCCTCTTTTCATTTGCAACAATGAACTCATCTCACTCACCTTACCTCTCTGCAGATGGAATTGCTGCTACAAGCTGGTTCCTGCCCGTCATGCCCTGGTCACATCACCGCTGCCGACGGGCATCACTTCTGCTTCGAGTGCCTCATATGGGACCATGCATAGAGTGGCATGATGCAGCCACCACCCTGCCGCACTGCTGCACTGCCGGGAACTCCCTCCTGTTCAACACCAGAAATGGTGGGACCATTTTGATGACAACATGATGATGACAACAACTTCTCATTCATCTCTGCAACTTCGTTGACCTTCGAGAATCCACTGCCGACTTCAGTGCACAAAAATTTCCCAAAGGTGATATATGAATATGGAGGAGGACGGATGAAGGATCATCTGAAACACAGAAATTTTCTGCATTTCACCTTCCAGAGCATAGCCTATAGGTACAACAGGCTACCATTTGACTAATCCCTGGCTCCCCGCATGTTCAGCAGGTGTGTGGACATGGTGCTGCAGCCTCTGCATGACCAGGACATGATGGCCTTTTATCGAGACAATCTCATTGTCACAGCCAGGTCCAAATAATGGGCCATTTTCAACACAGCCAGTTTGGTGCTGCACCTAAACTGGTTAGGTTTCACTATCACCTGGAGCAAGAGCACCCTCCGGCCATGCCAGCAGGCGGAATATCTTGGAGTTGTACTTGATTTAGTCAGGCTGCGAGCTGTTCTGTCAGAACCCAGATGGACAGCCCTGCAGTGGGCAGTCCTCAGACTGCAACAGGGAGCAGTGGTGACAGCTTTGACTGTCATGCAGGCATTGGGGCTCATGGCAGCAGGCCACCCAGTGGTTCCACTGGGGCTCCTGCACATGCGCCACCTGCAGAGGTGGTTCACCAGCCTGCGCTTGAATCCCAAGAGGGACAAGCACCACATGGTGAATGTTCCCCCAATAGTTCAGGAGGACCTGCATTGCTGCAGCATCTGTCAACAGGGACACTGCTGGGCTGAGTGACCTCCTACATAGCATTGTTCACAGATGTGTCCCTGGTGGAATGGGGGGGCATCTGACTGGGGAGAACAGTAGGTGGTGTATGGCCTTCAGGGGAAAACTGACACATCAACCTCCTCGAACTTCAGGCGGTGCTCTTTTTTCTCCAACACTTACTCACTCTAGTCCAGGGGAGACACGTGTTGGTGAGAACATAACCTTTCCACAGTCACCTACATCAACAGGCAGGGTGGAGTCCAGTCCACTGCCCTGTTGAAAATGGCGGAGAACCTGCTGTTAAGGGCCTCAGAACACCTCCTGTCTCTGAGAGCACTCCATGTTCTCAGTCTGGAGAAAAGGGACACCAACCTCATGTCGAGGGGCAGCCCCCTAGCACATGAGTGGGTGCTGCACCCTGAGGTGGTACAGCAGATTTGGAACGGTTTTGGGAGAGCAGAGGTGGATCTGTTTGCCAGTTGAAACAACACCCACTGCCCGCTCTGGTTCTCCCTGACTCTGCAAGACGATCCACCCATGCGCCTTGGCCATGGATGTGCGCACATGTCTCATTGCTCCGCTGTTGCAAAGAGTGAGAAAAGAGTGGCTGCTGGTCATCCTAATAGCCCTGGACAGCCATTTAGTGCTGTGGTACATAAAGATGACCCAAATGTTGGCGGCTCAGCCTTGGGCCATCCCCCAAGTATGAGGGGCTATGTCTGAGGAGTTGAGCTTGATAGGTGCATTGCCCATGTTAGGCCAACCAGGTGGCGCAGACCATCCAAGCAGTGAGAGCTGGATCAACCACTGCTTTCTACAAAGAAAAGTGGTTGGGATTCCAACACTGGTGTGAGGAAAGGAGTTGGACCCCCTGACATGCACAGTGAGAAAGGTCCTGTCCTTTCTAGAATATCTGGTGGAAAAGGGGCTGTCTCATGCCACTATTAAAGTGTATACAGCAGCTGTTTCCTCCTGTCATGAGGGCTTTGGTGACAGACCTGTCTTCATCCACTGCCTCTTGAAGTGTTTCTCACAGGGGGTTAGAAGACAGCACCCAGTGATACGTGTCTCTGCCCCTCAGTGGAAGGTGCCACTGGTGCTTGAGGCCCTAGTAAATGATCCCTATGAGCCCCTGAAGTAGTTGCAGTAGTACTCTCTGAAGTAGTTTCATTCAAGACAGCTTTGCTGCTTGTGCTGACCTCAGCTAAGAGAGTGAGCGAATTTTGCGCCTGTCAGTTCACCCCAGCTGTTTGCTGCTTCATGGTGACCAAAGTGATGCTACTCTCAGACCAAACCCCTATTTTGTTTCCAAGATCATAAAGAGTCCATTTAGGTCGAGTACTATTTAGTTAGAGGCATTTTGTCCTCCACCCCCATAGGGACACCAGCGAGGCAAAACTGCACCTCTTGTGCCCAGTATATGCGCTGGCTTGGTTATGTTGAATGCACAGCCCCCTTTCGGCGCACAAAACAGCTGTTTGTGTGCTATGGAGAGAATGTGGCCTGAAAAGACCTGTCCAAGAAGCACCTAGCTAGTTGGCTAGTTGTGAGTGCCTCTCCCAAGCTTACTGGCAGGTGGGTAATGACTACCCCACTGTGGTCCAAGCATATTACACACACGGTGTGGCAGCATCTATGGCCTTGTTCACTGGGGTGGGTGTCGAGGACATATGCACAGTAGTATCTTGGTCTACACCCTGTCTGTTCCTACAGTTCTATTTCTTGGACATGATGGGCTCCTTTTCAAGGTCCGTGTTTGCAGGTGCGACTCAGGACTTGTGAGAAGGGTGGTGTGAGTGTCAGCTGTGGTACACCTTACCCCCCTGGGCAATAATACACCAGCATTCTCCCGTGATCCAAGATGATTCAGGGAATGGGGTGTGCAGGGTGTTTAGTGTTGACCTATGACCCCTGCAAGGTTTAGGCCATGTTTTTCACCCAGCTCGTGTACATGGTTATTGAGCTAGGTAAGACCGCCTACTGCTCCGCTTTAGCAGCTGAGATTATAAAGTAGGGCTCAGTGAGGCAGTCTGATGACATGTGGTGGCAGGGCGAACATTAATCAGGATCAGCCTACTGTACCCACAGAGTCCAATAAAGGTCGGAGGACGGAGATTACAATGTTGTAACCCTAGTTCTATAAGCACAGGCAGAGCCCTCTACCTGTGGACCCTGCTGCTCAAGCCATCCGCTGAAGTGGTTTTGGGTTGTGAGCAGCAGCGAGATGCTGCTTATATAGTGTGCGAGACACACGTAATCGGTAGGCATCCTGATTGGCTGGCTACGTCCATGCAAATTTCAGTGGCCGATTGTGTGTGTGTGTGTGTGTGATTGGAGGAGAGAAGTACCTCGTAGAGTCCAGTAGAGGGCTCCTCCTGTGCTTATAGAACTAGCGTTACAATATTGTAACCTTTGATACACTCTACTAATGTTAGTCATAATATACTTCACAGTCATCTTGTAAAGGTAATTATTTAGTCATTAAATCAAAAAATGCTTGCAATTACTGCCTTTTGTGAAGATGCACTCTAGCATGTGCGTGCTGTAGACTGTCTGGGTGCTGCACTGCCCTTGCAGTTGAGTTCTGCCTTTTCCTTTCCGTCAACATCATGTTATTATCTAACATTTTAAAAATCGATTTTTAACATTTGTGAAACGAAACCTGCCCTAAGGGGTAGATATTTTTTCCTGATTTTATTGAATTTTCTCTTGATTTAGTGCCACTATTCTATTTCAATTTTCCTTTCATTTAGATCTCTGCACCTTGTTGTGCAGAGTTGATGGCCTTGATGATTGTAATGGGATACATTACAGTTATTTTAAATTGCCATGTTTAATTTACATTTATTTAATTATTTAAGTTGCTTTCCCCCAGATATTTTTTCATTTCAACACTGTATGGTAAGATATGTTTTTGTTGATTTAGAAGAAATTATTTTAAAGAGAGCAGGGGGAATTTCAGTTTAATTTTTTATAGTTACAAGGCCTTATTTAAATTGGTTGGGTAAGCAAGTTTGAAATAATTTATTTAATTTCTTTATTCAGTGGTCATAGGCTATTCAATATTTGAGGTCTATGTTAGCAGTGTACCTATTATAGCAGAAAGACATAGGAACTGTATAGCTAATATGCACACTTCAATTCAATTTAAGTCATACCATCATCACAATATTGAACAACGTTATTGTACATCGCAGATTTTCCTCATATTGTGCAGACCTAATGATTACCCAAAAACGTTGCTGTAAACATTCATCACACTTCCTGCTTCAACTTTGACCTACTGTACTTACTGTAGTTGTGCACAGAGTTGCTGTGCAGGGATTACTGGATTACTGGGTTATTATTTTTGGTGCTTTCACTTTCAGCTTGACCTCCAAATAAAGAGGTTCAGATAATCTAGTCTGACTGCTGGTTCTTTTTCCCCATTGAACCTTAGCAATTATTTTGAAAGGTGCAGAGTAGAGTGCCGACAATCAATAGAACTGCTCGCAGTCCGAGCTGCAGAAATAAAACTGAGGTAGTAATAAACACACACACCCGATCATGTGATAGAACTGCTGATTTTCTGGAGCACTGTCATGTCAAAACACCTGTACCTATTGTTTTCCATGTAAGTATGTCACTGTCACATTTCTTCAGACATCTGAACCTTTCCCAGCCTCCCCATGTCACACTGCTGGACACCTTCTGAGTCTTTGAGCAGCAGTGAGTGAGGCCAACATGTTTTCAAGGTTCATTTCACAATGAATAGCATTATGTTGTATCTCTAGTGTTTGGATCCATATATTGTGTGGGCTTACACAAAAAATGATGGGGGCTAGTGAGCCCAACACTTTCACTTTTCAATACACTTCTGTTGTGCTCCAAAGTTGAGGTATTTACAACATTAAAAAAAAAAAGAATCAAATTTGCAGCTTTAATGAATCTGTCGGTACATGTCTTGTATCATTTACTATTAGTACAAAACAGTAATGTCTACTTTTTAGCTACTCTGTAAGAACCAGTTGTAAAAACAGATTTGTTCTGAAGTGACATTTTAAG
Source organism: Thunnus maccoyii (assembly GCF_910596095.1). Taxonomy (NCBI): domain Eukaryota; kingdom Metazoa; phylum Chordata; class Actinopteri; order Scombriformes; family Scombridae; genus Thunnus; species Thunnus maccoyii. The sequence goes on along the minus strand of NC_056554.1, from coordinate 1,191,416 downwards.
AACTTTCTTTAAGGTACAAGTCGTTAAGACCTTTCTTTACAGATCTTTCTTCACAGACCTGAAATTATGTCTTAATCTGTATGAATTTAGAGTTTAAATATACAACTGGAATTCACTAAAATAAATGAGTTCATCATATCATCATCATTATGGCCGCCGACGAGCTGCTGTTTATGTCAGTAGTAATAGTAAACAGCTGGCTCGTGGTGTTTCTGCAGCTCTCTGTCCAATATAATGTTGTGTTGCAGCTGACAGTGTAACATCACCCACTGTAGGCTGTAATATTCTCCCCACTGATATCTCTGTGACTGTCACATGACCACCTCTCATATTAGTCATGGAGCACTTTGCTTTAATACGACTACTGACAGTGACTATGTTTACATGCACAAAATATTCTGGTTTTTGCCCTTATCTGAAAAAGGCAATATTCCTACTAAGCTGTTACATGGCTAATGAAAATGAATATTCATCTAATATTCCCGTTTACATGCAAAGGGTTTTCAGGGTTTCCCTCTGCTCCAGTGGGAATGGGAATCACAAGATCTCTGCAGGCAGTGAAGTAAACCAGCGAGGTGAAAAATTAGTGCCTGATATTTAGAAGTGATATTGATATGACTGATATTATAAATGTATAGTCACAGGCACATCAAGTACCTAGGTTGTCCATGATGTTTATTACACTGCTGAGTGATTTTGGTGCATCACACCGAGTCATAACTGTCAGTCAGGGCGATAACCAAACAACTACGTCCCCATCTTGGAGAAGGTGCACTCTGTTTTTTCAGCCTACCCTGAACAGCTCTCCACCCCCCTCTCATTCCTCACCTCTGTCTGCCTTCCTACTCCAGCATATGTCATCTTGCCTGTGCAGGAGTAAACAGGCAAGAGTCCACGTGTCACAAACTGTGGTAAAAACCCAAATTGAGACGCATATTCTGAATGTCCAAAGAATGCTCTAAAACCCAGATAATACCAGCATACCCCACATGTCTTAATCAGAAAATGCTACATTCGGAATAAGACCTAATTCAGAATATCCACACAGAATATCCTGTTTACATGACCCATATCAAATGCACAATATTGGAATATTCGGAATGATAATGGAATATTAGTGTGCATGTAAATGTACCCACTGATAAATGTAGCTGCTGATTTCTGACAGCAGCAACCTCAAATTCTTCTTCTCGCTGTTTGGGAACTTTTTTGTAAATAAAACTTACCCACAAACGGAGCAGAACAGGTCGCCTGATATGGACATTTTAGGGGCATCGACGATGCTAATGATGAAATCTAAGGAACCTTCAGCTCCTCATGAACAGGTGACATTCAGTCAAGTTTGTGCAGTGAAGGGCTTTTATCGAATCCAACTTGGAACACTTGTACAAACAAACTTAACAGAAAAAAATCAGAGAGGTTTAGGAGAAGAATATGAAAAATTTCTTGCATGAGGCCCAATGTTTGAGTGTATAAGTTCATTAGTTTGTGAACAGTCGACCATCACAGGTTGCTCTTGGAACTGAACCACAATCATTACCACAATTGTACTTTTATCGTTAAGAGCTAATGCTTTTATGCCTCAGCTTGTATGGATGTGTAAAAGCATGTACATTAAGGTGAAATACATATTTGAAAGTGGTTATTGTCTATAACTCATAAATATTGTGTTGCTGCTCTTTCACGTAGGTCTGTAATTGTGGGGATAAAAGCCTCTTTCACTAAATGGCCGCCTGGTGAAAGTTTGAGTGACTGCTTATGCATTTGGTGAGCTCCATTAGTGCACATGTGAATATGATGGAGAGATCCTGAAATACTGATGACAATAATCTTTTCCACAAGGTTGCTCTAAGTGCAGTCACTGCTTTTCTCCTCGTGTGACTAATCTGAGGCTTTTATATTCATTTGACAGATGCTCTCTGGCCACATGCCTAAAAAAAAGTTGATAATACTGGAAAAGGCTTAGAATTCTTCCTCCTCTTCTTTTGGTTGGCAATAATCAGCTGAGAAGTCTGAGACGTTGGATCGACAGTTTTGACAAGCATGAGCAGATTTTCTGCTTGATCTCAGCAGGATTAAGCTCTGCATTATTAAAGAAAGGGTTATTTTTGGCCATAGATTCTATTGGTTATTATAACATTTTACTCACTAAAATTAATCTGGCAACATGGTGACATCACTACCACAAAGTCAAGAAACAAAGTCAAGACAGATTGGAAACCTACAGTTTGTAAGGATGATCTAAACCAGTTTTGGAAGTTTTTTTTGGATTTGAAAGTCAAACTGAAAGTGAGAACACACCACAGGAAAACTGTTTGCAATTGCAGTAGGTCAAAATTGGAGGAGGAAGTTGGTCTGTAAGCTGGGATGGATGTTTACAACAGACTTTTGGAAGAGAAAACTAAGTTAGTGTGACCTAGGAAACCCTGTCTCCTAAATATAACATTTGTACACCACTAATTTTCAACAACAAAAGAAAGAAAGATAATGCTGCATCTAAAGATGCATTAAGTGTACCAAAGACATGACTGGACTGCTGAATCAACTGATCCATTAGGGTTCAGTGACCAGCCCTGATCCCTGAGTGAATTGTTTTCTTTGAATTTGTGCAACTCATCCAAGCGGGTAGCTCTGGGTCTGAAAAGTGAAGCCAATGCAGAAGTGCTTTAAACCTGCATTCTCTCTAATAGCAAGCAGGGGGTGAACCCACTGGCTGCAAAAAGAAGTCAGATTATATAGAAGTCTATGAGAAAATGACCCTACTTCTCACTTGATTTATTACCTCATTAAACACTTCCCTAATGAGTTTATGGTAACAATCGCTAGTTTCAAGTCTTCTTCATTCAGCATGATGTACATTTTGTAAATTATGATTTATGTTGTGATTGACAAGTCGCTACCACGGTGACAATGTTGGTTCGGTAATGTAAACATGGCGCAATGGATGTGTAAAAGCATGTAGATTAAGGTGAAATACATAACCGTATGCGTACCATAACCACAGATTGACAGAGTATAGGCATAGCCGTAGTTGTCGCTATTTCATTGTGTTTTCAGTTCATGAAAGTTAATTGTAAATTTTTGATCACCTAAAAAAAGTCTTGTTCAGCTTTTGGTTGTAAAAGACCCTCTAAGTAGTCAGATGTTCAGTTTCAGCGAAAATTAGCATTAGCACTATCACAGTTAACCATAGACTGTAAATGCACTGCGCTAAACAAGCTAGCAACTAGCATTAGGGTCAGCTCCACACTCTTGTCCAAATATGTTCACTTATTTTCACTTCTGGCTCCAAAAATTCAAGATGGCGATGGTAAAAATGCCAATCTCGAGGCTTCAAAACATGAGTCCACAAACCAAAGGGTGATGTCATGGTGGCTATGTCCATTTTTTTTATACAGTCTATGAACTCATGACAGGCATAAGTCAGCCAGCTTCACACACTCACAAACAACATCTTTAACCCTGTTATAAAACACAGCTGAATGCTGAGATACCAGCAGCTTCTTAAAAAATCTAAATACAATACCAATACTGCAGTGACCTGCCGGCTGACAGTGTCTCCCCACTCATAAAATACAACTTGTAACATTCACAGTGATTGAATTAAATAAAAAACAAGCAGCTGCTAAACAAATGAAAGCTCGACGCACCAGTTTGTCTGGATGTGAGAGGAACACATGAGAAAAAGCTTAGCGCTCTCTAAAACTCCATCCGTGTTAAATCCATCAGTAACAAAATCTCCAAAACTTCACCAACAACATCTACAAAGATCTCAAAATCTATCAGATGGCTGACAATCTGCGACTGTTAAAAGTTCTCAAAGTATTTTTCCGTGGAATAACCATCCAAAACCCGCAGATGACTGCATTAGCAGTAGGAGTATTAATAGGCCTTACAGTAATTGACAGAGGAAAATACGAATCAGCAAATATTTAAAGCTTGTATGTTCTTTTCAAGTTACTTACGTAAAGACATCATAATGCTCACCTAATCAATTTTAATATAACTTACACAGGGTTAACATCATGCAAAGGAGCTTCTCTGTGCAGAATGATGTATTTGCAGAGCTTGCTTTCACATTCATCTGCTGAGGGGAGAAAGGCTTAAAGGCTCTGTTTTTGTGAACTGAGCGACGCAGATCATAGTGAAGTGTGCTCTACCCAGTGTGTTGGGGACGTGACCAGGGCACTTTTGGTTTTCATGGCCGGGCTTGCTGGGCACATCTGTGGCACACTTGGACATGTGGTGGGATCAGAAAGAATACATTATCATACATTATAGGTAGGTGTGTTGGAGGCTGTGACAATCGTAGTTAATCACATTCGCTACTTTCATCCCCTTTAAACACACGTCATGACATGCTGACATTTTGAATCCTGTGGAGAGTGTTCCTCAGAGGAAACGTGTTGTCACTGAGAGATAAAATGTTTCAAATATGAGTGAGCAGCTAAAATAAACTGCTAAGGACAGATGATGTTTCTTTTTAAGTTGATTTACTTTCTCTGGATTAATAGTTTGCAATTTTAGTTAGCATCACAATGATCCATACAATAACCATCTGCAGTGGGCAGTGGTGACCTAAAGGTTAGAGAAGCGAGCTTGTGACCACCAGACTGGCAGGATCTGGGTGGTGAAAGGGAAGAAGCAGTGAAAAAGCAGTACTTGCCCCTCCCTCATTACTACCACCAAGGTGCCCTTGAGCAAGGCCCTTAACCCCAGCTGCTGCAGTGTGCATTGTGTAAATTATTTTTAAAGTTTAAGTCATAAATTTGATTTGACAGTTTCACATGCCAAAAAAAGTTTTTGCCTTGAAAATGTGCAACATCGTTCCAACTGCAGGTGGGACAGATACCTGCGGCTTCAGATTGCTTTACAGAGGGTACTAGAGTAAAGAAAAGGCCATCAGTATAGGACGCTAGCTGTTGTGGATTACAGATGCTGGTGAGAATCACTCAGTAATCTTTATTCAGTCTTGCAGGGATTAATGCCATAACCAGAATAAAACTGTTAGCGGAAAGTGGAGAGATTAGCAGAACATGAATAAATAGCTTTCAGAGAGGTTAACATGGGGGCGCCTTCACCAAGTAAAGTGACAAAATTCTACAGAACATAAGTGCACGAGGCATACTCATTCCTGGCACCAAGACTGCAGTGTGCTGATACCGAGATACCAAACCAGCACAGTTTGAGGAAATAACCTCAGCGCACAGCAGGAAAATACCAGTTCGCCAGTGCGCCACTGTGTGTTTAAAATGTGAATAGACAAGCATGATTTGTGACATCACTAGTTTGGAGCCACTTGTGGTCCAGTATGCAATTTACACAATTGTGCACGTGCCTCCAGTGTACATACACTGAGAATGGTCTTTACAGTGAAGTAGGAGACATCTTGTGTCCAGCAGTTAAACTTCTGAAATGAAATATATTTACATATTCATAGATTCTGCATTTTTACATGAGGGAGAAGGAGGAGATGATGTTTTAAGAATCGTAATGAGGTAATTGAACTTTGAGGAAAACATATCAGACACAAATAATTATTCTAAGCAGAATATTTTATGTCTTCAAACATGTCTGGAGGGTATATTTAACATTTGTGGTTTTGGATGATATGTCTCAACTACTGTTGGATAGTTGAAATTTGGTTTAGATATTTATGTCCCCCCTCAGGATGAATTCTAATAACTTGATCCTCTGACTTTTCATCTAGCACCACCAGCAGCTCAAAATATCAGTTTATCCAGTCAGTAATGACATTCCCATCAACCTCAGCTGTACTTTGTGTTTAGTGCTAAGTAGCAAATGATAGCATGCTAACACACTAAACTAAGCTGTTTAACATGACAAACATTATTGCTTTAGCTACCTGCTAAACATCAGTTGTCAATATGAGCTTGTTCCTTATATTTATATGTAAATTTGACATATAGCTGCTAGCAGGGCTGTAGTTGTGTTGTTCTATATTTAATCAAAACCATGACAAAACCATTTCAACCAGCAAAGAGACCACAAGTGATGAAGAATACTTATACTAAGATGATCATTGGATGATAAGAAAGCCTGCGAACAGATCCAGGAGAGATCATTGGATAATAACTGATATGTGAAGCTCTACAGTGATGATGAAATGGAATATTAATTATTACCTGCTTGAACTTGCGTTGTAGTATACAAAATAGTTTTTAGTAGATACATTTGACATGGGAGTTTTGATTAAAATCTATCTGACAAGAGTGATCCTTTCAATAGTTACTTGTTTAAGGGTCATAAATGTTACCTGTCAACCAACATGATGGTTTGGGCTGCTGCATTCAGACCCTTTATCAAATAAGCTGTGTAGTTGTTTGTACCTCTACTGCATTTCATCATGAGGCTGGTGTTTTCACTCATCCACTTTGGGGAATGTGTGCGATGAGCTCCCTCCTCGGATATGGAAACACTGGCTTACTCTGGATGGAATCCTAAAATGAAAACAAAAAGATGTTTCCAAATGTATCTGCATTGTTGTTGACATGGCCAGTTTGTTTCACAGCAGGGGAACAATCCATGTGCTTCTCTGGAACTGTAATGCATGTGTGCTCTCTGTAAATGTGTGTGTACCAAGGTTATTTTAGGACAGTGAAGCTAGCCATAAAAAACATTAGCATCCTGCAAACTGATTAAATCAGCAGCAATTAAACCCAATGTCCCAGTTGCCTCTTAGGAAGCCAAGAGTGACAGACAAACCCTGCAAATATGATCAAGTGAAAAATAATCCACATCCTTGCAATACACACATGAAGAAAATATTGCTTGTATCTGTATTGGACATGTATTCAAACCTGTTTTAAGAATATTTAAACCAAGGGTGAAATCAGAGATGACACATACAGAACATGATGCAGAAGTCTGTCAGTCTCTTAACTGATCTATAGTAAATGAGCCATTCCTGTGGAGCAACCAGTTGTACCTGCTAGAGGTGGTAAACATGGGAGGCAATCTGTTTCAGTCTCAGTTTCACTAATGACACATGATTATAGGATGCTTGTCACGTGAAATTATGACATATCATCCTTTTAATGGCCTAAACAGCAACACATGCAATTACTTACAACAAAACAGCCCACATGATTTCCTACAGACTGAAAAGATATAGCCTGAAGCTGCAGCTTATTACACCCACCCTTCTTACTACACACAGCCTATGTACCTAAAGTAACAGCACACACAACTTACAATATTCCTACCATATTAATTTTATGATTATATTGTTAAGGATGTAATTGAGGTATTTTTGATGGGATTTTAATGGTATAATTAAAACCCCCTACACTAAAACAATGTGTTTTTCTACTTGTTCCTTCAGTTGGATGTTTGAGCTTCACTGTGCAGAATGATGTATGTGTGAGTTTGACACTCGAAGGCTGTTTTCATATTCATCTGCTGGAAGTGGAAATTTTCTCTGTGCTCAGTGAAAATCAAACTTTAAGGGGCAGGTGACAAACATGATTTATAACATTACAAATAGTTTGGAGCCAATCCTGGTCCAATATTCAACTTACACAGGTGTGATGTGGAAACTTGAAGCCTCCAGTGCACATATACTGAGAATGCAGACATCTTGTGTCCAGCAGTTAAACTTCTGAAATGAAATATATTCGCATGTTCATAGTTCTGCAATTTTCAATGAGGGAGAAGGAGGAGATGTGACTTTAAGGATTTTAAAAAGATAATTGAACTTTGAACAGATTATTCATCAAAAGTAGAATAGAGTATTTTATATAATCTTAAAACATGTCTGGAAGGGATCTTTAAGATCATACGGTGAAATGTGATGAAGCAGTGGTTTTTGATCACATTATCTTGTTATTTAAAATGAGTCTATGGGCTGTATTTTCATGGAGGCACAACAACCAGCACAAGCAGCGTTCTAACTGTTTGGTATTTTCCTGACCTTGAAACTTGTTTTTCACATCTGTGTGAGATTTTGGTGACCAGAGTAGAGTGCATGGTGCACAGGTGGGAGAAGAGGCACAGACAGGTGGGAGATTCATTGAAATAAAGCAGCGCAAAGACAGTTATTTTATTTTGGTTGAAATTCAATAGTCAGGGATGCAACCTGGTCTGAACACTTTGTCATAGTTTTTTCTACCTTGCTGATGAGCTAATGTCAGCTCGTCACATATGCTCTAGAACGGCCGTCCATGCTGTAGCATTTCAGACATGTGATATTGAATTTTAAAATGCTAAAGATTATGTACAATGTCAATAATAAATCTTTATCCAAAAGTATACAAAAGTGTTTAAAATGAGAGAACCCTAATATGACTGATGGAGTACACCTTAATCTGTATATTAAAAGGACCGAAATTGTTCAATTGAGGTGCAAATTCAGGGCTTCACTCCAAGTTTTGGGTTTATTAATGGATATATCATGGATTATACTGTAAATATTTTAAGGAGTTTATTTTTAATCATCTACACTGCTTTAAGGATAGTTTCACATTTCTGCTAGTCTACTGAATACAACGTTCACATGCCCACTGGACACAAAAAAACACAAAAGACAAAAGAATGTTGCTGAAAATCATTCCTCCAGTTCATACTGGCAATTAACAGATCCTTTACAGTGTACTTCCAGTGTAAGTGATTAGGGACAAAATAAACAGTCCTCATTCTGTGCAAAAACACATTCTAACAAAATATGAGGCTTCAGCAGCCTAAGTTTGACCAGTCAAACGAGTATCTTCAAAATGCAGTCTTTGTAGTACAAAATTCCCTCTTTGTGTTAGGTTATCTCTCCCCTCCCTTGTGTTTCCTGTTTGTCTCTCTCTGTGTTTGTGTGTGTTTGTGTGTGCTGGATGTGGCCTTACGGTTCCCTCTCCTGCCTATCCACCTGCGTACCTGCATCTGATCATCTCATCTACTCAACAAGCTACTGCAGTATTTAAACACTTGCTTTTCACCCCACTCTTTCACAGATCGTCCGTTCACCTACGTGGTACAAAACTTCGGCCAACTCATACTATCCTTGCCTAAGTAATCTTGTGGGGGTTTTTTGGAACTCAGTCTAACTATTGTTTGCCTGTGCCTCAGGCCGCCTTCCTGTTCTCCTGCCTTGCACAGCTCACCGTCATGTCTACAAGCTCCAGCTCTGGAACCTGCACACAGTCTGCCCAGCCTCTGCTGACAACCCTGGCTCAGTTACCTGCTCTGCTGTCTGTCCCGCTCTCCAGCCGCTCCAGCCCATTCCATCTTCACAAAAAGACTACAATAGACAACCTTTTTGAATTGTGGAAATATTTCTGTGTCTGAGTTCTGCTTATGCTTATGCTTGACTCTTAACGCTTTGTGTTTCCTCAGCAGTGTTTCCTTTCTGAGCTGCAGTGAAGGAACAGTAAGAAAAAGAGGGAATTTGATACTAAAAAGAAGAGAAACTTTGGATCAGATTAAAGCTTCATTAAGTTCAGCTGCATTTATATTGAACAAGGACTGTGGATTTTGCCATGCCTGAACTCTCAGCACGACTGAAAATGCCCTTTGAAAGTTATTTTGTCTAAAGCCATTAACTGTGAAGATAATTCACTAAAAATAGCTCAGTTTATCCACTCACCAATAGGGTTAAACAATATAAAAAATCTGTTATACTGTGAAAGAAGCTCTTGGTAGCTTGCTGTTCAGCAGAGACTTCTGGATTTTGGTGTTACATTTGTGTCAGCTCCTTTGTGGAGAAGATGTCTCATATGTGTTCATACCCGAAAGCAAAATTTAATTTGGTAGAATGAGTCAAAGCTGCTCAGTCTCAGTAAAAGAATCCAATTGTTGTGTCTGTTTCTGCCTGACTGGGTTTTTCCTTCTCTCTTTTTGTTTTTACATAACAAGCACATAATTTGTGATAAGCTGCAGCCTATTTGGCTCTACAAAAGGCAGATTTTCCAGCCACAGGAGGGTTCTTATCATTCACCGACTGCGAAGTGAGCTGAAACATCAGTGCAGCTTCCTGACACTAAGACTTGGAGCTGGCATTCTCATTTAATGTTGCTTTAAATGAACCACAGTGCATTTCACTTTACTTTGAAAAACTATAGTGTGGCTGATCACAACATGCATTCTGCTTTTTACTAACTGCTTCAGAGACTAATAAATACTTTTATTATGAGGCATAGGTGTAAGAGAGGAAAAAGTGGAAACCTACAGTGAAATGAGAGGAGATTGCTTGTGAGTGTGTTATTGTGTGTGGAGATTGAGTTTTGACGCATTAATTAGCTTTTCTGGAGCTTTTGAGTATGTCATCATTTCATTGTCATTTTATTTATTTATTAGGAAAAATGCACATGAATCCACATTTTGTGAACGTGCCAGTGTTGCACTGTTGGTGGTTAATTTTCAAATGCAGTCCTTTGGCAAGATGTTCTAAAATGAATGAAGTAGCAGGTTGATAAATACAAACACAAAACCACTTTGCACAAGACCATGCACAAATCATGCAGAGCAACAGGAAGCAGTAAAGAACACAAAGACAACATCCACCATTCATTACATGAAGCATACAAAGCAGTATAAAGCAACAGAACTTCAACTTCTGCCGGCACTGCTCTGCTGGTGACCTGAACTTTAGTGCTGTTGCTGTGACTTGTGTTATGTTTGGTGTTAAATATTTATGTCGAGTTTGTCCCATGAATGTACTAAGTGAATAAGTGAATGTACTAAGTGAATAAGTGAATGTACTAAGTGACTAATCTATTCTACCAAGAGAGGTAAAACCGTGGCAAAAATTGCCCCCAAGATTTAAAAAAAAATAATTTTATATTTACCAGTTTAGGCCAATATCCTAATCCTACATTAAGCCATCATTTTATTTTCATTCAATTCATTTAATTTCCATTTCTGTCTCTAACACACACTCACACAAACAGTGCTGTTGTTCACACTATGCTACTGTTACAATACCTGGCAGAGGCCATGCAATCCTGCATCTGTGGTGAAGTTACCTCATTAAAAAAGCTCCAACTGTTACCAATGAAAGCAACCCAAAGCCTGGGATGGCACCAACACCAACGCCAGCAAATAAGATGGCAAAGAAAGTTGCCACTTCTATGATTGAAAAATGGAAAATAGACTGGCTTGGTTTTGAAGAGGTGAATAAGACAACTCTCCTCTTCTGTAAAGCATGCAGGGCTCACCCACCCAAATATAGCCCTAGACGGCTAAAAACTAATCACGACTTTTGTGAAGGAAGTGAACAGGTTAAAAGGTATTTAGCTCATCATCACCAAACAAGCAAGCATCATCGGTTTGCTTGTGGTAAGTAACATTAACGCTAACACTAGAGACTTTAAAATATCTTTGTTTGGGAACATTAAAAGTGCCCACAAAGACAAGGCTTTTCCTCCCCTTTCCAACTTAGATCACTCAACTGTTCATCTCATACCCACATATAGATCTGTGCTCAAGTCAAGCAAAGAAGACAGTGTGGAAACACTGAGTGGTTATTTCCTCAGCACTGACTAGAGAATCTTTCATAACTTGGAGCTTGACGAGGCAACAGATACAATAATGGATTACATTAAGTTTTCTGTGGACAATGCTCCTAAAAAAGACATTTACACTTCCCGAACAATAAGCTTCATATTACTAAGGAGGTTAAAGTCTGTATTAACAAAAAGAAGCCGCGTGTCCAAGACCGCTTGGTCTTGGACACAGCACAAAAAGAACTTAATTATCTGCTGAGGAAGGCAGGAGAGAAACATCGATCTGCAATTGAACAGAGCTTAGCTCAATGTACATTAAAAGGTTATGGGACTGTAGGAAAAACATAACAAAGATGAACTCTAATAGGAAACAGCTCAGCACTGTGGATGGACAAACAGCTGATAAACTGAATGACTTTTTTCTTAGATTTGAAACACAGGACTTTTCTCAGGAGAGGCCTTAGACTCCACTACTGATGCCTCTTACAGGCTGGAAGTTGAACCAAAGCGGGTACAGACCATTTTTAGCAAAGCATACAATAAGAAATCAACAGGGCTAAAAAAATTCTCATCAGAACTAACTGTGGCATGGAGTCCTATTTTTCAACAGCCCTTAGATAGTCACACTGTTCCATCTCTCTGGAAAAAGGCCATAATTATTCCTGTGACTAAAATACCATGCCCATCTGCCAACAATGACTTTACACCGGTTGCTTTAACATCTGTAGTAGTGAAGTGTTTTGAGATAGTAAACATGCTTAAGACTGATGTTGCTTCATGTCTGGACCCTCTTCAGTTTGCATATAGGCAGGGGTGGAGTACAGAGGATGCTGTTATCAGTGTGACACACCTAATTAGTAAGCATTTAGAGGACCCCAATGCACGTGTTTTATTTGCAGATTTTAGTTCACCTTTTAATACACTTTAACCACACCTGCTGGTCCAGAAGTTAATGACATACATGTAAACCCTTTTAATATTAATGGTTTTATTCTTTCTTAACAGATAGGTCCCAACAGGTAAAGGTCAATAGTTCCCTCCATGAGGTCAAACACTGTAGTACAAGGGCACCACTAGTCTGTGTGAGCTCATCCACCCTCTTCACACTGTATACAAATGTTATATGCCTCCAGGGAGGTGAGAGTCCATGTTCACTGGTGACAGGGAAATTTGGTGCGGGTACCGAGATCATGTTAACATTCTACAGTGCTGTGCTGGAAGGCATCACTGGATATGGTATGACATCATGGTACGACACCCTTACAGTCCAGTTAAAATCGAGAGTTGACAGTATGGTGAAAACAGCAATGAAACAAAGAAAGAACACCTGTCCCTTAACACTACTTAAGAGAGAACTGTTGTCAGACATACACACAGAATTCTGAAGAACCCTTTACACATTCTGTATTCTGAATATGAACTAATAGCTTCAGGTAGACATTACAGAGCCAGAAAATGTAAAAACAACCGATTTAAGCTTTCTTTCCTCCCTACATCTATAGCATTTCTCAACAAACAACCAGATCAATCTTTATGTAGTGCCTCATACGTAAGGAGGCACTATTGCTTTCAATTTTATCCATTATGAATTTTGGTTGTATGGTTTCCATGATTTCATTCCTCATATCATAATGTTTGGGTATTTATATCTTTTACCTCTCTGGGCATGTGCAATATTTACATATATTTTCTATTTTGTTATATGCAAATCAATTGTTGTGTATCTGATGTACCACTGTACTTTCTTAGTAACATATCATATTTAGGTTGATTGCAGCTGTATGTGGCACTTTTGTCCAAGTCAAATGTCCCCTCAGGGACAATTAAGTATAACTTATCTTAGAACACAAATGAGCAATACTGTTACTGACCACATTTTGCACACATTAGCCATGCACAGCAGCTTGAAGTGATAACCATATTAATAGGCAATAGTATTAATCTGAATTAAATTTTAAGAGGAATGATTTTAAATTAATAAGTTAGTAAACTGGTAATATCATACTTAACATGCAAGCCATGCAACACAGAGTCATGAGACAATTGTAAAATTACCAATATTATGTACTAGCATTTTTAACACACTGTTGGCATTTGACACGTGCCATGGTGGTCATCTGTATGACATGTTTGATGTGTGTTACAGGCATCAATTGACACTTGTCAAATGATGCAACGGCAGTGACCAGTATTGCATTTGGAAGCCTACAGCTGTGTTATTGGCTCTGTCTGACTGCTTTGGACTAAATGCTAACATTAGCATGGCAACATTTTTGAGTATTACCTGATAAAGAATAAATATAGTAGCCAGAATGCATTCAATAAATCTTGTTTCTTACCATCTTAATTCGATATATTAGCATGCAGCTGACGCTGATAATAATGTCATTAGTTTTCTTTGTATTTAGTCATAAACTAAAGTATTGGAACATTTTAAATTTTTGATGATGGCACTAGATTGAAAGACAGAGGATCACCAAATTACAATTGATCCTGAGGATGACATAAACATCTGTACCAAATTGTGTCCCTATCCAAATGTTGATATTTCACTGGGTTTGAGAAAATGTGACCTGCTGGTGGCGTTAGATGGTTAGAACATCTTAAATTTCATAACAACCCATCCAGTAGTTGTTGAGACATTCCAGTCTTGACCAAAGTGGTGGACCGACCGGCAATGCCTTCCCGAGAGTTTTTCTGCTTTTTAAAGGCCTTCTGTGTAGCCTTCTGAACATTCTGTATATTATTGATTTAAACTGTTCCACATTGGTTTAATGTCAGTAAACACAAAGACCAATGTAGAAATGATTGATAGTTTCTGAGAAGAACTGATTGTTGCAAGTGTTTAAAAAAAGAAAAAAAAGAGACCACATGTCCCATAATCCTGTTGATTGTGTTCAACCATCTTTCAACCCTTCTTCTATTTACCACTGCTAGGCTTCAGTTTTGTTTGTGTAGTGTAGAGGAAATGTAGTGTCTATCCTCTGTGTTATGGGGTTAAATACCTCATTTAAACTGGGATTCTGCAGATAAAGTCACAGTGGGAAAGACTGAGAGATTGCATCTAGTTTCACAAAGAGCTTTCTGCTGACCACAGTTTGTACCTCTAGTGACTGGATTAACCTCTGCTGGTTTGTGGGGTTATTCGCCGTGGTAGACTAAACCTTATCATCGAGCTTGCACCATATTGACAGCCTGACAATGTCAATGTCTCCTTTGACATTTGTGTTTGCTTGGGTGGAAAACCGGCTGTTATATAACAGTGCTGTGGGGACAATGGGGCCATCACTCATTTACATAATAGAGAGATTGGCAATGATATCTGCATTTGGTTTCTACAGTTTATTGATTTACATGTTATTTCTTTACTGGTGCTGTGATGTCTTTCTGTCTGTCTCTTCACAATATTTCTCTCCCGTCCTGCAGACACACTTCAATCAACATTTTCAGACACTTACCATCAGAGAGGTGATCCTAAGTGGGTAAGTTTTTATTGTCTGGAAAGATGGTCACAAGTCCCACACAAACTATTCTAATACCAGAATATGAAGGTATTATTGGAGCAAAACAACTGCGCACCTGTGACAGTGGAATTTGCAGATGTAGAAAATAGTCACACATGTATCAGTAAATTTGAAGTCACAGAGAAAAATGCTTTAGGAGTTGCAAACTTGTAGATTTTTTTTTCTCTACCACAAACATAAGTTACACCTTCTCAAATACTTCATTGCAGGTGCAAAAATACTTTTCTATGAATTACAAATTAAGAAACTCATACACTCATATTTTTGCTACAGTTGCTGTATCAAATAATGTGAAGTCATAGAAAAAATTTGCACATCCACAAATCAATATGTGAATTCATGCAATGAGAGCAGCACACCTGTAGAATATTATTTCAGTACATAAAACACCTTGAATGCACATAGAGGAACAATTGTATGTGGTTTGCATTTTAATGGCAACCCCATACTTGAAAAATCATAGCGCACAATTGACATGTGGATCATGCAGGCCACGATGTGATGGCTGGGATAGAAAAGGAGGTCTGAAAGCATTACATTTTGATTTGTAATTACAGTTTATGTCAAGTTATTACATTTTTAACAAAAAAGTTGCCACTAAACTCATAATGTAATAACTTGCACAAAATGTAATAATTTATTACATCATGCACTCACCATTTTTACTACATTATTGGGAGATTATTATATTATAAGTTTTTATTACATTATGTGTTTCTACAAAGCTTCTTAGACTATGTTCAGACCAAATCAGATGTGTGGCGAAAACGCCAGTTCTCCCATTCATTTGAATGAGGGTAGTGCGTTTTGCATGCGGGCGTTTGGGCTGCTGTGGTGCCGCACTGGATTGCGACCAGAAAGTTGAGCCAGAGTCAATTTTTGGAGAAACGCAAACCAACGCCACTGCGGCTGAAGGCTGCAGTGGCCAATCACAGCTGGAGATCAGACTGATCAGAGCTGTAAACTCTGCCATGAGGGAGTACAAAGACGTTACTAAGTGAGGGGAGGACATCTGTCTTAGTTTGATATCCAGAAACTACTAGGAAATTAAGCTGCAACAACTCACTACCATGAAATTTGAGGTAAATGCTGGGGTCATTTTGTGGTAATTTCAACAAAATTTCAAATAACTTACTTGCTTATTATATCTACTTACCATGAAAGTTGAGACAAATTTTGAGGTAATTTCGGAGAAATTTCAAAGACATTACTTGCTAATTATCACCTGATTACCATGAAATCTGGGGTAAATTTTGAGGTAATTTCAAAGAAATTTCAAAAAAGTTACTTGCTACTTACCACCTAATTACCATGAAATTTGCGGACCCATAAAATGAAGTGTCAACAAATGTGTTCAATCAGCTCTCACTTAGGGCAGGAATAGGCATTCACCTCTATGTAAGGAAAACATCCTGGGATATAGCAACCCGCTCTCATTCACAGGTCATCAAATAGTGACGCTTTGTCACATCCCTCTGCATCTCATGCACACGCACAAGGTGCACTTTGGCGTCTGTATAGAGAGGCACTTTCAACTAAATCCAATGTAGACCCATCCGCGGCAATATTAGCGCAACTGCTCCAGCTTTCCATTGATTGTAATGTTAACCTTAACATGGTGCAATAAGACACTATGAGTATCAGTCCCAATGGAGAACCCAGGACTCACCGTCTGAAAGTATTTTCCTCAATGTCAGTTGCTGTATTAAGTTTTTCTTTTAAGTTTTTCTTCTTCTTCTTTCTCAGCCACCATTGCTATTGAGACAAAGGCAGTCCGCTTTGTGTTACCAGTTACAAAACCATCACTTATTTCAAACTGATTAAGATTTTGTGTGTGTTCATCGAGTCCCTCCCCCTTCACACACACATACGCACACACACAACATTGGGGTGCTTTAGTGGATGACATGGATCAATATTAATTGAGGAAGACTATGTTTTAAGAATGATGATTTCATATTAAACATCCATAGCCACATATTCTTGTAAATATAAAATTAAATGAGCAACTTCCCATTTTACAATCACAGGCCATAAAACGCCTTGTGTTAACAGAGATTGTGGCCTTTGGAGACGTGATTGCGGCCGACCGACGGCAATTTGAAATGGAATGAAGCCCACCCATGGCAGACATCCCAAAACAGGAGTCGAATGTGCTAAGTCCATCCACAACACAATGCCCTCCTTTAACCCTGGTGGCTGAGGATCATGGGTAATATAGCCTTCCGCTATCCAAAACTGACAAAAAAACCCTTTATTTCTCAGAATCTAAGGAGAAATAATTCAAATGGATGGCTATAACATTCACTTATCGTACTTTTGAATTATCAAGGACATTTTTTTCATGGTTTTGTGTTGAGAAATGTTGAGGATATCATTAAAAGAAAACCTTAACATGGAAATTGATAGTGAGAGAAATACCTCTGGATGGCGGGTCCTCGATTTTCCAAGGGGACTGATGCTCACAGCGTCTTTGTGCAGTTGGGCTAACATTAGAATCTATGGATGGCCAGAGCAGTTGCTCTGAGCATCTAATATTGCTGCAGATGGATCTACATTAGATTTAGTTTAAAGTGTGTTGCTATACAGATGCCAAAAGCTACTTTGTGCGTCTGCATGAGACGCAGGGGGACATGACAAGGCGTTGGTATTTGATGACCTGGGAATGAGAAAGGGTTGGAAATACAGTAGGTGACTCAAACAGTACATAACTTTCTAATCAGTCACAAACAACCCAGGGGGTGTGCTGGCAGTCAATGGAAAAGCTGGCCAACAACAGTCAACCCTCTAAGCCATGTACAGGACCTCAGTGCATACAAATGAAAAGGAAAAAAGTAGCTCAAATAAATACCTAGATAGATGAGAGATAAATTATCTCTTATCACTGGCCTAGGGATGAGGGGCAATGTCTTTTATAGCCTAAGAATTTGCCTGGCATATATAGAGGAGCACATAGGACCTACACCTGGTGCCTCTTGGAACCTGATCATGCTTAAGGTGGACTGATCTTCAAGAAGGACCAGCTAATCCCACTACTCATCTTGTATATTCAGTCCTGTGTATTCACAGCATGAGAACACACACTATGGAAAAGCCCAGATGTGAACTGGATTTCCTATTATACTAAGTATTTGCTTTCAAAGGATGAAATATTTTTGGATCTGACAGCTGCTAAGAAATTGCCAGTGATGAGAAGGAAACTCCCCATTACACTTTATATGACTCAGCAGAGATCCAGAGAACGATGATATTTATCGTTTCTCTGGAAATCTCTGTGGCTCAGACCAGTGGTGCCAGAGAAAATACTACCAAAGTAAAATTTATAGAGTTTATGACAACGTACTTTCTTCTACAGTTGTATGAAGCTGATTTCAAGTGCTTTATATTAATAACATGGTGTTTTCTCATGTATGTTTGGAAAATGCATGATCTTGACTAGAATTTCAGCATGCCTTTTCAATTAACTACTGGTGGGAAAAGAGCAAATGACAGCCATGTAAAGGTTAGTGCAGATTATGTTCGTGCAAGATCTAACAGGACATCAGCCATCATATTATAATGTTGCTATTGCTGTGGATTTGAATTTTGAACAGCAGTGCTGCTATAATCAGTACAGCAGTGTATTCTCTACAGACACTACATCATCTATGTGCCAGAGGAACTTCCTGTTCCTTTATGTCATTCAGCTCGACAAGTTACTTTCCCCATGTTGACATGAAGCAGTTTCCTGTCGGCTCTGCTGCTTTAAAGGGACTGTTGCAGATTTGCAGAACTTAATTAGAGAAGCGAGAAACGTGCAAAATTAACTGTTCATTCAACCCAAAAAGTGATTGTTAGTAATGACTTCTGTTGACATGCATTCAGGAATAAATTGTTCAGTGGTTTTGTGATGTATTTCCTTTGGGTTTGTGATGAGTAAAGCAGCACATTTGGAATTTTTATGTCAAGAGTAGAGTCCTAAACTTTTGAAACTGGAGAAATTCAAGCACTGCACAAAATCCTGAATCCTGAATTACACTGTATCTCACACAAACCAAATTATTTCAGTCAGTACTGGTTAAGACCCCTTCAAGCTGTGTGATTTTGGACTGGCTGACAACCATGAGAGCAACATAGTGACATCTTTGGTCGTCAATCCAAAACAGTGCTCTAGATCTCACTGTGAGACTCCCCTGACCACCAATGTGGAGTTTTGGCGACCAAGGACAGCCTGAGGCAAAACTCTTGACAGCGTCAGAATTTTAGGACCAAATTTTCACAATGTGACTGCTGCTATGCCCCATGTCTACAAACCACCCAATCAGATTACAACATGAAATAATACAGAATATGTGACATTTCATAAAAAGTGCCATTCTTGAATGATGTTCAGGGAAAAACACTTGCGGTCTCCTTAATACATCCACACACAAAAACAAAAAAACACTGAGGCAAAACAAAACAAAAAAATTGTGACTTTTCTGCATTTTCAAAACATAAGAGCAAAAAGTGCTTGTTATATCATCAAACAGTGTCTGAAACCTCTTTCTGACATTTTAATTGGAGGTAGTGTCCAACAATTTTTGTACCTTTCTGAAACAGACAATCTGACAACTATGCCCCCTTTGTGTATAGTTGTGAAAGTAGGCAGAGTTGAACTTCTCTCTCAAGCTCTTTTTTTATTCTTCACACAGCTACTTCTCTTAATTTTCATGTGAACAACTGACCGCAATACCATGAACACCTTGGTGGACAGACTGTCTGAAAGTGTGTGCTGTTATCCCCATTGGTATGATTCATCACGTTGAGACTATAAAGACTTGCAAAAGACGCAGAATTCTCATGGAGGGTTTGTGGAGGCAGTGTGATGAAGCCAGAAGGAAGCTATGACAGCAGCATGTTGATTGTAGGTATGTGAATACAGAAGAATTGGTTATGCTTGATTTGCTCTTTTTTTTTTGTTGATATTTCTCATAATACCCTTGCATTGCCACTGCATATAACACAAAACTTACCCACCTGCCATGAGAACAGGAGTTCTTAATTACTTCTATTTTGGGAATGCCCTGAGGTGAGAGTTTTTTGGTCCAAGTTAATTTAAGTTATGAGTGAAATTTTTCATGTTGTGTGCCTTCTAGGTAAGAAACTCAAAGTACTGTGTTCATTATTTATAAATGGTCTATATACAGTGAGCTTCCTTGTAGGCAAAATAATAATCCTGATGAACTGGAAGGTGTGCAAACCATCCTGCTTTGGAGGACTATGTTGATCTGTTTTTCGACCAAGATTTACTGCCTGAATCACACATAAGAACAAGCCTCAGACTCCTTCGAACTACATTTATATTGAATGATTTCGCACCTGATGAATTATGTCCAGTGCCAACATTCAGTTCCAATGCAGGAAGCAGTATGTCATTTATGCAGTGATTGTGCTTGTAATTGTTGCAACCCTGTGATAGAATGCTGACCTGTCCAAGTTATACCATACCAACACCCACTGCATGCTGGGATCCAGTCCTGAACACTGACAAGGATCCTAGCAGATCAAGTGTAGAAAATAGATGGATGGATATCTAGTGGACACTTTCTTCCAACCAAAAGAAGTGCACACATTATTGAGAGGGGCAGCAACATGTGTACAGTGACAGTGTTGACCTGACAGGAACATCATTTCTCCACCTGTCGAAGAGAACAGTTTGACAAAATCTACACCTTTTCCAACACAGAGCAGCACAAATGTTTTAGGACCTCCTGGGGAAACTTCCATCCGCTGTATTTTCCAGATGGATGTCAGTTCAACCTGACCTCTGCCTCGTTCACAGAGTGCCATCATAAATTTACTATATGCCTGTGAATTTCCTGAGATCCTGGTGCCACTGACTGCACGCATATACAGATTTTCACACCCTTGTGAGATATATGATTCCTACAACTTCTTAGGGAGCTCTGGACAGATGGCCTTTAGGAGGAGGAAGACCTATGTATTCTGTTTTATGAACACTGGCCATATGTCATACACAAAGTCAACTACAATGTGAGTTCAACAATACTTTGGAATGCAGAAAATGTGCTTCAGATGCTCGGACATGTCATTACAATCTTCAGAATGTCTGTTCCATTCTTTATGTTATAGCCATGGATCATGGATGTCATCATGCACAATAATCCAATATCAACATTCTTGTCTGGCAGTAGAACACAGATTCCAGATTACACAATGTTGGTTTGATGTGTTGTGTCATATTTCTCTATCCGTTTATGTGTTTTATCTCTGCAGGGATCTATTAGTATGTGTTGTATGAACTGTACAAGCTTGCCATGTGTTTGCAACATGTTTAATGGATATTGTCATTTGTGTTCATGTAGAGTATGTTAGAAGCTTCAAAGGAATTTGTACTTCCATAGAGCCGATCCACAATGCAAAACACCATGTGCTTTTGTCTATTCTGTTTTAACAGGCCATTAGACCATAGCATTTTAAAGAAAAAAAAGGTAATTTCATTGGGGTCATAACTGTCAGCCATTACCGCAGTTAATGATAATGTATTACTCCAACCCTTGTTACCAACGGCAACCTAACTGTGTCTCTCTGGCCAGGAAATAACACAAAAATAGACTGTCAAATGTTTGGTGCAGAAAATATCTAAGCTGTAAACTGGTTGTTGAGTTTTTGATAACTGTTGTTCATGCACCCTTATCTTATCTGTCTGGGTTTAACCCTGCCTTAAGTGCATGGGTGTTTTGTCAAACATTCCTACATACCTTGTGTCTTTAGATATCCATTACAGAATATATATTGAGCTAAAAATTGAAATCTTGTGGTCATTACAACACAGCTGTGTGCACTGTGTGCAGCAGTCCACTGGTTTCCACTCAAGTTCATGTCCCCTGAGTTAAAACATTGTTATATTCATGTTCAGAATTCTGTTTCTAATTTATCTGATAATATGCCACAAAATTATACCAACTATCAGATTGATTGCCATGAAATTTTGTTCAGATATCCATGTTCCCCAGAGGAACCAATACCCTGACATTCTCATCCCAATACCCTGACATTCTCATCAGCCTTTGTTTTTTGTTTAATGCTAATTAGAAAATGTTAACATGCTAAACCAACACGGTGAACATGGTAAACATTATACCAGCTTAACATCAGCATGTTAGCATTGTCAGTGTGCAAGTTAGCATTTAGCTCAAAGCACCACTGTGCCAAAGTACAGCCTCACAGAGCTGATAGTGTGGCTGTAAACTCTTATGCTGTGTCCCTATTTACTATAAGGTGCACTATAATTACTGGCCACCATTTGATATGAGTGCACAAATTCAGAATTATTTAATTTATCCACTATAGTTAGTGGCGGCATCAGGCTGTCTGAGGGGCATGGGCAAAAAAATATAAAGGGCACCTGACAACATTCAGTGGAGCCCCCATCATTTTCTTTAAGGTACATAAGCATAGCTTGGACATTGCTGGTACCAAGAGCATATGAAGAGTGGAACACCTTAAGTTCAGTGATGATACTGTCTTCCTCCATGTCATAGACTTGGCGAACATCCTTAACAGATTGGACAGCTCTGTCATTTGTCCTTCCTTTCCAGTTACCTGGGGTGGTAAAGCACTGACATACAGCACTAGAAATGCACTAGCCCTCTTGCCTTTGTCATGTATGTTTTTACCCCTACCAAGTAAGTTGTTTTCACTCCTCTCTGTTTGTTTGTCTGTTAGCAGTGGTACTCAAAAGGTTCTCTTCCAGATTTCATTACATTTTCATGGCACGATACATTTTAAAAAACTTTTTAAAATGCCTAAGCAGAGGTTTAAGTTCTACTGGGAATCCCTCTGATTGCTAATGGTTGTAAATGCATTTTGAATAAAGAATACTCTCATAATTTCCTTTTAAGATTTTACTACAACATAAGGTTGATTTCCAGTTTGTACCAAATATGTAATATAGAGGTGACTAAGTATGTATCTAACTAGCTAGCTACTATCTATCTAGCATATTGTTCAGCATGTTATAGAGCTTTGGAAGGGCCTACACATAAAACCAAAATAGAAAATACAATCTAAATACATTAGTAATGCACCCTTAATAAAAAAAATAATCCATACTCTTTTTTTCAATTGCAAAGAGCCTTGCTATGTGACCTATGTCCCAAATTGTCGTAGGATCAAGGTTACAGCTTAGACTGTACTGACACAAACAGTCTATAGGGGGGGAAGACTGAGCAAATTAGTGAGTAGTACTGTACTCATATCAACTGAATAGAATAGTGTCAGCTACAACAACTACATGTTTTTAAGGGTGCTTTATTTTCCTAATGGTCAGCCTACATAAAGCATATTTCTACCATAATGTGTAGTCTACTCCATCGTAAGGATATCTTATAGGGCACAATATCTCATGTTCTTCACTGGAAGAGCACTTAACCATGTTTTTCTCTCATACAGTGCACCCTATAGGACACCCACTTCTGCTCTTCAGTCTGGTAGACTTAGAGGAACACTAAATTGCACTTTTTCCTTTTTTTGTTCACTAGAAGGGCACCCATCCAGAACCTCCAGCTTACATCCTCCTCAGTTAAAGGGCACATCATGTTTTCTCACTTTCACAATTTATCGTACTGTGGGGGCACATTAGAGGGCATTTTATCATACTGTATCCCCCAGTGACTATAGTTATCTCAAAAATTCCACAATGGAAATGAAAATGTACATGTACACTACTGTCTCACAAAAAAATAGATGTGAAAATTGCCGTTGTGCTGTTCCTGCCACTGGAGATCCACACTGATGCTCTCCACAGATATACAAATTAGCCTACTATACTACGTACTATAGGAAACTACAAAAGGAAATCTGTGGTTATATTTTCTTAAAGCAGATTCTATTCTGCTGTCAAAGATAATAAATTGCTTTACTCCTTTAATGTAGGTTAACTGTTGCCTTAGTACAGTGAAATGAACTAAGATTGTATAAATATACCTACATAATATAAATTACCTGCTGTTACCTGTTACCTGCATACAAGCAAAAACAGTAACCTGGGGTCTCTAAAAATGCAACAATCTTAGGGATTAATTAAATAAAGTGATTGAATGAGACTGGGTCTAATATGGTCCCAGGTCTCTGTGTGTCATAAACCATTACTATGCCACCTTTACAACAACAGCATTAAGAAAAGTAAATGGCATAAAACATTTTGACATAATAGGTATACATCCAGAACATAAGTCTGAAGGGGCTTTGTATAATGTCTCTTTGGAAACAACATCATGCACAAAATATTTGTTTCATATCTGTAAAAGCTGTGGTTTGTTACCTACAGTACATTAGAGGTTTTACTGCAGTCAGTGTAACACATGAGCCATTATCATAAAACAGCACATGAACTGCTGCCTCTCTCAGCCTCAGGGTGATGTAAGATCTTTAAATATTTCAAGCTGCAATGTGCCTCTTGATAGATTTCTGTCAGCAACAGGAACTGTGACATAAATTGACAGTCAGGCATTACCAATCATGTTTTATCAAGCCTTCTGTTTGAAATATCGTGCATGTCAACAACTTTCACTGTGCACAAATATTCTACAAGCACATGACATGACACCAGCCATCTGTCTGGACTGGATATTACAGTATGTGTCTTTGTCAGTATGAGTCCATAACCTCTGTTTTAAGTTATGGATTTGATTTGTGTCAGCCTTATGTCAATGCTGCCTGTCAGAGCCTGGAATTCTGCAGACCTGCCTGGAGCGAGGGCTAAACAGCTGGCAACATACTGCTCCATTTCTGTTTTTACTGGAAGCCTCACTGATGCCAAATACTGCTCTTATTCAACTGTCATTCCCACATGATTAAAGGAAAAACCATAGTTCATTACAACCTGTCTGACATTGTTTGACATTGACACGATGGTCAGAGTGACAAAACTATAGATATATATATAGATAGCAAAGTCCTGCAAGGACTCAGTCGATGTTTCCCTGAAAAGATAAAACAGTCTTTCTTTACTATTTTTTATCGTTCTTTAGCACTTTGTATCACTTTTCTTAGTGATGCATCAGGAATGAAGAAAGGGTGAATATTCAAAGATGGTTCTGTTAAACTTGTTAACGGAAATGTCCAGTAATAACATATTCTGATGAAACAGTTGCCTTAGGTGGAGTGGGGGATTCAGTGTTGAACATGAAACCTTATTCCACTACTTTACTTGTGTCTCATGAACATAACTGCCATAATGCAGTCTGTCTGTTGCAGATCAAGCACTGTGAATTTTATAATATAATTTGACATAATTTCATGAGTAATTGTGCCAGGATCCACATTTCAACAGAGTAAATCAGTCAGTGAAGGACAGGCACAATCATCGGCCACACTCCCTCCACGGTCTGACAGTAACCGCAGCCAAGGTGCAATTTTATTATCTTGATTAGACTGACTGATTTAGTGTAATTGAAAGGCAACATGCACCGTGAATGACCAGAGGAAGGTCCCTGCTGAATAAGTGCAGAGGAAATGTCAATCTCCACTTTCCATAGTAATGACACTTCATACACAAGCCAGAAGAAATGGATGTGATGCTGGTGTGAGCTTGAGAGTGTTATTGATGTGATATACTCTGTTCAGCCAGAGTCCTCTGGGCTTATTCACAGTCTTCACACTTTGCACCAAACATGATTTTCTGTATACTTGTATACTATCTTGCAGTAGTGTTACATGTTATAGCAAGCCCTTTTGACATCTAATAGACTGACCATTTCTAGTTATCTTGCACAAATCTACATGTATGGTGATAATTACAATCTGACCAGTCAGAATTACAATTTAACATATTGCGTTCCAGGCAATAAGAATGATATTTAAAGACACCTCCAAACAAAAATCTTTTAAAGATACCTATAATCACATCACAGACATTGTTTAATTTATCAGACTGGTGGGACTCACGTTACATTCATAAACTGGCAATACATACCTTTTTGACTCATTTTAAAACTACTGAGACTATTTTAAAAAATATCTGACATTTTATTTATAAAAGTTGTTTAGATTTCTCTAAATCCATCTTTAATTACAGTACAGATTCCCCTCTGTCCTCCAGCAGGCTGTTTTGGAAGCTTTTTACAAAAAATCGGCATTATTAATGACCACCTTCACCCCCAGTCATTTGAAATACAGCCCAATGGATAATGCAGATTCCCTTACGCTGCATCTTTAACTGGAGTAATGTCCGCTGATGGAGACGTAAGACAGTGTATAGCGTCTATGAAGCAGAGTCTGATCCTGAATAACGGGAAGAACCTGTCGTTGCACAGTTGAGATTTCAACAAGATGTTTTAGAACGGTAATATTGTTTCTTTGGCGTTCATACTGCAAGCCTTAGTGCTCAATTTGGATTTATTGCTCAGATCCGTGGCTATTCACATGATGTTTTAAGCGTGGCCGATATCAAATATCAGTGTGAACTGGTCAGGGTCCTGAACTGACCCACATGTGCAAAAGAACAATAACAAAGACATTACATGCAGCACACTGTCATACAAAAGTAAACACGGAGGCCACTGAAGGCAATGTTTATGGTTTCATTTATAAGTTGACGTGCAGTGGAAGCCAGCAAAGTCATGAGCAGATGATATCAAGGATAAGGATGAGATCCAAATTTTTAATCATGCCTTTTTGTGGAACAATGGCTGCTACTTCTGTACGGAGGTTTATATGGATGCAGAGTTGGAGCCAGGAGTGGTGGGATCGTAATGTGAATGGCTTCACAGAAACAGATTTCATCTAAAATTTCAGGATGTCAAGAGGGAGCAGCATGTTTGTATTCACCGAGTGACTCCCGCCAACACAGAATTGTGACATAAAAGTCACATGAATTCCAATATGACTGTTCGGACTGAGGTCATATTGCAAAAAATCAGACCTGTATCTGATTTAGGACAACATATGAAAGTGGTCCAAATCAGACTTGAAAAGATTAGATTCCATGTGATTTATGCTGTTCACACTGTCATGGAAAAAACAGATCTGAGGCACATACAGCATGAGCAGAAAAATCAGATTTTGTCCCTTTTGCCTGCAGTCTGACTGTAGCCTTTCTTAACAAAATACAAGTAATTTTTTCAAACGTATCCCTTTAGCTGAGTAACAGAAAGAAACAATGTTTACAAGTGCACTTGTTTTAAAACTTCATCCAAAGATTGATATGAAACAGTAGAAAATCCTGGGATGTACTGAGCCTCGTTAAGCAGACAGTGGGCTGTAAAATGTGCCGAACAAACACACAATCACTTGCTGACAACGGAGAGAAAATTGTTTCTAAAAATGAAGATCAGTTATGCAATCTGGGCAGCGGTGGGTTCATTCTAAAGCTTCAAAGCATATTTGATTTGACTTTCTGATGTGACGTAGTAACAAGTATCACCTCAACACTGCTCGCTCTTGAGCCACAAATTTCAAAAATTTCAAATTACTTAAAAAAATTAAGTAGATAGAATTGAGCATTGAGCAGCATAAGAGGGCCCCCACCATCATTCTAATCCATCCCAAAAGTCTTTTTTTCCCCCACAATTCCAGCCCTTTAATATCTTCAGTGTCAGATATCTACAATTTCATTACTATGTATGGTATAAGTATGTTTTAGACACCCACAAAGAAAATTAATTATTTAAATATACTAAATTAAGAATTCCTTCAATTGAAATGATAACTGTAAATGTATGATGGCTGTTGATCCCGTCAGTCTCAATATGTCATATCCACTTAGAGTAAATATCATATCCAAGATGTTTAACTTTTCCTGTAACATTTACCTCTGAAATCAATTTTCCAGCTTCTCTCAAGACTCTAATCTATAACAGAAAAATTTGACATGAAGGCAAAAGTGAAGGCAAAAAGAATAATTTTGTGAGCCTTTGTAATTCAGAAACATGAAATCAACACATACATGATTTTTTTTAACCATTTCTGTCATTTTGTGCAACAGAAGCATAACAGCTCTGGCTCATTTTGCAAAGACACAGCTCAAATTTAAACAGATCTATCAACGAATAATGACCAAACATAGATACAGCAAATACAGAAACATACACATAAATAATCCAACATTATTTAGAGAAAAAGACTCACATTAATAATTTAAATGCTCTTGTCTGGGTGATATCCAGGGCTGGCACAAGCCTTTTTGAGGCCCTACACATACACGATACACCCTCCACCCACATTATAATACACTACTGAAGTGTGAAACTAGCACACCAGCACACTAAGAATTGAAGACTGGCAACAGTCATCCTCTTTCCCCAAAAAATCAATTGGTAAACATTTTTTAATTCAAGTTTGTGTTGTACAAATCTGCAGAACACCTACATATAAAACATTTAGAAGTTTGAAAGTGAAATTTGAGCGATATCTGTTAATCACACTTTCTGTGTTATGTAGGGGGCCATTGTAAAATCAGTAAAAATATGTAAGATATTTAGATACTTATAGCCCCTAATAGCACACCTAAAATTAACAAATTTCCTCCCAGCTCACTGTTGAGGTTAGTCCCATTATTAGGTATTTTGTATATAAATAATATGTATAAGCTTTTCAAAACATAGAATAAAATTTATTTGATTTGCAGATGATATACATTATTTTGCTGTGGTAAAACCTTTAAAGAGTTCGCTTAATTTCAGACTAAAATCATAATCTTTGATAATCAAATAAAAACTTCAAGTGATGATAAAAGACCTTCAAACTGAAAGGTACAAATTATATGTAAATGCCTCTGTCTATATCCAAAAATGAGCAAAACTATGACTTGGAACATGCTTGTTTAAAGGGAGCCTATTATACTTTTCCTTATTTTCAGTCATATATATAATGTTATAAAGTCAGTTGTCCATATTAAACATGTCAAATAAACATGTAAACATATGTAGAAGTAATCCCTGTGAGCAAAAAGCTCTGGCTTCAGACTGCTCCAACGGTTTATTCTGTTCACCCGAGCCAACGTTGGCTCATGACAGATTTCTGAATATGGTCATCTGCTCCATGCACAGCGCACAAGTTCACTGCTCTGCTCTGCTAACATTATGGCATTTTTCCATTGTTTTGGGGGTAGTCATGCAGAGCCATGACTGGAGTTGAGCTAGCACGCTGAGTGTTTTTCCAATACACATCACTGCAAAGTAAAATAAGTAGTTTACCTGTTGAAGGTGAGCTGCTCATTGGCAGCTCTTCATCAAACATCATCATCAATGTGGCTGTTTCTTCTGTACTATCCCTCCCTGCATTATTTCTAACTGACTCGCTGAACAAAGAGCTCCAAATATTGCCAGATGTTATTGTATCTGGTTTTAGTGCCACTACCAAAGCTCCACTAATTTGGTGATAAACATGTTTCATTTCTTGTACATAGTAATATATGTCTGTACAATAATATTTCATGTCTACATTCAGCTGTGCTTTACATCCTTACCCACTTAAAAACAGAATTATATACATCTTTTTTGTTGTCAGTTTTTCTCTCAACAAGCCAGCCATCTGGATTGGTTGCTGTACTGGGCATTTTTCTCCTCATCCACTTTCAAATCTGCGTGGCCTGTGATTCCCAAAACTCTAATGACACTTGAAATTTGAGTTTACATTTTGTCATCAGTTTTTGTATGGCATACTTGTGTGGTCCAGTGGGCATTACATGGAAATAATTATATATTCTAAACCCATAGTTTAGTTTTTTCATCACATATATATCAATCAAAACTAAAAATCAATCTCCTGCAACTCCAGGAGATTGGTAAAGAAACTCTCCTTTACATCATGGTTGCTCCTTGTTTTAGGTCCTGTTCTGGTTGAGTGTTACACTGTGGTTGTACGGGAGGTATAAGTTCCATTCCGAAACACCATATCAGAGGCCATACAGTCTTTGGGAAAATCCAGAGGACTACATGTTGCTTGTCTCTTCAGTGCTACAGCACAGTAATCCACCTGCTCCGCATCCAGCCCAGATTCTAGCCACCGGAAACACACAATGCGCTGGAATGAACGCCGGAAATTGTCGGACACAAAGCCGTACAGGATAGGATTGGCACCGCTGTTTGCATAGCTGAGGATTACAAAAAGCTGAGTGACCATGGGGTCTGGCGGCCGGTGGAAAACACTGATCAGCTGGACGATGTAGAAGGGCATCCAGCAGAGAACAAACACCGCCACAACCAACAGCACCATGCGGGTGATCTTCTTCTCTGAGCGCCGCCGTTGAAGCCAGCCTGCTTTTAGCCCCACTGCTCGCATCCTGGCCACCATTAGGCAGTAGCATAAGCAGATAGCTCCAACCGGCAACAGAAAACCCAACAAGAAGGTATACACTACAAATGCCTCTGACCATGCTGCTTCAGGCCACAAGAAGTTACAGTCCACACCACCATCCTGTGCAGGAACAGTGTCTGCGAAGATAATGATGGGCAGGATGACTATGAGCGACAGCCCCCAGACACACACATTAACTACTTTGGCTACAGTGGGTCTGCGGTAGCGGGCCGCCTTGATTGGGTGGACCACTGCCACATAGCGGTCCACACTCAGCACAGTCAGGCAGAAGATTGATGTGAACATATTGATACCATCCACACTCAGAACCAACCTACACATCAATGACCCAAAGGGCCAGTGGCGAACGGCGGCTGATGTAGCTAGAAAAGGAACACTCAACATAAACAACTCATCAGCAATAGCTAAGTTAAGGATGTAAATGTTAGTGGCTGTTTTCATTTTGGCATATTTCAGAATAACATAGATGACCATGGCATTGCCAGTAAGACCTACACAACAGACAAAAGCATAGATGGATGGGATGATGATTTTACTGGCATCAGGCTCCTGGTAGTAGTCCTCGTAGTCCATGCTTGTGTTATAGGGTAGCCCTGTTGGATAGGACCCATAGTCCTGGCTCCCATTTAAATCCATTGTCACTTTTGGCTATATATGATGCTAACGTTAAGCTTGACTAGTGCTAGCCAATAGAGCTATAGAGAATTGAAGTGAAATCAAAGTTTGGGCTTCTTATAATACCACAAATTACCAAAGAGCCAACTCTGCAACATAACCTTGATCAACAGTAGGTTGTGCAGTCCCCTACATTTGTGTAGACAGGAATGATAAGTATGTGATGAAAGAAACCCTCACTGAGAGATTCCCTTGAGTTACAGAAGATCGTAGTTGGAAGTAGTGTCAGAACTTCAGCTCTCTATTGTCCTTTTAGTTTCTATTTTAATCCACAGAAGAGAGGATTGTGTTCATATCACTAAAGCAAATATATATATATATGTATGTTCTTAGTTACTGTCATCCAAGAGAGAAGAAAATATCCATTGTTCCTCCTTCTCAGAGTTAAGATGTCCTTGATTTTTCAGGGTCTCTTGTGTCTTCGCTTGTTGGGATTTCTCATTCCAAAGTCCAAACAAATTTGATCATTTTTCCTCAGAATACAGCAGCACCTGTTAGGCACCTGTTGTACACCCTGATTCACAGGATTCTTAATAGGCAATCATACACCTTACCATTTCCATTCATACATAAACATACATATTACTGCCCATCTGTTGCAGGCAGTAAGTGCAGACTTATGATCAAAACCAGGATAAGACCACCTGGACACACAGAACATAAAAAATAACCCATGTGTTGATTGAAAGGAGGTGTTCTGGCGGGTCAAATCATGTTGAGTGACCAATTAAGGGTGGTGTTTAGCTTCTGAGCTCATGTTGTCTCGCTGATGGAGTTTTGCAGCTGTTGCAGAGTGCTGAGCAATCAGGGAGTTCCTGCAGAAGCCTCTCCTCAGGATACATTATGCTCCCATTTTCTGTGACTTGAACTATGAAAGCCTGCGAGAAAACAAAGAACTGTCACTTAGTTTGCCTTCAACAGATATCAATCACAATATCAAAGTACAAGTGAGTCATACCTAGGATGACCTGTCACCGTATTTGTTATTCTGATACACCACCACATTTACCAAATATAAACCTTGACTTTTTGTATCTGGGGCTTTGCAGTAATTACTTTCACAGAAAACACTATTATTGTATTATATTGTACTTGAGTTTTGAAACAAATTTCCCATTGACTCTTAATGCATTAAATCCCACACTGATTACCAATGTATAACTGTGTGCATTAGCTTCATGATACGTTCATGTAAATTTATAGGAAATCCTTTTCATTGTGCTTTTAATAATCATTTAATTTATGTTTTTAGATGCAGTTCCACCTTGACCACAGAGAATACTTGACTCTGATCAGCCAGTGACTTATTTTCAGATAAATGCATGCTCTGACATAGCATCCCTATTAATGACTAACGATTCTGCTGTTTACTGCGGCGTCATCTTGTTGGAATAGAAAAGTGACATTCCAAGGTTGAGAAAGAGTAGCGTGTGATGTATCCATCCCATCAGCATTATTTTCAGTCGACACAGAAGCTGTTGTAGTGATAATTAGGTTAACAGTTAACTTAATGTTTGACATGTCATTTAAAGAAATATGTTGATTTAAAATTTATTTCCGTAAATCTACTAACCCTAACCTACTGTATTCTACAGTATGTATAGTATTCTTTGCACTCTATGACACATGTGACAACCTCTGTCATCCTCACCTCTGTCATCCTCGATATGTGACTTAAAAATAAGTCACATATCGAAAAGGGTCGAATGAAAAACATACTAAATGTGGCATAGCAAGATATAACTAAGAGATAATCTATGACAATGGAGAAAGAATAACTCCCTCAGGCAAGGGGCTTTTCCTACGAGGAGTATTTCAGAATGGTCCTATGCTAGTAAACAAAATTATTGTTTATTTATGCTTCTGGACAATATACTTTTTAAAGGGAACTTCACTGATTTAGTATTGTATTTCCATGTTGTGAGAGTCAGATTAAAAAAAAAAGATGATCAAAATCAAAGCAGGTCGAGATGATCTGACTGCATCCTACATTTCCCATAATGCATCTTCATAGTGTCAAACGCACCTACTGTACTAGCAGTACGTACTGCTTTGGCCAAAATGTAGCATGTAATATGCAGTATGCAAACAAAAGCAAAATCTGCAGTATTCCAAAAATACCTGGATGGTGTACTGATTCCGAAAAAATCTCCAGTATGCATCTAACCAGTCTACCTTGCCTACTGTGTCCCACAATGCAAAGCGCTGGAACAGTCACATACTGAAAATTAAATTGATTTAACAGTTTCATACTGCATGCTACTACGAAAAGCAGTATGCAGTGTGTAATACACACTGCATACTGCTTTTTGTGAAGTCTTTGAAGTCTTAAGCCCAAATTGAGATTACTTATCCTGATGACATCATCAGGGTTAGAGACTAGCTGGTGAACATAATGGAACATTTTACAGTTAAAGAGGCAGATATTTTTCTCAGGAGCTGGTGGAGACCAAACCAGAGCTAAACGTGGAGTTAATAATGGACATGACTCTGAATGAATGATCAATTGATGCAGGTTTAAATATACTAGTGGAAACAAAATAATGAGTTGATTTCAAGCCTGGCCAAAGACATAGGCCAAATAGGTGGTCACCTAGGGCACCACTTTGTCTGGTAGCTGCTGGTCACCCTCAAAAAATATGGGAAAAAAAAAAAACTTCCTCATTTTCTTCCCTGAGGTGACAAATGAACAAATAAAGAAAGAAATATACTTTGCACCCCTGTTCCTCACAATTTTTCACTGAAAGTGGGGTGTGGGATACTATTTGATGCACATCACAGCCCGAGTCCATGAGGAGATGTCAAAAGGCAGGTATTCACATTTTATTCCATAATGGAAAGGTCCAAATCCTAATCTCGCCTAGGACATCAAAATGGCTAGAGCCGGCCCTGGCTGATTTCATGGTATGTGGAAAACTGTGTAAATACTTGAGATATTTCCAGACATTTTCCAGCAGAAGCCTGGGCCATGGCTCAATTCAACTTTATCTGTCCAGAGCTATGTGAATCACAAGGTGAACTGAAAATGACTGTTCTAAGAAAAAGGTCTGCTATCGTAGACAAGCTCGTAAACCTTCAATACAAAATTCCCCAAGTTTGAACTCTTGGGAGTTTGAACGTGAGCAGCATCTGGATTCTAAACTGACGAAGGGGAGGATGTAGTACACTCAATTTGCAATTGTGACAACAGCACTGACCAGCTCATCAGCAGGATGAGGGGTCTGCCATTTCAGGAGCTGGCATTCTAACTAGAACTAGCTCTGATCATCTAAATGTGGACTTTGAATTGGGACAGTACTATGATATTTTAGAAGTCGAGAACAGAAAAGAACACAGACTGAGAGAGGCCTATGGTCTTAGGTGAGAAATGCAAAAATCGGACTGTGAATTCTCTTTTGAACTCAAGCATTCGCT
The DNA here is from genome assembly GCF_910596095.1 of Thunnus maccoyii. Lineage (NCBI taxonomy): Eukaryota > Metazoa > Chordata > Actinopteri > Scombriformes > Scombridae > Thunnus > Thunnus maccoyii. The sequence goes on along the minus strand of NC_056554.1, from coordinate 1,157,050 downwards.
GTCCCAAAAAGGAAAATCTGTAGTTTAGGCAGCAGGGAAGCAGGTACTTGCTTACTGCTTACTTACTGTTTTCCACTTCTTTCCTTCACCTCACGCCTTGTCCATCCTCTGGTTGGCTTCACACATTCATGTGGAATATAATGGTGCTACAATTCAAAACTTAATTCAGTAAAGTGACTGTTTAGCCCTTCTAGTTTTTCACCATGATGCTATATAGGATGGCAGGAAAAATTGCAATTGTCAATCTTCCACAGCAGTGGGAGAAACAAGGACATTTCACAGTGGTGATGTATCCAAATCAGGGCTGTATTGAATTTCCTTAGAAGGAATGGGACATCTCTTGCAGTCTTCAGAATGACACATATGTGGTTGTCTGCTAAGAGCACACACACAGCTTGTTGCTGGTCGTAAGCAGTCTACTGCATTATAGCACATGATTCACAAATAACACATGATCTCCATCATGCTGGCTCATCACTTTGACAAGAATAACTGATAAGCTCTCTTGAGGAAACAGACAGTAGCTTGACCGTCTTGACATCGTAACTGACCGCATCTAATCAACATCCAGACTTTTGTGAGAGGTGACATCCAAATTACAGTCAACACATGGTATCCAATTATAATCAGAGAAGGGTTATCTGTTGTATCTCCTGACATGTCACTTCTCCACTCAACCCTGAAGCATTTCATTTAATGCTTCCTCTATGCTCTCTATCTGCTGAGTACACTGTTAACATCACTGTTTGCCACATTTGGCCGGTAATCTGGATAGTGATAGCTTTCTACTCTGCCATTTCCTACAAATGATGTTCACATGCAATGTTTTTTTTTTAATCCTATTTTGCATTATACTTTCAGGGAAAATAAATATCACTGCTAAATGCCAATGCTAATGCCATTTCATTTTGGTTAGCAAAAGGTTATTGTCATGCCTCTCTTTTTACATTTTTCACACAATTCAGTCACTGCTGTGTTCAACCAAATGCTACCAAGAAATGCTTTCAAGGGTACAAGATGAGGTTGTAAGTTTCAGACAGACCAAATAAGTTACAATTCTATGTCACATTGCAAAATGGTTGCACTTTTATATAGAAAGCAAGCTCTTCAGTATTTGTATTCCAGGTTTGAGTAGAGAGCTTTGGTTTTACCATCATGTCTTGAAGAGCTCATAGTACCGCATTATCCCACTAGAACACTGCACTCCCAGAATGCAGGCTTACTGCAGGCTAATGGAGCCATTTGTTTGATATGTCTGTTAGCTTTTGTATATATTTTTTGTATTTTGTTGGCAATGTGTTGACCCAATCTTTCATTCTGTGTAAAGATTGTGAAAGAAAGTTGAATAGTAGGTTATTTATAAAATAAATCTTTTGTATATATGTTACAGATGTTGTTTTTAAACTAAGGGGTCAATGTTTGTTATCAACTGAATGTGATATAATGTCATTGTCATTCTGGGGATACATGTTGGTGAAGAAATCCTACTCCTAGGCTCGTTGAACTCTTGACCTTGTTTCTATCTGAGGGTTGCTTGCTGACCTCTGGGTGTGTGTGTGTGTGTGTGTGTGTGTGTGTGTGGCTGTGGCTGTGGCTTTCTGCGCTGTGTGCGTGACTGCATGGTGTGTGTGGAAACAATGTCTGTGCCTCAGCTGCTGCTGTGTGCGTGACGTGAACCGTAGTGGCTATGTGAAAATTTGAAAGGAAAAAAATCGGATATATATTACTTCTTTATCAGCTAATGCAGTCAATGCTCGAGTCCAAGTCCGAGTCCTCAGTACGCAAGTCCAAGTTGAGTGACGAGTCCTGAAAATCAGGACTCCAGTCGGACTCCAGTCTGAGTCCTGGACTTGAGTACTGCAACACTGGCACGGACTTCATCTCTCAGTTTTCTCTTCTTCCATTTTTCAGTGCCAGATTCATGTTGTCTCTTACTTGCCATTATGCCTCATTCAGAAACAGCTTCATAAAGCAGGCTAATATGGCAAACTTCAGACGAGAATCAGGTAGTAGGCTACAAGCAAAGTGAAGCAAACTCCGAAGCAAACAGGCGAGGATTTGAAGGTTGTACCATTTTGAGGAAGGGGTTGGGGGGGCTCTTTTTATATATTAGGTAAAAACATCTAATTTGCCTGAATTGAGTGATAGGTACATACAGTGAAAAAAACAACAGTGGGCCTGTCCATAACTAATTTATATATTTTTTTCAATTGTTTGTTTGTGTTTGGACATTTGTATAATTGTTACTGATGGTGTGATGGATTGTACAGTGTCTACAACTGCTTCAGTAAGTAACAATGTTTAATGCTTTCTTTATGTCTCTGTGTGGTTCTTAAGCAACAATGAAAAATTTCCACAACAAGATCCACGTTCATAGATCAGTCACTTGCCATGTTCAGTCTTTGTCCAGACCATTTTATGTGTCTTTAGCTGAACACTATGACAAAACAAAAAAAGTGATGTGAAGATGGTAGATGGAATTGTGAGTGTGAATAGTGGATGAAGAGAAATTTACAACATTACTTACTATCTTACTATATTACTTACTATTAAAGTGCTGCATGTAAAGGCACAGGTCAGTATGGTGCTGCTGCAAATAACTGACATCCTGTTGTTTGTACGTGACACTGTAACAGCATGAAAGCTGCTTTACTTGTGTACATAAAAAGATCTGTACTGTATTAAACTACAGTGCATTCATCCACATGTCTACATGTAGTCAATGCAGTGCTCTTGTCATAATAATGGTATAGTCACTATGTATTCTACATTCTGTCCTCAATGATCCATTCTTGTTTCATTCCTGGACACTGAGGGTATTTAACATTGGCTTCTATTGTTGTGTGATGAGTCTTATGTTTGGGAGACACAATTGGTAAACACAATGGTATAAAATATATTCATACTGCCTAGAGGGAGAAATGGTCTAGAACAAGAGCTAATTAGGAGCACAAAGCGTACAAAGAATGCTGGGATATCTTATGTACTGTGGAAGTGCATGTTAAGTAAAAAGCCCGCCACCTGATGAATGTTAAGCCGTCTCCTGTGTCTTATATTTCTGAGTACACCACAGTAAATTGGAGACGAGAATAATGCTAACTTAGGATGCAGAAAATGTCTATCATAGGGTCCATAGGGGAGTTTGCTCCGAAGACAGAGTTGTGGTCCGTTGAGCGTTTATAGCAGTTTTTTGAGACCAACAACATCAAGGAGGAGGGGCAAGTGGCTACTTTGCTGAGCATGATGGGAGCAACTACTTATGGACTGCTAAGGAATCTAGTGCAGCCGCACAAGCCTACAGACAAGTCATACAATGATATTATGGACATTTTGAAGACTCTTTTGATTTTGAGCCCAAGGCTCTGGTTATTGCGGAAAGATTCTGTTTTACCGATTGCAACCGGAAGGCTGATGAGTCTGTGACAGACTATGCAGCTGAACTCAAGCAGTGTGCAGTAAACTGTGAGTTTGAGTTTGTGAGACTATGGAAGCACTATGGAAGCACTATGGAAGCACTGGGTCTATAGCCAAAATGTAATGAGGGGAGGGGGGGGTTATATGTGGGACTTGTTGCTGTTGTTGTTGTTGTTATTAGTTCAAGTTTGCCGCTTGTTTGTATGTTTTTTGTTCTGTTTTTAGTGGTCCAAGCAGCAAAGTCGCTGTATCTGTTAGGATTCTTCTTCCTCTTCTTCTTCTTCTTGTGCCCTAAAAGTATCTGGGTCTCATAACCTGTAACAGCTACAGTTCCCAAACTTGGCAGATAGGTTGTAAATCTCACTCACTACTCAGACAAAAAAAAATTATACCGATTGGCCAGATGGTGGCACTATAACAGTGAACTTTACGTTCTGGCCTATAACTTTTGAACCACAAGTCTCAAGAACAAAATTCTTTTTTCCCTGGATTTGCTGCGACTCCTACAAATTTTGAGCAATCATCACCAAATTTTGCAAATAGCATATCTGGACTAAGCTGGAAAAAAGTACTTATTTGGACTTTCTATATTGCATACCATTTAAAATTATATATTTTTAAACCTGTGTCTTCAAGTTCAATTTTACATAAACACTCATAAATCAAAATTGACTTAAGCTATTGTTACCAAACTTGGTGCACATGTTCGGATGCTAGGTCCAAGCTTCACTGCACTGTCCTGGGATATTCTGCCTCTAGAGGGCGCCACAAATGAGAATAGTTTATATCTCGTAATCAGTTGCATGAATTCATATGAAATTCAGTTTACACAATCTAGGGTGATGACTATTATATATAGATAATATATAGATATTTCATCTAATTTTTAAACAAATTTCAAATTTGTTACTGTGGTTATCAACTGGTAAAATCTTGTTTAAAAATGTGCAACAGGAGCTCCGATGAAAGTCTGTCTGAACCTGTCTGCTGCGGAGCAGAGCTGCTGCGTTGCAGTAAGTCAGGTTCAGTAACAGCACGAGTCACTCTGCAATTTTACATTTAAAAAAAGAAAAAAAGATTTAACTAGGTGAAAACTGCAGCAACAAACAGCTGGAAAGTTAAACAGCTACGGGACAAAATGTGAAATGACTTTTGGTTCATTTAAGTGTCATTGCACTATTTGTCTCCCTCTCGTTACTATTATATGTTGCTGGGCAACTTCTGGCATCCTGCTAGTGGATGTATTATCAGAGCTGGATACCGGATAAAAAATGGTGCCCATTCAGTCCAATAAGAATTGCTCAGCTGGCTCATACACCAAAAAAAGTTTCTAGCTTCCAGGTTTGCTTCTGCGTTGTGTGGCCCACTGAATATGCACAGTAATGTTTCTCCTGCGAGTAACTTGAAGAACTTTTGCACATTCTCACTCATTTGGTACCTGATCGCTCAGCTGTCCAAACCCTCTGAACCGACGTATACGTTCATTGCGTTCGACAAACCTGTTTACTGATTGTTTACTTATCTGATTGATTGTTTTTTTCTCTCTGTGGAAAACTGACATCTCTTAAAAATGGACACCAACACTGTCTTTAAACAAGTCCAACAAATGAGACCATCCTCTTTCTCTGAAGAAGAGCGATGCCGCTACCAAGCAGAAGTAAGTCACTGTCAAATGTAAAGGTGCACTGTTCAATTTAATGTTACATTTGAGTATAATATGGTGTTTCTGTGAGCTGATTGTTTGCTGAATCTGTCTTGCAGAAAATGATGCTAAGGGAATTTGTGCTCCTGAAGCAGCAGGATCAAGTCCCTGATCATTTAACTGTAAGACAGATGAAGACCTGGCTGCTGACAGGAAGGAACTTTGTGGAGGAGTAAGTCAAACTGACCGTGTATTTGATTCATATACTGATAGAAAACTGACTTATTATATTACAGCTTTTTTACAAACACATAACAGCTGTAGAAAATAACACAATGTTTTTTTTTATTTTTACAGGTTTCATGAAATGATGATGATGAATGATGATGGCAGACTCGAGACAAAACATCCCCTCATAGCTGAACTGGTGAGTAAAATACAATGAATATTCAGACTATAGTGTGATATGTAAACCTGTATGTAACACTAGTCTACTATCAACCTTTATTATCTTACTGTTGAGACTAACTGAGTGTTGTTGACAGGCAAGGTTGACAAGGGCGAGGAGATTCTGCCTCTGTCAAATGGAGCAGGAGGTCCAGGAGGAGCTGGACGAGGAGAAACGGTTTTCATAGCTGCTGAGCAGGAAGGTCTCACTGGATGAGGAGACAACCACTGTGACGACCTCCATGTTAAGCCTGGAGACCAATGCAGACTAAATAAAATCAATGTATCTGCAATATCTGTCTGTAATACTTAACTGCATTAAATAAACTAGAGCAGTGATGTTCAAAATGTGCCTACTTCAATGCATAGAACAATGAATACAGTTGATATGATGTGTGAATGAGTAAATACAGCAACAACATGAAAGAAACTAACATTCTATTATACACAGATTATATAAATAATAGGCTCAGTACCCTGATAGTAAATACGTGCTCTCTTCTCATTTCAAGTAAAATAAGGGCTGCATTAAAAAATGAAATAATGTGCATCCTAAAACAAAGTGGATCGATCATATTGGGCTCTTAAGTTGATTTTATTTTCTGTGCCTTCACTTCGGATTTGAGTGGGTATGTTTGCTCAAAAGACTTGTACTTTGTCTGTAGTGGTGCTTCACAATTACCACAGTCTCGTAGCAAATGAGATAAACTGGTTTTGAACAAGGGGTGTCAGCATATGATTTGTAACTCAAAATAATTGAGTTTTGGTTTCCTACGGGCTGTGGCGGCCATTTTAGGCACATAGGTGGCACTAGAGAGCACATTTTGGCACTTTAGGGGTTAATTTTTACATTTAATCAAATTTTTCACGAGACCTGATGTGCGTGCCAAACTTGGTGAGTTTTTGAGCATGTTTAGGGGGTCAAATTTAGGTGTGATGTCCCATAACAATAAAGAAAGACAGAAAGAAAGAAACAAACAAACAAACAAACAAACAAACAAACAAACAAACACACGAAAAACAATAGAGTCCTTGCCCTTAGGCGAGGACTACTGTTTTACAGTAGTCTTCTGCCTTACGTAGTCTAGTCTTACGTAATATTGCAAAAATCAGGCACATCCTGTCCCAAAAAGATGCATTTGTTACTTCTGGGCTGGATTATTGCAATTCCTTATTATCAGGCTGCCCTAACAAGTCTCTAAAGACTCTCCAGCTGGTCCAAAATGCAGCTGCACGTGTACTGACTAAAACTAGAAAAAGAGATCACATTTCTCCCATTTTAGCTTCGCTACATTGGCTTCCTGTAAAATCTAGAATAGAATTTAAAATCCTTCTCCTAACTTACAAAGCCCTTAATGGTCAGGCACCATCATTTCAGGCGCCATCATATCTTGAAGAGCTCATAGTACCGTATTATCCCACTAGAACACTGCGCTCCCAGAATGCAGGCTTACTGGTGGTCCCTACAGTCTTTAAAAGTAGAATGGGAAGCAGAGCCTTCAGCTATCAGGCTCCTCTCTTGTGGAACCATCTTCCAGATTCGGTCCAGGGTGCAGACACCCTCTCTATGTTTAAGAGTAGGCTTAAAACTTTCCTTTTTGATAAAGCTTATAGTTAGGACCGACCAGGCTCACCTTGGATCAGCCCTTAGTTATGCTGCTATAGGCCTAGACTGCTGGGGGACTTCCCATGATGCACTGAGCTCCTCTCTCCTCCTCCTCCTCTCCATCTGTATGCATTCATGTAACATCAATGCATGTCACTAACTTTGCTTGAGTATGATCTTGACCTGCTCTATGTGAAAAGTGCCTTGAGATGACTTTTGTTGTGATATGGCGCTATATAAATAAAAATTGATTGATTGATTGATTGCCTTTTGGGCTTGGTCCCTAAAATATATATATAATGATTTGGCCAGTTGTTTGAAAATCTAAGCATGACTTTTGATGATCTAGCCAAATCTGTGATCAACAAAGGCCAACTCAGAACTTTACATGGTCTAGCGATCATGCTCTGACTAGCTCAGGAGAGAGTTTGAACACCTACATGACAGTCTTGCAAAGTAAAAAGTGACATAATTGGTAAGGCTAAAAGCAGTATTTCTCTCACTTTCCTAAAGTTAGGAATCATCTTGTCACATTATCATTCAAGGTACTTTTAAGGTTTTTGAAACAGTAACTGATTTATTTGAGAAAGCATCCCACTATCCAGTGTTTCCAAACTTATTGCAGTGTAAAGTATGTGTCATGCAATTTTGAATGCTACTTAGGACATCTGGCTGCTGAGTGTATCACAGACAAGTCATTTGGGGTACTAGTAGTTCTTCAGGTCCTGGTTTTGCAGTCGTGATATTGACGGGTGCAGTGCCTCAGCACAACTCTTCATTTGGGCCATCGGTAGTAGTGCATGTCTGACTCTATGGTAATGTAATTGGGGCTGATCATCTGTTATACTGTTGACTTTCATGTTTAGATAAGCATATTAGCATAATATCTACTCTAACTACTATAATATAAAATTACATAATATAGATAATAGGTGATTTGAAAAGTAGGGTTTTTTTGGTGGCAAAATTGCTAAAAGATTAGTGAATTGCTGCATGAGTTTTCAAAAACCCACAGTCATTCATCACTCCCTGCATTCAAACACCAGGTTAATACAGACATTTAGGCCTTTGGTGGCCAAAGAGAACTACGCTGAGTTTAGAGAGTCTATATGTAGGAGCAGTTCAGATGTAACAGCTGCTAATCTGCAGTACAAACAGTAGCCCTCCAGAAGCATCAATGATGAATGAGGAAGAAGAGAGAGTCCGAAGTCTTAATTAGTCTTCCACTCCTCAATGGGCAATCATCCTTTTGAAGTTGCATTAGTTCTGCTTGGTGGAAGGAATATATCGGGTGTGTGGGAGAGTATAAGAGAGAGAAAGTAAGGGATACAAGCATGTATATATATCCTATACTTAACATTCATGTGCAATCAAGGCAGCTGCTGCTGTCAGTACTGCCATGACAATACTACTTTTTATGTAAATGTTGCCCAGAATTTGAACCACAAAGGCAAAAAACATCCATCTGAAAAGGACAAAAGCCTTGAAGCCTTTGATTTTTGTTCCATTAGTGGATTGGCACTCAGGATGAAAACGTTGGTCTGTAAAGCTGACTCTGCCAGACCCTGTTTTTATTAATATTGTATGTTGTGTTGACTCACATTACACATTTCTCTGTCATGGTGCACGTCCAGAACATATGATTTTTTTGCTCACATTGTCAGGTTTAATCAACCATCCACAATGTGATGCTCACAATGAAAGTAAGCATGAAACCCTGGTTGGTTTTACCCAGTGACAATTTCAATACAATGTATTCAAACAAGACGAGCACATCCTCAACAATGTAGACAAAAAGAGAGAAAAGCTTTGTTACTTTGTGCAATTCTGTTATCAATGAAAAGTAAGTACAGTGGTGATGTTAACATATTACTTTATGAAAGTCAATATAAAATAAGTGAAAGTAGCAAATCTCAATATAGCTTCAACTGGAGTCTTTGGTGTTGGCCACAATCACTGAGAGAAAAGCCAGTAAACAAGCATCATTCCTCTATGCTCACTCTCCACCCCAGTAAACCCTCACCTCCAACTTCCATACGGTGTCTGAGAGCATCCTCCACTCATTATCCCCTCTCTCCATTAAAATGTGATTGCAGAATGGAATCTATCACCTTAAGCTGGACAAAAAAATAGTTCTAGGTTGGTTCTAGTGGCTTTCCACTAGTAGTAGTGGTCTACTGGGGTATTTTTTCCAGCCTTTTAACTCTCCATGTTAATTAAATTAATCTATGACTATTTCAGGAACCCTGCGTCGAAATGTGTCTTATGTAGTATATTTAAGCATCTCTATCTGTCAGTCAGACAAAATGTATTAGATTTTGATCATAATTTGGCTTTGGTCGATGATATACATGTTAAAGGAATTGTTCAAACATTGTGGAAAAAACACTTATTCATTTTTTTCCCAAGAGTGACTTCAGAAGATTGAGATCATGTCTACTCCTACCAATACCTCTAAAGCTCACTGATTAACACATAGTATCGTGTTCTTTCATCTGTACACAAGCAGGAATGTAAAAACAATTTGTGGTTTCAGGAGGTACATGCTGGAAATATTTTCTTTACATTTTTAATGGTTTGCTGAAACTGCTGTGGTGCTTTTGCTGGTTTCTTAAAGAAAAAGTGTTTTCGGCTGCTTGTAAATGAGCAGAGAGATCTGCATGAGATCAAAGTTATTTGTTCTTTCAGTATCAATACTTAATTTCTCTTGGCACATTTGATTTTTCTGTCTTCACCAAACATCAATGCCTCTCAGAAGGCTGCTGTTGGTGCCCTAATGATCTTCTGACAAACCTAAAGGAGCATTTTGTCAGACTCAAACTAAATTGATCCCCAGAGCAGAGCTGAAATTGGCCCCCTTGGAAAGTGTTCACCCTATTTTCATAATTATGTGACTGGTGGCATGGTGCTGGTGCTGGAAAAATGAACTATGAGGGAGAGAGTGCTTTGAAAGCTTCTATTTCTCTTTCATTTGCATTTCTTTCACTCTCTGCTACAGTGGCTATCGTTTACACGCTGGGGTCTATTTCCATCTCATTTCATAGGACATACAGCAGTTCACAGCCTGGAGTGCAGTCTGTGATTAAATATGGAAAAAGTTTTGGCTCTGCCTTCCAGCTACTCTGGTCTGAGCTGAGGTGTTTGGATTTTTTGTTTGTTTGTTTGTTTTTACTATTAAGTATGTAGTCAGTAACATTTATGGCTTCACTTTAATGACTTATTGTACTTTCTCAGATATATAAAGCATATATATACAGTGCTAGTGTGTCGTGTGTTGGTAGGAGTTAGAGGGAAATACTCACTTTTACTAAATGTGTCTTTTATTTGTAGTTACTGTAGACACAGCGCCACTGAGGACACTGGGTTCATGTCTTTATATTTATTTATTTATTTATTTTTGTGAATTTGTAGGTTCGGCAACCAATGGGAATTACACATGCTACAATTAAACAACAAATATACGTGGTGGCTATATTATAGACCAATTCCAGTATTGTTAGACTTAATGTTTTTAATCTTGTTTACTTTTAGGCCAACCAATAAATAAGTGAATATTTAAAGACTCTGAATTTCTTTCATTCTAATTTAATGTAACTTAAAAATGACAGAAAATATAATTAAACAGGAATAAATAAATCAAGGCAAATTCAAATAATAATATATTTATAATAATAATAAACATTAGAAACTTTGCAGTAGGGTATGTGGTGGAGGAGAAGTATATCTATAAGCCTGGCTTTGGCACTGAACAACCAAAAGTGCAGCCACAGGCATGGTCAGAAGATCAGACAAGTTTGAAATAAATCAATAGTTTGAACAAATAACTTATTTGCTCATCTGTAATATCTATTATGACTATCCTTTGCATTGTAAAACCGCATCTGCATACAATTGAACTAAGTATGATCACTCATAGTTGAACAATAACATTGAATGGGCACTTAACAATGTACAGTTAAAAACATGAAAATATTTGTTTTCACTTCCAAATAAGCGGATTAGAGGTATTCTGGTAAGACTGTGGTTTAAAACCTGTCTGATATTTATGTGAAGTCCTGTGCCCTCTGCTTAAAGGACTAGTGTGTAAGATTTAGCAGTGAGGTTGCAGATTGCAACCCAATGAATACCCCTCCCCCTCCCCTTCCTGGCATGTAGGAGAACCTACACGGCACCTACGGCAGCCACAGAACTCATGAAAAACGCGAAAGGTATCTCTCTAGAGCCAGTGTTGGTTTGTCGATTCTGGGCTACTGTAATAATAAGTAATAATTTTAGGCTTTTTACTTTATATAGGAAGTAATTACATGACTTTGTATAATATAATGCAAGTCTTATTTTTATTTTGTATCATCCAACTGTCACAGTACGACTACCAGTTCCACTGAAGAATTGATTGATAATAAATGCGTATAGTACTTGGCATGCTTTAAAATGCATTTGGAATTGATTTTCCCACACAACACATTATATTTCTCTAGAGAAAGGATCAAGAATGAGGAATCATAACTTTCCCTTAAATGTGCTGATTTAATTAGCTTGCCATGGTTGGAGTGAATTTAATTAAATAGTGCAGATGGCTGAGCCACGCTGAAGTCTCCTGAGTCCATTTAAGTGAGAAAAATGGTTGTATAATTTATTTTATGTTTACTGGGTTGACACCTCCTTTAAATTAGGCCTGGAGGTGTTCGACAAAAAAGACACAACTCAACAATGCACACCACTAACACACCATTACCGTAAGTTACAATAGGACTAACCTCCAGAAGCCTTGAATACATCTCACATCATGCTCCTTCAGAATTGTTATGCAGCCAGGATGGGAGGAGCTGAGGGGCCAATTCTGGGTCTGCAAACACCTTTCGGACCAACCTTTAACATTGTTATACCCTCAGGGTGTCTTAAACCTTTCCATGGCTGTCAGAGATTGTCATACACAGGTACCACTCTTCATAACACGTCTTTCCTCACCTGCTTGACCTATTCCCTGAATAACAGCAGTCCTGAGAGTCTATGATTTGCAGCAGCCCTTTGAAAGACAATCATACACAGAAGTTGGTCAGGCAGGCCAGTGACACAAATGTTGTTGGTCCCAATGGTAAATGGTATTGGTAAATGAACTGCACTTATATGTGCCTTTCTAGGGATGTCATCCCACTCTTCAACCAGCATTTGTCGCAAGTCAGCCAACATGGTTGTGTTGGTCACTCTGGCACAAACAACACGTCCAAGCTGATCCCACAAGTGTTCAATGGGGTTAAGGTCATCATAAGACTGAAATTTTGATTTTGTATGAGCTTATTATATGTGATAGAAATTATGCCTTTGAAAGATAAAGGGTGCTCTAAGATAGAATCCCAAGGATTATATGGCGGTTGGGCAGGGAACTGAGGGAGCATCTGGCGCATAAAATCTCTGATTTGTAGGTAGCGAAAGAAATAGTTTTTAGATAATTTAAATTTTTCACAAAGATCGCTCAATGAGGAAAAAATGCCATCAGAAAAGAAATCAGAAAATTACTTCGTGCCCATGTTATGCCATTCAACAAAGGTTTTATCTAGTAAAGAGGGTTTAAATAGTGATTTGAATGAATTGAGGATTTTAAGGGAAAAAGTGTCCAGTCAAAGTGATGTCTTATTTGTAGCCAGATTTTAATAGTTGATTTTACAACTTTGTTTTTAATGTAATCTGCTAGTGGTGTGGCAGTTGGAGAGAAATTTAAAGCTGGCAAAGAGGAGGGACTGCATGATAGGGACTCAAGTGTATACCAAGATGTTGCATCCACCCCTGGATCCTCGTAGAGCCAGTGCAGAATTGGGCGTATGTTAGCTGACCAATAATACATTAAAAGGTTTGGAGCTGACATCCCTCCTGACTTTTTGGAATATTGGAGTGTTTTCATTGATAATCAAGGTGTCTTACGGTTCCAGGTAAAGGAATAAATAATGCTGTTAAATTTATTTAAAAATGATTTGGGAATGAAGTTTGGAATGCACTGAAATAGGTAAGTGAATTTGGGAAGGATATTCATCTGTATGGAATTAATACGACCTGCAACTGACAATGGTCGTGACGTCCAGCGGTTAAGACTGTACTTCACCTGGTCCATAAGAGTAAGAAAATTAGCTGCAAAAAGATCAGAAAATGCATTTGTTACATTAGTGCCCAGGTAAGTAAACTGATGAGTGATTTTGAAAGGAAGTGAGGCAAAGCGATATTTACGGGCAGCCTGATTAATTGGGAATAATTCACTTTTCTGTAGGTTTAGTTTATAACCAGAACGTTTTTCAAACGTATTCATGATTTGGAGGACATAAGGTAGAGATGTAGAGGGGTCAGATATATATAAGAGTAAATCATCTGCATATAGAAGTACACGTTGTTCTTGTCCCTCTCTTATAATGCCTCTTATCTGAGTATTGTATTGAAGCACTAGTGAAAGGGGCTCAATAGCAATTGCAAATAAAAGAGGTGAGAGCGGGCAACCCTGCCTTGTGCCTCTATTTATTTGAAACTGCTTAGAGTAGATATTATTAGTACGAATTGAAGAGACTGGTACTGTGTAAAGTAACCTAATCCAAGAAATAAAGGTATTGCCAAACCCAAATCTTTCAAGAATATGAAATAAATATCTCCACTCCACCCCATCAAAAGCTTTTTCTGCGTCCATAGAAATTAGTACCTCTGGAACTGGAGAATCTGAGGGGTGATAGATGATATTAAACAAGCGCCTCACATTAAAAAAAGAAAATCTATTTTTGATAAAACCAGTCTGATCAGAAGATATAATATCAGGCAATACCGTTTCTAAACGAGAGGCGAGAATCTTAGCTGACATTTTCACATCCACATTTAACAATGAGATGGGATGATAAGAACAACAGCAATGTGGATCTTTGTTTTTCTTAAGTAATAGAGAGATCTGGGCTTTGTGCAATGTCCGTGGAAGGACTCCAGTTTCAAATGATTCATGATACATACTTAAAAGAAGGGGTGCGACTTTAATTGAAATTTTTTTATAAAATTCTATTTGAAAACCATCATTACCAGGGCTTTTTTCGCTCTGCATACCTCAGATTGCTTTATTGATCTCCTATAGTGTAATTGGGCTGTCCAAAATTTCCACTTTATTCATGCTGACCTTAGGTATTGAAACATTGTGTAAAAACTTTATATTAATAAAAAATCTGCAGAGCTAAAACTTTCTTCAGAGGAGTAAAGTGATATGTAAAAGGCCTGAAATGCATTATTTATGTCTTGTGGGTCGCAAGTAAGTCCATTCCTGGCATTGATCTCTGAGATTCATTGAGATGCAGATGACTGCCTCAGTTGATGAGTCTGAAGCCTACTAGGTTTGTCGCCAAACTCATAATAGGCATGTCTGGATTTCAAAAGCATCTCTTCAGCTTTAACTGTGGAGAGATTATCAAACTCAGTTTGAAGGAGAAGTCTCTCTTTATATAATTTTGCAGAGGGAGAGGTAGCATATTGTCCATCTAAAAATGAAATACGATTAGTGATATGTGTTAAAATAGACAAACACTTTTTTCTTTCATAAGATGCATAAGAAATGAATTGTCCTCTAAGACATGCCATAAAAGTTTCCCAAATCATACAGTGGTTAATTGTGGGTGTGACATTAGTTCTAATAAAGGAATCAATTTGATTAAATATAAAATCTAAAAAATCGGAATCTGACAGCAGACGCGCATTTAATCTCCAAAGTGAACGGTTTATAAACTGATTAATTAAGTTCATGCCCATAATGAGAGGAGAATGGTCTGATATAACTCTGGCTTGATAACAACAGTTTGAAATTGATAGCAATAAGTTGTTATCTACCAAAAAGTAATCAATGCGAGAAAAGGTGTGATGAACTGAAGAGAAGAAGGAGTGTTCACGGGTGTTTGAATTAAGGCAATGCCAAATATCTGAGATGCCATAATCTTGAAGAAAACTATTAATTATACGTGACCTGGAGACATTAATATGTTTGGATGATGATCTGTCCAGCGTTTGATTTAAACAGCAATTAAAATCTCCACCAATAATTAAACGATGGGACTCAAAATTTGATATTGAAGAAAGAAATTTAACAAAAAAGCGATCATCATCATAATTAGGGACAAATATAGAAAACACAAAGACAGAAATAGAAAAAAGAAATGAAAAAGAAATAAAAACTAAGGAAAAAAGGGAAACTGACTTAACTTTCGTTACAAGTTTGCTTTTAATGATCTATTTTAGAAAAATAATAAATGATAAAGAAATAGGCTATATATTTTTGTTTTTTTCTTTAAATGAAAGACAGTCAGCTATATAACTCTATCGACCTAATGGACAGAAGGTCCCAACGAATAAAATATTCATTTGACTTAGTGAAAACGATTGAGCTATTCACCAAATTCCCAAATGAGAAAGGAGAGAAAATAAAAAATACAAACAAACAGTGACACTTATTTTACCTTTAGCAAGTATCAATTTCTCAAAAGTTCGAAAAAGTTTCATTTTCTATAATTACTTTTAGATTAAATAAAATAAAGATATTGGCTGTATTGTTTTGTATTTTTATTTTATTTAATCAAATAAAAGACAAGTGTCAATTCCTCAGAAGTTCAGCAAAAGTCCATACAGGCTGATCTTACATTTCAAACCTGTTTTTTATTATTAATTTTAGGTTAAGTAAAATGAAGGTATAGACTATTTTTTTATTTTATTGAGTTAATTGAAAGAGACCAGCTATATTAGGCTATAAAGCCTGATAGCATAATGAACAGAAAGCTGCACCGAATAAGATATTCAAGTGATTTAGTGAAAACAACAATTATTCACCAAATTTCAAAAAGAAAAAGGAAGGGAAAAAACAAACAAAAAACACTTTTTTACCTTTAGTGAAAATCAATTTCTCAAAAATGAACTAGGGTACAGAAGTCCATATAGACCTAGGTGTACAGTCCATTGTTTGAACATCTGATCAAGAGTGCTTGGGTTAAAATGTCTGTCATTGGCTGTCCATCAGAATAGTCTGAGTCTTTCTCTAATCTATATTTTTGTACTAGATTAAACCACAATTCTGACGTAAATCGAGTGACACTATCTGTTCAAAAAAATCCTTTGCTACCTCTCTGTCTCCAATGAGGCTTTGAATTTCCCTTCCTTGTACATATCGCTCTAGATTTTTCAATTTTGCTTCATACTTCATTGCACACCAGTAAATTACTGGTCTAATTTGTGCTGCATGGAAATATTCCCTAAAGTTTGGCACTGCCATACCCCCTTTATGTTTCCCAATCTGTAGAGTTTCAAATTTATTTTCTTTGCCTTTGACCATTCCATATAAAGCTTGAAATATCTTTATCCCAGGCTCTGAATTGTTTCTAGGGTATCTTAGTTGGTTGTGACTGAAATAAAGAGAGAAGTCATGGAAGTATATTCATTTTTATAGTATCTATTTGTGAAATGAGGTCCAGTGGGAGGACACCCCACCTCTCAATATAATTCCTAATGTCCTGATCCACTTTATGTAGTTTAGCAATTCCTCTTGTCATATACATATGAGTGACAAATTAAAGATAAACCAGTACAGGCCTTGATGCTTGACCCTTACAGTGAGATGATGGCGTGGTTTGGGTCCACTTGTCCCCTTAGAGGGAAGGAGTGCCAGTGAAGCCTTGAGTAGTGGTGCAAGTTGTTCACTGAATGTTTTATACCACTCAGATGGCAGACCATTGCTGCCAGGGGACTTACTTGTTTTTAGTCTACTTATTGCTTTCTCTATTTCTGATTTTGTAATACGCAAAGTCAGAAAGTCATTCTGATATTTCCCAATTGCATCAGGTAGTGTGAGATGACTTTTAAACAGCTCACTTACAAAGCTTCAGTGACTGATCTCCCCTCTTTATCTTCTAGTACTCCATAAATATGGAGATTATTTCCCCTAGAGTGGCTCTCCAAATCCACCATCTTGTCTGATTCCAGGACTGCTATCTGGGTTTGTGCCTCCTCCTGTGCGTTTTGAGTCTGCAGCTCTCACAAAAATTTGCCTTCAAACTCAGTAAGGTCTTCTTTCATAGTTTTTTTGACATCGTCTTTAAATTCACTAAGAGCTCTTCTCTTGTTTAAAGTCTTTAGCTCTTTAGAGAGTAATGTCAGCCCCTGTAGCAATGCGTTAGCTTCTCCTGCTGTTGTTTCTTCATCATCGCCATTTTCTTTTTGTTCAGTGATCTTGGCTACATCTGAGTTTTCTTGTCAGTCTTACGACTCCTTTGCGATTTCATTCCTTTCTCCAGATCATTTGGGATTTAAAAAAGTTCCCTTAAAGCAAGTAGTTTACCTTATTTCATTGATTACTGCCCGTTAGCTTGCTAATAAAACAGATGACAGTAGCTCCACCTCTTTCCTTCCGTTTACCCACTAGGCATTGTGTATATACTGGATGACCCACCTGGACTCATTTAAAATTCTTAATAAATTACTGTTGAAAATAACCTAAATCTAGCCCAGTTCCAGACCTCTGAATTGCCACCACATCTCAGAATTTTTCAGCAAATCAATAGGTGTTGTGCTCTTTGACAGTTATTTCAACACAGCTTTTAGGTGGGTCATCATCTTCCTGTGCCACAGGTAGAATCCATTCTAAACAATGGATGTCTGTCTGGGGTGATAGGATATTTCAGTTATACCCAGCCTTAGACAGTATAAGAAGTAGCTGTGTTGAGTATGTCTAACAATTAACAATGTTCAGCAGCAGATCAGCTCATTCACAGCACATTTGCATACTGAAAGTGTTAATAAACATGGGTATTCAGCTACAATATAGAATATAGTTATTCCAAATCAATATATCAAAAAACACTTGGTGCAACTGGGAATCAAATCTATCTGTCCGACAGATATGACCTATTACTTCCCTTGAGCTTGAGCAAGTTAACTTCTCATGAATTACCTGCATCAGTAGACAAAAATAACACAAACAACAGATAGACATCCAGTACACACAAAAAGAGCCCAAAATAGAATAAAAAACAATGAGTCAATGTAAATGTACAAAGATGCAAAACCAACCCAGACCCAGAAGTGCCCTCGATAGCAAATCCACGGTAGAAAACAACCACAAAAATAACAGAAAAAACACAATGTATGCTACTTAAAGCTATACACATATAAACATACACATACATGTATATAGCGCATAGCATAAAATAGAAAGGGTTACGTTAAGGGAAATGAGGTCAAGGCAAGGCTAAAAGTTAGTTAAGTTAATCTCCTGGATTATTCCAATAGCTTTAGACCAGCTGATCACAACTATTTACACACCTCAAACGATCTACACTGAAATAAAGTTTAATACTATAGTGAAAGGAACTAAAGTTAGGCAACACTTATGTGATTAGATTACTTTCAGAAACATATTTAAATATAAGTTCAACATAACTCTTACTTCAGAATATAAAAGCATTCAGTCTGATTATTGTTTTACAATAAAAGACAACTTTAAACTGAAATCCTTTAAACATTATATCTTTACATTCCTATTACTTCAAAAACTTCATTCTTTTAATACAACTACTTATCTAATTTAACTACTAAATATGATTGTCTATGAGGTTAATAGATCAAAAGTTAAACACTTGGGTGCTACTCCTTGGGTATAAATACAAATACATGGTTACCAAACATTAATTAACTCTTAAGGTAAGGGAATTCAACTCTTGTCAATAGAGGGCAGTAGTTACATGTAGTGCAAAGGTAATAAAATCAAAGTCCTGTATCTCCGTAGTAGATAGTCACACAACTATGAAAGTTATATCATTCTTCTTGTATTTGCATGACAAATAACATGATATAAGTTGTATAATGATTAGACATTTAATTTATATGAATTTCAGGTTTGGCTCAGATTTGCAGGGAGGCTTCAGGAATGTCAGGGAGTCCTCAGGAATGTGAGTTGGCGTTTATGGCTTGAGTGAGATAAGAGGGTGTGTGTTCCATCTAAGGTGGAAGTTATTTTTCTCTGGTCCAGGTGGCCTTCGGGACAGTTTATGCTTTTAGTTGAGGCCATAATTCAAATTGTTGGTCAGAAATGGTTCCTTAGGAGGGCTTTCTGAGCATCACGGATGAACCCCCACTTAGAGGGTTACAAAGGTCAGTTCTGCAGGCTGAGGGTCCGCTCTTACCAACTTTGGAATCCAGATGAGTCTGTCTCATAATTTTCTTAGGAATCAAAGATTAGTTAACATAATTAAAGAAAAAGCAATTGTCCTCCTACACCAGTCTAGGCTTGTTGTCACCAGAGGACTTGGCATAAATCCTGTGGGCCCGCTCCTTCTCCATAACCCCTCTTGCCGACAGTACTGGGAGCCACACAGGCAGTCAGTGCTGGAGAAAACCAATTCTGTCACTGCCCTCTTCTCCCTCATGGAGGAAGATCAACCTTAGATTAGATCTGTGTGAGTAATCCTCCTGTTCAGCAACCCGGTCTTCTATGTTTTGGATCTTCTCTTTATTTAGTTGAGTGTGCACGCAGGTCAGACTGGATATCAGTTCTTTTTGAGAGCAATGTGAGAGAGTTAGATAGACCAAGAAACTCGCTATCCATTCTGGAGACAGTAACTTTCAAAGTGCTCATGTCAGTTTGGACTGCAGTGACAGCAACCCCCGTGGCACTTACATCTTGCCAGATTTCAGTCAGGGAGTCCTTTAAGTCAGCAATAGCTCAGGAACTATTAATCAGATGAGGAGTTACTGAGATCTCCTCAGGAGCAGCAAGCAGTTTGCCTACCAGCAGCTGTGTGTGATTGCTGGGTGATTGCGCAATATTGGCGTGGTCTAATTCCGATAGAGAGAACTTAGATTTCTTATCGTCTTGAATTGACGACGGAGAGGGAGATGCAGGCTCCGTCAGGTCACAGGATTGTTTGGAAGAGTTATTCATTAATCTCACTGTAGATCTAGATAGTCCAGTTATAATGGCAACACCATTATTTCAAGAATTTTGCAAATATATTCTTATTTCCCCACCAAGAATGTCTCTCTGGCTGCGTGGAAACATCACTTAGACTATCATGCTGTGAGATCACATTTACAAAAGATATCATTCAACACTGAGATTTTTTTTTAAAAAAATAAAAAGAAAGACAGAAAGTGGTCTGTCAAAAATGGTCATAGTGCTGTGGAATTATGCTGAGGTAATTTGGATCCAGTATTAATAATTTCAAGCTGTCACACCATTCCATCAATATAAATGATCAGCTGATCAATAAGCTGATTTACATGCACAAGTCCTGCTGAACTGAAGTCAGGAAGCTGCATGTTAGTGCTGACACTGACCGAGAACAGTCTTCATTTCATCTCTTTCAAATGTTGACATGTATTGTAAAGTGCTTTGAGTGATCGGAGGACTAGAAAAGCGCTATATAAGTGCAGTCCATTTACCATTTAGTCCTATCTGTAGTCTCTATTCTCAGTTCTTATTTTATTCTATTCCATATTTTATTTAGTCTATTATAGGTATTGTATATAATTTGTTCTTAATTGTATTTGTTTCTCATCATTTTCTTTTCAGAAGATTATCATGACTTTTAACCCGCTTGATTTCTCCCCCTGCCTGCCTGCCTGCCTGGAGCACAGTTCATATGTGGATTGTGAAAATGACACAGTGGTGTTGCTCAAACTGAACAGCTGCTGCAGAACTTGTACACTCTACATGTCAGTGCAGCAGTGCTGTTTGTTGAGTTGCTACCACTCTCTCTGGTGTCAATAATCCTTGTTAGGTAGACTGAAAGGCCACTTTTACATTCATGATCATGAGTGTAGTCATTCATATTAGGATTGTGCTTGTCATGACATCATGGCAGCTGTGCAAAGACAGAAACTGACACATAAATAACCCAGTGACTGTTTTGATAATCAGTTAAAATGTTTGATTTATGACTGATTTATATGACTGAACAATTACGTTCTGAGAGTCCAAAGTGACGACATAAGTCAAAGAAAAGCAGCAAATCCTCACATACTGTAGGGAATATTTGGCATTTTTGCTTTACATGATTGATTCATTATTAAAATAGTTGTCCTTATTTTTGTCAATCAACTAATTAATGAATCAACTAACTGTTTCTTCTCTAGTTTGATTGATTATCAAATAAATTAAACATTCACTTTTCAAAGAAGATTTTGTGGCTTTTCTTTTTCCTCATTAGTACGAACTCGTAATAAATGTTCTTCATCTTTCTTATTTCATAGACAATGATTTTCTGAATGATTTCATAGACTGAATGATTTTCTTTCCACTTTTATATACTTTATATACTTTTGCATAATGTGTACACCATGCCATATACATACATACATACACACACACACACACACACACACACACACACACACACACACACACACACATATATATATATACATATATAACATTGTTGTAAAAATTCTGAGAGTAAACACTAACTGAGGAAATCAATTAATAAAGGAAACAGTGTTATGAGGTGTCATGAAATGAAATTCCCAAATAGAAGATGACAGTCAGACAAATATAAAGATTTTTCAAAGCTGCTGAGGATGTTTTTTCTTCATGTTAAATATTACTTTGAGCTCGTTTTGCAGGTAATGCATCCCATAAAAAATGCATTCACACTGAGCATCACAGCATTCACTAAAATATGTCACATAAGATGTTTCAAAAAGACATAAAAATCATCTGAAAATGCTCATAAACCCATGACAGTCTTCTTTCCATTGACCTTCACTAGATCTGATATCAACTTTCATTCTTGCAGGTGTAACTTACCGTCTGTGTTGCTGCAGAAATGCTCCTGTCCTCCCTTCCTAATCACTGTGGTGATGAAAATGGACCATACACCTCATCCTCTCCTCAGTCTCTCCTCTGGAGTGAGAGAATCTTGTATTTTCTCTTCCTTTGTCCATCAGCCGCTGTGTGTCTGTCAGCATACACTGATGTCTGAGCTGCTTAATACTGCTACACTCTCCCTGCCTCTCCACACGCTCTAAGCCCGCTCTCTCTCTCCCTCTGTGCTGTTAGACACTTGTTTTTTTTAGCACGCTGACATGTTCTCTCTCTCACACACAAACACACACTGCCTCTCTTGCTCTTTTACCTCATATCTCTCCGATGTTTCAAGTCGCATCTCCACCTCTGGCGTGTACATCCTCCTACTCATTTCCCTGAAAAATACATCTTAAGGTGAGATAAGAGGAAAATGATGAAAGTTTGATGGGCTGAAAATGGGTTGTTGCCATGAGTTATAAGAAAAACAGAGATATGTGATAAATGAGAATGCAGAGCAGGGATTTGAGGCAGGCGGCAAAAGAAGATTGGTTTAGTATGTATGCAAAGGTGCAGAAAAAAGGGGGTAGAAATTAACAAAAGAGCAAATACAAGGACACGAAAAATGAATTTAAAAGATTAGAGAATTAAAGGGTCAATTTGCTGACTCCTGTCATTCTGATCAGGAAGTGGAAGTCTGACATTAAAATGTGTCTCCAGTACAGTAGAGTAGAGCAGCAACTATTGGTCGATTAATCAATTAGTTGATCGACAGAAACTTGATTGGTACCTATTTTGATAATTAAATAATCATTTTAGTCCTTTTTAAGCAAAAATGCCAAAAAAATAGCTTTTAAAATATGATGATTTAATGTTTTTCTTTGTCATACATGATAGTAAACTGATTATCTTTGGATTTTAGACTGTTGATTGGACAAAACAAGACATTTGATTATGTCACTTGACTCTGGGAAGTAATTTTTCACTATTTTCACAGATTGATCGAAAATGAAAATCATTACTTGCCAATGGTAAATATTAACCACCAAGCACATGATGTTCACAGACATAGTTTTTTTTTAGCTAAATCAGGCTGGTCATCGCAGTTTTCAGCTCAAAAATAAAATTCAGCTATATTTGGTCCCTTGGATTTGGTCCTAATTTAGCATGTTTTGGTCCTCATTTAGCTCAAATGTAGCGTACCATATAAATTTCATTTACGACATAAAATGATGGTTAAAATCTTAATGACAGCTGATTTGTGTGTAGATTATACCCAAACTACTGACATGACAAACCTTGATATTACATACAGTATATGTAAATATACACTCACAGTGCCCTTTATTAGGAACACCTATACACCTGCTTATTCATGCATTATGTAATCAGCCAATCATGTGGCAGCAGTGCAATGCATAAAATCATGTACAGGTCAGGAGCTTCAGTTAATGTTCACATCAAACATCGGAATGGGGAAAAAATTTGATCTCAGTGACTTTGACCACAGCATGATTGTTGGTGGCAGACAGGCTGGTTTGAGTATTTGTGAAACTGCTGACCTCCTGGGATTTTCACGTACAACAGTCTCAAGAGTTTACTCAGAATGATGTGAAAAACAAAAAACATTCAGTGAGTGGCAGTTCTGCAGACAGAAACTCCTTGTTGATGAGAGAGGTCAGAGGAGAATGGCCAGACTGGTTGGAGCTGAGAGAAAGGCTTTGGTAACTTAGATAACCTCTTTACAGCTGTAATGAGCAGAAAGCAGAATGTACAACACATGGAACCTTGAGGCAGATGGATTGCAACAGCAGAAGACCATGGCGGGTTCCAATCTTGTCAGCCAAGAACAGAAATCTAAGGCTGCAGTTGGGACAGTAAGTAACCTGGTCTGATTAATCTCCATTTCTGCTCAGGCATGTAGATGGTAAAGCAGGCTCAGAATTTGGCGTCAACAATATGAATCCATGGATTCAATCTACCTGGTGTATAGTAACCGTCCAGGCTGCTGCTGGTGGTGTAATGGTGTGGAGATTTTTTTCTTGATTGAGAAGATTTTCTTCTCAATCATCAGTCTATCTGAGTATTGTTGCTGACCATGTGCATCCCTTTATGGCCAAAATTTACCATCTTCTAATGGCTATTTCCAGAATGATAATGCACCATGTCACAAAGCAAAAGTTGTCTCAAACTGGTTTCATGAAATGACAAAGAGTTCATTGTACGTCAATGGCCTCCCCAGTCACCAGATCTGAATCCAATATAACAACTTGCGGTAGAAGAGGAGCTTCACAGCATGAACATGCAGCTGACAAATCTGCAGAAATGATGCCAACATGGCATGATTGCAAAATCTCAATGAAATGCTTCCAATCTCTGGTGGAATCATTCGCACAAGAGAGAGGGAGACATGGACATCATTCGCACGAGAGAGAGAGACAGGACATTGTTCATACAAGAAAGAGAGAGAATAAATATGATGAAATTCTTTGCATGAACTACATGCTTCAGGTCCTTCCAAAGCATTTCTTTAGGAGTAAGGTCCGGAGTTTGACTCGGCCATTCCAAAACATTAACTTTCTTCTGCTTTAACCATTCTTTGGCAGAACAACTTGTGCATTTAGTGTCGTTGTCTGACTGCATGACCCACTTTCTGTTGAGCTTCAGTTAACAGACAGATACCTTGACATTTTCCTGTAGAATTTGCTGGTACAACTCAGAACTCGTAGCTCCATCCATGATTGCAAGCTGCCCTGGTTCAGAGGCAGCAAAGCAGCTCAAAGCATGATACTACCACCACCATGTATCACAAATGGGATAAGGTTCTTATGCTGGAATGCAGTGTTTGCTCATCGCCAAACAAAATGCTTCTCATTCAAGCCAAAAAGTTTGATTTTGGTCTCATCCATTCACAGAACATTGTTCCAATCACCTTCTGGCTTATCCACGTGGTCTTGAGTGAACCATAGACGGCAGCAATGTTCTCTTAGGAGAAAAGTGGCTTTCTCCTTGCAACTCTGCCATGCACACCATCGATGTTCAATGTTCTTCTGATGGTGAACTCATTAACATCAACTGTAGCCACTGCAAGAGAGGCCTTTAGTTTCCTTGACGTTACCCTGGGGTCTGTTGTGGCCTCCTGGACTATTATACATCTGCTCTTGGTGTGATTTTTGTTGTTCGATCACTCCTGGGGAGGGTAACAATAGTGTTGGATGTCTTCAATTTGTATATGATCTGGCTGACAGTCAACCGGTGGAGTCCAAACTCTTTAGAAATGGTTTTGTAGGCCTTTCCAGCTTGGTGAGCATCAACAACTTTTCTTCTAAGGTCCTCAGAAATATCCTTTGTTCAAACCATGACACACTTCCACAAACTTGTGTTGTGAAGCTCAGACTTTGATAGTGAAGACCCAGATTTCTCTTCTTTAAATGAGGCAGGGCCTCTCAGACTCACACTTGATTGCCTTCCCATTGATTGAAACACCAAACTCTAATTTCCCCTTCAAATGAATTGATAATCCTAGAGGTTCACATACTTTTGCCACACACAAATATGTAACATTGGATCATTTTCCTCAATAAATAAATGAACAAGTGTAAGGTTTTTGTCACATTTGTTTAACTGATGTCTCTTTATCCAGTTTACTTGAATGGAAATCTGATCACATTTTAGGTCATATTTATGCAGATATAGAGCAAATTCTAAAGGGTTCACAATCTTTCAAGCAGCACTGTATATGTCTGAAAATCAGGAAAAACATAATACGTCCCCTTTAAAGAATACAAGGTTGCAATCCACATGGACTTTTCTGATAATTATGCATGTCAGCTGCATACAGAGGTTCAGGTTTTTCATTTTGGGGGCAGCCGTAAGCAGGTGCCTATACTCAGTGTTGGGCACATATCACAGAAATGCCAATCCTATACCTCCATTTCAGAGTCCCTCTGGCATGATGAGCACGCCATGTGCGCTCATCTGAAGCCAGTCTTGGATGATATGAAGGAGAAAACCCCCGTCCCTGACCACACTACACTACGAGTGATGGCCCCATTGCACAATATAGAAATAAAAAGAATTTCTACCTCCTGAGTACAGTGCCATTTCTCATGGGTTTCAAAGAGGTAATGTGGACTTTTTCTGAAAGGTCCTACAGAAAAGGTGCACCCAATGAGGTTGGTGGTTTTGTGAAACACTGTGTCAATGGGTTTATCAAAAAGGGTGGTGACTTCCAGAGCTAAAAGGAGCGCTATACCATGCTGGAGAAAGCGCAGTCAACGTAAAGTACTCAGATTGCTGAGGATGAGATTAATCGATTTGATGGAGCAGTTCCAAATGAGTTGCCAGCTGTCAAAGGAACCTTAAAAATCTGTCAGATCACCGCAAAGGAACCTGGAAAGATCTGCCATTGGGAGGTGTCCTGCTTCTGCTCCTGAGCAAGCATATCCTGTGAGTGCAATGCTCCAACAGAGGTGGACTTTCAGAAAAAAAATGCAGAAGCAGAAACAGAAGACCACCAGAGGACTTAAAAGGAAAGTTCGTAATTGTCAATTACGATTACCAGCCATTTGTCGCCCAAGTTCTTCTGAAGGCTGTGGGAGAAGAGATGGAAATCAGTTGCATGCAACAAGCAGTGGAAAGAAAGAATTAATTTGCGATGCCCCAAGTTAAGAACATCACATATTACTTCAATTTGGATGTCCAAGCAATAATCTCTGAACCAGAGCCTACAAAACTACAATACTACAAAACGAAGGAATTCAAAACTCTGCAACTCTGACTGGGAAACGTTTAGTTTACAGAGCTTTATTAGTCCAAATTCTAAGTTACCCACTAGAATACTACATGGGCCTACACAAGAAAATGTCATACACAAGCAATCTAAAATGAAGTCCATGTTTTAAAGATGGTGTTGAATGATGAATTCAGTTTGAGGACATGTTCAGACAATGGATTTGTTGCGAATACAGAAATGTTTTGTTTTGATGTTGGTGGAATTATTTTTTTAATGCATTTTCTTTCAATTGCCTGATATCATGTGATGTTATGATATTACTTTGAGAAAGATATCCACTGTTTCATGATGATGTATAGACAAGTAAAGAATAACCTTATTTGGACACGTAGTAAATCTCGTGGGGCTGGTGAAGGGTTAAATACTTCTCACAATGATGTAACCTTCAGAATTGGGTGGCATTACATAGTGTCTTCACTTGTACTGCTTATCTCGGTTCTCCTCAATCAAGCTTAAATAAATATTTCTGTGTAAGACATCCAGAGGGGTGTTCCATCAAGCTGGCTAAAGGAAAAGCCTGGCTTATTTTGATAAGCCTCGCTAATTTCAGTGAGAGTTCCATTCCATCACTATGGCTTACACGATTCCCAGCTCAGTAACCATGGTAATTTATTCAGCAGAACTAGCCTGCTCCTTGGCAGGCTAACTGTCAAGCTTAATTTAGCTGTGTGTCAAAGAATGTCCAGTGGACGGAAACAGATTCCCAAAAGACGGTTCCGTCAAGTGTCTTTTCACACTTGCATCACTTGTCCATGTTCGGACACATAAAATGGAGGAATTGTGAGGGACCTTTACAAAAATACTTCAGTTAATCCCCATTTCATTCATGGTCACTTCTGTGTTGGAGTGAACCCTTTTATTTAAAAGCTTAGTGTTTATAATTTAAGAAATAAAAGTGTGCCAACGTTGTTTTGAAGGTATTTATTTTTTCATTCACTCATTTTGTTCAAGCTGTGAAGACAAAAAGAAAATTAAATAAAGTCCGAACCATGACCTTCTGCTGTGTTTAAATTTATACAATGGAAACCGCTTATAGTGATCACGGTTACAGTGATCAACTGCTTATATGGATCAAAAAGCGCAGTAAAGAATCATTCCTATACAAAATTTGTGCTGTTTAAATAATTCTTCTATAGTAATCAAGTAGTCCACTTACATTCATTTGGGTCTCTTCATATCTGACAACATATAGAAAAACATTTTAAACTATGGCAAATTTATGTTTTTTACTTTATTCCTGTGATAAGCTGCTGCGTGCAAACTGAAATCATGATGGAGACAGAAAGTCATTTTCTCTCAATGACAAACATAATCTCCTCAATGCTTATGACAGTAAAAGGGGGGGAAATCTAAGGAAGGGATCACCACTCTTTTTGCCTGTTGTGCCGCTTTTACATTGGTAGAAGTCAGAACCCGCTGCTTCAAAAATGTAAATGGTAAATGTACTGTACTTGTATAGTGCCTTTCTAGTCTTCTGACCACTTTTTACACTACAAATGTGTGCACACTACGTTTGAAACAGCTGTACTGTATTTTGAAAGCAGTCAATAAAATTCAGTAAATAGTGAAGCTGTCCATTTCATTATTTTATATTCATGTAGGCTAATAAATATACAAATGTCAATTAGGTGGTATTCTGCATGAGAAATAAAGAAAAAGAAATCGGTTATAATAATCATCCGCCTAGTGATATTTGACCCAGACAGATGTGATCACCATAAGCGGTTTCCACTGTATTTATATCCTTCTCCAGTTTATTTATCTCCAACTGCAACTTCCTAATTTGTAACTGTCATTGATGCTTGTAAATAGACATCCTGCGAAAGAGAAAATGTGTCAAAGAGTATGATAATGTTGGTAAGTTGGTTCTCTTAAGTTGCCTACACCATAATTTTAAATATACATCTCATATTATCTAGCCTAGTGATAATATGGTCACAGTCAGTGATCTGAAAGCTCATTTGGTAATAAATAAAGACTAAACCATGAACAGGGACATGCACTGCTCTTCACTTTCCCCACCCAGACTTGTCAAGCCAGATGCGGGGATCAAACTGTCAACCTTCTAGTAGTAAGTTTGCTCTTCTAACCTTTAGGCCATCACTACTCACCTATTGGTATCCTATATATTCTTCATATAGTATCATCAGTAGGGTTTGTTCCGTTGCTGAGAAGAACACCGCTCTAGTTTTCTCTTCTTTTTGCGAAATAGCATCTTCTTGTATGTTTTTTGATGTATGTGCCATACAAACCTGTCAGTAGATGTTCAAATCAAAATTGATAAGTTTAGAAAATTGAGCAGAAAAGAGGAATAAATATGGTTTAACTCAAGATGTTTTAATCTTATACAGATTTGTATAAGTTAGGTTAAGTGCTGAGGTCAGTGGTTGGTAGATTTGAGAAAAAAGACTGTGGCACCTTAGTGCCACTAAGGGTTTTTTTTTCCCGGGGCAGCGTTGGGTTGCATCCAACACAGATAAGACCCATAGTTAGGTTAAACCCATGGGAAGATGTTGTTGAATAAGCTTAAGTAAGGTTAATCAAGATCGTGATGAGTCTGTGTCTGTTGGGAAAAAGGAGGTTCTGTTATGCTCATGGCTTCAGAGACCTAGGTGCCAATTTATAGATTGTGTACACAAGGCAAAATACTTTCTGAGTTTTCACTTATTAGGTCTCAAATTGCCACCACTGAGGTAAACAAGGCATAAGAAGGGTGTAGAGACATGAGATGCTGTTGCAGCATTTATTGATGTTTTTGTGTTCAATGTTTAATGTGTGCATGCTGTAAATATGGGTTATATATGAATGAATTTGTAGTTAATTCACCAAAAGTAAAGGTCAAAAGTAAAAATTTACCAAAAACATGACAAAAGTAAAGATGTAAAACAAGAAGATAAATCTGCTAACAACTAACAAGCAAACAGAGACATAATTACAGAATCACAATCTCCCTGATGTCATATTACAATAGCAATGTTTTCTCCATACATGCCTGCAGGATTTGCGGGTAGACAAGAGGAATGGAATCATGTGTTTCCTTTTACTTCGTTCATGTGTGAATGGACAGAGTGAATGGCCTTATGAGGGGTCGTTGGATAAGAGTAAGCTGCAAATGGCTAAAATGAATAATACCAATAAAGGAATCAAACCCGGGATTTCAAATACATGGCAGCATGTATGAAAGTGTGGTTGTTGGTGGTTTATCAGTGTTTGGTGTGAGTGGGGATGAAAGACATTGTAAGTGGGGGGTCTGATGAGTTGAGAGATTTTATAGAATAATGCATTAAGTATGTTGCTCCATATCAAAAGCCCCTTGCTGGTAGCTATAACGAAAAGAGATGAAGAAATAATTAATATTAAACAGCATCATCATCAGCTAAGGATACTGAGGCATGTGCTAAAGTAAAGATGTATGGATGGGCAAAGTGCCAAGGCGAAACTCCATCCCCACAAGCTTTAGTGGTTATATTAGCCAATGTTGGCCTGCCAATTCCAGAGTGATTAATAAGTAAACATGCTCTTTCAATTCATCTAAAGCTGTCCAGCAACAACAATACAGATGAGACAAGTTCAGTGAGGAAACAGACAGATGAAGATTTCCTTTTGCTTGCTGCTGCGGCCGCTCTGGCATGGAAGACGGAGAGAGAGGGAGAGCGAGCTGCACAGGATGAGGGCCTTGCAGTTTCTGACTCAGGTTTAGAGGAGCAGGGAGAGACACCCAAGTAGGAGGGGCCTGAACATGCAGAGCAGGATGTCTCAGCTAGTGCCTCTGCAGAGCAGGGAGAGATAAAAATATCAGGTCAGAAAAGGACACAGAGAAAGATGTCCCCTCCTTCTCCTGTTCACACTAGGTCCAGACACAAAGAGAAGGAAACTTTCAAGCCCCTAAAATTATGATAGGTGATAGAGTCCATCTGAAATTATGGATATGACTAGGAAAGCTGCTAATCCAATTAGTCGCCCAGATCAGTATCTGATTTGGCTTACACAGGTATGCACTATATACAGCTGTCTGGTGCGTGATGTAAAGCAGTTGATAGTATTTACATATGCTATTGGGTTGGGTTCTGTGCAGGAGGAATTTACTTTCCCTGATCCTACAAAAGTTGGCCAATGGCCTACAACCAAAAAACTAAGTGATTGGTTAAAGTTGCAATACACAACATTCAGCCACTAGATGTCGCACCATAGCATCTCAGACCAAAACAAATGTGTGTTGTTTACTCAAAGTTGGGGGGGGAAGAAAGCCGTCAACTCACAAAACTCAGATCAAACTGTCAAACAAGGCAGTGCTGATCAATCAATCAATCAATTTTTATTTATATAGCGCCAAATCACAACAAAAAGTCATCTCAGGGCACTTTTCACATAGAGCAGGTCTAGATCGTACTCTTTAATTTACAGAGACCCAACAATTCCCCCATGAGCAAGAACTTGGCGACAGCGGTAAGGAAAAACTCCCCTTTAATAGGTAGAAATGGGTGGCCATCTGCTTTGACCGGTTGGGTTGAGAGGACTACGAAGGATTGCAAAGGCTTGGCCTGCATCCCAGGGTTTCCTGCGAGATGAGAAAGCACAAAAAACTCCGGGGAAGAAGCCAAGTTAGTAACATGCATTGATAGTACATGAATCTTGATCAAATATTGATCAAGATTCTGTTAGTGCTCAAATGTTTTCAGAAACATATTTTAGTGTAGCTGTAATTTGAGAAAGTGTGTGACGTAGCCACAATCTTGGAAACGGACGTGGAGGACACAAAGGGACTCACATGCACTAACATGCACATGCACTAACATGCACATGCACTAACATGCATGTGCAGCCAGTGTAACTACCAAAACAAAGAACAGGGAAGCTTAGATAAAAACACACACAGAGGAAGAGTGACTTCACTCACTACTCAGTTCACCATTTATTCCACTATATCTTTACCTAGCAAATAGTTGTTTGCTGACATCCAGTGAGGCTCAGTGTCATTC
Organism: Thunnus maccoyii; assembly: GCF_910596095.1. Lineage (NCBI taxonomy): Eukaryota > Metazoa > Chordata > Actinopteri > Scombriformes > Scombridae > Thunnus > Thunnus maccoyii. Next base: position 1,125,376 of record NC_056554.1, on the reverse strand, counting down.
ACTGTACCTTTCAACAGTGATGCAAAAGATGCCATCATAAAGTGTGCACAAAGCCAGAATGATTTTTCACAGGTTAATCAATTTGTACAGGGAGGTAAAGAATCATTGCCTGAGTTCATCCAGAGATTCATCATGGTGTGGGACAGCAATGGTGGAATAACAAGACTAGGTAAAAGCCTAGTATATGGTTGGACCGTGTATGGTTATTGTATGAAACTGTAGCCAGTTTGTTACAGGGATAGCCAGTGGTAGTGTCTATAATGTGAATTCCTGGATATTAAATGTTAGTCGGCAATTTTCTGTAGTGGTACCAGTAACATTTGTTTTTAAAGTATACTCAAGTAGCATATCACATGACATGGTTAAACTATATTTGAGAAAAAAAGGGTATAAATGCAGTTGCAAGAACAATACTTTCCACTCATATCTTGGGATGTTTGATTTGAAAGAGTACTTATTTTAATTTTAATTATAACTATTCTAATTATCTTTTAACTCTCCCTAAATCTGTTTCACTCTGTGAATGTCTCATTTTTCAGAGTGATGGTTATTTGGGGTGGTTTAACTGCGCATGCCCCTTTTTTCTGCCTCTTTCCTAGTTGATGATCATGGAGGCTGCAGTGGAAATAGTAAATGGAAGTTTTGACAGCATGTTGGATGCAAATTCAGGAGGTTATAATGGAAAAACCACACCTTGTATCCTCTGCATAACACAAACAGTTATTGCATTTTTGATAAACTCATATTGTATAACCTTGTTGACATGTAACCATCTGTGCTCATTATTTTTGACACTGTTTCAGGGAGTAGCGTCATCTTGGACATGCCACAGTTCTTTTTTAATTAGTTGATAGCTTTGATGACATCCAGCACTGCACCCCACTGACATTCTGATATGTTTACCACACTCCTTGTCTATAAAGGGTATGTACACTTTTTAACTGACATCAGTCTACAATTACACTCTGTTGTGACTGTATGCTGATCCCTTGCATTAAAGGACAAAAAGACAACTTGGTCTTTGTCAGCTTTTGATTTTCAGATTTCCATCACAAGGCTTATCTCCACTCATTTACCGCAGTAACAGTCAAACAGGCGCACCTGCAGAGCAGATGCCCCTCCACTGATATAACAGCCTATATGAGTCATGTTTCACCTGCAAGACCCGTGTTTTAATGTTGTTGCTCATCGTTTGTGATGTAAAAACATCAGGTAAATAAATAAATAAAATAAATAAAGCTTGCGTCCTGGTATTATTTCAGTTATAAAATCCAAACACACCGTGATGCGTCTCTCCTGCCAGCTGCTACCAGCTGCTGCCAGCGCTGCTAGCCGGAGAGTCGACCACACTGGATGCTGGAGGGGCAATCGGTAGAGATGCTGCTATGTGTCTGTTTAAACAGGAGTTCAGCTGACTTTGCTGCGTTTAACATCGGAGCTGAGAGTGTGAGTGCTCGGAACAGGAAACACAGTCACTCTGTGTCGCGCTGCTGTCTTCCACTTCCATCATCTTGCACCGATTCATTTTGAAAGAGCAACCGCCAATGGTGAAACTTCATTACTCACTCAGGCACTCACTCACTCACAGACAACCATGGTTATAGAGCTGGTCCATGGCCGCTCCAGCCAAAAAGAGAGAATGATGAACAATTGATATTCAAACTTTCCTACAAAACTGCACATTGCCACACCTTACAAACTCTTGGTTGATGATTGGTAGGATAAAACAACAATGAATAAAATAATAGGGTTGCACAGAAACAGGTTTTCTCTCCAAGTGGTTCTTTTGCAGGCCCTAAGCAAATGATGCAACATGTAAACAACAACAATAAGCCTCAAAAGGGGGTTGGACAGTACTCCAATAAAAATAATAATAAACAGAAAAGAGGAAACTTTCAGTACTGTGGTAAACCAGGCGATTGGGCAAAAGAATGTAGAACCCCACAGCGTCCTGGTAGATTTTACAATCATGGTTGCACATGTAACTGCTTCGGCAGACCCACCTCGACCAGAGGGCAACAAACACTCAAACACATTACAATCAAGCTTAGGGGGCCTATGGAGAAACAAGATCAGAACAACAGCAACACATACAAACAACAACAATTTGGCTTTCTACTTGTCCCGCTGAAGATCCAGCTATGCCAGTTGAGGCTAATGGTACTACTGTTGATATTTTGGTGGATAGTGGAGTTACTCTTTCAGCTGTAAAAGCTGCTGAGCAACCAGGGAGCCGGATAGGGAGTCAAATGTTTGTCTTAACTCAGTGGCATTAAGAGATACATGTCAGTTCCTTTCCTCAGACTTTTAACAACAGTAGTAACATGCTGCTACCTCTGTGTTTCTGCTTTACTTTACAATTAGTTATAGCGTATCTTTAATGTGGCTTTTTGAATTTAATAATCATTTAGTTTGCCATTTGATGTATTAGACTTAGATTGTCTGAATCTATCTCAGCTTCTATTTTCCATTAATGTTACATTAGGTTTATATTAAAGTTCTGAAGTGTGTTATTAACGACACAGGGGAAGAAGTAGGTGATGGTTAATGTGCCATGATATTTTTTTTTACTTTGTGATACATATTTTAAACATTCAAAATCATTATTGATGGTCCTGACGTATTTGTATGATTGCTGTGATCACAGTAATTATTTTACACAGTAAGAATTATTTTAGCTTTAATTGTCATCTGCTTGATATCAATATATAACATTATTGTGTATTGATGATTATTGATTACTGATCTATCTTAATATTGATTCACAGATTGAATTAATCTATTGAGTGTTTATAACATGTTATTGTAAGTGTATGTGACTTCAACTCTGAAGGTGTTCCTGATATGTCCCTAAGGTAATGGTAGTTAGTGTTGATCTCCTGATCAAAAAGGAGGGATCTATGAAAGAATTTTCCTTCTTTAGGCTTAAAGGTAATATGACACAATGTTTCCCCACGTCGTTTTCAGGTCATCTGCAAACCTGAGAGCAGTAGGTCATGGCCTTTCTCTTTCAAAGAAGTTCATCTCTCTGTCTGCTAAAGATGACTGAGCAAGGCAGCTGTCCCGATAAGGCTGGCTGTCTCCAATGGAAACCAAGGTCATAGAAGATATGCTGTGCTCTGTTTCAGACAGTTAGATTATCTCCTCTTAGAATGTATTGCATCTGACCTGAATGTAGACAAGTAATCCCTGCAAGTAACCTTTGGAATTGGATGGCATTACACTGTCTTCACTTGTACTGCTTATCTCTGCTCTCCTTGATTGAGCTTCAATAAATGTTTTTGCGTAAGACATCCAGATCTCCTGAACCTTCTTCAGTTATGAGTTAACCAGTTCTCAATATTTTCATTCACAGTGTCAGTTCAACTATGTTGCACATGTTTAAGTGTAAGGCAGGTAGTTTTTGTAAAAAACCTTTTGTAAAAAATTTTGATCCTTTTATAGTAACTAACTGGTGAAAAAATTTACTCCATCTGGCATTGGGTACAGATTAATGGTGATGTGCGTTCATGTTGTGACGCTCTTAACCATCCAGACATTTCCTGAAGAAAAGCTTTCCATTTATGGAGCTGTCGTTATTACGTTTAACTGTGATTGGCACAAACTGTTCCAGAGCAATGAGAGCAGTGATGTGACTGGCTTAGAGAATATTTATTAATCACCACACCTTCTGATCTATATTCACCCTCACCCAGCCCTTTTGCACATTGTGCTACAGCACATACATGAACCAAAATAGCAGGTGCGCATGGAGACACCCACACAGTCCATGCACCTAAAACCTACCACCTTGTGCTTGTCGTTGTCATGACTCATCTTGTCTTTAGGTTATGTTTTGTTTTTTTGCTTTCCCATTTAGTTCTGCATTTCCTGTTTTATTTTGGGTTGCTAACTCTGCTCTCGTTTCAGATCCACTTCCTGCCCTTGTGTGTTTCCCACTCCTGTTCTCGTCATCATCCCCTAATGTCCTCCACTTGTGTCTCATTACCCTCACTCCTCTTGTGTATTTAATCTGTGTGATCCCTGCTCCCTGTGCCGGTTCGTCTTAGCCCTTTGTCTGCTTTGTAAGCGTCCCAGCATCATCGTCTTTGTTATAGTCTCTCTGTTTGACTCTGCCTCTGCCTAGCCCTTTTGGTCTTGTTGCCCTCTCTGACTGCCTGCCCGTGTACCGAACCTGCAATTAAAAGACTTTGTTTTCTGGAACTGTTGTTCAAGTCATGCGTTCGGGTCTAGCCCTGGTGTATCAGAAAACCTTGTCAGTCGTTGCACTTGTGCGGTTAAAATAGGGCCCAATGACATCATTCACACAAGAAAGACAGATAGACAATGTTATGATGAAGCCTTAGCTGTTTATTTTGGTGAATGTCTTTTAGAAGTTGGTGTGGTTTAGGCAGACTTAAGGAGGCAGGGTCAGAACTGTGGTTGTGGCTCTGATTCCTTAGCCACCAGGAGTTGCACCTGTGGCAAGAGCTATTTGGCTTGATTTGACGTGCAAAGAAGATAATGCAGCAGGCAAGACCTTTTGGAGACAAAAAAAGACAAAAATGGAGCTTGTTTCACACACCACCACAAACTGTTTGTATACACCTTTTAAACTGAACATCCATATCAAAGAGCGGGCTGGCCGACAGGGCCAACTGAACGGCTCCCAAGGCATGTCCAGAGAGATCGCCTGGTCCGAGTGAGCTGGTCACAGGAAGCAAGAACAGTGGCTTGGCAGTGAGTCAACCACACACCTGTAGCCCATTTGTACCCTATGTTATCCCACCTTTTGTGTTCCAAGCACTGGTAAAATTGAAAATGGCACAGTTTGAGCTAGAGAAGTTTCTTGAAACTGATGTAACGTGTACAGTTAACTGGATAAACCTAAACTATCGCAACTGATGGAGTATTTGGAGTTAGATGCCCCTGAGGATGCTCAGAAGCCAGAATTCATGCGGGGAATTCATGCGGAGATATTGGTTAGCTATAAACCTGAAGAGAAAGAGAGGTAGCGTGAGCATCAAGAGAGGGAGCATGAGCAACAGGAAAGAGAGAAAGATGAGAAAATTGAATGATTTTGAGAAATCATTCAGGCGCTGCCTGGGGGTCGGTGTCTCTGCACTCACCCAATTCAATGTATCTAACACATGTGTCTGATGGCAGAGAACGAGGGGCAGAGCGGCACTGTGTCCCACATTATCTGACTGTCAAATGTGTAAGAAAGGTGCATGTGTGTATATGTGTGTGCGAGCATGTGTGGATTAGTAGCATGAGAGGGAAGAAAGAGGAGGAGAAGAGAGTGTTGTGACCATGGGGGGGTCTCAGCTTGTCCAGCAAGGAGAGGCTTTTCAAACTCCTGGTGGTGTTGGTGCATCTCTGCTAATGAGAGATGAGAGTTTGGGACTTCCCACAGAGTTCACACCAAGGTGCGAACTGTGGAGAGCATGCTGGGAGATGGAGTCTGTTGGACTCCCTTCATTTGACTTGGCGCCCTTCCTTGTTATCAGGCTTTGTGACTGCATGCAAGCCTGCCTTTGTCTCATGCACATGGAGTATGAGAAAAGTACAACATGCTGCTTCATAGATTAGGGATGACGGATCAAAGTGGCTCTGTTTTTTTTGCAGGTTAATACTTATTAAAGAGGGAGCAAACACTTTGTTTGGGGGGATTAGCTCTCTTAGCATAATCCTTGTCACTGCTTGGATTATTTGAGAGCTCCCTCAAACAGCAGAATCTTTTCTGTGTAACCATTTACTATAAATGGTCAATTCTTTAATGTAAATTTAATTAATTCCATAGAAGACATACAAGCAATATACACATGGCATATAATAAGGATAACAATAAGCTCCCCACTTTCCAAACCCAGATAACACAGGTAGTTACAAACCACATACCCAATCAATACCTAGTAACAGAAATGTTAGTAACATGCAAGACAAGAAACAATTCTAGTAAAACACAAAAGGAGTGTGAATAAAATAAAATGCTTACAAATCCATAGTAAAGTTCTGTACTACAGTGGAAACCGCTTATAGTTATCATATAGGGATCATGCAGATTACTATCTAATCGACATTTGTATGTTTATTACATGAATATAAAGTAATGAAACAGGCAGCTTTGCTATTTACAGAATTTTATTGACTGTTTCAAAATACAGTGCAGCTGTTTCAAACACTTGTTTCACTGCTGCATCTCACTGCCGACGGCTTCCCGACTCATTTTAAAAAAGACGAGAGAAAGAGAGAGTGCGCCCCAGCAGGCTGAGAGAGAGAGAGAGAGAGAGACAGAAGCAGTGGTTGAGTGAGCTAGAGAGTGGATGAGGAGAGCGAGCAGTGGTAGCGAGAAAGCTGGGGAATGAGAAGAATAAAACACGGTGACAAATAAACACACTCACAGCCTCCACCACCTGCCAGCAGAGGTGTGCACCAACACCTGATAATGGTGCTGCAGCAGCTAAGTACATATCAAACGTGTATCATGGGAGTAAGGTAAAAAAAAACAACATTTTTTTTATTTTTTTCCATGTTTTCATGTATGAAAAGACCAAAAATGAACACTGTAAGCGCACCACTTGATTACTATAAGTGAATGATTTAAACAGCATTTGTATAGGAATGATTCTGTCCTGAGCTTTTTGATCCATACAAGTGGTTGATCACTGTAACCGTGATCACTATAAGCGGTTTCCACTGTATCAATAAATTTACTCCGACCCAGGACTGCAGACAACCTCCCCAAAGGAAGAATCTTAACCATTTCATTATATTATGTTTACTGTTAGAGGCACCAACTCCACACATCAATAATATACATTTCTCTGTAAGCAACAAAAGATTCCCCAAAAGTTTAAATTCAAATATCATAAATATTGAGGAAAAGGTGTATACGGTATGGTCTCTTAATTTGTGATAGAAAAGGATTTGTGCACCCAGGTGTTTGAGAAGGTGTAACTATTGTGTTGTTTGAGGGAGTGAAAAAAATTCAACAAGCTTGCAACTCCTAAAGTATTTTTCTCTGTGACTTCAAATTTACTGTGACTTTTTTACACAACTTTTTTCTACAACTTTTCTACAACTACAAATTCCACTGTCATAGGTGCTCAGTTGTTTTGCTCCAATAATACCTTCATACTTATACTGGAAGTCATTAGTACTCGTCATACATACTGTATGTGTATAAGTTTAGCTGCTAATCACATAATAATATTTTTACCATGTACCTGAATGAATCACATAATTAAGCATGATTGTATTTGAATCTCAGCTTCAAGAGAAAAAAAGAATTAGGTCTGAACTGAATCTAAGTAAAAACTGTTGATGGTCTGGGTGGAAATTGAAAGTCGAAATAAAACCGGGGCTTTGTGGAAAAATACAGCTCAGAATTAAACTGGGCCACACTGCAAGATTTTCTTGAAAAATTGGAGGTTGTGTGTGTATAATGGTAGGAGGCCCAGATGAAGATAATGTTGGTCTGTACATGATAAAGAAAAATGAAAACACTATTGACAAAAGTGCACAGAGCTAGGCTTTAATACCTGATCATGAGGTAAAAATGACACCTGTGGAATATCAGTCAAGTCAGTCATCAAATAATACTGCCAAAATGTTGTTTTACAAATTTAAATTTGTAGTCCCAAGCAGCACAGAGACAAATGACTGAATGCAATGAAGGTGGGTTTATTTACAATAACACACAGGGAGATGGATTTAGCTTCAGCGTGGACAAAGGTCAACATAACAAACAAAAACAAATCTAGCTGGGAAGGTAACCAATATAACCTCACAAAATCAAAGAAACTGTAAGGTTTTTGGATGGTGGACCCTTACAAACAGGATGTAAGCCAGCAGTATTGATGTGTATAGCGTCATAAAAAAATGAGTGGCATCAATCCAACAGGGATTTCTTTCAGAGCTCTGATTTTACTTGGAAATTACAAAAAGTTAATGCACAACCTGACCCGCTCTCTCTGACAAACCAAACTACTACACTACTACTACTACTACTTCTGATGAAATTTGCAGCACACTAGACGCAGCAAAGGCGTATTGCTGCCCTCCACAGGTTATCTGTAGAATTCCATTGAATGAGCTAAGTCTTTATGTGGAGTCCGGTGCGATGGCAAAAATTAATGACAGTTTTTATTATTTCACTGTTCTACAATGAGTATGAGTTGAGCCATCTTTATTTAGGCAGTGATTCAGGTTTGAACACAAACAGACTGACCACGTAGAACACTGCATTTACTCATTGCTATTTGTACGTTGTAATGTTGCATATTTAGAGCTTTAAAGCCCTCTGCAACTGGTCTGACATCAGGCCATCTGTCAACTGATGGAACAGTTCCTCTCAGAACTCCAGCTTGTTTACAACGACCACTGTAAATGATCTTTGGCTCACTCATACATGAATATCATGCATGTATTACATGTTACAGATGAGTGAATCACATTGAATGTAAAGTGAAACCTCCAGTGTCAGATGGCATCTGTGCAGTGATGAATGGTTAGTAATGTTATTATAATGTGTGAGGTTTATTCGAACAGTGTGTGGTTGACAGTCATGTAGTGGTGTTGTTCATCCAGTAGCAGATGCTAAATGTAATACGAGACTTTACTGTCATTGATTTTGAATCAGTGGCATTAAACTTTCTGCAACACTGGCATTTTCAGTTCAATTCAGTTTTATTTATATAGCACCAAATCACAACAGAAGTCATCTCAGGGCACTTTTCACATAGAGCAGGTCTAGACCATACCCTTTATTTTACAGAGACCCAACATTCCCCCATAAGCAAACACTTGGCGACAGCAGCAAGGAAAAACTCCCCTTAACATGCACAACCACAATTGAGTTTAAAAGTTTATTTTTCTTATAGTCAAAACAGATCCTGAAATGAACAAGAGCAACAATGTGTTAGTCCATCTCTCAATATTTTCTGACTTCTCCACCCTGCCTGTGACTCTTAGCTCCATAGACTGTAGCCCATGGGTGCAGATGAGATAATTATCCTGATTTTTTTCCAAGAAAATTACAGTCTTGAGATCATTATTTTTGTTATCTCACCCTATGTTTTCCTGAGATAACAGAATAATTAATCTGTTCTCAGAAGAATAAAAAAAAATTATTACAAGATACTAATTAATTTACTCCAGATATTGAGTCTACCGGATGAAAAAGTAATTGCAAACATGGCTGCTCTCAGCCTCTGTAGAACAGAAGCCTCGCCATAACATTTCATGGTATGTTTGAAAAGTGGCATCAGTGGATCTGAGAATTCATTAAATAAAATCTGCCAAATCTCCCCAAACTGAAACTGAATAAAAATCATATGAAACCAAAAAGTGACCTCAAAGGCAAAACTAAACTACTATGATTACAATAATCACTACTTTTCTCATCAGTATTTCTTATTTGCAGTCACTTTTTTCAGTTTTACTGCTGAGTTTTTCAGATACAAAGCTCTCATGAGGGCAGCTGCTACAGGTTGTTACAGGTATAGGGCTGCGTCCCCACTGGCTAATTACTTTTGGAGGGACAGGTCAGTGGTCTGGAAGTGCAACAAGCAGAGTGACTTGAATTATTTCCCCCCATCAATTCTTTCCCACACAACTTCTCTCTCACAACTGCAGCAGGTAAGGGTCTTTTTTAAAAATTTTCTTAGGTTATTACTAGTAATTCTAAATAACTATATTGATATGTTGGCTGCTGAATATATATGAATTTAAAGAATGTGATGCAATAATGTTAACTTTACGTTTGTTGTTTGTTTCTGCCTTCATCGGCTGCAAGAAAGCTAAAGTTAATGTAATATTTAGCCAATGTTACTGAAGCACCAATTTAAGTCTAGTTGACATTATGGTTAGCAAAAAAAGGTGTTGTTGGTGTTCATCTGAGATTAATCATTAGTCCCAAGCAGCACTGAGAGGTTCATATTCTCAGCTGTCTACCAACCAACCCCCCCATTTTTCAACTTTAGCTAACATTAACATTAAGTAGACCTACATTAGCCCACATTACACTTCTGGACCACTGACTTATCCCTCTAAAAATAATTGGCCATTGTGCCACCTGCCTACATGAGAGCTTTGTGTCAGAACTGAAAAATTCAGCAGTGAAACTGAAAAAAGTGACAGCAAAAGAGAAATCCTGATCAGTGAGAGAAAAGAGGAGAATATTGTAATCAAATGTAGTACTGTTGTATAGTTTCATTGCACGTTTTACCTGAGGTCATTTTTTGGTGACAAATCATTTTTATTCACTTTCAATTTATTTATTTGTTTTGTTTGATTCCTGTTCCATTCATTTAGCTCGGTGTTAATGAAACAAATCTAATCCCATAGCAACCAATGTAACATAAATATCACTCCGTTCTGAGGCAGGTGAGAAGATCCATATGTGGCAGAAATCAATGACAGGGACGGCCTGCAGTGGCTTTATTGTTCAATTGCCAGTTCAGTTTGGCATGCCTTGTTTTGAACTGGACGTTGAGCCCTTAAAAGAAAGTTGCAGATTTACTCATTTAAAACTACATGCGATGAAGCAAATAAACAGACTCAGTCTTTCCCGGTGTCTCCGTCATTACAGTGGACATCTACAGTGGCACAAGATTTCTCCCACTCTCGCAATTATATGTGTAATATTTACGTAAACATTAACAGTTAACCTGCTAGCTAACATTAACTAACAATTAATATTATGTGATAAGCAAAAGCAACTAAACACTGTACAGTATAATTATTAATACAAATAGTGTTTTAAAGTTTACCAGTCACACACTCTCCTACTAGGCTCTCGGAAGCGGTCAAAATTACTTTCTCCAACTGGTAGCATTTATAAAACTGCCTGTTTGTCTTTTTGAGTTGCTTATCATCTGTGACAGTGGTATTTGGCAGCTTGATATATTCTGTTTCTGCTGTGGAGATGTCAGAAGACACTTTGGACGTTTTCACTCATTATTAATCTATTGGAAAACACTTTACACAAATCTTCAGAAACTCCTGCAGGTTAAACTGGACTAACCAAACACTTTTAGGGTTGACTGACTAACACTCTCACTAAAACAGACTTTAAGACACTCGCTAGCCTAGCAACATTAAGGCTACAAACTACCCCTAATGCAACATTCCGTGTAGGAGTCGATTTTACACATCTGATGTTGTGAACATGTAATTGCCTAGCCGTTAGTAGAGTGTGTATACTAATTAACCTATAGACCAACATGCACTGGTCAAAAATATTCTTGGTGGTTAACCGTCCACATTCCTGAACAGGATAATGCTGCATAGTGATACCTAGTTACATACATAAAGTTAATAACTTCTGTGAGATCTGATGGGTTGCTACTTTTTCAGCACATTACGACATTAACACACACACACACACACACACACTCGAATGCTAATTGTTTCATGGGTGAGGAAACTTGTTCAGATTAATTGTTCACATTTTTAAAAAAAATCTATCAGCATTTTTTGGAAATGAAATAATGAATTCAGTGCTGTTTTTCAATACACTGACTCATAATTGTTGATTGTATACTAATTGTCCTCATACAATGTATTTATCACTTATTGTTATTGCACCATTGGTTTTGGCCTTGGTGCCCTACATTTTGGCTGTGATGCCCAAGACCTACTGTTGCTAGCTGCAGTTTACACCTATTACACTGATGACTGAAACTATGTTTGATGTTATATGATTTTACAAAACATCTTCCAACAAATTGGACATTTCCCTTGGCTATAGTTCATGACAGTTGGTGTCAGAAAATTAAACAAAGACAAAGGTAACAGTAAGCACACGTGGGTACTGTAAAATGATGAAGTGTATTTGTTTTTGGATTACAAAGGCCAATGTCCAGCAACATTCTTAATGCTCAAATGTCAGTGTTCTTGAATGCACCAATAGCTTTCAAATTAGTCCCTGCTCCCTACTGTATGACCATGCAATGAAAAAGTCACTGTGATATATTACCTATCTCAAGAAAGTCTCTGCATGCTGATTTTAACAGTGCACTGAAATGAGTGCAGGGCACAGGCTGCCTGGAAGGCAGGAAATCAATTTAAAAACATGGAAAATACCTTTGGGTAATAGGCAACAGAAATGTAGAGTATATAATATTTGTTGTAAATAGTCTAAATATGTAAAAGCATGGTTGTTTAAAATGTCCAACGTCTCTGAATGATCAATGTCTTGTATCACACGCATATACCTCATATTGCTTTCAAGGTCTAAAAGCACAACAAAGCAAGAATGGAAAACTCAATAATTCAACTGCATTCTAATCAAACCACAACATGAACCTTTTCTGAGGAAAGAAACCATTCTAACTCCATATAGCTCTAACTTGGAAAACCTTTCTAAATGCAAACTACTTAAGATCCCTCTAGGGACCAGTCCATGTCAACAGGAAAATGGGAAAAAGCATGGCGAGAGGGAGTGGCTTTATTGATGCCTTTGAAATATTCAAAACAGGATCAAAAGTGTGAAGCCTGGCTAGAGGCTCCTGTACTCATTATACCTAAAATATAAAACTAATAACATGCTCATGTTCACAATCAGCTGAGTAGAATTGGTCACATGCCATAGCCAATACTGCAATATCTACCTTGAGAACTTCTTATTTTGTATTACATAATGCCAGTTATTCTGCCAAGCATGTTGCAGTGTAGCATGGATTTTGAGGCTCCAATACACTCCCATTCAAAAAGCCTCAACTTCTCTCTAGAAATATTTTTTTCAATGTGTGTGCATCTCCTGTGTGTGCAAGTGTGCAACTCTCAGTGTTTCCAGAGCGTGAAAGGCAACATCCCGCAGTCCTTATTGGGAAGAGTAAGACAGACAAGATGGTGCTGACCATGCTGCAAGTCTGGGCTTCAAACCAATGCAAACCAATGGGTCACTACATCCATTTTAATATACAGTCTGTGGTCTGGTATTCAGAGTTCATGGGAATTTCCAGCCCTGTTTCTTAGAAATTAATAGAAGTGGGTGAAAAAAACGATGTACATTAAAATCACTATTCTTATATGCACTGCAGCTCCCGGACAGATTTAATAACTTAATAATGAGCTGGACCAGAGAAATGGGAACTATGTGCAGGTGGTATTTGTGGACTATAACTCCACCTTCAAGACCATCATCCCTTCCAACCTTTACAGGAAGCTCCAGGACCTGGGACTGTACACTGTCATATGTCGATGGGTCCTGGACTTCCTACAAGCATCCACAGGTAGTGAGGATGGGAAAACACACCTCATCCACACTACACCCTCAGCACTGTAGCCCTTCAAGGCTGTGTCCTCAGCCCCCTACTCTACTCTCTCTACATCAGCTCCAGTATGCTGGTGAAGGTTGCAGATGACACTGTGGTGATAGGCCTGATCATCAACAATGATGAGAGGGCTTACTTGGAAGAGGTGGAGAACCTGACTGCTTGGTGTCCGACCAACAACCTCTCCCTGAACGTTGCAAAAACCAAGGAGATGGTTGTTGACTTTGTGAGGAAGAAGGTGTACCTCAAGTAACTTGGGTCCATCTCATAATGGACCTTTCCTGGACTGTACACACCAACAGCTTGGTGACAAAGGCATGTCAGAGACTGCATCAGCGTGCCTGGCCAGGTTCAGGGTCTCCCCTTGGGTGCTGATGGCCTTGTGCACTGGAGCTACTGACAGGGAGCATCACTGCTAGGTTAGGCAGCGCAGGACTGCAAGGTGTTGTCCAGGGTGGTAAGGTCAACAAAGAGGACCAGCAAGCGTTGACTCATTACAGACATCTACATCAGAATATGCAGGACATAGCATCACCAAGGACAGATACCACCCCGGTCACAGCCTCCTCACAGCAACCCCATCAGGGAAGCACTACCGGACCCTGAGGTCAAACATCAAAAGACTCAGGAAAAGTTTTTTCCCCCAGGCAGTCCGGGTAGTGAATGAGACTAGATACACTGTAAATCTAAACATTGGCTTTAATAAAAGGTATTGAGTGTACTAAACTCAGTTTTTATTAACATGTTGCTAACACTCATTTTGAATAAGTTACCTGTACTTTGTAGTTGAAAAACCTTCCAAACTCAGTATGCTCGAGTTGTATTGATTTAGAAAAAACAAGTCCTGGCAACTTAGGCCTTTTCATGAGTTAATGTACTTAGTTACATGTAACTATGTGCATTTACTCTTATACTTAAACACCCTACATATTAGAAGTGTTGGCACTTAAAGTATTTTTTCTTGTTAAGTTACGTCCTATTTCTACCTCCTTACACTTACACAGGAAAATGCTCCTCTATTTTTTTTTTTATTTTTTTTTTTAACTTAATTTCTTTTCTTGCTTTTACATAACATTATTGGTACAACTTTATTGAACGACCAGGGCTGGCAGTGCCACAAAGTGCTACAGCCCCCCCCCCCCCTCTAACGGTTCAACGGCTGCACATGCGCACTGCACAGATCATCAACCACCTGCCTCTTGGCGCGGTATGCCTATGTCGTTGGACTTGGACACGGCTGCAACGGCCATTATTTCAATTTTGGGATTTATCGTTCTGCTGCTGCTTGGAACATTGATATGGTGAGTCCATGCTTGACTAAAAGGGGAACTATGCAAGTGTGTTCGATTTTCTGCTGTTTCGCTAACAGTTCTCCCGGCCAATGCATTTGTTTTCGATGAAACCGACCAGAAAACAATCGATAGAGCGATGGATAACATTATCTATCATGTACGATGTTAGGACGTGTGTCTCTGTGTAGTCTTATCCGTCATTTGGGGTTAGCATTAGCTAGCGTTAGCAATCGCTAGCGTTAGCATTTATAGTTTGTGCTACCAAATAATTACAGACCTCTAAATCAACCCAAAAAATATATTGATGGCTTATATCCAACAACAGTATAGTGGTGCTTAGTGCTCAAAACACATTTATAACTTACATTTGTGTGATGTGGTGATTTTCAGTTTGAAAAGTAGTCCCCCCCCCCCCCCCCCCCCCCCCCCCCCCACGTAGCCAAGATGGCGGCCATTAAGGGTGAGAAGTGTCCATAGTTCCACACTCAACTTTTTGACTGTTTTGAGTGAAACATCTGGGTACTCACAGTGTATTTTTACATACTTCTCAGTGTGAACGCACTTACTTTCTCAAAATGTTAAGTGTAAGTACAGAAGTATGTGATTTGAGACACAGGGAGTTTTTACTCTTGACTGCATATTTGAAAGCAGGTTTGATAAGATAAACAAAATAAAAATTGAACTTGAGAAAGAATAAATTCACTGCAGATTCACAAAGATATAAGTCTTTGTAAATGTTTATGCGTTAACATGTTCTTTTCAAGTAAAGAACTCTTGCTCTTACAGTGAGAATTTATTGATGTCATTCAGTTTTATATGAAATAGTATGGTGTGTGATTTTACCATACTTAACTGGTATTCTCACTGCCCCCCCACTACCCCATTGCCCTACTTTTTTTTTCTTAGGTCTTTGCAGAGTTTAGCAGAATTGCCACCAAACATCTTGAAAGCAGTTTCTTTGAGTCTCTTGACAAGCACACTCCACGGATCATTGAACTCCTGCAGTCAAAAAAGGGAGCTGCTGGACTGAAGATTCAAGAGTTAATGGCCAACTTGGTAAGAAATTAATTTAATAATTTAAGTTTTAAGTTCTTACTCTCATCTACATACACTTACAGACCAACATTTTCATTCTTTGTCTGACTTTTTTTATTCTAATTGATGTTTTCTGTCTCTGTCTTATAAGTCATCGGATGTAACTGCAAGACGCTCCGTGGTCCTCAAAGGCCTTCCCATCGTCTTTGGTGATGACCCAAACAAGTTCTATAAGACATGTTTTGTAAGTACTTGCACAAAATGCAGTATATTCACTTGTAATACCGACATCAAAGATATATGTCCCTCACATTTCTGCCTGTATTCATTAATGTAGGCCTTCCTTTACTGTCTTATCTTTCACTTCATTTCAAATTTAGAGGGTGTTATTGTAGCTATTGATTGTTATTCTATTGTTCATTTTTTGTCTCTCCATCGCAGATCTTAGTGTATAGTTTATAATGATCATAGTGTCTAACTATCCAAATACTTCCTGACTACACATTGTTTTGCTGATTGTTTGTTTCTTTGCAGGAGACAACGAAAGATGAGGCCATAGACAATGTCACAGTCGGTGTATTGACCATCCTAAGTGAAGACGATCCTGAGCAGCCCGTGTCCACAGCCATCGTCCTTGAGGGAGGTATTGTGATGGACAAAATTCGGGACTTGCCACAGGCATTTTGCCTCATATTTGGCCTCACATATGCCTTGAACCTCGATTACCCAAAATGTGTTGGAAACACATTCAAATTCATTCAAAGTGTAATGCTTGGTTTGGGAAACAAAGCCCTCCCCCCAAAACTGTTAACAGTTAAAAACATGTTGTTTGACGAATGAGGAGTCAGATGTGAGGTAGCACTCAAGAACTGCTTATGACAGAGACATGAGAAGAGATGCCTTAACTAAACAGTATTTTGAACATTTTAAGAGCTGCCTAGATGCAGTTTATTTGTTGAGTTGATTTTCAAATCTGTTCAGTGCTTTTATGCTGGTGGTATATATAGTGCCCTCTTGTGAATTCAGGTGTTAAAATGTTGTGTAAAAAGAAATATATGTTGGATAATGTGGCATACCGTTAATGTTCTTATGACAGAGAAGAGGCGTTTGATGCTTTTATAAACAGCATTTTGAACTGTTTAAGAGTCAAGTGAAAATATAATCATCATTTCATTGTTCAATTGATACTCAGACCTGTTGAGTGCTTTTACAATAATGCCTTCTTGTGAATTCTGATGTTAAAATGTTGATTAAAAAGAAATGTGATATGTTGGATGATCTAGCCAGCAAATACCTGTAATCCAGCATAAATTGTGCGTGTTAAGATTCACAGTAAGTCTGCATACTGTTAATGTTTTTATGACAGGAAGAGAGGTTTGCTTTTAGCATTTTGAAATGTTCAAGAGTGACGTGAAAACATTTTCATTTCATTTCAATTTTTTTTACAATAGTGCCTTGTGAATTCAGGTATTAACGTGTTAAAAGAAATGTGATATTTTGGATATTTGGATACTGTGACCAGCACATAATCCATCAAAAATTGTGAGCACAAAATCTGCATACTGTTAATTCTGTACACGTTTTAAATAAATTGAATGCAGATGACATTCTTTTTCGCAGTATTTTTTTCTTTCAAATTAAGAGATGATAACAAAGTTATTTTAAGTACTGAAGACTCAGAATTGACGAGTTAATTTCAATACAATAAAGTTACAATAAATTACTTATTTTAAGTCCAATGCAGTCATAACCAGCAAGTTAATTCAAGAGCTGTGAACTCAAAATAATCATGTTTAGTTTAGTTTAGTAAACTTATTATAAACAAGTTCTCACAAGTACTGCACACTTATATTTAGTAAGTTACATATACTTAACTTAATCAAGTTTACTTAACTCAGTTAGTTTAAGGCAATGAGTTTGCATATTTTTTTTGAGTAACGCCAACTAATTACATTTTACAGTGTACACCTCTGCACAATTGCAGAGACAATATTTGCACAATTTCATGCATCTTGATCTGTGTACACAAAAAAAAAACTTCACCTCAAGCTTTACTACCTCAAGTTGATAATCATAATTATCTCTGATAATTATGAATTATAACTAATAAACAAACACACTCCTTTCAAACCCAACACTCTTCAAAAGTAAAGTTAGGCTTTGCTGTTGGCTTCTAGACTCATTTTAAAAAAGTGCTGGTAGCCAGAAAGCCAGTGCATCAGATCAATAAAACGTTATTTTCTGATTGTTTCACAGTGGTTATGTTCTAGAGTGTAACCACGCCGCCCAACCCTCTGGTGGTGCAGTGCACCACCTGATTTGCTCTGAATATGGCCTAAAGCTGTAGTGGCCTGCTGTGGCAGTGTGTGTAAAGTCAAGCCAAGGCTAATACATCCATTCTGTTCCACAGATACACTAAGCATTACTGTAATACTAGTATTAGTTATGCTACTGAAGCTCCATTGCAGTTCCAGTATGAAGTATGCAGTTCCTCAGTCTCTCCTGTTGCGGTCATATAATCTTGCATTGCCATCCAGAACATGACAGAAATAGAGTGGTATAGAGGCATGCTAGAATGGATAATCTCAGTTGTATTTTCAGCAAAAAACTTCAAAGACGTTTTGGGGACCTCAGAGACCTATATTAACTTTTTGAAAAAAAGTATAATATGTACCATATGTACCAATGCTCTGAGGCCAAGGGATATTTCTTTTGATGTTTTAGTTCATTTGAGTATCATGCTGTCATTCTGACATGTGAAGTACCCATTCTTGCAGTTATTGTTTATTGACCACCATTGCCCAAATTTCTTTTGTGATTTTTCTGAGCTTTTATCTATCATCAGTTCTAACTATGACGATATAATCATTATTGATGCCTTGAATTTACACATTGACAATAACACAGACAAGGCTGATTGTTTCACAGTGGTTATGTTCTCGAGCGTAACCACACCAGCCTCACCCTGGTTGGGCGGCTACTGATTTTTCACTTCTATTGGAGGAACTGAGCTTCATACAACATGTTAATGAACCAAGTCATACCTATGGTCAAACCTTAGACCTTGTCATTACATGGGGACTTTCTGCTGACATTTTAAGAGTTGTGGATGTGGTTCAGTCTTCTCAATTCTTAACTGAATTCTGTCTCTCTTCATATGCTGCGTTGTAATTCTAGACGCACTGTAAAAAGATCATATCTTACATCTGAGCAGAAAATTTTTTTTGCATATAAAGCATGTCTTTGCAAACCCTCCCTACATCAACCCTCCCTTCAACTGTTGATGATCTTGTGGACAATTTAAACACAACACTACAATCGGCTTTTGACCATATTGCCCCAGTCAGGTACAAAAAAAAATTCCTCTAAAACAAAAGCCACCATGGAGAAAACAGAATATCATCCAACTCAAAAAAAAAAACCTATCGCAAAGCCAAACAGAGATGGAGACAAAACTTCAGAACTACTAGCAGAATACAATGCAGCAATCAGAAATGTCAGGTGATCATATTTCTCTGAACTTATATAAATAAAAATACTGAAAATCCAAGGATTCTTTTTTCTACTGTTGACAGTCTCATAAACCCTTCCCCTAACTATTACCCTGATCACCTGAGCATTACTAAATGCAATGAATTTTCTGCCTATTTTAGGGATAAGATTGCAACCATCAGAATGAATATTATTCAGAAAAGGCTGGACAATGTACCACAAAACATTACCCCATAATTCAAATGCACCATGCTCTTTCTTACATCAGTAGACTTGGAAACAGTCAAGAAAGTTGTCTATGAGTTAAAATCCTCTACCTGTGCTCTTGATCCCATTCCCACCACTTTTTAAATTTTTTTGTAACAATTTAGCAGAAGAAGTTTTAACAATAATTAATCACTTGCTGTTCACAGGCACCTTTCCTGCAGCTTTTAAACTGTTTTAATTAAACCACTGCTTAAAAAAGTCACTGTCATCTCTAACTACAGACCTATCTCCAACCTGCCTTTTCTGAGTAAGATTTTAGAAAAAAAATGTTTATCTGGTTTCAGGGCCCAGCACAGTATGGAAACAGCTCTAGTCAGTTATAAATAACCTACGAATGAACACTGATGAGAAAAAGCTCTCTATGCTTGTCCTGTTAGATCTCAGTGCTGCATTTGACACTGTAGATCACAATATTCTGCTGGACAGACTTTAACACTGGGTCTCTCTCTCTGGCACAGTTCTTAAATGGTTCAGGTCTTACTTAGCTGGTTGACAATTCTTTGTGGCCATGGACAACGACTGGTGGTGTCCTGCAGGGCTCTATCTTAGGCTCAATTCTTTTCAGTCTGTATATGTTGCCTCTATTATTAGAAATCACAACATCAATTTCCATAATTGCGCAGACAATACCCAGCTATCTCTGTAAGTTCAAATGACTACAGTTCTATTAATGACTTAGCATACATTGCTGACATAAGTCAGTGGATGACTCATAACTTCTTACAGCTGAATCAAGAGAAAACTGAGATCCTAGTTATTGCAGCAAAAACTGAGAGAGAAAAACTGGCTGACCACCTATAATAACTGACACTAAACACCAAGGAACAGGTCAAAAACCTTAGTGTTATCATTGATTGATCTAATTTTAGAATGTCACATTAGAAATGTGACTAAACTGTCCCTCTGTCATTTGAGGAATATTGCCAGAGTCAGACTGTTCCTCTCCCAGGCAGAAACAGAAAAGTTAATACATGCTTTTGTCTCCAGCAGGTTGGACTATTTTAATGCTTTTCTGTCTGGTGCGTCTAAGAAAGCTGTTGGTCAGTTACAGCTCGTACAGAACGCAGCAGCACATGTTCTGATGAAAACCAGACAAGGAGCCCACATCACTCCAATTTTAAAATCCTTATATTGATTACCTGTCAGTTACAAAATTGATTTGAAAATTCTTTTATTGGTTTTTAAATCACTCCTACATCCTCTGGCTCTAACTTCTTGACTGTTCCTGAAGTCAGAACTAAAAGGCACGGAGAGGCAGCCTTTGTTAATTATGTCCTAAAACTCTGGAACATTCTACCTGAGGGTCAGAGAGGCTCTAAATCTGTTGATACTTTCAAACAAAATCTTAAGACACATCTTTCTACCATTGCCTTCTCCTGAAGTTTTAAGTTTTGAATCTGACGGTTCTTTTTTTCAAGTCTTATCCTGTCATTTTTAATTCAACTTTTTCTTTAACTTCTTCTTTTTTTCCCTTGTTTTTATTGTTGCTATCTGCTTTTATGTTAAGCATGTGCTATATAAATAAAGTTCATTATTATTATTATTATTATTAAATGTCACCTTTAACTATTTTGTGAATACTTCATCACCATCACTCAGAGATTAACGTCAGCAGAGCAGAACTGCAAACTCCAGCATGAACAAACAAATCAACCGACCAACACACACTGCAGCACTTTACAAAACTTTAAGATTGCTCCGTCCACACGCTTTTTTCATCTCCTCACTCCAGCACACACATACCGCCTTCTTTTTGCACAAAAAGCATTTGACCAGTGATGCTGGCCCAAATTCCAAATGAATGTAGTTGCCTTTTTTAGATGGAGTTAAAGCCTAGATACAATGTTACCTTTCTATTTAATGAATCAAGAATCGAAAAATGTTTCTGAATTGAATCTTGACACCAAGAATCTGAATAGTGAGATTCCCAATGGTTCCCACCCCTAACTTCTGTGCAGTTAAGAATGTCACACAAGAATGTATTGGACAAAAACTTTGTCTATGAACAAAATCCAGGCAATACAGTATTAATTTTTTTCCTACACTTCTTTGGCAAAGCACATTAGTAGAATATCTGTATTTTGTAGAAACATACAGTTGACCTGCTACACATGAATAGAGCTACAATGATTAGTTGATCAACAAAAAATAAATCAGCAGCTATTTTGATAATTTATTAATTGTTTTTTTTCAAGCAAAAATGCCAGAAATTCACTGAGTCCAACTTCTCAGATGTGATCTGCTGCTTTTTGTATCTATATCAATAAACTGAATCTGTTTAGGTGTTGGACTGTTGGTGGACAAAACAAGCCATTTTAATACATTTCCCTGAGCTATGGGAAATTATAACATTATAACATACACATTTTTCACTATTCTAATTGAGAAAATAGGCAGATTAATCGAGAATGAAAATAAGTGTTAGTTGGAGCCCTAAAAACATGCACATAGACCTAATGTTAGGTGAAGTGAACTGAATTGTTAGCATTCAATGGGATATGTGTGTTCAGCAGCTGGCGCTTCACGTTTAATCTGCATAGAAATGGGTATTGACAGATACATGCATGTCAAACACAAGCACATACACATGCAGGCATCAGGAGAAAGACTTGAAGACCTTGTTAGTATTCTGTTAGAGATAGCTTCAGCCGCTCTAGGAGCCCTCATGAGTCATCGCATTTGCTCCTGGTCCTTGTGCTGATGAGAGCAGCTTTGATCTGTATCTTCATCTCCATGAGCAATGAGCCAGTTCATCAGCACAATGGACTGTTGTGATTCTGTTGTTCTGAGTGTGGATTATGCCAAGCCTCAATACTAAAGGAAAAGATGACAGACATGTTCCCTCTCCAACTACTGAACTCAGACCACCAAATACCTTTTATACACTGTGCACAGAGACCTCCTAAATATTGCTACACATTAATAAGATATATACGATATACAGTATATAAACATAGTTTTATTTTACAACATTGAATCAAAGTATATTGATGTGGTTAATCACTCTTTGATGCTTATTAACATAAAAACACCTTTTAATTTCAAAATGAAAACAAATCTTTACAAAATGATTGAAATTAATTACAAATGTGAAATACAAAATACATTTTGCATAGGTATTCAACCCTCTAAGTCAGTATTTAGAAGGGATGTGCAGTGCCAACGTGCAGACAGACCTACTTATTTATACACCCATAACACAGAGACAGCACACTGTGTAACGTGTAGAGAAGAACTTCAAAGGTGGTTCTTGCTTTGCACTTTTCATTTACTGCCTATTTTTTACAATCTAACTTTGTGGAAAGAAGAAGGGGAACACAACTAAAATATGGTAAGAAATACATTCCCTCTTCTCATCAAGGTACTTCCAGACCAAAATGGTAGTGACCTTTATGTTTTTTACACTGAGATTATGGTGGGTACTTATGCACTAAAGACCGCTGGATCAGGAGAGCGATTAGCGAACTAGCAACCCTCCCGAAATCACACACATGCTACCAAGCAAAGCTTCACCTATGCTCGTCACAACACTACCCCAAAATCAGCTCAACGAACTCAAAGGAGAATGTCGCTATAGCCTACAAGGGATAACTCCGCATCACTTCATACACAAATATGCACAAGGCAACACAGTGTCATTTGGACCAGCTGCTACCAGCATAAACAACAAGCAAACAAACAAGACTCTCCGCAAAATCCAGGTAAGAAACAACCCAACCAAATGTTTTACACAACTAAAGCCATACACAAATTGTTCAACTTAACTTGCAAAGCCATCCCAAATGTATTGTCCTTTCCCTCAAATCCACCCACAGTCACACACGAGCAGACAATAGCTTACCTGCACAGGTAAACAAAGGAACAAAGGCCCTGAGCGTGCCACGAGCATTCTGGCACAAACTGAACAAAAGCTCCAGGCATGCCATGAGCACTCCAAACTTTTCACATACGTGCTTCAAATGCCAAAGTCTGCAGCACCAAAAGCACCTTCAATCTGGAAAAAGTCCTCACCATGTAGGCCACGATCAATATATATTGCTTACTTCTTAACTAATCCAAAGCTGCACACAAACACCAAATCGCACAACTAGGTACCAAATAACCAAAAATACAAAAATCACAGACTCACAAATCTTAACCACAAAGCGTGGCACAAACAGGACAAAACAGTCAGGCGAGCCCCCAGTATGTCAGAACCTGGCTCCAAGGCCATGACAAATGTTGGAATGGACACAATGGATGGCAGTAAATTAAAGATATTTATTAACGTAAACAACTGAAGAAATTAAAGCTGCAAGCAGCAATGAACAGGCCCTCGCGCCTCTGCGCACGTCGGGCTACGGTGCAATCGAAGGGCTTCTGTCACGGGCATGTAGATGTCGTCAGACCCGGGCTGTTTTCAGACAGTGCAAGAAGGAGATAAAAATCACTTCCTTTGTCCATTATTTTTCCTGCTGCTGGGGCTGCTTCGCTGAAATTTCGTAGGGGGCGCTATTCAGCCAGTTTGCATCACTGATGGAATATTGTCATGTAGACATGTTCAGGCCGGGACTCTTATCAAAAATGTAAAGTTTGGTGCAGACTGGAGCATTTACAATAAAGTTATAGCAACTTCCTCTGTCATGGCGAAACATCAAATGTGTCAATGTGAGGATGAGAATTTTCTGCAGGGTGAGACATGTCTGCCTTGCTCACACCTGTGTCATCAAAAGATGCAAGTTTTGTGCCCATTCACTTTACTAATTTCAGTTAGTAAATTGAAAACTCTTGATGAGTGTGTGTGTAAAACAAATTAATTTCCTAATTTTCATCAAGTTTATTTTTAGAAAAGTAAAGACTTTTAACCCACATGACCTGGTCAAAGTTTGATTGAAATGTGTACTGTCAGGTGTGTAAAGACAATAAGCAACTGCAGCTGGACACGGAAAAATACTCATATATTTGAATGGAGAGTGTGAGCAAACCCACACTTTTTTGATCATTTACTGCTTCCAAATAGTTCTGGATACAAACTTCATTTGAACTTTAAATGAGTCACAAGACGTTGACCTACAAATCTTGAATTTACATGTGTTTTCTTGTTCCTCCTGTGATTTGATAATGAGTGTGTATTGCGTCATGTGTCACAGCACTGAGGGAGTGACCAGGAGCAGTTGGAGAGCAGGATTTCAGAGTACTCTTCTTGTGAAATATCCTCATAAATCCCATGATGTTGGCCAAATCTTACATTAAAAATCATATTTTAGTAGGAAATTTTGTCGTGATTCCATTGATACAGGTTTGAAAGTGGTCAGACTTATAGTTTAGACGTCAGAAGCATCAGTTTGACACAAAGTCCATGCCCATAGATTGCCTCCCCATTGGTTTACATTGTAAGGTTTGATGTGGCACAGCAACTTTCAGGGCTTATAAAATCTAAACCATTCGAGTTATTACAAAGTTTTTAACAACTTTTGTTCAGCACAGTGTCATAAGTCATGTATTAAAGTTTGAAGCTGATACCATTAACGCCCTCGGAGGAGATAGCGTTTGTTCGGGGTCCAAAATTGGGGAAAAGTCATACTTTCATCTGTGTATTGCAGACTTCCTGTTGGATAGTTTTGGATACAAACTTCATTTGAACTTTAAATGAGTCACGAGACGTTGACCTACAAATCTTTAATTTACATGTTTTCTATCTTTTACTGTTTGAGATATTAGAGTGAGTTTTAAAGTCTTTTCTTGCTCCTCCTGTGATTTGATAATGAGTGTGTCATGTGTCCCAGCACTGAGGGAGTGACATCACCAGGAGCAGTTGGAGAGCAGGATTTCAGAGTGCTCTTCTTGTGAAATATCTTCCTATCTTCCCTAATAACGTGTTACTGAAAACAGGCGAGAAGAGGGAGGAGGAAGATGGATGAGACTGACAGGGCTGAAGGAGCAGGTCTAAATGGAGGTTAGTGATCAAGAAGAAAGTTAAGTTGTTTAAGCTTTCAGATAAAATTAAGACTGAATTTTATGACGTAGGCCTATTACTCATACAAAGCATAAACTTTTAGTTTTAGAGGTTCACACATTAGACATCTGTCTGTGTATCAATAACATACTTAGGACCTGCAACTTATCTAAGAGAGAATAGATAGCATTCCTTGAATTCAATACCTTTGCTTGATCTGTGCCTGTTGTAAGTGGATGGAAAGCATTTAAATCATATTAGATCCATGCCTATTACAAACTCTGAAAAGACAGATCTATTGTGTTGATTTTACACCTATTGCTACTCTAAAAATTCATGACAAACAGACATTTTGGGGCCATTTAAAAAAAAAAAATCCTCCTCCAGCCCCCCCGGTAAAGGCTTAGCCCCCCTATCCATAAATCTCGAGTGACGCCCCTGGTTGTAACCATGCTTCTTGGCAATAAAATCTTATACCGTTGGAAAGCCTGTTTATTTGCATTTGTGGGATGAGCAGCAGAGCTGAGTATGTGGGTTGCACCCATGAAAAATTTGCCAAATCTTCTCTGCCAATGCCAAACAGCTTCTGCCATTGACTCTTGTTTGGTGTTTGGTGGATTGGATGATTGAAGTTTGAAGAAACAAGACATACTGGCAATTTAACAACTTATAAATTTAACAAACAGGAGCCTCAGTAGTGTGTGGAAGAACCATACACAGCCACAACAGCCTGGCACCTCCTCCTCATGCTGGTCACCAGCCTGGTCACACACTGCTGTGGGATGACATCCCATTCTTCAACCAGCATTTGTCGCAAGTCAACCAATGTGGTTGTGTTGGTAACTCTGGCACGAACAGCACGCCCAAGCTGATCCCACAAGTGTTCAATGGGGTTGAGGTCAGGACTTCTGGCAGGCCATTCCATCCTCTCCACTCCCAACTTCTGGAGGTAGTCTCTGATAAACCCTGCTCTGTGGGGGCGAGCGTCGTCATCTTGGAGGATAGAGTTTGGTCCTGGACTGTGAAGATATGGGATTGCCACTGGTTGCAGAACCTCATCTCGATATCTCTGCATTGAGATTGCCTCCAATGATGCCTCCACCAAAAGATATTACTCTATTGGTGCAGCTATCAGCATAGCATTCTCAGCATCTTCTCTACACTTAGACCCTATGATCCAACTGCCGTAGGCATAATCTGGACTCATCACTGAACATAACGTTCCTCCACATGTTCAGCTTCCAGTGCACGTGTTGCCAACGCCAGCGCAAATGGGCCTGATGGTGAAGGGCAGTCATGGCAGGCCTCCTGGCCGCCCTATGAGACCGGTGATTGGCTGTGTGCAGTCTGTTCCAGATTGTCTGGGTAGAGAGCCGTCGGCCATATCGTCCTGCAAACCTTGACTGCAAATCTGTAGAAGACAGCCTACGGTACCTAAGTGCTGACAGGCACCTGATTGGCAGCACCTGGGGGTACCACGCACCTGAGTTGGCAGCACCTGGGGGTACCAGAAGCTCAAAACAAGAGTCAATAGCAACAGCAAAATAAGCTGTTTGGCATTGGCAGAGAAGATTTGGCAAATTTTTCATGGGCGCAACCCACATACTCAGCTCTGTTGCTCATCCCACAAATGCATGTTCCTTACAAATGTGGCACCATTTAAAAGGGAAAGAAACAGGCTTTCCAACGGTATAAGATTTACTGCAAAGAAGCATTGTTACAACGAAGAAATAATCTACCAAACACAAATTTCCTTACTTTTTGTGCTATGTTTGTTTATACAGTATTTTTTTTATTTTTATTTTTTGCTGGCGTCTCACCTATTTCATCCTTTTAACAGCTTGTGTAAACATCATGATAACAGAGTTGTTGTGTAGTGTTAGTACCTGTATTAAAAGCTCTGTAAGTCCTTTTATAGCAGGTTTCAATCTTGTGCTTTGACTTTTGTTTGTTAGGATGTCCTTTAGTTTATATTTGGATAACAGATTGTGCCTTTAAAAATATTTACCAGAAGAGTCATTTATCTATATACAGCTGTAAGTTTCTTACCAGTTTTCCTGCTTTGAATATGTTCATGTCTCTCCATCACCTGACACCTGGGCTGCTTCTATGTGTTTCTCTTTCCTCCTTTAACTGTTTCTTTCAATCTTGAATCAGTTGTGTCTTCTTTACTTTCTCCTTGTTTTTCTTTCAACACTTTTACATCCTGCAATTCCTCCTCACTTCTGTCCCCTCTCTCCTGATTCCTTCACTCACTCTGGAAATGTAAAAAGCTTCCTTTTAAAAGTCTAACAGAGCATGAAGCAGAACTTTAGCTTGTATGGTGTTAATTACAGTAATTGTGGACATTATTGTAAAGTAAATAACATTAATATTATTATATAGTGCTCCCTGCATGTGCCAGTCACTCAGACAGAGGTTCAGTTTGAGATCCTCGGTGTCAAAACAACCAGTGATCAGACTAACATCACTCCTGATATCTGGGCTGAGCTGAGGGAGCTGAGAGGTATGGTGATCCAACACAAGGTGGAGCTGAGGAACAGCAAGAGCAAGATAGAGAAGCTGGAGTAAGAGAATACAGGTGAGTGCATTAATGTCAGTCACACAGGGCTTCACATATTCATGCAATGTTTGTATATTATTGAAATGACTGTTCTGAGTAGTTTATTTCTTTAGTTGCAGCTCATGCAGCAGAACTGTCTGTCATGTGGGTCCAAACTAACAGCCAGTGGTTTTATATGCCCACATCTATTTATATGGGATTAGATCCATCCATGCAACTTTTATATCAGCTTTATTTTGGATATACTGTATATTTCCATTTTTAGTTTTTTAGTTTGACAAGAGTGTATCAGCCATCAGCCATTTATGTATTTAGCAGAGACAAGTTCAATATGAGATTTTAAATCTGGCTTTTGGGGGCCAAAAGTCATTTTGTGCAAAAATGTATTTAAAAATTGATGTGAGTTTATATGAGGCTTAAACAGTCCGAGTTACAGTCTTTTTAGTATCAAATTCCCTCTTTGTGTTTCCTCAGACAGTGTTTCCCTATCGAGCTATAGTGGAAGTATAGTAACAAAAAGAGGGACTTTTACACTAAAAAGACTGTAACATTGAAAGATATCTACTTGATTTGACTCATTTAGATGACTGAAGCTTCATATTAGTTTCAGATAAACTTTTAAATATATTTTTGCACAGAAGTAGGCTTGTGGATTTTGGCCCCCATCGCTTACATTATAAGTGTTTTTTGATGTGATCTTCTTACGGTCAGTATGAACAGAAGTAATGATTATGGCAAGAAAAACCTATTTCAGCATTCATAAGGGCTCCTGACTGCTGTTTTAAGAGAGATTTACAGGATAGTAAACCTGTCCTTTAATGTTGTCATTTTGAAGGAAAGAACATCATTCTAACTTGTTGTTTGCTTCAAACTCAGTTCAGTGTTCAAGGATCTTTGGTGTTATTTCAACATTTGTTATCAGACACCTGTTTCATTCTCATACAGCAGTTCAGTGACCTGTTTTACGTGTATATAAAGACAAAAGCTGAGCGAGACGTGTCAGACTGGATCTTGCTGTTTAAAGAGGTGATATTTCACAATGAGGCGTGCTGCAGCTTTTCTGGCATTGCTGCTCTGTCTGTACTGGACGAGGGCTCAGGGTGAGAGTGGAGGGGTGACAGAGAATGATATCATTCAGACAGAGGTTCAGTCTGAGATCCTGCATGTTAAAGCAAACAGTGATCAGACTAACATCACCCCTGATATCTGGGCTGAGCTGAAGGAGCTGAGAGACATGGTGATCCAACACAGTCTGGAGCTGCGGAAGCTGGAGCAAGAGAATACAGGTTCATTCACATATTGCTAAACAGATTCATGCAATGTTCACATATTCATTACTTTTAGGACTAATTTACTGCTTTTATCCCAGCCATACAGGCCAGACTGACAGCCAGTGAAAGCAAAAATGCAGGTAGATATTTACATTTTATCAAATGATATATAATTAATTTATGTATGTGATGTTTCTCCTGTCAAACTCAAGAGTTAAATGTAACCAAATGTTTACTGAGATTAATATCTAAAATTCAAAATGAACCTCTTGGTAAAAATTTTTTTAAATGCATTCACAGTTTTGGAGGCCAGAATGAACGCCAGTGAAAATTTAGTCGAGGAGCTCCAGAGAGAGAACATAGGTAAGCTTAAAAAATCAAAGTGTGAAAATGAAATTAAATATATTATGTTAGTAATGAGAAACTATTTAGTGAGGTTAAGATAAGGATAAGTTTCATTTATAATGTTTTCGTGGGAAAACTTGAACATCACAAAGCACAGGTAAGCTACAAAAAAAAGCGAAAATAGCATCGTATGATAGAAATATAAACATGATCTTATGAAAATGATCATAATAAAAGGTTGATAAACTTTTTGTGAAAAACGTTACAGTTTTGGAGGCCATAATAAACAGCAGTGAAAATCTGGTTTCATTCATGCAATTTTCAGATATTATAAATTTCAA
This sequence comes from Thunnus maccoyii, assembly GCF_910596095.1. NCBI lineage: Eukaryota > Metazoa > Chordata > Actinopteri > Scombriformes > Scombridae > Thunnus > Thunnus maccoyii. Next base: position 1,095,573 of record NC_056554.1, on the reverse strand, counting down.
TGTCATTTTATACTTGACTGTTGGTTGACTGTAAACCTTTCACAATAGTAACTAGAAATGTGTTCACAGATTTGAAGGCCAGATTGAACACTATGGAAAATGTGGTGGAGGAGCTCAAGAGGGAGAACACCGGTAAGCTGCAAAATACACAGCTGCCAGTTTATTAGATACACACATACAGGTATTTCAAGTTCCAGTTATGTAGTTTACCTCCTTTAGAATAAAAATGTTAAATGTGTTCACAGTGTTGGAGACCAGAATGAGCTCCAATGAGCTCCAGGTGGAGGAGCTCAAGAGAGAGAATGCAGGTGAGCTGCTTATATCATTATTAAAAAGTCAAAATGTCATATTATGGTAGCAGTGAGAATGGCAACGGTAAATCAAGGGTCATCCTCTGTGTAGCAGGATGCAGAGTGACATGAATACAGTTATTAAATGAGGCAGAAGTGATATTTCACAGCTGTTACTGATGTGAGAGGGAAATATTCTCTCTATGTGTGTCTTCCACATTCACACAGAACGACCAAAGGTGGCGTTTTCTGTCGGCCTTACTGACGCAGGACATGTTGGTCCCTTCGATACTCGCATCACACTTAAGTTCAGTAAAGTCTTCACCAACATCGGCCAGGCTTATAACCCAACTACAGGTACGTATACCTCTTTCACCTACTCACACTGACTTTATTTGAATTATTACATGGTCTTATAGATTTAAGATCCAACTTATCATTTTTTTGGAATTGCCTTTTCATGCATAGGTTTTATTGCAGCCCTATTTGTCCAAGAGGGGAATATCTCTCTTTAAATTGCGTGACTTGCCATTTCTCATGTTTTTGTTCTTCATTTATCTTCTTAGAAGGCTAGTTCTGTGGTGGAAGTGTTGTTATATATAGGGGCTTATGAAGCTCATTCAGATGAAGTACGTTTTACGGGGCTTTAAGTGATTTTTGGGGAAGTGAGTTTCTCTTTGACATAGTTTGCACATGTTTAAATGCATTATGTGGCCATTTTTGTTCTATTTTCTGTTTTTATTTATTTATTATTCTAATGGGTTCTTCTGTGAAGACTTTGATCGTTCCCACTTGTACTCCCACTACGCTGACTTTGTTTACGAGAATGCCTCTAAAACTAATCTTTATCCCCTCAGTGTTATATGTAACATACTCTGCAGATTTGTACTGGGTTGTCCTGTTTTTTACACACCATTGCACAATGTTAGACACATTTAGATGGCTCCCTCTTGAGATAAGGCGTCAATTTCACTGGTACCAATTTATTTTTAAATATTAAGTTTAACTATCCTTATTGTCCTAAACGATTTTTTTGTTCCTTATATGTCAAATTATTCACTGAGACGCTGTGATCAGATCCTCTCTGTGGTCCTCTTTGTATCTAAGGAAGTTGGTAAAAAAGCTTTTATGCTTCGGGCTCCTTCCGATTGGAATAAGTTATCTGCAAATATCTGCTCTCTGTCATCATTTTATTTATTTAAGAATACTTTGTTTTTTCATCTTAAAACAGATTGCCTATGTTTTCAGTAATTTCAGTTATTTCCTTTACTTCCATTATTTCCTGTATTTTTAGACTGATCATTTTTTTCTCTTCTATAAAAGGTTGTGGCACTTTTCTTTTTGTTTTTGTTGTTTTGTGTTTTTTATATGTTTTTATTTATTTATTTCCCTCTTTGTTATCCAATTTGTTTGTTTGTTGTATGTTGTTTGTTGTGTCATTGTTCTATTATATATCATTGTGACCTTTTCAATTTGTTTTGTTTTGTGTTGTTTGGGACCACCTTGAAAATGAGACGATACATCTCAAGGGGTTTATCCTGATATATATATAATAAATTTCCAACATTGTAATTTTTTTTTTTGGTTTTCACTGAATCAACTCCTTGACTAACACAGTCTACCATAAACAAACTTGGCACAAATTCCCAAAGAGCCACCTAGAAAGCCTGACAAAAGCAATCAAAAACCATTTTCATGTTGAATTGACAAAAGATTTTAATGGTGAGAAAAAGACTGAATTCCTCCTTTATTGCAGGTATCTTTACAGCCCCAGTCAGAGGAGCCTACTACTTCAGATTCAACGGGTGGGGAGACTGGTATTCATCTCTAATAGGCATTGAAATGCATCATAATGGCAGGATAATTACTGGGTGTTACGATACAAATGATGACACTGGTTTTGTCATTGTGTCTAATGGATTCGTTCTTCAACTGGAAAAGGGAGATACGATCTATCTGGTTCTCTACCCAGGCTATGGTGTTTATGATGATCCTGAAAATCGTACCACTTTTAGTGGATTCCTACTTTTTGCTATGTGAGGTCTGCTGTAAAAACAGCCACAGTTGATTGTATGAAATCTCAACATTACACTATTAAAAATATGAAATCCAAATAATCTGTTAGTGTGTGTGTATTTTTGTCTGGTTACATGAACAAGACACAGGATGAAAAAGTTCTCTACTGACAATATCAAACAACTTCTCCACAGTTTGAAAAACAAGTTACATTCTGGTGTTTGTTTCTTAGGGAGAAAAAAAAAACGAAACCAGAGCCATCCTGCAAAACTCACCTGAAATGCATCCAAATCCAAACAGATCACGCACTCCGCTTATTTATTTTTATTTCTTTTAAATGTTTTTCTTTCTTTTCTTCACATGCTGTCCCCTATTACCTATCTGTGTCCTTTTTTGTAAACCAATATCATCTCCTGTTGCCTTTGTATTTGTTAGTACGTCCATATTGTCTATACATGTATGCACTTATCAGTGAATAAAAAAAAAACATTATAGTGTTAATGAATATGAAGAGGATGTTATATGTAATTAAAATAATTTCACACAGCCTTTTGAAGAAAAGTACAACTCCTGTAGTAGCGACAATATTCTATGACTCCATACACAACTGTTTCATGAAGAGAGAACACAGCAACCTTTTTGTGAAAAACGTTACAGTTTTTGAGGCCAGAATAAACACCAGTGAAAATGTGGTTGTGGAGCTCGAGAGAGACATCATGAGTAAGCTACAAAAACATCATTAAAAAATAAAAATTGCATATAATGTTAGAAAACATGTTTTTGATTGGCTTTTCAAAATTTGATGTGCAAAAGTAATTGGAAAGGAGTCAAAAAGATTTCATATAAAACAATTTACTTTCAAAAACAAAAACCCCCGAGTGGTGAAAAGGCTGCTTCTTTAAAGACATTTAGCATTAATATATTGTTTCTAAACAAAGAATATGCTTTTGATATGATGACGATCTCTGATCCAGAGCATAATATATAGCTCTTCAAATCCCATATTTACACTGAAATTTAAAAAAAACAAACTACAAGACATACAACAACTGGGATGGAAAGGGGAGAATCTTTAAAGATTATAAAATACAGCTAAAAATAACAGAGGCAGAGTTCAAAAGTAGTGCAAGAGACAGTGAGACAAAACCAGCTGCTACAGTCTTATCTTAAAAGAAACTGAACTGCAAAAATATTTATAAATGCTTGGACTCCATTTGCTGTATTACAGAACATATTTTGGTTGAAATACCTTATTGGATTGTTTTTAAAATGGATATGTCACTGAATAAAGACTCAACTTTGTAGGATTCTTTAATAGACATTTTTCCAACCAAAATGAAATGTGATTATTTGCCACTGGATGTTTTTCTGATATATACAGTACTTTTCTGCTACTTCTACTTCTAGTTAGCACATCTTCAAGGTTTAAAACAATAAGAAACATCCACTGAGCTGCGATGTGTCATTTTCAGTTTTTTCCAAACATGCTTGTCACGAATGTGAAAATAGTCTCCCAATTATTTAAATATTTACACAGAGATTTTTTTTTTGCTGGCGTCTCACCTATTTCAACCTTTTAACAGCTTGTGTAAACATCATGATAACAGAGTTGTTGTGTAGTGTTAGTACCTGTATTAAAAGCTCTGTAAGTCCTTTTATAGCAGGTTTCAATCTTGTGCTTTGACTTTTGTTTGTTAGGATGTCCTTTAGTTTATATTTGGATAACAGATTGTGCCTTTAAAAATATTTAGTAATTTATCTATATACAGCTGTAAGTTTCTTACCAGTTTTCCTGCTTTGAATATGTTCATGTCTCTCCATCACCTGACACCTGGGCTGCTTCTATGTGTTTCTCTTTCCTCCTTTAACTGTTTCTTTCAATCTTGAATCAGTTGTGTCTTCTTTACTTTCTCCTTGTTTTTCTTTCAACACTTTTACATCCTGCAATTCCTCCTCACTTCTGTCCCCTCTCTCCTGATTCCTTCACTCACTCAAGTCTAACAGAGCATGAAGCAGAACTTTAGCTTGTATAGTTTAATTACAGTAATTGTGGACATTATTGTAAAGTAAATAACATTAATATTATTATATAGTGCCCCCTGCATGTGCCAGTCACTTAGACAGAGGTTCAGTCTGAGATCCTCGGTGTCAAAACAACCAGTGATCAGACTAACATCACTCCTGATATCTGGGCTGAGCTGAGGGAGCTGAGAGGCATGGTGATCCAACACAAGGTGGAGCTGAGGAACAGCAAGAGCAAGATAGAGAAGCTGGAGTAAGAGAATACAGGTGAGTGCATTCATGTCAGTCACACAGGGCTTCACATATTCATGCAATGTTTGTATATTATTGAAATGACTGTTCTGAGTAGTTTATTTCTTTAATTGCAGCTCATGCAGCAGAACTGTCTGTCATGTGGGTCCAAACTAACAGCCAGTGGTTTTATATGCCCACATCTATTTATATGGGATTAGATCCATCCATGTAACTTTTATATCAGCTTTATGGTGGATATACTGTATATTTCCATTTTTAGTTTTTTAGTTTGATAAGAGTGTATCAGCCATCAGCCATTTATGTATTTAGCAGAGACAAGTTCAATATGAGATTTTAAATCTGGCTTTTGGGGGCCAAAAGTCATTTTGTGCAAAAATGTATTTAAAAGCTGATGTGAGTTTATATGAGGCTTAAACAGTCTGAGTTACAGTCTTTTTAGTATCAAATTCCCTCTTTGTGTTTCCTCAGACAGTGTTTCCCTGTCGAGCTATAGTGGAAGTATAGTAACAAAAAGAGGGACTTTTACACTAAAAAGACTGTAATGTTGAAAGATATCTACTTGATTTGACTCATTTAGACGACTGAAGCTTCATATTAGTTTCAGATAAACTTTTAAATATATTTTTTGCACAGAAGTAGGCTTGTGGATTTTGGCCCCCATCGCTTACATTATAAGTGTATTTTGATCAATCAATCAATCCATTTTTATTTATATAGCGCCATATCACAACAAAAGTCATCTCAAGGCACTTTTCACATAGAGCAGGTCAAGACCGTACTCTTTAATTTACAGAGACCCAACAAGTCCCCCATGAGCAAGCACTTGGCAACAGCGGTAAGGAAAAACTCCCCTTTAACGGGTAGAAACCTCAAGCAGAACCCGGCTCTTGGTGGGTGGCCATCTGCTTTGACTGGTTGGGTTGAGAGAGAGAAAGAGAGAGGGAAAGGGGAAGGGGGGACAGAAGAACAACAATCATGACAATAACAATAAGTATAAGCATCAACAGCCAGAGAAGGATGCCATCAGGACTGTGAAGGACTGCAAAGGCTCGGCCCAGAACCCAGGGTTTCCTGTGAGATGAGAAAGCACAAAAAACTCTGGGGAAGAAGCAAAGTTAGTGACATGCATTGATGTTACATGAATGCATACAGATGGAGAGGAGGAGGGGGAGGAGGAGAGAGGAGCTCAGTGCATCATGGGAAGTCCCCCAGCAGTCTAGGCCTATAGCAGCATAACTAAGGGCTGATCCAAGGCGAGCCTGGTCGGCCCTAACTATAAGCTTTATCAAAAAGTAAAGTTTTAAGCCTACTCTTAAACATAGAGAGGGTGTCTGCACCCCGGACCGAATCTGGTAGATGGTTCCATAGGAGAGGAGCCCGATAGCTAAAGGCTCTGTCTCCCATTCTACTTTTAAAGACTGTAGGAACCACCAGTAAGCCTGCATTCTGGGAGCGCAGTGTTCTAGTGGGGTAATATGGTATTATGAGCTCTTCAAGATATGATGGTGCCTGACCATTAAGGGCTTTGTAAATTAGGAGAAGGATTTTAAATTCTATTCTAGATTTTACAGGAAGCCAATGTAGCAAAGCTAAAATGGGAGAAATGTGATCTCTTTTTCTAGTTTTAGTCAGTACACATGCAGCTGCATTCTGGACCAGCTGGAGAGTCTTTAGAGACTTGTTAGGGCAGCCTGATAATAAGGAATTGCAATAATCCAGCCTAGAAGTAACAAATGCGTGAACTAGTTTTTCTGCATCTTTTAGAGACAGGATGTGCCTGATTTTTGCGATATTACGTAAGTGAAAAAAGGCAGTCCTTGACATTTGATTTATGTGGGAGCTAAAGGACATATCCTGATCAAAGATAACTCCCAGATTCCTTACGGTGGTGTTGGAGGCCAGGGTAATGCCATCCAGAGTAGCTATATCATTAGATAATGTGTTTCTAAGGTGTTTAGTGCCAAGCACAATGACTTCAGTTTTATCTGAATTTAGTAGTAGAAAATTGCAGGTCATCCAGGTCTTTATGTCCTTAAGGCACGCTTGGAGTTTGTTTAACTGATTGGGTTCATCTGGCTTCATTGATAAATATAATTGGGTGTCATCTGCATAACAATGAAAATTTATGGAGTGTTTCCTAATAATGTTACCTAAAGGAGGCATATACAAGGTGAATAGAATTGGTCCAAGTACAGGACCTTGTGGAACTCCATGTCTAACCCTTGCCTTCACGGAGGATTCATCATTAACATGTACAAACTGAAATCGGTCTGATAAATAGGACTTAAACCAGCTTAATGCAGTCCCTTTAATGCCAATTAAATGTTCCAGTCTCTGCAAAAGGATTTGATGGTCGATTGTGTCGAATGCGGCACTAAGATCTAACAGGACAAGTACAGAGACAAATCCTTTGTCCAATGCAGTAAGGGGGTCATTTGTGACTTTCACCAGTGCTGTCTCTGTGCTATGATGCGCTCTAAATCCTGACTGAAAATCCTCAAATAAACTATTGTTATGTAGAAAGTCACATAAGTGATTAGAGACTGCTTTCTCAAGGACCTTAGAGAGAAATTGAAGGTTAGATATAGGTCTATAATTGGCTAAAACACCTGAATCAAGAGTAGGCCTCTTAAGAAGAGGTTTAATTACAGCTACTTTAAAGGACTGTGGTACATAGCCTGTTACTAAAGACAGATTGATCATATCTAGTTACGAAGTGCTAACTAAGGGTAAGGCTTCCTTAAGCAACCTGGTTGGGATGGGGTCTAAGAGACAGGTTGATGGTTTAGCTGAACAAATCATTGAAGTTAGTTCAGGAAAGTCGACTGGAGAAAAACAGTCCAAATATATGTCAGGATTTACAGCTGTTTCTAAGGTGCTTGTGTTTGGGGAGAAAACGGTGCCTGTTGAGGGCAGGAGGTGGTTAATTTTGTCTCTAATAGTTAAAATTTTATCATTAAAGAAGCTCATAAAGTCATTACTACTGAGAGCTATAGGCATACATGGATCAATAGAGTTATGACTCTTTGTCAGCCTGGCCAAAGTGCTGAAAAGGAACCTAGGGCTGTTTTTATTCTCTTCTGTTAATGCTGAGTAATAGGCGGCTCTGGCATTACAGAGGGCCTTCCTATATGTTTTAAGACTATCTTGCCAGACTAAGCGAGATTCTTCTACTTTGGTGGAACGCCAAATCCTTTCCAATTTTCGCGATGTTTGCTTTAATTTGCGGGTTTGGGAGTTATACCATGGAGCTAACCTCTTATGTTTTATTATCTTCCTTTTTAAGGGGGCGATGGAGTCGAGTGTTTTTCTTAATGAGCCTGCAGCACTATCAACAAGATTATCAATTTGGGAGGGACTAAAGTTAACATAAGAGTCCTCTGTAGTATTGAGACATGGCACTGAATTCAGTACTGATGGAATTGCTTCCTTAAATTTATCTACAACACTATCAGAGAGACATCTAGTGAGGACATTTTTGTCTAATGGTGTGTAATCCAGTAATAGGAATTCAAAAGTTATTAAAAATGATCTGATAGAATAGGATTTTGTGGAAAAATTATTAAATGTTCAATTTCAATCCCATAAGTCAGAACAAGGTCTAGGTTGTGGTTAAGACAGTGAGTGGGATTATTTACACACTGAGAGAAGCCAATTGAGTCTAATAATGAGATGTGATGTGATCTTCTTATGGTCAGTATGAACAGGAGTAATGATTATGGCAAGAAAAACCTATTTCAGCATTCATAAGGGCTCCTGACTGCTGTTTTAAGAGAGATTTACAGGATAGTAAACCTGTCCTTTAATGTTGTCATTTTGAAGGAAAGCGCATCATTCTAACTTGTTGTTTGCTTCAAACTCAGTTCAGTGTTCAAGGATCTTTGGTGTTATTTCAACATTTGTTATCAGACACCTGTTTCATTCTCATACAGCTTTTCAGTGACCTGTTTTACGTGTATATAAAGACGAAAGCTGAGCGAGACGTGTCAGACTGCATCTTGCTGTCTAAAGAGGTGATATTTCACAATGAGGCGTGCTGCAGCTTTTCTTGCGTTGCTGCTCTGTCTGTACTGGACGAGGGCTCAGGGTGAGAGTGGAGGGGTGACAGAGAATGATATCTCTCAGACAGAGGTTCAGTCTGAGATCCTGCGTGTTAAAGCAACCAGTGATCAGACTAACATCATTCCTGATATCTGGGCTGAGCTAAAGGAGCTGAGAGACATGGTGATCCAACACAGTCTGGAGCTGCAGAAGCTGGAGCAAGAGAATACAGGTTCATTCACATAGTGCTATACAGATTCATGCAATGTTCACATATTCATTACTTTTAGGACTAATTTACTGCTTTTATCCCAGCCATACAGGCCAGACTGACAGCCAGTGAAAGCAAAAATGAAGGTAGATATTTACATTTTATTAAATGATATATAATTAATTCATGTTTTTGATGCTTTTCCTGTCAAACTCAAGAGTTAAATGTAACCAAATCTTTAAGCTGTTTAACAAGATTAATATCTAATATTCAAAATGAACCTTTTGGTAAAAAACTTTGAATGTATTCACAGTTTTGGAGGCCAAAATGAACGCCAGTGAAAATGTTATTGTGGAGCTCAAGAGAGACATCATGGGTAAGCTACAAAAACATAAATAAAAAATAAAAAATACATATAATCTTAGAAAACATGTTTTTGCAAAATATGATGTGCAAAAGTAATTGGAAAGGAGTCAAAAAGATTGAACAGAAATGTAACATCTGGGGTTGTTAATCTATTATAATTATCTATAATATCTATAAAAATACTATAATTAATATTAATAATATTAATTAATATTAATTAGTATTGTTATATTTATTGATTTTTCTCCTCTATTGCAGATCTTTTGGTCAGAGTGACAACAACTGACAATAAGAATACAGGTGGGCCTACATAGTAATCAAGACAAAATGTGAAAACTGCAGACCATAATCCTATTTTACAATAAAAGTGATAAATGTGTTCACAGTGTTGGAGGCCAGAATGAGCTCCAATGAGCTCCAGGTGGAGGAGCTCAAGAGAGAGAATGCAGGTAAAAAAAAAAAAAAAAAAGTAAAAAATCCAAAGTGAAGTCCAAAAGTGATGAAAGAGGAGTAAAAAGATAGACTTAAAAGAAAAAAGTTTGACATATTGATCAAATTTATATTATATATATATATATATATATATATATAAATAATATATATATATACACATACTGCAATTTATATGTGGATGTTAATCTTAATTTATTTCCTCCTCTAATGCAGATCTTCTAGCCAGAGTAACAGGAACAGAAAATAAGAGCACAGGTAGGCCTACATAGTAATCAAAGAAAAATGTGAAAACTGCTAACCGTAGTCCTACTTTACAGTAAGAGTTTTATATGTGTTCACAGTGTTGGAGGCCAGAATGAGCTCCAATGAAAACGAGGTGGAGGAGCTCAAGAGAGAGAATGCAGGTAAGCTGCTTAAATCATTATTGAAAGTCAAAATGCTGCTATCAGCATCAAACTGACTGCAGTGTCACTATGTTGTATGCTTGAAAAGCAGTATGTCAATGAGGAAAATATTTTAAAAACAAAAGATGCAGTTACATTTCTCAGAGACTGCACATTAGACGTTTTCAATATGCACGTCTCCCACATTTACACAGACCGACTAAAGGTGGCATTTTCAGTCAGTCTTACTGATGCAGGACATGTTGGACCCTTCAATACTGAAACCACACTTAAGTTCAGTAAAGTCTTCACCAATATCGGCCAGGCCTACAACCCAACTACAGGTATTCAGTTCTTTTATATTCAGTTTTCAGTACTGATCTGGGGAGAAGCTCTGACCCCTCACTGATTTTCTCCTCTGATGCAGGTATCTTCACAGCTCCAGTCAGAGGAGCCTACTACTTCAGATTCACCTTGTGGGACACACATACATCAACTTGGATGGGTGCTAATCTCTATCACAATAAGAAGAGAATGATGTATAGTTCAGACATCACTGATAGCAATGGCAATGTCTCTGTGTCTAATGCTTTAATCCTTCAACTAGAAAAGGGGGATGTGATCTACATGACTCTTGGGACAGACCACCGTGTTTCAGATCAATACGTCAATCGTACCACCTTTGATGGTTTTCTGCTTTTCCCTCTGTGAGTGCAGCTGTGAAGTACCCACAGTTCATATTACACAGTTTCAACATTACTGTGTTAAAAAATATAAACACTTATAAAATCAAAATAACTGTTTTTGTCTGGTTAGATGAACAAGACTCTACAATGCCTACAACATTCTCACCTAAAATATGGAGAAAAAAAAAATTGCACATTTTATAAAGAAGTTAACTAACTGTTAAACCCATGTTAGTGAATGACACAACTCCTACAGTTACTATGTGGATCCATCTATGCACCTTAGAGCTTTATATAGTGCAGTAGAGTCTTTACATATTTTGACAGTACATGTTTTTTTGTTGTGTTGGCTCTGTAGCACTATTTGCTATAAATACATGCATGTTAATACACAGATGAACCATGACCCAGTTGTAGCCCTTTACAACCTGAGTCTGGGAAACAAACATACACACTTTTGAAAGATCAAAGACTGAAATTGCTCTCAACTGTTCAGTTCTCATGATCATTCAACATTAATGTGCTGTAGATTTTAAAGGATTCAGTGCAAATGATTTTAAAAGATCATTCTAACTTGTTTGCTTTAAATTCAGTTCAGTGTTGACGGATCTTTGGTTTTATTTTTACATTTGTTATCAGACACCTCAGACAATCATTCAAAATTCACAAGAGACACAGGAGACACTAACTATGACCACAGATGACTCGACAAAGTCTGAACTCAAAACTGGACTATAAATACATACCAAACTAATCAGGGAATGGGGAACAGGTGACTTGACACAAGGACAGGCTGGGAATGATTGGCTGAGGGAAACACAGGGCGCAGGGTAGGACTAACAAGACTGATACAGGTGGGGCAGGTGTGGGGAATACACAGAGTAGGGCAGGGCTAACGAGGGCAATGCAGGGCAGGTGAGAGGAGAAGCACATAAACACAGGAGGAAAACACACAGGGAAACCAGAAAACCAAAAACACAATAAGCACAGTCCGACTATTAAAGGCAACCCAAATGCCAGAAAGTCTGAGGGCATCTGATGGATAATAACCAAGGAATTCAAAAGAACAAAAACACAGAGTCCAAAAAACAACCGAAAGTCCATTCAGGATGTGACATCAGCAGGGCTGTGCAGAGACCTTTAGAGGGGCAGGTGCTCAAAGTTAAAAAGGGGCATATGGAACAAGATTTTAAAACACCACATACACCGACATAATTTATAGCACAACCTGTTGAAGTATAGCAACTCATATTCAAGCAGAATGTAACATAGAATCTTACAACAAACTGCATCATACTACATCATTGTCCCCCACCTGATGAAATCAAAGGTCCTGTCCTGTAACCCCTGGGACACACTGGATGCGTGAGCAGCATGTGTGCGTCGCGGAACCTCTTGCTTTTCATTTTGGCACCCATGTTAACAGGTTAGAGCGGTCACACAGCCCACGTGAAACACACGTCACGGCAAGGCTGCTGCGTCACTTCATCTAGAGATTCAAGGTCTCGCCCATTTTCTCCGTGTGACGTGCGCCGTTCTCAGCAGAAATAGACAGGGAAAACGAGAAAGATAGGGCTGCCAGTGGCAGAAGCGCCGCAGTAGACATGCTTCCAGTGTGGACACTGCAAGTGTGAGAGACGCAGCAGTTCAGCAACACACACACACACGCTGCTCACGCATCTAGTGTGTCTCAGGCATAAGGACCAAGGTTTTGTCATTGTAAGGGTAAATGAATGGCAGGATTAGCCAACGGCTTCAAGTACTTTTGTCTGAAGTACTTTGTTTATAATGTTTGACTGAACGACAGCTAAAAATTAAGGCTGCAAGAAGCGTTGAACGGGCCCTCGCGCCTCCGCACATGTCGGGCCACGGCGCAGTCGAAGGACTTCTGTCATGGGCATGTAGATGTCTTCAGACCCAGGCTGTTTTCAGACAATGCAAGAAGATAAACATCATTTCCTATGTCGACTATTTTGCCTGCTGCTGGGACTGCTTTGCTGCAATTTCATAGGGGGCGCTATTCAGCCAGTTTGCATCACTGATGGGATACTGTCATATAGACGTTTTCAGGCCGGGACTCTTATCAAACATGTAAAGTTCGGTGCAGACTGGAGCATGTACAATAAAGTAATGGCAACTTCCTGTGTCATGGTGAAACATCAAATGTGTGAGGATAAGAATTTTCTGCAGGGTGAGACATGTCTGTCTTGCTCACACCTGTATCATCAAAATTATGCAAGTTTTGGGCCCTTTCATTGTAATTTCACTTAATAATTTGAAAACTTTTGATGAGTTTGTGTGTAAAAGAAATGCCTTTCCTAATTTTCATCAAGTTTATGTTCAGAAAAGTAAAGACTTTTAACCCACATGACCTGGTCAAAGTTTGATTGAAATGTGTACCCCCTATTCTCTCTCTTTCTCCCTCTCAGTTGGAGAGGAGAGTGTCACTCTTCTTGTGAAATATCCTCATAAATCCCTTGACTTTGGCAATCCCTTGACTTTTGACAAATCCTACATTAAAAATCATTTTTTGTTGGAAATTTCGTCGCAAATCCATTGATACAGGTTTCAAAGTGGTCAGACTTATAGTTTAGACATCAGAACCATTTGTTTGACACAAAGTCCATGCCTAGAGATTGCCTCCCCATTGGTTTACATTGTAAGGGTGATGTGGCACTACAACTTTCAGGGCTTATAATATCTAAACCGTTCGAGTTATTACAAAGTGTTTAACAACTTTTCTTCAGCACAGTGTGATAAGTCATGTAAGCAAGTTTGAAGCCGATACCATTGACGGGAGATAGGAGGAGATAGCGTTTCTTGGGGGTCCAAAATTGAGGCAAAGTCTTATATTGACAGGCTAATTACAGACTTCCTGTTGGATTTAGGTCAGGGGTGTCAGTGTATGATTTGTAAGTCTTGATCAGACGAATAATTTAGTTTTGGTTCGATCTCTCTACGACATTGCTACAGGCCGTGGCGGCCATTTTAGTTACATAGGTGGTGCTAGAGAGCACATTTTGGCACTTTGGGGGTTAATATTTACATTTTATCAAATTTTTCACCAGACCTGATGTGCGTGCCAAATTTGGTGAGTTTTTGAGCATGTTTAGGGGGTTAAATTTAGGTCTGAAGTGGCGGAATAATAAGAAAGAAAGAAAGAAAGAAAGAAAGAAACACACGAAATATAATAATAATTGCAATACAATTATTGCAAATATGGAGTATGTCAGTCAGTAACATCAGCACTGTAGGTGTGGATGTGTGAACAATGAAGTGTAAGGTGTTGTGGAATAAAAACAAAACTAGAATCAAACGAAAAACAAAAGCCTGCGGCTGCTGGCTGGGATGAGTCATGGCAAGAGAGAGCGCACGAACAATGCTGGGAGTTGACCTTTTATCCTATCGGACCATTAGGCACAGGTGCTCCGAATTTGGCTGGCTGCATCACATGTCACTCTGTAACCAATCAACCAACCAATATGTCAGTCAGTCAATTTTTTTTTAATATAGTTTGAAAGAGAATGAAAACTCATGCCCTATTAAAACAGAGTCTTGACATCCAATACGCCTACTCACATACAACCACAGGGCTGATCTCCTCCTCCTCCTCTTTCTCTCTCTCTCTCTCACTCTCTCTCTCCCGCATCTGGCAGCTCCACTGGCAAAAGCAGTGTGTAGGCCAAGGCTTGATTGCAAAACCAAGTTTGCTTTGCACAAACTTTTTTTTTAACCAGTGGCTCAGTCATTTTGTTAGCTAGCTAGTCTATCCCAGTACCTACGTAACATACAGTATGCTAGCAAAGACAGCGCTCAAGATGTGCAGTAAGGCAAACAGACACATCACACACACCCAATTCATAATCAGATTTTATTGAATGTCAGATCACTTTGATTTCATTTGAATTACACAATGGTTGATTATGAATGGATTAAAAGGTCCAACATGTTGGAGTAGGCTTACTGTTAAAACCTGGCTTAGACATTACCACTATATTACCATAACACCTGAAAGTGAGGGACAAAACGTCTCATTGCCCCCCCTGTTCCAGCACCAGTGCATGCCAGTAAGCCCATTGGCTGTCGCAGTCTTGCTCAGTAAGAGGAATTAATGGCAGAGCTGTTGTATTGGGTTGTATTAAATTGCACAGGTGTAACTAATGAAGTGGCCAGTGAGTGTGTTGCTGTGTCTCTTCTGGCAAACTATATCACATATTTTTCTGCCTGCTATCTATCCGCTGTAATTCTTATCATTTTATTGGTCTCACATCGGTAACAGACCGTAAACTGATTTGACTTGTCATCTTAAGTGTTGGATGCTGTAAAGGGCGTTACTGTGAATGGTGAACATTAAGCCATTTTCAATATATTTGCTCCTGAATTTGAATTCTTTCATGACCTCTTTTTACTTGCTGTTCTCATCACAGCAGGTTGTCATGACGGAGCATGCTGGCTCAGTTTCCCAGCTGTGTTTTATGGTCATTAAGCCAAAAGTCACATTAAGCTCATTTTCCTCTGTTCAGCTTCAACTAGGGTTTATTTGTACAGTTTTTGGCCTCCATTCAGATTCTGTAATGGCTCCAAATTATGATCACATGATCACATCTTTTTATATCCCCCTGCATCTTGAATAAAACATTTTCTCATTGTTAATTTGTGTCATCAAGCTTATCCCTTGTTTTACTTTCCTTTGATGTTCAATCAAATCATGGCACCCTTTATCTAGTCATAAAAAATCCAAACATGTCAATCAGTCCCATAGTGGCTATCATGTGACTCAGAAACAACTTTTTTCTCCCTCAAAGGGATTTTTTTTTTTTTTTTTTTTGCCTTGTTAAGCTATTTTCACATAAAGCCTTTTAGAATCTCTCAGTGAAGGTTATTTTACATATCAGGGCACAAGCAGAAGCTGCTGTCCTCGCTATAAATCTGTATAGCACAGTAACAGACTGTGATAGCACACACACACACACACACACACACACACACACACACACATACGCTATACAGTTGTTGTGCAGAGGAGCAGCACCTCCTACAGTCAGAAAGTATAAAGCATCAGAGAGGCTGTGTATCTCTGTGGTCTCCTGTCATCCACACGCCCCATTTATAGCAGTGAAACAACAGAGGTTATATTCAGTGCTTCATCAATGAAGAGAATAACTGGTGTGTGGAGGGTATCTTCAGACTGTCACTGTGTACTGTATCTAAATTTTAGCCATTACAGGGCAACATTTCTTTAAAGATATCCTCCAGACATGTATGAAGACAAAAACACTCTGCTTGGAACAATAATGTGTGTCTGATATGGTTTTTTCCACAAAAAAAGTATAATTACCACATTAAAATCCTTAAAATGGCATCTACTCCTTCTCCCTCATTAAAATTTCCAGAATCTATAAATATGTAAATATATTTCATCTCAGAAGTTTTCCTGCTGCACACCATATGCGCCTGAGCAATGGAGCAAGTGGAGCAAATACAGCCCCATTATTCAGTTAGGGCAAAGTTATGGTTTTGCTACTCCACTTTTTGTTTTTTAAAAATAAATTCATCATAATACAGTGCATCATAGTACATGCTTTGGCTGTCAATCACTGTCTGTCAATCCACACAGGAGTCTGACTGTTTACAAAGGTGAGAAACATGCTGTTTAGCTTAACTGATCATCAACTGAAAATAGAACATAGGAAAGGATAGACTAGCATATGTTGAATGAACCTGCTGGGACCACTGACTCCAGCCAAACTTTAAATTAGCTAAAAGTAGGATTGTATTGTCACTGAAATGCTGAACTGATTTGCGAGTCAGTGTTAGCTAACTTTACCAGCCTGTCCACCTAACGTTAGCCTGCTGATTGGCACTTGGGAAGGACCCAAATCAGAGTCGGCTCTTTTAAGTGTAACATGTCTGTTAACAGGGCTGCCAACTCTCACGCATTGACCGTGAGATTCACGCAATTGACATTTTTCACATGCTCTCACGCCACACATTTTCTCACACAGTGAAAAACAAATTCATAACTGTCGCAACATGAAAAGAAGACACTGACAGCACATGGACAGACAAGACAGAGCAGCAACAGCAGCACCAAGTTGTTCAGACCATCAGAGGTAAAGCGAGAAATATACACAAATCTATTATATTGTAATTTATTCCCATGCATGCTGCTCAGAGTAATCTCAGTCAGCGGCTCTTCTGGCAGCAGCACAGCGTCTATCTTCTCTTGCGCCATGCACATGCATGCAGGAGTGATTCTTGGTTTTCATAGCACCTTCAGTCTAACTAATCTAGACTAGTGCAGGTGGCTGTTTCTTGACTTAATCCAAGAGGTATCTATGTATGAAGGTCATCCTAATGTCATCCTGCAGGTGCAAAGCTGACGCTCAATATACAGTACGTTGACTTGTACTATGGTTATCTCTTACTACACAGGCTACACATTTTCTCCAAGAAATTAAACTGCCATCACTCTGTGAGGAGCAATTATTCATTCCAGCTCCACAGCTGTAGAAGGATAACCACATGAGTTATGACTTCTGTCTCTTTCAGTTTTACACATCTTCCAGCTACGCCACTCAAACACAAAATCTTTGGGAGAGAACAAATTCTGCTCAGCCTCTAGCCATTCATCTTGACTCAAAGTTAATTATTTCTGCCATTGTAGAAATGTGCACTCATTCCTCCACTGTATATCAAGGTGGTCTAATAATTCAAAGTGTCACTATGTGCTTCAGGAATCAGGTTTGACAGAGAAGACAGCACAGGACTGCTCAACCTATTGGTCTATGGAAGTCTATGGCTGCCAAATTCAAATTAAACCATTTCATTAAAATTGAAATTAAAACTCAATTGACAAATACTTTTTGGTTTACTCTGCACAGATTAACACTGCCATAATAATTATGACATTGAATTTTAAACTTTTCAGACAACAGGAAACAGGATTTCTGCCAGAAAAGGTGGTGGGCCAGGTGGGGGGAGGTGGGGTGGGATAGGATGGATTGGTGCTGAGCAAAATGTGTTGCCGCGTGTAAAGGTGTAACTGGTGTTACATGGTGTTATCAGTACTTAGTCGGACGACAGACGCTACAATTATAAACTGAAAGTGTCTGTTCCAGGGAACCCTGGGAAACTTAAACCTGGAAATGAAATAATAAACTGGACTTGTTTCAGTTATATTCTTATTTCAGCTTGTTCCGAATGGACATTAAAGAAAAAAATCTATTTAATGGCCATTTACATAACAGCTGACTGTCAGATTTCATAAGTGGCCTGTCATGATGAACATTTTCATTTTCATTTTCATTAGACATGAGCTAAAATCAGGAAATAATTAAAACTTAAATGCAAATGTCCCATTTGTAATTTAATTTCCCACTTTGGGTTGCACTGTCTGCCAGTTTGAAAATGAAAAAAAATTACATCCAGTTTAATTATCATTATATATATATATATATATATATATCTTGAGCAAATTGCTCCAGTTCTCTCAGGTTTGATGGGTGCCGTCTCCCAACTGCAAGTTTCAGCTCTTTCCACAGATGTCCAATGGGATTCAGATCAGGACTCATTGCAGGCCACTTCAGAATGGTCCAACATTTTCTTCTTATCCACTCTTGGGTGCTTTTTGATGTATGTTTGGGGTCATTATCCTGCTGGAAGACCTATGACCTGCAGCTAACACACAGCTTTCTGGTACCGGGGTGTATATTTTGCTCCAAAATGCCTTGATAGCCTTCTGGGTTCATTGATCCCTGCACAGATTCAAGGCACCCAGTGCCTGAGGCAGCAAAGCAACCCCAAAACATCACTGAACCTCCTCCATGTTTCACAGTAGGCATAGTGTTCTTTTCTTTGAAGGCCTAATTTTTTCTTCTGTAAACACAGGGTTGTTGTTATTTACCAAAAAGCTCTAATTTTGTTTCATCTGTCCAAAGCACATTCTCCCAGAAGGACTGTGGCTTTTCAACAACAAATTCATCAAATTCAGTGCCCCATGTCACTGTTTTCCAAGCTACTGTTGCTGTGATATTTTGTGGGACCCATGTGAGGGTGGTTTCCATGGGAATGCAGCTGTTGCGGCTTCCATCATTCCGTTTAGGCTTTCATCATATGGAAGTGGGTGTGGCTTCATCCAAAGTGGGTTGGAAAAACAATAGACACGATGCAAGTTTTTCTTTGTCCAAGGATGGTGATGGAATGACCTGCCCTACTCTGCTTCATTCTGCGTCTGATTGGCTAGTACTCATTGCCTTTGTTGGTTAGGTTGGTTAGGTTAGTTAGGTTGGTTAGGTTTAGGCATGAGGAGTGAGATGGTTAGGTTTCGGGTTAGGGTAAGAATATCAGGGTCATAGCCAATCAGAAGCAGTGTAGGGGCGGGTCTTTACAGAAAATTTCTATCCTAGGAAAAAAAAATTGCAATGCAACTGGATTGCAGGCATGGATGTATACAGAGAACTGGATACAGTGTCAGAGGCAGGGCCCCATTCATTCCTATGAAAGTTGCTCAGTGGCGTATGAAGCCAAAAAAGTCACTTCCCACTGTTAAGAAATTACTCGCATGAAAACATACAGTACCCATAGAGCCCCAGCACCAGTTTAGCCATTCAGAATGGGGATAAAACAATTAAATTGTGTAGCGCTTCTAGACTTTCCAAATGTTATTGGACCGAATGGATCAAATTCTGATAGTGAAACGAGTCATTTTGTGGGAAATGTGACACTTAAAAAAATGTATCCACCATTTTACAGCTGCTTCATGATTGTGTGCGGGAAAAATGCTTTTCAGTCCCCTGTCAGACCCAGGAGTTGTAATTCCACAGTGTATCAAATTGGCAAATTGGCTTCAAAGCCCGATGCTGTTCCTGGGAGATTGGTTGCAGGAGGCTGGAGCCTATCCCAGCATGCACTGTGTTAGAGGCAAACTACAGATCACCAGTCTATCACAGATGGACAGGCAGCTATGAAGCCATGCAGGTATTGGGGAGAAACTTTTGATGATTTGTTCTCTGAAGTTTGTGATTTAAACCTTTCAATTCATTTCTTCGACTAAAAATGTAATGTTTACACAAATTATTTATTCTAGGGAACAATTTATTGAGTCATGTACCCAAACTATTAATTTGAGGAGTTTGGTCATTGGTACACATTCATTATTAATATGCTCTTTTGAATTAATAATTCATGCCCACATATAATTAGAATGTACTCAGAAATCACTACGTCTGCCCCTGCCCCTCTAGATCACATTGACGGGACAAATGGAATGAATTAAGTAATTTCCAGTTACAAATTATTAATTCACATTACGTGCATCTGTCAATACACTCAACCTGTAAAGTGGGTTCTGACTACAGTGGACACTACTCCAACATTCTGTCCTGTTTGACTAGATGCCATATATCTTTTAAATATTATACATCCATATGTTGCATCACTTACAATGTGTTCTCCAGTTAACATTCTGCATGTGTAGCGTCTGCAAAGTATGGCATTCAGTTGTTGAATTGACGTTCTAACACCTCTAACATGCAGCATTATTTTTCTTCAATAAATAAACTATGGAGCCAAAAAGTGTTAAATATTGAATAGATAAAATGACATTGTGATATAAATGCAGACAAAACATAATATAATCATGAAACATGAAACTGTACACTTTAACACAGTAGGTAACAGGTAGGTTGTTGTAACCATCCTGGAGAAAGAATGTTCTTCTGTGGATTTATTATTTAGGCCATCTCAGGTGCTTCTTCATGTTATCCCAGATTGACTCCATGATGTTGAGATCAGGGCTCTGTGGGGGCCATACCATACCATCTGTTGCAGGACTCATCATTCTTCTTGTTGCTGAAAATAGTTCTTTATGACTCTAGCTGTATGCTTGGCGTCATTGTCATGTCATGAATAAATTTGGGACCGATCAGACACCTCCCTGATGGTATTGCATAATGGATAAGAATCTAAACATCTAGGGTGCCTGAAACTTTTGCAAAGTACTGTATGTGACACTTAAAATGGATTCTAAAGGAGACTGAAGAGCAATGCAGCAATGAAGACTATAAAAGCATGTATAAGTTACTAAATATGATATCATTTGTTCATATCATTCATATCATTCTTATTCAGATGCAAATGAACAAAATACAAAAATGTATCTAAAAATTTATCTGAAACTAATATGAAGCTTCAGCGTCCAAATGAGTCAAATCAAGTAGATATCTTTCAACATTACAGTCTTTTTAGTGCCAAAGTCCCTCTTTTTGTTACTATACTTCCACCTGCAGCTCAACAGGGAAACACTGTCTGAGGAAACACAAAGAGGGAATTTGATGCTAAAAAGA
The DNA here is from genome assembly GCF_910596095.1 of Thunnus maccoyii. Lineage (NCBI taxonomy): Eukaryota > Metazoa > Chordata > Actinopteri > Scombriformes > Scombridae > Thunnus > Thunnus maccoyii. Next base: position 1,074,504 of record NC_056554.1, on the reverse strand, counting down.
TTGTAAATGTGTCAGATATCCAATTGATATGACTAACTCAGACTGCTGAAGCCTCATATAAGCTTCACATCAACTTTTAAATCCATTTTTGCACAAAATAACTGTGTGGACACACTGTGGATTTTGGCCTCCATCACTTACATTGAAAGCACATTTGAGGGGGATCTTTTAATATGAACAGGAGGAATGATTACAGTGAGAAAAACCTCTTTCACTGTTCATATGGACACCTGACTGTTGTTTTAATACACACTTGAAATATCGTGAACCTGTCCTTTAATTGCAGACTGATTTTAAAAGTCTGCCTAAAGTCTCAGTAAATGGAAGCCAATAGATGGCTAGAATGGTAGAAAAAGAAGCAGCATGGTTTGCAAAATGGTTAACTGTCATGTAAAGTTAAAAACCACAATTTGAGTAAATAACTAAAACATGCAAACCAGTGGAGTCACCATCAGCAAAATGTACTTGATTATCAAAGTAAAACTACTTATTATGCACAATGACCTGCATTCAGTAAATTGTTATATTATTGATGCATTAGTGTGTAAAGAACATTGTAATGTTGTATGTGGGGAAGCTGATTTTAACTGCTTTATTTAGTTTCTGGAACAGTAAAAAACAGAAATGTCTTGTAAAAATTTTAATCTGAAAAGTTTATTATTAGTTAACATGTAACATGTAACCCTCTTATATGTACGTAAGTGTACAGTAAGTATAAAGAAGCATTAAATGTTAATACTACAGTTAAGTACAGAATTTGAGTAAATCCGGTTTACGCTGTTATTTGTTTAAAAAAAGAAAAACACACACTCACTGATGATATTCAGACAACTGTTTATTTGAAAGCAGATTGTCAATGGTTAGCATGTCACATCCACAGGTTTGGATAAGTTGCCATTTTCTTGCTTTTGTCACAGTCTTTCACACAGCGCTGAGATCCAGGAAGTCATTTCACACACAAGCGTGAGTAAATCAGTACACGGGTCACTTTTTCTAATTTAGAAAACACACCGGACATTTTGGATGTTATTTTCTTTTTTCTCTGTCATCACACAATTCTTAGTCATCATACAAGCAAACATATAAAATGACCAATATACAGTCTGTAACAGTAGATTACACTGGTTAAAAATGATATGATAAACTTTCTGCTCTACACATAGCACCAAGCAGCATCAAGATGAAAGTAAACCCAGAAGATATTTTAGTTGCAGTTGCACAGACGGTCCACATGTGGGTGATAGTATCCCACCACTCTGTTAGCAGGTCCCTCCCATCGGCACAGAGTGAGGTCATATGACAGGGCATCCTGGAGGCTCAGCGAGTGAAGGTGCAAATCAGCTGTGAGTGAAATGAAGGATTCAAGTATGGCGTAGGACCTTGTTAACTGTCCTCTCCTGCTGTCTCTGAATCTGTCTTTAAAAACAATATGCTCATAATGCAGACCCCAGATCTATTCAAATGCTTTCGTTGCTACTTTCACCAGGCTTTCTTGTTCAGTCTCTCCTGCTTCATGTCTGAAATACTGACTTTAGTGCTTTATTTTCTCTAGATAGTTCTTGTGCTTGAATTTTCTCAAATTCCCAATCCGTGGTGCCCTGTTTTAAATCATATATGTCATCTTCTCTTCAACTCTCCAAGATTACACGTAAAACCTTGAGTGTTTTCCTCCTTTTTCCTATTTTCCTCACAGCCAATCTGAGTGATATAAAAACCTGCAGAAAACTGAAGTGTCTTTCAGATAGTCGCTCCAGTACAGACTGATATGAGAAGTTGCCGGTGTGGTGCAATCATGACTTCCAGGATGCTCCGAAACCTTTGAGCCACTAAAGGAAAACTACAGTTTGTTACAACTTGGGTTTTATTGTTGTATCTCTGGCCATCGAGTCTATCTGTTATAATCGATGATCAGACAGGTTAGAAACAAACCAACAACAGGTTAGTCAAACTCCTTTGGAAGAGAGAACAAAGGCATAACATTATCACCCAAACTGTCTGTTGTAAACGTCCATCAGTTTACAGACCAACTCTGTACTTACTATACGTCCTCACACAGTTTTCCTCTTCAATGAGGGATCATTAGCAGGTGTTTCACTTTCAGTTTGACCTCAAAATTAAAGTTTAGATGAATAAACTGTTGGCTCGTTTGCAACCTTTCTGATCATCTGACTGCTTGTGTTTCTTGGGGCTAGAGTTAGAAATGATTGCCAAATTTTAATTAACAGAAATTATCCTTTAATATACACTATGTGAATTGAAATAAAACGGACCTAAACATACAAAACGCATTAAGTTTTTCTATGAGCTTATGCACCGATCCCATCCAGTCATAAAAAGGGGAAGGTCTTCCTCTGGGGCCTCGATTCACCTCCCCTCATGATGACTTTGACATGACCTAAAAAACACAGTCTGCATGCTTTATCTCATTTCCATGTTGTGCCTGATACAGCTTTTTAACAAACGATCTCAACTCAAGACAACTACCTCCAACTCCAAAGTTTCCATGCTCAAGAATAAACCTCCACACTCACCTTTCAAGTAGACCTTCAGTTGAGATTGTTTTGTCAAAACTACCGTTTATAAGATTAAGATGATAGTTTCCTTGATGGTGGAGAGGAGGTGAAATATCATGAATGTGACAAAACAGGAAAGCTTGGGCAAAATCTCAGAAAACCCGCCCCATTCCCCAATTCACCTGCCCACCTCCCGCAGTGACAGCAGACAGCCACACGATGAGGACGCATCTCAGATTGAGCTCTATGTCTGTTTTTGACGTACGCTTTGACTTTGTCAGGTTGTCAGCTGTCAGTGAGCTGTAGCGGATTACTGTGCTGGTGTGCAGCGGTGGCTCTTGTAGGTGCCCAGGTGGCGGAAGCTGCGTCCGCACTGCTGGCAGCAGTAGGGTGTGGCTCCACTGTGGATCCTCTGGTGGGTATACAAGTTCCCCAGCTCCTTAAAGCGCCGGCCGCACTGCGGACAAGCGTACGGGCTCTCACCGGTGTGCACCCGCTGGTGTCTCTTAAGTCCAGAGAGCACTGAGAAACCTTTCCCACACTGGGGGCAGGGGAAGGGGCTCTGGGCACCGCTGTGGACCAGCCTGTGGCTTTTTAACCGGGCTGCATGGCGGAACCTCTCCCCACACTCTGGACACATGAAGGGCTTCTCTCCGGTGTGGATACGCTGGTGCTGCCGCAGGTTGCCCAGGTAGTTAAAATGGCGGCCGCAGTCCCCACACTCATACCCGCCCTCGATTTTAATCTCCTTTTTCACAGGCCCCCCTCGCCGACTGATGCCTGCACCAGCCCCTGGTCCTGCGCTACCCTCATTCTGCCCACCTCCACCCCTCCTGGAGTCACTGCTGCTGTCCCCCATGGTGGGTGCAGCTGCAGAGGTGGACTGCAGTGCCTGCAGAGATTGGGCACCGGTTGTGTCTGAGTGTATCAGTTTAACATGTTCCTCCAGGAACACAGAGTCAGGGCAGAAGGTTCCACACAGAGAGCAGATGTAGGTGTGGCTGGGGAACTGCTGGCCTGAAACCACAAACATATAACATTTAATTAGTCACTAACAGCACATTCACAAGTTCAAACTATGGCAAACTTCTTGGTTTGTCATACAGACTGACCTTACATAGAGTTATGTGCTGTAATTATTTCTTGACAGACAACAGCCAGGTGGTAATGACTTTGCAGAGACTTGTTGTCATTGTGGGGTTGCCAGGCAACCATTGCAGACGAAGCACAGAAGTACTGGGTGGAGGGATAAACTTTCGCTGCAGCTTGTGTTATTGTCAGCCTATGTTTTTGTATTTTTTGCTTGTGTATTTTTCCAAATATGTGTTTTTGTTCAAGATCGTGCACAGGGATGTATATTATGAGACTTTTCCTAGTTTTTCTGGTGCTTGTTACATTCTTTGGGCTTGGGAATCAGGCCACTGGGAGCTGTGAACAGCTGATTGCTGTAATTAAAAAATAAAGTAATTTCAGTGTAGGTGTTATGGTTGTATGTATCGTTGTCGTAGGGCTGCAACTAACAATTATTTTCATTATTAGTTAATTGTTATGTCTATAAAATGTCTTCATATATCTTTTTTGTTTGTCCAACAGTCCCAAACCCAAAGTTTATCAGTTTACTATCATGTACACTACTTATTCAAGCGTTTTTCTTTATTTTTACTATTTTCTACAATGTCGAACAATACTGAAGACATCAAAGACGACCCCATGAAGCTGGTTGAGAAAATTCCTTGAGTGTGCAAAGCTAATATCAGAGCAAACAGTGGCTGAGGAATCTAAAATATTAAGATATTTTAGTTTGTTTAACATGTTTTTGTTTACTACATAATTGCATATGTGTTATTTTATAGTTTTGATATCTTCAGTATTGTTCTACAATGAGGAAAATAACCCTGAATAAACCCTGAATGATTAGGTGTCCAAAATGTGACTGGTACTGTATGACAAAGAAAGCATGACATGATCACATATGAGGCTGAAACCAGCAAATATTTTGGCATTTTTGATTAAAAAATTACTAAAACCATTACGCGATTATCAAAATAGTTGGCGAAACGTCCTGTAAACGTCCTGTCCTGTGTGAATAAAGCTGTGAGGAACATTAATTAAATTAAAAGAAATGGCTTTTGAAGAAAAAAAATGTTTCTATTTCTCAAAATAAGAAATAAGAAAGCAAAAGAGAAAAGCATCATACAAAGTTTCGATGATTACACATCTTAAATTGAGTTAAACATGTTAGTTGGCGTTGCTAACTCGAATGATCAAAAAGTGAGTATATAATTTTTTTTAGTTCAGCCAAATGTGTAGCTGATATGAAATATTTTCAAAATATGAATAGGCTCAAATCCTTAAAAAATGCATGTCTTCCTACAAAATGTATGATCCCAAAGTAAGTGGAAGGAGTTGATGTCAGAGGGGGAGATGCTGGCAGAGAATATTAGATCAAAGAGTGAGGGTTTGACTCAGCTGTAAACAGGGTTGGGTACCAAACTCGTACTTTTAAGTGTACCGACCAAACTACGTCGGTACTACCAAGTACAAAGGTGATAGGTATTGTGTTCCCTCCTAGTTAACACACGTGCACTTGAAATTTTTCTCCTGTGTTCCTGCTTGTACTTTCAGATATCAGCCTTATTTTACTGTTTCCTGATCGCTTTCAGCCGTACTGGAGCTGTGTTAAGTTACCGCTGATGAAAACATTTCCTGAAATATAAGAAATGTAGCAGCAGCAGCACTGACAAACTAACAGATAGCTTTTATTGTGAAGAACTTATAGGAAATGAAGTGTGTTCATCACTGAGTTAGCGGAGCTTTGTTAGCGGTGCTATTTTTCAATAAAAACAACTCAACACAACAAAATCTGGAGATACTTAGAGCTCTTTGTTCAATGAATCAGTTAGAAATACTGCAGAGAGGAAGAGTACAAGTAGAAACAGCCACATTGAGATGTTTGATGAAGAGGTGCAGACGACAGGCAAACAGCACATCTCCCACAAGTAGCCTGAACAACTTACTTTACCTTGTTTATTATTAATATATTAGTTTATTTTACACAACAAAATGTTCTAAATAAATAACAATGTTAAAATTGAGAAGTTTGAACTTATTTTGTACAACTGAAACTACATTTTTGTGATTACAGAGAGAGTAAAGCAACGAAAAAAGGCACCATTGTGAACGGTACCCTGATGGCTACATGGTCACATGACATTACACCAACATCCATCAATCTGTCTTTCAAATTTATTTCACTTTCAGTCTTGTTTTGGTAGTTCTGACCCTTATTTCTTCCCCTTCTTCCCGTTCCTACCCACCTGCCTCGGGCCTGTCTGTGCTGCCCTCCAGGGGACTCCCACCCTCCCCTGGAGAGCTCTGGGGCTCCATGGAGAAGTCAGGGGCCTGGACATGTGAGAGCGGGGCCTGTGTCTGGTCCAGCCCACCACCCCCCTCCCTCCTCGATGACTCATCTTCATCATCATCATCTTCTTCTTCTTCTGTCTCACCAGTTGGGGTGTTGTCACTCTCTGGCTCCTTCATGACTTGGAACAAATAAAAGAAAAAAACATGAAGGCAAACATTTGTACTTTTGAGAGAGCAGACAGTCCATACCATATCAACTAACTGACTGCAGATGAAGTATGACTTTATGAGCTGTTCATATTATACTTTATATAAATAAAGGAGCAAGTACGAACAGCAAGGAAATTATGCCAAATTGTGTGAATCTGATGTTCCTGTTTTACAATCATATCAGATACTTATCCTCCTTGTTATCATTGTATGGAAGCTCATTGCTGCCAGCAAAAAAAAAAAAAAAAAAAAAAACCTGATGAAAAGTTGGGAGTGATAAAACTCATTTTAAAAGAGTACTCCACTGATTTACCATTGCACTCCTACATCATCTTTTTATTCCATGCACTCTTCTTCCTTCCTAAAACCCGGCACCTGCAGTACCCACAACGCAACTTGACTGTTTTTATAAGATTTCATACAGCTCCCTCTTTTTTCACAACACCTGGAAACACATGCTGATGTGGAAGATCACTGGAGTTCCCCTTTAAGGCCGTATTCAGACCGAATCAGGCGGTGCGGCGTTGAGCCACAGGGTCGAGCGGAGGTGTGTGGGGGGGTTGTGGGCGTGTTTATTTGTGCTCTAGAACGTAACCGCTGTGAAACAATCAGAAAATAACCTTTTATTGATCTGATTCACCGGCTTTCTTGCTACCAGTGCTCCCTCTCTTCATTCACTCTCTAGCTCGCTCGACCACAGCTGCTCTCTCTCTCTCCCCTTAACTCTTTTTTTAAAATGAGTCAGGAAGCTGACAGCAAAATCTAACTTTACTAACGTTATCACGAAACAAAGAGAAATGTCCTCCCTTCGTCCTGGTAACGTTTTTGCGCTCCCTCATGGCAGAGTTTACAACTCCGGTCAGTCTGATCTCCCACTGTGATTGGTCACTGTGGCTGACGTTGGGTTGCGTTTCTCCAAAAGTTGACTCTGGCTCAGCTTTCTGGACGCAGTCCAGTGCAGCGCCGCACTGGCCAAAACAGCCACAGCCGAGCCACACTACCAACATTCAAATGAATGGGAGAACTGACGTTTTCGCCGCACCGCCTGATTTGGTCTGAATACCGCCTAAAGGTCAAATAAATGACATTGAACCTCACTGGATGACAGCAAACAACTTTTTGCTATGTAAGGATATAGTGGAGTAAAGGCAACTTGAGCAGAGAATGAAGTCACACTCCCTCTGTGTGCATTGTTAGCTTCTCTGTTCTTTGTGTATTGACTCATGCCCTTGAGTCAAAATTATGAGTCAAGGGCAACACACTCTGGCGGCATCCTGATGCACATCAGGGCGTGTTGATGCGCATTTACTCGTCAGTATACAGTGCTGTCCCATTTCCCATCATCAACGTGCATAAGAGCAGCAATTTTCTCCTATTTGCTCCATGATCCACACATTCTGGTTACTGTACCCTGACTGCTTCTTCTAGAAGACATACTTCGATGTGCTGCACTCTCAAATGACGCCACCATTACTGCAGTAGCAAACTGAACATATTTTCACTGACAGTAAAATCAGAGATTTTTGGGTTAATCACACAAACATCTGTCTGACCTCCATAGTCTGGATGTGAAAATGTATGTATGTATGGAGTAACTCATGAAAGCCAGCAGGAATGCTTTGCTAGCTTACAATTTTTTTCATTGTAATCAGAAGAAATGCACCATTTACAAAAATCTGAAACACATGATATTGTAAAAGTGGAATTTCAGAAAACTGAAAGAGTAGCCAGCTTATGAAGGCTCATCATCAGCTTTGTGTAGGCAGACCATTAAAGTCTTTGGCCGTGTTTACACCTGGTATTAACATCTGTCTCCAGTGATCCGATCACAAGTGGACAGCTCTAAATACAGGTGTGAACGCACCCAAGACGCATTAAGGACAGATTGAGATCCGATCACTCAAACCACATTCAGAGGTGGTCTGGGCCGCATGTGGCCACATTCTTTTAGTAGTGTAAACGCAATGCATCCTGGGCCACACTGAAGGACCGCCTATTCAACTGATGTCCTCTATTTTCCGGCAGACTAGACACAGGACCCTCCATCCAAAGCTGTTCAACTTCTTTGATAACAGGATAAACAAATTATTTTGTTTTTCATGTGAATTAAAAACGTAATCCACTTCCCGTTTTTTCCTGTTTTTCCCGTTCCCCTAACCGGTTTTCCTCTTCAAATCGGCAATTAGAATAGAAATTAAACCATTAATTTTCCGCTTGTGTGTCTAAAAAAATATTTCAGAAGCTAAACGTTGCTGGATAGTTTCCTCTGTCCTGTCAAGTTGATAACTACAGTTTTTAGTTTTGCCATGCTGCTGAGCTATAACGGAGCTCAGGATTTATCAGGACAGCTGCTTTACTCCAAACAGTATCAACCTGGACTGGACTGTGTGTGTAACAGCTGACCTACGGGATGTGTAGAAGAACACGGAACATTAATCAACATTAGATCCTGTCAGCGTGTCCGAGATTTAAATAATCAATGAAGTTATGCTGCTGTGTCTTGTGTGTAAATGTCTCTCTCAATGGAGAGACACAGCTGCGGGGAGATCGCTGCATATAACTCTCTCTCTCTCTATGTATATATACATATATATATATATATGTATATATATATATATATATATATATACATATATATATATATGTGTGTATATATATATATATATATATATATATATATATATATATATATATATATATATATCCTGAATATTTACTTCAGCTTTGGACGGAGCAGACTCCGGGTCCCGTCTTTGAAAACAGAAATGATGTCTGTGTTTATTTGCATATAGAGCGGGAAAGAGAGATCCCATCACAAGTGGGGACACATGTGGAAACGCATGTTAATACCAGGTGTAAACAAGGCCTTTTGTGGTCCCTGGTTGGTCCATTTACTGCTCAGAATGTGATGGAAACATGAGATTTTAATGGAGATTTCTAAGTGTAAAACTGATTTCATAGAGCAGAGGCTTGTGGATTTTACTTTTTTTTTCTTAAGTGTCACTTTGTTGTTGGAGATGCTGATAACACCACAGAACAGCAGTCTGTTAAAACTGGACTATAGTTTGTTGAAAAGTTTAAATTATATATATTATAGCCTTAATTTTAATGGCATTTGATGACTATAATTTCAAGATGTTACAGGTTCTACATGATCTCTTGGGCAGGTGTCACCATAGTGATGGCAGCTTGTGTACGTCAGCCTACAACACAGATTTGTTGAGAGCATGTCCAGTGTGTGCTAGGAGCTCCACAACGCAGCCAATGTCTGCTGCACATTTGTACCTCATCATTGAGGCTTACTATCTAAAACTTTGCCTCACTAAGTCAAAATAATGGCAAAATACTTACCTCGTAATTTTAACCTGAAAGTTAAGAATTTTGACTTAGTATCTCATCATTTTGATTTACCTTTTTTTGATTTTTATTTATTTTATTCCTAATGTTTTCATGATTTTTGTTTGTGTTTGTGTTTTGTTTTGGGGGGGGGTTTGCAAGCGAAAATAGGCTTACACACACACACACACACACACACACACACACACAGTGCATGTCTTAAAAAGTGTTGTGTAGGAACATCTCCATACATACATACAAACCTTATCTCACTCTCTGTGTTTACCTTTCAGGTCTGAGGAATACTCCATTGGTGCTATCCACTCATAGTCATAGATGCGTTTGCTGCCAGAGGGGAGCATACTGAAGATGTCGTCTGTGGTGGACTCGGAGTCTCCGTGTCCAGGCCCGGAGCCAGCCATCCCGCTGTCCGGCCACAGGTTGAGGGAGTGCGGATCTGGCTCTTGGCGAGCCTCCCTGTCGCCGCTGGCTTGGCTGCTCTGGTCTCCGTCCATATCTGTACACCCCCTCGAGTTCTTATCTTTCATGAGATAGTCACAAATAGCATCTATGTTCTCCTTCTTCACTCCGGGCATGACAGCTTTGGCTCTCCGGGGGTCAGCGCTGTTGTGTTTGGTGCCGGAGCTGAGGTCTGGCTTCCTGAAGCCAGCCTCTGAAGACGGCTCCATGCTGGTAACGCCGGTGAAAGGGTCCCTACCGTCCCTCTGGACCGTGTCCAGTCTCGCCTTTAACACCTCAATTTCTTCGGTTTTCTCGCGTAGCTCCATTTTCAGCACTCGTACCCTAATGCTGACCATTTTGCGGATCTCAGACAGCGCTGTCTCCAGCACCACAGTGATGTTTCTGCCGAGGTGCTCGGTGATGTCGCTGACCGAACAGAGCAGCTCCTCGTCAGGCTCCAGCTCCAGGAAATCGGCGTCGGCTCGGTTCGCTGACCCAGGAGGCTCCATGAAGGCGCCGTGGAGTTCAGGAGACAGGTTTGTGTCAGCGAAATTGTGATTTCTTTTGCGACTCATAGATTAGCTCGGCTAATGAGCTGTTCTCAGAAGAGTTTTGCTAGCTAGAAGCTACTCAGCAGGCTAATGTTTGGGTGATGCTCAAAGACAGTAACAGCTAGATAAGTTTGTCAGCGTTAGAGAGTACTACCGGATATAAAAGTAGTCAGCCTTCAAAACAAAAGCATTATCATGTCGAACAACTGCCTGGACATAGAAGATGTCAAATACAGTTTTCTTTTGGAAGCAAGACATGAAAAAACAGTCGTTGTTATCAATAGACATAACAGATTTCAGGAAACGCTCAACAGAGTTGCAATAATGGCTAAATTCGGCAGAGTTTAGAGCAGCTTTTGTACATAGCGCCCTCTAAAGTATTCAGCAAGAAACGACTTATGATAATTATATGGTACTACATTCTAGTAAGGCACTCTTTATAACGGATTTATCACAATTAACTAATGGCTTTATTAACAGTTCATACATAATTTACTTGATACGTTTTATAGATGAGTTATAAGCCATAAATAAGAACTAAAACTTGGTTGCCAGGTAATGAAAACTACAACTGGAAGGCGTGTATCCTATTTGGTTATAATGCAGTTACAAATGTTGGTAATCCAGAGATACATTTTCGTAGCTGTCTTACTTTCTATAAGCCATCAGGTCTGCAGCGATTGCAGTGAGTAATCAAGTCATTAATTAAGGGTTTTAATCAAGTCTGCACCTCTTAAAGGACAGGTTCACAGTTTCCCAAGTCTGTCTTACAACAACAGTCTGGAGCCTTAATGAACAGTGAAACATGTTTTTCTTGCTGTAATCATTCCTCCTGTTCATACTGACCATTAGAAGATTTCTTCATAATCCACTTACAATGGAAGTGATGGAGGACAAAATCCACAGTCCTCCTTCTGTGCAAAAATGTATTTAAAAGTTTATCTGAATATGAAGCTTCAGCGTCCAAATGAGTCAAATCAAGTAGATATCTTTCAACGTTACAGTCTTTTTAGTGCCAAAGTTCCTCTTTTTCTTACTATACTTCCACCACAGCTAAACAGGGAAACACTGTCTGAGGAAACACAAAGAGGGAATTTGATGCTAAAAAGACTGTAACTGTGTCAGATATCCACTTGATATGACTAACTCAGACTGCTGAAGCCTCATATAAGCTTCACATCTACTTTTAAATGCATTTTGCACAAAATGAAGATTTTGGCCCTCATTACTTACATTGAAAGCACACTGAAGGGGATCTTTTAATAGCCAGTATGAACAGGATGAATGATTACAGTGAGGAAAACCTCTTTCACTGTTCACATGGACACCTGACTGAAAAATTGTGAACCTATCCTTTAATAAGCTGCTTAATAAATGGATTTTGGTCCACTGGTCCTCAAACAGTCTAACCACTCAGAGGGATTTTTCACAATCTGTCAATCAAAAAATAGTTCTTATCAATGGCTTATATTTATGCATTTGAAAGCATTAGTAGATTTATTAACCACTAATAAAGCCATTAGTCACTACTTATAATCTCTTTTATAAAGGGAAAATCCATTAAGTGAGGTAATAGTTATATTTAAAGACATAATCGATTATTTTCAGCAATCAATACTGGACACAAATTTCTTCCCGGTTCACCGTTAGTGTTTTGAAACACAATTGTGAACTACATTGATTGGCCTGAGGGGGATTTGGGGGATTTGGGTGCATTGTTGGACATCTCAGCAATTTTAAAGCTGCACTTATCAATATTTTTATTTTGTGGGTGGATCGCATAACTGTGTGTAATGTGAAAGGTGTCACTCAGTGATGAACCTTCACTAAGCTTTTAAGTCACTTTTAGCTCCTTGTTTTGGTTTTAAAGCCCACAACTGCTCTTTCATCAACGTTGTTTCTAACAGCAGCAGCAGCAGGCAGCGGTTTTCACTGAAAAAGCTCTAAAAAGCCACTGTACACTTCCTGCCCAGCATTAAATCACAGACAGACACAGTTAGAGACTAGCAGCTGGACATAGTGGAGCATTTAGTAACTAAAGAGACATATATTTTCCTCAGGAGTTGGTAGAGACCAAACCAGAGGAGAAAGAGAGTGAATATTCATCAAGTGGACACAAACTTGACTACAATGTTAATGTTTCTCTTTTTAGGTCTTATAAGGTCAACATTGTGTTGCCATCTTGTTCTACTGCCCCCAAGTGGCTAAAAAAATTCAGAAGATGCAGCTTTAAGTAAATGATCAACTAGTGAATTTGCTGAAAGGTAACTTTATTGCAGTGTTTTAAAATTCTTGACTTTAATGACAACCCATAAAGAAGAATTTAAGGCAGGAGGGATTCACACTCCCACTCTAAAAACTCTTGTACTTTATACCACTTAGTCATCTGGCAGCTGACTTTATGTGAAGAAAAAGTGCAATAAAAAGAGTTATGTGTTATATGACTCCAGACTTTTCAGACACCTTGCAGAATGTGTAGTACTTAAGTGCCAAGCCGTCATCTATCTTGTGATTCTCTCTCCCTGTGATTGTCTGTTTGCAGCTGTTATAAATTCCTCACAGAGGAATTGAGCGGAGGAAAGGAAATGCTGAGTCTGTTCCTGGGATGTTTGAGGGAAAACAAACACGCGCACACAGACACACACACACACACACACACACACACACACACACACTGGATTAAAGCTACTAGCCTGAACACTACACTGACCAAACCCACACTAAAGCAAACAGAGAGGAAAACTGTGTGAGAGAGTTTAAGTAGTAAAAGACAGTGTCTGATAAGTAATAAAGAGGGAAGATTCTTTGCTTCTGTTTAGGAAATAACTCCTGTTGGTTAGGAGCTTTCTTTATGTAAGAGAATGAGTCAAATATGGGCCTCTGCAGCCTGATATACTACACTACTGTCAACCCATTTACTGATTTGGAAAGAGGTTTATTTGTTCAGTGAGTGATTATTAACCTGAAAACTGCAGAGTGAATTTAAGAGGTTTTCAGTGTTGAAATCTTTAAAAAAAATGAAAGAACTGAACTTGATATAAAGTGTTAATATGCACATATACAGCCTAGAGTAACGCATACAGAATAAACATTTAAGAACAGTATAGGCCTGTCAGTGCAGTGAACATCTCAGTCAAGCTAACCAGAGCAGTACAGGAAATCAAGCAAATGTAACTTCAAAATAAAAGAGTATTGTTGATATTATATGATCATCTGTAGTAAATAAACTGAGGTCAAATACAAATATTGATACATAAAAATAAGTTATATTATTCATTTCTTCTGTTTTTGTAATTATAACAAAAATAAGTCTAGACTGCCACCAACATTATTAAAAGAATATTCAGAAATGAAAACATTACAGTTGATAATTATAATATAGTTTATAATTATTGTTCCTGAGTTTATTCAAATATGAAACTCAACAATCTGTTCAAACTCCTTCTGAAAAAAGCTGTAAATTGTTTTATAATATCTATATATCTTCATAGATATCCCTCTTTATTCTGACCGTAATCCTAATAGATAATTGATCTGGATAAATCTATAAATCTATAGAGGAGTTCGTCATGTAGCAACACCCACAGGTCAACAACAACACAGCTATTTTGAAAGAATGAACCGGGGTTTGCTGCGGTGAGCTTGACACTCCTGTCTCCTCTGCTGGAAGAGAAGTTTTTGTAGCCACACCGCCGAAGAGGCATGTGATGTGAGCTGTTGACTGATCAGCCTGTGCGGGGAATGTCAGCCAGGTCGGACAGAGACAGCGGGAGCCGCGAGTACCGGAGACAGACCTCCACTGACGGCCAGCAGCACCAGGACATGGCGGAGAAAACCAGCCGACACAGCAAAACGGGTACAAGATTTTTTTTAAAATAGGCTACTTCTATAATACTACGATAAATCTCAGAGTTCGTGAATGCACTCATGATATCATGTAGTAAATGTAAGTCGTTCTGTAATATATCTCACCTCTGTCAGTTGGTGTTTATAGAAGCCAAAAGTAAACGTTCAGTGGTCAAAACATGGTGTCATTATATGACCACATGATTCTCTTCTTAATATTTTATCTATGTGTGATGTTGACTGAACACTATATACATCCCTTACTACTAATACTTTATCTTTTTTCATGTTTTAAGGCGCCAGGTGCTGCTTGTCTCTGTTTATATCCCTGTGTAAGCAGAACATAGACTGTTTATTAAACTTAACAGTTTAAAAAGTAGTAAAACACAGTTGTAATAATATAAAATATGTCTTCATAGGAGAAATTGTAATTATAATAAACACCGAAATGTTTGTTGTAATTATGTAATGTTTTTTATGTAAAGTTTATTATAATGTCCTCATATCTCATAACTACATTATAGTGTGTTATAAACCATTTATTAAATGTTTATATGCAGCTTATAAATGCTAAATATGGGGTCTCAAAGGAAAGTGTTACCACTTAGGTTAAAATGCAGAAATCACCTTGACATCCTTTCCATTCAGTTTATATCAATCAATTAATCAAATGATCACAAACCCAAATTTGTACTCATTTAATACATACAGTGATGGATTGTAATATATTAAGTGGTTATAATGGGTTTTCTACATGGATTAAAGGTAAGTGGTAAAAACTACTTACAATTTATAAAGTCAACATTACAGCCACCATTTAATTCATTTTCATATTAACTCAGTTATAAGTCTAACTTATCATTTAGTATTTAACGGTGCCAGGAACCCAAATTACAAGAAAAATGACAAGCGCTTATAAAAATTTACAAATCTTTAGTGATAATCACTTATAATATTATTACAGAACAATTCAAGGCTGTAAAAAATATGGTTTCACATTTCATGCACAAATACAGCAGAAAAAGGTGCCTTTTTTATGGTTTGCAAACATGAAAGTGATACTGTGTGAAAGCCCGCAGCCACACTTTACACTTCTCAGCTTGTCTTTACATGATATATAAATGAAGTTATGTTACTATAAATAAAACATGTTCAGTGTATTCACCAATGAATAAACAGATTCCAGAGAGGGCAAATTCAGGGACTCACCTCAAATTTGGAATACATTAATGGAATATTAATGGAATTTTACTGTAATTGAAAATGAACACCCTTTTAGGATATAAATTAAAGGATGCCTTCATGTTATTTTGTATTATTGTAATATTTGTTGTATATTGTATTCAAACATTTTCCCTCTTAAACCATGCAGATAACAAATAAAAACCCATCATCAACCCAACCAGTTTTCACTTCACTTTACTTTGATGGCCATGTGATGAGTTAGTGGAATATGTGACTATTTAATAAATCATTATTAATCAGTAAATTTATGGTTTTAAAGCTAAAAAAAACCCCAGATTCATCCTGCAGATGGAGGGATGAAACCGGTGATCCTCTGATCACTCCTCTAACCTTTAGGCAACTTTATAAGTATTCTATAAGTCAGGTGTTATTAAGTGCTTTGTTCTGTTCTCATGTTAAAGCACTATACTGTATTCACAGTCCATAGTATGTGTTCTTTATTGTTTGTCCATTTCTTTCCTGTATTGGAAAGAAACTTAGTGGAGGCTATATTGAGGCTGTTAAATGCATAGAGGGACAGCCGATTCTGTTTATGGGCGTTTGTCTTTCAGTTTTTCATGTGAAGAAGATGAATGAAGATACATCAAACTTATGAGTTAGTTTTCAGTGACAGTGGACGTATATATGCCTACACTATCCATGTACAATGTATGAAGCTGTTCCAAATTGTGGTTAAATGTGTGTCACTTCAACGCTGTGTCTTCATGTCTGTAACAGCACGTGGTTTCTCCAGAGATGCTGCAAGTCTGAGGAGAACTCTATCAGCATCTGAGGAGAACTTCCCAACAGGTAACTTCATAGCAATGGTGTAGTTTTTAGTAAATCGGCTAAAACATGTAAAACCACTGGTATGTTTTTAAAATAGAATATGTATATATATATATATATATATATATATATATATATACATACACAATTTTGATTCAGTAATAATGCAGGAATCACCTTAAGGCCCTTTCTGTTTTATTTTATATCAATCAATTCATCAAATTACCACAAACTAACTGCCAAACAGTGAATGGCATGGCATAGAGGTAACTGACTATTAACTCCCCATTCCTAATTTTCTCATGATGAGCAGGCAACCCCCCTAAAACTTTCATTTAGGACAGCAAGGCTCATTTTTGCAGGAACGTCCACTCACAAATCCCTTAAAATACCCTTAATGAATTCTTAAATTTACCTTTAAAAACATACCAAACACCTTGTTTACTTTGTCCATTGTGTAAACCAAATATCTTAATTTCAAAAGTTTTTAATTATCAAATGAAGCGTTGTAAGAGTTACACAAGTTACAATTTAAGGTGATATTAAAGTTGATATTTTGATTTTACATAAGGGGTCGGAAATATTTTCAGGGGCTAAATTTGAGCTAAATTAATATATACAGTAATGGATTGTAATATATGAAGTGATTATAATAGGTTTTCTATATGAATTAAGGGTATAAAGGGGTAAAAATGAGAATTTATATTTTTCAATTAAGGTGAAAATTCAGGGTTTAACCCCGTACTTGAAATTAATTAATGGAAAAATCAATATATAATAACTCCACAAGAGTAAATCACCTGAATTTTAATTTGATTGAAAATTTAAGGCTGTTTTAAAGTATAAATTAATGGATGTTTTCGTGTTATTTAGTCAATTGTCTCTTTTTTTGTTTTCTTTTTCTTTTGTATCCTGTAAAAGCTCTTAAGCAGCCCCTACATGTATATACTGCCATATGTATTACAGCCAATTATATGATTTGAACAACAAACATACTGATATTTTTGCTCTACTTGAGTCCTGCCACTTTTAGAACAGAATTGTTAAGTTGACCTAAAGGTGACACAAGTGGCTTAATAATAAGGTTTAATAACTTAACTGCACAGGAATCTCATGTGGAGCATGGGATCTCACTAAATTTCACTGTAATCCACCTATTAGATTTTGATATTTGTTGTTTGAGATGTTTTTGGTCTGAGGGTCAAGTGAGGAAATTTAGCATAAAATATTACTTGTAGTAGTGCTGTCAACCTTACCCAACCCCTAACTAGTCATATGCAAACATATGACCTGTAAAAGTGAAGTGACCTCAGTGGACAGTCATGTGAGAGACTTTGCAGTGTTTTATACCTTGAACTTCTGAGCTCCTCTGAAGTCATTTATTAATCTCTGACTCAGTCACAGTGTCATCATCACACGACAGTGGCAGAATGTATTTTAATCATGTGGGTTGGTCTTCATATTTAAATCTTACACCAACATCCATCTAAGCTTTCTAACCACTCATCTCACTGACCACATAACAGGAATGTAAATTGTTGGTCAGCCCTGTTGTGCATTTCATCAGGTTTGTACATATTGTGGTGAATTATATTATATGCTTTACATGGTTCATGGTTTCATGATTTAACTTCCCTTTTCTTAGTAATATCAATATCCTACTGTACTGTTTACATACATCAAATATGTACTTTTTTGTTGTTGTTGTTGTTGCTTCATACTTTCTGTCCAACAAGTTCTAAATCCAAAATAAATTGGTAGGGAGATAAGGGACAACCTTACTTCGGATCTCTTTGCAAGTAAAGATTTTCTTTTAAAATTCTGTCACACAAATACAAAAAAATTCTTTTTCTTGCACTACTATTATATTTAAGTATTATTTGTGGTTTAAAAAGTGGTACTTATATTGCAACACTGTATTTTGGATTTTATTGCATCAGTTAAGTGTCACAGTTTGACACAGCAGCAGTAACAGCTCAGCTCATTCTTTCTCAGCAAATACTCACAAGAAAGGGAGTCACACTTAACAGCCTATGAGAGTAAAAAAAAAAACATATATTACTCTGAGTTAAAAAATAAAAGTGGTTCTTGTAAAGATACACTTCCTGGTTTTGTTATAGCACCCAGCAACAGCTAAAAATTTCCAGTTACCTTTGTCCTAAGTGGAACACACCTAGAGTGAGAGTCACAGTGAAACTACAACTTACAGCCTATCAAGTGAGGTGGAGGAACTGTGGATATAATTATAAAACCAGGATCTTTAAAATGTATTTAAAATATAAACTGCACAACTGCACAACATTACAAACTATTTCACCATTCTTGTGCAATACAAAATTAACAGTATGGACAAAAAGCATACTGTAATGATTTAGTATTGCATGTTTATAAAGTTGATGGACTTGCAAGAAGCACACATAGTTATGTAATTTAGTTTTAAAAGAAAAAAAAAAAAAAAAAAAAAAAATATATATATATATATATATATATATATATATATATAATCAAATCTTTTTTTCAACACCCACTACTTTAGAAAACTATTAATTTGTATCAAGAATAATAAATGATTGATTTTTAGAGGATGACTGATACAGAACCAGTAAAAAAGCTGATAAAGATATATCAGCTGATATAATATTTTTAAAATAACCATAAAACATAAACACATATTTTAAGGATACCTTAAATGTGTTACTTAAGGAGTTGTGACCAAGATATGAACTCTGGGGGGACATTTAACAATGTATAGGCCTAAATAAACTTGTTTCTTGTTACTCATTGGCTGATATACTGTATATGCTGATACCAATTTATCTTTAAAATAAGTAATAATTACATATCATTTCATGGGTTAGAATGACCCCCCGTAACACACACTAAAATGTGATGTTTTTATGTACATGGTATTTTGCTACACAGTAAATGTATGTTTTGTGCTCAGCTCTGCCCGTGCTGCTGGATGTGGTCAGGGGTCCTGAGCGTCTTCCTGCAGACGAGGAGTCACAGGAAATGCTGAGAGGGAAGCTGCACATTCTGCAGGCTGACAGCACCGAGGTCAACGCTCTATTCATGGTACAGCACATGCAAACACACAGAACTGGCTGACAGGCCTATATTCTACTCTGTTTTATCTGCAAAAAAAAAATCTACTTACTTCATAAATTATGAATAAAATCAGAACATAAAGGCTGTCTGTCTGCTTGTTTTGCAGTTCTGCCTCCTAGTGGACAAAATTCAAGTAATGCAGCTTTAAGTTTTGTGTTGAAAATTGTTATATTTAGGTTAAAAAGACATTTCAACTAAAATCTATCCTTTCAGTATCAAAAACGAACTCCCACAGACCTTAAAAGTGGCACTGATAAGTTGTAACCTGTCATCGTTTGTGAGAATAGTGGCTGTGGTCCACTTTGATTCATGTAACAATGAATTTGAATGGTAACAAGTTTTTACACTAAAGAAGCATCTAAGCATCTCATTTCAGAAAATAATTTGTTCAGTAATGGTCATTAATTGGCCAATAATGGTCCGTTATGATAGCACTGTGATTCCAATGATGACAGTATATGCATATGAACCACCATCCATTTTGAAAAATCACTTAAAACTGCAGTGTGTAACTTTTACATATAAATGGACATCCATTCCATTCAAGCCCTTGCCAAATTAGTTCACACAATGCTAATTAAGCCTATCACTGCCAGGTATATCTCTCTGTATTTCAAAGAACCACAGAGATTTTAATCTGGTGTCGGGTTTCACATTCCCGCACTGGCTGGATGAATGCATACTGTGCATGCTCTATGGGCAGGGCATGCGCACTAGACAGCCGAGCCGGCTAACTTCCAGTTAGCTCTCTGCTAACTTGAAAACTTGATAAAATAATTTAATAATGCGGCTCCTCTAGACTTTCCAAATGTTATCGGATGGAATCGATCAAATTCTGATAGTGAACTGAGTCATTTCGTGGGAGATGTGTGATGCTCAAAACAATATATCCACAGTTTTACAGCTGCAACAGTAGCGATGGAGTAGGCTTCATTGGAGCCTATGACATGAGCACGTGTCAACAGTGTTTTCAGTCCAGTCCCAGTCAAAACAAAATGAATGTTTTAGCAAAAATAAATACAATACAAAATAAATACAAAAATCTGTTATTAACTAAATCTTCTCTTTTCTCTGTCTGTCTGTAGGAGTTGTCTGCTCATCTTGTCTCCATCAACAGTGAAGACAAAGTGATTTTTGTGACTTTTAAAACATTTGAGGAAATATTGAAGTTCACCACATATTATACAACAGGTAGGTTTGGGATGTAAGAACAAAATAGTTGCCAGTAGCAGTAAAATTAACTTTGAAGTTAATTATTAAAATATTTACCTGTGAATTGTAGTGTGCAGTATGTCAAAAAGCATTTTGCATCATTATTTACTTTCCTGACCTATGATGTACTGGATAGGACACGACCACAAAATGTAATGTCACTACTATTACTTCTGCTATTGCTGTTGTAGCTACTGTCAGTAAATCTACTGCGACTACTGCTACTGCTGCTGCCACAAGCACAAGAATTCCACTATTTGCAGTTTAGAATATGAGCATAAAGTATGACCTTTATGCGCATCCTCCTCTCTTCCAGGTTTCCTGGGTCAGTGCATGGAGAATCTGTTGTTAGACGAAAAGTTCTGGCTCAGTTCTTTGGAGGAAGACATTGCTATAAAGGTTTCCATTCAGGAGGACACACTCAATCTTCTCTACAAAGGCATCCTCATGCAAGAAGGTAGATGATGAAGTTCAGTCTTTTGAGTTGCTCTGCAAATTGATGTCAGTTGCCTGCTTGGCTGCATTACTGCACAAAGTCAGATGTTTTCAAGCGCTAATGCATTTACAGCATCAAGCAGTGGCTGATAGAAGGTGGAGAAAGAGGAAAACATCATTTCCAGTATGTGGCTAAAACTTAACTCAAAGGATTAGGGTTAGGTCCCTGTTCAAAGATGGTCTTCGTCTCAGAGATTAATGTCCTCCTTGATCTTTCTCCGGCCTCCAGTATCTCAATTTCAACATGCAGTCACAGCATAAAAAATAGTGGTAAGAACCCTCCTAAACAGAGCAGAACATCTTGTCGGTGAAGAGGAGGACAAGTGCAGCAGGATGTGCAGTTGGCCAACAGGCACAGGAATGGATGATCAAAATCTCAGCCAGACTTAAGACCGCTGCTAAATCAATGGGGACCACTAGAAGTATCTCGATGAAACTCCTATACATGGACTGTCAGAACATCTAGACTCTTTAAGGGTGCTTTCACTGCTTTGGTTAATTTGGTCCATACCAAGCAAAGAAAAATATACATTGTTGCCTTTTGGTTCTGGTCCACATCATGTTCACAATGGCTGAGAAAAGAAATTGACCAAAATCTCTAATTATGAAGTTATATGGACTGACAGGTAGCTCATTTATTAGCGACTGTCATCCTGCACCATCATCACTACATGGACCAACTTGGGAATTCCAGTGACCTTAGTAGACTTTAAATATCTATGTTCTCTGGTGTTCACAAAGAGCTCAACAATAAATAGCTGATTATAAGCATTATTAGTTAAGAATGCAACTGGACCTTGTGTATCATAAATAATGATGAACAGACAAACCAGTATAAAAGGAAGTGTTTTGTACTGTAATATTACGGGGAAAGAAATTTTATTTGGGAACCGCAAATACATGGAGTGGGACATAAGCTCAACACCCTTCTTGTATTGATATAGGCTATACATTATTTATACAGATAAAGAGATTGCAGTTCATGATCATCAGATGGTTTAATAGTAGTTTAGCTTTTGAATTAATGATAAAATCACATATCTGCTATCGTGAAATGCTGTGGTTGGTCCATTTGCTTTGACACCACAAATGAACCGCACCAGAGTCTGCTTTGAAGTAGACCATGACATTCCTTTGCAGGCAGTCTCAGTCTGGTTGTTTGGTCCACACCAAAGATCAACTGATAGCTTCACACTAGCCCAAAAAAATAAACTAAATGGGCAAAAGCATCAGAGTTCAATTGAATCAAAACTAAACTGGTTAGATATAAAAGCAACCTAAGTGACAAAGAGTCAACACCACAAATCAGTCAAAACCTTAAGATCTCTGCTTGTACAGCCTAAAGACAGGACCCTCCTAAGAGGAAGACTGGGTTGGTGTATGACGTCATCACGACAACACATGTGAAAGGTGTTGGGATCCCTACTGCCTGTGAACACCAGACCAAAACCCCTTACAACATCCATTGAGCAGAAGTCAGTCATTGACCGAGAGTCAGTGGACGCCTGTTGAAAGATCAGGGAGGACATTCACATCTGACAGTGGAGACCATCTTTGGACAGAGACAGGAGTCACCATCTCTGCCCATATACAACAACCTGTTATTATGTGACTGAAATTTCACTCTTAGGTCACATGATAACACCTGAGCCAACTCCATTAGTATTATTTGTACTAGATAGAGGCTTCAAAAGCACTATCATTAGTTAAAATTCTAATCTTTATTTGCAGGAAACAGCAACCTATTTACTATATTTTCAATTTTGCCATATGTTGATGTTGGTTTGCTGTTAACATTTGGTATGTGTGGATCAGAACATGCTCAAGTTATCATTGCAACTATAACTACTTCATAATTAAATATTATGTAATAATATGTAATAATTAAAATAAGTGCAAACATTATCATCATTAATGTTGCCTTTTTATGATGTTAAAAACTGAATGAAAAACATATACTAATGAAAAAAGTAAAAGAAATGGCCATTCACAGTTACATTTCACTCACTCTTTCTCTGTGTCCTCAGGTTCACTGTTTGCTAGTTGTATTGCCAACCAGATGTTTGACAGCTCCACCTCTGGAGGAGACCTGTACCTGGAGCAGGGAGACATAGCCCAGTTTGAGCCTCCCTTCCTGGGCTCAGGCTGGACCGTGTTGTGTCTGGCTGATGCAGCCCGGGGCACTGCACCCAACCCTGCACTGGAGCCAGTTATCCCTTTCCATCAGTGAGTAACATCCACACATAGGAGTGTGTGGACTTACTTGATGACGTGATCATGACCAATCTCACTGGTCTGTGATTATACAATTCAGGTTGTTGTTTTTCTCTGTGGTCATATGGTGCCATCTATCCACAGATGGTTTCTCAAATCTTGTGCAGAGAGCATTTTAGTGGGTGATGGGAAACCTGCCTGTGACTTCCCTCTGCAGTGTGGTAAGTGCAGTAAAAGCTGTAGAGAATGATTTCACCAATATATCCAAATGAGAGAGAATATGAGATTGCTAAATATAATCTATACAAGCATAAGCTGGGGATCGAACCGCCAGTCTTCTGACAACCTGCTCTACCTCCTGAGCCACAGCTGCCCAAGACGCAGTAAAGCCGCAGTCAAGGCAATAATTTTACACAATAATTTAAATTGAAGAAAGCTTCTTGATTATGTTTCATTTCTTGCCAAATATTTTAGTATGTGTGAAACATGGGGTTGATTTGGCCTAAGGATAAATTTCACCATCACTCCTGAATAAGACCCCAAGATACTTAAACTCCTCACTTGGGTCTCTGGTCTCCTGATATTTGTCTGCTTCAAGAGTCCCCTACATTAACCAAGCCCAAAAGGTCTGACGGCCAGGTCTGACTCAGTTGTCACAGATGACCCTCAGGCCACAACTCTGTGCGGTCACATTCACATCTGAGGCTATAAACATTGCCCACTCCCATTCCATGTCCCCAGCCTCCCTCGTGATGCAGAAGATGTTCTTCTGGAAGTGGGAGCTGAAGAACTCTGAATAGTGACTAACAGAATGAGATCATGGAGACAAGCTGCTGAAACAAGTTTGCCAATAGTGGCTCAAGGAGGGGCGCTCTGCTTCTGCTACATCACAGCCTGTTGTGGACAGAGAGGAAACACGATGCACACCTGGCACAGCAGCAGAGATTTATTGAGATCAGTTCCACAGATCTACACATTTACCAACTTTGTATTTTGTTATGGACATGCTGTGTGGTAATGGTGCAACAGGTATGCAGGCTGTATGCAGGTTTCACAATCAGGCTCCAAATGGTTGTGCCAGTGAAATGTTCACCAGCCAAATCTGCGTTTTCTGTCTTCTACTTCTGAAACTATTGTTTGCATTTCACTAGTGGTAAAGTTTTTCTACATTTTTACCATCACGGCCCTCTTTGCAATGAGAGACAGCTCTCTCCACTGCTGCACCACTCCAACAGAGCTTTCCTTATGTAAAGAAATGGGGTCATGGTAGTATGCTAGTTAACGATAGTGGGCACACACCTGCCAATTTAGAATGATTCTGATTCACTAACATATGCATGGTGGTAAAAAAACAATTGGCCGGTGCACACGTCGTGAATCCAACGGTAATTTTGCCTGCAAACTTATTTTGTGCGCAAAGTAAGAACATTTCTATGCACATATTAGTGAATGAGGCCCAAGGTGAGTAGCCTGGTCATCCGGAGGAGCTCAGAGTAGAATTGCTGCTCCTTTGAGAAGAGTCAGTTGAGGTGTGCGGGCATCTGATTAGCATTCCCTCTTGTACCCAAATGGGAAGAGACCCAGAGTGACCAGCATGATCAAGGCAGATGGCTGCTCGGTTCTGCTTGAGGTTTCTTCCCATTAAAGAGGAGTTTTTCCTTGTCGCTGTCGCCAAGCGCTTGCTCATGGGGGAATGTTGGGTCTCTGTAAAATAAAGAGTACAGTCTTGACATGTTCTCTGTGAAAAGTGGCCTGAGATGTTATGATTTGGTGTCATATAAATAAAACTGAATTGAATTGAATTGAGTAAGACCCAGAACATGCTGGTGGGATTATATATCCCATCTGGCCTGGGATCGCCTCCAGGAACAGCTGGAGAATGTAGCTGGGAGGAAGGACAAATGGGCAACCTTCGGTAGCCCACTGCTGGACGAGGTGCAAGATGGACTGATGAATGGATGAAATTGAAAAATCTTCAGTGAAAAAAGGAAATGTTTAAACAAAAATACTCCAGTTGAAGGCATAAATAGTAAAACGTTCAATTAAAAAGTGTGAAGCATTATCTCTGTCCCTCTGCATACCTCCTCTTTCCATCCCTGCTGTCCTGCTCCATTCAGCCAGGGGAACCTGTGTGGCCACTGCAGACTATGATGCCGAGGGTCCAGATGAGATGAGCATGGCAGCCGGTGATCGCATCATCATTGTGGGACTTCTGGTGTCTTGTTTTGATTGGTTCACAGGGAGGAAGGAGGTAACAGGAGAAGTGGGTCTGGTCCGGACAAACCTGGTGAAACCCTCTAGTAACACTTACAAGTGAGTGTATCAACAATATTACTATGTCAGCACTTTTACCAAGTGAGTTATACTGTATGTTTCAGTTGGTGTGTCAGTAAAAGGGAATATCTGAGCCAATTATGAATCATTCTAAAAATAAGCATAAAAATGTATGTACTATATGTAATGCAATGTAAAATGTATTGTTTTAGATGTTTATATTTCTGTTTATATAATTATTGTTTTTCTCTTATCAGTGTATGGTTAGGAGCATTTAAAGAAAAAGGTAGTTAATCATTTTACAATAAATTCAAATGCTTTATGTTCTTCTATCACCCTTCCAGTTCAGCAGATATTTTTTTGGATGGAGAGGAAGGGACATTCTTCTGTCTGCAAGAGAGCAAAGTCATAGAGGAAACAACTGCCTTATTGAAGAAGAAATCACAAAATGATATTGGTCATAACTACAAACTAGGTAAGACGGAAAGGTCTCACCAATTTATACAGATTTTCCATTTTCCCTGTTTCTATTTTGGATACAAACGTTTGTGCATGGTAAATGTTTAACTTCCTCCCTAGTTAATATGCCCCCATGTCAGCAGCTTATTAACATGTTCAATGTGAATGGTGGCTCAGCTTAAGCACCACATTAATTTATTTTTATGGACTTTTTTTGAAATACAGATCTGTCAAAAAACTGTACCATATGCAGTTACTCAAGTGACTTAGGATCCAATTTGGTGGCATATTTTCATATTTTCTAGGTCAAAACAGAAAAAAGTGACTGCAGCAATAATCCTTAAAACTGATGAGAAAACATTGGATTGGTTTGTGATGTCATGTGAAGAAAGTAAAAGCATTGGAATACTTATTGCTGCAGTTAAAAGGGAGTCAAAGAAGCCTAAATTAAAGGGTAATTCTTGTGTATTACAAGTTACACATAGTTTGTAATTTTGTATTTCATTCCTATCAGTAATAATAACGTTGTACTCACTAAGTTAATTGCTGAGCTCTGGGAATCCAGCAACATCGGAAGAAAAAAGTCTGATAGGTCAAGCAACACAAGCAGTCAGATGATTAGATATATCGGAAATAAACACCCAGCTTAGTCAAACTTATTTGGAAGAGATAACAAAGACAAAATGATTACCCAAAGTGTCCATTGCAAACATCCATCACAGTTTACAGACCCACTTCCTGCTATAATTTTGATTGTAGTTGTGTGCACACAGGGCCAGATTCACTAAGGCTTTTATGTCACAAAGCTCAAAGAAAACTGCAGCACACATTTGCACTATTTCATTTTCTTGTTAAAATTGGCCCACAGTTTTTATAAACAGACTTAATTGTTGCAATGTCACTATTTAACTAGATCACAGAACTTACTGAGTACAGTGTTAACATAATAAATAGAAAACTACAGTATGACCCAAGTTGTAATAAATCAGAACTGACCTTTAAAACCAGACATCTAAAGGTGTCAGTATACTTCAAACAAAGAGCTTGTGGAATTGTTGAAAAGCATCTGAAAGCCCCTCTACACACACCATTGCGAGGGGGCCTGCATCTGACAATTTATGCAACTTTCTGAAACCAACAACCTAATAGCCACACCCACTTAGCTTCCAGCACTTGTCATATAAACAGCCAGCTTCAACATCGTGACTGTCCAAAAGTATCCACCATCATCTCAAGTTGCTAATCAGCTCTTGCCTTTCTGTATAATGGAAGGCTTTTACAAATTTCATCAAGTGTGACCATTCTTTACAGGATAAAACACCACGCTTAGACTTGGTCAGTTAATACTTCATACTACTTAATTTCAAGCACACCCTGGCTTAATGAGTAACTTACACAGGTTGTATTCACTGACTTACACTAATGAATGCCCCTAGATCTTTCATAAAAGAAGCTTGGCAATGTATTTTTATCTGAACCTAAAAACAGAATTGTGAATAATCAGTGTTTTCTGATTTACTTACTTGTACTTGTGTATTGTTCAATCCCAGATATCATCAGTGACAAAGACTCTGAAATGAAAGTATCAAGTAAGTTCTGCTACGTAGTTTGAAATGATTTTTGATGGGTCAAAGCCATCTTAGAGAACCGTGTTTCAAAAGTATTTCAAATTTTTTTTCTCATGAATCTTTTGCAGACAGTTCTTCAAGCAAACTTGATACTCATCAGTCTCACTTGAAAACTAATATCCAGAGGATTCTCAATCAAGAAAAAGACTCATCCCCAGATTCTGTTGCGACTATGAATGGGATTCAAGAAGACTCAGCTCTGCCTGCTGAGGCCCAAAACCCAAACCCTCCCTGTTTCACTGTTCACCCAGTTGTAGAAGGAAACAACAATACAGAGAACTTCACTCCCCTCTTCTCTTTTTTGGAAGGACAAGATTACAAAGTGGAGTTTGGCACCGTGTACAGACAGAGCCCTGAACTCCTCACCTCCTCCACCTTCAGTGGTCACTCTGAAGAGGATGAGCTGATTGCCTTTCTTGGTGTTGCGAGGGAAACTGCCAGAAAGAAGCGACTCTTTTGGTCGCAGACTCGTTTGTGCTTCTTGTTGGGTAAGCTCTGTGCTGGGAGGTCAAAGTTTAGCCAGGCCCGGGTTTACTTTGAAGAAGCCCTCAGTGTTCCACGTGAAGGCTTCACAGACCTCAGGCTGCTGGCCAGCATCTATTCCAACCTGGTTGCCATATATCTTCTGCAGAAAAATACAGAAAGTTTCTTTGCTCTGACGGAGCGCCTTGTCGCCTTGTTAATGGGAATCCCAGGCTGTCTGGAAAGCATAGAGGATGATCCTGTTCTCAAATACATGCTCAAGAAAGCTGTTCTGTCTCACAACAAAATGGCAGAGGCCCAGGCTTGTTATCTACTGGCGAAGCACCACTGGACTCAAGCTGAGTCAAGCCGAGTTGTTCCTTATCTTGAGAGACTAGTTGTTCTTTGTGCTGAAGCGCACAGAACATGGAACATCTCCCCCAGCCATGGATACCTGACCCTGGGAAGGCTCTACAGCGAACTTTGCCTTCCTCACCTCTGTGTCAGTTCAGCCAGGAGAGCTTCTCTGCAGTCCTCCGCTACACTGACTGACTGCCTCAGCAGCATGGTTCTAGCTCTGGACAATGTTAACAGACTGTATGGGATCACAGAACAGGAAGCCTTCGTCCCGGCTCAATTGGCTCCATATTTACACCAAGCACTCTCTTTTCCCAAGGTCCAAGCAAGAGGAAATGACCAATACCATGTGTTGCGCTATCAGCTTACTGTCTGTCTGTGCCAACTGTTTAACAAGCAGAGAATGGCTGGACACGCTATCCGACACATGCATACTCTTATCAACAACAGTCCACCCTCACAGCGAATCCCCACTTCTGTCCCAGAAAGAAACAGTGCCCTCATCTGGCTGGCATGGCTTCACATTGACAACAACCAGCCAGAGGTTGCTCTGGATATCCTGGATGTGGTCCTAGCTTCCATGCCAGAACACTGCACAACCCCTCAAGAAGGTCTGTTGATTTTGTGGGTTTCTGTGATTACATTCTAACCTGCTACTTTGGAAATGAAACCAAAAGTGAACATTATAGGTTACTACCTAACAGTCAGTTGTAAACATCTATAAGATTTTGCAGGACTTCTGTTATGTTCAACATAGGCCTGCCATACAGTACATAGTTGTGCATGGATGCCCAATCAGGAACATTTTTGAGCATTTTATTCCTTTTTTGTGAATAGACAGTATACAGCTGACAGGAAATGAAGGGAAAGAGCAAGAGAGATATAGCTAACTGCCATGACATGCAACAAAGGTCCTCAGCCTGACCATGGAAGGTGCGATTACATGGTCAGTATCTTTATACCCTGGTCACCAGGGCACCCCATCAGTGGACAATTACAACAAGCTCAGGGTTAATTTAGTTTTGTTTGCACCTCCAAATAAGTGGTTCTGGTAATTGGTTCTGCTGGAAACTTATTTAAAACCTGTAGTTAAAAAAATTATATAGCCATTCTGTGACAACCAGACAAACTGCCAAACAAACAGAAATGACTAGGGAAATTGGAGCAAGGCTGTTGAGTATGACAGGGACTGATATTATCACCTCAGTAATGAACACACAAATTCGGTTCTTCATTTGACTGCAGTTTTCAGCTGTCTGCCCTGTGATTTGATCTTCTAGACCTGATAGACCTGATAAAAGATAAGTGGGGACATACATGGGGCGGCTGTGGCTCAGGAGGTGGAGCGGGTCGTCCACTAATTGGAAGATCGGCGGTTCGATTCCCGGCTCCTCTAGCCCATGTGTCCTTGGGCAAGACACTTAACCCCAAATTGCCCCTGATGGCTGTGCCATCAGTGTATGAATGTGTGTGAATGGTTAGCTTCCTCTGATGGGTAGGTTGGGACCTTGCATGGTAGCCCCTGTACCCATTCAGCGTATGAATGTGTGTGAATGGGTGAATGTGATTCGTAGTGAAAAAAGCGCTTTGAGTGGTCGGAAGACTAGAAAGGCGCTATACAAGTACAGTCCATTTACCATAAGTAGGAAGTAGCAAAAATGTCCAGGCCATATATAGAGACGCTCTTTTTTTTTTTGATAATTAAGTGATAAACATGAAGGGATGAATAAGGAGTAGACACTGTGCACTTCCATTAGTCCATCTTTTGTTCACACCAAATGTTTTGGATGGGTTCCACATTCTTGCTGAATAACCAAAATAAGTTGGCTGGTGCACTCATGTGAATGTTAGAACTGATAGTAGCTGAGAGAAGTGTTACGACATATGCACAATTTAAATAGATACTCCTCCACCAAAATATATTCTATTGATTCTTTTTTTCTTTTCATTGCTAGGAAATGCAGTTTTAAGTGCAGTTTGATTGTGAAATCTACCAAAATATAATATAATTCATGTCTTCCCTGAACAGAAGTTTGCAATTCTGTTCAGCAGCCAACTCTCAAATATATCCCAGCTTCTACCTAGCACTCTCTCCCTGTTTTGTGCAGTTACATAATCTAGCTAACCTCCAGACAAATTCAACCTGGTAGAATAAATTGTGCAGTATAGAATTAGAAATAGAATATTACTAAGCATTGATTTGGGGATTTTAAAAAAATGATATTTCACCTTATGAAGTGAAGAAATTTGCCATTCTTTGGAAAAACAGCAAAACATGAGTCAAGAGAAAAAAATCTAAATTCACTCCAGTCTATTCCATAGCTGTTTGAGTAAATGTGTTTTACGTCATATGAAGGTGTGGTCCTCAACATGCGCGGCGTGGCCCTTCGATGCATGGGTGACCTCCGGAGGGCAGCAGAGAGCTACCAAGCTGCTGTTGACATCTGCCAAGAGCATGAGGACCAGCCAAACTGGGCTGTAGCTCAGGCTAACCTAGGTAACACAGTATTATGTGCTTCATTGTTGATGATTTTTCCAGTGGAATTTAACTCTGTGAGATGACTCAGTGCTTCTTTATCTTCATGAAGGGCTGCTGTGTCTGAAAGCTGGAGCTAAAGAACTAGCACAGAGACACCTGACTGAGGCTGTGCAGCTCTTCTCTGAGCTGGATGAAGAAGGCCATGAGGTAAACTTCATCACAGTGCTTCTGGAGCTGGGACAGCACTATGTAAAGCAGCAGCAGCTGGACTATGGGAAAGGATGCTACGAGTGGGCTCTGCTGCTGGCTATCAATGCCAATGTTTTAGAATGTAAGTGTGTAAGTCACACAGTCACTTACATTTGGTCTGTTTTGTACTATGTTTTATTTTGCTCTTTAAATGAACTAAACTTGACTATCACTATTGCCAGGCCAGCTCACTGCAACCAGACATCTGTGCCATCTGTATGGGTGTGAGAGTCCAGACCAGGCCCAGTGTATCATCTACAGTCAGCACCAGGTCCAGCTGCTCAGACGCACAGGAGACAGAGGACAGGAGGGGGACGCACTGGAAGCTATTAGCCAGCTCTACCTCACTCTGGGCACAGACAGGTGTGTGTGAGGAGTTGGAATAGGTCAGCTCTAACATTCACTCGTGTTCTTATTTGCCCCTTTCATAGTATATGAAAATTTCAGTTATACACTAAAGTACAATGACATTTTTGATATTTCACTTTTTGAGAGGGCTTTGTATACAAGTCCTACTGAACTGCCACTAATTTGAATGCCACTAATTGAATTTGATTTTGAATTTAAAGTTTGAAGCAACAGTGTCAAATAATGTGTGTGTGTGTGTGTGTGTGTGTGTGTGTGTGTGTGTGTGTGTGTGTGTGTGTGTGTGTGTGTGTTTGTGTGTGTGTGTGTGTGTAGAAAGCAGAGGCAAATTGTATGCGTATTCATACAACAACAATAATAAAACTGAGTCTGATTCTGAAATACAAGCAGACAGGCTGTAGATAAACCCTGTAAGGTAGACAAACTGATTTTGAAGAGAAAACAGTAAAATTATTAGTTTAAGTTTACAGACCCACTTCAACTTTAACCTGCTACATTGTAGTTGTATGAATAGAGTTTTCCTGTGCAATGAAGAATTATTAGCAACATTTCATGCACATTCACTTTCAGTTTAATCTCTAAATAAAGTGGTTCAGATAATCTGGATAACAATCTGTCTGACTGCCTGAAATTAGTCTTTTAGTTATGGTCCAAACTGTTTCTTTTCATTTGATACCAGTCATATATCACAGTATATAATGTGTGATAGACAAACAGCCATGGTTGTCTCTAAATGTTCTCAGGGCACACAGGGCAGCTCTCGACTACACCAAGAGCAGCCTGGGTATTTTCATTGACCTGGGCTGCAAGGAGAAAGAGGCGTACGGCTGGCTGCATGCTGGGAAGATCTACCTCCTGCTGGGCCAGACTGAACTGGTGGATCTTTATGTACAGGTGTGACAGCAGCTCTGTAGACAGCACAGCTATTTAATGTCTATCAGCACAGTCTTTTAAACTTTAGAAATTCAACTGTGAACTGTGTTTACCTGAATGGAGGAGAGAACCAGGCCTTCATTTAAAATAGGCTTATGTTTATCTCTAATTTCCTCTGTGGTCTGTTTAGTCAGCACTTCCTCCATGTTTACCTGTAGTCTGGATACATTTAGTATAACCAATATAACGCAGTAATGTCATACTCTGCTATTCTCACTTTCTGTTTTTAACAGATATATTGTTCTTGTTCACTAATTATTTCTTCCCCTTTGACAGTTTTTTGATCACTGTTTAACTACTGTCAAAAATATTCAACACTTCCCTTATGGATGTTTCATACTAAAAGTCAGTCTTTCAGCTGCTTATTTGGCATAATCCCCCCAATCCTGGTAGTCTTTTAATGTGAAACATCTGCAAGAAGTGGTGAGTTTCACTGATGGTAACTTATCAGCTATTGAAAAAAAAATCAAATTGGAAAAGATTGTAAACAACTAATGACTGAAAACAGCTAAAGAGAGAAACCCAAAGCATCAGAGTGGTGAGAGTGATATGACTGCATGTAAGCCATCATGGGACAAGTAATACCACCCTTTCACCTTGTTGTAACTGTCTGAAATGTTTTAGAATGACAGCCTGTATTTTTGCTCATGTCATTATCAGGTAGCTCAGGATGTCGCTCTGAGCACAGGAGACACCAGGTTCATCCTGAAGCTTCTGGAAGCTGCAGGAGACATTTTCTTCAACAGCTGCCAAGACAGGGACAAGGCTATCACCTTCTACAGGGTAGAACTTGACTAAAACACCATGTTGTCATGACCCTAAGGCCTCATAATGGAGCACTCTTGATATTGATCTCAGTTGATTCTGGCATAGCTTTACATGATCAAGCCACAGTTTATAATGACTATGAATTTTGATCACACAATCGTCACATATTTCCATACTTTTCATTACTTTTTGTCATTGAGCAGCCATAGGCCAAAACTACAAAAATAAGACCTAAATAGTAATAGGGCACAATTATCCTTTCAGCGTTTAAGAATGTCCTCTGAATCTGTGTATTACCACCATGTAGGACCGTGCTCTGCCCATCGCAGTGAAGAGCAGCAGTGTTAATACCAGGCTGAGGTTGTGTAATAAGTTGACTGAACTGATGCTCAGTCTGAAACTCTATGGGGAAGCTGTGGAATTTGCTCAGACTGCACTGGACATCAGCATCACTCTGGGTACGAAAAACCTCCAACAAGGTTTTGTGGTTTTCTATGTTATATGTATTCTGTGATTTTTATTGAAACTGTGACAGATGATAGATGCAGTAGGATGACACATTTATTGAAGTGAAGTGATCAATACTACAGTCATTGCCTGTGGAAAGACTGCCAAAGTGGAGGCTGCAATACTCATTACATCTCCATAACAGGAAACTTTGCAGAAAAAAAGCATCATGAGTTACAGTAATAATATTTACAGTGCTAAAACTGAATAACCTTTTCTACATTCTGTGTGTTTTCATACAGGTGAGAGTCTGAATGAGCGAGTGGCCTACCACCGTCTGGCCTCTCTGTACCACTGTCTGGAGCAGTATGAACTGGCTGAACACTATTACCTGAAGACCCTGACACTCTGTCCAACACCTCTGCAGTTTGATGAGGAAACACTGTACTATGTCAGGGTGTATCAGACACTGGGGGACATCATTTTCTATGATCTGAAGGTAAGGGATTAGATGGTAGACAAGGGATGATTTTTCTATGTTTTAAATTATTGAACCATGTGGATCTGGAAGTTAGCAGCAACACTCAGACAATGTGAAATCCACAGATGCCTGTAGTCATCCATAGATGCATTGTTACGTGAAATGAAGACCCAAATATCATCATAGTAACAGCTGAAAAGAGCTTTCAAAGCAGCTTTTACTTTGAATTTTGTCCCATAACAATACTCAGAACTATCAGGGCGGAGTTTACAGTGCTAAATATCAGTGATTGGTTAAACACAAACCTCAAGACTACTACAACTTACAACAGCTTTAGTCAAACAATAGGAAGAAATGTGCAAAAGAGAATTCTAGTTGAGTTCTTAGATTTAGTTCCAATGACCGTAGTACCTGGAATGTCTTTGGTCCATTAAAAATGGAAAAAATATTCTAACAGCTCAACACATTGGTCTTAAACGTTAGCTCACAAGCTAGTCACCAACACATCCAAGACTTACCATGGTTTTGTTCAGAGTTATTAAAAAGTCTCTTTATGGACACAAGTGCAGTGCCTGTTCAAAATACACCTGTTCGGAACAGGCAGATTACTTTGCGAGAACCACACATATATGTCAATTGAAAACGTATCAGTTAAAACGATACGGATTTCATAAATTAAATGGTTTTAATCCAGATAGAAATTTCACCAGTGAGACTAAACTGAGGTTGAACCGTAGAGCCAGTTTATGGCCTTCCTTGGTTGATTCTGCTGCGCCTCTGTTTATTTCTCCTGTGTGTGCTCATTCTTCTCTCTTGGGCAGTTCAATTTAGCGGGGCGCGTGACTTTGTACCGCTCAGCAAGTCAGAGCCCAGATGCCCTGCCCTGCTGTGATGTGATCATGTTTATATCAAACAGCCCCCACTGCACTCAGACACTGAGCTGACTTGTTTATTTTAAGTTAATCAATGTGTCGCATGTCCAAACAACTTCACACTCAACACTGCACTTCCTTTGGCCCTCAGCAGTTCATCCACCAAGTGTGAGTTTGAGTCAGAGCCCAGAAGCCCCACCCCACTGCGATGTGATGGTGTTTGTATCAAACAGTCCCCTGCACTCAGACAAAGAGCTGAGCGACTCGCTCGTCTGTTCACAGTTTATTAATATTAAACATGTCACGTGTCCAGATTGCACGAAAAGAGCGTCTGTCTCCACAGTAAATCACCAGTTGAGTATTTGATGGTTGTTTATTAGTGCTTTAGAATGTAACCGCCATGAAACAATCAGAAAATAACGTTGTATTTCTGTCATTCACAGGCTTTCTCTCTCTCAGAGAAAGCTTTCCAGCCCGTCTCCCTGTCGCTTGCTCATGCTCTCAGCGCGCTCGTCCGTTTTCTCATCTTCTCTTGTCTTTTTTAAAATCAGTCAGGAAACCCGGAACAAAGTCTAACTTTTAACATTATCAAACGAAGAGGGATGTCATCCCCTCGTCTCTCTCATGGGAGGGTTCAGCTCTGATCATGACATGCAGTAGCAGAGCCCAAAAGCCCCACCCAGCTGCTGCAGAGCAGAGTCGCTGATAGCTTGTTTATTCAAAGTTTAAATTTTTTAATATTTGTCGTGCTGCGTGTCCAAATTTCGCCAAATTCGACACAGCACTCCCTTTTTCCCCAGCAATGCACCCACCAAGTGTGAAATCAGTCTGATGAATCATTCAAGAGATGCGCAAAGGACGCACAGATATACAGACATACAGACCGAGATTCCTTGCCTAAGTAGACAGATGACTTAATGTATGGAAGCAGAGATTAGCCTCCTGGTTACAATATTTTTAAATTCTCAAGATCACAAGACTATT
The DNA here is from genome assembly GCF_910596095.1 of Thunnus maccoyii. Taxonomy (NCBI): domain Eukaryota; kingdom Metazoa; phylum Chordata; class Actinopteri; order Scombriformes; family Scombridae; genus Thunnus; species Thunnus maccoyii. Next base: position 1,038,422 of record NC_056554.1, on the reverse strand, counting down.
AATTTGTTACTTGGGATGATAAAATTGTTTTTTCTTGTCAAGGAGAAAATGCCCAGAATGTGCCACAACATTCTGTTCACATTGGGTATGACTCACATGCATCTTGAGTGATGACATTAGAGCCCATGTCTCGCGTAATCCTGGTAATCCAAGAGAAGAGAAGATGGATATGTCCCAAGTCAAGACCAACAAGATCCAAGTCAAGTCCAAGTCCTAAACTTTGTGTTCCAAGTCCTAAACAAGTCATTATGCGTGAAAGTTGAAGTCAAAGTCGAGTTGTCAGTTTGAGTTGTCAAGTCTTTTTTGATTTTGTAACTTAAGTCTAAAACTATCTGAATCATGACTGGAGTATGACACAAATTCAAGTCATGCGACTCAAATCCACTGCATTTAACATGATAAAATTAAGTCATTATTTTGAATGAATAATGTTCATTTTCTCCAGATAATGGGAACATTCTTATCTCAAGAAAATTACTTTGTTACCCCATGATAAAAAAATTAATTCGTTTTGATCTTGTAATAACAAGATTTTAAAATATAAAAAAATTGCTACCATGACCTCTCAGCTTCCGCATCAACCAAGAAGCTGTGATTAAATTACAGTTTTGAAGAACCCATACATTTTGCTGTTGTCTCTACAGGACCCATTCGATGCTGCAGGCTATTACCACCTGGCACTTGCTGCAGCCATTGATCTGGGCAACAAGAAGTCTCAGATGCAGCTGTGCACCCGCCTTGCCACCATCTACCACAACTTCCTCATAGACCGGGAGCTCTCTCTCTTCTTTTACCAGAGGGCAAGAGCATTCGCTGCAGAGCTGAACGTGAGGAGGATTAATATCTCACCGGATCAGCTATATGGTAGCACCTCACATTGCAAGACCACAGGACAATAGGAAAGACAGAAACACATTTGGAAGACTTTTTCAAGCCTTTGTTTCACGGGAAAATCTTAACCTTTGCTAGATACATGAAAAAGACAAACTTCAGCAGATGGCTGGACAAATGTTCTTTTTTGGTACAGAAAAATTATGCATCATGAGAACCACTTCATTAATATTAAATCACAGATTCAACTGATCACAAAGGAAATTTTTAAGACCTTACTGGGAACAATGATGAAGGTCTGGGTTTTAAAATTGTATGCTTGCACATGAAAAAGTCAAACTTTTAGATAATAAGAGTGTGTTGTCACCTTTTAAAATGGGATCCTAAAAGTGATGAAGTAGATGTATACAATTTTTTCACTTTCTATTTTATTTCTTTTTAAAAACAACAAAACAGAACATGTCAGGGATGCAACATTAATCAAATTAGGTAGACACATTTCTTAGCATACACTGCTATCCTACCATGTGCACATATGTACTAAATAGACAAAACTAGCCATTAACCCGCTTAAATATCCCAAACAAAATTTAACCTTAAAGAAGACAGAAACAAGGGGGAAATGCCAGAATACATTTACAATGGTAAGATCAATCTAGTTCAATAAAGATTACCGCTGGCCACTCACAGCCAAAAGGGGAGACAAGTCTTTATTATATACAGAAAACTTGATTCTTGAGTGATCTTGATTAGAGCTGGTACAGATTTTGATTGATCCCTTATAAACAGAAGTACATCATCTGTATATAATGAAATTTAATGTGTCTAATATGTATTTGACTGTCCTTTCTCTTACAGTTTCAACTAGTCTCTATGACCAAAGCAAGAGAGACAGGTGACAGGCCGTGTTTTCTATCTCTAGCTATAGGAAGTTTCTGAGATGACAAGCCATTAACCAATACAACAGGTGCATGAAGCAGTTTGGCCAATTCAAAGAAAATAGTGTTAAATACATGCTAATGGAAGGACATTATATAATTTAATTAAAGCTGGTACAGATTTTGATTGATCGTTCATAAAGAGAAGTACATTATCTGCATATAATTAAATTTTAGGTTTCTAGTATGCCATTTAGCTGGTATCTTGCTCTTACAATTTCAGCTAGCTCTTTGACCAAAGCAAATAGTAAGGGAGATGGGGAAAACCATTTTTGTTCCTATTTATTTAAAATACATTACCAATGCTGCATCTTGTGGAGATTCATAAAGCAATTTGACTCAATCAATAAAAATATTGCCAAAAGGTAGCTCATTAAGTGTTCTAAATAAGTGCTCCCACTCTATTCAGTCAAATGCTATATGATTTCTTCTGGTGTCCTTTTTGTAGTGTTGAGCAAATAACTGCAATGTGTAAAAGAGATATTCAAACAGTTGTTTGAATCCTGTAGAACATTATATTTGCAAGGGCAGATATAGGAAACAGAAGCCACACTGAACCTATGTCACTGCAGAGACTGAGCATCCTGACTTTATGGATTTTTTTTATTTTTGAAAACATGATCCACTGTCTCCAGGTACTTATAATAGATTTGAAAAAGGAAGTATCTTGCAAACGAATGGATGTTTACAACAGTTTACCTCTTTAAGAAGCTATCCTCTGTATAACCTGTAACCTGGATGCCTGAGAATCCTCATAGAGCCACTGGATTTGACCTGTAAGTGCCATCCTGTTAGAATCAAACAAAAGCTAACAAAACAGCTGGAAGAAACATTAAGATCAGATTTCAAACCTAACCTGCACAAAATCAGGATTTTTTTTTCTCAATGCTCAACCCAATCTCCAGAAGAAAATGTTGGTTAGGGTTAGGGAAAGATAATGGTTTGGGCTAGAATAAAATAAAAAATAAAATAAAAACGGCTGATGTCTCACTAAAAACACCCTGTTTTCTTGCCAGAAAAATGACTACAAATGTCCTGACATCTCGCTAAAAACACCCGCTTTTGTCGGTTGAAAATGGAAGCAGGCATTGGTTTCGAGGTGGTCTCAAACCATACTCTCTGCTGATTTCCAACTTGCTGCCAAGAAACTTACTAACAATCCACCGACCCCTCCTCCTCCTAATATGAAAGTCAGCTCATATGGATTGCATGTGAACTACGTCACTTTCGAAATCATGAGATATGTTTTGCTGAAATTTTGATATGATACGTTTTGTAGAAATGTTGATATGCGACGTTTTGTAGAAATGTTGATATGCTATGTATTACACGTGCTGAAACATTTCTGTGGTTTGCAGAAACGTACAATGCCAACATTTTATTCTGGCAACCAGGCTGCAATGCTTGACCTATACTAAGACCTGTCCCTTGATTCATGTGAGTTCAGTAGTTTTGTCATCAACAACCTTCCATATGAAGAACCCATTAGTAAAGATAAAGCAATTTAGAGAAAGTTTATGTGGTATCATGGGTGAAATCTTTAAATACACAGTACAGTATTCTGTTATGTGGACTGCCATATACTGTACACTGGTCAATTGCCACATGCTGTATAATATGCATCTATCATTACAGTTTATGTTATCAGCAGTCATGGCGGGAATGTTTCAGTGTCACCTATGTGTAGAGATTAAACTGGGATATGATTTAGGACTATCAGAGGTGGCGATCGTGATTGTATGGAAAGATGAAACAGGCCACATTTAGCCTCAGAATCTATGCATAGTATGTATGCTATAATATGGTGTATGACTGTGTGTGAAATCTGAGATGCATCCTATAAACCACTCAGGCTTGTCATCTGTCTTGCAATAACCTGTTTTAAAATTACTGACTGACCAACACAGTTGTGTAATTTTAAATTAATAACACTCGACTTGAAGTTATTTTTAAGATAGACAACAGCACCAGTCCTTTATTCATATGCCTGAATATGACCTACAGTATGTTTATCCTAGGGGAGAGTACACCAACCTACCATGAAACCATCACAGCACTGAATTTATCCATCTGTCCATATTTTCTAGGATTGAAGGTGCAAATACAATGGTATTCAGCAGTTCAGTGGTGAGTGCATAAATTGTACACATTAACATAGCATTTTAGTTTTCTTAGCTGCTACACTGTTCCTTGGATCCACCCTTAGATCCACAGATAGGATGCCGGACAGAAAAACCTTGAGTTCTCAGTATCTCAGGTTTCCTTCAAATTTAAGTGTTTGTTGAAACAAAGATCCTCTGGGTATCTTTTATTCTTTCAGGTTTATTTTACATTAACTTTTCTCACCGTTTCTGTAGTTTTATTTGGTTTCACAGGTCTTTGATGAAACTATGGGCCTGAAGAGAAAGCACAGTATTTGTTTTCTTCTGATTTGACCTCAAATATAAAATACTATGTTCACATAAACCTCCTTGTGACAATCTAAACTACATTCTAACCCTAACAGTGTCCCTGGAATGTGCAGTAATTTTTGTCCCCTTGCAGTATTTTTTGCCTTTCCTAGGTCTCAGCAATTACTTAGGTGAGAACAATCATCATATCACATTAATTCTGACCTGTGCACCTAAATGTATAAGATAGAAAAATCAACTTGTCGGTTACTTTAGTGAGGCAATGGGTATTTCCAATGAGCCAGAATTCTTTGCCACTGAAGCCATGAACTTCCTCTGGAAGACCCCCCCCCCCCCCCCCCCCCCCCATCTGTCCTACTCATCCCCAAGTATTTTGGCTAAGTGGTAACACTTTTCTTTAAGCCCACCTATTTATCATTTATGATTAGTATATAAACATTTAATAAATGTTTATAACACATTATAATGTAGTTGTTAGCAGATATTAGTGTTTATGAATGTATTTGCCAACAACTGTAACTCATAAGTGCAGGTTGCTGTATAAACAGATAATGAGTGCACATGAAGAAGCAACACAAGAAGAAGACCATGCTGACCCAACCACCCAGTGAAGTGAGTTGATGCTGCAGGAGACGAGTGGAGCACCTGTGGACAAAAAGTTGAGTTCAACGCTGTTCAAATAAGTCTTGTGTCCTTTCTCATTACTGGAAACTGAAGGCATTCAGTTAATGTTGTAACCTGCAACTGGTACAGCCGTAAGGCCAACAAGTCATTTACCTTCAAATCCTGTTACCAGTACTACTTGTGCTGTGACATATAAAATGATTGTGGATAAAACCACATTGCTCTGTCACTTCAATGAGCATTTGAGCAGTGAGCCCTCCTATTTCAAACTGTAATACCACGTATTGTGACCAACTGGTAACTCTTGAACAGCCTTTTAATTTTAGTGCTATTACTTGCACACAAGTATGTGAAGTGTGCAAGAAATTGGATGTTAATAAGTCAGCAGGCCCTGAGAATTTTGAGCCTTTTTAAAATTAGGTGCTGATTTTATTGTACCTCCTATAAGATTTTTTTTCTTTCTTTATCATCAAATGAAATTCAAATTTTTTGGAAGTCAGCTTTTGTTTACCTTTATTAAAAACTGGTGACCCATCTCAGCTAAACAACTAAACGTCTCTAATCTCTAAAATCTCAGCCTTAGTACAAATATTAGAATTCCTAGTGTCTGAGCAGCTAAAAGAATTTTTAAATATTGAGGAAATCTTTTCTAATTACAAATGTGGTTTTAGGAAGACACACAGTAATTTGTCATTGATGATGTCTCTAGAATGATGGACTACACTCTGCTGCATTGTTTATCAGCCCTCTTTTCAGGCTAAAAAGAGGCTGATCTATATCGTTTCAGTGCTTACATTCTCTGGACTCTGTATATCATGGGGCACTAAGATGCATTTCAAGCTGTAAGGCCCTCATTCATCACTGCACACTGTATGCTTGGGTTGGTTGGCCCTATTTGCTCTGAGGTTTTTTATGCTTCAAATTGCTGCTGTTTCCTAGTCCAATTTTAGTTTGTTTTTACGGTTGTATGTTTATTTTCTCTTTCATTGTAATTTTATTCATGATTTTATTATTTTATATAACAAGAGGTTGTGATAGATCTGTCTCTATTTTTTGTTTTTGTGTTGATTGTCTGAAACTTTATGTTGCTGCCTGTCTTGGCCCGGACATTCGTGCAAAAGAGATTTTAGAGGTTCTCCTGCTTGAATATAGGTAAAATAAAAATAAAAAAAAACAAGCAGCCGCACATTTCTCCATTCTCTATTTCTCTATTTAGCATCGTCAGGTTGTGTGCCACCCCTCGGCAGCTTCCAGAAAGTTGCCAATCAAAACAGAGTGGGCTCATTGGGAGGGGGGCCTTAAAGAGACAGGAGCTAAAACAGACTGTTAGAGAGAGATAGAGACTGAGGTTATACTGAGGGGCTGTGTAAAGGGCCAGTATAAGATAAATAAGAAGTTTTTTGAACTGTGAATCATGCAAAGCTACTCTAGTGGAGTCCAGAAATAGAGCTGGAAATAAGCATAATAGGTCCCCTTTGAGCAGATAGCTGACCAAACAATCTCCTAATGAGATCCACTTGCTCAATTCTGGAGATTTCGACCTTATCACATGGTCTTCATCAGCAGAAGTTTACTCAGTTGTCATGGAACTGTAGATGAAATTTCCATTAAACAAAACCCTTTGTCTATGTTGGCTAAAAGCTTAGCTTGAACAAGCAAGTATGTGGTCCTTGATTGATTGTTTTGTCAACTGTTGTTTCTAAGGTCATGAATGAACTGCCAAACTCAGCATGCATTGCTGTCTGTCATTATTTTTAAAAAAAAGCTTATACTTTAATTTAAGAAGCTGTTTTTGATAACAAGAAAGAATATTACACCTGCTGTTCACCATAGTCTGTCTGAACATGTACCATACACCACCTGAAAAAACAAGGTTTCTGCTCTGGGTAGTAGACATGACAAGCTATTAAATTATCTTAGCAGCAGATGTGTGTCTACTCTCTTGAAAGAGGATGGATTCATCATTATAGAAATATGTTCTACTGCTGTAATGATAGACAGTTCCTTAATGATCCATACTGCACTCTATGCTCAATTAGTTTGGAAGAATTTGCCATCAGATGGACATGTTACCACATGTACCACGTTGTTTCCACTATTGACAGTGGTGATTTGAAGTGTTTGAATAATGAAGAAGTTCATGACATCACATCACGTGTAAGTCAAATAATTCAGTCTTTATCAAGTCATAAAAGTGCAAATTTATCAGTTCAGTCACTTTTATCAACTCTGCTGTTATCATTTACTATTTGAGTTTCCTCATAAAAACTGTATGAAGGCCTTCCCTTTGGGTTAATGGCTATGAGACAATGAGAGCTCCCTCTGTCATGAAAGGACAAGCTGGACCTCCTAAGAAACCCAACCGCAAACATGGAAACACAGCCTGCTGTGTTTGGTCAGACTGACTTGACCTCACTGACTTCTGTGAAAGAACTTGAATGACCCTAAAATGGTTGAGGTTTGATCTAGAGCTGTTACTGTTTCTGAGTAAGTACCATCTGCAGATGCATGGAGGAGCCTAGTGGATTTCCTCAACAGAACAGAACAGGAGAAACACATTTGAATTTATGGTAACACACTAAGACAAAAATATAGTTTCAAGTGGGAGTTTATGACCCCTTAAGTGGAAAGAGGCCTTTTTGGTAGGGTAAATACATTAATAAGTAATTTGCAGTTAGGGTTATGCTTGGCTTAAAGTGTTTTCAAACCTATAATAACAATAATAATAATAATTATTATAATAATTATAATAAAATTAATTTACATAGCACTTTTCAAAAACAAGTTTACAAAGTAATTCACAGACATACAAAGAGAAAATACACAATGCAATCACATATTATTTATTTATTTGATTTATTGATTGGGACAGTGTGCAGTTTTAAACATTAAAGATGCACTGCATCTGAGTTAGCTCAAAGTTCATTTGCATCCGTAGTCCCCCACTATCAAAACATAGAACAGCACAACAACAAACAGTACAAAGCAAAAAAACAAAACAAAAAAAAAACAAAAAAACAAAACAAAACAAAAAACACACAGAACACACCATACAAAACACAAAATACAAAGCTACACACAACAGCACATCACATACACCCACAATGTCAATCAGAAACTAACAATGCAAACTAGACTCAGTGGTCATACAGCTGATTGGTCTTTGGTAATGTTTTTAGTTTGGCCTTGAATGTATTGATAAAACTACAGTTCTCATATCATCAGGTAGGGCATTCCACTGAGTTGTGGCTTTCACAGAGAAAGCTGACTGTCCAAATACAGTGCGATGAAATGGTATGGTACAATCTTGTATAGAGGATATTCTGGAGGATCTAATAGAACTTACTGAGTGAATGTACACAAAGTCACATAGTGGAGGAGGGGCCAAACCATTTAAAATTTTATAAACTCGGCACAAATTTGAGAATAAACTAAAATTGTCAAAGCTCAGTAAATTGTATTTCTCCAGTACCATACAGTGATGGAAATGCATTGGCTTTTTGTCCAGACCTTTTAGAGTTTGTTTGTATAAGGACCCAAGAGGTTTTATGGCTGTTTCTCCAGCCTGCCCCCAACATGTGATGCAATAAGACATATGGGAAAGAATCATAGCATGCATAAATATCTTGGCTGCGTCCAAAGAGAGACAGTTTCTAGTATGTCTAAAATTGCTAAATTTGCTAAGTTGTGCTTTATGGTTTTAACCGTTTTTTAACATGTTTCTTAAAGTTCAAATTTGGATCCATTTTTTAGTATTTGGAGGAGACATTTCCAATTGAAACAGAGAAAGTTCTCTCACTCAGGTAAGATTTAAACCAGTATAGAGCAGTCCCAGTCACGCCTATGCAGTTTTCTAGTCGATTTGTTAATATTCCATGATCGACTGTATCAAACACTGCAGAGAGGTCTAAAAGTACCAGAGCAGTACAGCAGCCGGCATCCGAATTCATTCTAATGTTGTTTAAGACTTTTAAATGTGCAGTTTCTGTGCTATGATGAGTTTGAAAACCGGACTGAAACTTTTTGAAGAGAGAGTGGTCATTCTTAAATGAAATAAGCTGAGAATAAACCACTTTCTGCAGTAATTTGGTAATTTGGATATGGGTCTAATATTATTAAGACTGGTGGTTTGATATTTTCATAAGGGGATGAACAATGAATCAAAAAACTGATACGCCTCACAGTGTGGTAAAATAAGCAGAGGTGGCACGATTTAGGCTCTAATGTTGGAAACTTTATCAACAAAAAAGGAACAAAAAGTCTTCCATCTCTCAATAGAAGAGGCTTCTATGGAAATAGGAGGGCAGTGGATAAGGGAGTTAATGGTCCTGAAAAGTAACTTGGGATTGTGAGGATTTGCAGTGATAAGATGAGAGAAGTGTTTTGATTTTTCATCCTTTACAGTGTTATTAAACTCTTTTAAAAGCTCTTTCATGGCATTAAAATCACACCTTAATTTGTAAGATTTCCATTTACATTCAGAACGTCTACATGCCCTTCTAATGCTCGAGCTTTGTATAATTGGCAATCCAGTAAAACTATCTGCGCTCCCAATACAAGTTAAAATAGTCTACGAAAACCACGTAGTTGTAGTCACTGCAAATTAATGACAGGCAGGTGTGTAAACTAAGCAGGCAACTGAGGTGACCCACTCCATGGCCAAGAGTGGGGATTGGTCCAGAGACGAAAGTGTAGCACTTCAGAGACTCCAGGACCTTCAACAGGTGGATGAAGTCCAGTTTGAGCAGTTCCAACTGTTGGTTTGGGATGTCATTCACTCCCACATGGACCACAATATGAGCCAACTCTGGATGGTCCTGTATAATCTCTGGGATTCTGCTGGCTGTTTCCTTGACCCTCACACCAGGAAAAGAGTACATTTTCGCCGTTTTTATCCTAATATTACGGAGTCTGTGGTCTCCTATGCTGAGGGAGCTGTGCTAGAACTGCCTGCTCCTCCAAAGGATGGCAGGGGTGGGGATGGAAGAGAGCACAAGATGTGGCGGATTAACAGACACCCTTGGGTTCCTTTGCAGAGCCAGAGTAAACAGACCAGCTGATTGCCCTGCAGTGTCTACAGATAAGGAAAACCGGGAGCATAAGGTAAGGTGGAATAGGGACTCTTTCTGCTATGTATGCTCCTGCAGATGGTTTTCCAGGGCTCCGTTTGCTGGGGGGTAGAGCTGACTGGAGCCTTCCGTTTAGCACATGGTTTTCTCCAGTGATCTACAGCCTGGGAAGGAGCCAGTTCTGAGCATGGCATGGTAGGTCAAGTTCTCTTCCAGCTACAGTAGCAATGCAGCTGGCTAATGCTAACCAGGGAACTGAGGAGCTGTTCGCCTTCTTTGATCCAATAAAGGGCGGATATTCTTTGTTCCAGTTCAGCAATTTTCTGGCTGACTGGCGGAGAGGTAAGTGGCGGCATGCCAGGCTGGCTAAATATGTTGTCTTTTTTAGTTAAATGGTGATGATTGGCTGTCTCTTGAGCTGACAGACTCAGCCAGGCACAGCTGTATGGTTTTACTCAGCTTGTTTCTCTAAAAACTAAAAAAAATCCTTCATCCAGTAAAAGATGCAGTTAGAAACAACCAAAAAGTCTAAAAGATGTATCATAAAAATGTGGCTTAAAACAGTTGTTTTGCTCTGGTCTGAATCAGTGTATGAGTTAGTAAACTTGATGCGTTTTCCCCTTGGTTCGGTTTCTTTTCACACAGAGAAAAATCCAAACAAACCAAAATGCATCACTACAAGTCACGTGAGAACGTTTGCTTTGCTTATTGGTCAGATTGGACATAAACACAGGAAGAAGGTCCTGAAGAAGGTCATCTGGCCAAATAAAAAGCACTACGTTGTTAGTCCAGGTTGGACCTCAACTAATTCTTAATAACACAAACTAATTCTCAATAGTTTATGTTGGACTAATTGTGTGCTTGTATTGCTGTAAGTTTACTTCCAGTTGTAGAAATCTTGCATTTTAAAGTAATCCAACTTCCCTTTCAATCCTTTTTTATTGTCCAGTCTCTCAAGCAGGATGTGGCTGTCTTTGTGCAGGAAGTTTAGGGCTTTCCTTTCTCCCCTCTTGTATGTGGTGAACTTGTACACATTTAATAATCTTTTCGGTTTTCTGTGAGTTTGCAGTGTCAAAGGGACAGGTGGTAGCAAGTGGGTATCCCCTTTCTCTCTGAGTATAGGCCTACCCTAAGTCAGTACCCCTTGCTAGGACTAGCAGTGTTATTGCTCTTGTGTCTTCTTTCGTCTTATTTTTAAAACTTATTGGGTAGGTTTACATGCACACCAATATTCCACTATTATTCCACATATGACAATATTCCAAATTTGATACGGGGCATGTGAACAGCATATTCTGTTTGGATATTCCAAATTAGGACTTATTCCAAATGTAGCATTTTCCAATTAATAATAATAATAATGATATTAAGTTTATTTAGTATAGCACCTTTCACAGAAATGAAATTCACAAAGTGCTTTACAGGAATAAGAGTTATAAAGAAGACCATAAGAACATACATAGAGTAAAAACATATGCCACAAGTTAAAATTAACCTAAAAAAAAAAAAAAAAAAAAGCACAGGCAGCAAGGTACCTCAAGTAGAACACATGAACTGATTATAATACATCACATACTCCAATCACACAACTCAAAAAGACACAAAAGCCAATTTAAAAAGATGGGTCTTCAATTGTTTTTTAAAAGCTTCTATAGAGACTGCTGACCATATATATACAGGAAGAGAGTTCCATAGTGTTGGGGCCACAAATGCAAAAGCATGATCACCCTTAGTTTTCAGCCATGAGCGAGGGACAGCCAGTAGGTCCTGATTGGATGACCTAAGTGACCTACTGGAGACATAGGGATGGATAAGATCCATGATGTACTCAGGTGCCTGTCCATGCACGGCTCTATATGTAATAGCAAGAACCTTAAAATGAATCTTAAAACGGATGGGATGCCAGTGCAAAGAACTTAAAATAGGAGTGATGTGAGTCATCCTGCTTGACCTGGTTAACAGCCCTGCAGCAGCATTTTGGACCATTTGTAGCCAGTTCAGAGATGCTTTGCTGAGACAAGTGAAAATGGAATACAATAATCCAAACGGGATGATATGAACACATGAATGATCATTTCTAGTTCCGGTTGTGATATGATGGACTCGAGTTTACAATAGTTCGTAGATGGAAAAAACATGTATGGGTCAAAGATTTAATATGCTGATCAAAATGCATAGCCTGGTCAAATATGACACCAAGATTTCTTAAGTTTGACAGCTAATGAAAGGGACCCAATACTCTTAGCTACCTTGGGAACTATACTGTCAGAAGCAATAATGAGAACCTCTGTCTTGTCAGTATTAAGCTGTAAGTAGTTGTTTGACATCCAGTCCTTAATAGCAGTCAGACAGTTGTGCAGTGCAGACAGTTTATCGGGGTTATCAGGCTTAAAAGATACATAGAGCTGAATATCGTCTGCGTAAAAATGATAGGAAACATCACTAAATTTGCTGATAACCTGACCTAGGGGGAGCATATATAAAGAAAAGAGAATAGGACCCAAAACAGAACCTTGCGGCACACCACAGTTTCGGATGTGTAAGGACCAAGAGACACAGAAAAACTACTATTTGCGAGGTAGGAGGAGAACCAGTCCAGGGCGCTCCCTGAGACACCCACACAGTGCCTGAGCCTTTCAGTCATTACTCTGTGATCCACAGTGTCAAAAGCTGCACTAAGATCCAGCAGCACTAAAATTGAGTACTCACCCACATCTGAAGACATCAATATGTCATCAGAAACTGGAATGCTTCTGACAGAAACCTGATTGGAATTAATCAAAAATGTTGTGTGCAGACAAGACAGCAGTGAGCTGTTTGGCAACAACCCTCTCAAAAATTTTAGAAATAAGCTTGGATATAGGCCTGTAGTTATTGGGACTGTATGGATCAAGGTTAGTTTTTTTTCAGGAGGGGCTGAACAACTGCATGTTTGAAGTAAACTGGGACACAACCAGACAGGAGGGAGCTGTTTATAATAGAAACCAGGCATGGCCCAATACACTCAAGTGCATTTTTGAGCACTGAAGTGGGTAAAATATCAACAGGGGAGGAGGAGGATCTCATGCTACTCACCAGATCCGTGAGTTCTTGCATGGAAATAGGAGAAAAACTGTCCAAAATTGATGGCCGAAAAGCATGAATGGAGAGGGGAAGAAATGAGGGGATAATGCTAGCTCTGACATCTCTAATTTTAACAACAAAGAAGGAAAGAAAATTGCTGCAGTCCTTATTTAACTAGACAGGCACCTCCGGAGGTGCCAGAGTGACAATGTTCATAATCGTGTCAAACAGGACTTTGGGGTTGCGTTTACTGGTAGAGATGAGGTTGGAAAAATAAGAAGCCCTTGCATCTTCAATCAAGTTGTTTAGCTCATAAAGACATAAGACATGTAGGATATAGTCTGGTTTTAGGAGCATTCTTTGGCAGACAGAGGAGAGGAATGAAAGGAGAGTGGAGAGCTGTTCAGGGTGGGCTGGAAAAACAGAGCTTTCTCTCCGATGGGGATGGAGGAGTTTGGTTATTACCCTGACTGACGGTGACGACTCGGTGTGATGCATCAAAATCACTCAGCAGTGTAGTAAACATCATGGGACAACCTAGGTAGTGGATGTGCCTGTGACTATACATTTATAATATCAGTCATATCAATATCAATTCTAAATATCAAGCAGCAGCTCACTAATGTTTTTCACTTCGTTGGTTTACTTCACTGCCTGCAAAGATCTTGTGATTCCTGTTCCCACCAGAGCAGAGGGAAACCCTGAAAACCCTCTGCATGTAAACAGGAATATTAATGGAATAATCATTTTCATTAGCAGCTTAGTAGGAATCTTTTTAGGGAATAAGGGCAAAAACTGGAATATTTCGTGTATGTAAACGTAGTCATTGTTACATTATTTATCCTTTTTTTAAACTTGAAACCACATGTCTGACTCTCCTCATGTATTTGGGTGGCATAAGTGGAACTTTTGGCTCTGGCTCGCCTTTGGTCACACTAGTCTCATGTAAATCAGACTAACGCCATGTTCAAACCGACATTGGCGGTGCATGGAAAAAAACCTGCCCCCTCATTAATTTCAATGAGACCACTGTGTTGAGTCTAACCTGGCTCAACTTTTGCCACAAAGCTTGCAAATTGCTATCCAGTGTTTTGGCATCTACACACACCTGTAAAAAAAATAGACCTATTACTCAAACTGGACTTCCTGGATTGTGTTTCATCACCTGCACTCGATGCAACATGCTAACACTAATGCAACGTTTGCGTTAAAAAAAGTAATTATCCTTATTCATATTATTCTGATGCCTTATATTTTTCTTTGTAGATTCATGTGACAAACCAAGTGGAATCTAGTGCATCAATGTGTGTACTATGTTTCTAGTTCGTTCATCTCAGTGTCCGTGTGTCTGATGTGTGTGGAGGAGGGTTTATTGTCTGCCACAATTGTATTCTGGATAGTGCAAAAAAATAATAATACATGTTCAAATCCCACATATATGACTTTATTTACAGCACCATATGGTGGTCATTTGAGACCATATTTCACAAGGTTCTCACATTTACACAAAGATTCAAGAAATAGTATTAATGAGTCATAATTTTCAGTAGAGACACAGGAAAAGGAAGAATACAAGAAGAATAAATATTACCAAGTGCCGCCTGTATCCCCCCATTACCTCTACAAACAGCGTGTATTCCTGCTGAACAAGGAGCCCTGTGTTCCCTCAAGTGACAGACTATTTCAAATAAACACACCCACGGCTGGGTGAGATACATATGTCTCGGCCGACACCCCACTTGTCTGCCCAAATAAACCTGGTCTGTTGTCGAGCCGTGGATATGAGCAGTCCACAACCCACTTCCCCTCTCTGACTGTCAGTACAGTGTGTGTGGGTGTGTGTGTGTGTGTGAGGAGGGGGGGTTCTTCTGTCCATGTGAGAACCAGCTTAAAGATCCTGAGAGGAACAACATTTCTGCAAAGTGAGGTCATTTTGGACAGAGGAAAATTCCATTTTTTACAACCTGAGTCTTGTTTTTGTAGTTTGGACCATCGTTCTTGATGGCTATGATAACATTTTACCAACCATCCTCACTGATCTGGGGACAGTGACTCTGCCAGACAATTTTACAGCAGCTTGTGCACATGGCAACAACACATATAATTAGAATGCTGGTTTTTTTTAAAGCCCAGTTTAACAATATTATCAAAACCATCTTAAATTGAGAGAATGATGAGAGAATTGAGAGAATGTAACTTTTGGAAAAATAATAAATAAGACATTATTTCTCTTGCAAATAAATTCATAAGAAATATAACACACCCTAACTCAGTTCAATACACTCAGGAGTTTTGCTGATACAGCTGTACTTCGTCTGGTATGACCAGACCAAAACTTGTAAAAACAGTACTTTTGGATAACAATCACTTCATTTTCTGCTTCCATCTTGTACAAAGAGATTCTCACTGTTAGATTTCCCTGTGACTTTCCATTGTGCTACATCAACAAACTTGAAAAGATTTTGCTATGTAACCAGTGGTGAAAGAAGTACTCAGATCCTTCACTTACGTAAAAGTACCAATACAGCAATGTAAAACTACTCCATTACAAATAAAAGTCCTGCATAAAAAATCTACTACAGTAAAAGTACATAAATATTATGAGCTTGATGTAATTAAAGTATTGCAGTAAAAGTAGTGGTTTGGTCCCTCTGAGTGATATATTATTATATATGACATCATTAGATTATTAATACTGAAGCATCAGTGTTTGAGCAGCATGTTACTGTTGTAGCTGCTGGAGGTGGAGCTAGTTTACACTACTTTATATACAGTTAGCTAGTTTAGTCCAGTGGTTCCCAAACTAGGGGTTGGGCCCCTTAAAAGGGTCACAAGATAAATCTGAGAGGTCGTGAGATGATTAATGGGAGAGGAAAGAAGAAAAATAAAGTTCTGATACACAAATCTGTTTTCATTTTTTTGAACTTTTTCTCTAATCTTTGATTTTTGGTGAAATATTGGATCATTTGAACATTTATTGAAATGAAAGCATGTGAGAAGTTTAGAGGGAAAAATCACTATTTAGTGGAGCTGTTAACAACTCATAGACATGTGAAATGTGAAGCCGACTACACACTGCTTTTTGTAAGACGTCAAAAGCCAAAAAGGTCAAATCTTCATCTGAAAAGTAACTAAAGCTGTCAAATAAATATAGTGGAGTAGAAAGTCCAATATTTCCCTCTGAAATGTAGTGGAGTGGAAGTATAAAGTAGCATCAAATGGAAATACTCAAGTAAAGTACAAGTACCTCAAAACTGTACTTAAGTACAGTACTTGAGTAAATGTACTTAGTTACTTTCCACCACTGTCTGTAACTGCCATTACTGAGTCACACATAAACCTTTCAATGGTTGGGTGTGGTCTGAAATGTGTTCTGTTGCACCTGTAATCTCAACCAAAAGTGACGTTAAGGTGTACTGACACATATTACAGTACACTTCTACAGCTTCTACAACTTCTCACCTACAGCAGCAAGGTGAGAAGTTAAACCACTGGTCAACAAAGACAAGCTGCTGCCAGGTTAACCTTTACAGTTAAAAAGAGGAAGACCAAATAATTCACTATGTCCTCCTCTTTAAGAGGTTTTGTGGTGCTATACTTGCGCCTTTGCTGACTGACAACATTCCTAATTCACACAGCATTGACAGATAAATGTGAACAAACCAGTAACAAACTAATCAATGCTGTTGTTTTTCTCTCCTCTAATATCTTTGTGACTGTCACATGACCACCTTTCATATTAGTCATGGAGCATTTGGTATTAGAAAGACATTGATGGCAGCTTCATATTTTCTAATTGTTACAGCTCCTCTTACAGTAGCAACCTCAAATTCTTCTTTTCATTCTTTGGGAACATTTTTGTGAGTGAAACTTGTCCACAACCATACATGGCCATTTTAGTGGTGTGGTGGTGGTAATTTTAGTGGTAATTAACGTTCACCTCCTCAAGAACAGGTGACATTCATCAGGCTGAAACAAGCAATTTGGAACCCTTTGCAGTTAAGACAGTTTGGTGAATCAGACTATGAATATTTGTACAAACAAACAAGGTTTAGGTTTAGGAGAAGTGGCCTCTGTTCAGAAAAAGTTCCACTGTCTCGCTTTAATTTGAAGTTTTAAAAAATGGCAAATATTATATTATTATAAGTTAATATCCAATCTGTGTTCATATTTATATTTGAAGCCAATTTCCCTATACATTTTAAAGCTATCTTTCAATCTCAATAAATATATCTTTCAATATCATGATTGCTATAGTATAACTACATGATTGCTTTATTACAATTAAGTTATAGATTTATAGATTTTCTAAATATAAAACATTATTTGTTTTCTTGAGAAAATATGACACTTTGGTCAGTTTGTTGACTAAACAATTTATTTTGTAATATGATAATAATAATAATAATAATCTTCAAATAAACATTGATTAGCAAACGTAGCTGCACTAGGAAACAGATCAAAAATCAGTGTCTTCTGAGGAAAAGCAGCATTTCTGAATGTTACCAGCCCTCCTGTGTTGATGCAGTGTGCATATGCAGTTGTCTCACCAAAAAGCTAATGGAATAGCTTTGTATTCGGGAAGTGAAGGAAATGTAGTTGGTGAAGGTCCTCACAATATTAGTAACACATAGGTGTGGTGTGTGTGCAACAGACTGAGAGGTATGGTCATCTTAAATTGCCCTTACAAGGGGACAGTAATGAAAGCATGTTCTCATATCCTCAGTCTGCTGCAAAGAATGAATGACTTCATGTTTTGGAAAGAAAGAAAAAAAGCAGCTTGCACATGGAGCTGCCTGCACCCTGCAGCCTGTTCACATCACTGAGCCTCCGGTCCCAACATCTACATCCACAGACATCTCTCTCTGGGATGCCAGATTCAAGTAATAATTCTGACATTTTCACATTTTTTGTCTGGTTTTTTGTTTGTTTGTTGTTGTTTTGTTTTTTTTTTTACAGCTGTAGATAGATCAGGTACATATAGGCAAAAGTACTTTACTCACTGCTCAGGTAGGCTTACAGTGTGTATACATCAATAACATGGCTCACATGGACTACTGCTGCACTTACAATCAACCATCCGAGAATGGCTCGAATGTTCCTGAAGAAACTGTGTGACTCAGCTGAGAGCAGCTAAACAGAAGATCCAACAAAAGAATGTGTGGAATGATAAACAAAATAAAATGTGCAGTAAAAAAGTGAATCTTAAACAGTATCTGCTCATTTCCCATGTATGGGCAGTCTACAACTACTACTACTACTACTACTACTGCCACACTAAGTAGTCTCATTTTTGACACACTGGTTTTGTGTGCTTAAAGGTTGTTTATATGTACATTTCTGTCTATACTGAAACACCTGAACAGGAAAACAGCTAAATCTCTTCCTCTTTTCAGTTGACAAACAACAAAAATGAGCTTTAAGGCCAATGTCTGGTGAGTGAAATGCTGCCATGTCTCAGCTGGATAAACCTCTGTATGTTTTAATGCAGACAAATTCTTGACATAGTTGGTCTAATTTACATATTTTTGTGTTTCTGTTGTCAGACAACGGACAAGTATGAAATTGTGATTTAAAGGTGCAGTGTGTAGAATTTAGTGGCATTTAGCAGAATGGACATTGCAGAATAGGAATATATTATTCATAAGTATGTTTCAATTAGTGTTTAATCACCTGAAAATAAGAAGTGTACATAGGAAGCAGGTTCTCTTCCACGGAGCTTCTTCCATGTTTTCCATGTTTCTACAGTAGCCCAGAATGGACAAACCAAACACTGGCTCTAGGACAAGCCCCCAGGAACAGCACCGGGCTGTGAAGCCAATTTGACATAGTGGCCAAACTGTGTAATTACAACGTCACATGATGCTATTGGGCCCAAAAAGACCTTTTCCCATAGACTTACATTGTGAAGAGACGCCTGTAAATCAGCGGATAATTTTTTTTGAGCATCACAACCCCTGCAAAATGACTCATCTCACTATCAAAATTTGATCCATTTGGTCCAATCACATTTTGAAAGTCTAAAAGAGCCTCACAATTGAATTGTTTTATCTAAACAAGGAGTAGCCAGCTTGGCCGGCGTCATTAGTGCACTTGCTCTATGGGCCCAATGATCTGGGAAGATCTGGGTAATATTATACCTGGAAGTCAATTCTTTTTGGCTTCATGCGCCACTGAGCAACTTTCATAGGAACGAACAGGGCCCCGCCTCTGACACTGTATCCAGTTCTCTTTATACATGCTCTCTTTGTGCGTTTTTTGCAAGTTTCGCTAGTCCTTTAATCGCAGCTTATAGTTGAGTATACTTCAGAGTGCGCACATACAGCTATTTCCTGGAGGTAATACCAGTGCAGACTAGGTATGAATCGAACTTGGAAAAGTATTAGTAGATAATTATCTTTCGTTCTTTTATGTTGCCAGCACTAATCAGCTTAATGAGGATGGAGGGCCAAAACGGAGACAATGAGAAAACATTAAAATTCGACTGGCTTAATGTTGATGTACACACAAAAGACAAACAAAAACAAACAAAAAAAAGGGATAAAAAAGAGATAACATCACTTCACATCAAGTGTGAAGATGATCAAATGAACCAAGACAATGAAAAAATGAATGAATAAATCAATTAATTGATTAATTAATTGAAATATATACACATAAATCAATGTGGAAATAATACAGTTATGGAAAAATAATAAATAAATGATGCAGAAAAATTATATTGAGATAATATATGATTCTTTAGTCATTATTCATTAATTTATTTACTTATGTCCTTTTCCATTTATGTCACCTGAAAATTTTCTCACTTAGTTCCTATTCTTACTGTCTTTGTTCTTTCTGACTGCTAGTCACTGCTGACTCCCTCATATGGTCTGGGACAGAGTAACCATGGAGACATCAGCCAGAGGAGCTTCTCTGCGAGATTGAAGTTTGGTCATCGTTGAGCATCTAGTTTTGCAGTGTGTCCAGCAATGCTGACTCTAGATGACCACATTAAAAGCAGTCAGTGAGAGAGAGCGGTCTGACTGGCTGTTCAGCCCAGTGGACCAGAAATGTGTTCATCTGTTTAGTGTAGCCTCTCCTTGTTCTCTTTTCTTCTTCCAGCAGCAAAAGATCATAGTCAAAGAAAAGCAAAGTAAAGAAAAACTTGTAAGTGGTAAGCATATTCTCAATCTGTATTCCAAGCATAAGTATGATGAGACTGTTTATCGGAGTCACAGTAGTGTGACAGTGGCTGGCCAGTGTCTCTTGTTTGTATTTCTATAGTGTTTTTTGTAGTAAGAACACAGACTACAGACCAAGTATTTCCTCTCAGGCAGGTGCGCAACATGTGCATGTCAGCAGTCAGCTGGCCATCAGCTGTCATCTGATGTGAGGCAGCGCACATTGTTTGATGAGTCTGGCTGTATTGGCAGAAGTTTGTGGTTGGCGTGCATTGAGGCCTTGTCACAATATCCCACCACTGTTAATGCGGCTACCTGACCAACAACGAGCCAGAGATGCTCCCTCACCTGCTTCCCACCAACAAAACATGTCCAACTGTGTTGGTGGGAAGCAGATTGGAGATCATGGTCTTCACATTGTTCCAAGATCCCAACACATCTTTACAGGCTCCTCGCCAACAACCAGCAGGAGATGCTCATACAGGGACAAGATCCCTGATCCCTCACCTGCTTCCCATCATTAAATATTGCAACCTTTCTTTTCTTCCAATTTCAACCATTTGCATTGCTGTGATCCACAGCAAGGACAGCCTCTCTCTTTAGCTAGCAAATGGGAACTCCTGTTACCCCTCTGTTGGTTGAATCTCATTTTATTTGTAGTGCAACACATTGACTGCAGACCTTTAGATTAAAGGATAGGTTTGAGTTTTTTCGAGTCTGTCTTAATATATATGTGGAAATGGGTATTGCTCCCTGTAACAATTCCTACTCTCCATACTGACCCTATCCATGACTCTGTACTTTTGGGATCTCTCAAAGAAAATCTCTGGAGCGCATTTGCTTCTTGTTTCTTTCAGAACACAGCTGATAAAACAGAAACAAGCTAAACTATATATTCCATGTCGCAGAGGCAGATATTGGCACTGAGATGTCATATATATACCAAAATACCCAAAACACAGAGTTGGAGCAGGCTCTTCCTAAAATATTAGTGTCCAAAAATCTGACTGCAAAAATATTGTAGCAATCAAATCTGCAAAGAAAAAAAATCACTTCAAATTTTAACTCTCAGCGCGTCTTCAGTAGTAGACTACCAGCATGTATCCCTCCACCACAGCTCAGCAAAGAAATCCATTCACTAAATCAGACTGCTGAAGCCTCATTTTAGCTTAATATGAACTTTTGAATACATGTTTGCATAGAACAAGGGCTGTGGATTTTAGCCCCAATTTCTTACAGTGTAGCTGTGCTCCAGTGTAATGATGTCAGGGTCAATATGGAGAGCAGGAATTGTTACAGTAACCAAACCCATCAGTCAGTATTAGACTTGAACAAATCTGAACCTATCCTTTAATAATAGTTCCATCTTTTGGAAGATGTGTTTACTGGCTTTCTATCAGATGAGAAGATATCAGTCTTATGTCTGTGTGTTAAGTTGCCTGACTCATTTCAAAGTTCAAAAACACACCTACCAACATCTTACAGCCACTGACTGACATTCTGTATCACATTTGTTTAATCTGCACACACATAGCAATGTAAATACAAGTTGCAATTTTAGGCAGAGTTACGTGCTGGAATTAACAGTGTATCCATCCGCCCAGTACTTCTGTGCAGCGTGTCCAGCTATAGCAAAAGTTAACATTTATAGTTAGTGAGCACAGGTTTTCACTTTTGGCTCTCTGGCAAGATTTTATCAAACCTGATAATCTAAAACAACCACCTGTGACATGTTTTCACACAGTCACCGTATCAGGTTATTCTGCTAAAAAAAAAAAAAGTTGCACCAAGAGTGCCTAAAACCACTAATTGTCATTTTTACATTTCTGTCTGTGTATGGATTAAAGATTCTATATGGGACATATCTATACATATAAGAATTGTGAAGCAATTTACATGCATTAAACATTTTTTATTGCCAATGAGTGAACAGGTTGTAAGGTAATTTAAAAAATGAGACCTTCCCCAACTTTCTTGGTTGTCTTTAACAGCCTGTGGACTGATTTCTATGCGAACGACCCAGGCTGGATTTTCCACAAAAATTCAAAGGATGTGACGTTCTTGCACCTTCCCAAGTGCCCTGCCTCTCTCCCGCTAACGTCAACAAACGATTGGCATATAGACTCAACAACACAACACAACAAAAACTGGCTGACTGGGAGTAAGTGATACTTTGCAGAAACACGGTGTAAAATGCAACATTATTGATCTTTTTGTTATTATGAGAAGTGTAAGCGAGGAAAAAGACATCACCTGCAATAGTCTCAAGAAAGCGACAAGATGTTGACTGCAGCTCACTTAATGACCACTGGTGTCACTAGTGAGAAGAAATTTCTGATTCTTACAAATAGAACCTTTAAATGAACAAGATAGATGTTTGTTGTGTTTTTTTGAGGAGAGCCAGGCTAACTGTTTTCCCCTGAGTATGGTCTTGATGCTAAATTAGGCTAACCATGTCCTAACTCCAGCCGCTAGCAGAAACATTGGATTGATATCCATATCCTCACATCATTCTCAGAAAAAGTATACATAGAAGAGAAGTCTCTGTAATTAAACTGTGGAAGGAGATTGATTGTTGATTGTCACAATTTGGGGATGCTTAAAACTGAAAGATACACATGGTGTAACATGAGACAATAAGACAACTGACATGAGGGTGAATGTGACTTTAAAGTCCGTCTGATGGTTATACACTGCAACAATGATGTTGCAGACATCTGATTCTGAGCTCTGTGGCCACGCCCACAGGAGCGCAGCTGCTCCTTACATCTTTCTCTCCCCGGCCGGCTTCACAGCTAGAAGCGCTCTCCCTGCCAGCAGAGTGGACGTCCCCTCAGCCCGGGCGAAGGACAAACAGAAACACTTAGACATCCAGTCTCACTCCAGTGGATAGTCTCAATTTGCAGCTGGATAGTGGTCGCGTCTGGACGCACAATTACGCGAGGATACAAGATAGTGGCAAGCTTCATTTTCCAAGTTCCAAGCTTAGGATTGCGTTATTTTTATGTATTTTGCAATATTAGCTAGACAACTGTCTGTCTGTCCTTCGTGTATGGAGATTTCCATCCGTAAAGTCTCGAGACAGTGATGAACAGTACGGGAATAAGATCTCCGCGTAAACTTCTCCTTACCTCTTTTTAGTTTTTCTGTTCAAATCCTCCTTTTAACAAAATGCAGCTCCTCCTCTACACAGCAGTGTTCCTTTACCTCAAGCAATCTGTCAGTGCTGAACCCAAAGCTAAGTGCCCAGCACGGTGCGATGTTAGTACCTGTCCGAGCCCCAGCTGCCCCAGCGGCTATGTGCCGGACCGCTGCAACTGCTGCCTGGTGTGCGCCCAGGGGGAAGGGGAGCCGTGCGGCCGCAAAGACGACCTGCCGTGCGGGGATGGACTGGAGTGCAAACACCCGGCGGGCAAGCGGCTTTCTAAGGGCTTCTGTCAGTGCAAGTTCAACCACGAAGTGTGCGGCAGCGACGGGAAGACGTACGGTAACGTGTGCCAGCTTAAGGCGACCAGCAGGAAGGCTCTGCAACAGGGACTGCCAGGCATCACCCAGATCCAGAAGGGACCATGTGAGACCAGCATAGGTACGATTTATGCATTGATGGTTCTTTTGGTAATCATGGTGGAGAAAGGTCTTGACAGGGCCGGCCTCCCTAATTTTCTTTTAGATTATTATAAGAGTCACTTAAAGATCATAGTGGCATTAGAAACGAGGTGCAGTGAGAAGTAACACAAACTAGTAAACGAGGTATTTAATCTGGTTAATTCCCCCCAAAAATCAAATAAATAGGCCTACTAAATCAATTATTATATATATAATATAATAAACTAATTATAATAAACTCTTACTTATAAAAATATTAATAGAGAATTTATGAAATGTTTACCCAAAAAAGATTTTTGTAGTGTAGTAGTCCAGAACAATAAGACTGAGGCAATATGGTTTTAAAAACTCAATAATTCATTCTCAATAGTTAATTCTCAGTGTACTATTTAAATCAATCAAATATTAAAGGAACATTTTTATCTGGGGTTTCCTGTCCTCCAGGATCCTAAGTTTATACCCATCATCTCTACCCATTTGCTTATGTGTTTTTGTTAATGTGTATCTGGGTTACAGTTACTGGGTTTGATTATGCCTTGGAGCTGATATGAATGACTCACTTTTTCAAAAAAAAAAAAAAAAAAATCAAGTTTGGACAAATGAGAACTAACAGCTAATGTTATTCATCCATATACAGTGATTTGAGTGCAACCAGTGTATACCCTACAACAACCAGCCTTACCTTTATCCACAATTTTTCCATCTGTGTTGTCAAAACCAGAAAGCTTCCCAGATGGTTTGGTGTGTGATTAGCTGTTTAGCACAACACCTGTGGACTGTGAATATTGAATTCAAACAGATCATCAGAGATCAAATAATGAAATAATTAACGCTCAAGTGAATAAAAAGTGACAGCCCTACTGGTATGTATAATGTAGAGCTGATATATTGGTTGGTATTAGCTTATCACAGATATATTGGTACCAAAGTGTTTGTTGGCCATAAAGTAACAAGAAATGTCAGTAGAGAAATATCAATCATGCTTGAGGCCATTTAGAAACAGTGTCTCCATATATATGCTTTAGTTTGTCCACCAGAGAGCACTGACAAGTGTAGGTTGATACTATACAATCGTCCCACTTACTACAGAATCGGTCACAATTCTTTAAGAACCAAATTTAAGGAGTCCTCATCAAAAAGCTTGTATGTTATGTGTTTGTTATAAAATCCAATAAGTGCCAAAATATCAGATTTTCTTGACTTTCAAATATTGAAATCAGCAGTGGTGGAAGAAGTATTCCAATTTTTACTTTACTTTTTACTTTACTTAAGTAGAAGTACCAATACAACAATTAAAAATACTCCATTACAAGTAAAAGTCCTGCATGAAAAATCCTACTACAGTAAAAGTATGTTAGTATTATGAGCTTGATGTAGTTAAAGTATTGCAGTCAAAGTAGTGGTTTTGTCTCTCTGACTGATATATTATTATATATGACATCATTAGATTATTAATACTGAAGCATGAGTGTGTACGCAGCATGTTACTGTTGTAGCTGCTGGAGGTGGAGCTAGTTTACACTACTTTATATAAAGTTAGCTAGTTTAGTCCAGTGGTTCCCAACCTAGGGGTTCAAGAATGAACTTTGAACCTCAGTCCTCTTGGTGTAGCAGAAACGTGTTTCCCACGATATGGTGTTGACTCATCAGTTGAGTGCATTCTCCACCTCCACCACCCAACTCATTAAACTGCCTTGTGGCTTTCCTCTGTCTACATAGTAAAAAGAGCCAGATTAATAAGGTTTCACAGCACCAAGAAACACTGGTTAGAGGGCAGGTGCACTTTTAACAGCCTGTTATAACAGACATGAACCAGTTTTTTGGAACACAGTAGACAGTGGGAATACACCACACCTTAAGTAAAAAGGCTGTCATGCTTTTGTAGAGAAAAAACAACCCCAAAACAGAGTTTATATGTTGCTGTTCGGGAGGAGATTCAGTCTCTGCACGGGTGTGTGGTCAGACCGTGTGGTGACCTGCTTGTAAAGGGATGGAGGCTTTCCATAACATAACAGTGTTGATCCATACTGCTTTCAGACTGACATGAGGCCAGTGCATGTGTCTGCAGCCGGTAGATGAGGACTTAATAAGGAAGGCATGTTTCTAAATGGTGTATTACTTTTGGTTTGTCAGATGATAATGTGCAAACACTCTACCAGCTGCTAACTCCTACCCTATTTGCTAGATTGTTAGCCTGCTAGCAGTGTGGCTCAAGGAATGGCAATAATTAATGTTTGGTCAGTCCACCACTTTGGTTCAGACTTACATCTCTACAATTATTGGATGGATTTCAATGAAATTTGGTTCAGACATTTGTGATTTCCAGAGGATGAATCCATCTGACTTTAATGATCCCCTTACCTTTCCTCTTGTGCCACCATGAGCTTGACATTTTTGGTTTTAGGTGAAATATCTCAACAACTGTTGGATGGATTGTTATGAAATGTGGTTCAGACATTCAGGTTCCCCTCATGATGAATTCTTATAGTTTTGGTGATTCCTTGACTCTTCCTCTAGCGAAATCACTAGGTCGACATTTCAATTGTCCAATACTTTGTTTGATGACTAAATATCTGTAGGACTAATGACTTTCCCATCAACTAGTGGTGTTGTAGGACTGACTGTTCAGCTTAGCCTAGTTTTAAGTTTTAAGACAGATATTTTTTGGTCTTAAACTATCATTTTAACTTGGCAGGATTGAACTTTATTTGGAGCGTTAAGGAAGGGGGAGTAATATAGGCTGCACATGACAAGGCATTAGTCAGAAATGCTAACTGTCACACATTTGACATGAGACACCCACTTTGAGTTCAAGTAAACTACCCGGAACGTGCACTTGCATGTATTTTTTTGGCCAACACAACCCCCAGCAAAGGTTGAACCAGGTTCAACTTTTTAGCAGGTGTCCTATGTTTTGCTGTCCCCAATACACTGCACTACTTTTGGACACACAGCTACTGTTCCAGTTTCCAGATAGGGGCACCAGATTAGAAAACACTCCAATGTGTCGTTCTGGAGTCACATGGTCAAACCACATATTTAATTTGGAGGACTTGTTTGGAAGAAGAGTGTGTGTGGTTGCTATTTTTATTAGTTTCTTCAACCGAGTTCAGTTGCAGAGAACCTTTACTTTCATTGGCACTTCATTGCTTTTCAGTCATGTTCAAGAACCCCCATAACCGGTCCTGCATTAGGTGTTATTTAGCAGCAGTCCTATGAATTTAACTCAACTCCAGCTGTGCTCAGTCTTAGCAAATCCCCAGCTAAAGTGAAAACATACACCATCAGAAAAGTTGGTGACCATGTCAATAACTGAGGTTTAATAAATCTTCAGAATAGATGCACACAGTATGTTGTGGAAGAATGCCAGCAGCTGTTGTTTTACAGTCTTTATCCTGTCCACACTGTTGAAAATGTTTCTCATTTCCTCTGTTACATTGATATACATTCTCCTGCCTGGAAGTTTATTAGACATTCATAACCAAATTGGAAGTAAAGTTACAGGCTGTTAAATAATTACCCTTCCTTCACTACACGCTGTTTAACTCTTTTCATCTGTACCACATTCTCTCCATCTCTCTCTTACACACTCCTACTGTACCCGCCAGGACTTTCCTGTTGTAAACTGAAATTGTAAAAGTGGAGCATGACCACTGATTGAAGAAGTGTTTCATGCAGACTGCAGCCAAGCACATGACCACACTGTTCCAAACAAAGGCAGACCATTTTCAGTTTAGTCCACTAAGTTCATTTCATTTAAGTACACAATGAAAATCAACTTGCAGAGACTTTAATTTCACCAAGATAAGTGGTTAATCCACCACAGTGAACAGTTTGCTGCCTTTACTTTTGGTCAAAACTTGTCAAATTATCTGCTTTGGAAAATCTTCCTAGTTAGTGTGTTCAGTTGTAATCCACAATAGAAAATAGTCACATCTTGCAACTCTTGCAACATATCAAGGTGATTAAAAGTATTTCTTTATAACATTTAACAACCATGACTAAATAAGCAACAATCAAGGTTAAGGTTCAGAAATGTTTCATTTCATCAGTTGGTCATGTCATTGAATATGGCTAGTCAAAAGGTTTTTCCATTAACAAGGCAACATAAGACAGACAAACTGGGCCACTGCTGTTGCTGCTGGTAGATACCTAAAATAAATGACTTCCTCTGTGTATGAAGATTTTTCCTCAGAGAGCCACTGACCAGATGCCGGGTGTTTAAAACAGCACATGTGAAAGCTTTCATGAAGTGCATGGAGTTTGAATCACTGACATCAGTGATAGTCCAGACTAAAACTGAAATTTATATGAAAGTTTTTTGGTTCATTAATCAAAGATTAGTATGGAATTGTATTTTTGCCTCAATTCTGAGCATGAGATGGAAGTTTTATTGTGTAGAAAAAATCTAATCATGCAAAGATAAGAATTTCACTTGAGCAAACAAAAATATGTTTAATGCATTATAAATGTATTAGCATGCATGCCATAATAACCTCTCTAACTCAGCTTTACTCATTTGTCCTCTCAAACTCCCTGCTCTGTGTGCTCTAAAACCCTTGGACACTTGCTAAACCTGACAGAGTTCTACAGTGTTCCACAATTTCAGCCATTTAAGAATTTTCATTTTTGATTTAATTTCTGATTGGCTGTTTCATCTCCCATCCAAATGCTAAAAAAAGTTTTTTTAAAAATCTGTTAAGACTCTTTGATTAGGCAAAAATGAATTAGGTAATTGTTCAGTTTGGGTCATTTCTTCAAACTCACTATAATCTGGGCAACACGGATGATTTACCTCAACAGATTTGGGACTTACAGGTCAGTCAACCATATATTTTTAGTTTACCACACCCTTTACAGATGTAATACTCCAGTGACATGGTGTGTGTGTGTGTGTGTGTGTGTGTGTGTGTGTGTGTGTGTGTGTGTACCCTTTAAACCCAGACAAAATAAAGGGTTTGTGATCAAAGGGAAATGTAAATAGTGTCTGCCACAACTCTGGCTGCAGGGACTTCCTGTTTCCTCAGTTGATATCCCTCATTGGGATGTGTGTGTGTGTGTGTCTGTGTGTGTGTTTCAGACGACTGTAACCCCCTGAGTGGGGACTGTGTTGATGATTGTAGCAGTCAGTAGAGCAGAAATCTGTTTCATTCATCAGACTGTTGATCAGTGTTGATTCTGACATGAGGATTTTCGGTCTAGAGCAAGATATCTCAACAGCCACTGACCAGACTGCCATTGAATGACCTATTGAGCTTTCCACTACCTCCACTATCTGACTCATTTTTCCACAAGAAATATCAGAATCTAATGGGAAGATTGCCATTAAATTTACTGAGTCCAATCATGCTCCTCACAGGGTGACCCCTTTCATTTTGGACACTCCATGAACTTTCTTCTAGTGCCACCATCAGGTCAAAATTTAAGCCTTTTAGGACTAGACAGGCTGTAACTTTGGAATATACTGACTCAATTTAGCTAACTGAGACTGCTGATGCATCATATAAGCATCAGCTGAACTTTGGAATGCATTTTTCCACAGAATGAGTGTGGATTTTTGCCCCCATTTCTTACAGTGTAGTCTCATTCCAAGAGAATAATTTGGTACATGGTTTGGTCGTTATGGAGAATAGGAATTGTTACAGCGACTAAGAGCCATTTTCACACACATAATGGCACATCAATATTGTATTAAGACAGACTTTAAAAACCCAAACCTATCCTTTAAGACTGTTAAAGCTGCATTAATTAGCATTTGGCCAGGGGGCAGAAAAAACATCTAAAAGGAAGACACACAGCCACCATATTACTGGCCTATTTAGACATCCAGGAGACACGAAGCAACATTATCACCCCATTATAGTGATGTCTGTTGTTTGCCACTAGCCAGGTATCATAATGTATATTTATCAGTTTGTTATTTATTGGAATGGAAATGAGTGATGCCAGTTCGAATGCAGCTTTTACAGTCAGCTATCAGTGATACAGTTTTAATTTCTTGGTAAAGAGCCATTGATGATGTGGCACTAGTGTAAAGAGATAACACTCCTTTAGCAGTGTAGACCCACATAACACAGTAATGACAACACAATGATCCAACATACAGTACAGTTTCCATTTTTAAATATCTCTTAATGGTTATTCAATGACATTTGAAGGCCATGAAATAATAAATTTGACTTTGTAAAGTCTATTACGAAGTAATGTTGAGACTTAAACCCACTGGCTTCAGCTGCCTTTGGTTGGATGAAAAGCTCTTTCCAGTCTAAAATAACAAACCACATTTTCCTCAAAGGCTGACTTGGCTCAGCAGTGCAGCTGTAGAGACAACATGTAAGGCATTATTACTGGTTGAACAGTAAAGGCTGTTACTACAGGACCCTTGGATCTTAACTTGGTTTTCCAACTGTGCTGCCAAGTTTGTGCCATCAAGTGGGTTTGTTCATTTTTGTGTAGTTGACAGAGGGGACTGATTTGCAATGTCCTGAGTCTGATACACTGACTTTACATTGGACTTTGTTCACCACATATTTCAGAACTGATGAGCTCAGAGGAAAAGGATTTAGGTGCTACACTTCTCATGAGAGGCTGTGGAACAGCTAAAGTGATGAAGACTTACAGTAAGCCATATACTATATCCTGCCTGGTGGATACCAAAGAGATTTTGGTACTATTGGTCCAAATCTCACAATTATCAACAGCTCTATTCACTCTGGCACAGGACCTAAATATTCTGAACAGGGTTTTTTTTCATCAAGGCTTTTTCAGGCTAAAAACAGTCTGTTGTTTAAGGTACCAGTGAGACATGTACAAGATAATGTCTATGAGGAACATGCCCAATGGACTGGCACTGAAAGAAAGCACTGCATTTTTTCACACAGGGTTAAGAGTCCACACTTACACTATTGACTCTGAGGCTCTACTTTGGCCCATTCCATGATTCTTGTGCTGGGTTTCGCAAACACATCATATACATGGCCAGCAAAAAGATTTGGCACATGCCTCTTGAAATTTGAAACATTCTGATCTGTGGCTGCAGGGCCAGCCAATGGCAGAGACACATAGGCGGCCACCTAGGGCACCAAATGAGTGGGAAGTGGGGTTATTTGGAAATATGTAGCCTACATGTTCTCACCTCCTAACGTGTTTTCTGTCATTTTATATTAACTTGCATGGATTTTCATCCGGTTTGATTTTCCAAAGCCTTACTATTCAGTCAGTTTTCATACACCAGCCACCAAACTTCATGTGCTACCTCAGGCAATGCCACCAAACACTCATTGAATGGCACCTTGACCCCCACTTGCCTTTTTGTCTGGAGGACTGGGTGGACTTTGTCTGGGCTGGAGGTACCATTGTGGCAATTGATTTTAGTGTGAATTCATATCTGAAGTTCTTGGACTGGAGGTTGCTCTGATCTAAATCTTCTGGGACTTCAATCTAAAATCTCGCCTAGGGCACCAACATAGTCAGAGCCAGCCCTGTGTGGCTGCACCCACTCTGCACAGCTCCTTGTCAGTGATTTGCTTGTTGGTCTGTGGGGCCCCCAGCCCAATAACCTCCCCTTCCATCTCCTTCCAAAACACTATCAGATAACCAGATAACCAATGTGTTTATGAGGATGAAAAGAAAAAAGCAAGTAGAAAACAGACCACATGGTGTACAGTGGCAACACACAGCCAATGAAGAATTGTCAAGCTCAGCTTCTCCTGCTTTCTTCTTCTGCAGCAGCCTTCCGTTGTGCTTGCTACAGATTTAGTCCACAGCACCCACCATAATGTCAGACAGCAACTGCAACTCCCACATGGACTAGAGCAAATTTAATTTTAACATTCAGTACTAACTAGTACCAAATAAAAAGTTACACTGAGGTTGATGGGAATGTCATTAGTTTCTCAGGTATTCGGTCATAAACCAAAAATTAAATTAAATTTTGAACTGATGATGGCGCTAGATGAAAGGTCAGAGGATCACAAAAGTTATTATTACTCATCCAGAGGGGGACATGAATGTGTGAACAAAATTTCATGTCAATCCATCCAGTGATTATCGAGACATTTCAGTCAAAACCACAAATGTCCACCTCATGGTGGCACTAGAGGAAAAGTCAAGGGGGTACATTTCATTGTCTGAGAACCATGAATGTCTGTATCTAATTTGTCATCTATTTTTAATGCTTTTTATTTATTTTATCACTTGATTACAGTTTTCATTTTCATTATAGGTTTGCCAATCATCATCTTTTTACTCAGTTTGTTAAACACTTGTTAAATATCTGTTTTCTGTTATTTGGAAAAATGCTGCAGAAATAAAGATAGAGGTTGAGGTTAACAAACTAATTAGTTGTGGTTTCTGTGAGGCTAGACCAACCTGTCATTGCACTGAACTGAAGACAGTTAAGGCTCCTCACATTCATTGTTTACATGTCTTATTAAAGCAAATGAATCATGATTTGCAGCCAGGGATTACTGTTTTTGACAGCTGAGAGTCGACAGTTCTGGCAAGCTAATGCATAGAAATTATTCTTATTCTTACGTATCTGGTGGTGAATGTTGGTATTGCAATAAATTAAAGTGCTGACTGATGATTAAAATACATAATTCTTTTTGCCAGTATAGGTCCTTCAAATGCTGTCAGTCCTCGTTACAAGTTCAACTTCATAGCTGACGTGGTGGAGAAAATCGCTCCTGCTGTGGTCCACATCGAGCTCTTCCTCAGGTACTGAATGTGTGTGTGGGGCTTATCTTTGTGATGATCACTTTTCAGTTTTAACTCTTATACTGTGGACATTTCTTCAATGTGGGAACATTTTGGCCAGCCCTCTCTATTTAAAAGGACTATTTGAAGGTTAGACTTGGTTTTAAGATTAAGGTTAGAATTAGGTTTAGGTTAGGGTTAGGGTTTGGGATAGGTATTTAGCTGTGATGGTAAAGGTTAGGTCTAGGGGGGCTAAGGAATGCAATATGTCAGTGCCCGTCCTCACAAGTATACAAAGACAAACGTGTGTGTGTGTGTGTGTGTGTGTGCCTGTGTCTGTGTGTGTGTGTATCATGTGTGGAAAATGTGACTATAAAAAGTTAACGTTTAGAAACAAAGAAAAAATCTTTACTTTTAGGGTTTCAAATGGATTTCACGAGTCCATTCATTTTATTTTAGCTTATAAAAGTGGTGCCTACTCTCATATATTGAGACTAAGGCCATGTCCGTGCTAATACTAAAAATTTAGAAAACAGCATTGTCGTCTAACAATCTGCCAACAGTTCAGTATCTTCTTCTTCCTCTTCTTTCAGTTGGCAACCATGAAATGGTACATTACTGCCGCTACAGTATCTGGTAATAGTGTTGGACAGATAGAGCACTAAGCCCTTGGTTTCGTTGGAATAAAACCCAAATGTATCACCTCCAGATGCCTCTGTGATCAATTATTTAGTGTTCAACTTGCCAAGCACTCAGTCCAGGTCTTGTCATTGACACATCTGTATCTGTCTGTTGCCAGATGTCTTTTTGATAAATACATATTTACTTGATCTCTTAGTATCTTACTACTTGGCCTCTTACTTACTTTTCACTGCTATAAAGAAGTACTTAACATGCCTGTTAAGGTTACCAATCATACATTAATGTTTTCAAAAAGCTCTGTCACTATCAGTCTAAACTACAACATGAGCAGCATTTTCAAATTCATCCCTTTTGGAGAACCTTTATAGAAAGCTCCCTTTTGAAACCTTTTTGTGGATGGAATACCAAAAAGTAAAGTTGAGGGTGCTTTTATAAATGTAAACACTTCAGTGTGGACAATCACCATGAAACAGTTGACAAGAGTTACCAGAGTTGTTTTATTTGGCAGATGCTAGTGAAATATACCATGGTTGTCAAGCTATTTCACAGAAACAGAGCAGTCAGCAACAGACCAGTGGTATTAGTTTGCCCGGGCCCTTCAACTGCTGTTCAATTAGGCATGAAACTAACTTGGACAGACCATGATTACCCTGAGATAGTGCAGCATTTAGTCATGATTACTAGAAATATGACTCAAGATAACAATTATTCTCTTTGAAAAACTGCCTTAAATCTGTAACTATTAGCTTCATTTGTTATCTCAAGCCTTGATCTTGAGATAATGGGCTTGACAAAATTATGAGCAATCATGGTTGTTCTGTGTCATCTAAGTCCAGCCAAATTTCTTGAATTTCTTGATGTTTTTGCTTACATCCCAGGCATCCTCTCTTTGGTCGGAACATCCCTCTGTCTAGTGGATCTGGGTTTGTGATGTCAGACAACGGACTGATTGTTACCAATGCCCATGTAGTCTCTAGCACTTCACCAGTGTCCGGTCAGCAGTACCTTAAGGTACAGAAATACACTTTCTCCACAATTTGTTTCACTTTTCTGACTTGACTTGCCTTGACTTGACTGTCAGCTCTGTAATTGAATTCATATGCTCATTAAAAATACTAATCCTGTAAATCCTCAAGCTGCATTGAGATTGGTTTGCTGATATTGGTCTTGTGTGAAAAATGAGATAAATTCTTTTAGTTATTCTGTGTAAATTTACGGGAATAGTTCAGAGAAATTTTCTTATTTTCTTTCTTCTCAAGAGAGATGAGAAGATCAGAATCTATCTCATATCTGTGTGTTAAGGTCAGAGCTGGAGTCAGGATATGTTTAGCCTAGCTTAGCATAACAACTGGAAGCAGGGGGAAACAGCTGGTCTGGCTCTGTCCAAAGCTAAAAAAATACCAACTTCTAACACCTGTAAAGCTCACCAATTAACACTTTGTATCATTGTAGAATGATATCCATCTTCTAATCTCACTCTGTGTAAAAGACAGCAAATAAACTTATTTGCCAAAATGTTGAACAATATTTTTTTAAGAATTGGATTGGATTCAGTCAGTGTTGTCCAACATTGATAGAATGGATATGATGCAGCTTGACTGAGAACATACAGTATTTATTGTAGAACTGTTTTTGAGATGACTTTAACCTGAACTGATTTTCATGACACTACATTCAGGTTCTTCACAAGTACTCAAGTTTGTAATTTTTATCATTGTTCTTGGTGGAGGATTTTAGAGTCAAAATATGTTTGCAATATTGTTTCATGGGTTTATCTAGCATAGCAAGAATAGGAATTGGATGTTAAATCCTTACTAATTGTCAATGTTTAATATTCAAATGGACACATATAAAGAAGTGTAACATTTGGCTATTTTCAAACTGAAAATATTGGTATTGCTCTTTAAAAATGTTGGCTGGCTTAACCACAACTTCACTTTATGCATGCCTTTCTCTCTGAGATAGGCATATAAGGCACTAAACCTAGTTGCAAAAAATATACTGAAAAAAAGTACTGGATACACTGTTCCTGATACAAAGCTAACTTGGATCAAACAAAATCCTATGCTATGAAAATGTTAATTTTATTGAAATCTCATTCTTCCATCCTTTCCTGAAGGTCCAGATGCATAATGGTGATGTATATGAAGCCAATATCAAAGACATTGATAAAAAGTCAGACATTGCTACTATCAAAATCAACCCTCAGGTGAGTCCACAGCACTATGTGATTCTCTAAACAAGCAAGACTAGTGTGTATAGTTAGCCTTGTGTGAAAATGTGTAGTCTTAGAGAGGACTGAATCAAATGATTTACTGTATCAAAGATTTTAAAGTTTTATGTCATGGTATAAAGTGAAATACCTCAACAAAAATGTTACTATCAATAACAGTACAAATTGACTACAGGCTGCTTGATTCATGTCTTAATCTGAAGGACTGAATTGAAATTATTTTGATTCTGCTGTCAAGAGAATGATGTAGTCCATTGTGGTCATGGTGAAACAAATCTTATACAAGCCATAGAACACAGGGACCTTCAATAAAAACCTTCAGTACATCTAGAAAGACATGTAGACAGCACAACCACTAAACTTGTGTGTCTTCACCAAAAGTCAGGATATACTGTACATCTGAGCAAATTTAGTTTCTGGTTGCCCCCTATGAATGTTCTCCTATGTTGCTTTAAAGAAAAGTACTAGGTAAAGGAGTAAAAATTCCATCCTTCCACTCAAAGAAAACTTAAATTAGCAACATAAAGTAAATACACAGGACTTGAGGAACAGATTTTTGACCAAATGTCAAACTGTTTCATTTTTCCTCATGGCAGGCAGCTACAAGCCTCCAACCAGATGTGCATTAGATGAACATCTGGTGTACAACTGAAGTGAAGTAACTAGATGGGAAAACCACTCTCTAGACATTGTTAGGCCAGACTGTTGACTGTTGTTAACACTGCAAAATAATTATCTACATAGAGGTCCTGCAATGATTTGATCCCACTCTTAAGCCAGATGCCAAAGGCTCTGTCTAATATTGAAGGGGTAAACATGGATTTTAATTATTGGAGCAGAAGGGGAGAGACTATGGAGAGCAAATGTCCTCCTAAATTGGTTCCAAATTCTCACCGACTGCGCAACAAAAGGGTTAATGGTATAATGAGATATGGGCTTTACCAGTGGGAGTTCAGAGCATAATACAGCTGGTAAGGAGGTGGACCCACAGGATGTATTCTCTAGGATTAGCCATTTAAGGGTATCAGAGTTGTCTGTGTCACTCATCCAGTATGTCCATGCCCTGATGTTGGCTGCCCAATAATAATATAAAAAATTGGGGAGTGCCATACCACCCTAGGTTTTTGTTGTTCCTAATAAAGCTTATCTTATATATATATCAGTGGTGGCTGGTGACTCAAAAATTTGGGGAGGACAGGAGGAAAACCACTTTTGATTTTAAAAGGGGTCAAACTGAAGGAGATGTTCTTGGCAGTTATGTTGAATGGCATTAGCTCACTTTTTTGAAGGTTTGTTCAATAACTGGATATTTTGCTGAATTTCTTTAATATGCCTAGTACTGCAGGGAGGCTTGACAGGATCTGACAGGTGCAATAGCAAATCATCTGCATAAAGTGACACTGTACAGTCCTGACCTACTCAGTAAATTCCTTTAATCTTAAAATCTTGCTGTATAGCTAGTGCTAACGGTTCAATAGCAACGGAGAACAGGAGTGGAGGCATTGGACATCCTTGTCTACTACCTCCCTGTAGATTGAAGTAAGTGAAGAAGTTTTTGTTGGTATACACCGCAGTGATTGGGGAGGAATAGAGAATATTAATCCAGGATAAAAACTTTGGGCCAAATCCAAATTTTTTGACAGTGTGAAAAAGGTAATCCCACTCCACCTGATCAAAAGCTTTCTTAGCATAAAGTGATAATAGAATCTGGAGAGGGATTGTAATGAATATTTACAAGGCGTCTAATGTTAAAGAATGAATACAGGTTCTTCATAAAGCCTGTTTGGTCTGTTGAAATGATTGAAGGAAGTGATACTTCAAGATGTTGAGCCAAAAGTGTTGCACAAAGCTTTATGTCTGTGTTCAGGAGAGAAATCGGGCAGTATGAGCTACATTGAGGGGGATTTTTGTCTTTTTTTAAGATAAGCTAAATGGTAACCTCGCGCATGGTTGGGGGGGGGAGTTTTTGGGAAATGATTCCTTGAAAACAGAGAGAAGGAGAGGGGCAAGTGTTTCTGAGAATGTTTTTAAGAATTCGGACGGATAGCTATCAGGCCCTGGAGATTTGCCGCTTTGCATACTCCTTATCGCCTCTACAACATCTGCAATGGAAATATCATCCTCTAGCTTGGCAGCCAGCTCCAGATCTACTCTGTAGATGTCAAGATTGTGAAAAAATGTATCTGAGGCAGATTCATCATCTGTTGGCCCTGAAGTGTAAAGGCAGGAACAGTAGCGATGAAAGCATGAATTTCTTTTCAGATGGTCGGTATGTTTTAGACCTTGTTCATCAATAATTTCAGGTATGCACTGGTTGGCGGTCCTCTGACATAATTGATGTGCTAAAATTTTCCCAGGTTTCTCCCCGTGTTCATAGGAACCATGCCTAGACTTTAAAGACTGTTGAGGATGACATTCCCAGAGTCTGATTATAGGCGAAAAATTTTATTTCAAGATTTAATGAAATTTAGAAAAGTTTCTTCTGAAACAAACAAAACCACACATTACGTGTTGGTAGTTGGGAGCAAATTAGTGTTCAGTAGGTTGGCTCTCCTGATGAAAATGATGAAAGGGTAGTGGGAGGTGTCATGATATTCCTCAGAACCATATATGAATAAAGTATCAGTTCATAGAGTAGGATTATCTATGACCAGTTATCAAACCTTCCACATAGTGGCATCCTCATGAGGAAGAAAGAGTTGGGTTCAAGATAACAGTGTATCAAAATATTAGCACCACTTTGCAGTCTCTGCTACTGGAATAATGTTCTCCACATAAGCCATACAGCCCCTGAGTTTTGAGTTGTGTACGGGTTTTATTGCTTATTAATTCAGCTTTTCCTTAATAATGTTTAAAAAAGTTACATGAGCTACCATGAGAAGTTTATGGCCACCAGCAATTCTGATGAGCAAGATTCTACCAGCAGGGCCACAAAGACCCATGTGAACATTGCAGAGGGCAGCAACAGTTGGCCATGTAATAGTACAGCACAAGGCATTAATAAAAGAGGAGAAGAAGAAGACTGCAAGAACCATTAAAAACAAAGGCAATCCAAATGTTTTATGAGGTAGGAAATGCAATCAACGTGGCTGTTAAGCCTTGAGGATACACATAATGCATTTTGGTGGGAAACTTTTGGATGTAATCAAAATAGTATTTGTTTATGATGCAGACTCCACAGGATAGCTGTTATGCATCAGCCTCATGGTCTCCATTAGCACTCCTTGTTCCAGTAAACCTCCAGCAAGGTAATGAGTCTTTGGATGAGCATTTCATCAAGGTCAGCAGACTAAACTTGTGTGTTTACAATGTGTGTCAGTGGTGTTAATTGGGTTGGGTGATGGGCCACAGTCAGAATCCAAACCTCCCCTGGGATGACACCAAATACTTCCTGCTGGGTGTACAGCTCATCCAGGGTTCATACCACCTCAGAGATTATAAGGGATTTTCTTAATGTGTTGCTCTTACGTAAATTCCCAGCTGAAGTTGTAAATGCACTGCACTTACAAATGGACTGCACTTATATAGCACCTTTTTAGTCTTCCTACCATTCAAAGCGCTTTACACTGCGTGCCCACATTCACTCATTCACATACACATTCATACACTGATGACAGGGACTACCATGCAAGGTGCCAACCTGCTCATCAGGAGGGGAACGTAATTTATTCACACACACACAATTTGGGGTTCAGTATCCAAGGACACTTCATCAAACTGCAGATCCTCCGATTAGTGGATGACCTGCTCTACCTCCTTAGCCACAGCTGCCCCTAAGTTGTAACAGTTTTCTGGCTAATATTGGACACAGTTGTTAAACCATGTATATTGTGCACATGTTATCTATTTACTGGATTTTTCAGTAATATTTTTGAAAATTAAGTCTTCATTGAGGCCCTTAATATCAGAGACAGAGGTTTGCATCCTGCATGTGGTTAGTATTACCCTACAAAAATATGTTTGTTAAGGTAACAGGAAAGATAATAATTTTGGTTACATACTGCAAAAGTATCCAACCATCCAGGGTGGATCCAGGTACACACTTGAGAAAAATTAAGAAGCACCTGAGCAACTTAAGCCTGGGTAAAGAAGCAGCCCTGTTCACTATGCAGGGTGTGACCCTGGAACATACACCTTGCAAAAATAAAGTTTGCCTTAGAAACCATAGAAGAGACGTTGGATGAAGTCTTTGCAAAGACAAAGTTGCAAGTACACCTAACCACTGTGTGATGTGGCAAATGGACCATTAAAAAACAAGGTCCTGTGGTCCAGATTGGGCATTCAGACCTGTTCAGCAACAAGGATCCAAGAGGCAGATCGAATAATGACCCTTAGCCCATGGATAATTTGAGGACTGTGCTTAGACTGTGCTGTCTTGAGACCTTCACATTCATGCAGATGTATTCTGAGTCTAACCACCTGTACATTCCATTCCCCTGCAAACACCATATGTCTGTGGTCATTGTGATGTGTGGGCTGTTCTGCCCACAATTTAACAAGGCCCCAGTCCGCAGAGCCATATGACCATTGACCATATGAATGACTTGGGTACTTGTGTGCCAGCTGTTGTGCCATGGTGGTTGGGTTGCTGTTCTCTGAAAGATGCAGCATACCAGCTGTGTTGAAGCTTGCAGAACTCTACAATGTGCCAGCTATACATCAGTTGCTCCCCAGTTGATCCTCCCCTTCCACCTAGTTATACTCCAAGCTAGAAGGTGTACCTGCTTGGACTGGTATTCAAGTCAATATTCGATGGCCATCTCTTGAGCCACTTAGCCTTCAACCCGGGGACCAGTGCAACCGATGAACACAGCCTGAAAACAGGCTGACATACTAGGGGATACTCAAGTGCTAGCCGTCACATCTCCACCCTTACATCATTGGATGCATGACCCCCTGCCCAAGATGTGGATTCAGAGAGTCTAGCCCTGTCAGAGTCCCAGGCCACTGTGCCAGCCTTGGTGGGTCAGGGTTTATCCGAGTTCTTCCTGGGGGACCTTTTTAAAAGAAATGATAGGATTCCCCTTGTGGGGATGCAAGCATTGACCCTCCCAAGGATTCAGTCACCATTAAGAAATTTGCAGCTGACCCAACAACTAAGGGTGCATTTCCATTGCCCCACACAGTCATTAGGACCTATCTCATGGTGACTGACACTGGCATGGATGTTGCACAGGCGTTGAGGTTTGGGTTTCTTAAAAATCTGCTTCTTCCTCAAATGTTAATTGAAGATCTCATTACATTGATAAAAACAATCTGGGCAGTATTGCGTGTGTTTTTTGTTTGTGTGTTTGTTTTGTGTTTTACAAAATGTATTTGCTATTGCAAATTAGTAGCAAATAAACACAATTTTCAGGAGACAGAGATTGTTTTTGGCATCAGGGATTCTACTGCTATTTTGTATTTTCCCATAATTTCTCCATCACTCCAAGTGAAAGCTCATGTTGATCAGCATACATACCGACAATATAAAGCAGGGAAATTTGATAGCTGTGTATCTGTTAGCATGCTTTGATGTTTTTCTGCGACAAAAAGCCCCCAAAATAATAAATGAAGCTTAGAATATGTCCACATATATACAATGGTATCCCATATATATATTCTCTATTATATTGTTGTTCCAACAGGGCTGAACCAAGACCCAAGCCATATTTTTATGTCTGTTACATTCCATCAGATGGAAATATTCTAGATGCCTATTACACATATTTCACCAAAATTCAGCTAGAGAGCCTAATTTGGTATCTTTGGAGACTTGGGGATTTTCACCAGCAATTAAATACATTTCTGTGGATTTGAACATTACTTGGCCACATAACATGTTTGTAAAGAAAAGCCACCAGTCATTCAGTGCAAAAATATCAGCATCTGCTTTCAAAAACCAATATCAGTTGAACTCAGGTTCCAGCATGACTGAAGGTTGACGTCGCTACATTAGAGGGAGAGATGGACCAGGACCAAGACAGGGAGGAGTGAGAGAACGACAAACGCAGTCCAAAACACTCCACCTTAAAGAAATCCTAAACAGAGCAGTTTTAGCTCATTCCTTCTCTCTCTCTGTCATACCATCTGTCTGCTGAGCATGTGTTTCCACTCAGCTCCATTCTTTTCCTCCCTTTCTCTTCACCTCCTCAACCCTTCTCTTTTTCCTCATATCACCTCCCTTTTTCTTTGTGGAGACCCTCTCACGTGTCTCTTCATGACTTACTTTTTTGCATCTATTGTATATGGATTTATTATATA
Source organism: Thunnus maccoyii (assembly GCF_910596095.1). Taxonomy (NCBI): domain Eukaryota; kingdom Metazoa; phylum Chordata; class Actinopteri; order Scombriformes; family Scombridae; genus Thunnus; species Thunnus maccoyii. The sequence continues at coordinate 996,899 of NC_056554.1, read as the reverse complement.
TACAGTAGATGACATTTTTGATCTTGTCTTTTGTGTCCTTTTAATGACTTTCTCTGTGTGTTTTACAGCTGTTTTCATCATCATGATCAGGCCGTAATTACTGGTTTTTCCATACTTTTTGGAACCTGTGAAAATGTGGAACAGTCATCAAGATTACAGTTTCCTGCAGAGAGTTGTATACTTAACAGTTTTATACCAAAAACACATCAGACCTTGTTGTAAATGCACAAAGTAATTTGGGTGGGAAAGCAACACAAGCACAGCTGTGAAAGTGGTTGGATTAGAAAGAATACAGCAATTGAAATATAAACTTTTCACCTGGGTCATATTTTTGTTGTTTTGCTCTGTATACCTATAGGTTAGTATAACATTATACTGCTCACCAGCATTATTGTAGAGAAGTGCTCCTCTGGAAACAGTCCAAGCTTAGCAAAGCAATTAAAAGCATATGTAGGTGAACATTAAAAGTTATTACCTCAATAATCTCTTATGACAGTGCCACCTCTGGGTTCAACTAGGCACACACAGCTGTTTTATTTAATTTTTGTTGCTCTGGCTGTTGGTTCTATATGAGATCTTGGAATACAGAAACATTGCAAAAAATATATCACATGGGGCAAGAAATATGAGTAATCAGATGTCCATACAGGTTGTAAACAAGCCAACAGATTATCCAGATTATCTTTTTCTTTACATTTTTTGAAGTTGGATTGTATGAGGTACATATCCATAGTCAGTGTTGAGATTATTGTTACCTGCAGTAGATGGTGGTTACTCTAAGTGCAATACAAGTTTTGTGAGTAAAAAGCAAATAAGAGTAATTTAGTCCAAGTTGTAAGTATTTTCAGTAAAATGAGTCTTGAAAAAGGGAGCATCGTCTTATAATCAGGGTTGTCTTATATTTGGGCCAATACAGTATATAGCGCCAAATTACAACAGACATTATCTCAGGGCACTTTTCACATAGAGCAGGTCTGGACCGTACTCTTTAATTTACAGAGACCCAAAATTCCTCCATGAGCAAGCACTTGGTGACAGTGGCAAGGAAAAACTCCCCTTAAACGGGAAGAAGCTTGAGTAGAGCTGGGCTGTAGTTGGGCGGCCATCTGCCCTGTCCAGTTGGGTTGAGAGAGAAAGAAGGAGGGAGAGAGGGGAGAGAGAGACACAGAGAAGCACAGCAACAACAATAATGTCAACAAAATCTACTGACTATGGATCAATACCTCATACAACCCCACTTCAAAAAATCTGAACTATCCCTTTAACCAAAACTACAATCTCTTAAACTCACCAAGGATGCCAGCGTCCTTGGCCAACATTCCTGTCTTTCAGGGGCTGTAGTGGGCTCAGTTTTAAGATGGATTATTCTGGTATCATATAAAACTAGAGGACCTAAGGCATTCATTGGTACCATGTCATGATAGCTTGCCAAGGAAGGGGGATAAATAATGCTCCAAAGTTAGGCTAAATTTTGGCGAGGGAAAAACTAGTGCGGCCATTTTCCTTTGACCTCTGACAAGAATTAAAAAATGCATTCTAGGGTTCCTCTAGGGTGTCCTCTTTGCAGACATGCCACTTTATGCTAAATCCATGCAGTTTTGTGCAAAAATCATGCAGTTTTTGGCATTCAGTATAAATATGTTATTTTCGCCTATTCTAAAAATGGTGTATCTGAATATTTCTGCATACTGGGGTCCCTGAACAGTCTTGGAATTGCATAAATTTGGTATGACCTGAAAGCTGAGACTCTTGTGGATTCCTAGAGCCCCATTGTATTCATGTGTGATGATGTTAGTCCCCAAAGTAGCCATTTCATTGTAGTGAGACTATTTTTTGAAACTTGACCTCACTGTATAAAATGACCTATTGTGACCTCTAGGATAATCACAGCCTCATGAAACTTAACAACCACAAACTAGAAGCTGAGGGCATTCAGAGGATGTATGACTTTCATATTGACAATAAGGGAGTTTCTGAGCAATTGCCAGAACAGAAGTGCTTGCCATCCAATCGCCAAAAAATGCAATTCTTACAGAAATCTCAGAATGTCAAAAGTTTTTGACACCAAATCACAGCGTTCATTTTTCTGTAGTGTTCCTTAAGATCTTTGTGTCTCAATGTGGTATTTTGGAGGGATTTTTGACTATTTTTATTGATTCTTGAGTTGTCAAAAATGGTTACATTTTTACCAAATCTTGACAACAAATGGTATTAACCAAAAATTGCTGCAACAACATATGAGACATAATTGATCATGGGAATGGCCATTATATACTTCCATCATAATTTTCTAAGCTCTTATACACTCTAAACTTTCACAATTTGAATAGGTGCCTAACCAAAACACATTTTTGATTGATTGATGATTTATGACTAGAAAAACTTGACACATAGTGCTTAACTGCATCTCAAATTAATCATCAGGTTCCCAGTTTTCAGATGATGTATACCACTCCTGTGTGGCATATACTGTTGACCTGCTAGTTCTCCCTAAAGATTCCCTGCCCCCCCCTAAAAAAGACAAAAATGAGTCTGTGGTAGGAGGGGGTGAGTGGGAAAGGTTAAGACCCTAGTTGAAAAATACTGGAGCACAAACACTTGGATGGAAAATGTGTGTCAGCCAAGAGGTTGTATAAGCAGTAAATCCAATAGCATGTGAATACTACATTATCTACCATCCTTGGCACATTAGGTGGCTACAGCATTATCTTAATGTGGCCCTCTTTGTCTGTTCCCTGCCTCTTCCCAGACAAAGCTGCCTATATTGTTTCTGGGTCACAGTGCAGACCTGAGGCCTGGGGAGTTTGTGGTTGCCATTGGCAGTCCCTTTGCCCTCCAGAACACCGTCACCACTGGCATTGTCAGTACCGCACAAAGAGACGGCAAGGAGCTGGGCCTCAGGGACTCTGACATGGACTACATTCAGACGGACGCTATTATCAATGTGAGAATGAAGCGAGTGCTCTTAGTCAAAATTACTGTTAAGCACTGATTAAAAAGAGTGTTAGACCAGATTGGTCATCTAACCAATCTGGTCTATTACTCTTTTTAATCATTTGGCACAAAAAAAGTCATATTGCATTGTTGTGTTATTCTGTACACCTCACTTTAAATTATTTTCTGTTTTCTGGGTTTTCCTTAACAGTATGGGAATTCAGGAGGGCCTCTTGTCAATTTGGTAAGCTTTTGATTTCCTACTTATCGGCTGTCATGACAACTGTAACATACCGTTCTAGGCTTCAGTATTGTTAGTTAACTTTCCAATATAATCATCTAGGGAGTAAAATTTGCTTTAAAATTGTATTGATTTAAAGGTACGATTCTTGAACTCTTTATTCTTAGACACTTTCTCATTACTCTAAGAATCTTTCCTGCGGTTGTACTCTCTGCCTTGAGGAAAGTAGTCATCTGAACAGTTAAAATGTATGTTGTCCTGCTGTGTCTTTGAGGATGGTGAGGTGATCGGCATCAACACCCTGAAGGTTGCAGCAGGAATCTCATTTGCGATTCCCTCAGACAGAATCACTCGTTTCCTCAATGAGTCGCTTGACAAGCACAACAAAGGTGAGTCTCACAGTGAATCAAGGAATCATCTGAGAATATCCTGCTTAACATTCAGTGACTAACTGGAGTCTCTTTCAGATGTGAGGTCAATAAAGAAACGTTTCATTGGAATAAGGATGCTGACCATTACACCGTCGTAAGTCAGACCTGATGATAATTACTGTGTTGAAATAAATAAAATAAATACTGTGGTGAATATGGCAAACAGAGAGGAGAGAGAACAGTGATGGCATCTTATGTATGATTTAAATACTTATCTATTTACAATTTACATTGTTCATCTGGGCTAATACTCACCTGATGGCCTTTTCAAAACATGTTACATACTACAACCAGCAGGTTACATCACAGTAATAGCTGCAACTCTCTTATTAAAAGCTCTTGAAAGTAGCAAAAGTTTTCCACCTGGGTCATCTTTTATTCACATTATACCATATAGAAATATCATAAATAATATCTCCTTCTCTCAGTATTGTAATGTACAGTCATGAAGATCATCTTATATGTCACCAAAGTCTTTCACATCTCATTCTTATCACAAACTTCATGCTTGTTGTTGCATTTTATATAAATAACCCAAATTTATGTGATGCAAATATCTAGTTATTTATTGCACTGCAAACACTAAACCTCTCTCACAACTTCAACTTTCTTTTAACAGTGTCTGAAAAACTATGATATGAAAAACTATGATTTAATGCTTGTCTTAAATGGTGATGAAACTAAAGTTTTGTTATTCGCACAAAGTGTAAATAAGGGCTGCTTCTCCATCTTAGCTAAAAAGACACTGTGCTTTATATACTGCAGCCAGGTGGTCCTGGCTAACCTCCCGTAGACAACTTCACTGCCACTTTATCTCTGTGAACTTATTCAGTACTTATTTAGCACTTGGACAGAACAGCTAATCTGTTTATAAGGCACACACTCCCCTACTTAAACCTGGCACTGAGCCCTTTATAATGAGCCAAATACAACTCAGATGCCCTTCCCAGTCCCACACAGTCTAAAGTCTAAAACTAAACCAATTTAGACGCATTAGCTAACAAAATAAACCCCAAATGAACACAAGCAAAGTATGCAGGCCTTACCTGAAATATAGTGAGCTCAACTCACTTTCTACAAACATTCCATTCAATTAGGCAGTCGGGTGGTCACCGACCATGCACTGAGCCCAGAACTGGTCCCAGTTCATTAAGGTCAACAAATAGTCGCTGACAGAATCTAAACCAAAATAATTCAGGGATGAGGGTTATTATTAATTTCATTTGTTCATTCATTTGTTTAGATTATATACTTTCTTTGAGAAAATGTCATGTATGTTTGTGTGTTTTCTAGGTTAATTGAAGAACTAAAACAGCAGAACCCAGACTTCCCTGATGTCACTAGTGGAATCTACGTCCATGAGGTTGTTCCTCACTCACCTGCACAGAAGTAGGTTTAATTGATTACTGATTCATTATATTATTTGTTACTCATTTCTTAAGTAAAATTAATGAATGCTTTACCTATAACAGTCTTTCTTTATCCCTCTCTCTGTCTCCAGAGGTGGTATCAGAGATGGTGACATTATAGTGAAACTGAACGGCAAACCTCTGATGACAACGGCTGACCTGCAGGGGGCACTGCAGGAGGAAACGGCCCTGCTGCTGGAGGTCAGGAGGGACAACGATGACCTGCTCTTTAACATCGAACCTGACGTGATCATGCAGTAGACATTGGAAGCACAGATCTCATGAAGAGTTAGATCAACAGCTAAGGCTCTATTTTTGTGAAAGAACATGTTGGGTGGTGAAAGCTCTGCACCAGTGAAGTGGTATTTTTGTCAAGCACTGACAACTTCTTTGGAACCTGGCCGCTAACTCAACTGTACCAAAATGGAAGGAGACCTGTATGAGTAACGACAATAAGGTGCAATGCTGTCTTGGCAAGGACTTATAGTTGTGCCTCCTGCCTGCTCAGGAACATTGGAACAGGTGCTCCCATGTACACCCCACAGAATCCCTGACCTTTTATGTATGTTAACTACTACTATGTTAATTACTTGATTGTTTCACTTTGATGTTACATTTTCAGCAAGTAGACACACTCACATGCACATCAAAAATATGATGATAACTGAAAGCAGTAATGGCTTTAACACAGCGTCGTATGGTGCACATCATATAAAATATAATATAAAAGCAGAGTTGAAGAATGTACAAATAAATACATTTGTTGTTAAATGTAAGACAAATGTGGTGATAGAATACAGACAACTGAACTGATTAATTTGTTCATAAGCAAAGAGTTATTCTCAATAAATTCTCTCATTACTTGCTGCTGCCTTGTGGCTGTTGAAACTAAATGGTGAGCCAGCAGGCGGACCTGTGACAACATCAGCCACATCATAAATGTGCAGAGGGAAATCTAAAAACTGTGATGACAGTCAGCGGGTGGGGATTATGAATGACACAATAGCCCTGTTTCTACTGCAGGAACTTAATAAGCAACCAACTACTGTATGTAGCTACTAGCCAAGTTTCCATCCAAATATAGCCCAAATTTTAACCACATTTCCAAAAAATCAGCAAAAGAAAACGCAAATGAATGCATGTTTCCATCCACCACTGTTGTGTGAATATTAGGAGGAAACAGATGGCTGCAGTAATTTTCCAGTCAGTGTCATTAAACTACTGCAGAAGAAGAGGACACAACGAGATGATGTCATTAAAAGAGTGGCAGTCAAAGCTCAAACAATGGAAAACCATGTGGAAAACTGGATGGAAATATGACATTTCTGTTTGTTTCATGTATTCATTTGAGGAACATTACAGTCTCCTCATCGTTCCACACAGATCTGATGTTTTCGTCTCTTCAGTGGAAGCTTGAGTGATATTTAAGTTATCATTTATTCACAAAAACTCTGTTTCAACCTGATGTTCCAGGTACTTTGGAACCAGACAAACTAATCTCAGGAACTAAATTTGTGACTAAAAGTCCCTGTTGTGCAGTCCTGTTCGTATTTCCACAGCATCTAAGGGACCAGGCAGATCATGCAAATTAGACCCATGAGGAATTAACAAACTTACAGCAGTGCTTGAAATGTAGCATTCACACAAAAAACAACACAGATTTGTCATGTTCTTTGCATGAGTTGGATGTAATGAATGAATGAAAAGGAAACTGAAACTGAGAGCTTCTGTCTTTAGAGTGAAACATCAGCTGAGTGTTTGATGGTTATTTATTTGTGCTTTAGAACTGAACCGCTATGAAACAATCCGAAAATAACATTTTATTTCTCTCATTCACTGGCTATCGCCGTTCCCTCTCTTCATTCACTCTCTAGCTCACTCTCTCTCTCTCTCTCTCTCTCTCTCTCTCTCTCTCATTTGCTCACACTCTCAGCTCACTTGCACTCTCTCTGTCTTTTTCTCTCGCTCATTTTTAAAATGAGTCAGGAAGCTGACAACAAAGTCGAACTTTACTTTTAACGTTAACGAAGAGAAATGTCCTCCCCTCGTCCTAAACTGCTCCTAAAGTGATACTAGAGTGCTTTCTTGTTTTATGAATAAAGCGTTACACAAGTTGAAGCAGCCATGCTGTGTGTGTTTGACCAATCAGCAATGGTCATCCCTTTTTGGGAGGTAAAACAACCTCCCTGGTTGAGAGGAACAGGTAGAGGAACTGAGTTCCTCAAAAGGTTCTTAATCCCTGGGGAAACATAGTTTAAGTCTGTTTCCACTGCATTTTGTTTCATTTCCTTTGTTTTGATACACCAACTTTACCACCTCCATTTTTTTTTTGATATTTCGAATTTCCAGAGATTCCACTTGCAGTTTTTATGCGCAAAATCAAAATGTGCATAAAAATAGGTGGATTAAAACATACTTTTTGTCCCTCGTTCTGCTTTTGTTTACACTGTTGTCCTCTTTATCTATCTATCTATCTATCTATCTATCTATCTATCTAGCTATCTATCTATCTATCTATCTATTCATTTTCATCCATCCACAACATCAGTCTCCTGTTTTCCTTGGAAAATTCTAACAAAATTCATCCATATTTTCTGTGCTATTTTTCCATTGGCTGAACAAAAACATTTCTTAACTTTTGACTGGGTGGGCAAGACACATGTTTGGGTGGGCTGAGCCCAGCCCTGCTCATAGCCACCACCAGTCGTTAGGTACTCTTGAAAGGATTGCCAGTTGTGCAGTTAATCGTGATTGGTTAATAGAGGTGTTGTAACTTTGCATAGTTCACCACAACTAATTTGTACATGTAATTGAGTAAAAAGGCTGTAGTTATTGGCATCAATATGGCAACTTAGCAGTACCTGTGTTAAGCACTGCAAGGAGGTGGGTTTTGGTTCAGTTCATATCTTTTTCTGAGAAACAGAATTCTGAGAATATGTTCTCAGAATATATGATATGGATGTTTTGTTGCCTTGTTCTGCATTTTTCCAAGTAAACTGTTGATTGTTTGTAAAGATGTGCAAAGAGCTGGGGAGTCTGTTACTAGTTTAACTACATTTTGGTAACTTAAAATAGCTACTTTCAAAATCAGGTAGATGAGTAGTGCAACGCTACACTGCTATATTTTCTTTTCTTTTGAAGAGACCAAAAAGCTCAGAAAGGACTGGACTGCATCCTGTCTGTGCTACACCAGATTCTTCACCTGCATCTCCCAGTCTTCTGATTCAGGAGATAATCAAACAGGATGCTGGTTTGACTGTAGCACCAAGTCTCGGGTCCTTAAAAGTTATAGTTATAGAAAGCTCCAGGCACTGGGTAATTAATTTTCTGCAATGGAAACTGGGCTAATAAATACATTAGGACAAGCTTGAATACCAAATGGTGCTGTGTTAGTTCAAATTTATCAGTTCAGTCACTTTTATCACCTCTGCTTTTGTTATTTAAGGCCTTCCTTCAGTCAACTACAGGCAGAAGAATCAGTATGTGTGTGTCTGTGTGTGTGTGTGTGTGTGTGTGTGTGTGTGTGTGTGTGTTCGTGTTCATGCATGTGTGTGTCTCATCTGCATTCTCTAATCTGAAAGGTGTGATCTTCAAAGGGCTACACCATTGCTCACTCTTTGTCTATGGGTGTATAACCAAATTTTCCACAGCCAGTTCCATGTCATGTCAAAGATGAGTCAGCACTCCTTCTGACACACACGCACACTATAAAAGTATAACTCTCCTCTCTGTTAGGACCCTGTGCCCTTGTGTCTTGTACAGTTGACCACACTTTGCTCCATGTACCATTTCTCATTAAAATAGGATCTTAGGTTTGTTGACTTTGGCCTTCAATCAAATATTAGACAATCAGTGTGATTCACTGTTAATATGGACAGTCCTACTTGACCACAACTAGTGAGTGCTGTTTTTATTTTGTATTATTTGTACAGTATGTCAGATGTTTGACCCCAATCAAATCAAATTAAAAGATTGTAACATAGGCCCAGCAGCTTAATTCCAAAACTGTTGACATTGATATTTGCCTTCTAAAACCCTTATTGAAATTGATGATTGTCACCACCATTGTATCCTTTGCTGGAAAAAAGATCTTTACAAAGGAGTTTGTGCTATCTGAGCATATCATCACTGAAAGAAATTGGTTGTCAACGGGACTCTTAACCTAGATCTTAATCCCGAGCCATCCAGAAATAATCAGACTGTAGACATGTGCATGACAATAAATGCTCCAGTCAAACAGTGTCACTAATGAGTCCCATTTCAGAGGTTGCCACCTTCAACACTGAGTACATCATTAAGTGCTTGGTCACACCAAAAAGTGGCACAGCAAAATTCGCACATCCAGAATACGTGCTGCCAGACGTTTGCTGATGTATTGGTCATTTGGGAGAACAGATTATGTTTATTTGGCAAGAAAGACTTGCTGTCCACATCTTCGATGGCTCTTTGTTGTCTATAGCAGAAGGTATTAGAAGGTAGAAGCTCACCTCACAAAGTTGTTATGGTGAAGGTTTTACAAACAGTCGCCCATTTACACAGCCAGCAGACACACAGAATTGCATCTGAAGTCATGCTTCTGGCCACCAGTCAAAGGCACACCCAATATTCACTCTCCTTTTAGCTCTGGTTTGGTCTCCACAATCTCGTGAGACAAATTTTTGTCCTTTATGCTGTGTTCACCCACTAGATGCTAATTTTGTCTGTCTGCTGGTTGGTGCCTCTGCTGTATTTGGTGTACATGGGGTTTACCAGAGATTTTTAATAGAAACAAGATTGATGAAAGCAGTAAGTGTGAATCAAAACATTAAAGTTACAAGTTAAAGTAAAACCGAAACAATGAGCTGAAAGATGTTAAAAAGCTCTGTAGAGCTGAGGGGAACTGCAGAGTTGGTGATAATTCTTTGTGGGTTTGTCACTATAAGCAAAACCTTTCACATTATATATAATAATTTGATCCATTGCTAATATGAAGATATTGATTAGAGCAGCTTTAACATTGCTTGGCAACAGACTGCTGGTTAGATTCCTCACTACTGAAACCACCAAAAACCTTTATGCTCAAGTTAAAAACATCCTGAACCTATCTCTGTACTGGACACAGAGATGAAACTGGACCTTTATTTGATTGAGGGAGTTAAGGCAAACAAAAGCATCTTTCAACCAACATCAGTGAATCACTTATGCTGCAACATGCAGTTGATAGACTGTGACACAGTTGCAAAACCTTTTAAGATAGTGTTTATGTCCAAAAATATCCAACATTGTTATCTTATCTCTGGTTTAAGGTTGGTATGCTCCTTTAATGCTGTAAGTTGTCTTTCCATAACCAAATGTGAACCAAATGTGTATTGATTTAGTTGAAATGATGTATTCTGTTGGAATGAAGTGCACAAAATGTGAGTGTTTTTTTTACATTGTCTCACCACTGCTGCTGCTGTGGTTCAAAACTATTTGTGCTTTTAGTATGAATAGACGCCTGCTTTTCTCACATCACCAAAACCAAATGTTTACATGTAAGTTGCCAACAAAGCAATGCTCTACATCAGCCTTTGGAAGTAACTTTTTCCACCAAATAAAGTTTTCACAAATGTATAATTTTGTTTTATGACATTTCTAATGTCTTGATGTTGTGATTAATAATTTTCCTCACCTTGAAATCTAGGTCATAGCCTAGGGATTGACTCATGGGACATTTTTGCAGGAAACATTTAAGAGCTATTCAGCACGGTAGTACAATACCTGACTGTGTGGAAACAAGGCCGAGCTCTCCTCATGGCCAGTCATAAACATTCCTGAGTGGAAATAAATCTACCTAAGCTGGAATGTAGAGAAAAAAAAACACAAAGGAAACTGGGGTTCAGTGATAAAGTCACTGCAGACAGACGTTGATCGTTTTAAGCCATAATCACTCTTTCCCTCCCAGCTCTTGACAGGTCATGAGTTTATTTTTAACACAGTGGGTAGTCTTGCACAGTGCCATAGCCAGAGTTTTAGAAAAACTGAGGTCATGAATTTAAGTCCCTCAATGCACCTTCAATGTGCAGGCAACATCCAAGTTTTGAAAGAAGCATAGTGCTGCTTGACTAGGCCTTTTTCACAGCAGTCATTTTGACTTGTCATAGCAGGAAAAGCACAGGTGTAACTAATAACATAATCAATGGCTCTGTTCTATTCAAGTGTCCAAGTAAACTATGACAGTATGACAGTCAGTCAGCACACACAATACCAGGACCCTGAAACTGAAGCAGCTAAAATGGAATTCATCCATCATTCTTTTGATTATTCACACTTGTGTTTTTCCTACTGTCACATCAAAATGCCTTCTGTTAAAAAGGCCTATTAATTTTTTTTCATCAACATAATGAGACAACATTTTAATGAACCCATCTGTCTCTCATTTATTTTCCCTACAATGTCCACTTCTGCAATACAAAATCTATTGCAGCAACTGAACCATGATTAAACTTTTGTGTGTTTCTGTTAAGGCTAATTAAACACATTGACGGTCTTGATTAAATATGACTTAAAAGGACTTATGATCTAAAATCTAAAAACCTTTTTATCAACAGTAAGGTATTGTGTAGGCACCAAAATCAGTCCTAGTTCTTTATTTATTTTTTGTTGGCCTAATAGTAGTCAAATATCAAGTCTAAACTTGTTGGAATCATCCTCTAAAATACTCTCCATGTCTAAGTGTGCAATTGAATGAGTTGAATAAACTTGGTGTCTGAAACCCCAAATTCCTAGGAAAATGCAGAGGACATGACCTCTGGATGGTCATGGTCTCTCTCACAGATCTTAGCAATGTTTTTTCAGGGACTTATGGGAGTTAGTCAAACAGCTTGAATTTTCTATCTAAATTTTAGGCAGTTTGTATTCCTTGATTTCAGTGAGGTCCCATTGGAATTTGAATTGTTCAAACTTGAGATCATTATGTTTATTACCAGGTACTACCCTCCTTTTGTGAGCAAACATTCACATTATGTTTCAGCATGTAGGTATGTTAAACTAGACAGACTGGTCAGATTGTTGATGAATGTAACTGTAATGTGTAATATATCACTTGTAATAAAGGCCAGATGGCTTCATTTTGAACATTTGGCCTACTTAAACAGAAATTATGTAACCACCCACATCTTTTAAATGTAAGAAATTTGCAATTTTTTATGATGATTTTTATGTAAAAGACAAATGATCCAGCTAATACATTCACAAAGAAAAGAAAAGAAAAAAGTACAAAACATCAAAATTAACAGGGTCCATTTGAACAAACCCACTGCACTGTGAGCACTGGACTCAGCTTTTTTTTTCATTTTTTGAAGTGTGTCTTGCAGCAGATCCTGCAGCTGGGAGACATTCAGCAAATGATTTATGGTAGTGGAGTAACACTGACCTATATTCTGGACAGACTTGTATTGTAGAGAACTAATGGGAAGCCAGAATGAAAGAAAAGTCTGAATGTTGAGGTGCTGAGGCAATGTAGGCAGACTGAATTCACCAACACTGTCTTTTCACTGTTATAGTAAAGCTCATTGCTTTTGCAAACTACATTTAGTTTGTCCCATCAGCTGAATACTTCCAATTTAAAGGAAATTTTCATCTTTATCCAACCTGACCTGATTAAATTTTATACACTAACTTCTTACTTACTACATAATTTACACAAAGGGTGACTGCTGCTACTGAACATGGCCCTGTTATATAACCATACAGGTTTGATACGTAGCTCGTTTCTCAATCATTCCTTTTTGAAAAAAATAATCCAGACGTCTGCAGTATGATCTCAGCCAACCTTTAAAATACATACAGTAGGCTGTTGAACCCCAAACCACATGCTGGGAGAGTTTTCCAGTTGTGAGTGGTTTTGAATGTTGGCAGTCGACACAAGATATTTCACGTCCCTTCCTGGGAGTTAAGAGGCTTACAACAAAGCCAAAACAAATAGAATGGCTTTCCAGATTCCATGGATCCATCCATGGATCCCATACTGGTTGGGGGAGCCATGCGCCACTGGGCAACTTTCAAAGGAATGAACTGGGGCCCCGCCCCCAACACCGTATCCAGTTCTATTAATACATCCTGGTCATAGGAATTTGCCCATTCAGTCTGTGCTTTGTAGATTTGGAGAAGGCCCATAGGGCACTGCACAAATATGGGCTGCCACGGCCATTGCTATCCAGTATCTTGTATTACCAGAGCGTAAGTTTTGTCCATTTTCTCTACAATAACTTAAATATGTTATTTGTGGGTGTTGCAGTTCACCAAGGCTGTTCCTTGTCACCAGTTCTGTTTGTGCATTTCATGGAAAGAATCCCTAAAATCCCACTGAGGAGTAGGGCGTTTCCAATTTGGTGAAGCCAGGTTTGTGTTTCTGCTTTTTGCAAAAGATAAAGGGTAAATGGCTGCATTTATATAGCACTTTGGTCCAAAGCACTTCACAGTGTTTTTGCCACTCATTTACCCATTCACATGCACATTCACACACTGAGCTGCCCCGCAAGGTGTTGGCTTGACCATCAGGAGCAATTTGGGACTCAATATTTTGCCCAAGGAAATTTGTAAACCTATGGCTAAGAGAGCTTGGTAGTCACTGAAAAAATAAGACAAATTTTCTTTGTGTCTGGGCATACCCTTAGAGACAGGGTGAGGAGTTCAGATGTCAGGAAGGAGATAGGATTAGTGCCATTGCTCTTTCACACTGACAGGAACCAGCTGAGGTGGTTCAGGTACCTGATCAGGGTGCCTTGTGGGCAGCTCCCTGTAGACGTATTCCAGACTTCCAACTTGGAGCAGACCTGTGGCAGACAAAGACCGCTCTGAAAGTATTGTTTATCTTATATGGCCAGGGAACATCTTGGGATCCACCAGAAAAAGCTTAAAACTGGGTGGAGACCCAAAACAGTGACCCAGGAACATGTCAGGATCCTCTAGGTGGAGCTGGAGGACATGGCTGGGTAGAGGGAAAGCTGGGCTATCTTCTTTATCCTGGTATCACCATGACCTGGACCTGGATATATGGCAGTAAATGGGTGGACAGATGATAGACATGCCTACAAAACTTTTCCTGCTGTCTCCCCAACAGTCAAGAGCAACCCTATTTCCATGAGCAAACAGCCTTTAATTAGAGACCACATTATTCATTTGGGTCTAAAAGCACAGTTTCAAGCACTGAGGACAACCTCAATATGGGAAAAGCAGACATGGTTGTGCTGAGTCGTTCTGTGGTAGGTTCAAACAGGCATTATGTGGGGATACAGTGGCTATAAATGTAACATGCCGGAGAAATGAATGAGTGCCGGCCTATGAGACCATGATAACAGGCTTTCAAATTGGCTGCCAGTTGCTCTTGGCTTGGTTTCATGTGAGCTCCTTCTTAAGAACAGATGGATTTGTATTTTTATGTTATTATGCGTAATCTAATATGAAGTCTCAGGTATTGATACCACAATTAAAATGTTTGATTGCTGATACCTAGCAGTACACTATCTTTTATATATTTTTGTCATTTATTACAGAATTTTCTTTGATTTTGAGCTTTTTGTCAAAAAAAAAGTTTTCTATGGCTTTAGCTATCTTGAAAGTAACTGACATGAACTTTCACTTAAATGAAAAGTCAATAAATTGAGAGTTCACCAGCATAACAATCATTTCACAAATGTTTTTATTAAAACAAGCATACAAGAACATCAGCAGTAACATAAAAAATACTGCCTGGCAGAGATTGACAATTGGTCAAACATGGGAAAAACTTGTATATGTGTATCTTTTGTCACATGAACTGGTAGAGGGGTGAATGGGCTTAGTAACAGTGCTGAGTCAGTGTAGTTAGCTGGATTTCAAGATATGGCACTGACTCAGTTGGTGTTAATATAGACATGCCATTGTATTTCCACTTGGTGATAAATCTCAGATCTTTTTTATGTCTCATACTCAAGTAGATTTTGAATAGCTATGTAACCACATCTTAAATGAGGGACACTTAAATATGTCTAATATGTTTAAAGAAAAAGCCTGGAGTGATGTTTATTGTGTTGTGCTGATGGACTTCTGTCCCTTGCAGAGCCTTTGTTAGCTTGGTGCTTTTCTTAGAGTTGCTTTGAATTGCCTGGGGGGTTACTCTGTGAAATGGAGTTGCATCAGTGTTGCCACATTTGACTGAACCTGTCAAACGGAACCTGAACCTGGTTTATTGTCCATCTGACATATTAAATAATACATTTTTTATCTGAATTGGGGTATAACATCATGTTAAAATAAAATGTATTCTGGTTATGATCAGATTTTTAGAGTGTCCCGGTTATGGGTTGTGCAAAACACTATATCCACGTTTCCGAAACCTAGATAAGGCCAGTTTTGGGAAACCTGGATATGCTAGCTGGAGTACTCCAATAGAAACCAGGATACTGTTGCATGTAAACACCTGATCCAGGTATCTCAACATTCTCTGCTTAGAGAGAAATGAGTGGCTGAGATGTTGAGGAACAACTGGACACAGATGATCAGACACCTGGATATTGTATGTATACGGGGATATGGGTAACCACGTTTCTCATGCTCAATGTAAACAGCATGTCTATCATGTGTAGACATGATGTATTGTACAAATAGTGTCACACTTGTTTCATTTATACATGCTAAAAGTGATCTAATCCTGCCTACTTTCATACCTCTGGACATATGGCCAATCACAGAGTGAAGTGGTTGATTCCTGGATTGTTGGTTTTGTAAAGTTACAAATATTGCCAGAGACAGCCTCCCTGAAATCTGACATCAGATAGGTGTACCCAAAAAAGCCACCCAAAACCATTTTTACCTGCCTTCTGAAATATAGCCTAAAGTAGGGTGGGAAACCACCCTGATGGAAAGTTCCAATTGTCCCAAAAAAGGTTGCTTCAGTTTCTTCTTGATTGGGCTAATAAACAGCTGTCAATATGTTTGTGTAGCCTAAATACATCTCTAACAATAAAGCTGTCCAAATCTTCCAAACTCACATTTCCCACAATAAATTACAAGTCATCTGACCAGAAACACAATTTTAAATCAAACTGTAAAAGTTCTACCATTCCCCCTTCTCATCAAACTGACAAATAATGTAGTGTAATCCCTCATAATCCACTGCTCTGAAAGAATGCCATATGTAAGCGAATTGAACTGCTTTTTGGAGCCTCAAAAAAAAAAAAAAGAAAAAAATCCCACAAGTGAGACAGTACTGACAGTCATAACTGAAAGTGTGTGTGTTTATGAGAATGTGTGTGTGTGTGTGTGTTGGGGGGGGGGGCATGTTTAAACCTTTTCTGACAAGACATTATATATTCTGATATGAATCACACTGTTGGCTATGACTCTTACAGCAAATCACTTTGTGTTTCACAATACAGAGAGTTATTTCATTCTGGTGTCATGGTTCATGAGTTATTAGAAAGCTGGCAAGAGGACAGACCTGAATTTACAGAACTCAAATCTTGCCAAAAGTTAAATGCAAATGAATTGCCTTTTCTGACAAGAAACTATATTATGTGATATTAATCACACTGTTGGCTATGACTCTCACAGCTTTGTGTTTCAAAATGCAGAGTGAATTATTTCATTCTGGTGTCGTGGTTCATGAGTTACTGGAAAGCTGGCAAAAAGACAGACGTGAATTTGCAGACCTCAAATCATTGCTAAAAGTTAAATGCAAAACACTGGTGTGCTTTAATTTATTAGTGTTATCTTTACTTTTTATTAATTCTCAGGGCTTACAGACTTCTGGGCTGAAATGTGAGATGCAGTGTTATGTCTTGAAGTCATTGATAAATTCTGTCTTCACTAATCATTTTAAGTGTCTATTTCTGAGTCCCCATGCCATCTACCCCCCCACACCCCCTTCCATCATCATCCTTTCCATTTTATCTCCTGTCTTCATCTGTCCTCCCTCCTCTCTTATTCCAAGCAACATCTTTATTTTGTCAACTGTCATTTCAAAGCCAACCTGTAATTTTGTGTTTTGCTTTCGGGGCAGACGGCTGATTCTATAAATGGTGAAAGTTTTGGGTCTTGACATGATATCTTGATAAATGGAGTGGAGCTTAGTGAGTTGGCAGTGTCCCAGAGAAACACACTTACTGTATGATCAGTGGAGGGGAAGTAATCAACTCAACTTTATTTACATTCATATGTTATTAGTTACTCATAAGGAGTGCAGCAGTAGAATAAACATCAATATATAGATAGCAGCAGCTTTGAGAGGCTGTAAGCTGCAGCGAGGCTAACATCAGCATGCTCACAGTTTGCATGCTGATGTTTAACAGGTATGTTTATCATGATTATTACCATTTCAGTAAATCACCAAACTTATTACAATTCATCCTGAGGGGAACATGAATGTGTGAACCAACGTTTATAACAATCCATCCAACAATTGCTGAGATATTTCAGTGTGGACCAAAGCAGAAACAACAGAATAAAATGGCTAAAAATGCAGCAAAGTGTCCAAATATTTGTTTTATGCTCAGTTCACACAGTAATGTGGCTATTAAGAGGACACTAAAGGCTTGGATGAAGAGCTACTCAGAACTGCAATATTTCAAGCATTTTGAGCTTGCATGGCGCTCTTCCTTGAGCAGCAAAAGCTGAATTCTTAGGAACTGTTTGTCTAAGCCGTTATGTGTTCCTTTAGCCTCTTAGGGCTGGCATTCCTGCACAAATTAAAATTAAACATATTTTGAAATTTCTATGCATTCAACAACCTCCCTCCCTATTTTCTAGAGGCAAACTTAATTGGTTTAATGGAATTTTCTTCCAAAAAGTTTTATAATTTAAAAACAGTTTGGATGTGAGACATACACAAACACTTCCTTTCCAGACCACATAAACTTACTGTGACCCTGAGAGACAAGCAAAACTGGGTCAAGATGTGTTTTGATCCATGAGAGCATAAAACAGATAAGAATCTCCACTCTCCATAAACACAAGAGCCCTGTCTCTGCACAAGAAACCTTCAGTAATTCTGTGCTCAAACTCTACATTTAACTTTATGAACATTTAATCAATTTACCTGCTGTAAATGGAGGTTGTAATATCAGTTTGAAACTGAACTGTGAACTTAAGAGTTTAGAACAATCAACAGTGAGCTGGAAGGAGATGTGGGGATTTGGAGTCACTACTGAGAAAAAAACAAAATTGTAGCCAAATTATACCTCTGATATAACTGATGTTGCATACAAGCACATTGTGTATATTACCAATATTTTTATGGCAATGATATATACATTGATTATTTTGAAGCTGTATACTATTATCAATATCATTGGTAAACACTGGAGAAGGTGGTAAAATAATTTGCTAACACAGAGACTAAATTCTAAATCTACAGGGAGCGACTGATGACAAAATACAGACAAAATACAAGACCGCACATATTGTGCAAAATAAAGAATTTTTGTAAATCTATTTAATTTGTATTACAAGAGTTGTGATAATTCTTTACGGGGTGATGAGGTACTGTGCATCATGTACAGTATAACACAATTTTCAGATTAATAAAAATATGACATCACATGATATGATACATTTCTCATCAGTCAACTAACTACTAATCACACTTAGAGGTCTATTCAGTTTGGGCTCAAATTAAGGTCAATGAGATTTTAAGCTTGAGAAAAAAAAAAAAATCGAACTTTTTAAGCCTGTCAAAAAAACAGAATGCGTAGAAAACATTTGTATTGGAAGAAAAATGTTGTGAATGTCTAAATAAAATGTATTAAAGTACCAATGGTGAGATTGCACCTGAAATTTACTCAAAGTTCCCACACTGAAATGACACACAAGTACAATTTTTGACCCTGTATTTACAGTGTGTGCATGTGTAACTTCAGTGTCACACAGCAAGAGAACTGACTCGAGCTTCCACAGTTTGTTTTTCTACAACCACAAATCTTAACTACACCTTCATAAACTTAAACTGATTTGATATATACATGATACACAGACACTGGCTTTGAATTATTTTGAATCATGTCACAAGCTCAAAATATTATTGACCCTTTTTTGACCCCAAATATTGCAGATTATTTGTTAACAGTAGAAAATTGTGTGAGATATGAATCTTTCTAGGCACTTGCAGTGATACTTGGTATGGCCATAAAAATCATTTTAAAATATTACAGAACAGATAATGAATGTCAGCTATTGAAATCCTGAGACACACATAGATTTAAATTAAAGCTGAAATAAAACAATTTTTAATCAGTACAGTAGTAATCAATTTCTCATTATATCCATGTGTAATACAAAAAAAGAATATTTCATGCAACTAAAATCCCTTCTGTCTGGTGGTTAGCATCACGACTAGCCGATTACTTATAGAAAGGTGATAGAACATTACTGCTTTAGGCTAATACAATGTAATTTCTCTGTCTATGTTAACAGAGAAGCAATGTAATACACAGACAGTGGACCCTGTCATGAAACCAAAAATATATAATATTAATTTCATTGTTATATAACACAATTTACAAAACAGATATATATGCTGTAGTAGAAATGCAATTTAAACTCAGCTGGACTTTAACATGAAATGTTGACTGATTTGTCAGATCCTGTTTACTGTCATATTTTATGTGATCACAGCACTTGGAAGCATTAAGGTCTGTAATGTAAATGTAGCCATATAGGGAAGTCATTTAAAACTACATTGTTGGAATTTTTTAGGTCATTTTTCACTTGGTCACCCGTGTGTGTCTGGGTTCTAGAGTTTTGGACGCAGGGATCCGACCACAGGTTTGTCTGAGCAGAACTCTTTCCACCAGGAGGGGCGTTCCAGTACCTGGTTACCCTGCATCACTGTTGACCACAGGTTCTTATACAGCTGTTAGGAGGAGAAACAAGCACACAAGTCAGAGAAGAAGTGTTAACTGATCTGAAAAAGAGAATCCATAATGCAGACCAAGGACCACTTGTCTTAGACAACAGTTATGTATCAGTTATGTTTTGATATGAAAGAGCCTCCTCCCTGACTAAACTGAGTTGTCATCATTATTTCCTGTTTTACCAGTGACATCAAAACCCTGCAATTACACTGCCCATTGGATCCATACCAACCACACAAACAAGCAAAGCTGTCATCTCGGCCATACTATAAACATACTACTGGCCTTCCAAATGTCACATCTTTTCCTGATTGCAAACACATTGAATTATGGGCCAGGAGGTCACTGTGTACGTGACCACAGATAAACAGGAAGTTTATGTGGTTGCACCACATTGAATCTGATTGATTCAGTCTGATGAGAAAAGCGTCTGAGTAATGCTTACTTAACTGTTTATCTTTGATTAGTTTGAAGATATTTCTGCTTTATTATATTGAAGTTTACAGGAGGGAGGATGAAAAGGAGCTGACACATTCAGACTACTACAGACAGACAGCGGGTAGCCTTTAATGACTGTTTTTACTGTGAAGTCTGATGGACTGATATACCGTTAACCCTTTGAACCCTCTGCTGTTTTCATCATTTACAGGCACAGCCAGGCATGCCATATGTGTTTTAGAATGTATTAAATGAAAAAAATAGTTTGATGCATTTCAAAATGGTTTGAGTTTTTTGTCTGTACATCAACAAGTTTTCAATACAGGGGAAATATTTGTATATGAAAGGATACAGGAGAGTGGAGAGGGTACAGTGTCTTTTATTTGTGATAATCTAAGTTCTAAGTTTTGGGGGATAAAGGCAGGAAGTAAGTAAGAAGCAAGTAATGTTACCATAAAGTCAGTGTGAGTTAGTTCTGGGCTACACAGTGTTCAGACTTGACTGGAACTCTAAAAGCCAAAATACACAGGGCACAGACGAAGCATGACACATCTGTTGCAACATGGCTACAGCAGAGCGCTTTCATTATCATCAAATGAAGCTCTATTTTTGCACGACTGGTCTATTTTTTTTCTTCTCTTTGTGCAGCTACCCAGCCCTCCAACAGGTACAAACTACATACAACTGTGTAAAAAACAAGTACAAACTGTTTAAAAATGACTATAAATAATAAATACATATAAATAAATAAATACCTCATTGTACCAGAGGCAATGCGAGGCAGCAGTGCAACCTTGTGGGTTTTTTTTACATTTCACATTAAAATAAATCAATCATATTAATGTGTATCCACAATCCTATGGATAAAACAATCAAGTTAATTAATTCAGTACCAGTTAATATAGCCTAAGCTTCCAAACCCTGCATAACCAACTGCATTAGTACTTGGCAAAACTCAATATGCACACAGTGACGGAGACAGAGTTGGTGTAGCAGGTATAAACCCTGCTCTGCCCCGCCTACATGATGTGCCGCGTCCGTGCCTGGTGTACTTCAGCTGTAAGGAGGAAGGACACATGGATGAACGTTTAACGAAGCAAATTGTGTCCATCAGGTGAGGTGAGTGAACCATGACTGTGTCAGGAATCCTTCCTGTGCTGTGGTAAGTGACTAGTTGCAGATGGTTAATGGATCTGCAGAGCAGACATGAGCTCCCCTTCCAGAAAACAGTACAAATAATACATCATGAATCATGAAAATGACTAGTACCCAAAGCTGGATTACCAGCCAGGCAGAGCAGGCAACTGGCCTGAAACCTCAGACACTCAGGGACCCCAAAGGCCTTATATATCTTGTGTGTCAGTTGGTTTGTGGTATATCGTTTGGGAATATGTAGTCTTGTAGATGGAACATTTGAGTCACACAAACAAATCCATTATTTTTTTATTATACATTTATGTTATGTTTCATTGTTTATTATGTTGTTATGTTATGTTTCATTGACTTTGAATTGACAAGCACTTTGAAAACCACCTTTGCAAATCAGCTTGATCAGTATATCAACTCAATATCATCAGTGCATGAATGCCAAAGAACAACAAGTCAAGTTTATTTTGACACTGTAAATGTACTGCTCAGTATATATCATAATTCTTTAATAACCTTATAACTTTTTGTGTTTTGTGTTGTGTTGTGTTCATATTTTCATGAAAAAAAGAGTATCTTACAATATATACAATTTTTCCATCACATTTTTTAAAACTTTGAAATATCCATATTAGTATTTTCAAATTCAGAATTGGTCAGGCCATTCAATTGAGAATGAAGAATGAAGAGTGCAACAAAGGAATACTGAAGGTATATTTAAAGCTCTCCTCTCAGAGCTTTGAATAAAAATTAAAAGATGAATATTGCAAAAACTCCAAGGGTCTCCAATAGTCTTTGACTTTAATGAAATACCTTAGTATACTATTAACCTCAGACCCAGATAAAAATAGTTTCATATATATGCTTCCACATGTCCTGACAAAACAGCAAACTTCAACCTTCTGTTGTCTTTTCATGCATTTTCTGCATAGTTCTGCCCATTAGTCATCTGCCATACTTCCAATGCCTGACTTAATATACATATGTAAGACACTCAGAGAAACCTCTTAAATGTCTTGTTGTAGATGACTTGTAAATGTTTTTCGAGTAAGGAGGATGAAGGAGAAAGTTATACAGAAGAAACAAAGTCACTGACAGAATGACAGCCAGTGGTATCAGCAGATTTCAACAGATTTGCTGCAACAATAAACTTGACCTACCCTGAAGCTGACATTAAGTAATAGAATACATTGTGGATCTGCATGGCGCCTTTATTTCTCAGGAAAAACAAACATTAGTTGAACCTTCTTGTGAAAGAAAGATGTTCTCAGACAGTGCAGAGAGGGTCATCATCAACAACTGTCAAACACTACGCACTGTATGACTCTTTTTAAACCAAACTCAACAGTGTGTGTTTTCCTGGAAGAGGCAGAGAGAACAGCCAAAACTCTGCAGTCTTCTTCCAGTAATGAGACTGACCTGACCTGACTGACTACATGTCCCAGAGTGGGACTACAGGGGGAAAATTGCAGTTTATTTCGATTCATCGTGCTTTATACATGCATCTACATTGTGTTTGTCTGCCAGAAGCTCTGTCAAGATCTGTCTTAAATTGGCTTTTTACCCAGTTTTAAGCCACATTTTTATGATGCAACTTTTAGATCTTGGTCGTTTTTCACTATATCTTTTAATCAGATAAAGTATTTTAGTCATCAGACGTCTGGATCTGTCATATCTAGGTCTCTTCCTTCACCCAAACTTCCAGACATCAGCTTTAGTTGCATTTGTCAGCTTCACATATGGCTAAAGGGATACTGTGAATCTCAAGGCATTTCGTTTGTAGACAACTTTCCTGAGGTGCCCAGATCTCTTCAGAAACAATAGACTTCACCCGAATGTGCATGGATCTTGGCTCCTGTCACTTAACATGGAGCTCACCTTGAAGTCCATTCAACAATTTTACAACTGAGGCTCGGTGAGTCTGACCCATTTTTAAGACACTGCTTTTGGTTTTAATATGCCAGTAGTAACAAGCGATAGTTGGCTTAACTATCACTGGACTAATCACAGGAATGTTGATTTAAATAACTTGATCATGAGTCAGACTGTTTGCTTGCCACAGAAGGAAGCAAATCAAAGGGTTATGAACCCGGATTCAAAACATAACCCGTTACTATGTTCTCTGCTTATCAATAGCACCACTTGCAGCTCTGGAGGTCGAGACTCAAATTCCGAGGAAACTCAGAACGTTGATTTTAGCATGCTAAGCTTTATGCATCGTAAAGGCATGGGAATTATTCAAATGAATGTGTGTAGTATTGTATCCAAAATGGACTGTATTAAAGTCTGGGTGCAACAAACTGACCCTGACATTTTTGTGTCTTCTGAAACATGGTTTTATCATTCACCCTCTGCACCTGCAGGTGCAATAGATGTTTTATTTGATTTGAAATCCAGCTATGAAAATTCAGAACTTCTTACTTACTTATACTGGGTGATATGAACATTAATTGGTTAACTAACACTTTTGATCATCTAAATAATCTCTGAATTGAAGTCAATCTCACACAGCTTATTTCTTTCCCTACTTGGCCAGATCCAAAAAAATACAGGAAAGGCGACACTTCTAGATATTATTTTAACCAATAGACCACAACATTATAAATCTAGTGGTGTTTTTCCTCTCGACTTCAATGACCACTGGCAAACAGCATGTATCCGTGACACGAAATTACAAAGATCCAAACCAGGTATTACTGTCAAAAAGAATTTTAAACACTTTTCTGAGCAAGCATTTTTGTTTGATTTATGCTATAGTGATATTGGGTTTACCATGGCATTTCCTGATCAACACTTGGCCCTGGATTATTTTATAAAAATATTTAATTCCATTGCAGACAAGACGAATCAAAAACAGGAACAATCCTTTTGTTTGAAAATTGCTGAAATGTTACATGAAAAGAACTAAACCATCCTCTGATTGGTGATATTTCCATCAACAACGTGATAGGTGTCTCACTGTTATTCGAAATGCCAAATCATCATTTTATGTCTCTCTATGTGAAAGTAAAGGAAACCCAGCAAATTTTTGGAAAACGGTTAAAACATTATCACATAATCCTATTTCATCCTAACTCAATGAAATAGTTCAAGTTTCTACCACTATCTCAGTTGGAAAGAAAATATGTGATGCATTCAATGAACATTTTATTTCAACATGTTATTCATATGAAAAAGCTGTCCTACTGTCTCTGATCATGGTGCACCAAATTGCTGGGCAAACAAATTTAGGCACCGCCTTTTACAAATCATTAAGTGTTTAATGTTCTTTGTTCTATTGACTCATCCACTGGGGCTGAACAGTTAGTGCCAAGACTTTAATTATTAACAGTTCCATTACTAGTTGAATGCTTAACTTCTATCTTTAATCTGACTGTGGTAACAGAGAGCATCCCTGACCTTTGGAAGACAGCCTATGTCCTAGTACCTTTGCATAAAGGGGGTCACTCCAATGACCTAAATAATTATTGACCAATCTCTCAACTATTTAGCTTAAGTGTTGAAGAAAATGGTGAAAGATCAGGTGAGAACATTTTTATCTCAACACTATTTTAAAATCGTATCAATCAGGATTTAGACCTGGGCATAGTACTGTGATGGCAGCATCGAAAGTCTTGAATGATGTTGCTAATGCATTAGATAACAAGCAGGACTGTGTCAACTGATTTATCTACTGCTTTCTATAGTGTCTATCATCGCAAGCCCCCCCCCCAATGAATTGACAGAGAGCTTCTACACATCCACAGACCACAGTTTTGTATGAGTGTGTGTTACAATGTGTGCGCATTAGGTTCAGTACATGATGCTGTCAATAACTGAGGGTTGAATGGAATCTGCCACTAAAACAATAATAGATTTTTCCATGTTTAAATATTACCAAACTGATGAATCAGCTGAAATAAATATTTAAATTTTAATTTTAATAATACATTAAAAAAAACAACAAAATAAATAATTCAATTTGCCTTTTGATCACTTTATTATTCTTATCATTCTGTCCTGTCTTTAATTGATTGTGGTTGTTGTTGTTATTTAATTGCTGTTGTTTAATTGATTGTTTTTTCATTTACAAATATCTTTGCCTATAATATTCCATCTCACAATTAATTTGATTCCTACTTTGGTATTCACAGTTTGTATTCAGCACTCAAAATAACATCACAACATTTGTCATTATATTGCACATGTCCTGTAGTGTCATGGGACACTATTTTACTGAAGCATAGCTTTAGGTGTGTATGTCCTTACCTGTCCATCAGCGTAGCCTATAGGTGAGTTGAGGATGAAATCAGGGGGCGCAAAAACATCCACCAGTGCTACGGCATCATCTTTCAGCTGAAGAAGACAAACATATAGAACATTATTTTGACCTTTAATGGTAATGGAATCTATCTGAACCATAATGTTAACAACAATCAACACTATAAAATCTATATAGAGCAATTACAGTAAGGAATACAGAGTGTGCAGTGTTATGCTGTGTTATTTGCAATTTGCATTGCTAATACTTAAGTAGTATTGTCATTGCTTTGCGGGTCATATGTAAATCTAATTTTTTACAAAGTCAAGACAGGAGAAGTCAAAAATAAAGACTGGAGTTCAGTTACACATGAAATAAGTTGTAGCCCGTTTTCAGGTCAAGTCTGAGGACATATGTGTGACCCAGTCAAGGTTTACATTAGCCGGCATATGCTGGCTTTTTGCCGGTATCACATGCAGTTGTCCAGCAGATGAAAATATCAATGGCCAAAATGTCTAATGGGGAATATATCGACTTCCAAAGAAACAAATAAATAAAAAATAAATTTATTAATAGCATAGTAAATAGCCTAATATTGTGTGAACTATAAAATATGTTGCTAAGACAACAGGACAACTTAAATATAAACTTATATTATGCTAAAGTTTGGTTTTGTCTCCGCTGTTAAGACATTACATCCATAAGCATGAAAATATACTCAAAGAACCAAAAGTACTCGTTATGCAGAATGGCCCGTTTCCGAAACATACAGTATATATTACTTCATTGGACTGTAACTATGGATAGATTCATGTCTAAGCATTAAATGTTGCAGCTGGTAAAGGTGAGGATGATTGTAACTACTTTGAAAGGTATAGTGCTGGGTAGCTTCATCTATAATATTACATCATAATTTATTAGCTGATTGTATTTTTTAATCAATAATTTGAATGCGCAGAGTAACCAAAGCTGTCAGCTAAATGTAGTGGAGTGAAAAATTCAATATTAAATTCAATTATTAAGTATAAAGTAGCACAAAAAGGAATTAATCGAGCAAAGATCAAGTAGTTCAAAATTGCACTAAAGTACAGTAGTTTAGTAAATGTATTTAGTTACTTTCCACCACTGAGTGAAACAAATCAGAAATACATGCACATTAGACAAAGAGTGAGACAGTCAGGAGGAAAGGTGTTCTTGTACCTGGGAGCAGAGAGTGAGAATGGCCGTCTGGATCAACTCTGCTGGCTTCCTTCCACTCATGTAATTACCTGTACAGGAACCACGCCATGTTACAAGTATCGACGCTGGTTAGATTAAATGTATGTAAGCAGTATATAGAGTACATACCCTGGTACAGTATGGCCATGTGGCTGCTGAGGCTCCACAGCCCATACAGGGCACACAGCTTTCTTAGCACTGGTCTGAGACCTGCTGGTGTGTCCTGATCAGTAGTCAGCTCATGAAACCTCTGGAGGCAATTGTGTTCAATGTAGGCGATGGCCAGGGAACGACAGTGGTAAACCTGAACATACACACACACACACACACACACACACACACACACACACACACACACAAAACAGCTAAGTTTGCAGCTGCCAAGCAAACAATTGTGCTGGACAGAATCACACAGCAGCTTGATAAATCATGTCTGACTAGGTCTAAATGTAAACAACAGGTATGTTTTTTTCTAAAACCATGGTACAACCTTCTAACGCTGATATTCTCATCAAAGGTGAAAGGAATGACATAGTCACTGATTTTAAATATCTCAGCGTGGTACTGGATCCAAGTTCAAACTTTAAGAAACTGTCAAATGTCAAAAAAAAGGTTAAAACCATAAAGTACAACTTAGCAAATTTTAGACATATTAGAAACTGTCTTTCTCTGGACGCTGCAGTTGATCAGAATAATCTGATACATCACAACATCACTGCAGTTTCATACCGAAGTGGAGACAGATTACAGATTAAACTCAAGTGTATCACTCTCAAGTTTTAGGTTTTATTTGTTTTCTGATTCATCAACTAGTTAAAAAATCAGTTAATTGTCAGTCTGATAAACAAAAGAACCATCAAATTCCTTCATTTATTAGAAAGATTTAAACTGTTCCTTGCTGACAGACAGACTCTCCCTGACTTTAATTTTATCCATAATAACAGTTAAAAACATTTATATTTTACATCATTTATCATCATTTCCATTCAGTCACATGTGAGGCTGAAAATTCCTGAGCGTCGACGTTTGATATGAGTTTCAAAATTTCCATTTTTCCTGAAACATTTAGCCAAATACAGATTTCCCAATGTTCAGAAAACACCATGATCACATTCTGGGTTATAGTAGTTATCAAAGCTTCAGACTCAGCTACAACTAGGAGGCTGGTATGAATATTTTTTCCCACTTGGCTGTTTGAAAAGACACAACATTAACGCACCTTAAGCTAGGCTAACATATCCCAGACCTATCTTATCTGACAGCAAACAAGCATATATCCCAAAATGGGAATTACATCTTTTAGCACATCAAAATAATATGCCAACATAATATTGAATATCATGCAGCTGTGTCCTCTTGCATTTGACTAATCAAATGACATTGAAAAAACAACCACCACACTTGACACACACAAAATGAATGCGTAATTCTCTGGAGACTGGTAAAACTCCCACAATAAACATTACGTAGGTGTAAATTATATTAATGCTCGAAAACACAAGTCAGTTAAATTACTGAATCCAGTGACACACACATTTCCCAGAACTAGAACACACACCCGTCTGACACTGTAACCTCCAGCCTTCATTTGTGGCATAAATAATACAAACCAGATGACTGCAGGCAAGACTCTATGACGACAGCCAAGTGTTTGAAACTCTGCTGTCTTTGGATGACCACAGAGTATTTATTTCTGTTTCTAACTTCTATCTTGTTTGTGATAAGAGAAGATTAATGCTGCTATGGTTTTATCAGGATTTAGACAACACATTTCTTTAGGTGCCTTAACACAGCTAGGCATTTATCCTGATAAAGAGAAGAAGATACAGTGGTAGTCAGACACATGCAGTTCGATTCTCAATCGTAATTACATATGAACATGATAAATTGGGAAAACTGCATGTTTTGATTTGTCCAAATAATCTGATGTAGATTAAAATGCCCCATGATCTCGATGTTTTTTTGTCATTATCTGACATCTATGTGTCCAATGTCCTGTATTTGACCTCTTCCTGGGTCAGTGGGTCCATGCAAGGCAGGGCTCAGGTTGATCTCAATCATCCAGGTGTTACAAAGTCTGGAGACAGTTGAATCCAAACCACTCAAGTGGAGCTTTGATTGAAGTCTTTTTCGCCATTCTTCCAAAAAGCTTTTTCAGCTCTTCCTTTCAGATGAAGGGTAAATTTCATTGCTGTATTAAGCCTTGCTATTTGTATTATTGTTTAGTATGATTGACTACACTATCTACTCAGAATTGTTATTTTTCAGACATGACTCTGAGTGGCATCCCTCTTGAAAATTGTGTAACTACACCTTCAATCGAAACTCCACTGCAATGTTTTGAATTTAACTTTCTGATTGACCTTGACGGAATCAAACCTCAGTACTTCATCTTGTGCTAATGACAGGCTTACAGCTTGAATGGCAAGAGTCTTGTTTTTAGCTTGAGCAATGAGCATATCTGAGTTTATCCATTAAAAAGGTCCCAAAAGGCCACCGTGTATGTGAGTGTCTGCCTTACCTGGCTGTTGTTACGAGCCTCAAATTCATCCTTGCCCGAGGCCCTCTGCTGTTCCAGCCTCTTCTGACTCTCCTCCAGCAGAAAACACACCAGCCACTTGTAGGCTGCCAGCGGCACTGATATGATAAACAAGGTTTTGCATAATGGTGATTTAAAAATAGAGATTTTGTATATCAGCAAACCATAATTAAATGAAGCAAAGCCTGCAAGCTAGTTCAGACAGTCAACTCAAGTATGCCACTACACTCACATTTCATACTCAGAGTCTTCCTTCCCCTAGATGGGAAGTTATTACCGTCACTCCCCACTCCCTGTTGTGCTGAGCTTGGTGTTTCCTTGTGGGGAATGATGAGGTCAGCCTAAATACCAAATATCAACACTGTACATATTCTACATTCACATAATAATCCAATCCATATCTGCCTTTAAAGAGGAGGTGTAAAAAGAGTGCAATTCCACTGAAATCACCAGCAGGGCTGAGCTCCGACTATAGCCATAGCCAATAGCTGCAAACACATTCTGAGTGGCAGCGTCCAGTAGTATGTGGCTGACTGTATCTACCTGTGGGGGATTGGCACAGGCTAGGTGCTGAAACAAACCTAGCTGGATTCACAGCAAGTAGCTAAGTAAAAGTTTGACAGCAGTCAGCAGTTGGACAGCACTCATGTCATCATAATGATAAATGTATTTTAAGTTAATTATATGTAAAGCTCTGCAGTTAGCTAGACAGTAATGTGGCAGTATTGATTGTATTGCTGTAGTTGACTGATCTCACTGTCAGTTGAGAGTGATATGCTGGTGAATTGGTATCAACGTTAGTCATAATGTTGTGATGAGATGGCTGATGGAAGTTATGTTCATCATGGTCATTGAAGGTAACTCTGCCACAAGTCTCTATCATTGCAACTAATGTTGCAACAACTAGTTGCAGTCAATTATTATGATTCGTTACTACTGAAGCTGTGATAGATTGTGGCAGGTTGTGATTTCATTTTGACTATGGACATGGCTATAGCTAAATATGGGCATTGCTGTTGCTGTGATTATGAATATAGTTGTAGCTATGCTGTGGCTGTTTTGATTAGCAAAGCTGTGACACAGATTTTAAAGTGTAACCCTAACTAACCTAACACAAGGTCGCAGTCATCTGCCCCCTCCTAAAGAAGTCCACCCTGGACCCAGAAGTTCTTGCCAGCTACAGACCTATCTCCAACCTCCCTTTCCTGTCCAAGGTGTTGGAGAAGGTGGTTGCTTCTCAGTTTCAGGCCCACCTTAAACACAACAACCTATTTGAAAAATTTCAGAAAGGGTTTTGTTCAGCACATAACACTGAAACAGCTCTGCTCAGGGTTGTGAATGACCTGCTAATGCCAGCTAATGCAGGGTCCCCTTCTCTCTTGATTCTCTTTGAGCTGAATGCTGCATTTGACACTTTGGATCACACTATCCTCTTAGAGTGCCTCCACACCACCACTGGGCTGTCAGACTCTGCACTCAAGTGGTTTCAGTCCCACCTTTCCAGTTGGACTGAGAATAGCCCCTTTTTACACAGCTTGTTCAAGGCAGGAATGCTGCGCCTTTATTCCGCCTCCCTGTTCTGTGTAAAAGGTACAGACACACAGTGGGGGGGCAGAGTTGCTCTGCCAATAAGCCAGCTACAGAGGTAGTCACAGAGTTGGATTGACAGCTGTATCAAAGGGAAAGCCGGCACAGCGGGACAGGGAGCTGACAGGGAGCTGATGCTGTTGTGTTACAGCAAAGACAGCTTAATGACAGATCTTCTCTATGGTTATAATGCAGGATCTCTGTATAAACGATTCACATGTCTCACTGGGAGGATGCCGGTCTAGATCGCTCTCTGTCATCTGTGGTATTCCACAAGGATTGGATATGCTCCATCTTGGTCCTTGTTGGCACTCCACACCAGAGTCATCCCCCATACCTCATCTCACCTTTGATGGCCAGGATATCCCCCTTTTCTTCCTCAGTCTGATCTGACTTTTGATGACCATATAAGGCATCCATGCAAAACCTCTTTCTACCATCTCAAAAACATCTCTAAACTCCACCCCTTTCTAACCCTGTCAGATGCAGAGAAACTTGTCCATGCCTTTATCTCCTCAAGACTGGACTACTGCAATGCGCTCTTCACAGGGATCCCTGGCAGGAGAATCCAGAAGCACCAGTACATTAAGAACAGTGTTGCCAAGAACCAATGAGATTATGAGAGTGCAAACACAAATACATAACACCAATTCTGTTTTCATTGCACTGGCTCCCTGTCTCCTTAAAAGTCCTGCTACTCATATACAAATCCAACTATGGACATGTGCCTTCCTTCCTACACGAATTGATCACACCACAAACCTTCTTCCGCACCCTCAGATCTGCCAGCAGCTTGCTCCTCCGGGCCCCTGGTATTAAACTCTGCACCATGGGGGATTGAGTCTTCTGCTCTGATGCACCAAGCTTTTCAAACAGCCTCTCTAACCATCTGAGGGCAGCACAGACCCTAGTCTCTTTTAAAACAGGCTTAAAAACCTTTTTATTCAGGAAGGCTTTTTTATCTTAATTCTTGTTATTTTCTTTCTGTTATATGTTTTTAACACTGTAACACTTTGAGATTCACTGTAAATGAAAAGTGCAGTACAAATTAAATACATTATTATTATTATTATTATTATCATCATTATTATTATTACTACATGCCAGGTGAATTGAAATGGTTGAATTAGCTGAGCATTGCTGTTCTGAAACTAACGTTCTGAACTTCTGGACTGTGTTGGTAACACATCTGTCATATATGATAGAACTACCAGGTTCAAATCCTGGCAGGAGTGTCTTGCTTTGCAATGATGTCTTGGCCAATGTTACCAGCTTTACTACAGCCACAGTCATGGTCACAACCACAATAACCACAGCCATAGCTTCGACCATAGCCATAGCCACAACCAGGGCAATAGTTACAGCTACAACCTCAGCAACAGAAATGGCTATAACCACAGCAAAGGGCGTGTCTTTATATGGCTAAAAATTAATTTTTAAAAAGTAGAAAACAGAGAAAAAATGATCAACAAATACAATATATATTTTGTAATGGCTAACAGTGGATGGGTGTTGTGGGTTGTGTTCATTAAATCTGAGACTGAATTTGTGAACTGTGAATTCATTTTTCTTAGAAAATCTGGCCCTGTCTGTTTCTCCCAAATATTGTGAATACCTTTTGTAGAAATCACAACAAAGATGTCATCTGGTTGTATTTCCTTTACATCTCATATCTGACAAACACTTTGCCTCAACTGAATCTATCAATTGAGTAAATGTGAAAATACAACCATTACAATGACCACTGATCTGATTGTCAGGTCAGTTATTTGAGGGTCATGAGGTTGTTTCTGGGAATAATCAGTTCTGAATTCCAGGTTGGAAAGTTTGGAAACAACATACAGTATGGATAAAATCCATTCCTGACAAGCTAAAATACCAGAATACCTGCAGAGTCCATGCACTCTTCCATTGTTGTTGCTGTAAACTTGCTTCCCAGGATCTTGTGTAAATCGTCCAGGAAATCCACAGTGTGAAGAGGAGACTCAATCCGCACACCATCTAAAACCAGACAACACAGCAATTAAAGATTTAGGGATCAATCAGAGCTTCTGTGGTCAATGAAAAACCAGCTATACCTGCAGATTATTTTACTGTATAATGCTAACTGTTTGGTTAACTACAATGTCTTTACTTTGAAATGCAGCCCACACATGTCCTTGCAGGATGGCATTCCCAAAAAGGAACAATACGTCTGTTACCACACTTTAACCAACATACACCTAAATCTTTGTTTTATATATTTTTACAACAGACGTATTTGTACCAATGACTCCTGTCTCTTATGGTCTTGTACTCCAAGAGAGGAGAGTTAAATGAAATTAGATGGTGTGACACAGCTAAAGTGATGGCTTCCTTCATTTTGTGCTCTTTAGTTATCTTCTTTACCTAAAAAGGTCAGTGCTATCAGTGCTTTTCATCAACTCTGCGAAGTTCTGTGTCATATTTCACCAAAGTTGAACTTGACATGAAAGATGATCACAGATCGGCTAATAGTGATTCCACTTAAGTGATTTTTAACTGTTGTAAATGGTCCAAAAATTGCCTAAACATTGGCAGGCCCATCAGCACTAGCAATCAGAGAAAATCACTTCAATCCTCTATAAGCAATATGATTGACAATCAGTACAACCCTTTTGCAGAACTAAACTTTCCAGTTAGCCTTATGAAGGAATATGGAAACAACTGCAATTCCACCTCTCGCCACTAACATTAAAAGTTTGAATAATCCCTCTGTGGATGGGGACTGACCATGGTGCTTAGTGTGGAGCCAGCTGAGCAGATAGTTGCTTGTCTGTTGCAGCAACACATTGTTGTCTCCTTCATATGTGCAGTTTGGGTCATTGTCATTGCGGAGATCACCCAGCCGGTTCACTGAAAGAGAGAACACTAAAGGAGTTAGGGGTCTGAGAGTGTGTGTGTGTGTATGTGTTTGTGTGGATATCTGTATGTTTGAGACTCACTGGCCAGATATCCATGTCCACCGCAGGCCTCCCTGCACTCCTGGATCCCCCTCTGAGCCATCCATGAGCCCAGTGGCTTACTGGAGCAGCCAATGGCATGGATCTCCCTGCCAATCTCTGCCTGGAACACACACAACAGACATATAAGACTGGAGCTTATACAACACACACGCACACACAAACACACTCCTCATCTTTACTCACTTGTCTGTCACTCTTGTCCCTCATTATCTGTCCAATTTGGAACTCGACAAAGTTCATGAAGATGGATTTGGAGAAGTGTTCAAGAGCATACGCTGCTGCCAGGTAGGGGATCAGACGCCATTGCTGAAGGAACACACAGAAAGAAGTATGTAAATAACATAACTGAATAATAAGTGTTGTGATGAGGCTTTAGATGCATCCCATAAGTTTAAATGTAAGGCATTTGCTTTCAAATCCATTCCCTCCATTCTGACCTGTAACTGGTACTCTAAAACTGGAATCTCCTCCGTGTCTTTGGGTCCAAACTGTCTCCTGGTGGCGGAGAAGCGGATAGCCACAGTCAGAGCCAGCTTCAGGTTGGTCAGAGCCATCCTGGTGATGGATATCCTGCCACCTGACAGGGCACCCAGAGACGCCCCAAAACGCTTGTTAGGGTCCTGGATGAGGGGGGGGGAAACCAACAGACAACATGAGAATGAACAGAATAAAAGGAGAATACATACACTGCAAATCAAATGATTCACAACAGAACACAACCGTGACATTCATCATTTCCCCAAGTTTTTTACCAAATCCTACTAGATTTTTGTGTTGGACAATAAAGAAGGAAGCTGCAGAAGAACAGGAAGGCATTTTTTTCTGTTTTCTCACAATTCTCCTCTTAAAGAATGCAGAAACCCTCTCCTGGAAACTGCGTTTCTTAGGATTTCCATTTTGTCCAATAACAAAGTTTCCATGCCAAGGTGTTAATGATCTGATGTAGACTCTGTTTACTCAGCTTGTTGGGATGCTTTGTTCAAGACCAGGACTGTCGCTGCTATTTACACCTCTCATGGGGCACCAGAGGAATTTTCCAGGCCTGGTTGTCATTACCAGCCATCTTCTCACCACGTCCATGTGGATTTGCTCCCTGAGATCCCATTAAAATGCAGCACTACCAGTGAAAAGTAGCTGTAATGTGAAGACAGCATTTGATTGCTGAACTCAGAGCAGTTAAAGGCTACCTCAAACTTATGCCTTTGCTTATTCAGTGCCTGCATGTGGTTTAAAAAAAGGACTTTTTGCAACATTTATAATTGAATACAACTTGCTGAAAGGGGGAAGTTCCAGTGGGTTTTGATGTCAAAATAAACACTGTAGGGAATAATTCGATTTTTACATTGGAGGGTTCATTCACCAAAATTATAGTCGTTTTTAATTTTATGATAATTTTGGTTTTATGAGCCCAGGTTTCTATACCTACTTCATTAAAAATATTATCATAGCAAGAAAGAAGGCTGTTCTTTTGTTCAATCACAGTCTGCATCATTGATGGATTTTAAAACTTATTTTATTGTTGAAGCCTTAATTTTGACCATCATGAACAAGAGGGCCACTCTCATTGAATGACAGGACATTGAATACTCTCTCTCTCTGCATGTTTTATCTTTTCGTTAATTTCTGAAAAATAGAGAGGGGTCAGATGATCATATAAGCACTTTGTTTGAAGCTTACTGATTCCTTTCCAGTGTGGCTGTTAGAACAGGTCCATTTATTGTCAGTATGAACGGGAGGAATGATGACAACGACCAGTAACTCTTTCACCATACATACAGCATGCAAGCACTGCATTAACATACTGTAGACTTAATAAGGTCCATCTTAAAGCAGTGCCAATTTAACTGTTTGGTTACTGGTTGGAAATCTCTACTAACCTTGAATGGTGTAACATAGCGGCCGTCAGGAGTAACATCTCCAGTTTTATTCAGTAGATTCTCACGTGGGATCCTCACATTGTGGAACAAAGCAAACCTGTTTGGAAAGAAGAAAAGTAACGGCCAAGTCAGAAAAATGATGACAACATGTGTTTCACACAAAAACACAACAGAGTTGAATTTACAGTCAGGTGTTGTCTGGTTCATATTAGTACAAAGCTACTTAAAATACTGTGTGCTATTGAACCAAAGCATGAAAATGAAACAGGATAGCTTGCTCCATCTAGTGGCTTCACTGAGGCACTGGAGTTCATATGGATGGTGTATGGTGCAGGACAGTTAAAACCAAAGCCCTTTGAATCATCAACTATAACATTTATAATGCATCTATAATGCATCTATTTACAATATGCATAATTTACATGGAATTTAATCAGATTCTCAGATGTAGTATCAATTAATTCAGAATTAAAACATACAAAAAGTTCAAGCACAGGTTTTCAAGTGTGTCTTTGAACAACAGTCAGGTGTCCATATGAACAGTGAAAGAGGTTTTCCTCGCTGTAATCATTCCTCTTGTTCATACTGGATATTAAAAGATCCCCTTCAAATGTGCTTTCAATGTAAGTGATGGAGGCCAAAATCCACAGTGTGTCCACATGCAAAAATGCATTTAAAGGTTTATCTGAAGTTTATACAAGGCTTCAGCAGTCTGAGTTAGTGATATCAAGTGGATATCTGCCACATTTACAGTCTTTTTAGTATCAAATCCCTCTGTGTTTCCTCAGACAGTGTTTCCCTGCTGGGCTGCAGTTGAAGTATAGTAACAAAAAGAGGGACTTTGGCACTAAAAGACTGAATCGTGATTTGGCTCATTTGAATGCTGAAGCTTCATATTAGCTTCAGATAAACTTTTAAATACAATTTTACAAAGAAGAAGGACTGTTTTGTCCCCTATCACTTACATTGTAAGTGAATGAAGGGATCTTCTAATGGTCGGTGTGAACAGGAGGAATGATTATAGCAAGAAAAACATGTTTTAATGTTCATTTGGGCTCCTGTCTGTTGTTTTAAGACAGACTTAAAAAGCATATGTGCTCACAATTTGGTAAACATGTTTTCTCCACTTACAGAGCCTTGGGCATTCTCTGTCACTGTAAAAAGCTTCTTAACATCAGTGAAGGGGCAAAAATTATCTTTTTTCATCTGCTGTCACCCACCCATTATCCAGTCCATTCTGGCCCAGCTTCTTGCCCATGTCTCCAACCAGTACACCAGGCAGAGCCAGCAGGGTCTTGGGATCTCTCACCTGCAGCACAGTGGCTATAGATTACTGAAAGTGAGACATGGTGCTCTGTGTCATCTGTACATGATTTAACTAGAAATACCGCCTTGCAGTTGTATGCCTCCACCAACTTGTCAAGTTGCAGATTACATCCATGTCTATGCAGACTGTGATATTTGTAGTGAAGACGATGAAGGAATTTAATAAAAGGTACAGTGTGTGTTTTCCTTATATGTGTTTACATGCTTGGCCAATAAAGCTGATTCTGATAGAACACAAAGTTGTAACCATGAAAGTAGACAACGCTTCAGATATGGATGTTGAAGCTTCAAATTCTAAAACGTGGATGCTTCACACACATCTTCAACCCGGCAGCACAGAAGATCTGTACAATCACCACAGTTTCAAGGTGGGCACCCAAGATTAGTGTCACCAATTCAGTGTCCAACAAAATGTGAAATATGGTCACAATCTCCCCTTCTGTTCCTGAGTTATGGCGTTGAATAATGTCCAGAAAAGTCTTTTTGCAGAATATTATGATGTCACAGTAAATTTGACCTTTTGGATATAAAATGTCACTTCATCATTTTATCCCATTAGACATTTGTGTGAGTCTTTGTCATAATTAGCATATGAATTCTTCATCAGTTCATCCTTGAGTCCAAGTAGACATTTGTGCCAAATTTGAAGAAGGCATTCCTGAGATATCGCGTTCACGGGAATGGGATGGACGGTCGGACAACCTGAAAATATAATGCCTTCTGCCACGGCTGTCGCTGGGGGTGGCATAAAAAACAACATGCAGTGTTGGGTTCATCATGAGGGAACAACAATATCATCCAGTTTACTTTAACATTATCAAACTTTGCTCATGATGTTTTTCAGTCTGGCTCATGGTATTAAAACCATCCTTGGTAAAGTATTGGATAATCCGTTTGTCACTTTGACAGTGACTTACAGCTTTGCAGGTTTAGTGCTTTTTTCAGAAATTGCAATATGTTTATATTGTTGTGTAACCTAGTTTGCGAGAGTGTAAGTGCACTTAACCCTTCAGCTCTTCCACTTTACTCAAAAAAACTACTCTCAAATTTATGCAACAAAATGTTGGCAAATTCTCTCACTATGTCACATTTTAGGTGATAATAATGAATATGTTTTAAATGTTGGCCTTCAAAGCAACAGAAGAGCTAATAATTATAATCTTATTAACCTACCCTTGACCCACCTTTCCAGTGCTTTCTCTTAAGACACTTCAACTGCCTACACCAATCACATGTAACCTGACACTGATTTTTTTATGCTTTGACATTTCATCTACTTTCAGATCATCTGACATTTTAAGTGCTGTCAGTGCACACACCTGAACTCCAGTGTCAGTGACAACTCCTTTGTCTCCAGCACTTCTGCCTCAACTGAGATTTGAACTACTTTCACCACTCATGTCAACTGACATTTCAACTGGTTTTATCCCATACTTTTTTCACTTCATTGCAGTAATCAGCCTTCAACTGACATCAATTGCTTTCATAACTTACAGTTTGACTAAGTAGCTTTAAAGGCTTACGCTTCAGAGCATCAACTGACACTTCAGTTTCTTTAGTGTTCCAATTTCACCTGTAACTCAACTCATATTTAAATGTATGTTGTTAAGATTGTTTCAAAATCCCAAGAGAGCAGCATGTTAAGACACTGAAGGGTCTTTACCACTTTAAATGTTTCCACTAGGGCTGCAACTAACAATTATTTTCATTATTGATTAATTCTTTCTCGATTAATCAACTAGTCATTTAGTCTGTAAAATGTCAGAACTGTCTATCTCCATTTCCCAAAGCCCAAGATGCAACCTAAAATGTCTTGTTTTGTCCCAATAGTTCAACAGATATTCGGTTTACTGTCATAGAGGACTAAAGAAACCAGAAAATATTCACATTTAAGAAGAATATTTGGGCATTTTCCCTTCAAAAAATGACTCAAAACGATGAATCACGTATGAAAAAAGTTGGCGATTAATTTACCGTCACTCAACTTATCAATTCATCAACTAATCATTGCAACTCTGTTTCTCAACTGTAGAATCTTAGCTGCAAGCACACAAATGTTCCTCATGAATTCTTAATTTTTGGGTTTCTTTGTTTTACTAGCATAAAACGTGTTCTAGTATAAAATGAAATGATTTTTTCATTGTCACAATGCACTCCAGAAATGTCTGAGCAACGTTCCAACTACAGAAGTTGGGTAATTGCTGTCAGATAATCAGCATCTGATAATATAATCAGCTGTACCTTAAATCATGGGTCAGAGGTCAGATACCTACCGGAACGAGGAAGGAGTGGAGACCATGGCACACCTGGTCAGGCGTGTAGAGCTGAGCGAACACCAGAGCATGGGTCGCAGTCTTACCCAGGTTCCCCACCCAGAACTTGGCAGCCTCAAAGTCTGGAGAGTTAATCACAAACTCCTACAGAGAAGATGGTTACTGTTTGACTGAAACCTGAGCTTCTGAGGATTTCAGAAATGCTGAGTCATACAAATACATACATACACATACACTCACCAAGCACTACATTAGGAACACCTGTGCAATCTAATGTAACCCAATACAACAGCTCTGCCATAAATTCTACTTTCACAAAGCTTATACATTTTCAATTTTGTTGACATTGTCAGAAAGGTGTTAATTCTACTTTCTGTTTATTATTGAGGTCATAGTGGGTGGTGGTGGTGAACTGGAGTGCATTATATTGAAAAGTGTTCCTAATATTTTGCCCCTCCATTAACATACATAAGAGTGACATTATTAAGTTAACAGTAAAATGATAGATATGTTGATATGTGATTTGAGTATAGGGTTAGAGTTAGTGCTGACCTGGGTAGAGGGATCATACGTGGCTTTGGTCCTCATGGCTCTGGTGTTGCTGCCATGGCTCAGCTCAGTCAGTGCAAAGCATCCAAATATCTACAAACAGATTGATGCATTAACAAATTCACAGTGATGTCCTGAAAACTGGAGGTTGTAGCATTCTTAATAACTGCAGCCTGCAGTTACAGGCAGGTTACAGTTCTGTGTTGATTAGTGAAAAATTCATAGAGCAGTATCTTCTGCTGTGGAGACACTTTACAGTGATGTTAATGTTCTTGATGACCCAGGTGAAAAGCAAAGGCTACATTCAGAAAGCTGCAGTTCTAAAGAAGACCCTTGAGAGCAGAACACTTTTTTGCATTTGCACAATTGTTATACGACTACCTGTGTATATCTATAATTTGCAATTTTGGAAAAAAAAATAACATGAATTTGAGGATACACTACCTTCCCTGTATAAATAGAAAAGCTCATTGTAGAGTTCCCCACTCTGTATTGTCCTCTTAGACAGCCATGAATAAAGCACTGATATACTGTGTCACTTGTGACTGTGTGACTTACCGTCATGTCTTCAGTGTTTTCAACATATTTGCTGTGTCTCCCTGACCCTGTGTTGGCAATATTCGCTCCAAACATCTGAAACAGAAGTTGATTTATATTTTATGATTCCCTCCAGACATGTATGAAGGCATATAAAAATACTCTGCTTGGAACAATAATGTGTGTCTGATGTGGTTTGTCCACAGCTAAAGCATAATTACCACTTTAAAATCCTTTAAAAAATTATTCTTAAAATTCCAGAATTTATAAATATGTAAGTATATTTCATTTCAGAAGTTTAACAGCTGAACACAAGATGTCTCCAACTTCACTGTAAAGTCCATTCTTAGTGTATGTGCACTGGCGCAAGTTTCTGCGTACGTGCCTCAAGTTTCCACATCACACTTGTGTAAGTTGAATACTGGACCACAATTGGCTTCCAAACTAGCAGATGAATGTGAAAACAAACTCTGCACATACATCATTCTGCACAGAGTAGCTCAAACATCCAGCTGTAGGAACAAGAAGAAAACATCCACAGTGATGCTAACAGCCACATGAGAGACAACTTTATTATTCTTAGATCTAAGAGTCTACCGCCATTTTTCCTATGTTCATTATGTTAGTTTTGTGTGTTGTTAGCATTTCTTAATCATCACTAAAATACAGCTGAGGCTGATAGGAATGTCATTAGGTTTGCAGGTATTTGGACATAACCCAAGGTATTGGACAAGTTGAAGTTAAGACCTGATGATGGCACTAGATGAAAAGTCAGAGCATCAACAAAGTTATTATATTGTCTGAGAACCATGAATGTCTGTACAAAATTTCAGTGCAATCTATCAGTAGTCTATCAAGAGTTATTGAGATATTTCAGTCTAGACCAAAGTGGTGGACCAACCAATACTGCCATCCTTATAGAACTAAACTGCTAGCATGGGTAATTATCAGTAAACCAAGTAGATATACTGCATGTCATTGCTGGAGAGGTGCAAGCACTCTCAGTGTTGAGCAATTTCTGAGCTTTCAGCTCCATTGGGAAGTAAAATCAGATCAGATCACAGCATCACACAGATTCCAGCCACTGCAGGAGTGAAGTAAGTAAATAAGTAATTAAGACATGAAAGTAAAGTAGAAAGAGGTTAAGTAATGTAAAGTTTCTTTGTCCCACCACACACTTCAGCAGTGAACACAAAATATTCTTCAACTCTCTCAATCTGTCCAGTTTTATTTTGCACACTTCCCACCACAACCACCATCCACACTCACCCCTTTGTTGAGGAAGAACTTGGATGAAACGGCGAAGTCGTACATGCCCAGCAAGTCATTGAGGACCACAGTCCTCCATGGGTCGCCCATCGCCTCTTCTTTTGTCATGAAGTCATAGCGGAACAGCTGCTTCACCCTGTGGATTTCCATCCAAAGCTTTATTTTCTCTATGTACGGTAAATACATAAGTATAGGTACATAGAGTACATATGGTAAATATAACAGAGGCTTTTGGGTTGATACCTGAGGAAGCTGAGTTCTCTCATTTTCTCAACAGGAACGTCTTCACCAGGTATGCGGGCAAACAGAGGATCATTCTCCAGCGTCTTGAACACATGTTGCTGCAGCACAGACGAGGAGAAAATGTACAGGATATGTAGATGACATAGTTTTTTGATGCTGTTAAAAGTAAATATGTAAATGTCCTCACTTACACTGAAAATTACAGATGTGGACACTGTAAACAGGTTAAAATGTCTCAAAGTATGAATTATTTGTATGTGAAATACTGAATGTGAGTTGTTTAAAATTGAAGCAAAGTTTCAGTTGAAAAGGATATGAATTGTCAGCTGTATTGTAAGAATTGAAAGCAGTTGAGGCCAAGTCTAAGTTGAAGTCTAAGAGCTGAAAGCAGTAGAAATCAGTTGAGGTATAATTGCTGAAAGCCATGAGATCATTTTCTCAACTGCTGTGTTCAAGCTCAAGAATGAATCCTGAACCTCAGCTTTTAAGCCAACATGTATGAGAAGTCTTTAAAGTGCTCACAAATAAAGGAAATTTTGACATAACTAGGCAAACTCAATCTGATGATGATCATTTGATATGATCAAAAGCTCAAAACAGCTACTACACTCTGGTGAGATTGTTTTCTAAACAGCAGTCGAGAACTTTGACTCAATCCCACACACACCGTCCTGCTGCCAGAAATACTCACTAGAGCACCAAATGTGGATTCATCCGCTGTTGAAAATAGTCCCCAACAAATGCACTATTTCCTCCTGTTTGTGTAACATTACACATTACAACATCAACTACAGTGACCAGCTGTTTTAGGAAATTACTGAACCTCTTTAAAAATAAAACTATATATTCATGAGACAAACAGCACCTGTTAAACCAAAAAGACTGCGTTTCCCAGAAAAAGTTACTTATAGTTGCTTTAACTTAGGAAATCACTCCTATCTCTGCTGATATTTAGGAGAGCAGCTGTTAGGACTTGCCAGGAGATGGTGTTCTGACATAGACATGCATGCACATTCGATGGGAGGAGAGGTATTTTGCAAACACTTAATTACAGTGAATATTTTTTGTGATGGACCTTGTGTGTGATGAAATCGCTCCATCAACAAGGAGAACACATACTGTCTCTGCAGAGGCCAACTTCCTCACAACCATGTGCTTTTTGGAAACAGGGAAATGCAGGTTTGAAACTGTGATGATTTGGGTCTGTTACAACCATCAATGTATAATATACAGTTTGATATGGTTCTTTGCTCCTCTGATAATGCACAGATTAATTCATCACCCCTCAGCATCCAGTTATGCAAGTTTCCCTGCAGTTGTTGGAATATAGATGGCACACACATAACAATAACTGCTCCATGCAAGGATGCTTATGTTAATCGA
Organism: Thunnus maccoyii; assembly: GCF_910596095.1. Taxonomy (NCBI): domain Eukaryota; kingdom Metazoa; phylum Chordata; class Actinopteri; order Scombriformes; family Scombridae; genus Thunnus; species Thunnus maccoyii. Next base: position 953,426 of record NC_056554.1, on the reverse strand, counting down.
AAACACTATCACAGCATCAACACTCAAGTGGTAAATGGTAAATGGACTGTACTTGTATAGCGCCTTTCTAGTCTTCCGACCACTCAAAGTGCTTTTACACTACAAATCACATTCACCCATTCACACACATTCATACACTGAATGGGTACAGAGGCTACCATGTAAGGTCCCAACCTGCCCATCAGAGGAAACTAACCATTCACACATATTCATACACTCATGGCACAGCCATCAGGAGCAATTTGGGGTTAAGACACATCGGCACGTGGACTGGAGGAGCCGGGAATTGAACCGCCAATCTTCCGATTAGTGGACGACCCGCTCTACCTCCTGAGTCACAGCCGCCCTTTGATCCAAAGTGTGTATTCATTGATAATGGATTAGAACTACATGATCCTTGATGTTTTGGCCAAATGGCTTGGATCCACACAATGTACCGATTACTACACAAACAGAATTGGTAAATACCCTATTACTAAGAGATTTAAGATGCGCATAAAAAGTGACACTATTTTCTACAATTTGATCGTTCCATGCCTAATACTAGACATACTAGATATACTAGAATATTAGAACTCATTACGATAATTTCTACTTTGCAGCACAGGGTGTGTTAAAACAGCAATGTCACACTCTCTCCCAGGAGTCCTCCTTCTCCTTGCTAAAAAGTCTGTGTAGGATGCTTCACAAATTACTCAGGTTCTACTCAAAGGTAAAAGTATTTTTAGTCTTTGGTTAACTGTAAGCACGATTACTAGGAGTCATTTTGAGATGCTTGATAAAAACGGCCCCAGGTCAGTGGACTTTCCTCCCCAATCTGTAGTTGTTTCCAAAATGTCATGACATAAAATATACTAATAAGTATTATGCAATCATTTTGACAGTGGTCTCATTGGCTGGAAAGCAAAAGTCAAGCCAGGTGTCAAGCCATAGTCTATAGACAAGTGTGCCAACTGTCACATTGATTTAAAGAGTAAATTATTTATTTACTGTATGTAATTTACATTTTGGATTTTTTATAGGCTACTCCAGATTCGGAAAGAATCTGATGTTACCTTGAATGCCAGTGTTTCCTCTCCATCTATAAAGCAGAGCATCTCCTTCCAGTTGAAAGAAGCTTTTTGCCTGTAGATATCCAGCGGGCCGCTGGGGAGGTCAGCCACATGCTCCATCTTCCTTGTGTTCAGGGGTTCACAATGCAGCAGCGTAAGGCACTTTGTTCTTTCTGAGAAGAAACAAGGGAGAAAATTAGCAGAGAGGTAGGCTTATATGAGGAGTAGATATTATCTTTTCATTTACAACGGCATGTGGTGTGCAGGTAAACAATCATTTCAGTTCACTGGCATGAAGAGCTGCTTTTCAAAGTTGACAAAAACTCTCCACAACTAACAGCTTAAAAATTAAGAACTGGTTGTTGACTTATTAGGGCTGAGTATCAAACTTTGATACCTTTTTAGGTTTGACTGTGTTTGTGGCATATCTTCAGGTAATAACAAATGATGAATGCTTGGTCAGATACTTTGGCTTGTTTATTTCATAAACACTACAAATTATGGACTAGCAGCAAAATGGTTTATGAATGCAACAGTTCTACTGTTTGACTAGATGGTCTCACACGCAAATTCAGTCCCTCATATGGTAAAGCTTTTTTTTTATATGATAGAATGAACTGAAACATGTAGTAAGATATCATGTTAGAAATTGTTTACCTAGGCAGTGGGGTCAATTAACATAAAATAAATCACCAACAGGTTGCAGCTTCTCCGGTGGGACAATTTTCTGCTTTTCTCACTTTTATATCATTGTTTATTAAATATCATTGTATTTTGGAATGTTGGTTGGACAAAGAATACTATTTGAAGATGACACCTTGGTTTCTGGGAACTTGTGATGGGTAGTTTTCACTGTTTTCTGACATTCTGTAGTCTAAATGATTAATCAACTATGGAAATATTGTTAGCTGCAGCTCTACTGAGCAGTCACTTCTGTACTTTCAACTTTAAGCCTTAAGACTGCTACAACTACACTTAAAGGGGCACTCCAGCCATTTAGTATTCCATCTCCATTAAATAGGGGGATTTGCACAAGATAGATTCAGAAAGAATGGTCAAAATCAAAGCAACACAGAAAGAGATATCTTAACTCTTAATCCTTTGTCAGAGTGAAGCTTCAAAAAATGCTGGATCCTACATTTCCCATAATGCAATTCAACAGCAACTTTCATTACACCCTCCCTGCCTGAGAAACGCCCACATCTTTCAATACACACGTACCGATATATGCCCCTAGTTTGTAACAAAGGTTTTCTGCCACATACTATGTCTGAAGTGTCACTCAAGATAACCCTAATGACATCACTGTGATATCATCAGGGTTATTTTCTCAGACTTGCTACAGAGCCTGAGAAGATGTTGTGCAATTGGTTTTGCAGGCTGAGTATGACAGTAGACTGAGCTTCATGTGTAAAATAAGTGGCCCTATCACTACTGTTACTATAACGAAGTTATTACTATAATATTACTGTCACTGATAGATTTGGAATCCTTATACTGGTTTTATTTTGACTATTGCCAAAGCTTGGTTACCAACCAGGCAAAGGAGGCAACTGCCACATGGCCCCAGACCCCCAGGGACCCCAAAAGCCCCATGTTCACGGTGTAGCAATTGGTTTTTGTACATTTGGGTGATTGTGATTTTGTTTGGGAACACAGAATTATGCACTACTAAAGCACAATATCATCTGACATGATAAAGGCCTTGAGGCAGGTCCTGCTTTATTAGGCTATGTCATCTTATGGTCCTGTTTCAAAATCTAGTTTTAATTCCTTAATTATTTTAGGTAATACTGTACACTATATACTGTGGTGTTTATTCATATCTTAATTTGTGTTTAATCACATTGCTACATATGTCATAGGTCATGTAATGTTACAACATAAGAAGAGGGGGTCAGCAGCTCATTTTTTGCCACAAGCAGGTTAATCTGGCCATTCCTAAATTGTTTATACTAATAGGAGAAGATGGGGGAAGAAAACTAAGACATTACATCATGTTTTTTATTGAAAGGACATAAAATCAACATATTATAATGTTACTAGCTTATTTGCTTTTAGCAAAACCTAAGCTGACTACAATTAACATACAGATAAAAATGATTGGTGAAGAATATTACTACAATCTACAATAATTAAGTCATAGACTTGTCTTTAAAACGTAGAAATGTTGACAAAATTGAAAAACAAGGCCTAGCCTACTTGTTATTTTGCTTTGTCTAAATCCTTTAAAGCTAAACCTCGTTAAAATTGGCAAATTTAAATTAACTTGGCCTTTAAAAGAATATTATTTTACTCAATGTAAGAGAGAAATCAATAAAAGCAAATGTTCTTGATGATATAGTCTGCATTATGTTAATTACAGTCTATAGATACCTAATATCAAAATTACTCTGGGGGGTATCTTACTCCAGGAGTGGAGAAACAGGTTTTTTGTATTTGCAATAAGAACTACATTTAATATTCTACCAATACATTACCCTACCAGTTGTGTTGGTTTATGCATAATGATATCATACACACTGAAAGCACATTCAAAAACCTTGTGTCTTTTCAGTAAATGGACAATGTTCTTAAGGCATCTTACCCCATCTTCCCCTACTAGCTACTCTAGTAGGGTCTGGGTCTGTTCACCCAAAATACAATGTACATACATGTTATCACTCATACCTAGTGGTATCTGGTGATGCCGATAATTTCAGTTTTATATGTCCAGGTTTTAGATATCTAACCTTAAACTTCTGCAACTGCCCCAGCTATAGTATATAAGGTAAATGGAAGTTGAATAATCAGTAAGCCAGAGTTTATAAAAGTCCTCAGCAGCAGAGTCAATACTGTAGATTTACCTATCCAAATTGACACAAGCGCACACCTTATTCAGAGTAACCTTTGTAGTTCAGCTGCTATCAACACAGAGCAGAGTTCAAGGCTGCATCTGTAAATCCAACCACACTGAAGTCTATTAGACTGGAATATGTCCACATGAAGTGACTGTCTCACTGTGTTGTTTACAAGCAAAGAGGAGAAGTTGTGGTACTAACACAACAGTGGCTCCTCAGTGAGCTGCATTCTGTCCTATGACCTACTACACAAGCTGTTAAATTGAATGCAGTCAAATATCTAGGAGGACAGAAGAACCGACATCTTTGTAAACATTTGACATTGCGTGATAGTGTAGACGTGTCTTACCTTACAGCTCTCTCTCAAACTGTCTTTTTACTGTCGCTTTCCTTCTTCTCTTCTCTCACTTGTTATCAGTGACCTGTGTACAGCTGGATTTACTCCAGACAGGAGTACTTCCAACAGCGTTTTGTTCCGCTGCAGCAAAACAATACCACTTCCTGTTTGTAGACTTCAGGATAAAAGCCCCATCTCAGCCCAAGTTAACTGAACGATAAACTTCACTGGCTCTTTGCCTTCATAGTTACAAATGTTTCACTTTATAGTGTTTTATTAACTAAATTAATAAAACGTATTGTCATCTGGTGGGTTAAAAACTAATTAATGCAAAAAATGTTAAAAACTACTAAAAATACATTTTATTTTATTCTGAAGGTCTACGGTGCATACCGGAAGTCACACTTCGCCAGCAGCATGGTTATTACTATCTACTAACTATCTCATTTCCGGTCCAGTTTCTTTAGATTCAGCGTCATCTCAAATACTATGTTAAAGCTTTGCAAAAAAAAATTAAGACTTTATTGTCCCGCAATAGTTCAGGTGATATGTGAAAATTATGTTCACTTTTTCATAAAAGCATGAAATTTGGCACAATTGTACAGTTTTGCACCATATCACCTGAACCAAACATGATAACACAGAAAAGGTGATGTCTTCCCCCATGTTTTGATGGTCAAGGATTACAATACCATATACAACATCATTAACTGTTCAGGTGAATAGTTAACCCCTTAACATCCACCCTTTTTATAAAATTTTCGCACACCCAAATGGAAAAGCTTGTAACATACAAACTGTAAGGCCATGATGCATGTATTAGGCTTCATTTGACAAGTGACATCTTCTAGTTTCTGGAAATGTGTTTGTTTAGTATGTGGCTAACACAAACAAAACTACATCAGTTCAAATAAGGCTCAAAAAAGTGTTCTTGGTCCTTGTCCATAATGAGTCATATTCAAATAACAATAATTAGGACATGCTTTGTGCCAGAACTATGCAGAACACCATATACCTCCTACATCTTTTCAACCTGTATAAAATTCCAGACCTCTAGGCCTAACCTTATGGGAGCTCGGGAGTTTTTAGTTTGTGGTGTCACTGGTGTCCCCGAACCTCTCCAATCATCTCCAATTGGCCAAATTGTGCCAATTGCTTTTACTCATAGCTGTGTGATGCTATTGCTTACACTGGCTGGTCGCCAGTGACCTGGTAGATATTAAAAGGTTAATGGTGAATTCAGTAACGTTGTGAGAATGATTATGATGAAATCGCAGTATCTGAGAAGATGCAGAATGAAATTTCAAGCATATTTCATGTAATCTTTAATTTACAATCACTCTCTGGGTGTTTATATTAATGTCAACAAGGGGGAAGCATTGCCTGTCAGACCCGTGATGGGAACCTAGAAATCTTCTTCAAACATGCAAATCAGGTCTACCCCCTATCACTCTCCCTTCATTGTGGACTACACTTGGGAAACAAGGCTGATCTGTTAACCTGCCTAGAGAACAGTATAAGCAGTGTCCTAGACAGTGCAGTCCAAATACTGGATGGGTCAGCAGTCATAAACTTGCTGAAACCTTTAATGACTTTTCCAGCGAGATCTTCACACTTTATATCAAAGAGAAACTTGAAAGGGAGTGGATGTTGTATGGGACTGCTATGACATTAACAGCTTAAAGTCCCAGACAAGACAAAAGCGGGTAAAGGGGACAAGAACAAGAGTGGATGGAAAAAACAAGATACCAACCAACTGGAAAGGCTTCCTGAGAGTGAATGAACACAAAACAGAACTCTCTAACTTTATGGCCATGAAGTGTCACCACTGTGGGTCAGCCTGCGTGGTGCACGCCGGGGCAGGGAGCCTCTCTGGTGGGGAACTCCAGTGCGGAGCAGTTCAGCGACGCACACACACTGCTGAGGTTCACACAGGCTGTGTGTCCCAGGCGTTAGGTTGTGGCTGCAAGAAAGGCTGCCAGGGGCATTATAAATGCAAAAAAGCCTCCTTAAAGTGCACAGCTCTGTGTCAATGTGGAGGAGACTGTGAAGGAGACAGTGAAGAATAGGTTCAACAACAACAACAAAACAATCAAACAAATGTGTTTCTGAAATACATATTTTGAAGTAAATCTTTGTGTTTGACACATTCTTTTTAAGCTAAGTTGTTAAGGTCATATTGACTATTGTTCTACTCTTGTCAGGATTAATGAACAAAAGGATTAAAGGTGCAATATATGACATTCAGCCCCACTAGATGTCGCACTACAACACCAGCATCTCAGACCAAAACAAATGTGCGTGTCGCTTACTCTGTAAAGTTGGAAGGAAGAAAAAGAAAGACAGTGGTTTGAACTGACAGCTCACGAAGCTCGGGGAGGCCACGGAGGGACTCACATGCACTGACATGCACACTCACATACACTAACATGCACACTCACATGCACTAACATGCACGTGCAGCTGGACCGGCTATCAAAACAAAGAACAGAGAAGCTCGGATAACAACACACACAGAGGGAGTGTGACTTCATTCTCTGCTCAGGACGCCATCACTCCATTATATCTTTACATAGCAAATACTTGTTCACTGCTATAATGATGTTCAAATTGTCATATATTGGACATTAAAGCTTTTAAAATTTTACACAACATGCATGCAACAGACATGATATTATCAAGTCTAGCCTAGGTATTCTGACACTGTGATTTCTTTCTCACAGCATCAATGAATTCACCATTAACTATTCACCTGTTTATGATGTTGTACATGGTATCACTGTAATCCTTGGCCATCAAAACATGGGAGTAGACATCACTTTTTCTGTGTTAACTTGTTTGGGTCAGGAGATATGATGCAATATACATAACTAGATTATGGCAGGAAGTAAATTGGTCGCCATGGCCACCACGAGGCGTTTTTGCAGTGGCTCCATTTCTGAAAATGTTCAGGGCCCCAAACTGTACAAGTGTGCCCAGTTTCATGCTTTTATGAAAGAGTGAACATATCACGTCAAATGTGGCACATATCACCTGGACTACAAGGGAAATTTGTCTTGGGCTCCACTCCGAGCTGATGCATCACACGCCAACAATGTCACAATGCACATGAACGCACAAAACATGGATCATACATACATACATTCAAGATTAAACGTAGGCTACTTAATGTGTTTAAACGTGCTTTAATTATTCATTCGTTCATTGTTTCTCTGACACCATCTACAGTACACTTGACTGAGTGAAAATGACAACTTTCACTCAGTGTTTTGTGTTTGTTTTATTTTAGCAGCACGACCTGTTTCACATGGTTTCAGACCTGTTGACAATTTAGCGACTTTGTCGCTGGATTTAGTGAACTTTCAGACCCGTCTAGTGACTTTTTTCAAAGAAGTGGCTGGCGACATATCTATCGACTTTTTTAACGCACATTAAGTGTTTTTCAATACGCCAATTCTATGCTTCCTCTTCTGTGACCCAGAAACCATCTCTCTCGGCCATCACGGAGGATCTTCCAATTCCTTAAATGCACCTGTAGGAGACGAGGAGCAAGGAGAGAGGTGGCTCCTGGAGGAGCTTAGAGCGAGGAAACACAGGTGTATCCTATGCAGAAGTGTTTTAACGGACAGCAACACCCCTTTGATTCAAAGTGTGTATTGATTAGTCAGCTGATCTGACGGGAGAGTAACCAGTCAGACTGTTATTGCAATACAGCAGATCAGGAAAACTACCTGTAGAGAACAAATGAAAGCACAGCAGCAGCTTCTCATAGCCTATTTATTCATAAAATAGAGATTACTGAATCATGAATCAATCATAAAAACATTCTACTATTTTCCGTCATGTGGCAAAAGGCTTCTCATTTCTTCTTCTCTGTCTCAGTACGTCTCAGCTCCTTCTGGAAAGTATGATGCTGCACAGCTGCATTTCTCCTATAAAATCATCCTGAGCCTGAAAAGCACGTCAGACTTTCACAAACTAAATAAGCAACATTTTATTTAAACATATTCTGCAGGCTACAGCTGTTTCTATTGTCCCTTTATGTCAGTTCTGTTCTTTCAGTAATTAACAGATTTAAATTGTCTATTTGTGTCTCCTTCTGTGACAGCCAGACACTGCTATAGATCTATAATCAAATGATAAAACATTGGAGTAGTTATCAGGTGTTTTCCTTCCAGCTATCAATATGTGGAAATTATTAAGTAACAGTGTAAAGTGTTAATTAATTGTACATGAATTTTAAATGCAAACTTTAGAGTTTAAACTGTTACTTAGTCATTTCTACTGCTGACATTTATTTGACATTTAGGGTGAAGTACGTCATGACAACTTGTCGTCTCCTCAAAATGAGGCTGGATTGAGCGAGGACGTCCCGTTTGATAAATTAAATTCATCGCTCTCTCTCTCTCTCTCCCCCTCCCTCCCTCTCTCTCTCTCTCTCTCTCTCTCTCTCTCTCTCTCTCTCTCTCTCTCTCTCTCTCTCATCCTCGCTGGGAGGAGCTAAGGCGCGAGGAAGAGACGCGAGTGAGGGAAACGAGAGGACACGTCAGCGTACTGAAAAGCATCCCATGCTTCTTCTATCTAGAGGGAATCGCCAGTAATTCTCAATAAATGAGAGCTAATGTTGCTCCTTGGATTGGCTGTTCAGTGGGTGGGACAGAGCAGCAGCGTGTTCAGTGGACCAATCATCAGCCAGACAGAGATGTGATGGAGCTGTGAATTTGTGTACCTAATGACCAATCACTGATCCCCATTGTTTTTATTCTTAATGATCTAACTTTAACTATCTAAGTTTGATTTTGTTTTGTTTAAACAGACAGAGTGAACGATAGTGAATTTATTCCAGTGCATGATCATCTCTCTATTCATGACACTTCATTTAGAGTGGATACAACAGCCTACATAAATATTATTATGAAGATTTAGATGCAGATTTAAAGATGCAGATTTTTTTAGATACAGACAGTTTAGTTTAATTTAACTTAATTTTCTTTACATTTTTAAAAATCTTGTATGTATGGAATTATGTCATGACATCGTATGTATGCAAATTAGCACGTGACATCATCTAGCGACTTTTCTGCAGACTTCAGTCACTTCCCACTGAAAATAGTCGGCAACTGCTGCAGCTGTTTGTCAGCATGTGCTGCCCACAGGCCAAGGAGGTAACTGCTGATTAATATACTCGGTGTGATATCTTTGGATATCAATCAGGCGATCAGATGCAGAGATTTCATCTTCAGTGCAGCTGGCTTTATTGCAGATACCACCATTGCAACATTACAACATGGCCAACATGGGGGTACAGCCTCCTCTGGCTAGGCCATATAAACTCTGTCCACGACTCTACATAATTCAACTATGCAAATAGCCCTGGAGCCCTCTGTTGGTGCTGGACCGCAATAATGTACAACAGCCCAAACCAACGATGAATTGATCTACTTAAAAGTATTGTTGGTTTGGCCTGCACATGAGATTAGTTGACAATAAGAAAAACATAGAAAATCGACAGCCTTATCCTTTAAGGTTGGCTCAGCTGTGTATAGTGATATATGGGGCCTGAATCACAAAGCAAGATTAGTGTGTTAGCCAGCTATGTTTGGGCTTAACTCAGGTTTTCTGGGATCACAAAGCTGGTAAACTTTGATCTGGGGCAGATCTCCATGGTAATCTATGCTGCACAGCTACCCTGCTCTGGAAAAAAAAAAAAAAAAAAACTTTAAAGGATCAGATCAGGACCTGTAAACAAACTGACTGCTGACCAATAAGCTCACTGGAAAAATGGTGTCATCATATAAGATCCTGACAGGCAGGGACAAAAGTACTGAGTTTTCAATAAAGAGAAGAACAATAGAGACAATTTTAACATCAGCAGAATCCCTTTGTCATAATATTTGTCAAAACCATGTGTCTAGTTTACACTGCACACCAACAGCCTAATGAATGGCAATTGAAGCTGGCTGCTTAATAATTGTGCACACTGTTAATTAGCTCAGTAAATTATAAATGCAACATCTCTGTCACACCTGTCATACCAAGAATTCATTCAGTTACTTCAGGCCTTTTGATCTGACATTTTCTTCTCTGCTTTGGCAGCAGAAAAGGCCTTTGAACTGTTTTTAAATTTATCACATATTCATGCATTTGTTCATCATGAGACAAAAAAGCAACAAAATGTAACTATGGAAAATCAACAAATCATTTTACCATATGCTATATTTTACTATATTATTGTTTTGTCTTGTATATTGAAAAATCCTACCTTCTTCACATGAACCCACTCACATCTGGATTAGTAAACCCAGAGTTAACTGAACTGATAATCAGCTTTGTGATACTGTGCCAGTTATCAGGATCATTGATGACAGATAACCTAAAGAGAGCCAGAGTAAGTGCATCTTGCTACGTGGTACAGGTTCTCATCAGGGACTCATCTCTCTATACCGTCCCACAGAGTGCAGTCCTCACTCATCAGTATAAATCTTTGAAGTGGGAGACTTGGGGCATGTGGAAATTTATGTTAACACCACCCTTCTCCCTCTTACAGTGTATATTGCTGCCCTCAGCTGTCAGTGTTGCCACTAGCATGTCATTTCTTCCTTTAAGTATTTGTCCCACTATGGCAGAAAGTCTTAGACTAGACAATAGTTTCTCACGAATAAATGTAATTTTATTTTGTTCTTAAATATTTTCAGCAGTAATCCAAAGTGTTTCTAGCAGCCATTACAGTGTTCTTTCATTCAGACAAAACATGTATTCCATGTGCTCACTGTTGAGGATGTGTAGCACAAGTAGAGAAATTAGTCTCAATATAGTGACAAATGAATGTTTCATGATCCGTGAATAAAATAATATTTACAAATGAAGAACTTGTGAATGAATAATGGATTTCACATGTCTTCCTATCCACAAACAAATACTCTCCAACATGAATAAATGTAAAACAAATTTATGCATTTATCACTTGTACAGAGACTAATTTCTCTCCCTCTCTTAAAAAGACCCCAATTATCCCTGACAGAATACAGAAATTCTGCCTCCTGTCATTAGTCATACAGGGTCAGCAGTATAAACATATGCACTGTATGTACATTACAGTGCAGCTACAGTTAGCGTTTCTTAAGCCCTCCTACTTAACATTCATAAGCAGAATATAACTCTTTCATAAATGGTTTCTTACACACTATAACATAGTTGTTAGCAATTATCAATGTATATGTCAACAACTACAACTCCTGTAAGCACCCATAAGTGGAGATCGCTGTCTAAACAGATGATGATATAGTTGTAATCAAATAAAATATGTCTTCATAGGTGACATGATAATTGTAGACAAATACTGCACATTAATAAACACTTTAAAATGTCCTTTTATCTGCTTATAACTACATTATAGTGTTTTATAAACCCTTTATTAAATGTTACTGCTTATAAATACTGAATTGAAGGACTTGAAGTAAAGTGTTACAAATATTTTCAAAAAGTATGTTGGTGAGAAAAGCTTTGCCACTCTGATTAATTGTGTGGATATATTTTGTTCCCCAATCATACTGCAACAGTTGTAGGAAAAAGAAAGATGTGTTTGTGAGAATTTATGCTGTGTCAGATAGGATTTGAGAAACAGTTATACTCTGTGACTTCAAATTTATTGATACGTTGGTCTAAAGATTTTCTACATGTACTATTACCACTGTAGAACAATCCAAGTGTTGTGCTACAAATACAAGTTCGGTTACTGTTGAGGTCTTTTGCTACAAAAATAGTTTAATATCAAAACCATAATAATATAACTATGATAGGTAGCCATAGAATGACTTAAACTGTAGTGGTAAAAGGACTTAGATCCTTTATTGAAGTAAAGCTACCAGTACCACAGTGGAATAATACTGCATTCAGAGGTTGATGTAACAGTATAGATGTATTTAAAGTAAAATGTAATAAAATACCAGAAACACAAGTAGCCATGGATGTTTTCACATTGTTATGTTACTGTTGCATTAGGACTAATGTGTTATACTGTAAATATCTTGTTTTTCCACATACTGCTGGTGTTAAACCCTTCAAGGAATAGTTCAACATTTTTGAGAAATATGCCTATTTTTTTTAAACTTTGGACAGAGCTAGGCTAGGTGTTTCCCCCTGCCTCTTTATGCTAAGCTAGGCTAACCACATCCTGACTTCACTGTCAAAAACACATACATGAGATTGATTTTGATCTTCTTGGAAGACAGCCAATAAGCATATTTCTCAAAAACTAAATATTCTTTAAGGCACAGACTAAAACCGATGTCAAATCTCAGCTAACTCTCAGAAAGAAAGCAAATGAGTATATTTCCAAAAATGCTGAATGATTCCTTTAAAAAGAGGAGAATAATGTGAAAGAAAACACAGACTCGTTGTTCGTTTTTACTTAAAACACAGTAAATGAGGAAGGTTTGTTCATGTTCCCCCATCTGGAGGTCCAAGGCATTACCAATAAAGCCATGATGAAGCAATCACTACAAATCAAGCACAGGGAAAGATTTAATGTACAGAGATAGAGATTTGCATCACTGAGTGCATATTAAAATAAAATTGTCTTTGAAGCCTACACATTTCTATCATCACACTGGCTAGTCAAAACTCTAGCAGTGCATCTTATTTATATTTTGCATGTAACAACGTTAGTCTTCAAAGTAACTACAGCTGTCAGGTTAATGTAGTGGAGAAAAAAGGACAATATTTCCTCTAAAATGTAAAAGTATAAGGTCTCACAAGATGGAAATACTCACATAAAGTAAAGTACTTAAAAACTAGTGTACTAAATGTACTTAATTACTTTTTTATCTCTTGTCTTAAAGGGAAACTTTGCTATTTTTCAATCTGTATCCTATTTTCCCATCTTTTTGTGTCTAAGTTATTAATGGGGACAACCATTTGGTCCAGTATTGAGCGAGAGTGCTTCAGCTGCGAAATGGGCTGCAATGTAATCCTTCCACTAAAAGTGCTTGTTTTTGCCACTGACAGAATCAGATTGTTATTATAAGTGTCTGACAGCATTATGTTAAGGACCACACAGAGAAATAAACTTTTTTCTTTACCTTTCGCTTGATCGAGTCTGTTTGGATAAGTCAAGGATAAGTCTCACTCTGAAATCTCGTGAGAGTTGAGTTGTTGTAGAATCAGCTAAATATTCAGCCATGACAGAGTTGGAGAGAGGAGTGCTGGGAGGAGTTTGTTGTGTTGGAATACAGAAAGCATAGCTTAGTGTTATCTAAAAGATTTTCAAAGTCATGGCTGAATATTTACCTGATTTCAACAGCAACTCGACTCTCGCAAGATTTCAGAACGAGACTTCTCCTTGAGCGAGACTTGGTTAGACACAATAACAAACAGACCAGATCAAGCAAAAGGTAAAGAACATGTTTTATTTCTCTGTATGGTCCTTTCCATAATGTTGTCAGACACTTAAAATAACAACCTGAACCTGTCAGTTGCAAAAACAAGCACTTTTTGTGGACATATTTTGATGGGCGCTATTGCCCCGTCAGATTACATTGCAGCTTGTTTTGCGCCTGCCGGCTGAGGTGCTCTCACTCAATACTGGACCAGTTTCAAAAATGGTTGTCCCTATTGTCACTTAGGCACAAAAGATGGGAAACTAGGGACCAGGTTGAAAAATACCGAAGTTTCCCTTTAACTAACCCAAACCTGCATCAGAACACATCATTTCATTTCTCATTGTTAATCCTATGGTTGTTAGTCTGCTCTGAGGATAAAATATATTCTTATCTTTTGATGTTACTGTATACTGACGTACAGACTGCTCTACATGTCTTTTGTGAAATGGTTCAGCTATGAAGAAACATTGTCAAACTGACAGAGAAAGGCTTATCTCACGTGAAACTGCATAATTGTTTCTGAACATCAAGATGTTTGACAAGAATTGACATTTTCTTTCACTGAAGTTGATGCTACTTTACAGGAGATGGGAGCTTATCTATTATTGCCAAAGACAACTAAAGTGCATGCTGCTTTATCCACTAACTCAATGGCTTGTACAGTAATTCATAAAACATACATTAATATAATACTTAACCCTATAATACTTACAGGGTTTGCAGCACAATGTGTTAGCATTTTATTCACTTGTATACAAAGTATACAATCATCACATTTTTCAAACAAAGTGCTATAAGTAACCAAAAAAACATAGTAGTCAATAATTCAACTCAGTGTCACATTCAACCACTGATGATATCACCTTTGACTTTTGTTTGTGTGCTGTGGGGCTACTGTATTAGGAAAAAAGACAGACATTTAACTTAGATCAATTTTCAACTAAAGAGCGTGTTGAGAATAAAAACCCTAGAAATTTGCTGCTTTTTGTAAATTTTCAAAAGATAAATTGACAAACATAGACATTTAGCAGTCCTGAAATTTGGCACTTCTTCGAGCCTCCCTCAAGCACACAATGCATCCACTTCCAGTGAAGAAATACTATGCATAAAATCCAGGTCTTTCTAACCAGCAGTGCTATATCTTCTGAACATACTGGATATTTGTGCGTTACATTTCCTGTAAAGTCCTGTAAAGCACAGATATCCAGCTCTCTGGAAACCTGTAAACAGACGTGAGATTTTATTTCTAAGCATGGCTAAAGATACTGTCCCTGATTAATGGGATTTGGGTGTGATATTGGGTGCTAGGTTGTATATATACATTTTTAAACCTTTATTAACTAATGTTTTATTCTTATTTTCCACATCATCAAATACATCCTCTGTGGTAAGTATTCCTGACTTTTACATGTTGTTGATGTGCCTTTGCTAGCTGTATGGTATCATTAACCCCTTATAAATTACTTTTAATCAACAATAATGCCATGTTTTATAAGTTGTAACTAACTTGACTTTGTTAATGACAATTGTGATAAAATCCTTATGGTGAAGACCCACTGCATTCAACACTGTTTGCTCATCACTGCAAGCTAGCAAGTAGCTTGCTTGACAGCTTGCTATCCCACAATGCTTTAAGAGGCAACTTCTTCCTCCAGGTATAATTTGTCATTTTAGTTTTTAATTCATCAGCAAGATTTCTACAAAAGAAGAAGTGAGAAAATCATGGCACCCAAGGTGGAATTATAGTTCTCTGTACACGCCTCTGCTGATCAATGCAAAGAAGGGTGTTGTAGGTATCCATACATAACTGTGTTGGCTAGAAATTACATTTATATGCTACTAAATTGGTTTCCCAATTAGATTGTCTTGGCAAATGTCATCGTTGCATGGATTAAGTTAACAGGCAACGTTTGTTCAAATGAATTAAGCATTTTTCTGTATTAAATCAAGACCATCTTTCTTTAACCTTAACCAAGTGCTGCCAGAGCCTAAACACAACTATGAAAAGTGTAATAATGCCCTAATTACTACCAGCTGATATTGTACCACCAGACTGGATATTTTGGTGGAGAAAAAAAAGAAATGTGTTAATTAATAACATTGTTTCATTATGTTAGAAAATGTAATTCAGCCAGCATTATATTTCTTCTTCTAGCAAAACATATTTGCTGTTCCACTTTAGTCGTATATGAACATAATTTATAGGAGACAGGGTTGCCATGGTAAATATAAAAGAAACAACACCCGAGCCTGTTTGCTCTTGTGCATGTGCACTGGAACAGTGAAGTATGTTCCAGCCTTCACTCTTTTAAAGCCATTGAGTCTGCAGGTCTAAAGGTTAATAAGCTGCTAATATATAGATAGATGTTCTGCATCCTTTTTAAGTGGTAAGTGGTCAGAGCAACATAAAAATATGCAATAAATTAAACTGGAGGAGGATCTACTGTATAGCTAAATGGGTTTTTCAAAACCTTAAAACCCAAATGTTTCTATAAATGGCTTATTATTGATCTATAAAGCATTTATCAAATGATTAATACATGATTAAAGTATTAGTCACAACTTATAAAACATTTTTAAAAGTATGCCTTTTTTCAAAGTGGTACTGAAATGGGTTAATCCATGATTTCTGTTGGGCTAGGTGATGTCATCGAAAACCATACTGTACACCAAACTCCAAAATACAAATTACAACCTGGGGGTTGAGCAGAAGCGCATCAGGCAGATAATAAATCAGTCACTACAAAACTGTAGGAAACTGATTAGCCTTTGATTGAATGGTCTTTCTTTTTCTTTTTTCTTTTTTTTTTTTACACAATATGTAGATGTGTTTTTGATCACATTTAAAATGGAATTCATCAAACCACATATGTTGGATTGATCTCAATCTGCAGAACTCAGTGGCAGAAATGTTTTTCCCAATGTGTGAAGCACTTAAAGTTACAGAATTCAGACACCATTACAGGTGGTGTTGTAGGGAATTATGAATATTTCCAAGCATGTACATTGAGGACTTATATATGTCATAAACAACTTGGATCATTAACCAGGCAAAGAAATGCAGAAATGCAATTTTCTGGCAACTTCTTCCAGATTTATTTGAATGTCAAAGCCAAATTGTTTGGAAAGTAAAAATTCTCTTGATAGGCCATGATAAAAGTATCCAAGAGATGCTTTCTTTCACATGTGATGATGACTGGGTCAACTCTATAGGAGTGCTGTAAAAGGAGAAGAAAGGAGCAGAAAGTAATGTTTCTGACAAAATTCGAAATGGTGGCAAAATCTATTGTTTAAAAGAAGTTTGTCGATACAAACAGTTGAAATTTTGACTGATGGCGGAAGAGGAATTGTTGTTAAAACTTTGAAAATTTCTCTTTTTGTGTCTAGCTGTCAAATGCATACAGTATGCATGTAGTAGCCAACAGTTTGGAGTATCAAAATTCTGTTGGAAAGGCATAATAAAGGTTGAAAGAAGTTTGTTTCACATATAGTTCCAATCAAGTTTATAGGAGAAGCAGCCAAAAATGCATTGTTGACCACACTCAAATGGCAGACCTAAATGGATTGAAATTGACAAAGGCCATATTCATTGATGTTGCCATGACCCAAGCAACTTGAGGGGTACAAAAGGGTAAGGACCTTAAGGCCTCAGTAAGCCTTAAAAAAATCTCTTGCTGAATTGTTTAACGGCATTGTGTATGTCGAACTATTTTAAACACAATGAACGTTGTTCATGGTGTTACTGTCTGCAAGTGTACACCATTATCTCCATTTGTATGATTCATCAGGTCCAGATTGCAAAGATACATGTTTTGCCCTTCGAGTGTGGCTACTCGGAGCAGCTATAAACACTTTTTCTTTCAGATGTGGTCAGACAAAACAAAGTACTTCGTTTGAAGCATACTGAGACCTCTAGATGGATAAATGTTCTAACAAGTTTTACAAGGGATTGTTGATTTGTAAATGGGAAAGAGAGCCTATAAAACAATGCATTATCCATCATAAATACCAGAAATTTAAAGACTATTGACCAGATTAGTGGACAAACAGCAGATCTCGAACTTCTGTTGCCTGTTGTGAAGCAACAGCTATCTGGACTCAAGTAAGCAGACCATGCTGAAATGGTGTTAAAAGTGAAGTGGCAGCAGAGCGTATTGAGTGCACATTGAAAATAGAAAGTTTTATTTTTAAAAAAGTGAGATGATCAGTGATGGATTGACAGGTTTTCTGAGATAAATTCAAGACTGGCCACTTTTGGTTTCCTCAGAATGAGGTTCCCATAACCTTTTTGGCCATTCAAATGTTAACAGTAAGTCATCACTCTGGCATCACAAAAGCTCCAGAGGCTTTCCAGCATAATGTACAGTAATTACATGTATTACATATTATTATGACCAGACAACAAAAAATAAGTTAATGTATATATTTATCATAATCTGTTGCAGGATACCCCTACTTACTATATTATGGTTAGGGTTATGTGAAACTTAACAAAGGGTGCATTTAATTGTGAGGAAAATATCAAGTTAATTCTACATAGTATTAATCAAAGTTTACTTGGTTAGAGTTAACTATACTGACTGGTAGTGTTTGTGTGTGTCTGGGGGTGGAGAGTGGCTGCATATGTACATTTCCTCATCACTGGATAAAGGCTTTTAAAATCTTTATCTTCCTAGACATCTCCATACAGAAGGCAGTAAAGCACAGGGTTAAGTTAACTGTTTTTTCTAGTTGTTTTCTTGAAATCACGAGAAAATTATCTCATGGTCTCGAAAATTAACAAGCTTTGTTATCTCGTGATCACAAAATAAACATAACCTATCAAACTAACTTTTCACGATCATCGGACAAAAACTGGCAAAATGTACATATTGTAATTAATCTAGTGTGAGAACCTGGCAGTCTGAAGCCATGGCCAGAAAATGATGGATTGCTCACTCCAAGTCAGGAGTAAATAGCTGCCAACAAGAAACTGAAATTTATTCAGGTCTTGTTTACAAGTGAGGGCAAAATGGAACATGAGATTGACAGGCAGTGCAGGTGCTGTACTGAACTGTAGTGGTGAAGAGGGAGCTGAGCCTGAAGGACAAGCATTCAATTCACTGGTTAATCTACACTCCAGCCTTCACCTACAGTCATGATGGTCATTGCTCAACTCAGGATGAGAGAGAGTAACTGCCCTAAGTCAATAAGTTCAAGTCTCTTGGGGACTTGTTCATAAGTGAGGGTAAGATGGAATGCAAGATCAACAGACAGATTACATCAACTGTGATGTGGACACTGTACCAGACAGTAAACGTCAAGGTGAAGCTTGTCATTTACTAGTTGATCTATTTCACAACCCTCACCTATGGTCATGAACCTTGGGTAATGACCGAAAGAATGAGATCGTGCAATACAAGCATTTAAAATGATTTTCCTTAACAGGGTGTTTTGGACTCACCCTTAGAGAAATGTTGAGGAACTCAGGCATCTTAAAGGAGCTCAGAGTAGAACCGCTGCTCCTTTGCATCACAGGAGACAGTTAAGATGGTTCTGGCAACTGATCAGGATGCCTCCGGTTCCCGGGAAGGAGAAGACCCTGTGGCACACCCAGTACATGCTGATAGGATTACATATCCCATCAGACCGGGAAATGTCTTGGGATCCTCCAGGAGCAGCATGAGGATGTGGCTAATGAGAGGTACATCTGGGCTACTTTGCTTAGCCTTTTGCCATTGTGACCTGGACCTAGATAAGTGGTGGAAAATGGATAAATGGGAATGATCTATGATAAGCTAACACAATGTCACTATACTTTATACAAACTAACTGTTTCCTATCACTGGGAAATTCACCACTAGTATTACTATTAGGAATATTATGTTAGCAAATGTTTAGCGAAAGTAGTCTAATTATTCACTAGCAAGGGCAGACTGTGAATATATTAAAAATATTATAGGTATATTACAGCAACTTTTACAGTCACTAAACTTACTTAGTTACTGTTAGTAAATGTCAAATGTTAGTGGCAGTCTCACCATATGTTAGCTGATTATACAGGATTATCATATCAGAATCATGAGAACACAGTTTGGGTTACATGCATGTTATGCCACGATAACAAAATAATGACTGATCACGAGAAAACAAAGATCATTGAGTGCTGATCACAAAAAGCGATCAGTGAACACAAGAAAACAAAATGTAAAAATAATTACACCCATGGCTGCTCCAGCCTCAGATATCTTCACCTTCACTCCTGGCAGCAAATAATAGGGCATCAGTTTAGATGAGTGGGGACTTTCTTTGGTTACAAACAATAGGGTAAAAACATAATTATCCTCTTACTTTGTTATGCTCCCTGGAATATGTTGAGGATTGTGAACACTCTATTAGGTCCTTCCTAAAATATTAATAATTTAAAAAAGGATGTCTAGTTAATTTGACTCATCATTTATCTTTCTTCAAAAACAGGCCCAGTCACCCTCACAACCTAGAAAATTGCATACCAGAAGAAGAAGGTGGTTGGTCAAAGTTGAGATAAAAGCTGGTCAAGGCAACAGGGAGGTAAAGTAGTTCTATACAAACTGAGGTGTTTTTCCAAAAGGATATTCCTGTCTAGCTCAGACTAATGGTCCTGTGTCACACCCTCTATATGGGCATTTAAAGGGAGATTTAGAGAGTGTAAAGAGTGTGCAATGCTATAGATGCTCCTATGATGTCATTTTAATACCACAGGGGCAATTAATCACTATAGAAATTTTAAGAACATTATTGGTCCTGCCATGATAACTCTAGTAGAGGTTAAATGTGTAAGTGATGACGCATGTATCCCAATATAAGAAAATAATGGATTACAGATATGGTGGAGGAAAAAGAATGTGAAATGGAGTACCTTTCCTCCACCAAGTTCATTATTTTCTACATGGTGACACAGTGTCTGTTCTTGTGCTTATACCATGGCCACTTACCAAAGGAACAAGACAAGTCAACAGCAACGCTAGTGGTTTTGGGAGGCTGTTCTTAAACATAATAATGCTTTGAGATAAATGCTAACATAAGATAATTAGTACCAAACAAAAATTACAGCTGATAGGAATGTCATGAGTCTTGCAAGTATTTGGTCATAAGCCGAAGTTATAGACAAACTGAAATATTGACCTGATGATGGTGCTAGATCAAAAGTCTGAGGATCACCAAAGGTATTAAAATTGAACCTGAAGGCCACATGAGTGTCTGTACCAAATTTTGGGCTAATCCATGTCATAGATGTTGTGATATATCACTGGATATGTGAAAACTTTGACCTACTGGTGGCACTCTAAAAAGTCAAGGCATCACCAAAGTCATTAGGATTCATCTTCTGGGGTCCATGTATATCAGTGCCAAATTTCATGACAATCCATCCAATAGTCGAGATATTTCAGTCTGGACCAAAGTGGTGACCGACATACTGATCAACATTGCTATCCCTACAGCCATGCTGTTAGCGTGGCTAAAAAATGGAGCCAACTTTAAAATGTCATCAATTGTAGGTTTGTTTCACAGCTAAGTTAACTGATAACATAGTGTAAAGAATTGTTATTGTTGCTATGGATGCTTCCAGGTCCATATACAGACAGGTAATAAAGGACAAAATGTGAATAAATACTGTAAGTGGAGAAACAGATGCTTTCATTAATGGCACAAGGGCTCACTGAATGATTTGAATCATATGCTGTGGCATATGTGGTAACCAGATCTCAGCCAAACTGAACACCTATGAGAGATTTTGGAGCAACGTGTCAGACAGAGCTGTCTACCATCATCATCAATAGACCACATGAGGGAATATCTTTTGGAAGAAAGCTGGTCGTCCCTTCAGTAGAGCTCCACACACTTGGAGAATCTGAATGAAGCTGTTCTTACTAGAACACTTAATGTTTTTTTCTTTAACTTGTCACATATCTGTACCTACTTCTTTAGAATTGTGTGTAAATTGCTGACTTGAACTACATGTTTGGGGTGTCTTGATTTCAATGGACAACAGACAGTCATGCAGAAATTAGTATTTTCCCCGGCCATGGTATAAATCCACAATATTCTGTTGATGTCTAGACAATAATTTAGACAGTTTCCTCTAACATGGCTGAACCTTCTCTTAACACTGTGTTGTATAGTCACAGAGGGAACACTATTTGCCAGCTAATATCAGTGATGATTCAAATGTAAGACAGTATATTTCTGTTAATACTAACGCAACTATTTTCATTCTACGCCTTCTCCCTGCATTAGCTGAAGCCAGTAGTAAACTGCACAGTAGTCTGTTAAACATTTTCAAGCATTAGCATTTGGTTTGGCATTATGCTAGCAATCTACAAAAGTAAGTCTAGATTTCACTTACAGCTTCAGAAGTTAATCATTTCTGTTAACATTTTATTGCAGCGTTTAAGTGAAAATATTAAATTAGTAACATATATATACAGTCCAAGTTCTGAAACAAACAAAAAAAGACAAAAGCTAAGACATAAGCTTGACGGTAATGAAGGATAAAATGTCAGTCATTTTGTGACTGAGCATGTTCATTTCACTGACAGGCTTTGTTTGTTGTTTTGCAAAGATCTGTAAAGTACCCCTATTTGATCCTAAACTATTCCTTTTCATTGTAACATAGACACAACCTGTCTGTGTAGTTTTAAAGTGCCTTCAGAGTTGTGCAGATTTAGTAACCCAACTCAGCTTGTGTACATATTTAGAAGTTTCATATTTACAGAAAGAACAGAGATGAAAGGTTTGAGATGCCCTACGGGTACTTGAATTTCTTTTCTTCAAAGACCAGCATTTGCATGTTCAGTGTTTTAAGGTTTTAGGTTACATCACTGCTACCGGTGTGAGAAAGCTTCCCCATGCTCATCTCTCTTATTACACCTTCTCATGTCATAAGACACACAGAGGGTGGACACAATGTCAAAAACACCTGAAATCAATGCAGTAAAACCTGAATACAAGGTATGCTAATAAGGTGATGATTCAACTTTATGGTAATTTTTATGGCAGCAGTTTGCAATGTTGTTGCATTTAACTGTTTTAGGAGTGGATGTGTAGAGTTCCACTTTGATGACATAGGGAGAGATCGTTCACCAATTGCAAACTGTCTTGACATCGTTGATGTAATTATCCTCAGGTCTGACTGTCATTTTATGAAAATCAATTTCATAAATGTGTTTGGGTGAGTTTCCACAGGTCCAAACTTTGGACCCATGAAGACACCAAAAAGTTGTTACTGTTATTTTCTCTCCTCTGTTTATGTACAGGAGGCATGCAATTTTAGAAACACATTTAAAACTGTGACCTTGAAAATGACTGTAAAGTTGTATCAAGACCCATGACAAATTGAAGATTAGAGTCTTTACAAATGTACTATTTGTCACAAATATACTGTCACTGATTACATGATGTGTTTGTGATTTTGTGTCCACACTCTGCATTTGTTAGTGTATTGTCATATCAAACTGCATTCTTAGAAGTTTTGGTTTTTAGAAACTACATTTAGTTAGCTTGGTTTCTATCTTTTTAGACTAGAGGGTTGTGTGTTTCTGTTAAGTGTAATTGAGTTGTGTCCGTTCCTTTTTGTCTAGACCCTTGTCTTCGTTCCTTTCTGGCTCCTTCATCTTCTACTCTTTTCCATCCGCCTTCTGTAACTACACGACGTCTGACTCCACCACACATTGCTCGGTGTACTCCTTCACCAGCTCCACACTCAAGGTGTTGTTGCAGAATTCAGCCATGGGTTTCCAGAGTGGTGGATCCAGGAACATCTGGCACATCACGTGACCCTTCAGGGTGGTGGTGTGGCGCTGCAGGTGGTACAAGAACTGCTGCCTAGCCAGGTCCAGGTCTTTACCAAACATGTCAATGTTCAGGTAATACCTGGTTCAGAAAAAGTGCATCAGTCAAATGTTATGAGTAAAGCCACTTTGTGTAGTATCTATTGAATTTACAACTCTGGCTCCCCCAGAGATCAAAAGATGCTATGGTAGACAGAAATCACAGCCACCACATTGTTTTACATTTCTTTGTGGACTGTAGTTGTCCCTGACTTAACTTGCAACATCTGTTTGGCATTATGAATAAATAAAGAAAGAACAGTTACCAGTCATCTCCGATGGGCACCCTGAAAGGGAAGGTACAGAGGCTGGCCACGGTAGGGTTGGCCACATCATCCACCATCCAGTCAATATCCTTCTTCAGTAGGATGGCCATGTTACTGGGCATAGGCTTGAATGGCTGCCAGTCTTGAATAATGGTGGCATTAGGAAGGACCCCCTGCATCAGGTCAGTGGTCAGATAAAGCCGATGGATAGCTGTATGGTCAAGGCGCACCGGAGGAGGATTAGAGGAGGAGATGGACAAAGACGATTGGATGTCTCCAGCCAGACCAAGTTCAGACAGACGGAGCTTGAGGTCTTCAGCTCTGAAGCGCACCAGCAGAATACCCTGTAGAGAGAAAATAAGTGGTGAACTGTGACTATTAGAGCTAGGCCTTTTGCTCAGCCAAAATACACCCCCGTCCCCCAAAACACACACACAACAAAAAGAAGCAACAGGGCAAAAGATTTTGCGAGGGATAAGCAACTGTAACACTTTAACTAACCATGATGTAAGGTAAACAAAAACAGGCAAAATAAACATTTTATGACAGGCCATGCCAAACTCTAACAGCAAACTACGAGCGCTACGCTCGTAGTTTGCTGTTGTCTTCAGTTGATCTTCAGTTGATCTTGCTCTACCCAGCAGAGGGCAATTACAGCACCTCTCTGGGTGGCATGGATCCTTGGCAAAAAGAAAAAGCCATTCACTGACACTGACAAAAGAATGCATGCTAGCAAGCGAGACACCAGGTAATGTCATGTATCAAGTCAATACCCATGTCAGATATAACAACTGCCAGAAGGGTAGATGTTTGAGCCTCAGACATTTTTGAAACTCTTTTGGCTCAGTGAGGAAAGCTGATGTTATGTTCCTGGCTGTGGATGAATCCACCAACAACTCTGACACAGCTCAATTTTTTTTATTTGTGCGTTTTTTTGATATTGACTACTTCAGAGAGGACATCCTGGGCCTAATACCACTGGAAGGACATACAACTGGTGAAATCATTTTCCAGAAGATAGTTGCTTTTTTTTTAAAGACAATGGACTTAATTTGGAGTGTGTTAACATGCTAGTTACAGACGGTGCTCCATCTATGGCATGGAGAGTGAAAGGCCTGTCTGCACAACTGTCTGCTATTGCACCGAGGATGAAATCGCTCCAATGCCTCATCCACAAGAGAGTGCTGTGCACTCGACTTAGTGGTGAGTTGAAAAATACTATGGACTCAGTTATGTCTATTATTAACTTTCAAACAATATTCAATAACTTCACTCTTATACAGTGTAGTGTCCTCAAAATCACTTCACACATCGATGGGCTCCTGTTGGTTATACTACAATGCTTAGTTTGGGAAAAAAGGGTTAGGGGTTATTGAATATTGGCTGAAGTATGTCTTCTCGGTGCTGCATTTTGTAGACGGTCCCTGCGCACTCGCCTCACAGCCGGCTGTACATAGAGAACAATGTTATTTGTCCAGCTCAGTGGACAACTTGTTTTGGTGAAATTAAGGTTGTAGCTCATTGTCTACCTTACTACGGTAGGAAAGAGGCCTCGTTTGTGTATTAACAACTTTTCGCTTATGAGTTATTCAAATGTTCATCACTCTTAAGTGTCCTCTGGAAACACTTCCGTTGTGTTGTGGTATTTGCACAAAATGCTATGCATGTGTTGTAAAATTGATGAAGATGTTTTCTTAATTTGCTTTTGTTTTGTCTATTTGCATGTGTTTTCTTAAGTTGCAGTGCATTTGCCCTTGTCGGCCACTGTATTTGAGGGATAACTTTGCAACGAGATTTGATGACTTTGACATGCCCAAAGAATTTTGTGAGGACCCTCACAGGATCATTGACATGCAAGCATCATCTGATCTAAGCGTGCACTTGAGAAAGAGGGCTTCACAAAGTTTTGGACTATGTGTATTGATGTGGAGAAATTCCCAAACATGAAAAGGCCATTTTTGTGTTAACAATGCTCGGATCAAGATATACCTGTGAATCCAGCTTCTCTCACATGAATGACCTAAACACTAATGCTCGTGCCTCCTTCACAAACGAGCGTTTGTATTACTGTTTGTGGATTGCCCTCACTTCATATGAACCAGCCTTCTCTGCCATTGCCCAGTCAAAGAAGTGAAATCTTATCAGTAGCCTATAGGCATCTATGCTAGGCCTATCTGTGTTTTCTAATTTGTGAGAGTTAAAGACAATTGAAGAATACTGAAAGGATGTGGTGCACGTTAACTGATGTTTGTCGATTAAAATAAATGAAATAGTTAATTGAAGATGGAGAAGTACACAGACTAACAGCATTGTACATAAAGCACGTAGATCAATAACAACAGCCATTAACCACAAACACAAGCCCAAATGAAAAAAGGGGTTTTATCCTGCTTTTGTTGCTGGTACCTGCTTGGTTATGAGGCGATACTTCTGGAAGTCCTTGGGTCCAAGCTGATCATCACGGGTCAGACGGGTTACTTTGACCTCTGGGTATTTGGATTTGACAAGTTCGCAGCAAAAGCGCAGCAGAACACCCGCCACACCCTTGCCCCTTTCCTGAGGGGCAACACGGAGACCTTCTACCAGCATAGTCTCCCCATTGTCAATCACACACACCGACTCCAGAGCAATCTGTCAAGGATCACAGAGGAAGACAAAAAATGACATGATCACTAACAATCATATTAACAATATCATTTTAAGAACTTTACACCATTTCTACAGCTGGAGCTGAGCAGCATGACTGAAAAAATCCTATTTCTCTGTTTTTTGGAAACAGTAATCGGAGAATGGAGCACAAGCCCTATATTCATCCATGCATTTTCTGCAGTTTATCTGGGTCCGTGTCATGGTGGCAGCAGACTAAGCAAGATGCCAGCAGAACCACATCATCTGCAAAAAGCAGACGATCATCTGCAAAAAGCAGATGATATAGGCAGTTGTCAGTCTAGAATGGAGCAGCGTGGATGAGAGACAGCACCTCCTTGTCTGAGGCTATCACTCTCCTCCGGAAAACAGTGGATTGCTCCCTTCAAGGTGTGAATCATCAGCCCAAGTGACTAAGTATCCTGGGGTCTTGTTCACAAATGAGGGTAAAATGGAACACAACATTGACAGACAGATTGGTGCCACATCACTGTACCAGACTGTCGTATTGAGGAGGGAGCAGCCTCAGGATTGGGTGCAGGATTAGGATGCTTCTTGGAGGTATTCTGGGCATGTCCAACTGGATGGGGGACCCAGGGCAGACCCACAAGCTGGAGAGATTACATATTCCATTTGCCAGGGAATACCTTGGGATACCCTCGGAGGAGCTGAAGGACATGGATGGCAAGAAGGATGTCTGGGTGTCTAATGTAGCATGTTGCCACTGTAATCCTCCTACATCTTTCCAAAAAGCTTTAGCGTAACAAATTTAGTCTAAAACACTTATTACATCTGATCAAATGTAAACACAGAAAGTGAGTCTCCTTAAATCCTTGTAGCTGTTGTAGTGAACTTCCTGCAGAAATTCCATAAAGGCTCAGTGGACCTACATTCGGTTTTGTTTCAACAGGTTCACACAAACATGCCAAGTGGATATGGAAAGTATAATTTGAACTTTGTTAACATTAGTGTGTGGCTGTGGCTTACTTTCAGCCCATATACAATAAAGGGATTCTGCAATTATGGCTAATAAACTGCAGTTAATGACAACAGCTAAGGGGATTTTCAAGGAACTACTTTCTGTGTTTACTTTTGGCCAAACTCAAAGACATGTTTGACATGAGTCCTGTTTGATGGAAGTCAGTTGGAAAGCTGTAGAAGGCTTATGCCCTCTTATGTTGTTCTTGCTTGAGTCAGTTTTTCTTAAATCTCTACAATGGAGGGTGTGAGTACAATGTTATTACAAATGGACACAATGGACCCAAATATGAGAAAAATTCCACGTTGATTAGGTTTATTTACTTAGTGAGTGTTCCTTTAACATAAACTGCACATGGACAGCCTAGTAAATTCACTTTCCTGAACACACTCTGAATCCCATTAAGAAACTGGCAATAGCAAATGTTTGCTTTCGGCCAAAGGTCAAAGTTAGTGGGGACTGTTTTTCAGTTTGGAGGGGTAAGGCATGGAAAATAGAATGCTATCCTTTAATGTACAGTGATTTGCAAATATTATGGCAACTTCTTTGAAATATCTAAAATATGTCCTTTACATCTTAGGTGGCTGTTTCTGGTTGGACTTTGCTCCTAATACTAGATGGCACTTTTAGGGTTGTTACCAATCACAGAAGCATACCTTTTACAAACATGTCAGTCCCTATTTTTATGTAAGACACTAAGGCACCTCTCCTTTTTTAAAACCAAATAACAAGAAGCACTTGATACATGTCTATAACTTTGCATTTGGAAGAGTTCCTAAGAGAGCCTTTTCTTAACCACATACTTTTAAAACATTTTCATACTATTCATTGAACTTACCACTTTTCCCTGTTTGCGGGCCAATATAACTGTGCGGTTGGTTTCCTGCAGCCAGCTGGTGTATCTAGTGGGCAGGTAGTCAAGGCCGCCATAGATATCCTGGCTCATTGCCATGATTTCATCAAAGTCCTCCTCAGTGGCCACAGCAAACTGAAGGCCTGCCTGGGACAGGGTCTCTGGGAGCTGGGGCATAGTCAGGCTGGTATCAATCTTCATCTTGAAATAACTGATGGGATACAAAGTGGAGGAGAGATTGTTGTACATTGTATTTATCAAGTGTCCCAGAGTAGGATGACACCCAGGTGGTCCTACTTTAAGGAGTAAAAGCATTTTACCGTTTTCGTAAACCAGGATTTAAGAGAGCTCAAAGGCTGTCCTATCCTTGGAATTCCTGACAGGTGGCAAATTCTGGGTGGTGCAGAAATACAGAATGTACATCATTTAATTCAAAGCAACAACAAGCTTCTTCAAAAATGTGTGCTTGAATAACAGCTTGTTTGCAACTGCTTTTATTCTTGATGTAATAACTCCATCAACAGAAAATAACTGTGTCCACTCAACAAAAAACAAGCATTGGTGATCAAAAGTGATCAAACACATTCAATCAGTCGCTTAAAGTGATACAATGGAAATAATCAAATTAGTGGCTCTAGGAATAAAGGAAAATACATTCCAAGTGCATCAATATCACAGTATCATACTTAGAGGCATGATCCTTGATGTGTTCACATGGCTCACACAGTGTGAATAAAATATGCTGTAGGCAGTCAGTGAAAGCAGAGCAATAGCAGTGGTAAAGCATTGCCAGAATTTTTATTGTAGGCAAGGCATGTCCCCATGTAAAATATGGGGACTTCTTTAAGAGTAACTTCACACAGGCAGATAATCCTGCTTGTGCTCCCATCAAGTAGTTGCTGCAGGCTCCGTCCATACCTTTTCAAAGTCAGCACTTCACAATGCAACACTAGGTGTGGTCACAAGTACAACACGCCACATCTGACCACACCCATCTGTGATGCCAGGAGGAGTGAGTGGCCACTTTATAACAGCCCTCACAACTCAGTTCTGCATCCATCAATCTTGAGTAACTATGGAGAAACATGGTGATGATGATGTTGGAGTGCTCAGCCTATGCTTCTAAAACTATGACATGCTATAATAAACTCTATAGGCTTAGGGGATGTTGCCAATCCATGCCATGCCAACACCACAACATCAGCAGTGCCAGCACAATCATCATGGTAGCCTACACTACTAACTCTGTGTTGGAGGCTGAATCCTGTAGGAGTCCAGTGAGATGGAAGGAGAAGAAGGACCGAGCCTTGGGTGCAGATGAGAGTTGGGATGAATCTGTATCAGGCATCCGTTTAAGCTTGGGGTTATACGGTGTGACAACATAAATTTGAAAAATAGGCCTTATTTCACATATAACAAAATACAGGTTAGGGACATTGAACAAATATAGAAGCCTAGGCAATAACTCATCAGTTTATTCAAGTCATAAAGCATTGCCAATTGTAATTAGACCTATCCAGGTTTTGGGTGAAAGTTTTGTAATGGTCAATATATACTGGGAACTCAAAAAGAAATGGGAGTGACAGGAACAAGTGGTACAAGAATGACTTACAGGCAGGACACATTTAGAGCAATGCTGCCATGTCAGTCAACCCAGAAAGGCCAAAAACAGGGAATCAAGCCTGTAGCATGCATTGTGTGACAAAACATCACCACCCACTCAACTACTACAATTACTGACTACTACAATCACTCTGAATCAACAGAAACACAATCATAGTGCCAAAGCACTGATCAACAGGGAACCAAACACACGACCGCCAGGAGAGATAAGTGCCAGGTAGCTGAATTAGATTAAGGAATAGGTAAAAGGTAAAGCAGGGGGAGGTGGATAAATGGACCAGGGGGACAAAAAAGCAAGATATAAGGAAACTAACAAAGAAAACATACCACAGATTAGACAGGCTAAAAGTGATGAAGGGCGCAAACAGACAGAAAGATGCAACAAAACAGATAAATGACAACAGACAAAGGAAGTGGAAGACTGGCACCTATCTTGATCCCTATGTCGTTTCCCATAAATCCTGTAAATCCATACCCTCACCCTCCTAATCCTGCACTAATACTCTCTGATACCCACTCCACATTACAAACACTGGTATTTGTCCATAGCTTGGCTAAAGAATTCACAGAATACAATACAGCACACACGATGTAGTGTGACAAAGCAATGAACCTAATTGTTTCTCACAGTTATGCCTTAAAAGCCTGCCATGTGGCCCACAGTATTTTTACTTCATCCAGGATACATATATTGCTACTTTGGAATTTTGTGTACCCACTCCAATGACCTTCAACCCATCTGACTACCCAACACAAAACTAACACTGAATACTGACTAATATCAAACAAAATCACCAACGTTTACCCTCCGTGCATACAGGTGCCACATGTGGCCTCTGCGCTGAGAAAAACAAAAACAAGATGCTTGCTCATAAAGATTTTAGCATTTAATTAGGTTAGGATACAATGCATAAACACATGATGCAATACAGTGTGATCAAATAAAAACAAGCTTTTGCAAAAATAAAACATGCAACATAACATGAGAGGCTATACAAAAGAGGTGTGATACAATATGATAAGATACAACAACATATGATAAGGATATGATAACATACAATAACAAATAGGTAGGGCTGGGTATGAAATCTCAGTAGCATTTGAACACTGACCAAATTGTGTTGATAGTTTTGCTGTCAAGTACTGAAAGTTGCCTTTGCAGACCAAAAAAACATCAGATAAACATTTTGTTAATGTGATTCTGTATTTTAAGTAGGCAAAGTTTTTAATCTGTTTGTATTAAGATAACGTAACACATATTTAAAAACTTAAAAAAAAAAAATTAAAAAAAAACATATTTTAGAAAATATGTCATTAAAAAAAAGACACACAAAAAAATGTTGTTTTTGTTTTTCTGTTTTCACCCAGTTTGGAATGCCAGATTGCATGTGCACTGCAGTCCTTGTCATAGATGGTGTCTCAAGCCTCTTCCTTTCACCCGAAAATTATTAATTTCATTTTGAGGGAAAATGTGCAGGGGATTCATGTGTCACCCACCCCCATTTCTGACTCCCAGTATGCAGGTGCCCCAACCAACCAGTGGGAGTGCAGTGCTATTGCAGCAACATCTACACCTGTAAACATGGGCAGTTGTGTTCATCAGAGGAAAAATAAGTTTAAAAAAGTATACAGTGCGTTCAGGAAGTATTCAAACCCCTTCACTTTTTTCACATTTTGTTATGTTGCAGCCTTCTGCCAAAATCATTTAAATTCATTTTTCCCTTATTGATCTACAGTCAATACCCCTGAAGGACAAAGTGAAAACAGGATTTTAGAAATTTTTGTAAAGGAAAAACTGAACACATGAAATTTAGCTCAGGTGACTTCCATTTCTCTTGATCATCACTGAGATGTTGCAGAGCGCTCAGGACATCAGACTGGGCCGAAGGTTCACCTTCCAATAGGACAATGACCCTAAGCGCACAGCCAAGACAACACAGGAGTGGCTTAGGGACAATTCTGTGAATGTCCTTGAGTGGCCCAGCCAGAGCCCTGACTTGAACCCAATCAAAGATCTCAGGAGAGACCTGAAAATTGCTGTCCACCGACAGCCCCCATTAAACCTGACAGAGCTTGAGAAGATCTGCAGAGAGGAATGGCAGAAAATCCCCAAATCCAGGTGTGCAAAGCCTGTCACATCATACCAAAGAAGACTCAAGGCTGTAATTGCTGCCAAATTTTCAAAAATTTCTAAAATCTTGTTTCCGCTTTGTCATTATGGGGTATTGACTGTAGACTGATGAGGGAAAAAATAAATTTAAGCAATTTTAGCATAAGGCTGCAACATAATGTGAAAAAAGTCAAGGAGTCTGAATACTTTCTGGATGCACTGTATCACAAAATCATGTTATGATATTGGTTGCTAAACTTAGGTTTTGTATTGGCACTGATGACAAACTTTTAAACTATACCCAGCCCTAGCTATAAGTGGCACTGAGGAGATGTCAATGCAAATATAATGACTGCAAATTGTACTGGAAGTCCAACAACTAATTGCAGAGGGGTGTAATCATCAAAGACAGATCCTGGGTACTGAAGTGAATATCCATAACTGACACTTCTGAGATCACTAAGCAGAGTCTTCAAGTGCCATTAGCCAGACTAAAAAATATATACCGGAGCAGCAGAAGCCAAAACAGTCACAATAGACGATAGCAAAGAAAGACCATCATGTAACTACAGACCAATAACTTGTCTCTTAACTGCATGGAAATGTTTGGCCTCACAGTCACCAAGCTGAATGTGTAAACACATTACAGAACTCAGAGGGGGGCTTGAAAAAATAACAGAATCAAAGTAGCAGGTAACAACAGACACAGCAGTCACTTAAGACTGTTAGTGCAGGGCAGATCAATGTGAGTACTGCCTGGATTGAGATCAAGAAAGCTTTCAGTTCAATGCAACACATATCCATCCTTGAATGCTTGGCCCTATAGAAGGTCAGCAAGACATGATACTGTCTGAATCTTAATACCAGAGCCATCACACTCATAGAACATGACCGTCGTCATCGTCTTCACCCATATTTCACACTACTCCCATCTGGACACAGATACAAGACACTAAAATGTAAAAGGGCACATTTTAGTCTTGTCCTTTCAATAACGCACTGATTACAAGCACATACTATGAAAATAAATTCACCCCTTGTAGATTATGGGCCCTATTTTAACAAACTAAGTGCATGGTCTGAAGCACATGGTGCAAATGCATTTAGGTCGTGTCCAAATCCACTTTCACTAATTTAATGGCGAAAAAGTGGTCGCAGTGCCAGGCATATGGTTCAAAAGGTTTGTCCTTAGTCTTTTAATTAATAATGGGTGTGTTTTGGGCGCAACATGCAATAAACTAATCAGAGTGTCATCTCCCATTCCCTTTAAAAACCAGGTGCGCTTGCACCTTGGTGGATTGCTATTATAATGGTGCATTTGACAAGTAGTAAGAAGGAGCTCTTCTCTGCAGAGGAAATGGATCTGCTCGTGCACAAAGTGGTAGTGCACGATCCATTATGAGCACACTGGCCCATGCTGCTCCTGGACCCTACTGTGGACAGCCCCATCGTGCTGGAACCCGAGAAAGAAGACCGTCAGTTTAAGATCCTGTTCATTAATTTGTTGCAAATTTCTTTTTGTTTGTTTTTTGAAAAGGTTTATTTTTTTAATTACAACTTTGGTTCTTTTTTTAAAAAAAAAATTTCAGTCATGGAGTAACAGGTAAAATCAGCAGGGTTTTACTTGCTTGAAATATGGAAACCTGATCACTGTAATCTCAAAAATGTTAAAGAATGTTTGTTAAATATTGATCAGAAATGTAATTATTCATTTTAAATCATGTAAAAATTCATCATATACAGTTGTCAGGACTTGATCAGCTCTCCAAGGCACTGATCCTGCTGCTGGCAGCAGCCAAGAGCTGTCCAGAGTTCTGTTGTTTTGACCTCATTTATTTCCCATGTGTTCCTCATGTCCTCATGTATTGACCTAGCAGGAAAGTTGATCTGTGTCTGATCTGTTGTTCATATCCATTCTTGACCAAGCGGCAACCTCTGGGACTGACAAATGAAGCCAATGCGGAAGTGCCAAAAACCTGCATTCTATTTAATGGCCATCAGGGGGCAACTCCACTGGCTGCAAAAAGAAGTCCGATTTTAGGGAAGTCTATGAGAAAATGACCCTACTTCTCCCATGATTTGTTACCTCAGTAAACTGTTGATGAGCTTAGGGTCTCAATCACTAGTTTCAAATCTTCTTCAATACAGCATGATGTTCATTTTGTAAATAATGGCCCCATTTAGAGTAAAATAGACGATAAAGCAGCGTATGCTTTAAGGCGTGGCTATGTTGCGATTGACAAGTCGCTACCACGGCAAGCGTTGCTAACGTAACCATGGCATATAGCCATGGTTACAATGAGTCGGATGATCAGTTTTTCTGGTGAGTACATTTTGTTTTAACGGTTTTAGGCCTGTTTTTTGCTAGCGAAAATTAGCATTAGCATTAGCATTATCACCGTTAACCATAGATTGTAAATGCACCGTACTAACCAAGCTAGCAGCTAGCACTATGGTTAGCTCCACCCTCTTGTCCAAATATGGTCACTTCTGGCTCCAAAAATCAAACACGGCGATGGCCAAATCCAAGATGGCGACAGTCAAATCGCTACACTCGAGGCTTCAAAATGGCAGTTCGCAAATCAATAGGTGACGTCACAGCGACTACGTCCATATTTTATACAGTCTATGGTCTTGACAGACACCCTCAACCTGATGGGTCTGTTTAAATACCTACGTGTATTGCCAAGATTTGGTCCAATAATTAGACAATTTTATCTGTCATTACTGTGATTGGTTCATGCTGATAAATATTATGACTAACCATTATGACATATTTTCTAAAATATGTTAATGTACACAGTAATAATCTTTCACATCATAATCCTTTTACTTGTAATCTTTTGCATGTTTGTGGGCTGCTGCGCACGTCTGTGTGTGTATAACAAGCAGAGTTGTGCACCCGCCTATATGTAGGCATATATTACTATCTTGATAATGTGCCCTTAAAATAACAGTGAAACACTGCGCCTTGACTTCAGACCAGGTTTTTGTTGGTCCATTGCGTGATCACTTTCCGCTGCCTCAAAATAGCAATGCACCAACAATGCACCTGACCACACCTCATTTTAAGACCAACACACCCATGGGCGCTAAGATGGGTGCAAGTGCATTTGCTATTTAAACAACGTGGGCGCCGGATGGGAAAATGACAACTGCGCCGGTCTTAAACTAGCAAAGACACTTGCGTTGCGCTTGGCGCTGCTTTGTGCAGGGTGTAAGATAGGGCCCAAAGTCTATCAAGCATCATGGTAAGTAAAGATCAACACTTAGTCTCCCAAGTGACCATCAAGTGTGACATATACCAAGGCTGTACACTGTTTCTGCCTCTGTTCTGTACCTTGCCAGTTGGTTTTCATGAGTAGTGGTTAAGAATGCAAGTTTAAGAGTGGGGCTACTATTAGCCTCCTCCTCTGCCTGGACAACATCTGCCCAATTCTGGACAGATGGTTGCAAAGAGAGAGAGGATTACTAGGACGGAAGGGGTTGATCAAACAGATGGCCACACAGACACACAGTGCAGCTTCATACTTCAAGATTTCAAATCACATGGGAGCCACAAAGCAAGATAGCCATAGAAAAATAGCAGGACAGTACTAGAGTGCCATATCAACAACAGCAAAAAATAGATCCAAGCCACCAATACATAAGGCATACCAGTCGTCACATATCCATTTGTATAGTAAGATAGTAAGGTGGCCAAAGTGGGACATGGCTACTGCAAACATCAAGACCTGCAAACTCCTAACAAAGAAAAAAGGCAAGATTCCATCTGAAGTCAATCACCCAGAGACTGTGCACCCCCTGGAAAGAGGAGGGCCAGGGCTAGGTGACTATCAAGGCCAGTATTCTGGGTCAGATACAGACCACCTATGAGTACATCCATATGGTGCCTTCCAAAGATGAATGGTTATCTTAGAGTGCAACAGGTAGGGTCTATGGAAGAGCAAGCTGGTGATGGGTTGGAGTGTTCCATTGGCAGGCAGAGGAAGATTGCTGGACTCAAGGACCCAAATTACTGAAAATTAAAGTACAAGAGCAGGCACCTTACACCAGTTTACCAGAAACAAGGTCCAACAGCATGGTAGGACCTAAGATGAAGAGTGCACAGATGTCTTGACATACAGTGGAGGAGTATACGATGCAAGAGGACAACCAAGTTTAAGGAAGGAAGAACAAGAGAAGTTTGAAAAATACCAGGAGCTTAGAATAAACTACAGAAAATATGTAGAAAGTGAAGAAAAAAGTGGTCTCTGTGGTTGAATGCCCAATTAAGTACAGTACCTCCAACAGATTCCAGGAACCATGTGCAGAATCTCTGACCAAAAAACTTTCAAGAACTACAAAGATACTGCACAGAATCTTCAAATGGGAGCTTTAGGAGGACATACACCAGCCACAAGTGCAATGCAGTGGTTTCATTGAAATGAACAAGGAGCCTGCATTTTTTGACATTTCTAATGTCAGTCTGAATACAAGCTGTCATTTCTGCTTCCTTTCTCTCTCGCTCATTCAATATGCACACAGTACTGCGCTGAAAGAAGTGAACTTGGAGAAGGGTTGTGTCACTCAACTAGTCCTCTCAGTCCCCTAAACCCTGCAGTATCAATGACACAGAACCAAAAGAGCAACCTCACTTTGTGGAAAATACCACAAAATATAAAAGGGAGTCTTGGCACATCCTAGCCCTGGTCCTAATACTTAATTGGAGAACTTGTTCACAAAACTCATGAGAGACAAGCTCAAAACATAATGCTGTATGTAATCCCTTTTACACAGAAAGGATAAATAGTTTCTCCTGTGCAGCAAACTAGGTTTCAGGCCTTTAAGAAAAAGCATAATGATATCAATTGGTCAGGTTTTATGACATGCCTTCCACATAAAAGGAATATGGCTTAAATATGCCAACCCCTAAAAAAGCGACAAAATGATGAAAGGTTTTGAAAAAAGTGGAGTGAGGCCTAAGAGCAGTGCATGTCATTATTCGGCCAGTGTGGACATCAACATTGATTAAAATGGAAGCTTGTCTGCTCCATCAGACATGATGTCTGTAGTAGACATTGTGTTACAATCAGGCCTACAGCTTGTACTACTTGTAATGCTCAGTGCTTCACCTACACTTGGTTTTTCGGAAATAAACTATGAGACTCATCTACAAGAATCAAGTCCATTCTTCCTTTTCTCAATAGTACTTAAATTGACAAAGCAAACACAAACTTTGCTTTGTCTTTCAGTGCCATTAAGAGAGGGAACTCGAGGGGGGTTGGCCAGTCGGCCCCTTAGGAGAGTTTTTGGATTGTAGAGACTAACACAGAAATGCTAGACATGTTCCAATAATCTATCAATGGGCCATGTGAGCTGTAAGGGCATTTGTAGTGAAAACACTGTCTGGTCAAAGCAGACACACACACGTACACACTGTGGACACTGGTATTTTTCCATCATGCTTTGATGCTTTGAGATGAGCTGTCAGGCTTGGCCGGGTAGTCTGGTCCTGCCAATGAGAGCGATGCTATTTTGTTTTTGTGTTTCTGTCTCCCGCTCTCTCTCTCTCTCTCTCTCTCCCTCTCTCTCTCTCTCTCTCTCTCTCACACACACACACACACACACACACACACACACACACACACACACACTCATTGATTCATTCTTCCCCTATTCACTCTCATGGTCTTGCTTCCTTCCTCTCTTCGGCTGACAGTGTACTCCAAACAAAATGGAATTTGGCACGTTTGCAAAGACTGGTGATCTGCCATCAAATACGCCACTGCGAGCAAATGCCAGTATGCTCACTGCAGCTCGGGGGCCTGTTAATTTAATGATGCCCATGTCAGATGGAGGAGCTTTGGAATTGTGGTGGGATCAAAACTCGTACCCCAAAGGACACAAACAAAAAGAAACACACTCCATCACATGGCTTTCATGGTGAAGTCATGGGGAACAAGGTTAGTCAACAAAGTAATGCAAATATTTTTGCACTAAGAAAAGGCAAGCATTCTGCTTTTTGCTCACATGGCAGCACTCAAGATTATCATCGGTTGGAGCCTGTGGATACAATTTGTTACACACATTGTCTTTTGACAGAGGTAAGAATAAGGTTTGCTGCATACCCATATTTGCCACTAGGGGGCTGTATTAGATTACTGCAATGACCCCTTAACGCTTTTGGCTAACATACAACTACAGGGTTGGCAAAAAATTAAAACCAAAAATGAAACTAATGGCTATGAATCCATTTCCATACACAACTGGTCCTTGATTGGTGAATAAGTTGGAGTAATAATTGTGATGTCACTGGTCATTTTACTATATATTTCACTCATTTCTTTCTTGTGGGTATTTGCCTGAGGAGGACCTGCAATTGGATGAAATGTCACAGATAAGGTAAAGGGAGCTCTGAAGTAGCATTACAGGAAATTGATACTGGATTTCCAAAAGGATTACTCATCTGATGATTTGACAAATAGAGCAAGCCTCAGCATGCAAAGAGATGGGTATTATAGCCACTGCATACTGGCAATGAAAGCCAAATGAACATGCCATTTTGCCTCTGTTAACACACCAAATTTGATTTATTTGGAGTATGCTGTCAGCTGTCCTCTTTGTCCTCTCCCACCTCCACACATAATAGATAGGAGCATCATACTGAAAAGAATATGTCTCTTGAACACCCCAATAATACAAAACTCAAAGGAACACACCATGTCTTCAGAAGATTATCCTGTTGGTCAAGTGACGAGAACATGGACACCAAAATCATTCATGTCTCCTGGGCAGATCCTTGGCTCCAGTGCTTCATGCCAGAAGGCTCCACGCTGACGCAAACACATAAGCATAGCACTCTGTTGCGCGATAGCAGGCTCCATGTCATTTTCCCCACGCAGTCCTATACATGAAACAAACCATTGACACACAGGCACCACAAAATGATTAGTTGGTAAATCTGTCAGTCATCGCTTGTTGCCATGAAAATGAGACAACACTGCGAGATATCCCGACATTGTCAGCTATTCTTGTTAGTTCAAGTAATATATTCTGCAGTGACTGTACTGTAAGTCAATCTTTGACTTTCGTACATTTCAGTTTGGTGTATTTGCTTTAATTACATAAAATCACAACTGCCACTGAAATGTCTTGACATTTGGTGGTTTATACTATATTATGCTCCAATTATTTTGCACTTGTAAAGCCTCATAATTCAAGTAATGGCACAGTATCAATAGACTATTACAGTATTACCACAGCTAATTATTAGAGTATCAAACAAAGAGAGCATTGTTGCAGCAGAAACATCCTAATGGGAAGACACAAAACATTCTATTTCCCTCAACAGACAACTTAAATGACTAACAGCCCTAGCAGCAGCATGTATGTATGTTTTATGCATATTTCCCAAATATTAAAAACTGCATGACTCATCAGTTTTTATGAAACGATTGACACAGTGACTACCACAGAGGCTAAATGATGCTTATTGACCAAGAATCCTCATGAGATCATTGACTTCTAACATCTGTGTGCAGTAAGGTTAAACAGTAAGATGTGATGGAGTTACAATCACAATATTGGCAATATTGGTATCTGATACAACTTTATTCTAAAACATGCTATTATTAGGAACTTTTAAAATACAAAAAATGACCCAAGAGCCATAGGTGTGGCTAGAAGCTAACTCAGTGTGGCTAACCGTCTTACAGGACCAAACAACCTGTCATGTCTTAGCATGTGACAGTAGTAAAAAAAAAACACATAAATCTAGATATATCCTCTAAAATGCCCTTGTGGAATGATATACAGAAAAATCTTTGCCTTCACATTTCAGAACAAAAGTTGGCCATGCATTATGGCAATACGGATGAAGCCAGACATTATAAAGACAGAGGTCATGGTTAATGGCAACCCTCCGATTTATTGGTATTGAGAGAAACTCCCCCTCCCCTAGAGGTGGCCCTGTTGCCAATAGATTCCTACAAAGGGAAGCTTATTGAATTTCCATTTTAAATAGCATAAAGTTCCATGTTCTGAATGAATTAGACCATAAATGATTCACAAATTGTGAATCGATAATTGAGTCCTATGATTTTTCATTGAGAATCTAATGTTAGTTGTGTATATAAAGGATATGGAGGTAAAATTACAAGACATGGATTAGTTTTAGGATATTAAACAATATGAATTCTACAATTGCTAAACGGCTAAACCTAGCCATCCACCAAAATAATTTGGCTTTTAAATTTAAATTTTGGGGTGTAATGGGGTTATATCCGAACTTGTACAGTATGCATTTAAAACACCTAGTGTACATATAACCATATGCAGTAAACGTAAAACCCATTTAAATCCCAATAAAAACGACCTTATTGTACCATCTAAAAATCAATACCTCAGTGGGGAGAGGCCTGCAAACCCATGCTGGGTGTCATTCTGCAGCAGGCTGTTTAATAGGTCATAGTGTGGAGAGGATTTATTTGCTTTAATTGAAATGCAGTTCTATTGCCAACATTTTTATAATCAATCCCCAATTACAAATGAGATTTTTAATAATAATAATACTAACAATAATAATAACATTCATATTATTAATATTATTTTATAACAGATTATATTTATTTCATCTGACTACAGATTGCAGCCTGATACTGGCAACAAAATAAACACACACCTATCTTGCAAACATTATATCCTATGTTTCAGTTATCCACCATTGATTTGCATGATTTGTTGGTTAGTGAGATATTTGGCTTTGACAGAAGCCTAGGTTGATGAGTGAGATAATGAATCATTTAAAGGGATAACATCTAGTCCCTTCACATCTGTCAGAACTTAATGAGAGGTATGTAATGTTCTTTCATATGTGTTTTGCAGTTACTGCACAGAATAGTCTAATATCAATAAAGGACAAAGGATGAAAGAAAGGATGTCTATGAAAAATCCTTGTTGCATGTAAGTGCACTTCAATATTTCAGGTTTGAGTCCAGCATAAACTCCACCTGATTTTCTGTCACTCACCAGTATTTTACAAATATAAATCTGTATTGAAACTGTGAGTTGCTACTGCTTTTATCAAGCTTCCCCACAATGGATCAATAAAGTGTTCTCTTCTATAATATACTTTGCCTGTTTTGGGAGACCCAGGAGTACTTTTGCTGTTCTTTTCAATGATTGTGATTACATGTACACAAATCCAGAGACTATATTTACCAAACTGCTAAAGGTATATTTTTAAAGATAACATAAAAAAAAAACTCCTTTTCCTGCCTAAATTTACAGTCACTATATGCAGGATGTGAAGTTTTTTTGTTTTTTTTTTACTATGGCGCCATCTGGTGCAGCTACCCACTACCCCCGATCCTCTGCCCCCACACACACCAACACACACACAAAAACATAAAAATCCGCCATTTAGTAACTTTTAAGAGAGCTCAGTCTCTTAAATTGGTCAGTAGTCATCTATTTGGGTCTTATGTCAGGATCACACTACAAAAAAAGACACCATCTGACAACAATGGATCATAGTCGAAGCCAATTCTGCATTTGGGACGCCTCACAAGGAGCCAGCAGTAAGACTACCATGTCCAATACTTTTAATCTTCTCTTGGCTGGTTACAATGTGCTCAATGACAATAGTAGCTGACATTTCAGATCCGAGAATTGTGTCTCTGCCTCATGCAGGTTGTGACAGACTGGAAGCCAATATTGGTCTGTTTTGACACGGCCATGATCACCTAATCTAGTGACTGTATGGAAAGCGTGCACTCTGAGAATGTTTTGGAACAACACAATAACAAGCAGTTAATCATTACCATTTGTATGGCAAGGCATATTATTTGTTACCAAAGTAATATGACATAGTACAAAGTACACAGAGAAGTAATGCAATTACAGGAGAGATGACAGCTATTTTAAGACTGCAGTTCTTAGTCATTGAGAAAATGCCATTGGGCAACAGGAATGATTTGGGGCCATAGTAGCCAAGTATCAGCATGGACATCAATAGAAACAGCTCCAAGTAGTGTAGTAAGATTTGAAAACTACCCCCTCGAGTCATCAAGTTTTTCCCTCTTAGTTGGGAGTTAGAGATGGCACTCATGGATATCACAACTTTGGTTTCGTGTATATAAAACAAGAACTAGAAAGCTTTTGTAAACCACAAAAGATATAACTGTATCAACACACAAGAGGTTTGATGCAGAGTATGAAATTTGGTGGTAGCTAGATTTCCCGCAATCACCCACACCTCTTGATCCTCAGTGAAAGTGGCCTAAAGGCCTGGTCACAAAGGAAAATGAGGAAAATCAAAGGGTCTTCACAAAATATTTGGTTTTAGTGATGTAGAAACTACTCATAGGCCTCTTGGTGAAGTTCTGTAGAAGGCAAGCTAACTGCTAACCAATAGCCTGCAGAGAACATGCTAGTGCTACTCAGTCACAATACTGTATCTCTATTTTCTCTTAACATAGCTGTTTACCTCCCCGGCATTGTGTTCTCATGATTATACATCATTTCATTCAATTATTTCAATTAAGGTTTTACTGAAGAGAGAAAAATAGCTCTCTCAGCTAATGAGCTTGCTGACTGTCAATTAGCAAGCTTGTTAGCTGGATAGCTGATGGGACAATAAGTTCACAGAGTTTATTTAAAGCTCATATTTGTACCTCCTCTTGTCTCATAACGGTCTGCAAACCATTCCTCTTGAGTCTAGAAGTTTATACTAAGACGGGGAGAATTATGGTGCCACACTGCTAACAAACTGATGGCTACCTTAATTTTGGACTCTCCAACTTTCCATACCCATAAGTCAAAATATCTCCTTTCCTTGCCATCTTGCTTGTGTGATGTCATTTGGAGCCAGAGTCTGTGTAGTAGAGTCAGGCAGCAGGATGATGGCCCGCGGGACATAGCCCCTCAGCCGTCCCGCCGCTGTCGACGGAGGTTTGAGAGCAGCTGTCACTGCTGTCAATCATTACGTCAGATCCCCTTTTTATATCGTCAAATAACTAATTAGAAACAAACTTATCAGAAAAATGAGTACTTGGACAAACATCAGCATGATAAGAAGTACCTAAAATGACAGAAACTATCATTGAGAAAAATTTATTTGACGTGTACTTTGATTTTTTAGTTTGGCTCATGTCCCATCTGCTAACATGAAAGAGGTGGGACTTATGACCTATACTTCAGCCAGCCACCAGGGGGTGATCAAGATGTTTTGATGATGTCCATCTTTATATACAGTCAATCATGTATGTATAATAAGAGCTGGATAGGGCACCGCTCAACCTTGCAGCCATTTTTTCCCAGTGGCCACTCGCGGAATTGCAGCAAAATATCCCTCTGTGGCCCAAAAGGCCTTTTTCCCCGTAGACCACCATTGCAAAAGAGACATCTGTAAAACTGTTGACAGGACACCTTGAACTGCAAACGTCAATCATGACCCTTATGAATTTTTGATCCATGGAGGTTTTATAAAACTTTTGTCGAGCCAAAAAAAGTGATTTAAAAATCTGTGATGTCATCACAATGTAAAGTCTATGGACCAAGCAGGAACTTGTGGGCGGGGCCAGCAGGGGAAACACTACTGCACAAATTCAATGGGCCACACAACACGGAAGCAAACCCGGGTGCTAGAAACTTTTTTTGGCAATTCTTATAGGACTGAATGGGTGCCATTTTTAGTCTGGTATCCAGCTCCTATACTACATCCATGCAGTCAATGGTCAGCACTATCAAGACGGCT
Source organism: Thunnus maccoyii (assembly GCF_910596095.1). Lineage (NCBI taxonomy): Eukaryota > Metazoa > Chordata > Actinopteri > Scombriformes > Scombridae > Thunnus > Thunnus maccoyii. Next base: position 909,755 of record NC_056554.1, on the reverse strand, counting down.
TGCTATTGGTCTGTCACACAAATTTGTGGGTAAAAAGTTGAACCCGAGGTAAAATATTTTGAATAGCTTTAATCTACTGAGCCAATCCACTAATAACGGTTATTCCGCTGGAATAAATTGATTGCACTGCAAAATGTTAGAATTTTAAATGCTGGTGTGACCAAGTCTTAAGACAATTGTTTAAGAGGAACCCCCAATGTGTCATCTCCTTGGTAACAGAGAATATCCTAAATGATGATGGCTTCTTGCACCATTCCCAATGCCACAGCCGGGAGCCCCATTATAACCATTGGGCCAATCAGTCTAGAGAGGACAAGTAACAATTTACCAAATATAACATACTTATATTTATCGTTTTTTCAGATCACACAAAGGGACGCGGAGTGCTGTGGAGTGGGGGACTAGCCAGTGGAGGCATATGTTCCATGTTCTCCATTAAGGAAAATCAACAAGCATCCCAACAATCTGTCAAGATAATTACTGCCTGTATGGTGCATTATACATACAATTGGCTGTATTATGCACTGCCCTAATTCCCCACCCTCCAGATGATAATAACAATGATAATGAAGATAGTTGCATATAAATCTTTCCACAACAACAGATTGAAAACTCAAAAACCATTTAATGTTTAAATATTTTAATTTTGAGAGCATATGATTGCTCTTATGCACAAGGTTTTAATGCTCATTCACAGTTCTTCTTTCTACGAAGCGTCTAGGTCATCGATGTCACCTGGGTCCAGTCTTGAAGGGAAATGCACAACGTCTGTGCCTGTGAACAGTAATGGATCTGCCAGGGGAGGGAAGGACAGCCCAGGAGACTGAGACGTTTTCACTGAAAATAAAGAAACATGTATTATGCTATGAATTTTGATGTGTGTAATTAACTACCAAATGAAAAAAATGAATGTATTCATGTTGCCCTTACCTTGACAAGAAGCGGCATCAGAGGAAGCATCAACCCCACTAATTGAAGCATTACTTTCTCCAAACACTCACTGAACCACTTAAGCAAGTGTGCTTAATGGTTTAAGACTGCCATCTGTACAATGTAGCATTGGTCATTAATAATGTGTTATCTGAGGCAGTATGCATAATTCAGAGTAGGGTAGTATAGGCTTACCAGTTGCAGCAGTTGCTTTCTTGTAAGCTGCGATCTCCCGATGAGCTTTTGACAAGATGTTATGCTGTTATGGGTTCCTTAAGAGTCACAAATCACAACACTGAAGCTGGCATTAATTTAGTTAGTAATTTCTTTCTATGCCTCTTTTCTGCACTTTTCAGTGTCTTAGTCAATTTCCTTTTTATGAAATCAAATCATGAAATTTGATGTGACTTGGACAACATAGGCTGTGCTGTCTATCGGTGTCCTATGTCCATGAAACTGCCACTGGGAGTTGCCAAAGTCGGAAATTTCCAATTCTACACAGAACGGCTTTCAAGAATAACCATGAAAGTTATCTATGTAGAAAGGCATATTAAATCCTAATTTCCAAATTGATCTACTCTGAAAATCATGTCCTGAACTTTCTTTTGAAAAAAAATGAGAAATTTGTAGTTCAAATTTTTTTGGTTGAGGACAGGACCCTGTGCCACTCAAATGCTGTTTTTTCATTGTCTGCATAATCACAGGAATTACAACAGCCAAACACAAAACACAGAAAAAGTCAGACTGAAGCTTTCTAGCTAGTTTCTCTTCTCAACTTAGCTTGCTGGACAAGCTACCAAACAAACATCCACTGGGTAAAAATGCAGGGCTAGATAGCTAATTAGCCAGTCAGCTGTAGCACACTGAACAGGTTAAAATCTTACCTGCAAATGTCAACATCACTGTATCTGAAAAAGACCTTTTTGTCTTCCTCCAAGTATTAACACATACCAACAGCTGATTTAAAAAAATCACTTTGACATTGACTTTTGACTGAAAAGGAGATTACTTTTGTCATTTCAGTTGGATTGTCAGTTGGAAGTCCTACTTTTGCTCCTGCACTCAATTGTATTCTTTACATTAGTAAGAAAGTGTAATTCTATGAAGTTTTGGATGTAGGGAAATCAGGTTTGGGAAGGCATTTACATGTGCTGCAGTAGTCAGATTTCTGCAAAACCCTGTTTTACATGCAGACAGTCAGTAATCAGACCATTTCCCCTAGAACATATTCTTTGAACAGTTCATAGTTTCCAAAGGGCCCAGAAACACTTTTTGTCATACACATCTATTACATAAGAAATAAATTAAATAAAGTTAAAAATAAATGCCCCTGAGCATAACACATTTCAAAAAGACTCTTTGAATAATCATAATTTCAACTGATATAAGAACACCACTGAGAGCTGTATAAAGATATTATTTTTGTCCCATTCCTGTGTGGAGGTAGTTGACCCGACTCAGCCAGGAATGGGATGTGTCATGAGCTGAGAAACAGAAAGTAGAAAGTAGAAATATATATTTTTGGTGCACTGGGTGAGCAGCTTTCATTGCGTGTTTGGATTTACAGAGTGTTTAATACATTCAAGGAGGAAACACATCTATATTTAAACACAGGTCTATTTAAAAGAATAGTTTGACATTTTGGGAAATACGGTTATTCATTTTCTTGACGAGTTACCTGAGAAGGTTGATAGCACTGTCAGTCATATTTGTCCTTGTAATATGAACCTAGCCAGCAGCTGGTTAGCTTAGCTTAACACAAAGACTGGAGACAAGGATCAGCTAGCCTGGCTCTGTCCACATGCAGATAACAAATATAGGCAGACTGTGCATTTTTTAGGCCAACACTGATATTGATATTTGTGAATTCGTGGCAAGTTTTTAATCATTTTTGTTTACATAACTACATAATATTAACATACAATCTTGATACAGATCACTCTTTTTTAAAGGATTGTGACCAAAACAGATACTAAGTGGGACATTTTACAGTTGAAAAATCAACTTGTCAGTGCTCTCTGTTGGACAAACTACGTAACTGAGACACTGTTTCTAAATGACTTCAAACCTGGTTTAGTATTATTGCAATTTCTTGTTACTTATCAGCCAACATTTACACCGATACCAGCCAATATATCTGCCTGGCTTTAAGTCTAGCACCTCTAAAGCTCACTAATTAGCTCATTATATTAGAGCTGCAATGATTAGACGATTAATCGTTTAGTTGCCAACTATTAAATTAATCGGCAACTATTTTGATAATCGATTAATCGTTTATTCTTTAAGAAAAAAAAAGTTCAAAGTCTCTGATTCCAGCTTCTCAAATGTGAACATTTTCTGGTTTCTTTACTCCTCTATGACAGTAAACTGAATATCTTTGTGTTGTGGACAAAACATTTGAGCGCGTCACCTTGGACTTTGAGAAACAGTGATCGAAATGTTTCACCATTTTGTGACATTTATGGACCAAACAACTAATAAATTAATCAAGAAAATAATCGATAGATTAATCAATAATAAAAATAATCATAATTTGCAGCCCTACATTGTATCTCATTTGTTGAATCCATACAAAAACCAAAGAGTAAAAACAATAATTTTGTGGTTTGACAGAAGGTTATGTGCTGGACTATTTCCTGGTCAGGAGCAGTGACTTCCTGGAGTCCTGTCTGTGAACAGTCTTCATGCTAAACCAATCAAACCATCTCCCGGCTCCAGATTTATATTTAACAAATATGCCTCTCAGCAAGAAAGTGTTTTCAAAAATGTTGAACTTGCCACGGCTTGGCTCACTGATGTGTTTTTAATAGTTCTTGGACAACAATGGAGCTCTGTGGCGCAGAGGAATAAGATCAGGTTTTGGATACACACAATACTTGTAAGTAGATCAATTCATTGTTGGGTTGGCTCTGCACATGAGATTTGTTGACAATAAGAGAAATCTAAAATATTGCCAGGCCTATCCTTTAATCTAGCTAGTTTCAGTTTCAGTGTAAATCTGTCTTATGACTGAATTATTTTGTGTACAACACACCACTGCGAGCAGTGATTGATCCTTTTTCATCCTGCCACAGTGCTGGGTCATCATCATGCACAAGCTCACAATAGAAACACCCTCTAAAAACCAGTTAAGCATATACATATCCAAGTAATCTGATTTGACATGAAGAGATGTAGCTGTATAAAACAAATTTACTTTCTTTTCGGGAGTTTTGTCTAGAAATCAGGATTCTGCAGCAAGACAAGTGCATGTAAATGCAGAGAATGCTGGTAGACCAAACTGCTCCTGCTGTAAAATGAATGAGGGTCATGGGAGGAGAGGATGGGTGTGTGGGGGATGGGTGGGGATTACATGTGTGTCATTACACCAACGGACAGCTGCAGGTGTAATAAATATGATGAAACGGGGGGAAAGGAGAGGTGATGGGACAACAGAAACGAGGGCTATGTGTTTTGTACTTCCGGTTTCAGAGAAGGAGGCGAGCCAGAGCGAGGTGATGCATCACTCCACACACACACACACACACACACACACATACACACACACAAAGCCCTATTTGACTTTGCAGTAGTTCATCACGAGTGAGGCCTATCTGTGAACAATAAAACTGCTCAGGCAGACAACATTCCCTTCCACCTCCTCATAGCCTCCTTCAAATCCTCCACCTCCTCCTAGCCACCTCTCAACCCTTCCCTTCTTCCTTGCCTCCAGGGTTCGAATTACACAGTGGCTTTTGGGGTGAGCCCTATATTCCAGTGCGCTATTAAACATGTCACATGCACGCGCATATATAGATGTACGCGGCCAATTGCAGGGTTACTGCAAAAAAACATTCTACCATTACTACATACAGTTAATACTGTCAATAACATTTCACTTCATACAGAAATAATCTAGCTATGCAGGTACCACAGAGAGACAGAAAAACAGTTATCAATCAAGCGCAACAACAAAAAAACTCCGCACAGTGAATCAGCCAATGGTTTGCGCTACGCTTCTAAACAGACCTAAGTTATATCACATGACACCATCAAAACATGCCCACAGCTTCAACTGTTGGTCTTACACAAAGCTAGCAAGACAACAGCAACACTCTAAACGCAAACATGCAAACGCCTACTGCATAGTAAAACATCCTGGAGGCGACGTCACTATTCACTACTTGAACTTGGCGACGTAAACATAATGATTTGAGTGTGCTGCCATGCATGGATGGCCACAGCAGGAATAGACTGTGTTTATTATAGTGGAGACAAATGTTCAGAAATTGGAATATAATAAGCGAATAAACATTGACATATTTTTACTATTATTATTTATTTCAGGACCCTTAATGTACAGAAAATCCTCATGTCCTCTTCAGGGGAACCGAGCTCCCCTTAGCTCCCCTGTAATTCGAACCCTGTTTGCCTCCTTCTATTTTAGTCCCTAACACTCCTTGCGCTCTCCTCCTCATCTCCTAACTTCTTCCAAGCCTCCCTCATGCTTCCCCGAGCCTCCCTCTTCATCTCTTCTTAAACTCTCCCCTCCTCCTCCCTTCTTCCCAGCCTCCCTACCATCCCCCTCCTGCTGCTGCTTCTCTCCTCCTCTCCTAAATCTGTCCCTCCCTTCTCCTCTCACTCTCTTGTCCTTCTCCCTGGGCCTCCCCTCTGCACTGCAGCATCTATACAGTCATTAATCTCCAAGGTCCCTTTACTACATCACACAATGAGTGTGTGTGTGTGTGTGTGTGTATTTGTGTGTGTGTGTGTGTGTATACAGTATGTGTAACACCATGTCACACGCTCTCTGAATATGTTGCACAGCCATGAACCTGCAAGTGTCCATAACTTCCTGTTGTGACATCAATTTTGTCCACTACTGAAATCCTGCACAACAAAAAAAAAGGTGTTTTAACCCAATTTCTAAGGTGCTATCCAGAGGTTAATTTCTTTATGCAAAGTGAAAGGGGTGACTTTTCATTTCATTTCCTCTCGCACTACATTTGACACATTTCACTAATTAAAACGTACGTCATACTTGTGACCCATGCATGAGCATGCGAGAGCCCCGTAGTCCTCAGAAACTTATCTGCAATTTGTGAGTGTATGTCACCTTGTTCTTTTTGTACAAACAAGAAAAATATTAAACGTGGCTTTCTGTATGATCATATAAAATACAGTATTGGCCCAAATATAAGACAGCTCTAATTATACAAGACGACCCCGTTTTCCAACAACTGTTTTTAGAAAAAGACTTTTTGAACATACGAAACACTTTTAGACTTGTCCTGCTGGGAAAGTTTCCCCAAGATATTAATAGAGTCCTCTGCCTTGGAGCCTTTTCTCTTCCATTTCCACTGAGCAGAACGTTAATCCCACATTTAGGTAGCTTGACACTCTTCAGTCAGGCTGCTAAAGTTGTGGTCTATTTGAGCTCCTCACCATGATATTAAGCCACACTGGTAATTCTTGGCAGTTTGACAGATGATTTGGTTCCCCGGTGTGTTTCTGCAGTAAAGACATTACAAGATGCTTTCGACTAATTCTCACTCATCAGGAATGAATTCCCCCCAAAATATGTTGCAAGCACTGGCAGAAACTGCTATAGTTCTGATTAACAGACTCTTTATAAACAGAAGAAACTTGCTAGCAAAGCGACATCATCAGGCTACAAAAAACTCTAACACTCTATATACTTTCCCCATTAAAAAAGAATATCTACTGCTGTGAAGACGTAAATGTCTAGTCCTTGAATATAATATGGCCCTCTCAAAACGCAGTTTTATGAAAAGATATTGTCTTGTATTTGGGCCGACAGACAAATATAAAATCTTTCATTTTAATTCACATCATGCAAAATGAGCATGGAAATACTGTTTGTCACCATGTTTGTAGTAGTAGTTTGTATTAGGAAATCGAGTTGTCCTTTCCCAATCTCTCAAAAATTTGGGAAACATGTTAAAATCTTTTTTTGTTGTGCAGTGGACTGATTTTTTTCCCATCCATATGATGTGAAGAGTCCTTTGAGAAAAGCTGATTCTTATGTGATGCAAGAGGCACAACCTGGGTCTATAAAACACTATTGCAAGCCAATTGGCATTACACACCAAATTAGAGCTGCAATGATTAATTGATTGATTGTTTTGAGTCATTTTTAAGAAAAAAAAAAAAAAGTCCAATTCTCTGCTTCCAGATTCTCCAATGTGAATATTTTCTGGTTTCTTTAGTCCTCTATGACAGTAAACTGAATATCTTTCAGTTGTGGACAAAACAAGACATTTGAACATGTTTCACCATTTCCTGACATTATATGGACCAAAACACCCATAAAATAATCGACAGATTAATCGATTATGAAAATAATCGTTAGTTGCAGCTCTACACCAAGTTATTGCATCTTACTAGGATAAAATATGGCATCTTAAAAGTGTGTTTAAACATTAATGTTCCTCATCTTAATGTATTCAAAACTGAAAGAGACCACTTTCCCCCTGCAGTGCCAAGACCACTTCTTTTTTTTTTTTTTGGCTGTATTTTTTGCAATATGATGCCACATTTTAATCTTTCATGCAGTAACTTGGTAAGTAACAGCAAAAAAGATCTTGTGTCACAACACGCATGAGAAACTACTCGTTGTTTTGCTCAAACACCCAGTGTTGTATGTACAGAACCGCGTGCACATCAGCTGTCCGCGCCCATTTTGGAGTATATCTGGGGGGTTTTTTTTACACTGGAGTTATCCTGCTGCTGTTTGCACGGTGAGACAGACACAGAGAGACTGGACTGTGTGAGTAAATGTGTTGACAAAAGTGGAAAGAAAAGGATGTCCATGTTGTGCTTTCCTATTTTTTCTCTCCCTTCCATGATTAATACAATAATTCCTCCACGCTTTCAATTCCAAATACCAAACTGTCAAAAGCCATCAGATCACATCCAAACCTCTCACTCTGTTTTTCTACCTCTCTCTCTCTGTCTTTCTACTCCCCCCGTCTTTCTACCTCTCTCTCTCTTTCTCATTCTCTCTCTCTCTCTCTCTCTCTCTCTCTCTCTCTCTCTCTCTCTCTCTCTCTCTTTCTCTTTCTCTCTCTCTCTCTCTTTCTCTCGCAGCTATACAAGCTTGCATGACAACAGAAAGTCTTTCATTTGTGAGTCACCATGTAAAAGACAGCCATATAAATAACAGTAAGGGTATGATGATGATGGTGGTGATGATGATGATGATGATGATGATGATGATGATGATGATGATGAGAGGGGAGGATAGCTGCCACTTTGAAAAACAACAAATCGGTCCTGTCATTACTTAAAGGACTAGTGTGTACGATTCAGTGGCATCTAGCGGTGAGGTTGCAGAAAAAATTGAATAACCCCCCCCAAGAGTCAGTCCTCTCTAGAGCCAGTGTTTGATTCATCCATTCTGGGCTACTGTAGAAACATGGTGGTGCAACATGGCTGGCTCCATGGAAGAGGACCTGCTCTCTATGTAGATATAAAGGCTCATTCTAGGGTACCAAAAACACTACGATTCTTATTTTCAGGTGATTATACACTGATAAAAACATACGTATGAATATTATATTCCATTTCTGACAAGTCTTTACAGCTGCACTGATCAATATCTCCATATTAATAATAGATGAATTGACTGTGTGTAATGTGAAAGGTGTTGCTTGTAATGACAAACCCTCAGAGAATTATCACCAACTCTGCAGTTCCCTCTGCAGCTACAGAGCGTTTTAGCCTCTTTTAGCTCACTGCTTTCATTTTTCAGCCTGCAGTTCTGCTCTCACCAACCATATATCACACCACATGGCTGCAACTAACCATTACTATCATTATCGATTAATCAATCGATTATTTACTCGATTAACTGATTAGTTGTTTGGTCTATAAAATGTCACAAAATGGTGAAAAATCTCAATCCCACAGCCCAAGGGGACATCCTTGAATGTCTTGTTTTGTCCAGGCCGACAGTCCACAACCCAAAGATATTCAGTTTACTATATAGAAGACTGAATTAATCAGAAAATATTCACATGTCCAGCAGCAAAAAGCCATTGTTTTCAGTGAAGAAATTAGCAACTGAAGTGAACAGAGTGAAACACCTAGCAACCAATGAGCCAGATATTTATTTTGGGAGTTAGTGGAGACCCAAGATAAATTTATTTAAAGAAGGTTCATTTCAAGTGTTGTGAAATTATTTCTGTAAAATTTTATCAGAAGTTTATCTGGAAAGCTTTAGGAGGCTTAGACATCTTGCCCCTATAAATGCTGTTTTGTCAGAATCCCTACGAGCGCAAAGTTAGTGTGACCCATAGTCTGAATGGCCACAGTTATTAGAATACAACCCAGGATGAACAGTTGGCCACAGTTATTAGAATACAACCCAGGATGAAGTGGGACAAAAAGCAGCAACTTTAAGTCTGTAGAATTACTGCATGATTGCTGCCATCTCACCTACCAGACACTATTCCTCCTAACACACTGTGACAGCCTACATGCACACTAAACCCAAATATTCAGGCAACAAAAGGTTTAAAATGACAATAATAATAATATCTCTGTGTTCATGTCAAATCACATGTCATATTAACATCATTTTCTAGTTTAATCCTAATAAGGATTAAACAAATGTCCTCAAATCTGCTGTGTCTAAATACTTTTTATTGAGGTGATTATCATTTTGATAAGATAAGTATGCTTTGACATTTATTGCGCACACTTGGAATTATCCACTCCTGGCCTATCCCAGTAAGCCCCTTGCTCACTTGGTCACACTTGGTCCTATCCTCCATTTTGTGCACTCTCATAGTGTAGGGTGTCCCATTTCTATTTAGGATGAGGGGATAGTGGTTATCCAGCCCTCCAGATGGCCCGCCAAATGGAGCATTTCCACATGCATAGTCAAATCATGTGGTAGACGAAATTTTCTGAGAATGCATCACAACTTTGGCTAAAAATCTGTATAAGCATAAATAATTTTCATGAAAAATGAGAAAGAAAAATAAAAGAGAAAGAATATCTTATGCACATGCAGTGGATTCTTCATGACAGGCATCTTATGACAATTGCTGTGCATGATGTCAATAGATGATACTGTTAATCATGGTAACCATGGATGTACTGGCCTCTTCATAACTATGTGACATACAGTAGTTTCCAATACTGCAGTTGGTGTCCCAATTCATATTTACAGATTGCCCTCCTGGCCCCTGACACTCTACTCCAATGGGCCATTACCCAATTAAGAGCACTCTGGGACGAGTGGGGAAGTAATGAGATAGGGCCAATATCTGTTAATTTCACAAGTCTCATATATCTACTTACAAACTTAGTATAAGGCAAGACTGCATGGACATTTGGATTCTTGTTTTGCAGAGACATTTGTAAGTCTAAAGTACTCACTTTAAGTGGATATTTCCTCTTTTTGTATGAGATCCATACATGCAACATACAAGCATGCATGTGCTGCTGCTGTCCCTATGACTGTGGTGATCTCCTAACTTTTCGTCTGCCACAAGCTGGTCAAAATTTTCACTCTAAAATTCCCTGTGGGGTTTAAATGTACTTTGAGAATAAAGCTGGCATAGCAAGTTAACATGCTAACATAGCATATTAACATGCTAACAAACTATAGACATGTACATACTGAATTTGCAAATCAACATGTTAAATATTAGCCTACATAATAAGAATTAGCAGGTTGACATGTTAAGAGAGACCATGTTAACACACTAATGTTAGCATACTAAAGTAGGAAATGCTCCCTGCTAAGGATCATATTAATTGCCAACAGGCACTGACATGTATGTTAACATGCTAACTCTTAGTACTATAACCATGGATGTATAATAAGAGCTGGATAGGGTGCTGCCGCTCAGCCTTACAGGCAATTTTTCCCAGTGGCCACTCACAGTATTGTAGCGAAAAATCCCCCTGCTGCACATATTCAGTGGGCCACACAACGCGGAAGCAAACCCGGAAGCTAGAAACTTTTTTTGACGTATGCACCAGGCGAGCAATTCCTATAGGACTGAATGGGCGCCATTTTCAGTCCAGTATCCAGCTCCCATAAAACATCCATGACTATAACATGCTGCTGCTAGCATATAGCATAGTATGCTATGGCTATTGATGCATTCATGGTATGTCAGAAGAATGGGAGGAATAGAAAAACACCCTGTTGTTAAAATTTCAGGGTATTAGGCTACTCCCCAATACAGGTTTGGTAAAGTATTGCCTGGCCTCACACCATATTGATGAAACGTGGCCAAAATTAGTTGTTGAGTTGTAATTGAAATGAATCTCAATCTGGGAGGTTCAGGATCATGTTTTGTCAGGACGTGGTACGAATGAAGCCCTGGTGCCTTTGGCATTTCTTGCCCTGTGCTAGAAAAGTTGTCTTTCTATTATTTTTCATCCATCTGGCACAATTTGTTTTTTTAGAGTGTAATGACCATTACAGCCTCATTGGGCCTTAGATTTTCCATCTCGTTTTTATCAAGGATGGCGTAGGGTGCTATCACTAGATATACACTACACAAAGGTGACCTTGTTTGCTACCCAGTGTGCCCCTTCTGGGCAGCTGCAGCGCTGAATGATCAAGTTCATAGCAGCAGTGTCCAAAAAACACAGCCTAACTTCTAAACTTGTCTTTATTCCAAATTGCACAAGAAACCAGAGTACATTATAATCAACCCCTGGTCAGAGCCCATGAGGGCCAATCACAAGACTCACCTTGGAAAATCACTTTGGTGCCTATGCTGCTAATATAGCCATCTTGTTGATCTATTTAGGGTCTGACAAGATGACGGTATACAGTGCCAGTTTAAGCAGTTTAAGTTATTTCAGGAAATACATGATTGACAATATAGTTTTTACATTGACAAGAGAAGGTGCAGAATTCAACAGTAAAGATACTGATACCAATCTGGGTGGTTCTGGATCATGTTCAGGCAGCGTGGGGCACAAGTTAAACACATATATCAACACAAGCACCAAAAATTCAACATTATGGCCCTCTCACAGATAAACATATGTAATGGTTATTGTTATATATCTAGAGCTTGAAACAATCAACAGCTTCTCTAATGTCTCAGATTCTCTGCTCTTCTCTGTTTTACATCATTGCAACCTTAATATCTTTAGGTTTAGACTGTCGGTCAGATAGAACAAGCATTTTGAAGAAGTGACCTTGGACTCTTGGGATTTGCGATGGGAATTTTTTTTCTATTTTCTGACATTTTATGGTCTACATGATTAATCTTTCCTTGTGAGGCAGCTGGATTCACAAGATCATGAGATCACGAGAGAATCCATCTTGTCAGGCTTCAAGTTATGTGCTTGTGTCCGAACCACTGGTGGTTCGGACCAATCGGTCATGAGGATTCTCATGTGATCCCGTGAATCCAGCTGCTTTGCAAGACAAGACAATGATAGATGGTGATAGACAAATAGTTCATCCAATCACCTGCCAAGTATTTTTTTAAAGTGCCTGCCCTTTCCCAGTTCCACAACAGTTTCCAAGGACAACTTCTCAGATGGTTCTGTGTAACAAACCATCCGGTTCGTCAGTAAATCAGAAAAAAAGAATCTACACACACACAGATGTATATATATATATATATATATATATATATATATATATATATACACACACACACATATATAATAGTTATTTTAATATAGTAAAATAATAAAATAATAGAAAATAGAAAATAAGAGAAATTCCAAATCCTGCGAAATACGTACTGATCCCACTCTGGGATGTTTTGGATCAGGATAAGCCTGGATGACTGTTTCCCAAGTAGCTGCAGACTGCATCCTTCTCATTAAATGCCATCAATAAGAAACAAAATTGAGAGAAACATGGAAAATGTATCCAATACAACTTAAGCCTCAATAGAGACCTGTTATGCAGCCAAAAACATCCTCTTATTGACCTCTTGTTGACAGTTTTCAACTCATTTATCAAGCAAAAGGCCAATCATTCTTTGGTTTCAATAGAATATTGTGAAAAATGCTCATCACAGTTTCTCAGAACCCAAGATGACAACTTCAGATTGCTAGTTTTTTTCAAATCAATAGTTGAAAACCCCAAAATATTCCATTTACAAATGTATTAAAGAACAGAAATTATCCACACGTGAGAAGCTGGTGGCAAATGTTTAACATTTCTGCTTAAAAAATGATTCACTGATTATAAATTGTAAAATATAGTTACTGATTGATTTTCTTGATCAAAACTTGGTCGATCAACTAATCAATTAATCCACTAATCATGTGAGCTCTACATAACCTTAGCTACAGCATGTTTTTATAGTGACTGAGGAAATGCCCAATCCTGCAGGAAGGTAGCAGTCCCAGTCTGGGATATTCTGGCTGACTGGTTTGAAAATATCCTGACTGATGCAGGTGTTTCTGTTATTTTGTCGAAATTTACAGAAATACTAAATATTTTGATATTTTGTGTTATATAGCCTACTTTGTGATGCAGCCAGAAAAGAAGAAAAAATAAAACACATATCAACAAAAATTAACCTCTCAAAAATTAAAGTTTGAATGGTTTTACAAGTGTTCGGCCTATTTTTTATTTATGCAGTTCAATCAGCTGTTCATGTGTATGTTATCATTTTTCATTATGCTGTATTGGAGGAATGGCTAAGCAGATAGGATGGATGAATTGGACTAAATTGAATATAACCATAATCATATTAATACCATGCTCTAAACAATTACATGTTCAATCAATGAAAAAAAATCGTCCTCATACAAGAACATTTATGCACCTGTAAGAATTTTTCAAGGTATAAGCTACATATTCAGCAGTGCAGTGTGTCGTCATGAGTGATACCACCGTGGTAGCCGAGCAAAGAAGATGAGAAAGAGCCTAAATAATCCGACAAGGTCACTATCCTGTCATTATTGAGAAGCCTGAACACATTTTAAGAATATTACATAATACCATTGGAGATTAAAATCAAACAATACCATAAAATCCGATACGTCACAATGAACCCAGCGGGCCTACAGAGCACCATTTGAGCATCGCACGCGCCATATAGGGATGTTATAGGCTGGTAATTTTCCTTTAGACAACCTATAGGACAGAACCGAGTCATCTGTTATCTAACCGGCAGCAGCTCTCCAACCGTCTGCTCTGCGGCTCTTACCGCGGATGAGGGGCGGAGGTGGTGTCCTTGGTGTCGGTAGTCAGAGGAGACAGGATGGTAGACGGTATCACGGCTGATGCACGAGCTGCACAGTTCCGGCGATGAATGAAAGACAGACAGACCGGCTCTGTCGGTGTTCCACTGGAGACTCAACACAAGCCCCGCCCCTCCCAGTTCACGACGTCAAGCCTCCATACTGGACTCACTGGAGCGGCTCAGCATCACCGCAGCCCTCCCCCTCCGTTATCTCTCTCTCTCTCTATGTGTGTGTGTGTGTGTGTGCGTGCGCGCGCGCGTGTGCGTGTGTGTGTTTGTGTGTGAACGTTTTTGTTACCTCATTGGGACCTTTGCCTGTATAAACACCGACCTTGTCGGGACCAGTCGTCCTCATGGGGACCAAAGCCCGGTCCTATTGAAGTGAAGTGTCATTTCTGAGGTCCAGTTAAATGCTGGGGATAAGGTGTAAATTGAGTTTAGGTTAAGGTTAGGCATCAATTGGTTATGGTTAAGGTTAGGGTAAGGGTTTGGGTTAGGCTGTCCACAATGAATGGAAGTCAATAAGGATAGCTATGCAAACGCGCGCGCGCGTGTGTGTGTGTGTGTGTGTGTGTGTGTGTGTGTGTGTGTGTCAAGGGGACGTGCAGAGACTTCTAAGGAGCACGAGCAGCACATCTAATTACTGCCTTTTTTATGTAATTTTGCATCAGAGTGGCAGAAATTAGAAGATAAAAATGCCATTACACTTGCTAAATTAAAATAAAGGATGCACCAACTATATGTGCCATCCTGTAAAAAAAAAAATCAGCATGGATTTTGGAAAGAAACACAACTTATTCAAGTAGTCCTATTTCTTCTGCCCTGGATGACAAGAAATGTTCACTTGATATATTTTTAGACCTCACAAAGGCATATGAGACAGTTGATTGTAATATTCTTATCTCTAAGCTTCAAAGATATGAAATTCAGGTTGTTCTCCTCAAATGGTTTGTTACCCTTATCTTAGAAATTTGAGCTATTTGTAGCTATTGATGGTTAAATATCTAAAAGCTCCACGCTTCGTCAAAGGGTGCCACAAGGATCTATTCTTAGCCCATTGCTTTTATATAGATTTATGTCAATGACCTGCCTGGTTTTATCTTCTGCCACTGTTGTTTGCTGATGATACAAATCTTATAGCTTCATATAAAGACTGTGCACACTCACAAGTCTTTAAATAGTTTCAGTTGAGCAGATTTATTCTGACTATTGAAAAAAAAACAAGTTTTATATATAATATTTTCCAGTGAAAACAAGATTTGGCCTGGATATTTATGAATAATCATGATATTATGCAGGTGTCTTTTACAAGATTGTTGTGTAATTTGGAATAAAGATGAAATTCCACATTGAAAGCATTTGTCATAAGTGTATGAAAACAGTTGGAATACTAAGTTGGAATAAAAAAGTTTGTTCTGACCCACCACACTTGTTATTTAACTTTGTATCACAGTTTAATTTATCCATTTTTTTATTAATGTAGAATTATTTGGGGTGCTATTATTTGGGGTGGGGAGAATTTCAACCAATTCAAGTAGCTGGGAGTGTCACAAATGAGGATGGGACAGACAGGTGGAGGAGCCAGATGCAGACACAGGGCAGCACAGGTTCAACAAAAAAAAGGCTTTAATAAGTCAAAATTCAAAAACAGATGTCTATGAAGCTGGCAGGTCAAAAACAGATGGAAGTTCCAAACCACAAGCAACAGCAAGAGCAGATAACAGGATCAGAATACAAAATGACTGATTGCAAATGTCCATAGGAGCGACATTGTAACAAAGACAAACTGGCAGATAATGAATGACTGAGACCCGTAAATGTACTGAGGAGCTGATGAGGGAATGGGGAACAGACGAGTGGGGAGGAGGAGCAGATAGGAAATGATTGGTTGGGGAAAACACTGAGAGCAGGGCAGGGCTAATGAGGCTAGACACAGGTTCAGGTGTGAAGGGATAAGCTGACTGAGGAAGGAGCACAGAAGGGAAACAGCACGAACAGAAAACCAAAACCCAGAAAACACAATAAACACAGGAGTAGGACCATGACAATGATCCTTTGTTCTGGATCAACGGAAATTTTATTTTTCAACATTCATAACACTTTCATATCAGCAGTGGTGTACTGTACTTAAGTACAATTTTGAGGTACTTGTACTTTACTTGAGTATTTCCATGTGACGCTACTTTATACTTCCACTCCACAACATTTCAGATGGAAATATTGTACTTTCTACTCCACTACATTTATTTGACAGCTTTAGTTACTTTTCAGATGAAGATTTGACACAATGGATAATATAACAAGCTTTTAAAATACAACACATTGTTAAAGATGAAACCAGTGGTTTCCAACCTTTTTGGCTTTTAGTGTCTCACAAAAAGCAGTGTGTAGTCGGGGTCACATTTCACATGTCTATGAGTTGTTAACAGCTCCACCAAATTTTTCCCTCTAAACTTCTCACATGCTTTCATTTCAATAAATGTTCAAATGATCCAATATTTCACCAAAAATCAAAGATTCCAAAAACTGAAAACAGATTTGTGTATCAGAACTTTGTTTTTTCTTCTTTCCTCTCCCATTAATCATCTCACCACCCCTCAGATTTATCTGCTGACCCTTTGGAGGGGCCCAACCCCTAGGTTGGGAACCACTGGACTAAACTAGCTAACTGTATATAAAGCAGTTGAAACTAGCTCCACCTCCAGCAGCTACAACAGTAACATGCTGCTCTAACACTGATGCTTCACTATTAATAATCTAATGATGTCATATATAATAATATATCAGTCAGAGGGACCAAACCACTACTTTTACTGCAATACTTGAACTACATCAAGATGATAATACTTATGTACTTTTACTGTAGTAGGATTTTTAATGCAGGACTTTTACTTTTAATGGAGTATTTTTACATTACTGTATTGGTACTTTTACTTAAGTAAAGGATCTGAGTACTTCTTCCACCACTGCATATCAGTACTCACAGACATCTTCACAGACAAATCATTTTCTGTCTTTTCTTGTTTTCTGATGTTCATGATTACATTTAATTCAATCTCTGATTTTTTTGTATTGGGCATACATATATATATATATTATATATAAACCCACTGGTTTTCTTCCTCCCCTGCACACAGTTTTTTTATTGTATGTCTTTTACTATGATGTTTCATTGTATAAACACATAAACACTAAAGACACACATAATTAAAATAAGCTCACTACTTCACAGGTTCTGTCTGTCTGACAGTAGACATTTATTGAGAGTTTTTCTTGGCACTGTGGTGAGATAATTTTACCTTCCCAAATAAGATAAGATAGAATAGTAATAGAAGTGCTGCATATTAGATTAGAGTAGCCTAACTCTGGTGGAAGCTGAATCCCCTAACACCATGGCATTCAGTTCATTTATATTTAGTCACATATACAATGGTTGTTTTTTTACAGACAGTGTAAATCTAGGCTTACAAAATATATAAGTATTTATAGGCATACTTATAGTATGCCTATAAATACTTATACCCTTAATACCTATACCCTAATGTTGGTATTTACAAGTATGTATGTATTTAGGTGTAGATTCACACATGCATGTCTTGCTCTGTAGTTAGATAAGTGGGGGTAAACTGGTTAATGTTAGTCTGTATGCCTGTATATTAGGTTCACTATTATTATTTTTGCTCCTCATTGGTGGCGGGGTAAGATGGAGATATGTAAGTGGGGGGTAAATGGGATCATTTGATGATTTAAAAAAAACTATATATAACTATATATAATAAATTGATTAAATTTAAACTTAAAGTATTCATTAAAAACACAGTTAAAATATGCCAATAATGATTAAGATATATAATTACATTTGCCAATTAATAAATTACATTTTTCTTATTCTATTTTCAATAAATACAAATGTAAAACTGAGCAGCTGTTGACCTCTGACCCCATGCATCATGCCACCTGTTCCTGCTCACAGCAGAGAGCGACAGCTGGCCAATCAGAGCTCCTGTTGCTGCTCTGTGGGTGAGAACTCTTTTGATTTTTGGGTGGCACACTACTTACATGTCTTTCAATAAAACAGTTGAATGAAATGAAAATTGAATCAGTAAATGTTGAAGCAGGAGATAAATTAATGCTTCATAAATGATTCACCAAGTATGTGGAACAGCCGTCTGACACGTCACTACAAACACTCCCATAGGTGTTCAGCTGGGTTGAAATCTGGTCACTGTTGAAGTCATGGCGTATGATTCACCTAATTTTCATCTTCATCAAACCATTCAGTCAGGCCTATGACCTTTATGGAAACATTTCTATTTCTGTTAATGTTTCTCCACTCATTTAGTCTGGTTGTTTCTTTCATTTGTCACCTATCTGTGACAATGTGTTGATTTCACTTCTATTGATTCTGTCTTTTCTTATTTCCTCTTTCCAAGAAAACCCATGTTATGTTCCTTTGACTGGCCCAATTTAAATGAAACTAAATGAAATGAAAAATGAAACACTCAATGATAGTCTTGTGGCAAAGTCTGTCAAGCATTGTCCTCCCTGGTTAGGGTTAGAGTTAAAGTTGGTTTCAGGTTTCTGAATATCCATAGCTCAACTTTAACGAAATTCTTGCACACCATACGGTCATAGTGACAGATACGCAGGATCAAAAACTTGGAAAGAAAACAAAGAATTACCGTACGCTCACTGTCATGATTACTTTATTGAAACAGAACTTCAGTCCACGTGTGTATATGAACTTTACCTAATGGAATGTTGTCAATAACACATCTCTGGAAGCACATGAAGAGATCCCTTGATTTAGGAGGTCTGTATTTATTGTCACCTCTTTCAAATAATCACTTTTTCCCCCATTCATGAAAAGGTCTGTTTTCCTACAATGGAAACGTGAACGTTGAAACATGTTTGTCTTGCTGTAATCCCTTCATAATGCACTTACAATGTAAGTGATGGGGGACAAAATCCACAGTCCTCCTTCTGTGCAAAAATGTATTTAAAAGTTTATCTGAAGCTAATATGAAGCTTCAGCGTCCAAATGAGTCAAATCAAGTAGATATCTTTCAATGTTATGGTATTTTTAGTCACAAAGTCCCTCTTTTTGTTACTATACTTCCACCGCAGCTCAACAGGGAAACACTGTCCAAGGAAACACAAAGAGGGAAGTTGATGCTAAAAAAAAGCTGTAAATGTGGCAGATATCCACTTGATATGACTATCACAAACCGCTGAAACCTCATCAGATCTTCAGATCATCTTTTAAATGCATCAAACAACACTTTTTAACACTGCAATGACGCACCTGCAGCTCGTTGACATCTTGAACAATGAACACCAAAGTAATCCTATCCCAGAGAAGTTGGTTGTTTAACAATGAAGACAACAACTCCCATGATCCCACGCTACTTCACACCATCGTCACACTCCATCGTTTATTATTGTTTTGATTGAGAGACCCCTAGCGGCTGAAATTACATATTGTGCGTTTAAAAAATCCACTTCAAATGTGCTTTTAATGTAAGCGATGGGGAACTAAATCTACAGTTCTTGTTTTGTGCAAAAATGTATTTAAAAATTGATCTGAAGTTTATATGAGGATTCAGCAGTCTGACTCAGTCATATCAAGTGGATATCTGCCACATTTACAGTCTTCTTACCATCAAATTCTCTCTTTGCGTTTCATCAGACAGTGTTTCCCTGTTAAGCTGTGGTGGAAGTATAGTAACAAAAAGATGGACTTTGCTTGATTTGACTCATTTGGATGCTAAAGCTTCATATTAGCTTCAGATAAACTTTTAAATACATTTTTGCACAGAAGGAGGACTGTGGATCTCAAATGCGTTCCCTCCAGCTTGAAGGAATCAGGTTTGCTCTGAAAGACAACTTAAAGAAAACTTTTAAGAACAATTTAGTCCATACCAATGGACCCTATGATAACTCTCACTCTCCTCTTAATTTCTTGAACTTCTTTACTTCTCTTTAGTGTTCTGTGTTCTGTTGTACTGGCTTTATTTAATGGAAAATTAAAGTATACAGCTATACTAACTTTTGGAACACTACCAGAGAAAAATATATTTGATAAAGGTTATGTACATCTCATTAGGTAAGAGGGAAACATACATCAACTGGGAAACAGACTTACTTAACACAAGTAATCGCTTTCATGTATGTTCTCCAAGGAAAGGATGAAAATGACATGATGGACATTACAGATTTGGGTTCTACAGCTCAAGCGTTTCCGATAAATTTTGATGGAGCATTTTTGTAGGTGTGTTCAACAATTGACATTCAAGTCAAACATAATGTTCCACTTCTGTCAGTTGAGTCAGAGTTTACATGTGAAGGTTACAAAGTGCCAAAACTGATAGCAAGCATATCCTCCTTCATTCCAATCTAGAGACACCATTCCTTTTGCAGACTCAAAAGCTTATATCAGACTTTGAGTAATATAAAAACTGTAATACAATTCTTTCACAAGTTATCTCTATTTGTAAGGTGAGAGATGCAGTTTTAAAGGACAGCAGCAATGCACAATGTCTTCCACAATACATTCTCTAATACTTTTTCATGACAGAGCTCAGAACATCACCCAGTCAAACCTTTTGTGAGGTAATGTAATGACATGGAGATATGTTCCAGCTGTGCAATCAATGGCTCTGCACAGATCCACAGGGCTGATAGGACCATGGCCAAATTGATTAGAAAAGTAATTTAGTTCATTAGTGCTCTTCCAATGTACATCATACAGATGGCATACAGAGCAGTCAGATGGCTCTGACCTCCAGGGTCTGTTATAGACAGTAAATTGCCTCATACTGTTACAGTACAAAAACACACATCACTGATGTTATGCCTTTATAGCTCCTTTCTTCTTAAAAGTACTTTAATGTGAGACTGCACAAGTTTACCACATTTAAAAACAAGGTGTTAACCAGAAAAAAAAATTAAATAATTCCAACAAAAATAAATAGGTATGTAACTGTAACAGAAAAAATGAAACTATTTTATCATTATATTAAAAATTAAGGGGACTCAAATATAACTGTATGAAGATGGGTCTTTAGCTGGGATTTAAAAGTTGCAAATGAAAACAATGGAAAGGCGCAACAATGGAAAAAGCTTGATCACCTTTTGGATTTTGGCTGGAAACGTGGAACAGAGAGGAGTAACTGATAAGATTTAAGGGGTCTGGATGTAGTATACAGACTGAAGAGATCAGAGATGTAGACTGGTGCCAAATCATTCAGAGCTTTAAAAACAAAAAAACATCTTAAAATCCATACATCCTTCCATTAGTTTGATGTTGGCACCAAACTAAAGGCTCTTTTATAAAAAAGATCCTGCATTATAGCCATAAAGAAGATCCATCATTAAGCCGCATTTGCTTTTTTATACTGAACCAAACCATGTCGGCATAATGCCGCCCCCATGTGTATATTTACATATAATGCCAGCATTCCAGATTCAGAGGCTTGATGTGTAACACAACAGCGTCAGACCCCTGTCATCTCCCTGTCCTGTCGTGCCAGCTTTTCCTTTGACATAGACGTTGATCCAGCTCTGTGACTACCTCCGTAGCCAGTTTATTGGCGGAGCAACTCTGCCCGCCCACTTTGTGTCTGTACTTTTTATACAGAACAGCAAGGCAGAATAAAGGTGCAGCATTCCTGCCTTGAACAGGCTGTGAAAAAGGGGCTTAAGTAAGGTAACCCAGACATCCTTCACCCCAGCAACATCCTCCAGCTCCTCCTCTAAGATCCCAAGGTGTTCCCAGGCCAGAAGATATATAATCCCTCCAGCACGCTTTGGGTCTGCCCCAGAGTCTCCTACCAGTTGGATGTGCCCAGAACACCTCCAGAGGGAGGTGCCCAGGAGGCATCTTAACCAGGTGCCCAAACCCCTCAGCTGGCTCCTTTCAACGTGAAGGAGCAGCAGCTCTGCTATGAGGTCTCTCTAGATTTTCAAGCTCCTCACCCTATCTCTAAGGCTGAGCCTTAGTGGTGACCAACTGGTAAATTGAAAGCTTTGCTCTCCACATCTCCTTCTTTTCTTTTTTCACAACAGTCTGATACAATGTCCACATTACTGCTGATGCTGCACAAATTCCCCTGTCAACCTCATGCTCCATCTTACCCTCACTCATGAACAAGAGCCCAATATACTTGAACTCCTGCACTTTGGGCAGCAACCCAGAGGGAGGAGTCCACCTTTTTCCAGCAGAGCACCATGGCCTCAGACTTCAAATCAATTCTTAATTTCACTGGTAACCAGTGGAGGGAGGCCAGTACAGGGGTGATGTGGTCTCTGTTCTTGGTACCAGTGAGTGTCTTGCTGTTGCATTTTGAACCAGAAGACTGACTGACATAAAGGGAGTTGCAGTAGTTGAGATATGAGGTAATTAAAAAAACAGTCTTCAGAGAAAAATGAAATGAAAAGAATGTCCCAGCTCTCTGTTATGAGATTGAAGATGATGAGTTTCTGTAATGACTCAGAACCTCAGAACCCAAAAGCACAAACTCAGAGACAGGAGCAGAGTCCAATATTCTTTAATCAGTCCAAAAAAACAAGCAGGGGTCACAAACCAGGGAGACAACTCCAAGGGACAAGGCAAATCTCAAGACCCGGAAACAGGCAGGATCTCAGGTAACAGGCGAGCAGACAGGTAGATAAAGAAATGCTTGAAAGCTAGGCAAACACACTAGACAATCTGGCAAGGAGCATGTGAATGTGGACCGGTATATATAAGGAGTGACTGATGAGCCTAATGGGATCCAGGTGAGGAGATGGGTGGGGATACTCAGGTGAGGGGAATGAGGTGATTGCAGGGCAGATGGGTGTGGCAGGATCTGCAATGACAGGAGAGTTAGAGATCAGGCAGGTGAACAACATGAAAAATAGTCACTAAGACGGTGAACCCGTGACAGTTTCACTTGGTTTCAATGGCAAGTACTGTTGCATGTTGTCACTGTAGCAGTAATAAGGGATGTTTAATTTCCTAAAGACAGACCCCAGTCGTAGCAATATATAATGAAAATAAAATTGGGCCCAGGATAGAGCCTTGCGGTACACCACAGTAGTAGAACAGTAGTAGAAGAGGATGAAAAATTGTCCTTCAGATTAAATAACCAAATACATCAGTTGAACATGCACTCCAGAACGACATATAAATGTTCTCCCAAGAAGAATGACACAACAGGTCGTTATATCAGTTGCCCAAAAACAACAAATGATACATTTGAGTGACGTGGTGGTGATGTCTATATATTTTAACAAGTTTCCCCATTCAGAGGAGGAGAGGTGGATGGAGGCATTAGTCCAACAGTGGACTTTGCCATAAGAGACCGCTGTTCGTTTCCTGTTTCCAACCACAAATCAGGACAGTTTTTTAAAAACTGTAACTACGACTGCCCCCTAAATTTAACCCTGTGGTTATTATTGTAGCCATGATGATGAAAGTGGCTTAACTTTAAGGAGGTGGTAAGTTTAACCCACACCACATGTTTCTCTAACCTTAACAAAGTGTTGATTTTAACTCAAACCATGATCTTTTTCTAAACCTAACCAAGTGTTTTTTTGTGCCTAAACCTAACCAGCCCATAATCACAGTATTGTCATCATACAACAGCATTCATTTTTAACAATGAAGTGTAAAGGTCTTGGAAAGCACAGACAAATGATATAGTCCTGCTGATTACTGCCGATTGGGGTGCCAGATTAGACAATACTCCTGAACAATACTCCTTGTTCTGGAGTCACATGGTTAAATGACTTGTTAGGTTTGATAAAAATGTTGTTGCAGTCTAAAAAAAGAGATTGAGAGAAGACAAATTTTTCCAGTGCTTTAAATAAAAAAGATACTTTTGGTAGGTTCCACAAGAAATATGGGAAAAGAGAGCCCCCAGCCAAAACTGGACCCTGTTGTGGTCATGTGGTATGCATCTTAACCACCGAGTCACCAGATGCCCAATTTCCAACTTCTGTTGTTCACATTCTTACAAAGTTATATATAAAAGGTATTTTGAAGAAGTCATGAAACACATATGACTACATGTGTTTTAATGAAGCTCTGTTAGTGTTTACACGTATGATTCACAGATTCAAAAAGCTCCTTATTTATCTTATACTGGTCCTTTATGTAGGCTCTCAGTTCAGCCTCTGTCTCTTAACAGGCAGACTTTGCTCCTTTCTCTTTAAGGCCTCCATCCCAATGAGCCCACTCTGTTCTGATTGGCCAGCTTTCTGGAAGTTGCTGAGGGGCAGCCATATCAGAATCATGTTAAGTTATGGTGTAAACCCAACAATTCCTGCTTTACTGCTTCATATTAAAAGCTTTAAAATGACTAAATAACAGGAGACTTTTATTGTAAAGAATTTACTGGATTGAAACATGTTCCCCTTATAGCAGAGCCTCATTAGTGGCACTTAAAACCCAGCGACTCAACAACATATGAGATATTTGGAGCTGTTTGTTCAATGGATCAGTTAGAAATAATGCAGGGAGGAATAGGACAAACAGAAACAGCCACAGTAACAGGTAAACTACTTATTTTACTTTGTCCTGCTATGTAATGGAAAATCACTCACAGCATGCCAGCTTAACTCAAGTCACGGCTAAGTTTGATGTCAAGTTCAAGTTTCAAGTTTATTGTCATTTACTTGTAACAATGCAACATCATTACTTAATATAAAAATCTTAGCCTCAGAACCAACTCAACTTTACATGATAAATAAAATAAGTCAAATTGTACTACAAGTAGCCAACAAAGGTGAAAGGGTAATAAGTAAAAAATGATTGAAATAAAACAGTTTTTATATAGTAATTATAAGGTCTTGAGTGCAAAGAATATAAAAGTTTTTTCCTCAGCGTTGCTACCCCCAAAACAATGGAAAAATCCCATAATGTTAGCAGAGTGGAGCACTGAACTTGCGTGCTGTGTGTGGAGCAGATGACCATATAAAGAAATCTATCACGAGCCAATGTCGGCTCAGGCTGAAAGTAGAAAAAAACACTGGAAACCGAGCATTCAGAGCAATCAGAAGCCAGTCCTTTTTGCTCACAGGGATTACTTCTACATATGTTTACCTCATTATTTGACACTTTGGCCACGTTTATTATGAACATCTGACATTGCAACATTATATATATGACTGAAAATAAGGAAAAGCATAATAGGTCCCCTTTAAATTTTCAGCATTGTGTCATGTATATAACTATGTCCAGCCCACATGGACTTACAAAACACAATTAATTCATATAAACCAAATCCAGAATGCTGCTGCACATACATTTTTATACAATGCTACAGAAAAGTCCATAAAATAAAGAAAACTAACAACTTTTACAATCAAATCTTCACTATCTACAACAAAATTTATAAATCACTGACAGAGACATTTACCATACAATACTGAAGAAAAGAGTTAATGCTATCTAATATTTCATTTTGCCTTCTTTGACAGACTTGTGACTTGTAAACAGCCATTCCAACTTTTGATCACCTGTACACCAGAGTATTTCAGTGTTTTGCTGAGCCATTTCAATGAAAATTGATATTATCAGATTTTTGCACTGTACAAAATAAAATGTGACCCTTGTTCCACTTCTCCCAAGGCTCAACTGTGCAACTCTTTGGCTTCTAGATAAGTGAGATGTAACGTAATGTGATTCAGGGCCAAACTGTAGTTTGATATGCACGTATGTCCTTCACTTTTACAATATATTCCTTGATAATATCAATTTTCTTCTTGAATAGCATACTTTCAATAGTCAACAATTCACACAATTTATCATGTAAAATCTGTACGGTCTAGCAGACATTGTACTCAAATAGTCACTTCAAAGGTACCTTAAATGTCTCATCTGTACTGAGCTCCTTTGAGCAGCAGAACATTGAGAATGAAATGGGTCAAATAATGATCAGAATGTTGAAAATATCGGAATTCTCGAAAAGTATGTATTGGTATCCCTCTATGCTACCACTCAGTGCACTTAGAGTTGGCTGATATATAGCTGCATACTTCACTTGGCAACTTAATGAAGTTAATTGTAATGTTTTATAATTGCAAAATGACTGCGTCACTATTCATAAATCATCTGCACTCTGTTGTCCTCTACTGTTACAAGTGAGAACTGCAGTAGGGAGTGTAAGGGTGTCTCATCTTCTCTGCTCCTGCTGATTCTATCGTGATGTTGTAACATAATTGCTGTAAAATACATTCTCTCCAGCTAAAGCCATAAGATCTTTCCCCTCCAAAATCACCAAGGCTGGGTGTAGATTTCCCTTTATCATTGAGTCTGTGAAGGGATTCTTTGCCAACAAGCTCCAGATACTGCTTTGAAGGTAATCAGGTGACTTGATGAACCTGGGGGCGTGTTACTAGAGAATAAGCAGCTCCATGTTAGTTTTTGTGCAGATGCAGGAGAGGCAGGATGAGCCAGAGAAGCAGGTTGCATTTTGGAGGAGTGCCAAACTACTGACTGAAGCTGTTGTGTCAGAGCTGTTGCTCAGATCTAGTATTGAGTACAGAGCAGCTTCACTGGCTCATCCATATCAGGGTGAAGGACCAGCATCTGATACCTGCTCCCTGTTTTACATCACTAGGAATCTCTGCAATACCTCAATAATAATTAATTTGAGAGTTGCAATACTGGACTCATTATTTTTGTACATATTCTACAATTCATTTATATAGTCAAAGGTATTGTAAATATGTAATGTATATAGCCTTTAAACACCATTTCTGTCATTTCTTTAATGTCTTAGTTAATTTTATTTATTTTAATCAAATAAAGAAATGGAGAAAGGAAAACACAAAATGCAACACTGTCATATGTGGTTGAAAGCTCCAGAAATCAGAATCAACCTTATTGGCCAAGTATGTTTGACCACACAAGGAATTTGACTCCAGTTCTCAGTGGCACTCAATGCACCAAAATACAATGTACCAATATACAGGTCAAACTGTCACTGTAGACTATGTATACAGGGTTAACGTTAAAGGGTTTTAAAAAGTTAGTAAGTACACCCTGAGTTGAGTGAATTTTTTTAGTGTTTCATAAAGTCTTCCAAGGACTCATTATCTTGTTATCTTGTTGTTAAACAAAGTATTTCCCTGTGGGTAGTGAGGTTTATTTCTCCAGATATTGCTGCAAATATATTCTCACTGATGTCACAAGGGGGAAAGTTCACAAAACCCAAGACTGACTTATTTGCTGCAATCAAGTCCAATTTTGCATCTTTGTTTGCTGAATCGGCCCTGGTTAAATTGTATTTTATTTGCTAGAAATTAGAGGAAATAACTAAAAGACTACTCATATTAATATAATCTATATATCACATATAATTTATATATATATATATATATATATATATATATATATATTATAAAACAATGGATTCTCCTGAGAAACATTCATATGAAAAATAATAATAATAATAATATGTTCTATTATTTTATTATTTTACTATATTAAAATAACTATTATATATATACATATATATATACATACATACATACATACATACATACATACATATATATATATATACACACACACACATATATACATATATACATATATATATATGACAAAACAAAACAATGGATTCTCCTGAGAAACATTCATATGAAAAATAATGCCAGTTAGAACCAAAAGTGCACCTTACAAAGGAATATGGTAACCTACTTGAAAACTACTTTTCCCTTCATCCTTTGCGAGCTGCAATTTGACAACCAGCCAATCCCCGCCATGACAGCCCGGCACATGACGTAGAGTAAGTTCCTGCTGTGGCTTGAGGGAAACAGATCGACATTCAGCCACGGGAGAATCGCACTTTGCGGGTAAGTTAAGACATTTGGCCACAACAAGACAACATGAGTCCATCTTTAGTGTTCTTCGGAGGGCTTTGTTGGAGGTTTCTGTGCATTACGTGGAAGAAATAGCCTGAATTTCGGGTGGAACAAGCTGTCGTAGCGTCTAGGCCTCCGCTATTTCCTGGTGCAACTGTACAGCTGTGCCTACTGGAATGACCAAGTTGGAAAAGTTGAGTTCAGGGGTTTTGAGAAAGCTTTGTCTGTCTTCGCTGCGTTTGAAGCTATTCTGTGTATTTAAAATGTACCATGAACACTACCCGGCTCTGACGTCGATTGTATTTTTCATTATCAAATATAGTGAAAGCAGCCCGCTGGCTGTGTTCATACCTCAGTGCTGGATATGTAACAGTTACCGCAGACAGCTTCTAGCTGTCAGGCTTATTCACAACACAACGAGCCCTTTAACTATCATCAGTAAATAACAAGTGGGTTGAATGTCCGCTCTACACTCTGTATTACATTATAATCTGTTATCTCTTATCTTTTTGTGCTCACTGATAAAATCAAGAATTTGTAAATCTAGTCTGTGCTCTCGAAGTGAAAGTGTTTCTGCTTTGTTGTAATGGGATGTAGATGATCAGTCTCTCAGATACTGATGTACAGGTCAGAGGCAGCTCCACTGCTGAAGGTGGTCAAATGTAGTAGCGTATATAATTAGTGGGCTTGTGCCAATGAGAATCATTGGTGGGGATATTCAAATTCACATTCAAATGTATACAGAGAGTCATATTTAGCCCTGAGGTGTTTCTGTCTTGACAGGCTGAGGTTACTGTAGCATCTGTATGCTGGAGCCTGATGCGTACATTAGGATGATGTTGTTGATTGATTTTAGCTTGTCCTTTATATATTTATATTAGTATGGATGTGCTGTATATGTTGGTTGGTGAGTAATGACAAATTGCAGTACATAACAGTGTACTGAACATATGTTGGCACTTGATTTTGATTTAGTTTCAATTTTTTGATAAAATTGTGTAGTAGTTGTACTCACATTTTAGTCATTTAATTATTTTCATCATGCCATTAATGTGAGTTTTAATCTAGTTACTATCAATTGTCAAGATATTGTTGTCATAGAAACAAAACCCATACACAGCGCTTCATTAAAAAAGTGCTGGGAGCACTGGGATGAAGCGCTTCCTGCACTCCCTTTTGTCATTTCTTTGTTTTTTCACATCTTCATCTCCCTCAGAGGAGAAGCTAAAACGTCAGATAACATAAATGCAATAACATTTTAGATTTGTGACAGCCAACATTAATCCTTCACACATTCCCACAGAAAGCATATAAACCAGATAGTAATGTTAAAATGAACTAGAAGTAATATTAACCTTACTGGGATAATGTTACATTAATGTTAGCTTGCTTTTTTACAAATGTGGATTTGCTGCCTGTATGTTTTTTCTTAGTCTGTTCAGCTGTTTTGTTTCCACTTGTCATCTAATTTTTAATGGACTTCAGCAGAACTAAATCGATAAATCCGATACTTTTTTCCTTCACCACGAAGACTACAGTTACGGTAGTTTGCACAAAGTCAAGAGGTTGTGATATGTAGCACAACAAGCTAGCAAAGTTCCCGCGCATGCTCATGCTCAGTAGCGTTTGCCTTACACAGAACTACTCTCCTGAGACTGAAAATGTGATCACTGTTATTAGTCTTTGGAGCCAATTCTAAACAAACTACCATAATAGTCTTTGTGGTAAAGGAACATGTCACCCAGTGCAACACTCATGTGTTTTTAATACTTTTTGGACAACAACAGATAAATACGATATATCAGGCTTTGGATAAGCACACCCATACTTCATTTCTGGTTGTGCAAACATGAGACTTGTTGACAGTGAGAACAATAAAGAAAATTGCCAGCCTAATTCTTTAATGTTACTGAAATGCATATTAGTGCAGCAAGTCAAACAGCTAAATTAAAGATATTTTTGGGTGGTGGAGGATACTGTGTTACTAATTGTTACTAATCAGGAGCAGACAAAGTATAGTTTGTCCAGCAAAGAGCACTAACAAGTTCATTTTTATACTGTAAAATGTCACGCTACATTCAGTACTAGTGAAAAGTGTGGACACACCTTCTCATTCAAGGATATATCTTTATTTTTACTATTTTTTTTACATTGTAGACCAACACTGAAGACATCAAAACTATGAAATAATACACATGGATTTATGTAGTAAACAAACTAAAATAGTTAAAAATAGTTTCATACTTAAGTTCCTCCAAGTAGCTCAATGACAGCTTTGCACACTATTGGCATCTTAACCAGCATTTTAGTCACAGTTCTTAAAGCCCAAATTTTATGTTTATGTTAAAAAGAAGTATCAGCTTATATAAGCTTTTTAATATTAATTTATATTATTTTAATATTTTAAACTGGCAACTGTCTGTTCAGCCTGCTCAGGTGATTACCCAGGCTGCACAGCCTGTACTCAGGGTTGGGTATTTTTTCCAATTTTTTGATACCCTCGTGGATATATCAATACCAAAATTATACTTTTGGATACCTCACTTTGAGGAATATAAAAGTACAAACAATTATATTTCTATTCAATAAAACTTTGCATCAAATGCATCAGTGTTGAATGTTTTCTCAACACAAGCAGCCATAAAAGAACATTTCTTTAATAACATGCAGTCTAAAATGAACAAAAAATATGAAAGACATTTAATAATTCAAACTTATGGTACATGACAGTTTTCATTACTCAGTGCTCCAGCTTCATTTGGGTCTGCACCAAAAAGCACAATATTTAGGTTCAATAACCAGCCTGAAGTAAAAGTACCTAAAATACAGGAAGCTGGATCAGGGCGGCAATTCTCATTTTCCACCAAGCTTCAGATCCACCAGACTATTATTAGTGAACATAGGTTTTAACATCAAGCTGCACACACAAGCCTTCACAGAAAGAGGAACCATTCACTGCTGCTAGTTTCATATACTTAATGCCACTTTTACTGCATCTGTTTTTGAATTTCTTGATCATGGTAGGGTGCGCAGCTCTCCTTTTGGAGTTGGCCAGAGCAAATTCACAGGACTTATGGGGTAGATTGTAGCTTTAATTAGTCAGCTAAAGCCAGTGATTGTCAATGACTGACGGTCAGTGACCCTGTGCCGGTCCGTACAGTGTTGGTTACCGAGCCTCAAACATGTTATCTGACAAGAACAGACATCACCTATTCATTCCTGCCACTAATCGCCTTGCTATCTTGGTAGCACGAGCAATAACACAAGGTCAGAGTACTTGATGTGAAGAATGATGGTGTGTTTCTACACCGTATCAGCCACAAAAACAACATTACAGAATACTGGATAAAGAACAACACCCTTTATTTTGATTATCTGATAACAATCATTCCACATTATGACTGATTAGTTGTGAAGAAAAACTCTCAAATTTCATTAATATCTATTAATTTTTTATAAATGTGTTCTTGGCATCTGTAGCCTAATAAAATTGATTAAAGGAGAAGTCCACTGACTTTCCATCAGTGTGTATTTCTAGGTGTTAGGGGATAGGGGTGGGTACCAAACTAGGTACTTTTAAGGGTACCGACCAAACTGCATCAGTACCACCAAGTACCCATTCAAGTTAGATCAATCAGTGCCATATTTCAGTACCTTGAGACAGGGTTGTGTTGTAAATTCAAATAAATATTGATAATATTTCTTATCAGCGTTTTGTAAAATCCCTCATAGTTTATGGACACACATGCACCTGAAATTTCTCTCGTGTGTTCCTGTTTGTACTTCCAGATATCAGCCTTATTTCACTGTTTTTTGATTGCTTTCAGCAGTATTGGAGCTGTGCTAAATTATTGCCAATGAAAACATTTCCTGTTGCTGCTGCTTCGTATTAAAGGTTTTCCACTGACAAATTAACAGAAGGCTTTTATTGTGAAGAACTTATAGCAAAATAAATGTATTTATCTCTGAGTTAGCAGAGCTTTGTTAGCGGTGCTATTCTTCAGTAAAAACGAGTCAACACAACAAGATCTAGAGATATTTGGAGCGCTTTGTTCAGTGAATTAGTTAGAAATACTGCAGAGAGGAAGAGAAACAGAAACAGCCACATTGAGATGTTTGATGAAGAGCTGTAGATCACAGGCAAACAATGCATTCCCAACAGGTAGCCTGAACAACTTATTTTACCTTGTTTATTATTAATTTATTATATACTCTTGTTTACTTTATAGAACACAATGTTCTAAATAAATAACAATGTTGAAATTGAAAAGTTTTCAATTATTTTTTATAACTAAAATTCAATTTTTGTTATTACAGAGTAAAGCACTGAAAAAAGGTACCATTGGGTACCGATACTGAATTCCAGGTACCAGTTCTGGTATTGGTTCAAATATGAACAATACCCAACCCTGGATGGGGAGTTCTACTCAATATATGAAAAAAGTAGTATAAAGGTGCTGAGTTTAGCACCGTCAAGTTAGGCTAACCCATTGTTGCTAACTTTGGAGCTAACCCCTTTCATTTTTCCAGCAGTTGGGGAAACAACAGATGAGACTTTTCTTGGTCTTGACAAGCTGCATCATTTATTAACTGACACACTGTAGGCTCTACTGTACACACACATTACGTACTGCCCTATTCCTTAAAAAAGCTACCCTGCAAAGAGTTTCCCAGGCAATGACCACAGACTGTAAAAAATATGGATGTAGTCACCGTGACGTCATTCATTGGTTTGTTAACTGCCATTTTGAAGCCTCGAGCATAGCAATTTGATCATCGCTATCTTGGATTTGACCATCACCATGTTTGATTTTTAGAGCCAGAAGTGACCATATTTGGACAAGAGGGTAGAGCTGACCATAGCACTAGCTGCTAGCTTGGATAGCGTGGTGTATTTACAATTTATGGTTAACAGTGATAATACTAATGCTAATGCTTATTTTCGGTAGCGAAAAACAGGCCTGAAACTGTTAAAACAAAATGCACTCACCGGAAAAACTGAACATCCGACTCCTTAGAGGGTCTTTTATCACAACCAAACACTGAACAAGACCAAAATGTTATAATTAACTTTCATGAACTGAAAACACACGGTGAAATAGGAGCACGCCTGTACTCTGCGAATCTGGTTACACCATGGTTATGTGATGTAATCAACGTTGTCGCCATGGTAGCGACTTGTCAATCACAACGTAGCCACGCCCTAAAGCATATGCTGCTTTATCATCTATTTCACTCTAAATGGAGCCATAATTTACAAAATGAACATCATGATGCATTGAAGAAGACTTGATACCAGTGATTGAGACCATAACCTCATTAGGAAACTGTTTATTGAAGTAATAAATTAAGTGAGAAGTAGGGTCATTTTCTCATAGACTTCCATACAATCGGACTTCTTTTGCAGTCAGTGGAGTCGCCCCCTGATGGCTATTAGAAAGAATGCAGGTTTAAGTTATCTCCGCATTGGCTTCACCTGTCAGACTGGGAGCTACCCGCCTGGCAATGACACAGAGGTTGACTCACATTTTGGAACAGCACTTCACAGAGCCCTCCCCACCCCCCCAACACTATTGATTCCCAAGTGAATGAATATTTAATAATATTAATATTAATATAATATTTGGCATTATTTTTGGCAATAAAAAAAAAGATTTTGGCCTGCCGGGGGTTTTGGTTGACCTGTAATATTATAGGGGAAACACTGAATTACAATGAATTGTAAATAAAGTTTAGTTTCACTTCTCCCTCTGTCCTTACAACTCAATCCCTCACTTTAAGTTTCTGTCTCTCTCTCCTACTCAAAACTCTCCTTGCTTCAGACCAGACAGGCTCATCATGATACATGTATCACTAAGTACTATTTCTAAACACCTCAAGAGTGAGCTTTTGAACTCTTTTGAACTAGAATATAATGAATGAACTTATTAGTAAATGCTGACACATCAGTTCGATTAAATGCATAATGCATTTGCATTCTAAAAATGTGATTCAGCATTTTCCAAGTTAAATTTTCTGTCCATGTTCTGTTTGTTGACCTGAAATCATCATAGTTCAGAATGAAGGCTGACAGTATGGGTTTGCCTAGAGAGTGGCTGTGTACTAGACAAGGCAAGGTAATTTTATTTATATAGCAACAATCAGACACAAGGCAATTCAAGGTGCTTTTCAAGGGCATAGAAATACATTGAAAAATGACATTAAGATTGCATTTAAAAGACATTAAAAACAAGAAAGCAAAAAGACAAAAATGCATTTGAAAAGACAAACAAAAACAAGCAAAGTTATGCATTTAATTTACTGGAAAGCCTCAGAAAACAATGTTTTAAGCTCTTATTTATATGAGCTGGCAGTTTTAGCAGATATTCAAGAAGCTTGTTCCATAGGTTGGGAGCATAGAAACTAAAAGCTGCTCATCTTGCTTGGTTTTGATCCTGGGAACACTAAGTAAACCTATCCCAGATGAACTACGGGGTCTGGGGGCTTCATAATGTACAAGCAAATCAGAAATGTATTTGGGCCCGAGACCATTTAGTGCTTTATAGATTAGTAATGAGATTTTAAAGTCTGTCCTTTAACACATAGGAAGTCAGTGCAGTGATTTAAGGACCGGTGTAATGTGCTCCATTTTCTTGGTGTTAGTGAGGACTCGTTCTGAATGAGCTGCAGCTGTCTGACTGATTTTACAATAGTCTAGCCTGCTGAAAAGAAACACATGAACTAGTTTTTCTGTATCTTGTGTAGATGAAAATCAGTTGCTATGCTTTTAGGGTGGTTGCAGGCTGATTTTGTAATTGTTTTTATGTGGCTGTTGAAATTTAGGTCTGAGTCCATAAATACACCAAGATTTATAGCTTGATTTGTAGGTTTTACTATCATGGAGTCAAGGTGAGCACTGACTTTTAATCTTTCTTGTTTGGAGCCAAAAATAGTTATTTCAGTTTTTTCTGAGTTCAGTTGTAGAAAATTCTGGCACATCCACTCATTGATTTTGTCAATGCACTTATTTAGCAAATGTAAGGGACTGTAGTCATGTGGTGACACTGCTGTGTAGAGTTGTGTGTCATCTGCATAAGTATGGTAAGAAATGTTATAATGTTCCATAATCTGAGCAAGGGGGAGCATTGAATAGAAGAGGTTTGTAAATGGATCCCTTGAGGAACTCTGTTTGCTGAGATTCATAATTACCAATGGATACAAAGTAATTCCTATCTTGTAAATATGATTTGAACCAATTAAATGCGGTACCAGAGAGTCCCACCCACTTTCCAGTCTTTCCAGTCTATCAAGCAGTATCTTATGGTCAACCACGTTGAACGTTGCGCTGAGATCAAGTAATACCAAAACCCAAAGATTTTGGACGCATCACTGCTCAGATGAATGTCGTTTAAGACTTTCATAAGTGCAGTCTCTGTGCTGTGCTGTGGTTGAAATCCAGACTGAAAAACATTGAAGAAATTGTTTCATGCTAAGAAAGCACTGAGTTACTGAAAAACGACCTTCTCAATGATCTTTCCTAAGAAAGGTAGTCTGTATATGGCCCTGTAGATATTTATCAGTGAGGCATCCAGATTAGTCTTTTTATAAAGCAGTTTAATAACTGTGGTCTTCAGGGCCCTTTGAAATAGGCCCGACTGAAGAGAATATTGACTATCTGTAGTACATCTGATGCTGTGTAGTTAAAAACATTTTTAAAAAAAGCTTGTAGGCAGCATGTCAAGGCTGCAGGTAGTAGGTCTAAGGTGTTGGACAATTTCTGTCAGGGTTG
This sequence comes from Thunnus maccoyii, assembly GCF_910596095.1. Classification (NCBI taxonomy): domain Eukaryota; kingdom Metazoa; phylum Chordata; class Actinopteri; order Scombriformes; family Scombridae; genus Thunnus; species Thunnus maccoyii. The sequence continues at coordinate 874,013 of NC_056554.1, read as the reverse complement.
CATAGTCTAGGGGGTGAAAATGTGCCAAATTAACTAGAGTGGTTTTACGCTGAGGCATTGACAACATAGCCATTTTGCCTGAATAGCACTTGACTGTTTGCCTTATAAAAAAAAAAAAAAAAAAAAGCTGCAAAGTCATTGCATGACTTGGTGGACAGCAGTTCAGGAGGGACTGATGCTGAGGTGTCAGTTTTTCTGCAACAGTAAATAAGGTGTTTGTATTATTATTTTATGAATAATCTCAGAGAAAAAGGACTGCCTTGCCCTTTTTAGTGCCAGTTTATAGTTGCAAAGTCTCTCTTAAGAGATGTTATAATGATTTTGGAGTTTGGTTTTTCGTCACCTACGTTCCACACCCTCTTTTTTTGAGATTTTACTAGCTTTTTTCTCATCAGAGACAACTTTGATCTTCGTGGGGGCAATGATATCGATAACATTTATAACTTTAGAGCTAAAGCTGTCCACAAGATCATTGACAGGAGCTGAAGGCAGAGCTGGTGTGGGTGTAAAAGCCTGGGTGAAAAATATACAGGTGTTTTTGTTGACATAGCGTTTTCTGATTACCTCTGTCTTAATTCTGCTGGTGTCAGCAAAGATGGTCATTTTAAAGAAACCACAGTAATGATCAGAAAGGACAACATCAGTCACCACAACCTCAGAAATATGTAGACCCTTGGAAATAACTAGATCCAGAATATGTCCCTTATTAGCCTATGTGTTGAGTTTGCTGGGAAAGTCCAAAGTTGTCCGGGATTTAGGACTGCCATCTTTGGGATTATCAGTATAAATGTTAAAATAACCCACTTTGACAACACGGTCGAAATCAATATGCATGGCAGACAGCAGTTCAGCAAAATCATCAAAAAAGTGTGCATTATATAGATGCACGCATATATAGATGGTGACTAATATTGCTCAACAGGAGGAACTAAAGCGCAACACGTTCAGAAGAGCTGAACATCCCATATGACAACTGTCTACACTGACAGCATTTAATAAAGTGGCTACTCCATCTCCTTTCCTAAGCGCCCTAGCCTCATTGATAAAACAGAAGTTTGGGGGAGATGATTCAATGAAGGCCACTGCACCATTGTATTCATTCAACCAAGTTTCAGTTAAAAACATAAAATCAAGGTTTTTCTTAGTAATAAAATCATTAATTAGTAGAGACTTGCCAGCCAGAGACCTGATATTTAATGAAGCTATTGGAAGCATTGTCTGACACAGTCTGTGGCGGGCAAATTGTTAGTTAAAATGCGTGATCCCAGGCCATTGGGGTGGACCACTGACTGTATATAAATATGGACGTCATGACAGCTCCCCAAAGGTGAAGCCAAAATAGCTCGATAGGTAGTATAGGTCACTGCCTCCATATTAGTGGATGGGACATGAGCCACACAAAAATATCAAAGTATATGTCAAAAACATTTTTCCCCAGAAATTTTAGGTAGATTTTATCACACTGATATTTGTCCAAGTGCTCATTTTTTCTGATAAGTTTGTATAGTTAGTTATTAGGTATTTGACAAAATAAAAAAGGGATGTGAGGTCATGATTGACAGCTGTGACAGCTGCTCTCAAACATCCATCAGGCAGCGGGACAGCTGAGGGTGTGTGTCCTGCGGGCCGTCATCCCACCGGACTCTACTTTGCGGACTCTGGCTCCAAATGACATGACACAAGCAAGATGGCAGCTCCCAGAAAGGAGAAGTTTAGGTCTCACTTTTGCATAGCGGTAGGAAGTGGAGACGCGTCATCCATCTTTGTATACATCCCGTCAGAAGAAAGCTGGGCTTTTCCAGAAGAGGTTAAAATTGTTGATAAAAGTTACATTGTGGGCTGTGCAGGTTAACTGCAGCCAGCTGTGGAGGCTAAGAGTGTGGCTAAAACAACCCTCGCCATGGTTGAATGAGGGAGGAGGCCAGTACAAGGGCTAAAAGTGCATAATAACTGTTTAATGACCAGTTAAAGAGGTTAGCAGCTGCTAGCATGGAGGGCTCAGGCACTTACATGCTCCAACCCAGAGCCCACAGTGTTGATATGGTAATATCACATGTGACCCATAGAAAGGACATCGAGCATAGAAACTTACCGACACAGGCCCAACAAAAGGACCCGCTGCAGAAATTAGGCTTCGATTGGCAGTTGGTAGCGTCTTGACACCTGGTGTCTAACAGTCATTAGAAAGCTGAGAGTAGAAAACAAAAACAAGCTCAAAAGGAATAAGACGGTATAAAATACAAGAATAAAAGTCACGATGTAGTGTAAGAAATGAATGATTATTTGGTTTAATAAAAGGCAGCGGCAAATAGAAAAGTCTTCAGTCTTGATTTAAAAGAACTGAGAGTTGCAACAGACCTGCAGTTTTCTGTGAGTTTGTTCTAGATATGTGGTGCATAAAAAGTGAGCGCTGCTTCTCTATGTATAGCTTAAAGTCCGATGACTAAAATCTAGGGGTGCAATGGATCACAAAACTCGTGGTTCGGATCGTATCATGGATTTGAGTCACGGGTCGGATCATTTGTCGAATCCGCAAAAAATAAAAAAATAAATAAAAAAAGGGGGAGACAATTAAAACTTTGCTTTCCATATATTCTGCAAAACACTTTTGCAAGGAACTTTTGCCCATGGTCTTAAATGAAAACAACATTCGAAATGTCCAATGTTTAAATAAAATCTCAGAATATATAAAATATTCAGTACTCAAATGTTAAACTAAAGTGCAACATGTTAGTGAATGAAAAAATAGCCTGTATCCACATCATCAAAACTTGATAACTTGCAAACATGAACACACGTCCTGTAGCTTAGCTTGTTGAGCGAGCCACCAAACAAACATTCACTGGGGACAAGTGCACCGCTAACGTCATGTAGCCTGGTTAAAAGGGAGCCAGCTTCATGACACAAGAAATCCTGAGTTACCTGGCTAACCTTCTGCCCTCACTTCATGACACATTCTCTGGTTCCCATGAAGAAGAGTGTTTCCTGTAGACTGCTGGGTAGTGTTCCACCATGTGTCTTTACCATTATTCATTTTCCGAAAGATGATAAAAGGATTTATTTTTCTTTTAGAAGTGCAGAGCTTGAATGACTGAAATGTGTTGCCATGACTACAGTTGAGTGACAACTGAGATGCAGTGTTATGTTGAGATGAGTGTCCCCAGTCACCTGTTACTCACCTTACTTTTTCCTAACTATTGTGTGTACTGCTGGACGCAGTAATTCAATATTAGAAGTGGGCTAGTTAGTTCATTATTGATGATACAAGCTGACGGCACAAGTGGGCTCATTGGTGCTCAAAGAGTTTTTAACCTGACTCATTGGAGTGATATGGATCACTTTGATCTATATGAGCTATTGCTAAATGCAGTTTTGTTTGATTTTGAACTGAAATAGACATAAAGGCAACTTTATGACATCCCTTAAATATATTAAAATGTTAATATCTTTTAACATTGTTTCATTAATTTGTGTACAAATGAATTCCAGAATATTTTTCATACATTTGTGAGCACATATTTTTTCCCCCATGACACCTCCTTACTTTTGTAGTTTCTTCTCTGCAGTTTCCTGTTCGAACTGATATATATACACCTATGAAACATCATTAAAAAGCTAAAAATAACTTGAGTTGCCATCCACCATACATTTCCTGCTGAAGTGTGTCATTCGACTCTTTGAGACCTTGGATTGATGAGTCTGAGTGTGACGCCGCTAACAGTCTCTGTATCTCTCTCAGCCTGAGGAAGCCCCCTCCCTGAGTGATGGCCTCACCAGTCTCCGTCTACAACTCCAACGCCTTGGACAGTCACATCTCCAGTGTAAGTGTGTTAATGTGTATTTGGTATCCGCAGTGGGATTGTGGAACTCTTCTAGTGAGTTCGTTTTTAGATATTTGAGTCTTAAATGAACCAGCTAGTACACTGGTGAAAGCACCAACATGCCACTACAGAGATTCAGTTCCTGGTGGTGCACTGGCAGTGTTTACAGAGTAAGAAGCCAGTGAGGGATCAACTACTGGATGGGCAGGAAATTAACGCTAAAAAAGAACTATTTGCTATAGAGACAGAGCGCAACAAATCATACTCTAAAAACCACACCAACTGGAAGGGAAAACAGTCGGTGCCATAATATGCAACCAAGGCTAAAGCCCCTTCAAATAAATGAATTTAAAAAATCCAAAAAAGGATGAAGAGCAACATCGTCAAATCCAGTAGTTATTCTGCTGAAGTCCTCTCTGTTATGGTCTGCGAGTTCATCTCCTTAAAAAGGAAAAGTTCCATGTTTATGGTGTCTCATCTCACTGGACCCTGAATCTGTCATCATGTGGACCAGCGTGATGCAGGCTTGCTCTTTCTACCCCTTTTTTCTTCCTCTTTGGTACTTAAACTGAAAATGAAAATGAAGCTCTAAGTTTTGCATAAATAGTAAATGATCAGGATTTCATCCCCAGTCCTTCAAAGGAAAAATAGGTTTCAAAGATTCTTCCTTAATATGTGTGTGTGTGTGTGTGTGTGTGTGTGTGTGTGTTGTAGACCTCCAGAGAGTCTCTGAAGATGGAGTTGTTAGCTGATGTGACCCTGTTGCCAGGAGAGGACAGAATAATAGGTGAGTATATACCGCTGTAGCCTTATCAGTTCTATGTTCACATGAACAAATGTCCGATTTACTACTGTTTTGCTAGTGCTATGATCATAGCCAAGTAGTTTAACTCTGAGGCATGTCTGTGTCACAAGAACTACTTGTGCAGCTAGTAGAACCGTGCTCCTATATATCAGTTCGCTTTCAAACTGATGAGTACATTGTCGTACCGTGGGGAGGACAGAGGAGTGGTTGGGGTTATTTTCAAGTTATTTTTTTCTCTCAAAAGAGAGTAGAAAGGTGGGAGACTTAATGAACACAGAGGCAGACTGTTAAGTCAGTAGAGACATGTTGGTGCTGTCTACCTAGCACAGACTAGTGCTGAAAGATGACACCAAATACCAGTTGTCAACTCCAGATTACTTACACTTGATCATAAAGATATTGCCAGATATCAATCAGACAGGTGAGACACCTACTGTATGAATTGTACATTCACCTGTGACCTACATATAACACAAAAAATCATAAATGTATTGTGAGAAAAACGTCCACTTCAATTTTAATGTAGGTTGATATATTTGTATTTGATTTACAAGTACAAATTGATTAAAAAAAAAGTAAAAGTATTTTGGTGTTAATTAAAAGTGCTACAAAACTTGAAATGATAAAACAGGCACTGTGTATTGCTGCAGTGGTACATTCTCAGCAGTTAATGGTCTGGTCGTCTGGAAAATTAGAAACCTGAAACCAATTTCCTTAATTACCATTTTCTGAGACACACAGCTTTATTATACTGCGTTCCTCTGAATCTGCTGTGTGTGTGGACTTTATAAGGTAAGTTTAGCTGCAGTTCAGTTGAATTTCTGCTCACTTTCAGAGTCAGAGCAATCAGGTTTAACTTAGCACACAGCTGCATTTAAAACCCCTGAAACTTCCTGTTCAGGTGAACTGTGCTGAAAAACCCCAGTAAAGCTAGTCAGTACCCAGCCCCAGTCATGTGTTGAGAACCTTTAACCACGCAATACCTTTCCTGGCGAGCTGCTCTTAAGTTTGGCTACTTAAAGGAATCTAAAATATGAAACATATTTTTGTTTGTTTATAATAATAGTTTTGATGTCTTCTGTGTTGGTTCTACAATGTAGAAAATAGTAAAAAGAAAAGAAAAATCCTTGAACGAGTAGGTGTGTCCAAACTTTTGACTGGAATTGTACTTACTGCTGGTAAGCCAGCTTAATGTGTTCTCTCAGTAAATTTTATACATGCCAATCAAGATCTCCTGGTGCTGACTGATGTACAGTGATTCCATCTGTAATCACTTTCCATGGGATGTAGTTTGTATCGAGTGAGTCTTTCCTTATTAGTTCTTGCTCTACATGCAGAGTAGATGGTATTTATAGCATCTTTGTATCATATCTCTCTTCTCTTTTTCTGCTTCCTCTTCTCTGCATGTGTCTCAGTGCTTACTAACAATGTTGATAATAATTGAAGAATAGTGTGAGAAAAGGAACCTAATCGGAGTCTGTGTTTGTAAGATCAGATATGAGAGATGATGGGTGCAATAACAAATAAAGTCTCTTTCTATTTGCAGATAAAGATATCATCTACGTCTGTCCGTTCAATGGAGCTGTGAAAGGCAAAGTGTTGATCACCAACTACAGACTCCACTTCAAGAGCTCAGATGCTGTAAGTCTCATTAAACTCATCAAGGGGCCAGTCAGTGGCTCATGATTGTGTGTTTGACACATGGAATCCATCAACTAGTCTACCATCAGTGAGGTTAAATAACATTTCTAACAGCAGCTCTGTGGCACATCTCTCTCTTTGAGATGGTTGTGGTGTTTTTAATATGATGCACTGTTTGGTCTGTCATTACACAGTAAATGGCATATACCGTATTGTGATTATGTATTTCTGGGGATTGTTTTTCTTACACCAGTAATTAACTTCCTCTGCTTTTGACATTTAGTCTTCTCTGCCAGCCTACTCTATAGTCTACTTTACTGAAAGGACTTTGGAAAGCTTTTATACAAGCTTGTCATTCTGAGCTCCATACATTCTAGACTTGACTTGGCATGCATTGTTCAGCCACCTGTATTTTCAGGGAGTTTTTTTATCTACTTTTCAAAACTTATTTAGTACCTGAATTTTTTCTCATTCAGACATTAATAGGCATGCAGTTGACAATCAGTACACGCTGTCAACAGTCATCAGTGATGCCTCACTAGTAAACCTGCATATAACACTGTAATATATGTGAAGGATTTTACTTTTCGGGTGCTTGAGATCCTGTAAAAGTGGTTATATGTTTAAAATATAGTCATCAAATGTCATTAAAATAAAGGTTATAATTTTTAAAAAAAATGTAAAAAGAGAACTTGAAACAACAACGACTTTATCTGGGGTCTAGGTTTGCGGTTTCCCAGATTCTTGCTAAGTTGTAACTTTGTCTCTTGAATACATATGGAGGGGAACAAAGAGAGCATTTCCGATGAATATTCAAAGCATCGTTACTTAGAATTGTATCGGTTGATATAGTTGTTAGCATGCAAGCTTTGTTTATGTGTGTCGTATTTTGTGGGTCACTGACCGTGTGTGACAGGATGTGGCGGTGACGCTGGACGTGCCTCTGGGTGCCATCAGTCGGGTGGAGAAGATGGGTGGGGCGTCAAGCAGAGGAGAAAACTCCTACGGCCTGGATATCACCTGCAAGGTGTGGTGAGAGAGACTGTGTGTTATCCATTCAGTGGTCATATATTTATTTACAGGTATACCTCTGTGCTTTTACCACCTACACACTAAGTAATGGTGGGGACCAGTAACAACAGCCAGATATTAAAGGAATTAATATTTGACTGGTATAGTAGTGAGTACTACATCCCCCTGCAGAAAATAATGATTTTTGAAGACCCTTTTGAAGATGGTTGCTATGACTTCTTGATAACTGGTATACTTGGTAAGTTATTAAATTTCAAAGTCATCCATTGTATTTATATGTGGGACATTGTATACAGTACAAACTCCATTCATATTTCAAAATGCTCAGTATTGCACACTGATCAACTTCACAAATTATCAGTATGATGCCATGTATAGTTAATGTATTATGTGTTACATAATGTATTAAAGTCTATGGAGGCCCATTCAGTCCCATTGTAAATATTTATAACACCTGTATACAGATAGACTCCAATAATGTTTCAGAAATGCTCGGGAATTGCACATTAATCAACTGTGAATAAGTCACTTACTTGTATGGTTTATGACACTGGTTCCCAACCTGGGGGTCCTGACCCCCACTAGGGGTTGCCAAAGTTTCACGGGGATGTAAGAAAACAATGTCTGTGATGAATTGAACTAAACTTGAATTAAATGTTATTGTTATTTTTATTGTAATTTAAGATATAAACTTTCAAAACTCACAAGGATAAGGGTGCGGTGTAGACATGAGCACAAGCCGTATTCACAGAGCCTTCACTCTCTGCTAATAGCCTCACCCTGCATTAGAAAAGTATGCAGTTATAACACCCAAAAGTTAATAGAACAATGGCCAAGCATCAGGGGGAAGAGAACACCGAATGTGTCCATAGAAGCCTATTAAATATGTATGATTAATAGAGAATTGTATAAAAAGTTACTAAAAATATAAGGAAAGCCCATCTCTGATGCACTGCAATAATCACAGGAAATAATCTCCTCAAAATTCATCTAAGGACATCTACTGACTGCAGGCAGAACAAGGCTGAACAATAATGTAGTGTAATGTAAAATAATGAATAAAGACTCACAGCTGTGGGCGGAAAATTAATACAGGGCAAGTATGAAGGGAAAAACAAGTTCACGAACACAGGAGGGAAACACAGAGCAAACAGAAAACCAAAAACCCAGAAAACACGGTAAGTAGGTTCAAGAAAGCCTGAAATGCCAGCAGGCCAAATGCAAACAAAAGAAACACCATGCTACAGAGTTCATGTAAACTCAAAGTCCAAAACACAGATCTGTTCCACTATTCAAAAACAGATACATAACCACTTTGAATGTGAATTCTTGATAGGGCTAAACCTGGCGGCTCAGTGAAACTAGCCTGAGACACATTCACAAAACAATCTGGTAATTTAACAAACATTCTCATACTAAACCAGGTGAAAGTATTTCAGCTTTCACTTCTGTTTGCTCTTCCAATAGCATATTTATTAGGAAGTAGGCAGTTAAATGACTGGACAAAGGTTCATTACAAAGAGCAACAGTATCTCAAGGTGTCCTGAAATATAATCTGGAACTTATCTGTCCCTCTCCCACTCAGTCCAGTCCAACGAACAGGGAAAAAGTCTGAGGGCATCTGGTGGACTGGTGGAGGGATATAGAGCGAGACTTGGACAGAACCAGAACAGTTATTGCGTTCACTATTTTGGTTAGTTGTACAGTTGCCAGTTGTTATGTACTGTTATTATTATGCAATGAATATAAAATGGAATAGTCATAAAATCTGTCAGTTTGTCAGCGGTTGTCAGTTTAATCAATGATAGAATAGGGATCCCTTACAGAAAAAGGTTGGGAACCACTGGTTTATGAGTTGTGTACAATGATGAACTTAAACCTAATGCTGAAGCTCGAAAAGCCTCCATTCTTTCCCATTGCAAATATAACTCAGCCAAGACATTATATTATTATATTATCCTGCCAATCAGCAGCAGTGCATACAGAAATCCTCTAGTTTCGAGTATTATCTTATAATATACCATATGCGTGTATGTTGTGTATGTGTATGTTGATAGTAACATGTTCATCTTCTCTATCCATCAGGACATGAGGAACTTGAGGTTTGCCTTGAAGCAGGAGGGTCACAGCAGACGAGATATCTTCGAGCTCCTCTTCAGACATGCATTTCCTCTCTCACACAGTCTGGTAAGAAAGCCTCGAACTTCTGCTGCCATCTACTGACTGACAGTGTGCTTTCTTGTATCTGTCAAAAAAAGGAGGCTTTAATTTTGGCTGGACCAACGAGTGATTCGTTTAAAAGATGATACACATGTAGCTTCATTTCCTCAGAGAATGCGATAACACGAGTTGGACAATCTGCACAATCTTCACAGTCACCAGATCTCAACCCTATTGAACACCTATGGGAGATTTTTGGACTGACATGTTAGACAGCGCTCTCCCCCACCATCATCAAAACACCAAATGAGGGAATATGAGGGATGGGACAGGCCAGAAATACTAATTTGACACCGGCACAATGTTAAGTAGGCTTCTTGCAGGCGTCCATGATAATTAACAACATATATAGAAGAAGACAGTATGAATTCTCAACTGCTTTCATTGTGGATTTGAGTCGCATCTTGAACACTGGCTGTATTTATAGCAGCAAAAATCATTTCAGTCCACCCAGCACTGGCTGATAAAGGACATTTTTCTGGTCATAGTCATTCTGCATTGGTTTCAATGCCCAGTATTCATGCAAATGCTGCATTCAGAGACGCAGCCCCCTCACACAACATGACACACAGCTACCCACCCACACTACAGCTTCATCTGCTCGCCTAATATTTCTGCATGCTAGATTTGTGTCGGAGCACTTACTTGATGTTCGCCTTCCAACAACCAAACAATGGCTACTTAATGTCTCTGGCAATGAAAATCCCTGTATAAATGCTGGTACAGGATCATTACTTCCAAGCCCTTATTTTTGTAGTTTTATCCATCATTTCTACCAGTTATGATAACTTTAAGTAATTGCTGAGAACTGGGAACACAATGAAACTACTACATTGAAGTCTTACGCAAGCAGTCCGGCGATCAGACAGGTTGGAAACAAACCAATAGCCTATCCATATAATCTAAACCACTGTATTTTGAAGTCAAATTGAAAGTGAAAACACCTAAAATGTTGCTAATAATCCCTCATTTAATAGGAAAACTGTGTCACTACGCTAAGTACAGAAGGTCCAGGTTGAAGCAGGAAGTGGGTCTATGATGGATATTTACAAATTATTACCCTAATTTGACCGTTCACCTATGGTTTCACGTCAGTATAAGTTTGTCTAACCAGCCTGTCTGATCATCTGACTGCTTGTGTTTCTTGACTTGTCTACGTGTTTTTAGTGATGTCACAGTGTTCTCAACTCTCAGCTATTAACTTGGTGAGGAACTGTATCTATGTGGCTACTGATACATACAGAGCCCGGAAGGTGACATGTACGTAATTTTTTTTTTTTTTTTATAAAACACGCATGCGTTTTATAACTTGCACGCGCACTTTAAGTAAGTTGCACGCGCATGTTAAGGAAGTTGTACCCACACTTAGTAAATTGCATTTCAGTGCTCAGTTAGTGCCTTCACATCATAGGTGTGCCAGCGCTATGTAATACACAACTACTATTTGTGTACCTTACCATTTTCTGAAGTGAAAAAAAGACGCCCATGTCACCCCCCAGGCTCTGTAGATATGACCTACATTACACACAGTTAGCCACGGAACAAGCAGACAAACACCCTGATGACACATACAGATTCAAACACTGGACATGTGCTGACAGGATACCCTTCATTGTGAATTGAACCTTGAAAAACATCCTAGACTCAAAAGTCGTCCAACGGTGTGACGTGTGAAAGTTGAAAAAGGTTCAGCTTTGATTCCCTTGTGTAAGAGAAGCTCAGAGATGTTTTCTGCCCCAGTCAACTACGTTAAATAAAACAAAAACGGAGGAAAAGCTGATTGTTGCAGTCAGTAAAATTCCCTTTCTATACTAAGTAGCTTTGATGAGCTACCAGGACTTTAATAACTAAGTGTGGACACACATTGCTCAGGAAATGAACTTGTTCATCATTTGCCAGTATAATGACAACATGAGAAATAACTGTCCAATCTGAGCTGAGATAAACACCCACAGGCTTCAGGTTTATGAGAGGCAAGAGACTTTTACCTTTTAAAACAGGAAGCGGAGGAAGAGATGTGTGATATGAGCAATAATTTGTGTCAAAACTTGTACTACTTCTCTGAGCCTGTCACACATATTTTTAGATTCAGTGTTACTTTAACTTCCTGAGGATACCACTCCCTATAACCCCATAACTTTCCTGAGAATCATCATTTCTTCAGTATCAAAGTATCCCAGTGATGCTGATGTACATCCATGGCTAAACAGTAACTACTAATAGCTAATTCAGCACTTTTAATGCAGCCAATTTTTCAAAATGTAAACAAACATCACCACATCACTAATGATGAGAATCTTACATTCCTGAAGCGCTGACAATGTCCTCCATCCACTCATATACACATAGGCTATGTGACCTGTGTTGAAAACCAGTGGACATACAGACAAAAAGTCACTATCACCATTTAAAATTTGCCCAGAGAGTGATGGTAAATGGGAGGCATTGAGGTGGTGCAGATGTCTCAAATTTCACAATGTTCCCACTGCCCTGCTGCGTGGATGTGTGTGTATGTGTGTGGTGCTGCTATACCACCATTATAATCTGTAAATGTCACTTATTTTTCTGTCCCCTCCATCCAGCCTCTCTTTGCATATGTGACTCAGGAGAAGTATGAAGAGAACGGCTGGAACATGTACAAACCCATAGAAGAGTTCAGACGGCAGGTAAGGAGGAAAGGTGTTTTATCTCTGAAAAAGAGCTTCACATTGTTTCAGTCAGTAGCTGATGATGATCATTATCGCCCACAGGGCTTACCTAACAACAAGTGGCGCATTACATTCATCAATAAGAACTATGAGCTGTGTGACACCTACCCCACTGTGTTGGCCGTACCCTTTAAATGTAAAGAGGAGGATCTGAGAAGAGTGGCTGCCTTCAGGTCAAGAGCACGCATACCAGTGAGTGCTTGTTTATTCTGTATGGATCTGTATAACTCTGCACCACAGTATGCATGACTATGCTGTATTGAATTTTTGAGTACAACTTGAAGAATTTGTGGACAGTTTTTGTTTAAAGACATGGTTAATGTTATTCTACCTTTTAATTAATCATAAAAGTCCAGAATCACTAATAAATTGATCATACTAATAAGTATTGTCTGTTTAGAGACATTCTAACATTTGGTCAATCAGAAGTCTGTTTGGATAGTTTTTTTCTGACTTGGGCCAAGACAGATCTTGCCTCCAGGCTGCATCCAAGTAGAATAGATAAACCCTGATTTGGTGATGAAACATACCTCACGTAATGATGTGACTGTGGACCACTCAAACTACACAAAGTCACATTTATGTGTTGTTCAATTTGATATTTTGAATATTTTTTATTCAGTCATTCATGCCTGTCATACAAGTTTTTTTTAAGACTTTATTGCTATTAAAAGCTACCTGACAGTGACTCCATGTCCTACAGTATATCTGAAAAGATGTAATATAATTTGATATTATTTCAGTATTTCCATCTCTGTCAGGTCCTGACTGACATCCCTAACTTGTGCCTTGTGCCTTTAGGTTCTATCATGGATCCACAGGGAGAACCAGGCAGTAATCGTCCGCTGCAGTCAGCCTCTGGTCGGTATGTCTGGTAAAAGGAACAAAGACGACGAACGCTACCTTGACATGATCAGGGAGGCAAACGACACCACCAAGCTCACCATCTATGATGCTCGGCCCAGCGTCAACGCCGTGGCCAACAAGGTCAGTTAGAAATTAAGAGTACAACTAAAGATAATTTCTATCATCCATTAATCTGACAGTTATGCTTTCAATTAATTCATTAATGATTTGTTCTATAAAATGTGAAAAGCTGCTGAAAAATGGTCATCACAGTTTCCCACCGTAAATGTGACATCCTCTTGTTTTGTCCAACCAACAGTCCATAACCCAAAGAGACACTAAGTAGAAGGCTTTTTGTGGATTAATAATAGACAATATACACATAAATATTTGATATCCATCCAGAAAGCTACAACATGAGGGTAAAACCAAAATAAATGCAAAATATCCTAAATATTACCTTTTTACAAAAACATTTTAATGGGAATCTATCTTAAGATATCCTGTTATCAGAGGGGGTTGGACAGGGTTAGGGTTATGGTTAGGTTGTATCTCTGTAAGTAATAGAAACAGGATGTGAAATTAGAAATAAACAAGAACATTAAAAGTTTCAGTACACACAGAACAGAATCAAAAATACCTGTGTTTGCAGACGATACCATTTTCTTTTTGTCAAATCTCTCAAATTGATGAATGCACTTATCGTTTCACAGCATTAGTGAGAATGTTGGATCATGCTGCACATTTTCTGCCCTACTGGCAACAGGCCCTCATCATCTCCACTTCAGTCAGGAATTGGATGGAGGAGAGCATATTTCCTAATGATTTTTCTGCCCCCCTGAACTTCCAGCATAGCCATCAGGTCAAAACATCCCCTTGACCAACATTTTGGTTCATGACAAGTTTCTCAAAAAACATGTTTATGTTCCTCTAGACAATTAATCCAAGTGTTTGTGACCACATTTTTCCTCTAGCACCTCAACTTGTACTAGTAAGCAGATTGCCGTGACAGGACATACTTACTTTTTAAGATCTGAACACTTAAGGTTTTTTGCATTATTTTTTTATCTTGACATCTTTGCCATCCAGGCCACAGGAGGAGGATACGAAGGTGATGAGTACCAAAATGCAGAGCTCGTCTTCCTGGACATCCAGAATATCCACGTCATGAGGGAATCCCTGAAGAAACTCAAAGACATTGTCTATCCCAACGTGGAAGAATCCCATTGGTTGTCCAGCCTAGAGTCTACACACTGGCTAGAACATGTTAAGGTAAGAAAAGGAGTTTGACTTTGTGTGTTTGTTTTACTTCTTTACTTAATTAATTTGCTTAAAGGCTTCGTCTATATGATGCTGTTTTGTGTGTGTGTGTGTGTCTGTGTGTGTGTGTGTGTAGCTGGTGTTGTCAGGAGCCATCCAGGTAGCAGACAAGGTTTCCAGTGGAAATTCAGTGGTGGTTCACTGCAGTGACGGCTGGGACAGAACTGCTCAGCTCACCTCTCTGGCCATGCTGATGCTGGACAGTCACTACCGCACTCTCAGAGGATTCCAGGTCAGTTATGTGACACATTATGTTAGGAACCTGCTCATCCACACCACAGATAAAAGGTTGTTGGGTCGTTAAAGCCGAACCATGCAACACAATTGCAGCCAAATTACATCTAGGTCATCTGGATTTTAGAATAAAGTTTTAGTGAAATTGGTGGACAAAATATCAAAAGATTACAATAAGCCAAATGTGATGATCTCACTTTTTGTGTCATTTTAGGTGCTAATTGAGAAGGAATGGATCAGCTTTGGGCACAAGTTTGCCTCAGTAAGTAACATTTTGGTTAATCTTGTCTGTAGCGTCATCTAATTCAGTTTGTTTTTATATTAATCCATATTCAATACTGTCAGATATTATAAAGCAATGTAAAAATGATTCTCTTTGTTATTTTCACAAGAAATGGCACCTCATTTGATGTGTGTGTGTGTGCCTGTGTGTACAGAGGATAGGTCACGGTGACAAGAACCACGCAGATCAGGACAGATCACCCATCTTTGTTCAGTTCATTGACTGTGTATGGCAGATGACTAAACAGGTATGTTGAACACATCTGAATCATCCAGCTGTACTGATGCGGGAACATAACCTCAGAGGCATTTGCATCATTTGTCACTCAGTAGCTGTAAAAAAGAGATTACCTGAGCAGGATTCCCCACATACTTGGCACATTTTTGCTTGAGCTAGAAATACAAGTTTGATTTGTTCAAGTCATGTGTGACAAACATATAAATGTTTCAGTCCCTGATATTCCCCATATCCACATGTCCTTCATGCTCACTGTTGACGTTTTGAAACTCAGCTGTGTATTTAGGGTGAGGCTACAATGATTTGGTGCCATAACAAAAACTGTCAGTGTATCTCTATGACTACTCCACCTTGGTTATGTGATAAAATATACTTTTCAATTTAATTTAACAAATGAGATCAGAGTGTAAACACAGTAACTAATGAACTCCCTCCCCTCCTCTCCTTTCAGTTCCCCACAGCCTTTGAGTTTAATGAGCGCCTCCTGCTGACAATCCTGGATCATCTCTACAGCTGTCGCTTCGGGACTTTCCTCTACAACTGTGAGAGTGCACGAGACCAGCACGTAAGAAACACTGTTTCCTCTGTGCTACCCTACCTTTCTTTTGTGCACACTTACACCACTTTGATTCTCTATTATTCACACTGTCTATCATGCAGGAGGTGAGGATGAAGACAGTGTCTCTGTGGTCTTTGGTCAACAGTAAGATGGACATTTATTTAAACCCTTTCTACACCCCGGAGTCCGGCAGGGTTCTCTACCCTGTCGCCAGCATGCGCCACCTAGAGCTCTGGGTAACATACTATATCCGCTGGAACCCACGCATACGACAGCAGGTAGGTCTGCCTTTGTGTTTCTCGTAATGTACTGTGACTCAGCCTGGATGGCTGCCCGGGGCCACCAGACCATTCATTCATTGTGTGTCAGTTGGTTTTTAGTTATTTGACACATATTTCATACATACTGTGTAATGCTCTTTATTGGGGCTTCTTACCTGTTTTCATTCATATGGCAGTACTTGCCCAATCTTTGTGAAATTAAAGGTGCAGTCTGTAGGATTTAGTGGCATCTACTAATGAGGTTGCAGATTGCAATCAAATGAATACCCCTCCCTATGGTGGCCACGAAACTTGCGAAAAATGTGAAAGGCCCTCTCTAAAGCCAGTGTTTGATTTGTCCGTTCTGGACTACTGTAAAAATATGATGGTGCAACATCGCAGCCTCCATGGAAGAGGACCAGCTCCCTATGTGGACATAAAGGGCTCATTCTAAGCTAACCAAAAAAACAACAATTCTTATTTTCAGGTCATTAAACACTAATACATACTAATAACATACTTATGAATATATATACCATTTCTGCCAAGTCTGTTCCACTAGATGCCACTAATTTCTACATACTGCACCTTTAATGACAGACTGAGAGTGATGGTATGGTTTATAATTTTTTAATGTTTTGTCATCATTGCATATGGAAATGGGCAGGACTGCTCCCTAACCTAAGAAATAGACTGGCAGATGACCCCCTGGCGAATGGGGAATTGTAGTTTTTACACTTATTTGTAGAGCTTGAACAAATGACATAATGTGTGAATCAGTGAGCTGTAGACATGGAGGTGGAGTTCATTACCTTTGGATAGAGCCAGGCTAAATAGATACATTATGTTAAGCTAAGCTAACAGGCTGCTTGCTGTAGCTTCATATTTGCAGTACACACATGACCTGGTATTGGTCTAACTCTTGGCAAGAAAGCAAATAAGCATAATGTCAAACTATTCCTTTAAGCATGTACAACAAATTATTCAGAGCAAATCCATTCAAAAGAATTATGTCAGCCTCAACTATTAAATCAAGGTAAAAATTACCCCCAAAAAAACTAAAAAAAAAAAAAAGAACTAAACAAACCCGAAAATGTATTTGACAAACATGTAATATTAAGAAACTGTTATGTTTGTGTTTGTTTCTCTAATTCTGATTTTTATGACAGAGAATAAGGGCCATTGTTAGTAAAGAGAGTAAAATCATCATTTGAGAATAAAGTATGAGAGAGAGAGAGAGAGAGACATACAGTAAATATATAGAGTATTCATATATACAGTGAATGTATATGGACACTGTGATCTCAGATGTTTTTTTTCCTCAAGAGAGGCCCTAATAGTTGTAATAATATAATTTTCCGATCAATTATGTCTTTTGCAAAACATCTTAGTAAATGAAAATATACCAAATACTATATAAAAGAATATATAAATACTATATATATTATACAAAGTCTCATTCAAACTGACAAACAACTTTTCTAATGGGGGTGTCTTTTAAACCATCTGAATTTGAATCAAATGTGAGCATGAAAACTAAATTGGATCCAGTTGCCACAACATTCAGACTGACCTCTTTTTCTTCATGCCTAAGTGCCACTATTGGGGATAATGGTAGTAAAGCAGTTGAACTGTACGTTTGCTAACATGTGCTTGTGTGTGTGTTGTGTGTTCCAGCAGCAGAGTCCAGTGGAGCAGCGCTACAAGGAGCTGTTGGCCCTCAGAGACGAATACTTGAAGAAGCTGGAGGAGCTGCAGCTGTCTGACTCCGCCCCTTCCTCCCGTCTGGCTAACAGTTCCACCCCCAACACCTCCTCCTCCACCTCTCCCACACCATCACAGCAATACACACACCTACAAACTCCCTTCTGAGGGCTGGTGATACATACACACACACACACACACACACACACACACACACACACACACACACATACACATACACAGTCTCAGATATACTTGTTGACTTGCACTTATGTCCTCAACACTCTGATTTCTGTCAGTCTCACACGCAGGGAATTAATTAGTATTGTGCAGTCCTAACTGTGGATAACAAATAATTCTAATAAGAGTTAGATTTGATGGTTAACTCCTAACACCATAGTGGTGATGATGGTGATTATGCAATATGTCACAGTACAGCCTTGTCACAAGACTTTTCTATATACACACTCATCATACAGTGAAGCCTTAAAGACATTTAGTGGCTTTTAGTCCAAGGGCTTGAACACACAGGACACACAGCGGATGTGTATCGGCGTTCACAGTGATTTTACAGGAATACAGCAGGAAAACACACTTTTGGTGGTTATTTTTCAATCAGATCACCACAGAAGCACATACAGAACATATACTATAGATTCAGTGATAACCCTTGTGCCGCTGAGAAAGGTTATTCTTCACGTTGGGAATAGTAGTTTGACAAAATAATTGTAACTCAAGGTCTCATAGTTGAAAGCTCCAGATAATGTTAGTTTATTTACAATTATTTTGTCAAATGTATAGTTGTTGTCCATTAAAAGAACACTACAACATTTTGACTGATGCTAATTTCATCTCTGTGCTTCCAGTTCAAAGAGATGTCCAGGGTGTAGTTAGCCTTTGCTAGCTTTAACCGACCTTCTACAATGGGGGAAGGGTTAGCTTAGCTCTGTCAAAAGGAAGTAGATCCCTATGCAGTTAGCTACAGTAGCTCATCCAGGGGGCTAGTTTCTGTGCCTATGTTCAGTCAGACTCAGAGGCAAACAATTATTTTTTTTTGGAAAGCTTTATAAGGTTAGTGCTGCTTGCCCTGAAGGATGATGTCAGCATGATGCTGTAGAGAAGCAAAATACAGTGAATTATGACAATAAGGGTCAGGTTATGCTCGATCAGAACTAGTTTGTACAACATGGGATCAAAAGTGTTCCAAACAGCTACACTCAAAAGTGGAGTGAAAGTCGGCCATCATAGAGAGGTGGGAGACATGATATTGTTTAAGTAACATTGCATATGTCCAGATAGTCTCTCCTGGAAGACAGTCTTAGTGTTGCACTCAGTTGTTCACATAAAAAGTGACTGAAATAATTGTGTCAACAATGAAAAAAGGGATCCAGAGAGACAAGTTCTTTTTTTTAACCTCCGCACCGCTGGCCAATCAAGGTGTGAAGTGGGTGTGAACGTTGGATCATCAGTTCCGCACAGTTACAGAAATGGTAGGAGCCCCCCACAGTACTTCTGAAGAAGCATACTGGCAGCTTAAAACCCAGGTTGCTTGGTCAGACTTGTCCTCAGTCCAATAAATTTTACCTGCACTCATCACTAAAACAGTATGTGATGTCACAGTGTAAATTGTCAGGATACATCGGGCAGAGCAGTTATTGTAAAAAAAAAATAAAAAATGGAGTGATGAGAAAGAGCTAGAATCAGTGACTCCTCCATTTTCAAACACAAGGCACATTGAGTCTTTGCTGTACAGTTAACAGTTAATGAACAGTTGTTAGATGACTTTTGACTCACAGCACTCTTTGTGCTAACCTATGCTGGGCTGGACCTATCTCTGCAGATGAAACTGATGTTGATGTCCTTATCTAACCCTCGGTCATACTTCTCCCAAAATGTCCTTAGTGTGTCCCTTAATGCCCTTTAATATTTTTTTCAAGGTTAAAGAACAGGTTTAAAAGCTTTTAAAGATCAGAAGCATTCTGAATATTGAATCAGTCACTAATTTGTCACAAATTAGCTTAAGCCATTCTTGACTTTGGAAACTTACTAGCTTTTTCAGTGGCTTTCTGGAGCTTTCAACCGCAGACTTGAGCAAACTCCATCCTCTAATAAAGACCCTGTGTAGTTAAGATTATTTTGTCAAACTACATAAGAATAGATGTTAAAATTTGGAGAACTAAGGTTTGGCTGAAATATGCCAAGTCATGAGTCAAGACAGTGGCAGAGAAAAATCTTTATGGAGACAATAAATGTCTCCAAATCCACAAAAAGATTGTTGTTTAAAACACAGCAGATTTCACATTTTGATGTCAGAGCACCGCTAGATGACGCAAAGAATCTATCTTTGTCAGTCCAGTCTGTGCCAAAGTCCCACTACACAACCGTTGGTGTCCTGTGTGAACAAAGTGTAATGCTAATCAATATGAACAACTCTCAACACTTTTCACACTTCTTCCTACTTGCTGCACTGCTGCTGAGTGTTGCCCTGTCCCACAAGGCATTGATCAGAACTGCTGCAGAGTTCACGCAGCACAGTTGGAGGCTGAGGACCCTCTACAGTGCATGTCCCTGTTCAACTCCAGCTAAATGTATATATCAGGTGTGTCAGATTTGGATGGATTGATGTGGAATTTGTTGCTTATCACTTGAGGATGAAAGCTAGAGCTGTCTCTGTTAAGTATGTTTTCCCAATGCTATTAGCTATGCTCATCTAAGCAGTATTTCCCAGCACTTCGTAAGCTACAGCACTGATAGCAAATGCAATTCTAGCTAATAAGTAGAGTTTGGTTAGAATTAATCAGTAATTTACTTACTGAATGCAGCTTTGATACGGTTTGATCTAAATTTCAGGTGCTCAAGATAGTATAGGGAAATGAAGTGGTGCTGGCCTCTGATCCTGGATCACCACTTTTACTTTTATGTTCTCACGAAATACAGACCCTGCATGGAGAAGCCAGTCCAGGTCCATGAAAGCCTTACCATGCCAAGATGTTTCTAACCAGCAGATGGTTTTAGGGACAGTGAGCAGAAATAAACCAATTAGCTCTCACTCCCCCTAAATACACTTTTTGTAAATCAGATATTTCATCCACCCTTACTGAAAAGTCCCATGTGGAAACACATTTGTGATGTCAAAACACATGTGCCTTTTGGACAGGGCTTATTGGCTTTTTTATGTTGTTTTTTCACATTTCACCTGTGGGACAGTTTTTACATCAAATGGAAAATTTTGAATGTAGTGTTTTTTGTCTGTCTTCCATTTACATTTGCCAGTTATCTGACTGGTTTAGATAATTGGTGGAACTTGTTTCCAACTTGTCTGGTTGTTTGACTGCTCATGTCATATTGGGCCCCAATATAAAGCTGTGTAACAGATTGGTTTTGTCCCCAGACCTCAGCATTTAAATCGATGATATGTCATCACAACTGATAGGAATGACGGGGAAATTTTCAAAACCTGGGTGTAAAAATCAGGGAATTACCTTTTACTTCATATGGAAAGCAACTGTTGACAAATACATTGTCATTTCCACATAGGAAATTCTATGGAAGTACTTTTTCTGCCAGGAAAAGAAAAAAAAAAGATTAAATGTTAGGAATGACATGAACATAAATTTTTTTGGTACTTCAATTATGAGATTCTAGGACAAAATTATTACTGATTATTGACATTTTAAGTCAAACAGTAAGTCAAATTATTATGAAAATTTTGACCCCCTAAGATGGCGCATTTTACTTTTTTGGAGATAGTACTTTTAATTTGTGTAGTTTTTATCTCAAACTTATGCGATAGTACTACCTCATAATTTTGACTTGGTAAACCAAGATTTTGACTTCTTATAATTTAGGCTCACTGCCTTTAAATTATGACCTATATCTCATAATTTTGATGTAATGAATGTGACCTAAAAACAAAACAAAATGGCTCAATGGGCTTCCATAAAATTCCCTGATATCAACACATGAAAATCGACCTGTCCAAAAAGCACATGATTTATTAGTTGTCTCTTTGGGTTTTGGTGCTGTCATGGAGCTGATGTCTACAGAGCAGTGTACAGAGTCAAACTCAGGACTTCACATGGACAACAGTGTGGATCAAAAAGGAATGTCTGAAACAGGGACACAAATATTTCTCTATGATGACAATGCCATTAGGATTTTGAGAAATAGCTTGATGAGAGGATTTTGCTGCTAAGAGCTCCCATTCTGGTTAGTTTGAAAAATATTTGCACAAAGTCAAACAAAAAAATAATGGCCAGCATGTTGGTAAAATGTCTATTACAAATGTATGTACTGTATCATGCAGTCTGTCAAGGTGTTGACAGGACTGTTTATTACAATCAGTCTTGAGTTTAAGTTCTCTGCCACCATCACCCCATTTGTTCAGTCAGTCTAATGAGAAATGTCCAGTCTGATCTGTCAGAGAGACACCCCTTATTGATTTGTTACCTTGGCCATACCAGCTGTGGCATCCATCACTGAAAAACTAGAATTTTAAAAAAAAGAAAACTTGTAAAAGGAGCTCCAGACCTGGTCATGGTAGCAGTCTACCTTTAACACTGCAACAGTGCTGTGCTGCGGCTCCATATCCAATATGGAACAGAATATTCTGTTCAAACTAATACAGGGTAGATACACCTGAACGTCTACATGGACCACCACTGTAGATCGCGTATGTCTGACACTTTATTTGTTATATTTTATTAACACCTCCTTCACAAATGAATATTGTGTTACAATACTCCAGAATTTTTTTCCTTTTTAAAGGCTAATTTTGATAGAGTTTCTATTGTTTGTGGACTGATGGATACCAGTTCAAATTTTCTTAAGTTTATTTGGACTCTGCGATGACTCTTTGAGACTGGATTTGATTTGTTATTGTGCTTGATAAAGTAGTAAAGAGGGAGGAGCTGCTGGTTCCAAAAGTATTTTTCCTCACTTGAAATGACTAGCTGAAATATTTCTTGTAATGTAAGTGTAAGTGGCTTAACTTTACAACATGAAAACTTGAGTGTCCTGAATGATTCACAATAATGTAACACAATACTATAGGTCAGTGGCTCCCTACTTTTTTGGCTTGTGACCACTTCAAAATAAGAAATGTCTGCATGTGTCCCCTCATCACAGGTTAAGACATTACTGTGGACAGTTGGGCAGAATTCTGTCTTAGATTGTTTTACTTGACGAATTTTTAGTGTAAAGTATACAATATTTCACAAGAAGAAGGCTAGATAAGTCAGTCCTAACCCCGTACAAACCTACTGTAATTGTTTGTAACAGTAATATTTTTTCTCTTCATATCCCATTAATCTTCTGGTGACCCCTCACATTTATCTTCAAACTCATTCATATTGTTTATTGTATTGTATTGTATTGATGATTCAACCAAGAGGGTTTCATGCCCATCCAAGCATTGAGGTGCTCCAACCAGTCAACTAACATTGTCTATGAGAAAATGAACAGGACTTTTACTTCTGGAACCCTGGGTACCCAAAATATCTTCTCCCACTTCGCTGCTCTATAGCATCATCAAATCCCTCAATAAATTGCCTTTGTGGTCGAAGAGGAATTTGAAAAGCCAGCTCAAACTCGCAACACATTTTCCTTCACACAGTGTATTCAACTTATAGGGTTCTCACAAATTTGGAAGCAATGATACATGGAGATGGTGTTTGTACAGTTTCAATTGTGAATGAGGTGTAATAAGTACTTTTTCAAAGTGTGTCAGGTCATGTCCAGATTTGTGCCTTGATTCTTCTAAGAATCACCTTCACCTCTTCAAAGAGATGTACTCTAAGCTGTCCTGGGTCATGTTTGAGATTGACCGTTTTGTGGTTCAGGGCTCCAAAGGAAGAACACCTTGTGTGCTCTGATTTGGGAGGTTGCCATGTTGTTGTTTATTGGGTGTGTGACAGTTTGAAGTGGGAGGAAGTGGGCAGTAGAATGGAAGATGGGGCAGTTTACCAAGGTATCTTTTCACGTGTTGAATACAGGTTTGGGGTTTGATAGTATTTTATCGGATTGGAGTCTTGTATCAAATCTGTATGGGTTCAGCTCTCAACAGTTAAGTATTTAAAATGAATAACTAAAACTTCAAGAATCACATGATATTGTTTTTGCCAAAGAAGGCAGAAACACTACAGATCTTAGTGTCAGTCTAATTAATGTTCACGGTCTGTAGCTACAACCTGACAAAGAGATGAAGACATATGACATTTTTTTGGACTAAAAAAGGCGAAGATTCAAGCCTACTGGGTCTTCATCAGGCAAATGGCCAACATGAGAAAGGGCAAGGCATAAATAGACACCAAATTAGTGCATCATGCTGACATCATTATATTCACAATTCATGACAAGACTTGATATGTGATCAAATCATTATCATCTGAAGGAAATCACACAAAAATTGCAGTTCCCACAAAAAACATATCTAAAAAATGTCTTTTATAAATAATTTGTTGTAAAATATACAACAAAATAACAACTTAACTTTTTTTTCTTCCTAAATATGTGTTTGATGTATTGAAATGTCAGGTGTAGCCTAGAGACTGTTCCAGAGAGCCCAGTTTTATATTGCCTTTTGGCTCGTTACTTACTTCAGCTGATATAACAAACAAAATATTATTTAAACTGGCAAGAGTGGCCACAAATGAAAAGTTTACCAATAAAACATTGGAAACAGATCAGAAATTCTATTACGAATGCATTAGTCTCACAGCATAGCAAATCTGTAATCGATTCGTTAACCTGGACCAGATCCAAAACAGAACCGGCTGTCAGAACCCAACCCCTGTCCTTGACCTGATTCTACCCAACTAAACCTGACAGGTGCTGCCAAATTAGCTTTATTTATGTCTGGATGATTTGTTGGTTTCAAAATTAATTTAAAATTAATCTCTTTGTTTCACTCCAGTGATCTTTGAATAGATTTTAACTATGCTGTTCTGGCTGTTTCTGTCTTTATCATTGGCAATGTTTTGTCCTTCCATTATCCCACTGCTACTTGCTAAACATGATACGTATGGAAATTTCTTAGTAAATTGCATTTGAAAATAATCAAACCCAATCCAAGCCCAAAGCTTTAAGCACTTACATGGTGTGAACCCGACCCCAAACCCGATATTTTGTTGGGCCTGTTGGGTTCTGGTCAGGTAGCAGTTCTACTTCTGCTGTTTGTCATGTGGTTATTTAAACAAGGATACAACCAATCAGTATTTCATGATTGGACAGGTCAGTCCATCCCCCTCTATTAAAATGGCTGGATATTGGAAAGCCTTGCTATTTCGCATGTCAAAGCAATTTGAACTCAATCAATTCTCGACAGGAAATGAATGTCTTGACTTTGTCAACTTTGTCATTAAAATGAATGAGAGTAAATTTCAGTGTGATCATACCTTTAAACTGTCCAGGTATGTTGTCTGCTCCCTTTGAAGGTCCCTGAATCACTTGCGAATTTTCCTCATGCTCATTGATTCTTTGAAACTCAGCACAGTTCTCAGTCAGTCTGAAAACTTTTACAGTAAGTTGGGAAAACATTTGTGGTTAAAGGGCCACTCAAAGCAGATAACTCCACACAGTATCGACTTGTTAAATCGTAAATATTGCGACAAAATGTTGTAATGTCTAGTTTCAACACGCTAAAATGAGGCCTTGTTACAAATAAAATTTTAATGATGATGAACAGTGATACCATGTTTATACTGACACACAGTCTTATCTTAGATTGAACACTTCCATATAATTGCAATACCAAGGAATCCCACAGTAGATGTCGTCAAAGTTTTGTTTGCCCCATCACTAGGGGCCACTATAAAAAAAAAAAAAAATCTGGGGGTTTACCTACAACAGAGGGTCAAGATCAACTGCAAATATGTCAGATCTCAAACATGACTCTTCTTTGTCTTTGGAGGATCAGAGCGTGTGGATTAGAGGGTGCGACCTGGTTCCAGTGTTGATCACAGAGTGGTGGATTTACACACGTCCTACCAAAATAGATACTTTTATGTCTGATTTCGTTGACATCGTCGATGAGAGGTTTGATCTCAATAAGGAGGTTTGCGGGTATAACAGCAGCAACAGGAAATGAGTGACAGCATCATAAGGCGTGTGAGTTGGTCGCATGGTTGTGTTTTTAGGGAAAAACAGATGAAAATCTATTTTTTTTATTTTTTACTTTGTACAAGCACCATGATGTAATTACCTCAATCAAAACCTATTTTACTGTCTAAAGTTCTATTGCTGTAAAATACAATTATTTTATGTAGTGTAAAATCTTACAGTTTTATAAAAAGGAAAGTAATGTTGGTTCAGAAATTGTTGGTATAAATTGTGGATTTCTGCTCCATTGGTTAAAATCTTTTTGTTTTATTTTTGAGGGCATTTTTTTTTTTTTTTTGGTTTGTATTCTATCACTAACCCCAGGATGAAAAGACATAAGCTTCTGGATACTGTTCACTTGTCACAAACCTTAACATCTTACTCTGAGGTCTCAGTTCTTGTGGTGGATCTTTAACTTTCTAGATTCACTCTAGTGAATTCTGGTAGATTCACTCGCTGGCTCTGTGGTGATGAATCTGAGAAGTACTCTGTCCTTCATTTCAATTTGACTCTCTTTCATTAATGTAGGGATTTGTAGTTTCAGGGGGATTCGTGTCATAATATAGCCTGCTTTTTTATGAATACATGTGAAATGTGTGTCAGGATCTGTTTGGCATGTAGAAGGGGAATTAGCCAAAAGGTGAAATCATAATACATTTCAAATGTATTTCTTTTAATCATGTTATATCCTCTCCACAGTTTTGTTGGATGGCTTTTGTTATGTAAATAATACTGATTAAATTAATTTAAGGATTTCTGACTCTGGCTCTGTGTTGTTTATTTAATTATTTGTGGTTTTAGAGGTGGTCCTTTCTTCTTGCATCAACACATCATGGCATGACTAAGGATGCTGGATAATATCCACACAATGCATTTGCAATACTTAAGATTCTTCATTTCTAATTCTGTAGGTTATTCTCTCCAACTCCAAAATTATGTTTACTGCTAATTTCTAGTTTTAAAGAGACAGTAGAGCAGATTTTAACCATTTTACATATACAACTAATGTTCTTGTAGCTGAATCAGAGCAAATCACTGCAGCCGGGTTCCAACATCTGCTAGAAAGCCTAAAAGCAGAAGAGTGGAGGCTGTTAAAGCAGCAGATTCATGAACATGGTTTTAGAATCAAATGTTCATGTGTCCATATACTTTTGGTCATGTAGTGTATTTCAGGTTCCTCAACTCATTTCAGTTCCTATTAGAATCACCACCACACTGAGGATGTCACATTATCAATAGAGTCAAAGGGCAAATCATCTCATCCAGTCCCTCAATTCTGAGTCACAACTGATATAAAATGTGTTACAGCACAACCTACATCCATTTGAAATACATTTAAATTATGTGTGACTTAGATTTATACACAGTCTGGACATATCATTTCATTTTAGGAGAATGTAGTTTCACATCTACTTTCACATCCGTCATGCTCTGTGAGGAAGTGAATAAAAGGGGCAGCTGTAGCTCAGGCACGTAAACACCATGTGGGACGGGGGGGGGGGTCACCTGTTCACTCTGCCAAGGACAAGAGAAATCAAAACAGGAGGAAGACATAACGCAATACAGCAGAAACCTTGAAGGAGAGCCACCTCAGCCCTGCCTGAGCAGACCTTTAATCATGAAAGACATCAGACCTTCTTCCCCTTCCCACCAAACCCTATCCAGGTCACCCTCCTCTCCAGTCACACTTTCTCCCTCCTCCCCCCTCTTGGAGTTCACTGACCAGATGACAGAGCTGGTTACTACTGGGCCCTACTCCCATTTTGTTCCCCACCTCCACCACTGGCTTTAAGTCCTCAGCCAGTTTTGCCACATTTGTCACAGTTACAATGCCCGGCCCCACCCCTCCTTCCATAACGGCAACAGAATAATCTTCTGTCTGCTCAGCCACATCGAGTTATTAGTGTACAAAATACAAGCAAGCTCTAACTGATATGTGCTGGGTCCAGGCTGCAAGGATGATGGCGCTCATGACTTTTCCCCGGAAAAGCCAGGCCCGGTGTGCCGATAGCTTGCTCAGTTCCCGACTTGATAAGTAATATAAAAAGAATCTGCTAAGGAACAGGAAACATCCAACAGGTTCTGCAAATGTATCAAATTTAGCATCCATTCCTTGTCAGCCACAGCCTGTCCCGAAAAAATGGGCAGATGATGCTTTTAACACACTAAATTTATCTTTATTAAAGGTCAGATCTAAAGGTCAGATGACTTAATTGTCAAGCACAATCTCAATTTTATGTTTTTAACTGAGATTTGGTGAGACCAAGATAACAGTGCAGCTGTTCTTATCGAGTCAACCCATCCCAACTTATGTTTTATGAGTGAGGTGGAGTTTCCATTTTGCTGAATGATTCCCTCCATTGCTGATGTTGCTCTCTCTGATCATTCCTGTGTTTTCTTTGAGAGCACTATCTCCGTGCATACAAATGTTCAAACAGAGGTAATCAAAAAACAGTATATCATTGAAAACACCAGTGATACATCTATTCTCTTCCACACCCACCCCCTCTTGGGTCTCAGTTATAATTTCATATTTATATAATTTCATATCATTTCAGTTCTAAAATTACAAATGTTATTGATGCCATTGCACCCACTAAGGTGAAGTTTCTGGTAAGAAAAGATCTCCATGGACAAATGCCACGCTGGTCAGAATAGAAAAAAGGGAGTGTTGGAAAGCTGAACGCAGGTGGTGAAAAACAAATCTAAGGCTCATTATTAACATTTGATATACATTTATAAAGAGAGACCTTGCATTTTTAATTTGGAACTGGAGAAATGCAACGCAGTCCTTCTTCTTTGACATCATCGCCAAAACCAACAATAATGCGATTAAAAGTCAGCGCTCAGCTTCAATCAATAATGTTAAAAACCACAAACCAAGCCATAAATCTTGGTGTAGTCCTGGACTCAGACCTAAAGTTCAACAGCAACATTAAGACAGTAAGACTTATTTGTTTGCCGCTCCCTTTCATTAAACCAAACTTGAAGCTTTTGATTAATATCTTACACTGCACTATAACTTTTATTCTCCTGTTTATCAGTCTTATTTTTTATTTTAGCTTATTTTTATTTCCAATTGAACACTTATGTTGCTTTTACATTCTGTCTTAATGCCTTTATGTTTTATGTAAAGTGCTTTGAATTGTTGAAATGTGCTATACAAATAAACTTGCCTTGCCTTAAATCATAGACACTGGTCCTTTAAAGGGTCAGTTCACCCCCTCTCCCCCACCATACCCACCGTCCCCCCCAGTGTCTGACTGAAGATTTCAGCCTTGGTCATCAGAAGGTCAGTGGTTCGATTCCCAACTCCTCCTGCCTGCATGTCGAAGTGTCCTTGGGCAAGATACTGAATCCTGTGGCAAGCCATTTTATCATTTAATAGCCAGACTGAATATATATTGCAGATATCTGTAATTCAATTCCTACGAGATTATCATGAACATTTCAGATATCAGGATATCAGGACTTTTGTCATTCATGTGTATTGGGCTTTCAACTTCAGATATCCACAGTTACATTTTTGATACCATTTCAGATACTTACAATCCGATTCTTAGTAGTCATAATTTTAATATCAGATATCCAAAATTAAAAAAACATTCCAGATATCCATAATGTAATTTTGAATATCCAAAATACATTGTGTAGTTTAGTAAAAATGTCATTACAGATATCCACAATTCGTATTATGGCTAGTGAAAATGCAATTTCAAATATCTACAATTAGAATTATGACTAGTAACAAAGTAATGACGGATATCCACAAATGTGTTGTGGACATCTGTTGAAGGGTAGATAGGACCTTTAACAAAAAAGTTTCATTGATTATCCACAATTATATTTTAGATATCCATAATAGCATTTCTCCTAATCAAAACTGTATTCTCATTGGTCAGAATGGTAATTAAAGATATCCACAATAACATTCTTACTAGTAGAAATTGTATTTTAAGATATCTACAATTTTGATTGTACTAGCCAAAAATACATTTAAGATATCTAAAAATCCTTAGAAGTATAAGTGGCTGTTTTAACTTTAATAGCTGGATTGTATATGTATTACAGATATCTGTAATTCAGTTCTTCCTAGTCAGAATGAGCATTTCAGATATCCAGTGACATTCTTCCTATCCACAGAATGAACATTCTGCAATCTGAAATTGAAAGCCAAATACACATGAATGGTGATGCGTTTTATTTTTCCATAAAAATTTGAAAAGTAGCTGGTCTATGTCTTTGATTGTTTTATTATCAATATGTAATGAGAGAGCAGCATAGGTAAGCCTAGAAATACCCTCTGCTTTTATTATTAAAACTCTGCCTTTCAAAGACAGATCGCTTAGAAGCCACTGGTTTCCTTTTGATTTGTTTTGTGCCTTTTCTATGATTGGGCTAAAATTTAAAGTACTTCGAGTTTTGTTGATTTTTATTGACAGAGATCCCAAAGTATGTCGCTGTATCTTTGACAGGAATGTTTGACATTGAGCGACCGAGTCTTTCACTGCCAATAATTCACATTTGTTTACATTCAGGTATAGTCCAGGGGCCTTAGAGAATACATCAATTACATCTAGAGCACAGGGTATCTGAACAGAGTCTTTAAAAAAGAAAGAGTGGTGTCATCTGCTAGCTGGCTGATGACAATTTGTTGCTCTGCTGTAGTAATACCTTTCAAATTGCTTGTTTTAGTATGATTGGGCTGGGCGACAAGGAGGAAGAAGGAAGGAGAAATAGGCCAACCTTGTCTGATTCCCTGTTTTATGTCAAATCGTGGAGTTGTGCCAGAGTTTAATTTAATGGAGTTATTACTATTGCTGCCTGTTGGAGGGACGTGCGTAACACGTGCATAGACGCTCAGGTCTATAATTTCTGCACATCAGTAATTCATGTATAACATACTCCCTTGCGTTTTTGTTGAGCATCATTGACGCAAACCCTCCTCAAGTACGTGCATGACTGCCTTGATTCAAGGTCCCTCATTGGCTACAACCAGAAACTGCACGGTAACGTGTCGATTTTTGTTGTGTTAACAAATAAAAATAAAGCGTGTTAACACGACTAGACTGTACGTGTTAACATGCATTTTAATGCAGTGTAAACACGAAATTTCTGAGAGTATATTTGCTCTAACGGCCTTCAACACCGTGTTGCCTCCGTCCCGCATCTCTCCCCGCATCTCTTCAATAGGCGGAGCTACAGAGCGGGAAGAGATGCAGGCGAGAGGCAGTCAGGAAGAAACACACATTTTGAAATAAGAGGAAACCCACAGACTCAGCGGCAGAGCCTTTAAATACAAAACAAATTTTACTAATTGACAGTCTCGAGCCCCAACAGGACAAACAGACACGCGCGCGGAGGGCGGACACTGGTTTCATTTCATCCGCATCTTAATCGCAGAGGAAACCGTCCGCCCCCAGTGACCCAGACAGTAAACAGTCCTCTGACAGATGGAGAAACAGGCCGGAGCCGCCGGGGCGGCGGACGGAGCAGGGCCGAACAGAAAGCCCTGGGGCTCGCCGACCTGCGGGCCAGCCGCTAGTGAAACCCAGGACAGGTGAGGAGGCTCGGTATTAATAGAAGAGTAAGCCAAACTTCGACGCCGAACTTTCCATTTACAGTTGTCTTGCTTTTCCACTGTATTTCACTCCCCCCGAAACATTACACAAAATGTTTTCTGAATCAAGAGGATAATGTCTTAAATTCGGCATAGATACGACACATAAAGCTGCGCTTATTTAACGAAAAATCTGCTTTTAAAAACTGACTGAAGAGTATTTCCCAATAAGCAAAGCCTAAAACATATTACAAGATTTTTGACTGGAGTTTAGGATAATCGTCTCACATCCGTTTTTAGCTGTGCTATCATATAGTAGCTAACGGTGTGTACAGACTACGTAATTCACCATACTATACGAGGATAAGGATAAGACAATCTTGCATATATTTAGACGGAAGTACCAAGTAGGCTAACAGACGGCTAATAGCTTGTGGTAGCTCAGTGAAACAGGCCTAGTTTAAAGTACTGCGTAGAGACCGCTGTAACGTTTATGTAGGCGACGCTATCGCTAATGTAACGTTACGCAGATCAGTGACATCTGATCTGTCCGCCAACTGTCATGTTAACTTCATATTTTGTCATTCATTTGGCCTTTTTAACGAATACAATGTCCGGCAAATCAGTTTCCTGAAGGTAGAAGTCGTTAACTAGCGTTAACATCTGGAAAATCATCATCTCACAACTGGAAGCAGGGCCGGATCAATACATTACCTGGGCCCGGGCAACAATGAGTTGTGGGCCCCCCGTTCGTTCTGTTATAATTAGATGAAATGTAGATTTATTTAATAATATACACTATGTAAACATAAAATCTTCTCATTAAATGGTATGTGTATCTTTTTGTGCATTTTAACTGGATTTCATGATTCAGACATTTTACACATGTGCAAAAACAAAAATGTAAATTAATCGAATTAATTTGAGATATGGCCCAGCCCTACACCCTACCCAAAATATATCTTTTGACACACTTTCTCCACACAGAAATACTGTTTTTTTATTAAATATTCCTACTACTTTTACTTTGCTGTTTTTTTTTCAATCATTAAGTTACTGTTAATGAAACTCAATACTTTCTGCAGATGTTTCACATTAAAAGCCAGGAAATATTTAAGATTGTGCTCCTTATGCTGCTAAAAGGCTTTTAACATGAAACATCTATGCGCAAAGTGTCAAGACGATACCTGAATAGTGATAGAAAAAAATGATCTTGTTATAGTTTAAGTGAATATTTTCTCTCTTTCTCTTCAGTCCATCAGGTTCTCATGTAGAGTGGTGTAAACAGCTGATAGCAGCCACCATCTCCAGTCAGATCTCAGGATCAGTCACACCTGACATTGTGAACAGGGACAACAAGGTAGCTAACACACACACACGCACACACACACACACACACACACACAAACACAATCACATTCCTGACAATATTTCTCATCAGCTTGTGTTTTGTGACTGATAGGCTGGGAGAAGACCAGAATTTCTGGTAGGATTGGCACATATGTGTGTGTGTGTTTGGGCATAGCTTTGTGTGTGTTTCCGTGTGTGTGTGTCACAGCTGTTGTCATTGTTAAGTTCAGCTATTGTTGAGCTGCTGTACAGTTTCTCCTCTGCCTCGGCCTGTCAGCGCATCGCTTCCTACAGCCACAGCTGTCCTCAACCGAGGCACATGTTCTTCTGATAATGATTGATTTCTCTCATGTGTTGAACCTCATTTTTAAAAGCTAAGCATGTGGATGTTTATTAGACAGATTATCTTACATATTTTACACTAAGTATCTGATCCGCTGTCCGATGCGATGTGCTGTTTTGATAAACGACTGCAAAGTGAGGCTGCCGAGAAAAATGACCGAAACGACAACTGTTTGCGTTCAAGTGACAGAGGCCCTCTAGTGGCTGTTAGTAAGCATGACGGGAGCAAAGCAGGAAACCAGATGATGTTACTATAGAGACATCAAATCCACGTAAGGAGGAGGTCAGTTTGGATGCATGGATCAACAAAACATCAGACTTAAACACACAAGATTGCTATTCACTCTATTCACTTCCTGTCTCCAACCATCAATCTAAACCTGACCAGACCTTAACCATAGCTTCGTCACATCATAAACAACGTTTAGTTGTCAACAGTGATTTGTTGGTGTTGTTACTGCTGATAGGGGCATCAGATTGTTCTGAGTGCATGGAGTGGAGGCCCTCTTTATTTACGCTACAGGAAACCTTTGAATGTAGATAGTAAATCCTAGTTCCATGGTTAAAGGGTTAGTTCACCTGAATACTGTACAATGGAGGTGAGTGGAATTGAGTGTATGTATCTTCTCATATTGTAGCAGGTTTGCTTGATATCGGGAGTCGCAGTGCTCTTCTGTTATCGCTGTCGCTTGTCTTGTGCGTTTGCATCTGTTTGCATCAACCACCTGTCACCAAATACAACAATGGTTACAATATCCCTCTTTGACATGGTCATGTGTTCTGTATGTGTGTGTTTGTGTGTTTATGTCCTGTTTACTCGGTGTGTTTAACCTCCCAGGTGTCCAAGAGGCTGAATCAGAGGGTAAGAGTGTACACAGGCTATTTTATGTGAAGTGAGCAGGTGTGTGTGAGAGTGAATGCAGACAGGTTTTGATCAGTCAAGTGATGTTTGAAGGTTGCTTCACGCACAAACCAGCAATACTTCCTCCAACAGACCTGCAGACAGAGCGCACTTATTCATCTCTGCTCCTTCTACCTCACTGCTTCTTTTTTTCTTTCTCTCTACCTTTTTTTCATGATTTTTCTTTGTTCTTTACCCCTACATTCTCTGAGTAAGACATCTGCCCTATAATTAAAACGTACCCATATGCCATTTTTATGATATCTTATATTTATCAGAGACATTTGAACAAGACTAAGGGTCATATTTACTAAGGATTTGAGGCTCCTTTTTAGACACTTACCAGTTGAATTGAGTTTCTTGTTATTTACTAAAGGACCGTACTGAGTTTTAGCTCATGCAATATGCATTTTAAGGTGTTCCGGTTAAGAGAACGCCTGTGAAGATGAGACAAATATCACCTGATTTATCACTCCAGACTGACCACTGCAGCAGAGGAATTTCATCTGAAATTTAACATCTGAGATAAGCAGGTTTAAAATCTGCGGCTTTGAAACAAGAAGAGACACGTGGAGACAGAGAGAGAGAGAGAGACGCAGTTTAAAAGACACATTACAAAGTGTCTTTTTCCACATGGCAGGACTTATCTTTGCAATAAGAGCCATGGGATCTTTAACGACCACAGTAGAGTCAGGACCTCAGTGTAATGTCTCATCCAAAAGGACAGCGTCTCCTGCAGCACAGTGTCTCCGTCACTGCAGTGGGAGTTTGGGATTTTATCAGGACGAGAGGGAAGACTGCCCCCTACTGTACTAACAAGCACACGTCTGCTTAGCTTTAGGTATTCTGCAGAAGCAGTGCATATGTTGGTATGGCTGCACTTTCACACAGAGAAACTAATGCAGTTATGACAGTGATAATAACAGTGGTGGACTGACTGACACTACACTGTGTACATCAGCAGAAGCTTCAGGTCTCTGTCAGTGTCTACACATCCTGTAGGCATGCCTAGAAGGATAAAAACAGGCTTTGGGCTGCAGTTACACCTATAAAGTGTAAGTTGTTACATGACCTGTGTTCACAGCTGTATTGATTCAAAAAGAAGAGTTTCTCCTTTGTCCATAGACTGTATGTGGGTTGACTGAACCTGTCTGAAACGTCAGCACAGCAGCCACTGAGCCACCGATCATCTGACGGCACGCTGAAAGATATCTATTCATTTTCTCTCTCTCTCTCTCTCTCTCTCTCTGTTTTTCTCTTTTCTCTCACTTTCTCCATGCTGGCTCACCCCTGCAACAGGATTCACAGGATGAAGGGCTTTGTTACCATGGAGAAAGTGATTCTGAGCATCCTTCCAATGCTTTGGCAAGTCTCTTTTTGTCTGTCCTTTCTCCCATTTACTTCCTCCTCACTCCTGTCCTGGTCTGCACACCTCATCCAGCTCGTCCTCGTCTTCCCTCTCCTCTCCTGTCCCAGCTTTCTTCTTGTTTTAGTGCTAGCGTCCCCCAAAGAAAGAAGGTAGGAAGGAAACTAAGATTTCAATGAAACATCCGCAACTCAGCTAAATGAAGCAGACCTCTGAAGCTCTGCCACTGCCTTTGGCTGCGTTTCAGGTGGTTTAACGATTAGTTCATTAAACAACTGATCAGAAAACAGAATCAAGAATGATTTTGATCATTACTGAAAATATGAAGTAATAGATAAATCAATAAAAATAAATGACTGGATGCAGCTTCTCCAGTGTGAGCATTTGCTGCTTTTCTCTGTTTATTATAGTAAACTGAATATCTTCAAGTTTTGGACAAAACATTTGAACACATCACCTTGGGCCCTGATTTTCCCTACTTTCTGATCAAATCAGAAACATAACGGAGAGATTAATTGATTATGAAAATAGTCAGTTGAAGTCTCAGTAACATCAAAATGTCCTTAGTCCTCAGACCTGAAAAGGCATGGAGACATTTTCTGTTTTTTACTGGCATTTCATTTCATCAGTCAATTTTTGTGTGAAGATGTCAGTTTGTTTGCTAGCTATGAAATCATCAGATAACATGTCACTGAGTCAATTAGCAACCCCGGCTAACTCATCTACAAGTTTTAACAGTCTTTGTCAACTAAGTTTGCAGCAGCTGCTGACCTACAGAGACAACTTGACTAACAGTGTGTTAGGTGTCAGTGGTGAAGCTCCTCACTGCAGGCTGGAGGTCGGGAGGGGCCACATGTCCTTCACCCACAGAGTCTATAAATAGTCTCTCAGCAATGAAATACCAGCAGTGCTCTCAGCAGATTTGCAACTTGTGTTTACTTGTGCTTGTAATGTGTTTACTGGTCTAATGCTGCTGTCATCAGTTATTTAGATTAACATCATTTATTTAAACAATATTTACTCAGTCAGCAACTTAAAATGTTACCTAAAGCTCACCAACAGTTAAGCTAGCCAGCAGATAAACTAACTAGCTAGCTATTTAGCTAACTATAACAGTAAGTATAAAAGCTATCTTGACGCCGGTTTACTGTTGGATTGCTGTACAGAGTCCCAGCAGAACTGACGCTGGCATGTTTTATGCTGTGGTTAAACTGAGTAAAGTTAGCAAGACCCATTGAGGAAAAAGACCGGAAGTCACAGTTGCCTTCAAAATAAAGGTCTAGATTACCACACTAGAGTTACAATTTCTAAATAGCCTCACTGTATTCGCCCCCTGTGGTATCACCATGATAGCTTTGAAATGATTTTAGACTTTTTGTCGGCCAAATCCAAAATCAGTTTTAATTTAAATAAAAGAAACAAAAACCTATCACATACATCTATTGTAGCTAAGTAGGACAAGCTAGCTTAGCTGCTGGCTAGCTTTAGTTAACATTTTATATATTCTCAATCAAACTAAGTTGCTGAGTATAAAGTGTTTAATTAATGTTAATCTAAATAACTAATTATGAGCAACATAAGACATTTCTAGAATTTCTAACACATTAAGTTTCAAATCTACTGGCTATAGCCATCAGCATCTCAGAGATTATTGCTGTTTTGTAATTGCTGAGAGACTGTTTATTAACTTTTTTTTGCCTGGAGCCTGACTTCCAGCTGGCAGTGAGGGGTATTTGGGCCTAGCTGCTTGACTGACTGGTCTGTATTCCGTGTAGAACCTTCCAGCTCTGAGATACGGGGCGCAAGTCAAAATGTTCCAGAACCAGGTTCCTCTGCTACCAGGAGAAAGCATCAAGACTACAGGTAAGTCCATCTTCTCTTCTCAGTCCATATTTATCACGTTTATTAAGTAGCTCACAATATCAATTATTAAAACTTGACATTTTATTTAAAATGTCACACTAACTATTCTAAACCTTATCCTTTGTGTGTGTGTGTGTGTGTGTGTGTGTGTGTGTGTGTGTGTGTGTGTGTGTGTGCTGACGTGCAGTAAAGGATGTGATGTACATCTGTCCATTCAGTGGTCTGGTTAACGGGACTCTGACCATCACAGACTACAAGCTCTACTTCACCAGCGTGGAGAGGGTATCGCACATCTCATTTATTATTAACGTGGAAGCTTTTCACCTTTAATTCACAATCACACATCTTACTTCTCCTCAGTGTGTTGTCCTTGCAGCTGTGTTCATTTCAGTCTGTGTACATCCAGGAGTCTCCATTCATTCTTGATGTGAACCTGGGAGTCATCAGCCGACTGGAGACCATCAGCGTCCCCAACCAAGGAGAGAACAACAAAGGATTGGAGCTAGTCTGCAAGGTACCACACACACCAAATATCTCTTATTATACTGTACATGTATATAGATTATTACGAATTTGAATTTCCAATAACTGATATAGTATCTGCCAATCTGTGATCTTCTCCCTGCATCAGGACATGAGGAGTCCGAGGTTTGCCTATAAGACAGAGGAGAGTCATCCGGATATAGTGGAGGTGCTAACCAAACATGCCTTCCCTCTCTCCCACAACCTGGTCAGTTTCATTCAAATGTCTTCTTTATATTGTGTATCTTGTGCTGCAAAGCCATCATGCAACACACATTGGACCTCATGCGAGAACATTTTCATATTTTTCTCCTGAATTGTCTCGTTGTAAATATCTTTTTTCAGTCATTAACTTAATCGACGCAAGCACAAGCACAACAAATTGAGAAGTGCCAGTAGTGTTATTGTAGGACATGTGATGGACATGGAAACTTGACAAAATCCAAAATCCAATCCAGTCAACTGGCATCCATGAAGACGATGATATGCTGAACAGAATATTCATTTTTCCTTTAGTTTGTTTCAGTTTTATTTTGTATTTTAGTTGATTTCAGTATCATTTTTAAACTCTAAATTCATTCAGATTGAGAAATAATGATTTTTAATCAGTTTCCTCTGGTGACTGGATGTGAATATACTTGTAATAACTGTCCTGTGACGTCCTCCGGCAGCCTCTGTTTGCCTACCAGTACAAGGAGCAGTTTCCTGTGGACGGCTGGAAGGTGTACGACCCAATGGCAGAGTACAGACGCCAGGTGACTGCACACTGACAGTAGCAGTGACAGACTCAGTGAAGAGATGCCAGGCTGCTTTAAGATTCATATCACACTCACAAAACAAAACAATCCTCCTAGAACTATAAGTAGCTGTATTACATGGTATTATGATGGAACTGTGTGTTCCATCATGTCATGTTCCTTCTACTGGCTGGTTAGAAATACAATGAAACACATTTTTAAAAAGACATACACAGTGAGTGTTTTTATCTTACACATACCGCAGCAA
The DNA here is from genome assembly GCF_910596095.1 of Thunnus maccoyii. Taxonomy (NCBI): domain Eukaryota; kingdom Metazoa; phylum Chordata; class Actinopteri; order Scombriformes; family Scombridae; genus Thunnus; species Thunnus maccoyii. The sequence continues at coordinate 835,337 of NC_056554.1, read as the reverse complement.
TCGTTGAATCATACTAAATATGTTTTTTTGTTCTTGTGGTTGGTGGTTTGTTTGTCAGGGTCTCCCTAATGAGAGCTGGACCATCAGTAAGATGAATAGCACCTATGAGCTGTGTGACACCTATCCCTCCATCCTGGTCATCCCCACCAACATCACAGACGAAGACATCAAACGAGTGGCCGTGTTCAGAGCTAGGCACCGCATACCGGTCAGTCTGAAGAATCACACACATGTCTGAAGCTGAGACTGACACATCAGTCTGGACCTTAGAACCAGCAGTTGACAAAACAATTCCAACCTTGAATTAATACAGTTAGCTTAGCTTACATTTTTCTCACCAAAACACATTTTACAGTGTATATTGTATATACTACATGTCTGGTGTTATTCTATAGTTATCTTATTATCAACAAATCCCATGAAATCATTGGCGTTTACAAGCAGCCCTAATTTCAGGCAGCAGGACGACTTTTGTAGGATTGACAACAATGGCAGTCCTCCTGATCCTGAACTAGTGTTGCTCACCCTGCAGGTCTTATCCTGGATCCACCCAGAAACTCAGGCCACCATCGTACGCTGCAGCCAGCCGTTAGTCGGCCCATCAGACCGTCGCTGTAAAGAGGACGAACGCTTTCTCCAAATCATCATGGACGCCAACGCCCAGTCTCATAAGCTCACCATCTTTGACGCACGGCAGAGTAGCGTAGCAGTCACCAACAAGGTACTCTACACTCTACACTTCTCTTCCCGTCTGCACACCCTGATATTCCACCTTCAATCTGATTTCGTTGCCTCTCTTCAATCCACCTCATACAGGCAAAGGACGGAGGGTTTGAAAGTGAGAGTTTCTATCCCAATGTGGAGCTGAACTTCCTGGATATCCCCAACATCCATGTGATGAGGGAGTCTCTGAGGAAGATGAAGGACATGGTTTATCCTACCATAGATGAAGTCCACTGGCACTCTAATATTGACCAGACGCACTGGCTGGAGTACATACGGGTGAGCCTCACACATGAAAACACACAATAAAGAATAATAGTCTTGTTATGTGATGTGTCTCTGTTGTGTGTAGTTGTTACTAGCAGGAGCAGCTAAGATAGCTGATAAACTGGAGTCGGGGAAGACGTCGGTGGTGGTTCACTGCAGTGACGGCTGGGACCGGACGGCACAGCTCACCTCTCTGGCCATGCTGATGCTGGACAGCTACTACCGCACTCGCAAAGGATTCCAGGTCACTCACTACATCACAACATTAGTTATATACTTTGGTCTTCATCTATACAACATAATAATGTACTGTGTGTGTGTGTGTGTGTTTGCAGGTTCTGGTGGAGAAGGAGTGGATTAGTTTTGGACACAAATTTGCTGCTGTAAGGAACCAGTAGAGAATATGTGCAACTAATTAACAATCATGATAAAAAAAAGGCTTCTAAAAGCTCTAGAGAGACACCTTACTTACAAATAAAAGTTATTAAGAGAAGCAGCTGAGAGTGGCTGTAATGTAACATGTAGATCTGTACACACTGTGCTCAAAACACATTGCGTATCTCTACTTGTCTTTGTCTGTGCTGACTGACAGACTGCTGCACACCTACAGTGTAAACACATGGTGTAAAGGTGTTTTCTGTGTTGTAGCGCGTGGGTCACGGTGATGAGAACCACGCCAACTCAGAGCGCTCGCCTCTCTTCATCCAGTTCATGGACTGCGTCTGGCAGATGACTCGTCAGGTCAGGATCCTTCCGCTGTCGTGATCAAATCAAAATCTGAAGAACTAATAATAGTAGACGTGTAGAAGCTGCCACTCTCCACTAATCACACATGTTGTTCTGACTGCAGTTCCCAGCAGCCTTTGAGTTCAACGAGCTGTTCCTCATCACAGTGCTGGACCACCTGTACAGCTGTCTGTTTGGTACATTCCTCTATAACAGCGAACAGGAACGGGCAGCCAAGGTGCGTACCACTCCTCAGGTAACGGGGTCGTGTGTCTGATGAGTTGTGTCAGTTTTAAAGTCTTCCTGTTTGCTCTGCAGGACGTTCAGACCAGCACTGTGTCCCTGTGGTCCTACATTAACAGGTGAGCTATCTGTCTCATTGATCAATCAGTCCACGAGTGACTCTTTCTGACTGTTCGACATTGTCCCCTACCAGCCAACCCGAGGACTTCACCAACCCCTTCTATGTGGACTATGAGCACCATGTTCTGTATCCGCTGGTGTCTTCCAGACATCTGGAGCTGTGGAGCAGCTACTACGCTCGCTGGAACCCACGCATGAGACCACAGGTGGGGAGGATTATTTGTGTAGTAGATTGGTAGAGTTAGATTCTTGCATTTTAGTGATTATCATCAGAATCATTTCAGGTCATTGACATTTCATCGTCTTTGACTTATGGTGTTTTTTTTTCTTCATAAAACTGTGAGGAGTGTCAGTCACTAGTGTGAAAGAAGAAACTGTAGATTGCAAGAATAAAGTTATAAAACTTTGACCCAAAAATATTTTTATGTAACATTACTATATTTTTGAAGGATTACAACTTCACTCATAATATTTATCACATAAGTACAACTTTACTTATAATTATGTTGTTTCTCATAAAATTCCAACTTTATTTCAAAATATTATGCCTGTTTATCATAAACTGACAGCTTTACTTACAACATTCTTTCTTGTAAAATACAAAAAAATACAAGGAAAAAAGTCACAATATTTTCTGGTAACATTTATAACATATGATTATCATTATTAGGTATTACAACTTTTTATTGTAAGACTGACTTTACTCATTATATATATATTTATGTGAAATTATAACTGTACTCAGGATAATTTACCCTTTTTTTTGTAAAACTACAGCTGTATATCATAATATTATGCCTTTGTCTTGTACAAGTATGACTTAAATATTATTAACAAATATTCTGACCTTTTCTCTATTTGTTATTCTCATAACATAACACCTGTACAGATACCCCCCCTCCCAGAGTGTCCCTTACAAAGCCAACTTAGTGTTTAATGTCATAATGTCAGGCAAATTACAACCTGGATGTTAGTTTTTCAGTGTAATCTTCATCATGTAAGCAAGAAAAACTCTTCTGACTGACTGATCATCCAAACTAAGGAAAGAGACACTTGTGATTGTATTTCAGGTGCCGGTGCATCAGACTCTGAAGGACCTGCTGATCCTGAGGGCAGAGCTGCAGAGGAGGGTGGAGGAGCTGCAGAGAGAAGCCACCTCCCATTCCCTGTCCTCCTCCTCTGAACACTCTCCCTCCCCCACACACACCACTGGAACTCCACTGCACACTGCTGTCTGACACACACATACACACACACATACACCAGAAACACACTTACACATCACTGTCACACACTCACACAAGGTTTTATGCATGTTTTACTCCCATTACTAAAATGTTTAAAATGTGAGAGAAAGACATTCCTACATTTGTGCAAAAACATTTTTGCAAAGTAAAATGATGTTTGTGAAGTAAAAAGAAGTATTTAAAGAAGCTTTAGGAATCTTAACAGTTCACTTCCTACGGTCTCGATTCGATTCAGAATCGTTTAAGAATTGAATGAAGTGCCACCAGTTTTACCTGCAAGTGTTTTCATTTTGAATGAAGAACTGATACCGTTTGTCTCAGGGCTCTACTTTTGTCAATATTCAGTGGTCAGTGATTCTTCTACTTCCCTCGTGCAAACACTGCCTCCTTTGTTAGATAAGAGCACCGACCAAACCTGAAGCACTGCTGCCTGGGACTGAACACAGATGTCTTTCTCATGGACGTTTTCCTTTATTTGTCTAAAAGGTGTTGTTGTTATTTCTTTACTTTGCCTTTCCATGTGTCTCTGCTCCCACATGTGAGTTTGTGTTCTGCGATTGCCAACCACGTTACTATAGTAACATCTCTTCTGACTAGTGTTTCTCACTAATAAACCAAACTAGAGCTTTGGCAGGTAGAGCTCATCTCATACTGTAAGTAGTGAACATCCTGCCTGTTTGACTGTTTGTCATGTTTTTACAGCCTGACAGCACACTGTATTTTTGAGGCCAGTACTGATATTGATATTTGAGAGTTTAAAAATCCAGTAACGATTTATCAGTTGGTATCAGTTTTCTAAACTACATATAAATATTTTTTTTTTAAGAATTGTGACCAAGATCTGTACAGAGCAGGACAGTGTCACCGGTACCATCTGTTGTTTTTTATGTGTTTTGGTTTTTTTTTTGCTTCAGCTTAAGTTATTTTTATTGAAATTTTCCAGGATTCCTTATTGCCTCAGCTTCATTCATATCTTTTTTTGGATATAATCCTGCCCACAGACCTGCTTCAAATTCATTTCGAACTCAAAGCAAATTTTTACCTCGCATTATTTATATAAATTGAACAGACGGAGCGATTTCGCAGTCTGTCCAAACAGCCAGTGCACTGACTATACAGATGTTAGCTGTAGCAACAGTGACTGATCTCAGAATTGACCAAAAAATCTTTTTTTCCCCTCCAATCTCTCTGCATCCTTCTATTCTGGATGTTTTAAGATGGTCACAAAGTGTTTTCAGAATTTGAGTCTTTGAATTCCTTTATATGCAATGCACCATCTAAAAATTGTGATTTGCTTTCAGTAAAAATGGCGCCATGCTAGCCAAGCATGAGTACAATTAGCACTGAGCCAAACGTTAGCGCTGATTATGGTTTCAACTCTACTCATATTGCCTTTATTTCAAGAATCCAACTTAATCTGCAATTTCATTTAACCTTAGATAAACAAATCTATCCTATGTGTTGGATGAACCAAGTTAGCTGGATAAGAATTTACAGGATAACTTTAGCCGGCTAACATCAGAGGATTAGTTAAACCTCATAAAGAACTTGTTTTAAATAATCACAGTTCATATTTTACCCACTCACAGCTCTGTCCTGTGTTTTTTTTAAAATAATATCAGTGTATTTTTACAGATCATATGTAATATAACCCATACTGTCATGTGATGTAATGTGTATATCTTGTCTTTTTTATGTTAATAACATGTCTGTGTAATTACATGAATATCACAACCCTTCTCCTAATGAGCCATAATCACTTCCGACATTCCATTGTAAACAATAAAAAAAAAAGAAAGGAAGAATTCAAATGTCCAGTCTCTTTCATGACTTTTCAAATGGTTTATTTAATTGGTTGATATTAGTAACAAGTAGGTGTAACATATTGCCAGAGTTATAGTGGAATAAAAGAGAAAGCAGAGTTAGGTTTCACTATTACACTTCAAGCAATGAAGACTGTCCAACATTCAGTTGTCAGAAGGACACAGAGTTCAACACTCGTAAGCTACAGTTACTGTGTATACAGTATGAAGAGAAAAGCATGCATCAAAGTGTCTATAAGAACAGTATTCTGTGTAAGTGTGTACGTGTTGTATGTGGACAGCCTTGCAAAGCCAGCCCCCAAACATCTTGTGTCTTTGCTTCTGGGTTTCAAAATGGAAAATAAAACATATTCATGCATTCAAATGTGTTTCTGAATCCAAAAGTGAGGTTGAAAGATTTGGCTGGCTTTGCAGGACTCTGTGACAGGCACTGGAGAGGACAGTCCGAGAGGCAAAGTGTTTGACAGAAGTGGTCAGTGTCATGTGACCGCCTCCACACGGGCTCTGTTCAGAGGAGAAGACCTCAGGCAGACACACTTCAGATAATACAACACACAGTTTGGAGACCAGGTAGGTATTTTACAAAGCCAGCTAACACAATATTCCAGTTTGTAGTTAAGGATAGGAACCAGGCTTGCAATGGCACTTTTTTATGTTGCTATGGTAACAAATAACAAATTCATAACAACGCCTGTTACAAACTGGGGACGTGGGGTTTGAAAGCTTACCTGGGAGTTTATGTTGCATTCACATCATATGTGATGGATGGTAGATTTCCATATTAAAGACTTGCGAGCATTCATGTTCTCAAGACAGTTGTATGATTACAGAGTTGTTTGTGTAGAGCTACAACAATTAATCGATTAGTTGCCCACTATTAAATTAATCACCAACTAGTTTGATAATCGATTAATCATTATTACGACTTCAATGTTGACATGAACGCTATTCACAAGTCAGAACCTCAAAACTTTGACATGACGTGAACACAACATTTCCAGGCAAGGAGGGTCTGATAAAAGCTGCCATGGAGTTGCATTATGGGAAATGTAGGATCCAGAGTTTTTGTAGCTTGATCCCTACCGTGGACAAACAGTCAGCATATCTCAGCCTTTGCTGCTTCGATTCAGACCACTGTATTTTTTTTTTTATCAGTCTCTGACAACTCCCCCAAGTTTATGGAAGTGCAATACCAAATTTTAAGTCAGAATTAACAGTATATCTTTATTCTGATGCCTTAAACCTGAAGTACAAAGCAACATTCTGCTGACTGACACACAGAACCATGTGTTTGTGTTTTTGAAAGGCAAGACTTTATAAGAAATGACAGCGTGGCCGATGATTATGATTTAGTCATGTCAGCAGTCACTCAGTTAGCCCAAGGCTTGCTTTCATCTAAGGCTGTCACTTTTTATTAGTTTGCATGTCTGATCCACTGCATGACCTTGCTGTCCTGTCAGTAAACTAGGCTAATGCAAACTAACAGGCTGTGCTAAATGAATCATTATGACCCCAAACTATCTGAGTAATGTGATAAAGCTTTTTGGATTCAACACCACAGATGGAAAAACGATGGATGAAAGTAAGGCTGTTTGCTAGCTTGTCACTCAGTGAGGCAGTGGAGACACTGCAAGAGGGACATGTTTGAATTCATTCAAACAAAGCTTGTTAGTTAGAATTTGTTAAAACTGTAAAAACTACTTTGAAAGCATATATGGATTTGCTGGCAGCTTATGTGCTGACATGTTCTGTTGGTGTAATGTAGAATGCTCCTAGAAGCACCTTTTTATATACTGTATATAATTATAAATTGTCAACAGTTGTCAAGTCTAAATATGTGTCTTTAGCCAGGTTGATCCAGTGATTTCCATCTAACATACAACTAGGGACGGCTGCTTTCCTTTTTTTTTTTTGCCATGCTGTTGTAGCTTTTAAACAGCGCTTGTGAAATGGCAAACCTGGACTTTGTAAAGAGTGAGCTGAAATCTCACTTTACACCTCAATTATTTTAGCATGCTTTGTAAAATGCCTCCTCTTCAGACCAGTAGTGACACCACTACTGCTACTTTGGACCTTTCTTGCTCTGGCACTGTGTACACCTTCCAACTGTCTTCTCTACAATGGTCTGACCTTGACAGCACACCAGGCGGTCTGTCTCAAGCCCTACAAGAGAATACCCCACCAGAGTCCAAAAACCTGACCATTTACAGGTATTTAAAGCAGTATCAACATCCACAGTGCCAGTAATAACTGAGTCATTCACACATGTATTTAAGTGAGGATTGTACAAGATCAGATGTGACAAGTGTCGTTCGTTACACATTATTTGTGAGATATCAGGTGCAATTTATTGCAGAACAAATCTGCACTTTCCTTTCGTGGACGTAAAAATGTCCCTCTCTACGTCTTCACACACTCTACTCTTCCCTCTAATCCATCAAGTCCTAATCCAACCATCGCAGCTAATTCAAACGTTCACATCAGACTGCAGGGACATTTTAGTTACAGGTTAAAGCACAGAATCCTTCATTATCGTTTCAAAACCGTTTTGCTTAAGTGCATCACTTACAAACAGATAATTCAATCCCAATACATAAAGGCAAAGTCAATCTCAATCAATGCTACATCTTTGGTGAATTTTAATTTTTGCTACAAGCTAGAGGTTTTTGCAATAGCAGATATCTAAGATATGCAATACATTCATTAACAGACAGGTTTGTTATTTTGTGTTTTGTGTGAAGTTCAGCTTTCAGCAGCCTGAGCTTGATGTAACACCCGCACCTCTCAGTCCCCTGGGTGCTTTACCCCCACCCTCCTCCCATTCTACTAAGTTAACCACCCAGAGGACGTGAAAGTCGTGGCTGTTGCTCGTGCTCAGGTGCAGCTACGGGGGTGTTCAATGAATACTGCAGCGTGTCCCTGTGGGGGCTGAGCAGGGTATAAGGCAAAGAGAGAAGCACCATTTGAATACACAGCTGACTGGACAGAGGTGGTCGTCCATGCGTGACTTACAAAGTGTGCTGATCAGTTTAACAGCTTGCTACTCCAACTACTCATTGTCTCTGAACACTAACAGACACTAATCAGGTTCAAAAAGCAGCTCAAAAACCACACTGATGTTCTCAGCTGCCAAGACTACAGCATTGACCACAGATCTCTCAGGGTCTGGTGCACAAAGGTTCCGTTAGACTGGTGTGCTGAGTTAGGCTGATCTCAATTGTTGCTCTTAAATTCAAAATGTATACATCTGTGTTCCACACAGTTGGCTCGCTTGTAGGTGCGTACGGTCCTTAATCAAATGAACAGCAACAAGGGAAAGACTTTATAAATGCAGTTCTGCTGTTGCTACACTCTTCACTAAAATTTATGATGGTTAAACCTCTATTGAGCTAAGCACCTTTCTAGGGTTATGGTTAGGGTTATGGTTAGGGTTAGGATTAGGGTTATGGTTAGGGTTAGGGTTAGGAAGAACTCATAGTGGATTTGTCTTGCTTAAGATTGTCAAGAACCAGCTGGCTTAATGAACATACTGTACATGTTTGTAGTTTATTTGCCACAAACAAAGCTTATCTTTGTGCAACCAGCCTCTGAGCACAGTGTTGTATAAAGAACAGTGACAAGCAGCTTGGAGTGTTCAGGGACTTTGAGAGAAGGAGCGACACAAAGGAATTGTGGGTAGAAACGGCTGCTTTTCCAAGGCAACATGGAGGAGACCAGGGTGTGGCATTCAGTAGGACTGTGCTGCATCCATCAGATATGTAACACACTTGTTTTATAGGCCTTCAGTGCAGCTCTGTCTAACACTATTTACAGCTCATACAACACATACTGCTTCACTATCTGACATGTTTAAGGACATGATGTAACTCACTCAGTCAAAACCTGAAATCCTTCACACATTCACTTCTATCAGACACTATTCAGATCATGTGCAATGCATGATGGTAGCTGGTTACCAATCATCGCTTATGCCACGTTCATGTCATGTGTGTGTTGTTTTCTTCTTCTTCAGGTTTTAAAACATATGTAAGCTAGGTGGTTCAAAAGCGTGTTCAAAGTGACTGGCTGGAAGGTGCAAGCTGAAATGACTATCCTGACGAGAGTGGTCTCTTCCAGGATGACAATGCCCCCATCCATAGTGCACGAGGGGTCACTCAATGGTTTGATGAGCATGAAAATGATGTGAGCAGTCACCAGATTTCAACCCAGTTGAACACCTATGGCAGAATTTGGACCGATGTGTTAGACAGCGCTCTCCACCACCATCATCAAAACCAAATGAGGGAATATCTTTTGGAAGAATGGTGTTCATCCCTCCAGAAGAGTTCCAGAGACTTGTAGAATCAAGGTGCACTGAAGCTGTCCTGGTGGCACGTGGTGGCCCAACACCTTATACACTGTATATAGCTTGTGTATTTTTTTTAACCCTCACACGACCAATTCTGCAATCACACAGCTTTAAGGTGTCTCATAATGTGAACACTCAGTGTCACCTTCCACACATAACATGAATGTGGTCTTATTCACGTTTTATCCAGTATCTTATGCTGTGAAATAATTTAAGCCCCACTATACAGGCTTTTAAATACTAAAGATTGTTCTATAAAATGACGAGACAGACTAAATACAGTATCAGACTGTTTAGTAAACAGTGAATGATTTCAGACGCAACCAAGGTCTCCCAAATAAAAGCTTTCTCGCTTAGGGAACAAATGAGATTCCAGGAGTCTTTAGGAAAAACATTGGCAATACAGAACAAACTCACTCACCAGGAAGCAGTATCTAGCTACAAAAAGTTAAGCTGAGTTATTAGGAAAAGTCAGTTGGGTACAAAGTGTAAAAAGAGCAGGCTAGAGTGTAAACACACACACACACACACACTAAAGAGTATAGTCTAATGCTAAGAGTACAAACACAGAACTGCTCACAGTAATATGTACAACCATCACAACTGTCCAAAAACGCTCGTCACGATACTTCAACATCCTATCGCTATCTAACTTCATCTACACAGCTAAAGCAGACTTCTATTTTTTTTGAAATGCATATTATTGTAATCAGTATCATCTCTGTGGCAGTGCCGACTCCTCTTCCACTTCATACGTCTGTCATTGATGCTCTGACATCGCATCAATACCGCCACTCCATTAAAACTTCAACCCTTGTATTTTTATTCCTGTGGCAGCTAATTTGAACTCTACCAAGCTACAGGGAGAGGACAAAATAAAACATAGTAAAGACCTCAGTATGCTGCAAACGAAGCTGACAAGACTTTTTGTGAGTACAAACAACTGCGACACCATGAAGGCCTCCGACTAACTGGAAGGTTTGTTCCATATTTGTGTAAAACTACAAAGACGACCTAAAGACAGAGCTCCTGGGAGGGAGATCAGGGAGGCAGTGTGATGCAGTCAGAAGGAGGCATGACAGCAAGCTTTTCATTCTGCCTTCAAGTGTAGCCAATCAGAACAAGTATATATACTTGCCTTTAAAAACCTTAAACAGTCTAGTGTGTTTGAAGCATAATGAGGTCTTAACATCATCAAAAACGTGAAAGCCCCTGTCTAGGATTAGAGCATTCTAATATCTAAGAAGACACAGAATAATGCTACATGTAGGAGCTTTAAATAAGCACATCACAAAAGCAATATCTATTACAGAACTATTATACTAAATCTTTATGTCCCACTGTTGTATGTCAAAATTCATATTACAGGACTGTAAAAAACTGGACAAACTTTTAATAATTTCACTGATTCCGAACCAAAAACATTTCAGAAATAAATTGGTTTTACTGACTAATTTTAGATAACTGAGTTCACATGTTTATATTTAATAACATTATCATTGAATTATATAATATAATATCTTATCCCTAGTTTTGTACTGGTAATTAGAGGAGGAGTAATGAAGTTTTTGACCAAAGTGTTGCTATGGAGAAATCTGAATGTTTTTTTTAGGACTAAAGGAAACACATAATGTATTTGGTGAGAAAAACTAACAAGAAAATTCCACAGACTTTAATTTGTTGTCTTTATCAATTTCTTCTTGAGGCTTACAAAATGCTTGGGAGTTGATAGCTGTCTGGCGCAGAGCTATTTTTATACATATCCCAGTCTTCCCAGTAGAATTTCTCACTACATGTAAATTCAAAGTGGCCACTGTGGGAGAAAGGATCAATTTGGAGTTGTTCCAAAAAAACATGGCACCTCAAAATTAAGACATAAATAACCAAACAATATAAGCTAGTATATTACTTTCTTCAACAAAAGTCACATTTCACATATTTTCTGCCTTGTCCATGAGCCTCATCACAGCCTGATTCTTCCAAACAAAGTGCTGTGGTTTTCTCTTTTTCAAATACTTCACCACTGAAGAAGAAGATCCCTTTCAAATGAGTTGAGAAAGAAGAGCACACACTGCATTTTTAAGCTTAAACTGCAGAGGAACTGATTTAGCTAGCATCATTTTTTTTTTTTGCTACATCAAGTGTGGTGAGTCCTTGTTTATGATTCATATTTGGTGCTACAGTGAAGACCCTGAACTGTGAGTGTTACAGGGCTGAACTTTTACCAGGAGGAGTCTGGTAGATTAATGACTGTTCTCACTACAGTTGTTTTACCATCACCACTTTGGAAAACCAAGCTTCTCCAGGCTTCCTTCATTAGTGTCATTAAAGGCTAGTTGAAAAAACATTTCATATTAGGCTATTTACACTATAAAAAGTCACAGGTTGTAAGTAGACAGAAAAATTTTGACGCCTTAATTTTCCCCCACTGCAAAAAGATCCCAATCTGAATAAGGCAACTTTGTACATTAAGATAGACAATAAGAGGAGGGTTGAGATGGAGTAGCATGTAGCGACTAATGATGTAACTGTCACATGATGTAAACAGCAGTTACCTGTCGTAACTTTGGTTCTATGAGTGTGTACCTTTGTCTACTAGTGGATAACTAACTAATAGTAAAAACGTATCAGAGGACAAAGCAGGTACCAAATGTAATGAAGCCTGTTGTCACTGATCACTGATTGTTAATAGATAACACTCATAATAATAGAGTCAACTGAAAACGGAATAAAATGTCACATTTTGTAGGAATAAGGGAAACTTATGACATTAGTTGATATTAGTATTGTTACATGCAGTAACTCCAGTTGTATGTGCCTCACCCTCAGTTTAACATGTTACTTTTCTTATCAGTAAGTGGCTACTGTAATGTCAGATTATTACATTATCTGCATTTTATCACATTTCACAAGTGATAACATAATCAGTGGCTACAAGACTTTGAATAGAAATCTATTCAAAGTAGAAATCTATTAGGAATATTGTCAAATGTTCTTCATTTACTCTGGTTTTTTTTTTTTGTTTTTTTTTTGTTTTCTTATTTCCATCATTGTGCATCAACAAACAAACCAATGTGATGTGATGTGTCAAAGCGGGAAAACTGAGAACTGGTGCATTCCAGTTAAAGTCAGGAAATTCCTGATTACACTTCACATCTTCAACTCATATTAAAAACCACCATGAAAAAAAAACACACTGGGCATGTGTCAAGGTTCTCACTGGTGCGATCGGTAGCTCTGCCCAGGGACTCAGATATTCTCCAAAAGCTTCCTTATCCTCCTTCTGATTCACTGGACGTTCAGCTCCCTAAACATGTTCCACAATGTACAGTAAAAACAAAATTCACTTACATACAAGAAGCCAATCTGTTGCCTTTTTTGTTTGCCAGTATTCCACCTTCGCTGTGTGAGGAGCTCAGCAAAAGGCTACAACTGAAGCTCCAGCTCACAGAGGAGAACTCACACACTGAAGGCTGCTAACTGTAAACAGACGCTGTTAGTTTTGTTTAAACTACTATATACACATACATTTGGCAAGGTTCAATACACTGCCATGTTTACAGCAGAGGATAAAAAAATGGTGTTCACATTCAGCGTAGAAGAACAATTCCCAGCTTCTACAGCACAGAGCTGCAGGAGCTGCAGGATCAACAAGGACATGCTACACAACAGACAGTCTATCCTGTAGCATGGTGTGTGTGTGTGTGTGTGTGTGTGTGTGTGTATGTGTGTGTGTTTGTTTATGTGTGTGTGTGTGTATGTGTGTGTGTGTGTGTGTTACACAGCATTCTCTGCAGTGGGAGGTTCAGCACTGGGTGGCTCCAGGAGAGTCTGTTGGACTGCAGAGGCAAACAAACAAACAGATGATGGTTGATACACAGATCATCTCTACTAACAGACGGTCATTTAGAAAGCAGTTAGAGTAAAGATAATCATTTCAAGTTTCACCAATTTTCACCAAAAATATACAGATTCTCTCAGACAGATCAGAATGTTCCTACACTAGTAGAAGGTGAAGAGAAAACACTGACGCACTGCTGATTGTGCTCAGCTAGTGAAGAAACAGACATTACTGAATATCTGTACTGCAAAGGATGCTTTGTTTTTATATGTATATATGATTCACATTAGATTCTACTTTTGCAGTCCATTAATCTAAATTTCATATTTTACTTTTTTTTTTTTTAAATAAATGCAAATACATTTCCAGTTTATAAAAACTAAATCAAATAAGGCTTAGCAGGCGTGAAGCTCTGGGTTTTTACTTGAGGACAGGATTTGTGTGACCTGGAAAGAGGTTTAATATTATACTTAAAGTCCAACTCCACTCAAAATGTTATTTTTCTTCTTGTTCCTTGAGTTGGATGTTTGAGCTTCACTGTGCAGAATTATAAATGTAACAGAGTTTGTTTTCACATTCATCTGCTGAAAAAGTGGAAAGTTTCTCTGTGCTCATTAAAAATGTGATTTTAAGGGGCGGGGCCTATGAGCGTGATTTGTGACATCACAAACAGTTGAAATCGTGGTCCGGTATTCAGTTTACACAAGTGTGATGTGGAAGCTTGAAGACTCTAGTGAGATACACTGAGAATGGACTTCACAGTGAATTAGGAGACATCTTGTGTCCAGCAGTTTAACTTTCAAAGTAAAATATATTTACATATTCATAGATTCTGGAATTTTTAATGAGGGAGAAGGAGTAGATGCCATTTGAAGGATTTTAACATGGTAATTATACTTTTTTGTTCCAAGCAGAGTATTTTTATATGTCATAATACATGTCTGGAGGGGATCTTTAATCATTTGTTCTTGTTTTTATTAATCCCCCAACTTTATGGAAGTGCACTACTACTGCACAGTGGTAATAGATGAGACTAGAAAAGAGATGTGAGCAGATGTGAGCAGAGTGCAGCAGAGTGGAGTTTACCTTGGGGTTCTGTAGCCACCACAGCCTCAGGGTTCTCAGCTTTCACCATGTCAGCGTTCAGACTCTCTGTCAACACAGGAACAGACTTAGTGAGCATCAACAGATACATTTGTCAGTGGTCCACTTCCTCTGCTATCAGCCAATAATCATTAGCTTCTTTTGTTTTTTTGGAATGTTTTCATTATCCAGAGAGGTTTAAGAGAAGCATGTAACACCAGAAACAGATTCATATCTCATGTTCTGTTGTGGTTTTGTTGCTCATGGTTTTATTAACAGGCCCTATTTGCTGCTTCTGTTATAGGGCGTACAGTAGTAGTTGGATAATTCCTTCTTACTTTAAACTGCATGAATGCTACTAACTCTGAAGCTGGAAGCTTCTATAATAGAAATAATAATATAGTGCACTTTTTATATAGCATGTTCTTAACAGTTTGTAAAAAAGATATCTGCTTGATTTGACTCATTTAGATGACTGAAGGTTCATTTAAGCTTCAGACAAACTTGAATACATTTTTGCACTGAAGGAGGACTGTAAATTTTGTCCTCCATCACTTACATTCTCCATCACTCTTCTAATGGTCAGTATGAACAGGAGGAATGATTACAGCAAGAAAAACAGGTTTCACTGTTCATTTGGGCTCCTGACTGTTGTTTTAAGACATACTTGAAAAATTGTGAACCCGTCCTTTAAACTTACATAAAGGCTTGTAAACAGCATGGTTTCAGTATTGTCAGTTATAGCTGGCAGCAGTAGTCACACATTGAGGGACTGACTCCTCTAAAACACATGACTTACGTTGCATACCGAAGCACAGCTTCTTCTTCTGGTAGGAGATATAGCTGCTGATTGCACCCACCAGCGCCATGGCAACAGCACTAACAATCCCTGCAATGGTTCCCACCTCTGCTGTGGTCTCTGGAAACACACACACACAGATATACTGTAAGCTCAGGCAGCCTGACAAACACGTATTTATGAACACACACTACAGACAGACACACAACACCCACCATTGTTGTCATCATATTGATTAATCAGATCACTGTCACCACTGGGACGTCCACCTGTGGAACACAGAATAACAGCCATGGTCACAGCTGTCTGGACTGTTGCTCTCTGTACTGACAGGGTTATACAGACCAGACATTACCTTTGCCTTTGTCAGGTTTGTAGGTGTCGTCTTTCCCAACGTCAATCAGATCACTGTCAGAAAATCCACCTGAGAATCGTGACAGAGATGATCACCTCACTGAAGATAAAGAGTGAAACCACTGAATAGTAAACTGTAACTTAAAGGTGCAGGAAAAACAAAATCCTGAATTTGAGCTTGTTTTGTCATTCATGAGGTTGCTTTAAAACACACAGCACAGACACATACACATGCAAAATTGAAACAGATGGATGAATGAAATAGACAAACATGACACGTGTGTGTGTGTGAGACTCTTAAGACCTCTTCAAACAAGGAATATGAAGGGTTAGGGTTAGGGTTAGGGCCAGGGTTAGGGTTAGGCAGTTGGGGTTAGGGTTAGGGCCAGGGTTAGGGTTAGGGTTAGGGTTAGGGCCAGGGTTAGGGTTAGGCAGTTGGGGTTAGGGTTCGGGCCAGGGTTAGGGTTAGGGTTAGGGTTAGGGTTAGGGCCAGGGTTAGGGTTAGGCAGTTGGGGTTAGGGTTCGGGCCAGGGTTAGGGTTAGGCAGTTAGGGTTAGGGTTAGGGTTAGGGTTAGGGTTAGGGTTAGGCAGTTGGGGTTAGGGTTAGGGTTAGGGTTAGGGTTAGGCAGTTGGGGTTAGAGTGCGAGGAGCGCTCTCCATCACTCCTCACAGTGAATCCACTGATACATTCTCACATCACTTTCATCATTTAACGTTATTAGAGCAAATTATGCTGCCAGTCCCACATACACAAGTATTAAATAAGTTAAGTTGATACTCTCATTTAATTCCTATTTGCTCACAAGATGTACTGTATGTAAAGCATAGTTGGCATGAATGAAAGTTGATAACATAGAGAGGGTGGGCTGCTCTGATTATATTACTGTGCTTGTCAAATAGTTTTTACAGACTGATCTGAGAAGATTGATTTCCTCAAAGCCTCAAAGTTGGCTCTGTCACAGTGTTTCCTGCTTTATTAAACCAATTTTGTAAAGTGATGATGATAAAGATATAAAATTTATCAGTGATGTTAAAGGTGAAAAAAGATGCACATTTCTCAACCCTGCTATACCTGTATTTTCTGATTTTCTTATTATTTTGCTTTGTTCAGGACACTTCTGGGTGTCATCCTTTGGGCAGTGGGTGTGTAGCCAGCAGCCAATAACAGCACGCAGGAGGTGTGAGGTCGGGACTTGCAGCGTAGCGACCAGGTTACATCGCTGTCTCTCTCCTCTGCTCCGCTCTGCTCTCTGTCTCTGTATCATGGACGTATAAAGAGCAGCAGGTCTGTGTGTCTGCTTGACTGAGCTACACACACGCAGAGCAGAGAGGCTACAGCTGACAGGATGAAGCTCTGTATGCACATGTGGGTGGTGCAGGGTGTGGGTGTGTTTATTTGTACTTTAGAACATAACCGCCGTGAAACAATCAGAAATTTTATTTATCTGATTAACGGCTTTGTTCTCACCACCGCCGCTCGTTCTCTTCATTCACTCTCTAGCTCGCTTGATCTCTCTCTCTGTCTCTCTCGAAGTCTAACTTTACTTTAAACGAAGAGAAATGTCCTCCCCTCATCCCAGTAATGTCTTTGTACTCCCTCGTGCTACAATGCAACATGTAATGTAAACATAGTCTCTTCCTCTTTGTTTCATCTGATTTTGCAGGGAATCTGACATTTAGAATAACTGCATAGAAACAGCCAATCTTCTCACTGATGGTCTTGTTTCATTATGTAGGTCATATAGAGGCATCAGATGCATAATGAGACTGTTTCATAACCAGTTCAAAGTTCCTTGTAGTTGCTTTAAATTGCTATTTGGTGTTTAGTGTAACTGTGTTTAGTGCACCTGTATATCATCATGTTTCTAAATTAAGTTTTCTGTACCTTTAACATTTAAACTGGTTTGTCTACAATCAATAATTTATACTCACTATATATGACAATATATTTAAAGGTTGGATCAGTCATACAGCTTATTATATGATGAATCAGAGTAAATATAATTATTAATAAAAAATATATTTTGTTTATACAAGATCACCTACCTACAAATAAGGGATTATCAAACAGAAAAATGGGTGAAATATGCATTTTAGGATTTTAGAAACCTTCTTTTCAGCAGTTACAAGCTATGCAAAACTAACACAGGAAGCAGAGGACAGTGATAGACTGTCAGTTGGAGGAGGGGGGGAAGGGGGGTGTCTGGGGGCAGCAGATGGAAACAATGAGCTCCCTCTCATGAAGAGAAAAGACTTGGAGGGATGTTCTTCAAATTTCTTGTGTCGCTGCAGAACAGAGGACTTATTGAATCAGACTGTGTGTTTGGAGATCATGAAACTGTCTTTCCATTAAGTAAAAAGAAGGATGAACTATTTTGGGGGGCGACAGTCCAGATGGAGACGCTACAAAATGTGAAATTCACTGGAATGTGACAGCATCTCAGGAGAATCTCACATCTTACATCTGCAACCTGATGGGAAAAGTCCATCATTCAGATGTTTTGTTTGTTAACGTTTTTCCTCATATTTCTCTGCGCTCTTCAGTTACGGAACAAGTTTTTCTTCAGTTAGGTTTGAGCTCATTTGAGCCCGTAAAACAATCTCAGACTGTAAATCCTCTGATCCGTTACCCTCTTTAAACATTACACAAGTTATTTTATTGGACAGACAGCTGACCTGTGGTTCAATTTTTCTTTTTATATATTATTTAAAATGTGTAATTTTGTTTTGGATCATTTTATAATCCAAATATATATAATGACAGGAGAGTGTCATATCTAACATTTTTTTATTCTTTGATTTTGCTATGAAGTGAAAATACCGTCTACCTCTAACTACCTCAGCACAATGGTCCAATAATCCACTATTTGTCACAATCCTGTCACTGTCCTGTCATTTCTGTCTTTGGTGCGTTGTTCTTGTGGTCCCTGGCCTCCTGCGCTCTTTCACCAGCCTGCTTCTCCCTCCACACCTGCCCTGCTCCTAGTGTTTCCCCCAGCCAATCAGCTCCTTGCCTGTTCTCCTGTGTAGTCACCTGTCCCCTATTCCCTCATTAGTTCAGTTTGTATTTATGTATTTACTGCATTTGGGTCCACCTGCTCTGCTCCTTGTAGCATTTGGTCACTTTCTCTGTGAGAGTAAGATGTTCAGATTGATTTCACTCTCATGTCTGTATGTTCAGTATGAAGGTGGACGTGGTTAGCCTAGCTTAGCATGAAGACTGGAAGCAGTGGAAAACAGCTAGCCTGGCTCTGTCCAAAGTTGAAAAATACATGTACCAACACCTCTAAAGTGCTCTGATTAATGTGTTGTTTCATCTGTACACAAACAGAAATGTAAAAATGACAGTTTGTGGTATTAGGGAGTAGTGACTTCCCAGAATGCTGCACAGAAATGCAAGGCAGATGGATACTAGAACTGTTGTTTGTCAAGAAATAGTTCACTCTTAGAAAGCAAGCTAATTAGTTTCCCAAAATATTGAATTAGTCCTTTTAAAATGATGAGAATAAATTGTGGGACAGATTTTTACAAATTGTGGTGCAACATGTTAATCCTGCTGGTATTTTTTTACTCTAAATGTGAGGATGAAATGTTTCTGATTACACTTTCTAATAATGTATGATTAAATCTGAGCAAGAAGTAAAACATTGTGTCAATAATCCCCAGTGACTGCACTGCTAAACAAGACAAGTCTGCCTGTGGTTCCATTTTGGAGAAAAATACACCCTAGAAATAGTTTTTAATCTGAAAATATGTTTAGTACTTTTTAAAGGATGTATGTGAGAGAGGTGCAGAGCTTGAATGGCAACGGAGTGATGGAGGCAGCATGTAAAATGAACAAGAGAGGGAAAAAGAAAGAGTGCTCAGTGCAGATGAGTCTATAGATGTAGTGTGCAGTATACAGTACTTCTAATGGAGAGAGGTATCATACGAGCACTGGTACCAAACAAAATTTTAAAGGAGACATATTCTGCTTTTTGTGGTTTTCGGTTATTTATCGACTGTTATGATGCCGGATGTCAAACATGATCACTTCGCTTACGTTTTTTTCCAACTTGACAATGAGCTGACATCGGCTCGTTGCGCATGCCCATAAACAGCCATCTGTTCCATAGCCCTTGTTGCTAAGGTTGTTGCTAAGGTTTTTCCATGTGTTGTTTGCGTTGTCCACACTCATATTTCGGATCTGACTGTGGCTCCAATATGTAGAGAATCGTCACCTTCTCAAAGTTGACGATTCAAGTAAAGAGCAAGAAGAAGTAGTGAAATCTTGCTACTGTAGTTTGTTTCATGGTTTGTTCCCAAGCTGCTATGCAGCTTCCAGGAGCTAACCAATCAGAACAGACTGGGCTCATCAGGAAGAAGGTTTTAAAGAGACAGGAGCTAAAATGGGCTGTTTCAGACAGAGGCTGAACTGAGGGGCTGCGTTAAGGGCCAATATAAGATAAATAAGGAGTTTGTAACTGTAAATCATGCAAAGATATTTCAGTAGAGCCACAGAATATAAATATATACCTGGGAATGTGCAGAATATGTCCCCTATAAAATAACCATTTATATATACTCTATGCCACCATTAAATCATAAATCATGACATACTATTTATCAAAGCCACTATGTGTAGAACTTATGTAATTAGAGCATTTAATTTTTAGATTATCTGGATATTTTTGATCTGCACTGCGGTATTTAAATTCTACCACTAGGGGGCACCAAATTCAGAAATGTTTAAATCCTACACATTGTGGCTTTAATCCCACATGTTTGTATTCATTAAGTCATTGGATTTAATAGATACTGGTGATTTAAAGTGTTACCAAACTATAAGCTTCAAATGCTAAACCTATGGAAGACACTCCCACCCACCTCCCTGCCCCTTGTTCTTATCCTTGCCACCAATGTCATTGTTGGGGTCCAAGGCATCAGCCAGGTCAAACTCATCAGCAGCTGTAAGGGTCAAAAGATCAGTGACACATGTTACAGCAAAATAAAGGCAAAAGCAGGAGTAAAACTACTTCTACTGTAAACTGAAAATAACAACTGAAAAACCTAACCACACTACAAATCAACCAATTTCATCAAAAGTCAAAATGTGATTGCACTGTGAAATGTTTTCATGTGATTGTCTTTATCTATTTTACTGCACAGGACTGTGTGGACATTTGTGCCCACATATACTGGATATTTTATATACTCTTTTATCAGTAAAGAGCTGGTACTTAACAGAGCTGTGAGCTGTACCCATACACTAATAGCTCATATGGTAAATTCAGTATAATGTACATTTCCATAACATGTACTCCATCAGTACAACAACAGAGTCATGTCATACTCACCACTCTGCTGCTCTGTTTCTCTTTATAATACCTGTTTACCATCACTTATGAATTCCCATTGCTTCTGCTTTGCTGATTTTTCAGTCGTTAAGCTACCGTCAATAAAAGTGCACACTCCCCGCAGATATTTCACATTAAAAGCCTACCAGGAAATGTCTTATTTCCATTAGAACCACTGCATCTGTGCAGTAAGTGTTGAGTGTCATGTCAGACGCATTTTTCAGTTGTCTGTCTCTGGCCTATCTGATGGAACAGCTTCTATTTTAATCAATACAGGTGTCTACATGAGCTGTGGAACAACTTGCTGGAGCTAAACAACTAATAATAAAAACGGCTAAGTGGAACTGACTGAGCTT
Source organism: Thunnus maccoyii (assembly GCF_910596095.1). Classification (NCBI taxonomy): domain Eukaryota; kingdom Metazoa; phylum Chordata; class Actinopteri; order Scombriformes; family Scombridae; genus Thunnus; species Thunnus maccoyii. The sequence goes on along the minus strand of NC_056554.1, from coordinate 814,071 downwards.
AATTAGTGAGTGAGAACCATGACCCAACCCTGGTATCAATATTTGGGAGTTTAACTAAATCCAATATCAATATATTGGCCAATAGTAATTTTCTTTTTTTTACATATACACATAACATAAACAAACAATCTTCATATGTATCACTTGAATTAGTTTTTTTTAAAGAACTGTGACTAAGACACATACGAAGGTGGACATTTTACAATGTAAAAATCAACATGTCAGCATTCGTCTGGTGGACAAACTATATAATGAAGACACGTTTGTCAGTGACCTCAAACATACTGTTTGGCATTTCTGTACTGCAATTTCTTGTTATATATGCACTGATACCAGTAAACCCTAACCCTAACCCTACCCCCTAACCCTAACCCTAACCCTAACCCTACCCCTAACCCTAACCCTAACCCTAACCCTACCCCCTAACCCTAACCATAACCCTAACCCTACCCCCTAACCCTAACCCTACCCCTAACCCTAACCCTAACCCTACCCCCTAACCCTAACCATAACCCTAACCCTAACCCTAACCTAACCCAATAAATCTTTGATAAGCCAATATCGGTTGATATATCAGCCTACCTCTGCATTAAGACAAATAAAAATTGTGACCTGATAATAAAGACAGAGAAGAAGACAGAGGATCAGTTATTACAACTCAACTCAAATGGCCGACTGACTGACTGACATTGCCATCCATAAGTACTCTTAGCATAGTGGTGAGTATGACATGAATAAGTGCTGATCATGAATGTAGTAAGACTACAGATAAACAAAACAGCAAATTAAAAAAAGAAGCAGAAATGGGAGATTAGAAATAAAGGGGGGGGGGTTGCATTTTCTCACCTGGCTTTGGTTTGGGCTTGACTGGGGCCTTGGTGCCTGTGGGGAGCTTAGGCACAACCTTGGGTGGAGCTTTGGTGGTGGTGGTGGTGGTGGGGCCATCATCTTTAAAGAAGTCTTCAAGATCAAGCTCTGCAGAGAACATTGAGTACAGTCATTATTATAATCATCCACTGACATCAGCAACATTTTTACAGGTTACCTCATAGTGCATTTTTACCAAATTCAAATTAAACTCTTTTTTTCTTCATTACTGTTTCCTGTTGGTTTCCTGTGTCATTAAGCCGTGCACCAACAACAGCAAACATCAGATTCATTTATTAGACAATGAACTTAACTCCAGCCCGTCACTGTCCCTACTTAAACTCATGTTGTATTACATGATATTATAGAATTAAATATTCATCATGTCAGTAGCTGCTGTGTAGGTCTTACCTCGTCCTGGTCCACCTGCTGGTGCTGCTGGCTTTGGGGAGGGGGTCACTGCTGTGAGGGTGAGAGATGAATTATTGTCAAGTTTTAGCTCCTTAACTAAATATCATATATACTTCACATTTCTAAATGCATGCTTCACATTTCTAGGTTTTTAGATGTATTTTCTTAATGTTCAGCTACTTATAAATAAACATGTCCTGACAGCGCTGATGGAGTTCAAAATCAAACAATTCCACCGTATAAACCTGAATCTGTGAGTAACAGCTGATCTGTGTAGATGTTATGCGGATCACAGAACTACTGTCAGATCCTGACCGATTCAGCGTAATGAAATTGCCACTGCTGTGCCGCGTACATAAATACACACAACCTCTTCCTCAGTTTAGAGACGCACTTATGGTTTCAGCTGCTGTGTGATGCTGCAGCCAGCTGTGACACACAGCCAGTTGTGACACAGATCCAGCTTTGGGCAACAAACAGAACATCAGTATTGATGTTTCTGTGAAATCCCGGATACGTTCGGTGACACCTGAATAACATTGTTGTAAGATTCAGACATTAATCTAACATGTTTCAGACCTGCCTGAGTCACATTAATAGCTGTAGTCTATTTTGATGGATAATTCAGTAGATTATGTTATAGATGCAAAATACTAGAGAAGCAAAGTACATGAAAGTTGGTTTGTGATTTATGTGCACACCTCTGCTAATTAAAGATGGAATTTGAGGCTTTTGTATTCTCTGCAGTTTTCATTATGGACCAATGTCTGTGCTGAAACAGCTCTGTTCACTCAAACAGATGCAAAACAAGGGCAAATTGCATTCAGCTGTAAAACTTTATGGGTGTGTTTGCGCCAAATCTTTTGTGAATAAGACCTTAAAGCAGGGCAGATTGCAGGTGCAAATGCTGCGCAATTCACGGTGCTATTAGCGGGCACAATCCATTCTTTGTGGATCTGGCCCTAAATGTATTGTTTTTGGCTAAAACCATGCACTAAAGCAGGAGAAGCAGGTACACCTCTCAGTCAAGGGCAGCTGTAGAGAGCATGTCACTGAGGCTAAACCTCTAGAGGTCACCCTTGATGGGCAACTATCATGGCAGAATCACATAGACAAAATAATTGGAAAAATGGGGAAAAGAGTATCTATTTTAAGAAGATGCTCCTCTTTCCTTACACCAAGTACCACCTTGTAGGTTATACAAGCCTTGGTATTGTCTCATCTTGACTACTGCTCAGCAATCTGGTCAGGTGCAGCAAATAAAGAGCTGTACAAGCTTCAGTTAGTGCAGAATAGAGCAGCACATCTTGAATGAGAGAAAATATAGACCGAATGCATGCTGATCTTGCCTGGCTGACAGTGGAAGACAGATTAATATGTATGTATATATGTATGTATGTGTAAATAAGTGTGTGTGTGTATATGTGTGTGTGTATGCACATACAGTATATATGTATAAATATATGGAGAGATGCATAGAGAGAGAGTTTTACATGGTTTTTCAATGTTTAGACTGTTTTAATTGGGGTGGGGGGGGCAGGGTTAGTGCTGTAATTGCATTTATGTATGCATGTATGTGAAAGCATGTGTATAAATGTATGTTCTTAGCTTGGACCCGGGGAAGAGAAGCTGTTGACTTGGTAACAACTAATGGGGATCCAAATTAACAATAAACTCCAAATGAGTTCAGTTTGCGGAGGAAGTTTTGTCTTTGATGGCACTTTTTTATTAGAATCTTGAAATGATAGTTTGTTGAAAAAAAAGAGATTTAGTTCTTGTAATTATGAGATAATGTTCTTGAAATTATAATACAAATCTTTTAATAATGAACTTTTCTGGATGCAAATTGAGAGCTTGGCATGTAAAGGAAGAAGTTTCCTCAATCTGTCCAGCGCTGTAGCTGCTGTACCTCTGAAGACTGAGGTAGTGTCCTTTCCTTATTTGTTCAGGGAATTTACATTCTACAATTTAAAAAAGGTAACGCCAGCATTTTTTTTTAGGATTATTTCTTTTAGGTAATCACAAAAATAAAGGATTCTGTATTTTTCCATCAGAATGTGATTCTGGCAGCAACACATGGGCATATTATGCCTTTATTATAGCAACAGTAGAGATGACAGGGAGAGAGAGAGAGATAGGGGGCAACATGCAACTAAGGAAAGTCCAGCAAACACATGGAAAAAAATGCAAACTACACACATCAAGGACCTCCACGTTTAAACAGTTGAGTGGTGTTCCATTGTACTTACATGATTTACTGTCATCTTTATCACCATCCAGAGCATCCGCCAGGTCGAAGTCCTGAGACAGGACTAAATTCCAGACAGGACAGACAGAGGAAGCAGGCGTTACATTGAATCTGACACCTTCAACACAAACTGTCTTTAAGTCTTTGATTAAAACTTGATTCATTTAGTAGAGATATGACCATTCAGTAATCAGCATTTCAGGCCCTGCTGGTCTTACACAGACACAAAAACCCCTGGGCCCCGGGGCCACACTGTGCCAAGAGAGAGCTAATCCTCTCTGTTTGTTCTCTGCACTCCAGGCCACAGATCATTTACCAGGACTGACACAAAAGCAGAGACAAACAAAAACTGGAGAACCTCATTGGCTGCCACAGATAAACACATGGTGAGTGTGTGTGTGTGTGTGTGTGTGTGTGTGTGTGTGTGTGGTCGATTGTTGACTATATGAATGTTTGAGCATGCAGAGGAAACCTTCACATTCCGATTACATGTCTACTCTCACCTCTGTCTACAAAGCACTATACACAGTTTTATTTACAGAATATATAATAATACAAATCATTATAATTAAATAAAGTTCAATTTAAAATCACACGGTGTGAATGAAACAAGGAAAAACCAAACACAAACAAATTTAGAAAATTAAAGGGTAAACAATAAAAGTCATACATCGTTATACATTTATATATGTCACTTTTTCTAATAATAACTTTTGGTTGAAGTTGGTTTCCTGCACATAAACTACTGAACATGTATGTATGTACTGTATTACCTATAGCTTTCTAATTATTATTTATTGTAAAGTTATTACTTCTTATTGTTTAACTATCTAATTCTGATTTATGATGTGTTTTTACTGATTTCTTCCTTTATTCTGACTCTAATCTTTTGTGTCTCTTTTTGTATTCTGTTTCTTGTATTGCTGTAACACCTCATTTCCCCTCTGGAGATCAATAAAGTCTAATCTTATAACTCCAGTCTTCTTGCATTGGTTTCCTGTTCATGCCAGGCCAGATTAAAAGATGGGTTCATAAACAACAGTCAGGAGTCACGATGAACATTGAACCATGTTTTTCTTGCTGTAATCATTCCTCCTGTTCATACTGACCATTAGAAGATCCCTTCATAATGACCTTACAATGGAAGTGATGGAGGACAAAATCCACAGTCCTCCTTCTGTGTAAAAATGTATTTAAAAGTTTATCTGAATATGAAGCTTCAGCGTCCAAATGAGTCAAATCAAGTAGATATCTTTCAATCCAAGTTACAGTCTTTTAGTGCCAAAGTCCCTCTTTTTCTTACTATACTTCCACCACAGCTCAACAGGGAAACACTGTCCGAGGAAACACAAAGAGGGAATTTGATGCTAAAAAGACTGTAACTGTGTCAGATATCCACTTGATATGACTAACTCAGACTGCTGAAGCTGAATATAAGCTTCACATCAACTTTTAAATGAGTGTGTGGACACACACACACACACACACACACACTCCATCACTTAGAAAACCTCTTTCACTGTTCATATGGACACCTGACTGTTATTTTAAGACATGCTTGAAAAATTGTGAACCTGTCCTTTAATGTTAGTGTCTATCCTTTAAGGATATTTTGTCGTTGTTGCCTTCATTCAGTGTCTGACAGTACAGACAGACAAGAAACTTTTGGGTGGGGGGGGGGGGTCCCCAGCACGAATTGAACAATATGAGATTGGAGTTGGTGTGTAATTACATGATACTGTATGAGCCTGAAGGCATCAGTATGCATCAGTATGCTTGTTAGATCTTCTAACAGCATCTGAAACCTCTTTTCTGATGGCAGAATTGGTGGTGATGGTGGTGGTGGTGGTGGGGGGGGGGGACGACGACTCATAGTGAAACCACTATAAGGTTTCACTATGAGTCATTTTGCAAACCAAATATAGCCTATTTCAGTTTTAAATAATTGTTACAGTAATGTGGCAATACACCAACAGAGGCAGTGAAGAAGGCTACTAGCAAGTAAACCTGAAAAACTCAGGATTAACATGTAAAATATTGACTGGATTTGTTCCACCAAACTTAAAAGTCTATGTTCCATCAATTTCTTGAGGATGCCTCCTCATTATTCAAAGAACTGAGGCAAAATCCTATGAGAATAAATCCTAGTGTAACTCATCTGTCTGGAATAAACTCCCAGCTGCCATTAGTGAAGCTCTACAATCCTTCAATCTAGATTTACACATAATCCTCTGATGTGAATGTAAGTCAGGCTTAGCTAGGTTTAGTTTCAGTGTGCTCTTAGTTACAGTAAGCTCCATTTTTGTTCCTTAAAGGATGGAGCAGCGTGCGGCATTCAGGGACCTCTGTTATAGCTATTTTTACCATGGATCCTGTTACGAGATCATCCAACACATGCCAGAGATCACCTCTCCTGTCTCATTTTAAATGTTCAAATGACAATTTGGACCTGACTGTCTGCTAGTCCTTGTTGACAAAAATCACTCAAGTCCTTGTTCAAAGTTTGCTGTGGTGGAAGTGATTTAATAGCATTCCGGAAATGCGGTGAGCTTACTGACACAGAACTGATCTGATACAATAGACTGACCCAGAGCAGAAGGGATGGAAACACTTTATACCGTAAGATCAAACAATTGGTAACCAAAAGGTAGGGAGGTAGGGTAAGGGTTAGGGTTAGGGTTGCATACAGGATCAAGGCAGCATAGTAAGGGGGGCGGGGGGGACTCTCAGGTAGGTGAAATCAAGGGGGCAAGAACAGGGGGGGGAGTGCTGCATTCAGACAGGATCAAATAGGTCAAATCATCAGGGGTCAAAGGCAGGAAAGACACAGTTGGCATCTTGTTGATGATGAAGGGGTTGTTCCCACACATCACTTGATTATCAAGTCTCTACCCAAATGTGTATTTTATTCTTCATCCTCCATGCTGCCCCACCCACCTACAGCCCAGAGATGATGGGATGCCTTCACCTTAACCACACCAACCTTTACCTCACCCTAGAGCTGCAATTATTCTATTCATCATTTAGTTGCCAACTATTAAATTAATCACCAACTACTTTGATAATTGATTAATCATCATTAGTCATTTTTTTATGAAAAAAAAAAAAATTCTCCAGCTTCTTCAGTGTGAATATTTTCTGGTTTCTTTAGTCTTCTATGACAGTAAACTGAATATCTTTGGGTTGTGGACAAAACAAAACATTTAAGGACATCATCTTGGACACCGATGAACATTTTTCACAATTTTCTGACATTTTATGGACCAATCAACCAATTGGTTCATCGAGAAAATAATCGACAGATTAATCGATGATGAAAGTAATCATTAGTTGCAGCCTTACCTCACCCCAACTAACTGTAAATGTAACCATTTTCAATGTTTTACTAAAACTATCTAAACATAGGTATTTTCAATCTTAGGCGTAAGCCCAACCTCCAGGTTTGGCTCCTGCTCATAACCCTGCTTATAATACATTCACATCATTTGCATCACATGTACATAATCTGCATCACATTGCATTTAATAGCAGACTGCTGGCTGACATCATTTTTTTTCAATCTATGACTGCAGCTTTTTAGTCGTTCCATCATTTCAACACATGGATCATCGTGCACTTCTGAAAGAGAGAAATAATAAAAAATAGAACGCTTGTCTGGATGGTGTAATGTCAGGTGGAGACCACGGACGTCTGAGGACAGGTGATGCAGTATCACCTCAACTTCATATTCATCATCAGTGTGTGTGACGTTATCATTTTCAGCATGGCATGTGTAATAGTGATCCAGACAGATAGGTTACTGTGGGTGGTGCCATGCACATCACTGATCTATAATACCTATGATATCTAAAATAACCTGCTGTGACTACCTCCACAGACATGATGTAATAATCTGTTACTGAATCTATTACAGCTGCTAGTATCTGTTAGAACTGCATCAGTACTAATACCTAGATAGAGTACATGGAGCCATGCTGTAATAACTGATCAAATACAGGACACATGGATATATATCAATTTACTGAAAGAAAGGATGATTCATCAGTGGGTGTGTCTCTTTAACGGTGTGCCTGTGGGCCGGTGGGCCGGTGGACCGTTACTCGGCCTTGAATCAAAGTGCGGCACAAAAGGCAGAACATGTGGACTTGCTGAGGTGAGCAGGACAAAGCCTTAACTTACCTTCCAGCGGGAGCAGCAGCGCCAGCAGAGCACACACAAACCACAGAGAGCGTTCAGCCATGACTCCGGTGTTCACACACACAAACACAGTGTCCGAAGCGAGAATACAGCGGTTAATAAATGGCCCGTCACCGTTAGAAGAAGCGTCTGCAGCCTGCCGTTCACCCCGTCTGTCTGTTGGAAAACCGCAGTCTAGGCGTTCACTATGGCACTCGGTGACACTCCCACACACACACATATACACTTCCTGCCGCACCTTTCAAAATAAATCCATCTACTCGCTAGCGAGCTGTTGTCTCCAAACATAAAAGTGAAGAGTTAGCAGCACTGACTGAGTCCCGACAACAGTTTAATACAACTGTGTGCCTCTCTTGTATTAGCAGTATGCTATTTAGCATTGTGCTAACATGGAGCTAACTGAGTTTCACTTCTCTGTCTTACAATGACATTACCTCATTGGGAGGCATGCAGTGTGTTGGACAAGACTGACATGCATCCTAATCATTTTGGATTTAGCCTACACGTGACCGGATTTATTTACTACAGGGGCCCTAGGGACAAAAGTGAGCTGCTGGGCCCCTGTTTAGCCCAGCTGTTCCTCCCAAAAGGTGAAGAATCGTTTTTTTTTACATAAAGTAGTAAAAATGCTCTTTTACAAGTAAGAGTCCTGCATGCAGACAGATGGACTTTGTTATAGATTAAATTATTGGACTATTGTTGCTAATGCATTAATGGATAGGTTCACAATTGTGCCACATGTGTGTCTTAACACAACAGTCGGGTCTCCATATGAACAGTGAAAGAAGTTTTCCTCACTGTAATCATTCCTCCTGTTCATATTAAAAGATCCCTTTCAAATGTGCTTTCAATGTAAGTGATGGAGGACAAAATCCACAGTGTGTCCACACAGTTATTTTGTGCAAAATTGCATTTAAAAGTTGGTGTGAAGCTTATATGAGTCTTCATCAGTCTGAGTTAGTGATATCAAGTGGATATCTGACACATTTACAGTTGAGCCTGTTGAGCTGTGGTGGAAGTATAGTAACAAAAGGAGGGACTTTGGCACTAAAAAGACTGTAATGTTGAAAAACATCAGAAAAAAACATACACATGCGTCAGTAAAGTTCAAATCACGTCAATGGCTGATTTTAGAAGACGTGAAATCAATGTACTGTATGTGGAGACTGATGAATGTAATAATGCTGCATATCTGTGAACATTTGTTGGATTTTCGTCTTGATCTCTCCATTATCATTATCTAATAAAGACGTAAAAAAAAGCATCAAACTGGCTAGCATCATCTTTAGAAGCATCCAAACATTTTCCATAAAAAAAAACACCCAGATTTTCTTACAAACTTGAACATAATCCCTTCCACCTATCTCCTTCATCTTCACATACATTTTGTCACCAGGTTTTTTTCTTTTTCTTTTATCTTGAGGAGTTTCTTCAAATGAGTTTCTTCATTTGTGACTCAGATTTACTTTGACACAGTGTCCTTTTTCCCCACATTCATCTTTTCTACTATCTTCAACTGGAGAGTTGTGTTTTGTTGACAGAGCTTCTTGGACATAAACACTGATTAGGCTTGTCCTCCCAGTCACAGGGTCACTGTCCTGGTGCAACAGCCTTACATTCTTCTCTTTCCAAGACATTTTATATACACTCTTCAAAACCAGATTTAATCTGAATTAATATACTGAATTCTTTCATTTTTCTTATAGAGCATTATGGTTATTACAGGAAACTTGAGCCAAGGTTGCCGGATTTTCATAATTTCTTACACCAACATTTCCACTTGTACAAATGTCATATAGTGCTTTCAACATTTACTCAATAAATTCATGTTCCCAATCATCCCAGAGGAAGACTCCTTTTGAATTTGGTGATGCCCTGTTCTGTATTGCTATGCTTAGCTCCCTACTCACCCAGGTGCAATCCTCTAAAAGAATCTCCTCTCTCTGCATACCAAGTAACTTACCGTCTTCTCTGATCACTCCTACTGACTTCCCCAAGGAAACATAAGTCAGTATGGGGCAGTTGGCACAGAGGTGGTAATTATAGTGATGATGGTGGTGCCAGCAATCTGTAGGCACGTTTACATGCTAATAAAACACCTCAGTCTTATACTGTTGATGAAACATTCTACAGTTCTACAGTTAAATATTGACAGATGTCAACTCATCCAATTCACCATAAGTGTTGACAGTGTGAATGAGCTGCTTTTTATTACACTGGCTCATCACTTATTCTTCTCCCCCACCTGGGATTATAGAATACTGGTGTGCAAAGGTCATTTTTCATCCCTTCATAAAGAATGGGTTCACAATTTTCTTAAAACAACAGTCAGGAGCCCGAATAAACTCTCTGTGAAGCACCATGTAACTACTGTTTTGAAAGGTTGTATGCAAATACATCTCATTATTATGATAATCATGATGATTATCATTAGTAGTAGTATTAGAACAGTTTGATTCGCAGGAGTAATAAAGTTTTTTTTTTGTGACTATGGTGCACATCTTATCTGGTAGGCGTGGCTTTTAGTTCCTCAGCTGCGGAAACAGGCTGAGTGGTCCCAGAGAGCAGACAGCTGCAGAAGCATGCTAACCTGATCCAGGGAGACAGCAACAGCCAACACACCACACACACTGTCCGCTGGTCTGAGGAGATGGGGGACAAAACTGGGACCAGGTAAGAGAGTCATCTTGTTGGTTCACTAGTGCTGTCAAATGATGGAAATAAAGTAAGTTAGCTTATCTCGTGAGCAGAAAAAAAAGGGAACTCCAACATCCTTTAAAAACCCCGCACCATTTAAAGCTGTTGTTTACCACCGAGAGGAGTCTGAAACCATCGCACGAGACATTAAATATGCTATTATTATCGCATGCTAGCATCTATTTAACACTAGCAGACCGGCAGTTCATTTAAACAACATCTACTGTTACACAACATCACGACTCAAAGTTGACGTTTTCTTTAAATAGGCTAAATGTTGACTGATATTAATGTAAAAATTAAAAATGAATGCTAAGAATTACTAAAAACTTCCCAATTTGGTCCTGCTACGTAGACTGTGTAGTTGTTATGTTTGTGTATTAGGGTGGGAATGGTGAATTGCAAAAAAATTGTATACATTTCGAAAGGAGTGTGGCGTAACTTCCTCATGAGAGAAAACGGGCACGAAACTAAAGGGAGGAGGTGTATTCCCCAGTAAACTTCTCTAGTAAATATTTTTTACATTTATTTCAATTATTATTCGAGGCCACTAGCTTCCTAAGAATATTTAGAAGTCGAACACTGGGAGGTAAAACGGCAGGCTGATTGACAGCACTGTCGCTGTTTTGAAGACGTGAAATTCTTGCATAATTCTTACAGGAAAAGAACTGTTCCTCTCGGTGTAAAGTAGAGTAGGGGTTTGACCCGTTTGGAAACATTAGTTCTTACATTGTAACATTTATAGTTGGCTGACAAAAGCGCAACAATCAAGCCAGCCTTTTGGCTACAGTCTAACACTTTTTCGTACAGCTTGGAAATGTCTGTAGCGGCAACTCCTGTCCGAGTTTTAAAAGTTTGACTTATTTTTTTTTTTAAGGAAGACAGCTATGTCCTCAGTAATCTATACACACGTCTAAATATAAGAAGGATGCTTACATGAAAGAGACAGCTAAGTTTGGGGACGGTGTGTTCCTTTGTAGAACCACAGAATCGCCAAAGTCATAAATGTTCGTCTTTGAGCCTTTAAAGGACCAGTTCACATTTTTTCAAGTCTGTCTTAAAACAACAGTTAGGAGCCCAAATGAACAGTGAAACATGCTTTTTTTGCTGTAAACATCCCCCCATGTACTTAAAAGTTTATCTGAAGCTAATAATGAGTCAAATCAAGTAGATATCTTTCAACGTTATAGTCTTTTTAGTTCCAAAGTCCCTCTTTTTGTTACTATACTTCCACCACAGCTCAAGAGGGAAACACTGTCCTCCATCACTAACATTGAAAGCACACTTGAAGGGGATCTTTTAATATCCAGTATGAACAGGAGGGATGATTACAGCAAGGAAAACCTCTTTCACTGTTCATATGGACACCTGACTGTTATTATTAGACATTAAAAAAATTGTGAACCTGTCCTTTTATGATGCATCACCTGAGTGGTGAGGGACAGTAATTGTTGTCCAAACTAGAAAGGGTTAATTCTCTGGGGAATATAAATGTGCTCATTAATTTTCACTGCAAAGAGATGTCAAAGCTGCACTAATTAATATTTTGATAGTATCAATGAATTTAATGTGTGATGTGAGAGGGTCAGTCACAATGACAAATCCACAGATCATTATCTGTGACTCTGCTGTTCCCTTCAGCACTGACTGAGTTCCCTTCTTTAATATCTTTCAAAGTTCAGTTTTCAGGTTTTTTTTACCGCCCACAACTACACTCATTAAAGGCGATGAGCCTTTAATTTAGGCTCATCAACCTGGTTTCCGACAGCAGTTTTCAGTGAAAAGGTTTGATAAATCCACTACCGGCTCAGCACCAAACAGAAGACAGACACAGTTAGAGACTAGCTGGTGAACATAGTGGAGCATTTAGCAGCTAAAGAGACTGATATTTCTCTGCTAAGGAACGATAATGTTGCTCTGTGTCTGCTGGATGTCTGTTAGCCAACATTTGATAATATGTTTGTATTGTGTTTACAGCTTGTTCTGCTGCTCCAAGTAGCCAACAAAATGAATACTGCTTTAAGTTAAAACTGGTCTTGTACTGTCAGACCTTTTTTTTCTTTGACTTTTTAAATTCTATTTATGCATCCTGGACAAAGAGAGATCTGGAATGCACAAATACAAAAGTGCAAGCTGCGATTAACAACTAGCCTCAAATCAAATGTGAAGTGTTGAGGAGTATATCATGTCCTCACTTCTGACTTCACTTACTATATTCCATACGGAAGAGGTTTTGCCTGAGGGGGGTTTTATCATGACTAGACGTTTTTTTGCCTTGAGGATAAGGGGTTGACAGGAAGTGGTTCACATGTCCCAGTGTTAAGGAAGTAAAGGACATTTTTTGTGATAATCAGGATGTGCATTTTGTTCTTTGCCCCTGTTTTCTTTCCTCAAATCCAACAGGCAGCACATTCCTGCACAGGGACATGCTAAAGGTTCTTAAAACTGCAGCTGTCTGCACAAACCTGGTAAAGCTGACTTGACCTCCGACAGTCCTGCTTGTAGTCCAGAACATGTACAACAATCATTTTCCTACAATAATGTAAATGAGAACTACGCAGTTTTTTCCTTTTGTGCTGTTGTGTCGTACACATGGACACAAACAGTTGGCAGATTAATCATAACTCTTGGTCACAGAATAATTTCTGCCATACACCACCCACATTTCCTGGAAAACACTTCACCCCACTTCCTGTTAGACTGCAGTAAGGACACTCTGCTCGTTTGCTCTCTGCTTTGCTGTCATTTAGCTATTTGCTTGCTCTTTGTTCTGCTTTTTCTCTGCTCGGTGCCCAGACACCACTCTCATGTCTGTGCCTTTAATACAGAGTCAGAGTTGTGACATGGTTAGCCTAACTTAGCATACTGCAGTGCCAAGACCTCTAAAGCTCACTAATTAGCACATTGTTTAATCTGCATGCCAACAAAAATATAAAGATAAGGTTTATGGTTTTAGGCGGAGTTACATGCTGGAACTTTTCCTTGACAACAACAGTTTCCATCCATCCGCCCAGTACTTGTCTACTGTGGAGCCTCTCAGGCTGTCAGATACAGTCAGTGAGCACAGGTTTTAGTTTTGGTCTCTGTACAGACACAATGAAACCAAACCTGACAACCTCACTTTGATGATTTCAGGAAGCTGTTTGTCAAAAAAAATTTCCAGGGTATAACTCCCAAAAGAACTACAAATAGTCTTTTTATATTTCTGTTTGTGTATGTATTAAAGGTGCAGTGTGTATAATTTTTAGACTTGACAGAAATGGAATATAATATTCATAATGATGTTTTAATTAGTGTATAATAACCTGAACATAAGAATCGGTATGTTTTTATTACCTTAGAATGAGCCCTTTATACCTATGTAGGGAGCAGGTCATCTTCCGCTGAGTCCGCCATGTTGCACCGCCATGTTTCTACAGTAGCCCAGAACAGACAAACCAAACACTGGCTCTAGAGAGGGCTTTCATGTTTTTCTTGAGTTTTGCAGCCACTGTAGGTTCTCCTACACGCTTGGAAAGGGAGAGGGAGGGGTATTCAGTTGGTTGCACTCTGCAACCTCACCACTAGATGCCACTAAATCCTACACACTGCACCTTTAATGAAACAGGATAAATCGTCTCCATTAGTGAGCTTTAGATTTGATGGTACTGTAAGGCCCTGTGCATGTTAATGCCAGGTGTAAACAGACGTACTTAAAGCTGTCCACTTGTGATCAGATCACCTGAGATGCATGTTAATGCCAGTTGTAAACAGGGCCTAAGTGTATTTTTGAACCCCAGTCAGGCTAGTTGTTTCCCTTTGCTTCCTGTCTCTATGCTATGTTAGGCTAACCACGTCCTGACTTCAGCTCTGTACTTGAAGGCGCGGCTGTGGCTCAGGAGGTAGAGCAAGTTGTCCACTAATCGGAAGATTGGCAGTTCGATTCCCGTCTCCTCCAGTCTACATGTCGACGTGTCCTTGGGCAAGATATTTGCTCCTGATGGCTGATCCAATCAGTGTGTGAATGATTAGATTTCCTCTGATGGGCAGGTTGGGACCTTGCATGATAGCCCCTGTACCCATTCAGTGTATGAATGTGTGTGAATGGGTGAATGTGATTCGTAGTGGTCGGAGGACTAGAAAGACGCTATATAAGCACAGTCCATTTACCATTTATCATATTCTGCACATTTCCAGCTCTTTTGCATGATACAGTTTAAAAATTCCTTATTTACCTTACTGGCCACTCTGTTCAGCCTCTGTCAGAAACAGCCAGTTTTAGCTCCTGTCTCTTTAAGGGCCCTCTACTGATGAACCCACTCTGTTCTGATTGGTTAGTTTCTGGAAGCTGCATCACGGCTGACTTGTGGCCGCTCGGTTTGTCAACAAACCATGAAACAAACTACGGTATATTAATAGGATTTCACTTATTTTTCTTGTTCTTTACTTGAAATGTCAACTTCTTAAATACATCCATACATGTTGGAGCCAGAATCTGATCTGAAATATGTGAGACAACCATGTGTTGGTGGAAAAACCCTTAGCACCAACCTTAGCACCCAAGGCTATGGGACGGATGACTGTTTATGAGGATGTGCGACAAAGCCGACGTCAAGTCAAGGAGCTTTGACCATGTTGAACATGTGTCATCATAACAGTATATAAATAACAGAAAACCAGAAAAAGCATATGTCTCCTTTAACACCCCTTTTACACTATTCCCTTAATATTAATGCTAATATTGAGATCAGTGAAAAGGTGGCAGTGGCACCATTGTATTCTAGTTTATCCTAAAAACTTTCCTCCATTGTTGTTGTGGTTTGTTCAGAGTCTACTGCTGATTTGACTTGACGTCCTGATATACTGCCCCCTATTCTTCATGGGCTTAATTGCATCTTGTTACATTGGTTGGTTGTTTTCTGGGAACTTGCACAACCAACAGTCGCCATCATGCGCATGTGATTGCATAGCTAAAAGTAAGTAGCCTATATAAACTTTCTGAATGCCTTCAAAGGACGTTGGTGGAAATGTGTACAACAGTTTTCACCGAAATTATGTCTGAAGAACACGTTTATGTTTTAAAGGTCCTATAGAAATAAACAGTGGAGATTTCCTTCAAATAAGTGAGCTGCTGTTTATTCTGTTCTGTTCTAGAGACTATTGAGAGAAAACATCATCCAGACTCAGTTGTGTCTCTGTGACACTTCAGTAAGAATGTCTCTGCTGCTGCTTTCTAAATGCTTTTTATTTAAATTCCTATTCCTTCCACCAGACTGAAGGACTAGCACTCTGCAGCTGGAGGAGTGTGTGTGTGTGTGTATGTGTGTGTTAGGGAGAGACAGGAAATATGATGTAAGTAAACAGTGCTGTAGTGTGTACAGGACTGTAATGAGATCCACAGTTCCCACAGTCAGAGGTTGTTGTTGTTGTCTATCCTCGACAGTCTGACTAACCAGGCCTTTCCTGGTTCACCCTCAAACTACACGAGAGACAGCAGGGAGTGTTGCATTTATATCTGCTTGTATATTTATACACATTTTTAAAGGAATTATGCATTAGGTTAGAAATGGTGCAAATGACCCCAATACAGTGTGGTACATATGTGTAAGGATTGCATTCCTAAATGTTATTTTGCTTTAATTTTCTTATTTTCCATGAATACGGAAGTGCTTTATTTTGAAATGACACGATGATGAGCATCTCAGTGGTGTAGCAACATCAACACTCCTGGATCGATTTCAGTCTCATGTCAAACCTCTCTGTCTGTTTCCTGTCAGCATCTCCGCTGTTAAGTGTCTAATAAAGGAAAATAAGCCACAAAACTCATTTTTAAAAAAATAAATGGCAAAACTTAATTTAGATTCTGACCAATGCTGGATTTTTGAGGCTAATACCGATATCAACATCCAAGAGTTGAAATATCCAATAACAGTAGACTATACTTACCTTTTTTAAAAAAAAAAAAAAAATGTTGCGCTGCCTGTGCATGTGTTGTTGAATTGGTACCTACTTCAACCCAGGTTACTGATATGATGGCATTGATACATTCATTTCAAACAGACTGTTAAGATTAGCTCTCTCCCTCTTTCTACAGAGTTTTTAAGAAGTCCAGCCCCAACTGTAAGGTAGGTTATGTGTGTGTGTGTGTGTGTGTGTGTATGAGGAGTTCATGTCATCTCTTCTTTATCTCTCAACCATCTCTTCACTTTCAGTAGCTGATGTAGATGATCTTAATTGCTCCATATTTGTCTGCCTTTCTTTATTTCCACAGCTCACAGTTTATCTGGGGAAGCGAGACTTTGTAGATCACTCAGACCATGTAGATCCAGTAGGTGAGTCTAAACACACACACACACACTTGAGTTTTAGATCAAACTTGAGTTTACAAAGCCATCATAAGAAATACTTATTACATGACCTTTTAAAGATTGAAAATATTCTTGCTGGAACACCCACAGTCTCATCTCAACATACCAGTAAAATTCATCCCATTCATACCCTGGTTGTGTTCTGTCCACAATGGGTCACTATAAACACTAACTGGCTTCCAAATCAGACACTGGATCCCACAAAGGTGGATTCTTCAGAAGACCTGAAAGCTAGGTGGTTTTAGTGTCTGCTGGAAGGATTTGCTTTTGTGTGTAAAATGAGATGCTGTGCCCAGCAGTGTGTCGGAAAAGTTGACAGTGGGAAGAGTTTTGAAGTTGCATGCAGGTAACCAACTGTAACAGGTAACAGGTTTATCACCAATACGTTTCCCCCAAACCACCAAGTTTCATATTTCCTATGTTTACATTATAAGCTATGACATTTCATTCCAACACACTATTGGACACTAGATTATGGGATGTTGAGGGCTGCCAAAGACACATTTGGAGAAAAGAAAGCGGTGTTTCTTGCATTTGTAGACTTAGATATGACACAAACCTTGTCTACCCTTTATGTCATTTGGTTTAGAGATATGGACACCAGTATTATACATATTGTGTCATATCTATTGTGTCCCTTAATGTTTGAGTTATAGTTATAGCTCTGTAGAATCATACAGTATATAGACTATAACATACACACAACCACACCCTCAGTGTATTTATTCAACATCGCTGCTCAAGTGCCAAATGTTCAGCTGTAAATGTGTGTGTGTGTTTTCTAGTGGGAGTGCTCCTTGTAGATCCAGAGTATCTGAAAGATCGAAAAGGTAAGAAAACTTGAAGATAGACACAAAGTGACTGACTCCAATAAAGACCGCATAACCAGTTGACTGACAGATTGCATTTGTATATAACTGAGCTTCCTCATTTTTTCATCAATGTCCTCAGTGTTTATGAGTCTGACCTGTGCGTTCCGTTATGGTCGGGAGGACCTGGATGTCCTGGGCCTTTCCTTCAGGAAGGATCTGTACATCAGCACCTTCCAGGCCTTCCCTCCCCTGCAGGAGAACAAGAAACCTCTGAGCCGTCTGCAGGAGAGGCTGCTGAAGAAGCTTGGTCAGCATGCCTACCCCTTCAACTTCACTGTAAGACCACCAAACACCACCCCTGAGACTACCTCAGCCCATTATACACAGCCTTTCATCTCACATGACCATTAACTCTACTGTACGCTGACTTTACTGGCAGCTGTTGTGCAAGTCAGAGTTTCTACAGATGGCAAAAAAGAAAAGTGAGAAGAACAAGATGTTAAAAGTTGCTATTGTTGCTGTTGTTACTCTGATGAAATAATTTATGCAATATATAACAAAACGGAATACAGCCCTGTGCAATATCATTGAAATGATGACTCAACATTGTATCAACTTACAATAATTGTCGTGTTTTTAGCGTGGAGTGTAGGTTATTAGATCTTATTTATAATTAAAAACAAACTGGTTAGATAGACTAAATCGAACTGAATTGAGTGTCTGTACTTAACATTTCAGGGATGCTGACCAGGGTTGGACTAAGTTTTGTTATATACTGTTGTTGTAACATAACATTTTTATTAATTACTTTAATTATTTTCATGCTGGCTGTGGTCAGCAAGCTGGCAATGTTCCATTTTCAGGCGTCGCTGTCTGCTTATGGATTTCAGTTTGAGTTGAGGATTCAGGCTTCGGTTGGCTTGTAGTAAAGTGTGTTTAATGCCAAATAAGGTTTTATGTGACCACACTCAAATCTTCAGTGGTGTTTACTTTAAAAATAAAATACTGTTTCAACTTAATCTTACAAATTAAAACAAAAATAAACTATACTTGTTTCAATCAAATTAAAATATGTATATACTTGGTCGAAACACAAATAAAAGAGACTTCTTAAGAAATTTCTCATGAATTCTGGAGGCCAGCTCAGAGAAAAAATTTCCATATTTCTACTTTTACCCCTTTCACATTCTGTGAAGTGAAGTACTGTGGAGTGAAATGGATAAGAGCATGTGGTTTACTATTGTAGTGTATAATACTACTTAACAGAGTTCATAACTACTCTATATAATATTACCAAACAGTGCACATCAAAGCTGTCACCTATTTTATATTCTGCAAAGTGAAGTGAAACTAAATGAAGTATTAAAATGGTATACATACCTGCTCTTAACCATTTCACATCCTGTGAAGTGAAATGAAGTGAAGTGCTAAACAGTCCACTTGCCCATTTCACATACAGTGAAGTGAAGTGACATGAAGTGGATTACAGTGCACCCAGAACTAACACTTGGATTTCACTTGGTTTGTGTGTTCGGATGTGTCAGATCCCCCAGAACCTGCCCTGCTCAGTGACCCTCCAGCCAGGCCCAGAGGACACTGGGAAAGCGTGTGGTGTGGACTATGAGCTTCAAGCGTTTTGTGCCAAGACTGTGGAGGAGAAGATCCACCAAAGGTCCAACATATTCAAACAGCTGAGACTACAAACTAATACACCTAGAGAGAAACCCAGTATGGTTCTCTAAGAAATACTAGAGACTAGTCACTGATCAGTTTGTCCTTTGGCAAGATATTATTCAGTACCAGCTGTGGATAGCTAATATTTTGCAACAGTATGTAATATCCAGTTTCCTCTGCACTGCAGTCCTGATCATGGCTAACTCCATGCCTGTGGAGAATGTAAGCCTGTATCCTCTGTAAATGCACATACTATATATATGAACCTGCTGTGTGTGTGTGTGTGTGTGTGTGTAGGAACTCTGTGCATTTGGTAATCCGGAAGGTTCAGTACGCCCCAGAGAAGCCGGGTCCACAGCCGATAGTGGAGACCAGCCGTAGCTTCCTGATGTCTGATAGATCTCTTCACCTGGAGGTCTCACTGGATAAGGAGGTAACGCACTCAGAAATACGCTGATGTGTTATTTGATTGGTGGGATACAAACACTGCTCAGTCTCTGTCTCCCTCCAGCTGTACTACCATGGTGAGCCCATCAGTGTTAATGTCCACGTCACCAACAACTCCACTAAGACTGTTAAGCGGGTGAAGATTTCTGGTAACTCCACCTGCTCTTACACACTCACACTCTTCTTTCAGTTATTACCACTAATAAACAATTTAAACAACTTTTGCACCACTTGCGATAAAAATATATTGTCATCGGGTGTAACTAACTATAACTAAATCTATCTGACTTTTACCAAGGAAGACCTTTGTTAGAAACAGCCCGACTAAAGGAAGTACTAAAATAATTCTCCTCTCTTCTCAGTTCGTCAATATGCTGATATCTGTCTGTTCTCCACGGCCCAGTATAAGTGTGCAGTAGCCCAGGTTGAAGCAGAGTGAGTATTATGAAGATTATGTGACTATTGGCAATTTTCACAATAATCTGTTGAAGGGGGAAAGTTTCCCTGTGCTCACCTTAAATCTGAGTTAAACATGTATACCTAGCATTATTTGTGACATCACAACTTGTTTGGATCCAGTCATGGTCCAGTATGCAAAACACACAAGTGTGATGTGGAAACTTGAAGCCTTAATTGACCACACAATAAGAATAGACTTTACAGTGAAGTAGGAAACATCTTGTATCCAGCAGTTAAATAATCGCTTTAATTGATTGTAGGTTTTTCAATGGGGAACGGCTAGAGTATTTTTATATGTCTGAAAACATGTAAGACATAAAGGAGTCCCACAACAATCCATTTTAGGTCGTGTTGTATTAACAATCTACATGAATAACCAAGGCCAGCACGATTGTCAATTACATTTGTATGCGGATGACATTATGTTATATGTAATGTTGAACATTAATGCTCAAAAGTCTTTTGTTTTTATGATTAATTGCAAGTGGCAGCAGACAGAACAAATGGATCACTCTGTTAAACTCTTCCACCTTCTCATTCCCCCCTCCCCCTCCCCCCCCCCCACCCCACCCCTATTCTCCTTAGTGACCAGGTTTCTCCCAGCTCCACCCTCTGCCAGGTCTACACTCTGACCCCCATGCTGGGTACCAACAGGGAAAAGAGAGGCCTGGCCCTGGATGGAAAGCTAAAGCATGAAGACACCAACCTGGCCTCCAGCACCATGTACACACATATATATACACACACATGACAGAAAAGGGTTTACGGATATGCACTGTATATTGTATACCTCTCATACGTGTGTTGTCTGAATTCTGTGTGTGTTACAGAGTAAAAGAAGGGTGTAACAAGGAGATGATGGGGATCATGGTTTCCTACAGAGTCAAAGTCAAACTGGTGGTGTCTCTTGGAGGGTAGGTGAACAAGGATATTTAAGTTTATGACATCTTGGGTCTTATGTCTTTGTTTTTGTTTTTTCGTCATCATTCATATCCATAATAATAGCAATAATAATAAAGTCCTAGTATACAGTACCAGACACACCTACTCATTCAAGGGTTTTTCTTTATTTTTATTAGTTTCTACATTTTAGAACAATACTGAAGACATTAAAACTATGAAATAATACATATGGAATCAAGTAGGAAAACAAAAAAGTGTCTTCAGCTTCATGAGACAGTCACCTGGAATGCTTTTCCAACAGTCGTGAAGGAGATCCCACAAATGCTGAGCACTTATTGGCTGCTTTGCCTTCACTCTGTGGTCCAACTCATCCCAAACCATCTCAGTTGGGCTTATGTCAGTTGATTGTGGAGACCAGGTCATTTGATGCAACACTCCATCACTCTCCTTCTTGGTCAGATAGCCCTTACAGAGCCTGGAGGTGTGTTTTGGGTCATTGTCCTCTTGAAAAACAAAAGATGGTCTTAC
The DNA here is from genome assembly GCF_910596095.1 of Thunnus maccoyii. NCBI lineage: Eukaryota > Metazoa > Chordata > Actinopteri > Scombriformes > Scombridae > Thunnus > Thunnus maccoyii. Next base: position 792,481 of record NC_056554.1, on the reverse strand, counting down.
TAAATACAAACCAGATGGGATGGCATGTCACTGCAGAATGTTGTGATTGCCATGCTGGTTAAGTGTGCCTTGAATTCTGAATAAATCGCCGACAAGGACAAGGAACTGTGTTTCCTTTGAAGACAGTCTAACAGCAGTGAAAGTCACCCTGATCCATGTAAACAAACTGGCATGTGTGGATGAATATGCAGGGTGGTTAGGTCAGCCAGCAAGTTGAACCAGATGTAGAACCCTTTGCAGTTTTCCATAACGGCAACTCCAGTAAAAATCATGTTTATTTAGAAACCTATAAGAGGATGCATGAGTTTCCCCAAATCTCTACAGTGAAGGTGGCGAGTGCAAAGGGAGCATGTCTGTACATCCATTCCCAAACAAAGTTACAATTAATCAATTAACTAGGGGCTTTTTGGATGCCTGGGTCAGGTGCCTGCTTTGCTGGGTTGTTAATCCAGCTTTGTCTAAGATAGTCCTGCCTTCAACAGTCACACTGAGCGGGAGTGTGACTTTCACAGATCATAGGTGTCCTCCACTTGAAAGCACACATTTACATAGAAAACACTGTCCTGCCCATTAACAGGTCAGACACACACACTCATTTTGAAAATGGAAAAGTTGGAAAAAAGGTCATTATGGTCACCAAAAGGAATAGAAAATAAATAGACTTTAATCCAGCCATTATTATCCAAGAAATGCGACAGTGGTGCTACTGGAAAGATCATAGAAGCCAAAATTTCACCCAAGCTCCCTTTGAAGGTAATGAGCTGTACAGAGATTTTGGTGTCAAGGTTTCACATGACGTCCTTGGAAAACTGACAGCTGTGAGCTATGGGAATTTATGATTCAACATTGTGCTGAACAGTATAATAGAAATGTATATTCCAGTTTTTTTTTTTAAATATTTCTTATTTTGGTGTGTTCATTACTGTGTGTATGTGTAGGGATGTAGCAGTGGAGCTTCCTTTCGTCCTGATGCATCCCAAACCTACAGAGCAGCCCAGCTCCCAACAACAGTCAGGTAGGTCAGACACACGCATGCACACCTCGTAACAGTTAACAGTTGAGCTGTGTGAGCTGTGAGGATTAGAGTGTAATTAAATGAATGTGTTCTTCTCTCTAGTTGCTCCAAAGGCTGATGCTCCCGTGGATACAAACCTCATAGAGTTTGAGATGAAGTAAGCATGTGTGTGTGTGTGTGTGTGTGTGTGTAAAGAAAGATGAGATTTCTCTTAGCCTTAAACTATTTTTTCACCATATTCCACTCCTAGACTGGCTGTCTGGTTGTGATTTGAGTCCTAAAATAATCTACTGATACATCAAAGGGTTTGGACCAGATAAATGTTTCATCTCCCTGAGTAAGAATGATGCAAATGGGACCAGATGATACTATTTTTTCACCAGTGATTACACTTGTTGATTACACACAGTGACTAAAAATCCAATTGGGATTAACAATACAGGGGGGAGGTGGGGAATTCAGTATTTGCAGTGCTCCTCAATAATTTAACTCGTCGTTCCGAATGCCATATTAATCATGACGAAACGACAGGATATGGTCTGCATTAAGTGCATTAGAGTCAAAAACCTTCCTCCTTCTCAAAGGAGTCAAATCTTAACACAGACATGAAGCACATATTGATATCATTCAGTGTGACTTCCTATCTTCATTGTCCATCGCCAATAAACCTTCAGATATCAGAGAAAAAAGAGGCTTCAGAACTTGCTTGAGAATTTTGAAAGTTTTCTTTAGTATCAAAGTAATCCAGTGATAGTTTTCTGTACATCCATAGCTACACTGCAAACAGGAACTGCTCATGGCTAATTCAGCATACTTTCAATGGTGTCATTTTGCAACATATTTTGGATAAAAACAAGGCTCAAGGGATAGCAGCACTTACCTGTTGTCATATCGGTTCCCAAATAGGTCTATATGTTGGTGTTAGCATGTTTCCATGTGTCAGCTTAGCAAAAATTTTTGTAGAAGGACAAGCAGATTCACTCAAGGAAAAAACCCAGAGATCCCCTTTAAAATATAAGGACATTGGTCTGGATGGGATTTAAATTATAGAAGGAGCAGTGGGTTTGCCAAAAGGTAATAGGTCAAAAGTAGCTGTAATTATTACTGAGGTGAAAAATTACCCACATACACGGTCCTGACAGGATTCAAATCACTGACCAGGGGAGGTAAAATCAACCTACCTCCCCTGGAGAAATAAATCCAGTCTGAATGGGGTATTATACATAACATTAGATTGACCTAATCAAACCAGCTGTCTGACACCAACACCTTCTTTCTGCAGTAGTACCTCTCCGGGTGATGACCTAGTGTTTGAAGACTTTGCTAGACTGCGGTTAACGGGAATGAAGGATGAGGACGACCCATTCTGTTAGCTGCCCCTCCTCGGGTACCATGGTTACGTGGCTGAGCGGAACGTTACAGGAAGCCTCAAGAACATGCATAAATTGTACCTTTTTATACTGTATGGGCTATTAGATGTGTGTCTCTTGTTAAAGGAGCAGACCAACAATTTAAGAAATCTGTTGTTTGCAACCAGTATGTTACTGTATAAACAAGAGACGGTTAATGCATCAGGCAACAATAGTGTTCATTTAACAGGAGTTACAGTAACATGTTTTTGATTGAAATGTTGCTGCTTGACTGCTGATATCAGCAATATTATTCATGCTGCTGTGATTCAGGATTTATAATTCTAGCAGGGATGTCTTTAAAAGGAAACATTCAAGTGATATTTTTATATAGATTTTATATTGATAGTAGGTCAGTTGTTGTCTTCAGGTATCAGTAAATGCTTTTATTGCTTCCTATGGATTTGTCTAAAACCCCTTTATAATGAAAAAAATCAAATACACCATATCTGGAGCAGTACAAGCTAGAGGCTAGTGTTCAAAAATGAATAGGAATCATTTTATTTTTGTATTTTTGTCATTTCTGTTATTATGTTATATGGACCACATATCAAGAAGATGAATTGATTTACTGCCCTCTCTGGTTGAAGTTACAATCATGTTGCCCCCTGTAACCACACACAAGAAGATTCAAGATTTTCAGGGGGTGTTACGTTACTCTTTGAAGTGTTGGGCAAAATGCAGTCTTTCCTGGACCCGAACACAGTAGCAATATAGTATCTGGATATCTATCTATCCTGTGTCCCAATAGCATACAGTATTATTATGCTGATGCAATATGTACTTACTTATAAAATGAATCAGTTATTGGTTGGATTGCCATGAAATTAAGTTCAGACATTTGTCGCTCTCAGGATGAATAACAACTCTGGTGATCCTCTGACTTCTTCTAGCACCATCATCACTTTGTCAATCTAAATTTTAATGAATATAATGCTTCAGGTTATAATTAAATATCTGCAATGACATTCCCATCAGCCTCAGCTGTGCTTTGTGTTAAATGCTAATTAGCACATGTTAGCATGCCAACACCCTAAGATGGTGACTACTGAACATTACATGTGCTGCACCATTTAGCTTGAAGCGTCGCTGTGCCGAAGCAAAGCCTCACAGAGCAGCTAGCACGGCATTGCAGAGTCGCAGTTTGGCATCTCTTGGTACAGCTTTGTAATGTTGTCAACATTAGTATGCAGAATATTGTAACGTTATACTTTATTGTAATCACTCTGTAGTATGGAATTGGGACACAGTGTAGGAGTAGACTTGGCCAAAATGTGTGCACAAATATGTTAGCATGTAGCATCAGAGTCGTACATGGATGATTCTGTCTGTATCTTCCTTTAACATGCAAGTCCACCAGCTACACAGTCAACCACTGGACCTGTTTGAGCAGCTCTTTGTCTAGGTCCTAACCACACGTAAGGCTGTGAGTTCCAATGAAAAAGATACTACAGCCTACAGTGTACAGCTGGCTCAAGTCTTTCCTATGTCACTACCACTGTTTGTCAGTGTCTCTGTCAAAAGGACACTTGTGTTTTTATATTCATCATGATATGTAATTTGAGATTAAGGATTGAGTCAGATTTTTTTTTTTACAGTCCAGCTACATCTATTGTTATAATCAAACTTGAGATTTATCAGATACTTAAAGTGCTATATGCTAATCTGACTACACAATATAGTATGGAAATCAGAAACTGTATGAATATATATTTTAGTCAATAAAATGAAAAAACTTACTCAAAAATATCTTTATTTTGTTGCTTTAAGATTAAAAAAGGTTGTCACAGCTTCTTCATGTTTGTGAAAATAAACTTTTCCACCTGTCAAACGGAAGACAACATGTGATCTTTATGTGACATGACAAAAGCTTTTCAACTGTTGAGCAAGCAAAACAAGTGAGAGTTAATACAGAATGAGGTTTTGAAGATGAGAGACTCTTCAAAAGGTAAGGAAACAAACTTAGCTTCACTCACTGTCTGTCCTCAGGAAAAATGAAAGCAAGGTTTGCTGCAATTGACCAAAAAAGTGAAGCTTCTTCCTGTTAGACCTCAGGTCTAAGTCAATATAAACCATGGGCACCCTATGGGCATGTATTAGCACCTGTTAGCCAGATTTTGTTGGAAAGCAAATCCTAACATTATCAAGTGATTAGAATTTGACAAAACTGGTGAAGGAAATACTAAGAACACGTTTCACAGTGCAAACCAAATCCAGATATTTGTTCTGAGTCTGTCCCTACGTGCTCTCAAATCATAACTTTCATCACTCTGAGGCTTCATTAGAAGAAGATAATAAGTTCTATATATCCTGCTATAGACGTAAAAAGGAAAAATGCACTGCCTAACAACAAAGTGGACCCAGAAATACAATGTACACTGCTTAAACATAGTTCTTGTATTTATGTCATTTTTCTCTGTCTTGAGATTCTTCAGCATTTGTAAGTATGAATAAAAAAGGACCAGTGAAAAGATTTCAACACTGGTGGCAGAAGTGGTGAATGAGGGCAGATACAGTCACATCAGGTGTCAGCATGAGATGCTGCTGTTATCCACCAGTCAGCCAGCTGCCCTCTCTGCTCTTATGTCTGCTGCTGCTGCTGTTGCTGCTGCTGCTGCTGCTGCTGCTGCTGTTGTTGCTGCTGCTGCTGCTGCTGCTGCTCCAGCATGACTTCACAGGTCCGCCCCAGTTCACCCAGTTTGACCTTGGCATACTCTGCTCTGTTCAGTGCCATCTGACAGTCCTTCCTCGCTGAGTAAGTTGAGCCTTCATGAGGTTGACCAGTAGCCACCTGTGGAAAAGATATCTTTTATTCTGCTGCTCACAATATGATGCACGCCATCTTTACATATTTATAGTACTGAGTAGTACTGAGTAATACAGTACCAGTCAACACTTTCTCATTCAAGGATTTTTCTTTATTTTTACTAGTTTCTACATTGTAGAACAATACTAAAGACATAAAAACTATAAAATAATATATATGGAATTATGTAATAAGGAAAAAACTGTTAAACCAAAATGTTTCATATTGTAGATTCCTCAAAGTAGCCACTGTTTGCCTTGAAGACAGCTTTGCACACTGTTGGCAATGTGTCACCATCCACTTTAAAGCACTGTGCTCAACAAATAGCCCCCATATAGACGGACATCTTCAACCAGTCACTGCGACTCTGCACAGTCCCTGCTTGCTTCCTCCACCATAGTCCCAGTCGCTTAAAAAACAGAGGATTACAGAACTCAACGTCTATGGACGCAATGCAATTCGCATACTGGACTAACAGGTGACACAGTCAACCAAGGCCTGCGCTTCATCCTCCAGCATCTGGGCTGCCGGGGATCCTACGCCAGGATCTTGTTTGTTCACTTCAGCCCTGCATTTAACACAATGTGTCAGAGCTTCTCCACACCAAGATCTCCCAGCTGACTGTGCCTGACCTCTCTGTCTATGGATCACTAACTTCCTGACAGACAGGAAGCAGCATGTGAGGCCACAGGGCTGCATGCTCTCCCCTCTCCTCTGCTGTCTCTATACGAATGACTGCACCTCCGCAACCTCCTCTGTAAAGCTCCTCAAGTTTGTGGATAACACAACCATCATTGGTCTGATCCAGGACGGGGCGAGTCTCCTTACAGACAGGAAGTGGCATGGCTAACATCCTGGTGTAGCCATAACAGCCTGGAGCTAAACACCCTCAAGAAAGTAGAGTTGACAATACATTTCAGGAGAACCCCCCATCCCTCCCTCCACTCACCATCAACAGCACTGCAGTCGCAGCTGTGGAGTCATTTAAATTCCTTGGCACCACCATCTCCAAGGATCTTAAATGGGACATCAACATAAGCTGCATAACCAAGAAGGCCCAACAGTGGATGTTCTTCCTGAGGCAGCTGAAGAAGCTCAACCTGCTGCTGTTCTACACTATCATTGTCGAGTCCATCTTCACATCATCCATCACTGTTTGTGGGAGCAGACGCCAAGACACATTCTTTGTATGGTCCATACTTGGCTAATAAACAGATTCTGATTCTTAACCAGCCTCATGAGTTAGTCACTTGGAATGGTTTTCAATGAACAGGTGTGCCTTGTAAAAACTTAAATGGTGGAATTTCTTGCCTTCTTAATGCATTTGAGACCATCAGTTGTGTTGTGCTGAAGTAGTGTTGGTATACAGCAAATAGGCCTATTCCACTACTGTAGTGATCCATATTATGGCAAGAACCACTCAACTAAGTAAAGACAAACAACAGTCCATCATTACTTTAAGACATGAAGATCAGTCAGTCTGGAAAATTTCAAGAACTTTGAAAATTTCTCCAAGTGCAGTCACAAAAACCATCAAACACTATGATAAAACTGGCTCTCATGAGGACCACCCCAGGAAAGGAAGACCAAGCGTTACCTCTGCTGCAGAGAAGAAGTTCATTAAAGGTACAAGCCTCACAAATCACCAATTAAGGCACCTTAGATTAGAGCCCACATCAATGCTTCCCAGAGTAACCAATAAGTGGAAGATAATTGCTTGGGCCAAGAAACACAAGGAATGGACATTAGACCAGATCCAAATCTGTACTTTGGTCTGACCACCTCCAGGCTCTGTAAGGGCTATTTGACCAAGAAGGATAGTGATGGAGTGCTGCATCCAATGACCTGGCCTCCACAAAACCTGCCTAAGATGGTTTGGGATGAGTTGGACTACAGAGTGAAGAAAAAGTAGCCAACAAGTTCTCAGCATATGTGAGGAACTCCTCCAAGACTGTTGGAAAAGCATTCCAGGTGACTCTCTCATGAAGCTGGATGAAATATTACCAATAGTGTGCAAAGCTGTCATCAAAGCAAAAGGTGGCTACTTTGAGGAATCTAAAATATGAAACATATTTTGGTTTGTTTAACACTTTTTTGTTTCCTACATGATTCCATTCCAAAAACCCTTGAATGATTAAGTATGTCCAAACTTTTGACTGGTACTGTACCTCTCAATTATCAAACTAAACATACAATTGAGAAAAAAAAACTGAAAAAAAAGAAAAAACCTACAATTAAATGATAAAACATAGTAATATATTTGATTATAATACTGTCTAGCTTTCAATTTAAAGTTACAGTTTTAAGTCAAATCTGTCAAGGTGTTTTTGATCAGCTTTCACATAAATATGCATGTGTATATTTAGCAGTATATCTGTGCATATACTAAATATAACTACCTAAAATGAAAGATAGAAACTTTATTCTTGTGAAGGTGAATCAGCTTCCCATTCAACATTTGGTCCATAAGACACCAAAGCTCTGTTGTTGTTGTTGTTGTAGTGCTGTGCCCTGAGTTATAACGCACAATGCAAAAAAATACTAATATTACTGCGGAGTTTGACCTGTGTGAGGTAGCGGATCTGGGAGCTCAGTTCACTCTCCACTCTGTTGACGGAACTCTGGAACTGGACCAGCTGTCTGTCCAGGGCGCTGGCATTGTGTTTGTCTTTGGAAAGTTCCAGAACAATATTACCTGTCAGGGCAAGCATATATCAATATATCAGATTAATGACCAGGTATAGTGACAATGCCAATAGCATGACTTTAAATTCAAATTCCACTAAACTCGAAACATGTTTGTTCCCACCTGATGAAAGTACATCCACTCCCCAGTTTATTAAGTACACCTAGAAAAACTAATGCAGTAAAATACAGCAATGTTGTCCATTGCATTTATATGAATTAGGGTAGACTAAATATTAATCACACCTCTCAGTATAACCCAGCAGAGTTCCACAGCACCCCAAACTACAGCCTCCAAAACAATAATGGAAATTTTTAAAGATTGACCTAACATGGTTTAGTTTGTGCGCAAGATGATAATTAAATTATAACTTTATTTCAGTGCTGTTAAGAGAGAGTGTAAAAAACATGGATTTCATCCTCAACAGAATGCTGTTGTGACTTTTACAGAAAAGTGAGTCACGTGCTTATTCAGAAATAGGACCAACATGTAACACAGCCATCACATTTACACAATGAGCGAGTCTGAAAAGGAGCTCTAGTCATTTGATCCACCGTTAAAATTGTGATCGATGCAACTTTAGGAAACGTTTTTATTGAAGATCCCATCCTGACATGTTGTAAGATATATTTTTTTTAAAATGCTTGGAATAATAATGTGTGCCTAATATGGTTCTTCCACAAACAGAGCCCTCATTGAAATCCTTAAAATCTACTCCTTCTCCCTCATTAAAGATTCTAGAATCTATGAATATGCAAATATATATAGTTTTCCTGCTGGACACAATATGTCTCCTACTTCACTATAAAGTTCATATAAAGTGTATGCACACTGGAGGCTTCAAGTTTCCACATCACGTTTGTGTAAATTGCATACTGGTTCCAGGATTAGCTTCCAAACTAGTTGTGATGTCACAAATCATGCTCAAAGAAACTTTCCTCCTTCAGCAGATGAATGTGAAAACAAACTCTGCACATACATCATTCTGAACAGAGAAAAGAACAACATCCAACTGAAGGAGCAATAAGCAATGCTGAAGCCTTAGATGTAAAAAACATGTTTACATGAGACAGTGAAGGCAGAGAGGGCACAAATGGGCACGGGGTTCCATACGGAAATCACCTGGTTGGGCCCCAGGTTGCTTGGGCCCCGGCCCCGTCTGACCCTAATCGCTACTAGCGATGAACTATAGCAATGTAAATCCACAATCGGTCTAAATTCTACAAAAATACCGTTCTCATGGGTAAGTTTTGTATATTATGTCCTCACCGGCACACTGCAGGGTCATCGCTATCTCCTTCTCCACCTCCTCAAGAGCTCGGAGCCGCTCATTGGCCATCAGCAGGCAGGCAACAGCTTCAGTCCGCAGCTGTCCAACAACACGGTCCTCTGTTCAGCAACACACAGTGTAGTCTCTAACCGCTCAGCTCGGTGCACACAGGAGTCAATCTAAATCTTCCGTCTCGGTCCACCTTCACGAGACTCAGGCTGCACAAGTGTACAACAACAAAGAGCTCACTCAATCGACGTCACCCCGTCGCATAGTGGTGACGTTCGCTTGGCAGAGAGGCAAGATGGCTACATCGGCTTGGCTGCATGGCCCATCTGCGATGCGACTAACAGAATGTTTGGTGTCGGTTCTGAAAGAGCAGCGTCCGGAGTATTTACCTGCTCTGTTGGCCAACTATAGAGAACATGGCGTGTTCCCGACACAGGTAGAGCCCGGCTCAGGGAAGCACGTTAGCTCGGAAGCTAGTTACCTGTTAGCCTGCTGCCGCTGTGCTGCTGCTGCAGGCTGGGGGGCTTTGTAGTCCACTGAGCTAATGTTTGGAGACATTTGGGGGCTGTGTGTGTCACACAGGGGGGGTCAGGTGTTCCTGTTGTTGTCCACTATCAACTCACACCTGTGTTTATCTCTCTGCAGGGCGCGAGCGCCGTTGGGGGTCTCGTGGGTTTCAGCAATGCCAAACTGGGCTCGAGCAAGACCAAGTGAGAAAATGAATGTTTCATATTAACTGGAATATTATCTATCATAACATTTCAGTCAAGAGTAGCATAATGTGATGTTTTTGTTTCATTTTTGTGTGTCAGGGGATTTTATCGTTATCCTCAGTCAGTGTTGCTTATCTCTTCTAGAGTTTCCTTATGTAGCAAAAGGGCAGAATTTAAAGATCCCCTCCAGACATGTTTTAGGACACATATATATACATTTCCTCTGATTGGAATAATAAATTGTGTCTGACGTTTTTTTCCACAAAAAATGTTGAGCCACCATGTTAAAAATCCTTAAAATGGCATCTCCTTCATCTACCTCATTAAAAATTCAGAACCTAGGAATGTGCAAACATGTTTATTTCAAACGTTTTCCTGTCAGACACAGGATATATCCTACTTTACTGTAAAGTGCATTCTCAGTGTATGTGCACTGGAGGCTTTTCACATCACATTTGTGTAAGTTGTATACTGGCCTACGATTGGCTCCAAACTAGTCAAATTGACGGTGCGCACACAGAAATATTCCACTTTCAAGCAGATGAATGTGTAAACAAACTCTGCACAGAGAAGCTCTGTAGGAACTGTAAGAATAGTAAAGAAAACACATTTTTGACTGGAGGGGAACTTTAAACACTTCTTATTATGAGCATGTTAAAGTTTTAGAATACAGACAACAGGTACACAGCCTTAAGGGAAATTTCCCACAGTTCAGTTGGCATCACTTTTGGTAAGATCCATTATGTAACTAGATATGGTGCATTTTCATTCTAAGATCGTGCTTGGTATCATTAGATTTTTTTTCTAATAGTTGCTGTGCCAATATAATAACTGAGTTTGGGTACTAATACCAAAATGACACTTTTATTTTGACCCCTTACATTAAATAAAAAGCCTACATTCACCATGTCTAAACATGAGCACTGTACAAGAACTTTGCCTAAATAAAATACAGTCCAAATTTGTGATTTGAATCTACTGTCTGATCAAAGAATAAGTAATCAAGATTATGAAACAGCACCCATTCAGTGTTAACTTCCGTTCCTTGATGGTACTTATTTTTCATAAGTGATGCTGCTGACACACTTTGGGGGGAGAACAATTATACCCAGCTCTAATCATTGAAAGGTTAAAATTGGCATTTGAGAAACAAATCTTAACAAAATCCACAGTTACAGTTCGAGGTGTTAGAACTATTTCTCTTATTGCTTACTCTGTAAACAATGCATCCACAAATGCCTCTGCCTGTTCATGTCTATTATGAGCTAACAACAAAACTAAAACTTTCACATTCAAAATTTCAAAATAAAGGTGAAGCATAGGGATGAAGTCCTCCTATCATATTTTTTTCCCCTCAAAGTTTATGTAAATATGAATGTAGATTTGAATGAAAAAGTGCATCGATGTTTGTTCTTGACTTCTGAGAACAACATATGGTGAAGAGGAGCTAAGCAACTTATTGAATGATTCAGAGCTGTCAATCACATTTCACTGATTTCATTCTCAAGAAGCTCAGTCTTGTAATCATTAGTAAGTGGAAATTTGACCTTAGATTCTCTTCACCATATGAATGAATATATTCATTTGAAGTATTTGTAGTAAAACCTTTTTGATTATTAAGCTTTAAGTATTAAATAACACCCTCGACCTCAGTCTACTGTCTACATATTTCCTTTTTGTTTTAGGCTCCTGGGATGTGCAAAAGTCCCATTGAAAAGTTGAGAATTTCACCAACACTCATAGTTTTGTTTTTTAAGGTCACTGTGAATTGTGATTAATGAGAGGAATGGTGTGTGTGTGTGTGTGTTTTTGAATAGGTTTGAGGGACTCTGCCTGCTCTCCCTTCTTGTTAAGGACAGCTCCAGTGATCTGTTCCAGCAACACTGCCTTTCCTGGCTGCGCTCCCTGCAGCAGGTCATACAGGTAACATCCAGACACATGCGAGGGAATGCACAAAAACACACACACACTCTTCTTCATTAGTCTGTCTCCTCTATCACATCTAAATATGACTAACTAACTAGCCTGAAAATCTCCCAGAGCTCAACAATCTTTCCTCTGTGTATGTGGATGCTGTCATCCACAGTCTCAGGCTCCGGTTCAGACCATCCAGCTGGCTGTGAACATTCTGAAGGATTTGCTGCAGTACTCGTCCCAGCTAGCAGAGCTGGCCAGAGAGGTTGGCCTCAACTCCGTCCTGGGTATCCTCACATCTCTACTGGGCCTCAAGACAGAGGTGAGGGAACTGTGCAGGGCCCTCCAAGTAATGAGGAGGAAGAATCAAGGTGGCTGGGGGCTAGATGATCGTGACTGAAGGGCCACATGACAACACAGTCTTAAAATTCTTCTTAATAAAATAGAACTTCATCTGACTGATTACATTTGGCTTGAGATGCAAATATCTTTAAGACTGTTTGGGTGCTCCAAAACCTGAATGGCACAGTTCTATATGCTGCCTGCACTTTAATAGTGTTTCTCTGACCTTGCAGCTATATTACAAGCACACAGCCAAATGTAGCAAAGCCATAGTCACATCACCATGTGGCCATGGCAACACAACCTTTTTTGTCACTCTTTACTAACTCGCGCTGAAAGAACGAACTGATTAGTTGATTAACAGAAAATGGAAATCACTATGTGTAGATTTTTTTATGTGATTAGAGCATTTTCAAGTGATTCTGATCAAGAGTTTCACGGTTTCGATTCTAAATCAAAAATCGATGGAAATGAGCGTTCAGTTTCAACCATTAAAAATCAAAAGTAGAATCGGCGATTTTCCCTGTATTTTCTTCCTCTTCACCCCCGCCTACTCGCACGCGTCTGAAGAAAAGAAAAAACAGCATCTCATAGACGACACAGCGTAGGTTACCGCTAGCCTGCAGCTGCATTTCTTTTTCGAGACACCGTGACCACTGCCAGAGTCGGAGACGATGGAGAAACAACAGAACTGGAGAATCCTCCTTTTTTTTCCCCTGAAGTCACAGGTGTGGCAACATTTGCCTTCCCCCCGTGAGTTGTGTAAACAACGAACGTGTCGCTGACAGAAAAACCACAATTTGTAGGATATGCTACACACTTATGTAAAGTTAGAAATATAATGACAGATTCAGAAATTACTGGATCAATAACTTATAAGCGAAATGTTGTTAAAACACAAACAACACCTCTTTTCTTCCATAGTTAGGTAGACAACAAGCTAAAACCTAATTTTCACCACAACGAGCCGTCCTCTGAGGGCTGAGAGCTGAACTAATAATGCTAGTCTCTTTTTACAGCAGACTGTGAGACAGGTGCACAGGGACCGTCTACAAAGTGCAACACACATAAACTTAGTTTCCTGGTGGCTTTTTGCAGGTTGGGAAACTGTTGTTGTAAAGTACCCTTCTGCCATCTAGTGGTTTAACAGTTTGTTCCCAACTGACTGGTGAAATAAGTTATTGTTATTACATTTTAAATAAATTATTTAAATTAGTGCGTTACATTCCCAAAAAATATAGCACTTATATCACACTTGATATGATGTAGCCTATCCTTTTGAAGAGGAAATTGAAAATGTAAATGACAGTTGTCAGGGCATAAAACCATTGATCTGTTGATCTTTACAAATCAAGACTGGATATTCTAACAATGGCATAGCCGTCAGCACTGGAAAAAAAAGTTTAAATCAAATCAAATCCTGACACCTCTAATTCTGATGGCATACGTTTCTGTTTGTAGAAAAATGAGAGGTCTGGTGAAAACGTCCTGGAGTCCCAGCATGCATTTCTGTCGGCTAAAGTATCTTTTTTTTCAGCGCTACCCACTGGGTCGTCAAAACTTTTACAGTGTCTTAAGGACTTAACGATCGATCGACTAATTGAAAAAGTAATCAATAGATGAATTGACAGTTGCTGCAGTCCTGATGCTAACCTGTTGAAACCCTCTTTTCCTCTTGTGATGTGTCAGTGTGAGCTGGCAGCCATGGAGGGAATGACGGCCTGTATGACCTACTACCCCAGAGCCTGTGGATCTCTCAGGGTAAGACACACTACCTAGAGACACAAGACAGAGAAATGGAGGAAAAGTAAATGAAGGGGTTGTTTCTGGATGTAGAAACTTTGGCTTTGACTTTGTGTAAATTTTACTTTTCTTTTAGATCATACATATTTAGTCATTTGAGCTGTGATTTTTGTCTTTCAGGACAAACTGGGAGCCTATTTCCTCTCCAAAATGGACAGTACTAACAAGAAAACACAAGAGGTTTGTAATTGTGTTCTGTGTTGAGGTGAACATAATGTAGGGAGTTACCTTACATGATTTCTGATTATCTAGAAGATATAAGTTTTGTTTTTTTTAGACTCTGGACCAGGTTTAAATACAGCAAATGGAAGTGAAGCATCAGAATTCAAGCTGTTTGTTTTTGTCTCTCTGTCTTCTTCCTTCCTTCCATTCTGTCAGGTGGCCTGTCAGTGTTATGCCCGCCTCCCCTGTCTGGGGGGGCTATTGGACAGAGGGGTGGGTGCTGGTAGAGCTGAGGGATGGACCAGTCAGATTCACTGCCTCCTGGCCTCAGCCAATGGCCTGCTGTCTCAGATCTACCAGGGTTCAGAAACAGGTACATCCTCTATGCTTATTCCCTTTGCCATACAGAACAAACACAGTGGCTACAAAGACAATGTTTGTACTGGAAATAGATCTGCTCATTTACACAGCTGATATGTCATAAGTTGTTATATAAAATGCAAATGTACGCCAGCCAGTAAATCCTTCAGCTTTCTGCTGGTTACGGCTTCTGTTACCCGTCTGTGTTTTCAAGCTCTTTAGTTTTGTCTTCGCCATGATCTGTGCACATGTGTATTATGCTCTGTCACGGCAGTTTGTGAAAAAGTACTTGCTGTTTGATGTGACAGATGGAACGGTGCAATATGAAGGTCCAGGGGTGGAGCTGGCCTTTCCTCATCTCGACCAATCAGATCCCCTTCTGCTCCTGCAGCTCCAGCACAGATACACAGCTGTCTGCCTGGCTCTCAAACACACACTCAGGTACAACACACAAATACACACTACAATGTGAACACAACCTCAAAGGAGAAAATCCACTTAAAGGGTCAGTTCACCCAAAACACTAAAGAAATTCTTATTTACCTCCAGTGGTACTAAGCCATTACTGTACAGTAGTTCTGGTTGGAAATGCCAAAGCAAAGATGTTTGTCCAGCAGAGGGCAGTGTTTATTTCTCAACAGTGAAATGACCAGCACATTTCTTGGAAACCCTATCAAAAATGTGTATTCATGTTATGGGTTATGTAAAGAAAGTTAATATTAGCCAATATAGCCTTGTCAGATTTTGTAAAATGCCAAATATCAATATTGTTATCATTATGATAGTAAATGACTGCATTTATATAAAGCCTTAATTCAAAGCTGCTCAGACAGTTCCAGTTTGAGGATGACAGTTTTTCATTAGGGCCCATCTAAAGATCTTTGCGATGCAAAGTTATCAAAATTGTGACTTCATTGTAATCTGTTGCCATGGTGACGCAGAAAATTCAAATGTTTCGTCATGAAAAAGTAGTTGTTGTAACTCAAATATACATCATTCAACCTGCCCCAAATTTCTCCTGCTTAATGAGAGTCCTGACCTGAACACATCTACATGTCAATATTGAGTCTTAGCCATAGCGCCGCTTACTGGCAACAGGAAGTTACAGGTGCTTTACTTTTACGAGCTTTGCCTAGCAGGTTAACCAGATCCACCTCGACTTTGGTCAGGAAAGTCTTAAGACATTGAGGATTCTATATTGTGAAGCTTTTGAGTTTTCATTGAACGCATTTGCTGTGGCAACGTGTTGAATTTCGCCATGAAAAACAAACTATTGTAAGTTGATTCCACATCATCAGATCTTTCCCACATTTTATGTTTGATAAGAGTCCCGGTCTGACATGTACAGACCAACATTGAATCGTAGTAATAGCGCTAATTACTAGCAACAGGAAGTTATAAACCCTTTACTTTTACTAACTACTCCTAGCAAGTTAACCAGATCCACCAAAAATTTGTTCAGCTAAGTTGTAAGACCTTGATAATGCTAAATAGTGAAGCTTTTGAGTTTTCAAACTTGGCACACGTGTCAGAAGGGGAGTATTTTGTTGTCTGATATGGGTCTTGGGCTTAGGGAGGGCGCCACCTACTGCCAACAGGAAGTCAGCCTTACATGACAAACATCATCCAATTTACATGGTGTGATCTACGCATGATATACAGCAGTGTACAGATATATACAGTGTTCTCTAGTGCCACATAGTGGGCACAGGAAGTGATATTTAACTCTTTCCTGCAACGTCCGATAAGAGTCCAGGCATGAAGACATCTACATGCATACAATAAAAACAGCTTTAATTCATACCTGTGTTTACCGCTCTTATCTCCATCTATCAGGGTGGATCCAGCCTCAGCTGTGCGTCTGCCTGTCAGACCCATACTCAACCTCGTGTGTCGGGCCCTCGCTGTCAGCTCCAAGAGCATAGTGAGCACACACTCACACACCACACACTCAATATTCCACAATTATCATCAATGTCTGACTAAAAGGGACTAAAAGCCATGTTTTGAATAGAGCTTGTGTGTTTGTGTGTCAGAATTTAACAGGAGATGGAAGTGTGAGGTTACTGGTCCTGCCCATCATACACACCAACACACTGGAGGTCCTATCAGCTCTTATCACAGCGTGAGTAGGGATGCACATACACTGTTTTGTTTTTAAGTTCATAGACATCATTTGAAGTAGCTGGATGATTCTGAGAATACAAGTACACAACATAGCAGTTGAAATGTTGTGTTGATGGTTGTGTGATGTTGACACCGTGTATTGTATGTATTGCAGTGTACGTAGCGGCATGGTTCAGTATGCAGCTGTACTACAAAGGCTGTTTTCCCAAACTCTGTCTGCCTGGACACCTCTACCTGAAGCCAGCCTGGGACAGCAGAGAGCCTACAGGTAACTGACAGACTTGGTTGATACACAGTTGTGGTTCGATAATGTGCTGAAGCTATTCAGATATCCTTAAGCAAAACGGGGGAGCCAGCAGGGTGTTGATGATGTGGTAACCTGAGATTGTGATGAGGTGGCTGAAGAATTTGAATCATGTTTCTGGTGTTCTTTTTGTTCCTCCTGCAGCTCTGTGCGGGTGTCAGTGTACAGAACCTTAGAGCTCTGGGTCCAGGTGGCTGGAGCTTCTGCTAGCATTCTTCAGGGAAGCCCCGGTCACTCAGAACTCCTTTTTAGCCACCTGATCGGTGACATCACACCAGGGGCAGAGTCTGTCAAGGTGAGTTCAAGTTCCATATAGTTCATTTAAATTTACTTAAGAACCATATATTTTACACAAAAAATACCTTGTTTTAGCAATCAGCTTTTCAAAACCTGTAGGTACCAGTAGTTTGTAGGAGCAGGTGTCTGTTTGCTGTGACTGTAATGTAATGTAAATACTGTAATGACCTTTTAAAAATCATTGCATGTGCAGTACCAGTGAAAAGTTTGGATACACCTTCCCATTGCCTTGAATGAGAAAGTGTGTTCAAACTTTTGACTGTAAATGTGAAAGAAAAACTATATTGGTTCCACGCTTTCCATTGATGTTTGTCCAACAACTGTACTGCACTCAACACACTCACCTACCAAACAGAACATAAAAATGACTAGAGCTGCAACAATTAGTCAATAAATCAATTAGTTGTCAACAATTAAATAAATCGGCAACTATTTTGATTATCGTTTTGAGTCATTTTTCTTAAGAAAAAATGTCCAAATTCTCTGATTTCAGCTTCTCAAATGTGATTATTTTCTGGCTTCTTTAGTCCTCTATGACAGTAAACTGAATATCTTTTGGGTTGTGGACAAAACAAGACATTTGAGGACGTCACCTTGGGCTTTGGGAAACAGCGATCAACATTTTTCACCATTTTCTGACATTTTATGGACCAAACAACTTATTGGTTAATTGAGAAAATGATCAACAGATTAATCGATAATGAAAATAATTGTTAGTTGCACCCCTAAAAACGACAATGCTTGATACAGTGTCGTCTTTCCTATAACATTATGTATATTTATTACATTTTGGTTGGTAAAACACAGTGGATGCCAACAGTGCAGAACCTAGAACCAGACCTTTACATGTTCTTACAAGTTAAAGTTAGGGGAAGCTCCAGCTTATAGGTTGTTAAGTTTGAAAAAGAGCTCTCTGTGTTGGCTTGTCCTCCAGCTCCGGGCGGGTCTGTCAGCTGATGTGGTTCCTGGAGGGAAACCAGGCCCTCGGAGGACAAAACCATTGGTCATGGCAGATTCAGTGGGGCCGTCACTCCAGAGGAAAGGAGACCTGTTGGCCAATCAGGATACTTGCATTTCAGCCCTGAGGGGTGAGACCCTGCCTCAGTCTGATGACAGAATGGTGTGCTGGTCTTCTGTAAATTTGGTTTAATCACACAGATGTTTTCTTTTTTTTTTTACAGCATTAAGACACATCATACTGACGAGTGGTACACTGCTAAAGGATGATATACACAAGGTAAGGCTGAGCTGACCAGTGCAATGAGCTGCTGTAGTAAAAAACCTGCACTCTCATAAATAGCACTGGACTGGGCGCTGTGGAGAATCATTATGTTTGGAATTGTCTGTGGTTTACTGTGGATGTTATGCTCTTAGACAAGATGATGACATTGATAGCTCCCCTTTTCTGCCCATTTAAGAATGGATACCTCATTCTCAAAACCTGTTTTCTGGTCTGTGTGTGTTTTCTCATAGCGTCTCCATGACGTGGTGCTGCCGCTGTGTGTGCGTCTGCAGCAGCAGCAGTCCAGCAGCAGCACTGCCTGTGAATCTGCAGGCGGCGTCAGCGGGCAGTATGGTAGTGCCCTCACCCGACGAGAACTATACAGGTAGCACCTTCGCTCACACCACACAATCCAAGTACAGTTCAGACAGTAAGTATCTGGACAGTTCAACGTTTTCTGTTCTTAAGGCTGTGTGCTTCAGCACATTCAATATGAAATAAAATAATGGATACTACATTAAAGTGCCAATTCTCAGCTTTAATTTTAAGTAGGTTTACATCAATACAGAAAGAACCAAGTGAGAGATATAGCCCTTTTACCACGTACTGCACAAAGTTTGGGGTGTTGCAGTGTTTTGGCATCTGATGCTTTAGACACTTAATCTGTAGCTTTAACTGGATTTCCTGGATCGTACCTTTACAACACACCCCCACCAACGCAGCCCCTGCACTGTTTTAACGCAGGGCTGTTTTCAGTCTGAATGCAGCTTAAACGGGACCTATTATGCTTTTTCTTATTTTCAGTCATATATATAATATGTTACAATGTCGGATGTTCATATTGAAAGTGGCCAATGTGTCAAATAATGAGTTAAACATATGTATATGTAATCCCTGTGAGCGAAAAGGACTGGTATCAGCTGATTAAGTAAGGAACATTTTTCATTTCCTGTAAAGCAGGAAATGTTGGGTTTGCATCAGTAGCAACTTAACACAACTCCGATACATGTTGCCCGTAGGGAAGCTGGCCAATTAGAACAGAGTGGGCTCATCGGGAGGGAGGGCCTTAAAGAGACAGGAGCTCAGACGGACTGTAAAGAGAGAAAGGCTATACTGAGGGGCTACATAAAGGGTCAGTATAAGATAAATAAGGAGGTTTTTGAACTCTAGTGGAGTCCAAAAATAAATATTTAGAGCTGGAAATGAGCGTAATAGGTCCTCTTTAAGACACAGTATTCCTGGTTCAAATCAAAGCAGATACCTTTGTTGTATGTCGTTCTCCCTCTCACCTCATTTCCTGTTAGCTTCAGTTATAAATAAAGGCAAAATGCCCCCAAAATACAGACGGGTGAGAAATTAAAGGAAAAACCCGAATGCAGATGCTTCCACACAGGTGCACTGCCTGGTACAATCAAGCAATTAACATCCAATCATGCTCTGTGGCATGTAAAAATATGCTGAGCAGGCCCAGTTTTGGCTAGTTGAACACCTACGGGAGATTTTAGGCCGATGTGTTAGACAGCGCTCTCCACCACGACCATCAAAACACCAAATGAGGAAATATCTTTTGGAAGAATGGTTGTCCATCCCTCCAGTAGAGTTCCAGAGACCTGTAGAATCAATGCCAGGGCACATTTAAGTTGCTCTGGCAGCGCGTGGTGGCCAAACACTTTACGAAAACACTTTATGTGGGTTTTTCCTTTAATTTGTCGCCCATCTGGGAGGAGCAATACAAACTTTATCACAAGAACCAGTGGTAACAAAAAATATAAACTTATGGAATTAGATATTAGAAGTTAACTAGAAAAGGCAATTTCTGAAGAAATTGCAGTGTGACTGCCGGCTGTTGAAAGGCTGACGCCTTTGAATGTATGAGTGGGAATTGGGATGGTCAAATTAGGAAATCTCAATCAGCTGTTTTGACTTTGAATTCTTCGACAGCGTTCCATGAAAACTCTTCGAGCACCCCTAGCACCTCCAAAACTGCATTTGAATCGGTAAAATCAAAACAATGAAAGCTGCAAGCAACAATGAACAGGCCCTTGCACTTTGTGTGCGTCAGAGGTAGCGGCAACTGTGGTATCACTACTGGAGGTCGGTTGACATGGCTCTCAATTTTCAGGACTAATGGACACTGTAAATGGGTAGAATATTATTTACTGTGGGCAGCATGTGGTGCTGGAGATGACATATTAGAAATTGGGTGTACACTGAACTATGTGTCATTTAGGTTTCATTTCCTGTTGCCCATAGGCAATACTACATAACTGAAATTTTAATGCAGCAATACATTTACCAGAGGGCAACTGATATGGATATACATTTTCATGAATATTGGACATTGCACATAGGAGTTAAATGTCACTTCCTGTGTTCACTATGTGGCACTAGAGAACACCCACTAATTATTCATCATGTTGCTGTATATATCGTAGACCACACCATGTAAATTTCATGTAAATCAGATAATGTTTGTCACATAAAGCTGACTTCCTGTTGTAAGTTGGGAGCACTATGACTCAATATTGACATGTAGATGTGTTCAGGCTTGGACTCTTACCAAGCATGAGAAATTTGGGGAACATAAGGCAATGTGCAGTGGAGTTACAACAACTTCCTGTTTCATGTTTTGGGCAAAATTGACCAGCATGCCACACCAAGGGTGTTTCATGAAGACTCAAAAGCTTCACAATTTAACATTGCAAAGATCTTTGGATGTAACCTACCAAATTTGAAGTTGTTCGTGTTAAATCTCTAGGAGGAGTTTGTTAAAGTGCAATGCCTGTGAATTGCCTCACTTTGGGGAAAAAATTGCAAAGTAAACTCAAAATGGCTGACTTCCTGCTGGACTTATGGTATGGTTCCAAAGTTTCAAGCACCCCTAGCACGTCAGAAATGTAATAAGTAGCTAGGGGGCTCTATAGAGCTGACGTGCCACACCCAAGGACAATTGCAATGTTTCCCATACATTCATTTATTTGTGGCAGACCGCCACAATAAAACTTTGCCCGTCAATCTATTTTTGGAGCTGCGCGCCCTGCTCTCATGCTCTGTCTCTGTGATGTATTCCCAGACGCAAAAACCTGCACCAACTCGTTCTGTGCTGCACACAAACACCCTGCTCTGAGCTCTCTCTCTCTGAGCTTACCCTGCAATCACATCACACCATCTACACTTGAGAGGCACGGTCGTACTATCTCCACTTTAAAACCTTAAACACTTAAAGATCGATTGTGTGTCTACATCGCTTTGTAAAGCGCCGACCATAGACTGTAAAAACAAGGGAATTCATGGTGCATTCAGGTGCACATCATAAACTCTAAAATCTACATCACTTTGTACAGCAAAGCATGTGAGACTTCATGCTGCATTCCAGTGCACCTCATAAACTCAGACATCTATACTCGAATAGCCACAAAGATTGTTTAAAATGGGGAAAGTTTTCATTTTTTTTGTCTTATTTTGCTTTGTTGAAATACATACATCTGTCATTACTTTCTTGTCCTTTCACTGCAGCATTTTTAATAATCACATATCAAAGCACAACCATAGTAGCAATCTTCAAACTTCCATAAAATAATCAAATCAAATTGTTAGCAGCAGTTATCAGCAATGTACAATGAGTCTCTAGGTTTCTTCGTGATGATTGTTGTTTTACCGCATTTTTTAAAATTAAATGCTAAAATCGTAACAATAATACCCCGTTCATTTCTACTATGAAGGCACTAGCTCCAGGCACATTTTAAATATTCTATTAAAAAATCTCATCAAATTGTCATCGGCAAATTGAACCTCCCACCCCCTGGTCAATTACTACCACAAATAGAATCTAATTCTGTGGGAAACACTGAATAGTGAAACCCGCTACTAAAGTTTGTTTCATGGTTTGTTGACGTAGCCTCCGAGTGGCCAGAAGTTGGATATGCTGCAGTTTCCTGAAGCTAACCAATCAGAACAGAATGGGCTCATCAGGAGCGATGGGCTGTTTCAGACAAAGGCTGAACTGAGGGGGTTGCATAAAGGGCCAGTATAAGATAAATAGGAGTTTTTAACTGTAAATCATGCAAAGATATTCCAGTAGAGCCCCAGAATATAAATATTGACCTGGAAATGTGCTGAATATGTCCTATTTAATATTGATCAATAGCAAAATAACCAAAATGATTATAATCAATATAAGGAATTTTAACCTATAAGAGAGTTGTATAGTGTAATGTCAGTGTAGAAATTACGTAATTGTTTTGTCTGTGTGGATTTGCAGGTTATTGCTGGCTCTGGTCCTGGTCCCATCACCCTTTTGGCCCCCACCTCTGACCTGCGCTGTGTCCATCCTCAGCAACTGTCGCACCGACCGAAACCTCAAGGTGACTGCTCTGAGGGAGAGAGAGAATGATTAAGGGAGGGAGGGAGACAATGGACAGTAGTGGAAGTGTGTTATTCAGTACTCAGTCCTTTGGTCAGAGTTGGGTATTGAGAACCAGATCTGAATTGGAACCAGCTCTATATCTAAATAAAATGGAATTGTTTAAAAATACATATAAAAAATCTGTTGTTCAGATTTTGATGGGATGTTAAAGAAGCAGTTTGGCAGGCTGAATTATGGGCAAAAAAAAAGGAGATGTTTATTGACAAAAATATTCATGAAACAGGCAAAAATGAACCCTGGGAAATTCAACAAATATAACTTAAACCTGCAATGTGTAACTTTTGTCTTCTCCTTCCGGCTGAGTAATTACAAAAACATTGTCGACATGTGCTTCATGACGTATGCCAACCTGGTCTCACCCAGCCAGCAGCTCCTCACAGCTCCGAAAATGTCGGAGCAAATTTCCAAATAGGCGTTATTTGGATTAAACTGACCACATATTGGGAATCTAAATGGTTAATTTCATGCCTTAAAAAATGTTAAAACTTCATAAAGTGACATATTAATTGTCCTACAGCGAAAATTACAGCTGTTAGCCATGCAGTATGCCTTTTGGTCTGATAAAGATACCCGAGGGCCGAGCATCCATCAGGAAGGGTCGGGATGCCAAACATGATTTCCCCGCTATGCTGATACAAAGCTTTCAAAATTGATAATGCACAATATGCAAACAGCACCACACACTGAAGCAGAGTGTCATGTACTCTGCTGATGTCTGTACTGGTTATTTTGTTGTCTGTTGTATTAATTTTTTAATGACTCTCCCTCCTCTTTTCCCTGTCAGGTGTCTTCATTTTGTTCTGAGGCTCTGACCATCTGCAATGCCCTCCTCCACCCTCGCACTCCCTCCATCGCACTCCCCTTACCACCCCTCGCCCTGAAACCCACCCCAACCGCTCCCGTCCTCTCCTCCTCCCAGGGACCAACCCCTGGACTCACCTTGCCAACCCTCCTAGGAGGCCCAGCCCCTGGTCCTCCCTTCCCCACTCGTCACTCCCTCGGCCTGGGCTCCACCTCCCTGCTGGGCTCTCTGGAGAACCACCTCTCCCTTGTTCCGGGGTTGCCGGGCCAGGGCCATGGGCCAGGCGACATGATCCTGTCTCCACACACACACCACCAGCCAGACCTCGCTGGGCTGGGCCCTCCAGAGGGGCAGAGACCCGTGTTTGTCCGCTACGACAAAGAGGAAGCGGAGGACGTGGAGATCTCTCTGGACAGCGACTCAGACGACAGCGTGGTCATCGTTCCTCCGGGGATGCTCAACATGGAGAACCAGCAGGATGAGACGGCAGCAGCAGCAGCAGCAAACTCCCAGAACCTGTCCTCCACTGCACCAGGGGGTGCTACTGTCACACTACCAGGAGGTGAATCTGTCACCATGGTCCCCACCACAGCAGCAACAACCACAATAGACGGAGTCTCCCTCCCCAATGACCTCGCCACCTCCTCCCCCCTCCTCACCACCTCCACCACCCCTATTAACTCCTTCCCTCCTTCCGGCGCCTCAGTGGTCTCCCTTGTTCCACCTTTGAACTCCAGCACACTCACAGCTCCACCTGGCAGTTTGGGGGACTCATTGCCTGGCAGACCCCAGCTCCAGCAGATGCTGATGCAGCCCTCCTCACAAGGCCAGCCAGGCCCCATGGGTATCCCCCTCCAAATGCACCAGCTGCAGAACCAGCTGAGCCAGCAGGGAAGGCACGTCCACCAGCACCCACCACCACCCGCCAGCAACGAAGACTCCACCGTCATCAACATCAACAGCACCGATGATGAGGAGGAAGAGGAGGAGGACATGGAGGATGACGAAGAGCTGGAGGAAGATGAGGAAGACGAGGAAGGGATGGACGAGGAGGACGAGGTGAGCGATTTCGCAGAGGAAGAGTTCTATGACGGGGAGGAGTATGACGATTATGACGAAGAAGAGGGAGAAGAACTTGAGGATGAGGAGGAGGAGGAGGATGGGGACATACCTCCTCTGGAGGGAGCGGAGGACAAGTCAGGAGAAGCGGGCATAGAGGAGGGGAAGGTGCTCCGAGCAACGGTGGATGAAGGAGGGATGGCTGGATTCAGCGTGGAGGGAGAGGCGGAAGGAGGGATCGAGGAGATCCAGACCAACAGAGCGATGTTCGGAGAGGACAGGATGAAGGTCCAGGAGGTGGAGAGCATCGGAGTCCTGGAGGAGACGAGGGAAGGGGAGGGAGAGGAGGACGAGAGCGAGAGGATGGACGACCCCACCATGCCCCAGATCCTGTGCGTCACCGGAGGAGCGCTGGAGGAGAGGGAGGAGACGGAGAGGGAGGGAGGGGGAGCAGCAGCAGCAGCAGCAGCAGGAGGAGGAGGAGGAGGAGGAGGAGCACTGCAGGAGGAGACTAGCTCGTGGGAGCAAGGAGCCAATGAAGTGGAGCTGACTGCCGCCTCAGAAGAACGCGCAACTAATCCGAATCAGCAGGTAGATATCACAACTTTATGTCACATCTGAAGCATTCGGACAACTTCAGAGCGCTGAAGTAGTTTGACATACAAACATGATGGAAGGATAAAGAAACGACTAGAGAAATGTAAACAAAAAGGAGCTGTAATCAGTGAGAAGACCATTACCATTTGTTGAAATATAAGCAGTGCAAGCAGTTTAAGCGTCAGCGGAAGTATAAGAACTGAAAGTAGTAAAATTGTTTTAGCTGAAAGGAGGTGAAAGGAAGGATGTGTGATGATATCGTTCAAAGGAAGAGCTGACGAAGTTCTTATTTTGTAGACGTTTATTAGACGACGGCCATCGGGTCCATTCCATGTACAAAGATGGTCTGGGCACCGTACCCCTGTCGGTGCATAGCTTATATGGGGTTACACATCTGTATCTTATCACATGAATAACATAGGTTTTCCATGGGCACTAGGTCAGTAGGGAGCCCTCCAATCAAGTGGTTGACAGCTACCTCACAACATATTATGTGTCACAACATACCACATCTGGAACAGTTCCAAACTTGACCATAAACCCATTATTTGTATTTAAAGGTCCCCCCAAGAAGGGCTATAACATATTACCTAAAATGACATGCAAATTATGGAATATTTAGGTCCCATGTCCAACATCCAAAATCAGTGAAATACATAGGGTCAGATAAAAGTCATACTAACAGGAGGTGAAGAGTCACTTAAGGGTTCAGTATGTCTCATGCCACTGTGGAAAGATAGAGGTAGAGGTGGTTTCAGACACTGTCCGACCCTCTGACAAGCACTTTGCTTCCAGCATCCTGCCTGAAGAGCGTTAAAGTACTCGCACAGATCCAGAAAAGGACAGAAGGATTCATAAAACAAAGCAAGCCCCGATAATGAGTCTATGAAAGGACTTGAAGTGGCTTTTCATCAATAAGCATAGAAATGAGCTGTAGTATGGTGAAAGGAGCTGAACTTTGATTTGAAATGTACATGCTGACAAGTTAAGCTGTAATAAGTGAATCAGGTGTAATCCTGATATAGATCATTTCATATCCTGATACCTGTCCTGATAGAGCACATTTCAATCCAATGAATTAATAGTACGTTCCTCACATTCCTCATGTTCTTTCTTCACAGCTCTGAAAGAACATACATCCACTTTTACACTTAGTTATGTTGTCAAACTGTACAGAGCATCTTAGGATGATAAGTCTCAGTGTTTTATCATGACTACTCCTCCTTCATCCAGCTTCTAGTTGACATTTAGGTGATGGCAGCAGACATTAGATCACAAAAACATAGTAGATTAAATTCAAATGGAACTTCTGGTCTGACTCCCAGAATGTTTCTCTATTGAACTTTATCTGTGTTTTTCTTCCATTATGCGTGTTTTTGTTCCATTGGTGTTGATAAATGAAGCCGGTATTGTTATAGTGTTGTTACAAGGAAACTGAGGTCTTCCTCTCAACAGGAGCCAGGGGATGAACCTACACAGGAAGCCAGTGTGAACGATAACCAGCCATCCAGTCATCAAGAGGAACAGCTGGCAGCTATTCAAGAGGGGGACTCGGCGTCGTCCGCAGATCCCGAAACCTCTACAGGCCTGAATACAGAAGAGCAAGTGGAGACGGATGCTGAGAAAAGAGACAAAACGGAAGCAGAACAGCAGGAGACACAGGGAGGAGTGGGAGACAGTGACGGAGAAGAGGGAAAAGGAGTGAAAAGAAAGAGAGAGGAGGTGCACAGGGAAGACGAGGCGGGACAAACCCCTGAGAAGAAAAAGGTAAAAATTCATGACTAATTTCACATTGATATAATCATTTAAGGTGCAGGAAACTTGATTTTGAACCACATTGTTTGCAGATTTATGTAGGTAAACATGTTTTACTCAGCAAAGTATTTCTATATAAATGCAGTCCATTTACCATTATTACAGTTAGATTCAAATAAAATCAAGAACACTAATTGAATAATTGAAATAATAACCTCAAAAGAACCACATAACAAATCCATGTTGTTACAGACTAGTCAAGTCTAGTGGATTCAGTATTAAGCACCAATACTAGTCCTAACCTGGAGGGTGTAGAAAGGGAGAAAACGTGGAAGAACACAGAGGAAGACGGACTGGTTTCCAATGTTAGAGATAGACAGTCTGGAGGTGGGTTACCTTATCGGGTTTCCACGCCGACTAGCATTTCAAGTCCCTCCGACTCAGCCTCGCCAGCGCTGGGCGTTGCTCTCGTGAGCCGCGAGCTCCTTCTGGCGGTTCAGTTCAGTTTTTGGTGGTTGGGGGGGGGATGGGTCCCCGAAGAACAAAACTGGTTTTACTCAAGGGTCCGGGTGCAGGAAAGGTGTGAAGCTGTAAGGTCTCGAACGCTTCTAAAAAAGGGACGTCTCTCTGGGCTTAAACTCAACTCGTATCACTTTCAATGTTCACGCTTTCCCAGCTGAGCCGCATCACGTTACTCCAGTGGCTGCGCGCGCACCTCACCGTGACGTCCTTTTATCAACCCGCAGCTTAACCACACCCCCTTGTTATCTTCTCAATGAAAACCAGTCCAGTTTAGGAAAGGGAAAGGAAGAAAGAGGAACTATAAACCCCGCCCCCTTTACTCCTAACAATGTGTCAAGAGCTGTATCAGTTGTTGCCAACTATTAAACCATTGAAACGGCCTTTTGAATATTTGCTACCACCACCAAGATCTGCACCTGCAGCACTTCCATCCAGACTGCGCTTTAGGCTTCTGTGCTCACCACGGACGCCCTCCTCTACTCGTAGCCTTCTCAACTGTTGTTGCCAGCAAAGGCCGGGTATGGGCCTGACGCTCTAGTGCCATCTATTTTCAGGGCGAGTTGATTGGGCAGGTGAGTCGGGCTTCACCCTCTGACTGGCGTGTGCACTAGACTCCTTTGTCCTGCAACTATTTTGATAACCGATTAATCGTTTTGAGTCATTTTTTAAGAAATAAAAAAAGTCCAAATTCTCTGATTCCAGCATCTCAAATGTGAATATTTTAATATTTTCTGCTTTCTTTAGTCCTCTATGACAGTAAACTGAATGTCTTTGGATTGTGAACTGTTGGTTGGGACAAAACAAGACATTTGAGAATGTCATTTATAGACCAAACAACTAATCGATTACTCAAGAAAATGACAGATGAATCAATAATGAAAATAATCATTAGTTGCAGCCCTACGTGTGTCTGATGTTGCTATGGCAACATGAATCATGGCATACAATGTAAAGGTAACAGGATTCTTGCAGATGTAAATTGTACTTTTAAGCCAGATTTTGGCACCTGATTTTGATTTAGTTTTGTCTTAGTGTTATTTGGTTTTTGTTAGTTTTAGCCAAAAAAAATAAATAAAGACATTGTAGTCTAATTTTCAAGTGTCATTTATTTCACACATTTTTCATTTTTATGTCTATTAAGCACTTTGAAGCTACAGCCTTTGCCATGTTTGCTGTGTGAGCAAAGATATAACTAGAAAACAACCAAATATTTGCAGTGTGTTTCTCTATTTGGTCGTGTTTTCTCACTATACTTTTGTTTTGTGTATTTGTACGTATTTTCTAAATTGCAGTTAGGTCACCATACAAATGTCCAGGTTACACAAACTTCATTTGAAGAGAAAATGAAGGTGAATCTGTTGTTAACTCAACCCGCTTCCTGCTTCAGCTTTGACGTGCTGTACTTACTGTAGTTAGTTTTGTATGAAGTCGAATGAATTACATGGGAATAATTGCAGAAGACCAACATGCATTTAGTAATCAATTCATAATTTTGAGTTTTTTGTACCTTTTTTTTTCTGTCTGAAACCAAAACCATCAGAATCATTTGAAGGATGCCATAATCACTTTAAAATTCTATACATGTTGGCTTTAAAATATTAATGTAGAAACATTTCCCATCAGTTCCCCTCCCTCAGCATCAGGCTCCTCCCTAACGACAGATCACAGCATGTTTCATCGCTTGTCTCTCTTGTCATGTGTCCCTCAGCTGGATGATGAAGCCATGGCCTCCATGTTGGCTGATTTTGTCGCCTGTCCGCCTGACGATGAAGACGGTGCTTCTGGATCCAACCGCTCATAAACACTTGCCAACCCAGAACTGATGTGAAGTTACCACGGATACGGCAGATACTGCTAGGATACTGTATCATTAGTGACATTTTCAAGGTTTAGTTTTTTTCAAACATCTCTCATCATTACATCAGAGTCATTCATCACAGTGTTCACACCGGTAGAAGTGTGGCCTCCAGTTTTCTTACTTTTAACATTATCGCTAACTTCCAACTACATGATGTGGGATGTGGGAATATTTCGGGAAAGGGAAGTCAGACATTTTATTGTGTCACATCACCCAGCTTGTAATTGATAAGAACTAGTACATGAGCTAAAAGAAGTCAGTGCATTTGAGGTGAAGCTATATGAAAGGTATTACCAGAAAGCTAGCCTTTGTTCTTGTATACAGTGCATATTATCCTACAGGTAGTGTCCTAAGTGGCTTTCTCTGAATTATATGTATCTTTTATGCTCTTTATGTTTTGTCATCACTGTCATATGCTTTGTTATAAAAAAAAAAAAGTAAAAAAAAAATACTTGACATTGCTTTTTTTCCCCCTGCATCACAACATGAACTCAGGTTTCACCTTACATAAGGTCACACAAATGAGGTCTGTTATCAGGAAACTCTTTGGAAGAACACAATACTAAACTTGATAATGAACTTCCTTTTCCTGTCTTGAGCAAAACAAACTAAATTCCATTCACCACAGTTGTACTGAGGTGAAGACAGAAATCTTAAAAGCTGGACACATAAAACCAAAACTATTTTACCAGACAGATACAACTAGAGAGAAAAAGAAGAAAGTGTTTGTACTTTAGGTGAACTTACTCTTTACAGTGAGACTATCAAGTGTTCATCAGTTTCATACTAAATACTAACTGTATATAGTATACTCTATATATTAAAGGACAGGTTCACAGTTTTACAAGTGTGTGTTAAAACAACAGTCAGGTCTCCACATGAACAGTGTAATCATTCCTCCTGTTCATACTGGCTATTCAAAGATCCCCTTCAAATGTGCTTTCAATGGAAGTGATGGAGGCCAAAATCCACAGCGTGTCCACACAGTCATTTAAAAGTTGATGTGAAGCTTATATGAGTCAGTCTGCGTTAGTCATAGCAAGTGGATATCTGACACATTTAGTCTTTTTAGCATCAAATTCCCTCTTTGTGTTTCCTCAAACAGTGTTGAGCTGCAGGTGGAAGTATAGTAACAAAAAGAGGGACTTTGGCACTAAAAAGACTAACGTTGAAAGATATCTACTTGATTTGACTAAGTTGGATGCTGAAGCTTCATATTAGCTTCAGATAAACTTTTAAATACATTTTTGCACAGAAGGAGGACTGTGGATTATGTTGTTCCATTATAAGGTCATTATGAAGGAATCTTCTAATGGTCAGTATGAACAGGAGGGATGATTTCAGCAAGATGTTTACATGCTCATTTGGTTTCCTGACTGTTGTTTTAAGACACTTGAAAAATTGTGAACACATCCTCTAACTTGTTTTGCAGTCAGTATACAAAAAGGAATGAGTGTACTTCACTTTTGAAAGAGGAAATGATACAATGCATCAGCACAGATGTCAACAAATATGTAACTTTGGAATGTCACTGATCATCATGACATATTTCAAACTTCCTGAGATTGTGACAGGCTTTCTGTTTTAAATTTGTATTTTCCAAATCTAAGTTTAAAATAACCCTGATGACATCATGAGGGTTTGTTGTCTCTGATGTGACACAGCTCCTCCAGAGCCACAGAAGATCTACAACTGTTTACAGTATTAGTATACCAAGACTAATAGTGGTTTATTAGTGATTTGATGTGTACATCAGTGGAGTTCCCCTTCAACAACCTAATCTGCAGATATTCAACATGTTCTGTCATGATTAGGAATTTAATGTCTTAAGCTTCTGTTCTTCATGGACTATTGGCAAAACTGACAGAAGAGTTACAGTTGTGAAAATGAGAGAACAGTTTATCTTGATATGGAAAAAAACAGTATGAAAGTATGAAAAAACAAAAAACTTAATCTGCACCACAAAAAACAGATATGCGCACCACAGCCATTTTTTCTGAGAAAAAATGGCTGTGGTGCGCATATCTGTTTTTTGTGGTGCAGATTAAGTTGGGATTGTGAATAGTGATCGTGATGATAGTGTCTCTTGGGTGGCCTTTACCACTGACACTCTGTAGACAACATTTCATGAACTATGTTTCTATGCAAATGTCCTGTGCTAGCTTGTTTGTTTTGGTAATGCAGAATGGAATTTGCAGGACATATGGTAGCAGTTATCTTTTATGTACCACATACAATAGTCTCATACACCATGGGTTTGTTAAATATTAATATGCCTTCACAATCTTCACAATGTTCTGTTTTTTTACTATTTTTGTTCTGTCAATTTATCACATAATGACAAAGCAAGACCATTATTTTGAAAATTAGCTGCATAACATTCAAGACTTTAAATCAAGTAATTAAAACTGACGTTCTACATTTGGCATTTAAATACAGCAGAGGTCATCACCTGAATAACACAACCTGACTGCTGGCAGCATGCTGGCAGAGCACATACAGATTGGTGACAAATAATACAGATACAAGGGTTCACTGAATGGTTTGATTAGGTTGATTATGTGAATCATTTGCTACAGTGTTTCGAGTGTTAGAAAGTGCTGTCTATCACCATCATCAAAATATGAGGGAATATGTTCAGTCCATCCCTCCAGTAGAGTTCCACTCACTTGGACAATCTGTGACAATGAGGACTGAGGCTGCTTTAAAGGCTTGTTACTAAGACATTTGATGGTTTTCTTGTGTCACACATCTGTTCTTAATCAGGGATTAGGACAAAGCGAACACTGTATACAAAGCCAAGAACTGCCTCACAACTCGCAGGACCTCAGTTTGACAGCTGAGACAACACCGGTGCAGCTCTGGGAAAAAGACTCAATATGCTTAAGCAATGCCGCCAACACAAACTTGAACATACTGAAATTCTATAGAAATCTGAAGATCACAGCTGAAGGAAATCTGAAAAAAGAAGCACAAGAAATGGCCAAAATCCAGGTGACCAAATAGGAGAACATTTCCAAAAATCGTTTTTGCTTTTTTGTGAGATGTTGTTTGGAGACTGAAGATAAAAAATACTTTCGATTGTAAATGAACTATTGCAACTGGCTCTGTTGAATTCAGACATCTTGACATCAGTGGCTCATAACCGTCATGTCTGATCTCTGATAACAGTAGGGGCATTTTGTTTATGGGTACATTGTGTATTGGCATGTGACAACACCGAATGTGCCTGCATAAATTACATTCCAAGACAGAAGACATGATCTAAAAAGGTCAGTAGGCACTGCTAAGACAAAGATTAAACCTGTCACCAATCAATCAATGCATACTAGAGGCCGCCATTGTAGAACAGAAGATCAGCTAGAACTCCCAAAAATAACGTCCCTCCTCCAGACCACAAAGCAGTTATTTACAAGCCTCACATAGGTCGACTGTATGTTTGCTATCATCCCACCTCTGTGTCTAAGGGTTGCCTCTGTCCATTTCCACTCCACAGTTCTGCCAGGCTTTTCTGGGTGCCTTTATGATTAAATGTTTGTTTCTTACAAATGTTAAAAAAAACACCACATTTTGTGTCTTACAAACATTTAATAGTAATCTTGAAACCTTGTGGTGAAATATGACGTTTGTGGTCCAGTTGTGGCACAGTTTGCTCAGCAATGAGTCATTCTCTCAATCAGTTCCCACAGCCAAATGTGCTGTGTTTATTAGTCATTTCACTCATTAAACAGCAGTAGCCCACATAGTCTCTCCATCATCAACTGCTGGGAAGCTCTATTTTGACGCCTTGGTTTTAAACAATTTCAAGCTTATTATCTACAAAAATGTAGAATTAGAATTAGCTTAACCAGTTGATTTCTTATATGAATTTCAAAGTGGTGTTTGTTGCTTTCATTGCACCAACACTGCTCTTATCATGGTCACCAATGCTGCTAATTCTAGTCATTTTTTCATTTTTGATTAAAGCTCTGTACTGAATTCTATTTTCATTGATTGTCATGAATGATGATCTCTCTCTCTCTCTTTTCTCTTTCATTTCTACCTTGCTGGTAATCTAAATCTCTTGAAACCATAGGGCTGTCATCTTGCTCCCTCACTTGTGGTGACCGCAAGGGTCTATTTTACTCTTCATTTATATACTGTGATGAGGCCACACATTTCATTTCAATCTGTTCCTGTCTTTCAGATATTAAAGAGGATATTTTCTGCTCATTTCCAGGTTTATATTTATAATCTGGGGCTCTACTGGAATATCTTTCCATACATGTTTGAGCCGGAATCTGATCTGAAATATGAGAGTGGACAAAGCAAACAGCACATGGAAAAGCCTTAGCAACAACCTTAGTAAGCAAGGCTACAGAACTGACAGCTGTTTATGGGCATTTGCCAAAAAAAAAAATGCTGCGAACCAAGCGTTCAGAGCAGGTTGAAGCCCTGGCTTTTGACTTTCAGGCAGCATTTCTACAAACTTTGACCATGTTTAACATAGATATCCAACATCATAACAGTATATAAATAACAGAAAACAAGAAAAGCAGAATTTTTAAGAGCTGGATGCACACATAACTTTAATCTAAATCTGAGACTCCTGTATTCAGACAATCTACGATCACTTTGTCACTTTTTTAAAAACTAAGGGACTATAAGGTTCAATAAGGCTTCCTCCAGTTGATGATTTTTTTTTTTGTTTTTAATTAGGTCAAAAGTCAGTTCTCTGCCTCCAAGTGATTCAAAATGCCTCCAGACTTTTTACAGATACAAGGAAAATTCCGAGCATTCCTGCTGCCTGCACTGGCAAACGCTTCTCTGGTCTCCATTCAGTGGTATTTTAAACACTATTAGTGATGGAAGAGAAGAGGATGCAACCACTCCACATAAATGCACTTTGTACAAACTTTCAAACAGAATATTCGTAACACCCCCATTAACATATACAGCATTCGTCACAACACAGCTGTGTTTAAAGGCTGGTTACATTATCATCATCATCATATAAGAGAATGAGATGATGTAACTGCTTCTGCTTTTACCAAATATTACTGATTTATTTGGAAACCTCAGTGCAACTGAGGTGAACAACATTTAATGCTGTTTTGAGTCAAAATCTGACTTCTATATAAGACAGTCAGTGAGAAATTCAGTGCGGTACAATATTTGAAGCTGCTTTCACCCCTTCATAAACAAAAACTAAAAGTGGCTAATTTTCTATTTTGAAGATCATGTTGAGCTTATATGTTATTTCTCTCCAGTTGTGCTGCTTAACTAAAGGTATCAAAAGAGAAAAAATATGCAATAATTCCTACAAGTGGTGGGTGGTGGTTGCACATAGAACGTAGCTTCTCAAAATTCTTTCCCTCATCGTGGGGTTACTGTAACTGAATGAACTAAAGTCACTTTTTGAAGTACTGGTGACTGTAGCTGGCCAACTAAAAACATTTTTGACAGAGCTAAGCTAAACACAGACCACCAACAAATATTTTTCAGTGTTGAGGCGTCTCTTGGAACTTTTAATGCTTTAGCATTGAAGACTGGAGCCAAAACTATACTAGAGACTCCTGAATGATTTGCTGTTTTTTGACCAGACATGTTTTTACAGCTACTGCTGCTACAACAGCTCTGTAACATGGGTCTTATCTGACAACTTGCAGTCCAGATATTGACCCAACTTCCCTTTTGCAACTTAGTGCGTGCATTTGTGTGGGTGTGTGAGGTGAGACCAAGTCCCCAGGAAGTGCGCCAAGCACAAAGGGCTGATTGAAGGGAGTATGAGAGAGAAAGTCAGTTCAGCTGTGAAGTCAGAGAGAGGGAGTGTGTGTGAGAGACACTCCCGCTGAGCAAATTCAAACCACAGAGAAACAGAAGATTTTCATAGTTTCAAACAACTTTATGCTGTTGGGTGTACAGCAGAGGTCTGTGAGGATTCTTAACAGAGAGGAGGAGAGAAGATTAAAGACACGCAGAGAGAGGAAAAGGAGGGTCAAGTGTCAGAATACAAACTGTGCCAAAGGAAATCTGCAGGAGGAGAAAACGAGGAGCTGACACTCATCTCTGAACACAGCTCTGGACTAAGGTGAGTGTTTTTCTGTTGCTTCTTGGCTTCTGACATGCTAATAGGATCATTCATAGCTGACTCTTATTATTTAATCAGGATAAAGATAATAATCATATCTTGCTTCAATTGTGTGAAGATGTTTATCAACAAGACTAAGGTTCTGTTCACACCTGTCATAAAATGCGCATTGAGATCTGATCACTCAGACCACAGTCTGTATATGGCCACATGCTTTTAGCTGTGTGTATGCAAATATATATATGTCCTGGGCCACATTGAAGGACCACCTCCTCAACTGATGTCCTCTGCGTAAGTGAAAATGCACCAACGTCATCATATTAAAGTGCGAAACAAGAAGAAGAAGCCATAACAGAGAAGGGTCTATTTACAGTCTTGCAGACTTACCCTTTACCTATGCGACACACCCACTTTACTATACATGTTACGTGACACGCCCCCTGACCCCTAACCCTAACCATCCCCCTCATCATGCCTAAATCTAACCAAGTGGGTGTGTCATGTAGTAAAGTGGGTGTGTGGAAATGATATATGTGTTCATTTGCATATGGGGTGGGGAAGTGAGATCCCATCACAAGTGGTCACAAGTGGAAACCCACTTGTGACCACACCTAGCATTGTAATGCTAGGTGTGAACTAACGTAGGGGAGACCAGGGACAGTTGTAACAGTTGTAACTACTTAGAGCTGTCCACTTGTGATCAGATCACCCAAGATGCATGTTAATGCCAGGTGTGAACAGGGCCTAAGTTCATCCAATAATTTTTGAGATATTTTAAAAAAAAAGCTCACGATGGTGCTAGAGGAAAACTCAGTGGATTGCCAAAGTCAGTAGCATTTATCCTCAGGGCACAATGCATATCTGTGTGCCAATCCATCCCGTAGGTCCTGAGACATTTCACAGGATAAATGAAAAGCTGCTGGTGGTGCTAGAGGAAAAAGTCAGAGGATCACCAAAGTCATTAGAATGTATCCTCTAGGGACATTGAATGTCTAGCAAATTTCATGTCAATCCATCTAATAGCTGTGAAGATACATCACTCTGGACCACAAATGTCAACCTCAGGGTGGTTCACCAATGGATCACCAATGTCAATAGGAGTCATCCTCTGAGGAACGTGAATATAACTCATGTCTTTTGAGGTCAAAACAAATATTTTTCACACAAAGTTGAGATTTTGTGCCAGTATTCATTATCTTTCAATTTGAGCACTTCCATCGTTTCAAATAAACCTTCGAACTATTCAAGTATTCAATATATACTTTGTATTTTCATCTTTTTGACAATATATATGGCTGACTCAGTCATTTGGACTAGAGAGGATGTGCTGGGGCATCTGCTTACTCTCAACACTGCCTACTGACACTGCTATTGCACTGATTGCATCACTTTATTTGGTAAATCCATTGTTGGCTCAGTGCAGGAATAAGTTACTGTTTGGGGTGCCAAACAAACTAATTACATAAGTCTTCTGTTCATGTATTAAATGTGTATCATAATTGAAACTTGTTTGCATTGTTGTAATATTTAAATAAAAAGGAGATTGTGCAGAACAGATCATTTGAAAAAATACTGATCACTGAACCCTCTCCTTGCACCAACTGTGCCTTAACATCTTTTGATACACTAACAATTGAAAATGTAACTGAGACCATTACCAAAATGAGTAACTCCTCTGGTTCTGTTGATATCATTCCTACCCACTTCCTTCAAGAAACCCTTGTAATAACCTATTCATCAGTGCTGGATTTATCCAACTCCTCACTTTCATCTGACACATGGAAACTCTGGAACAGGAAAGCGATATCTACTACTTATGTGTGTCCTTGTTGGCAGGTATGATCTGATCCTCTGAAGTTACGAAAACCTGAGTTAAACCCAAAGATAGATGGATAACACACTAATCTCTCTTTGATTGAGGTCATAACGTCAGGCCCTATGTGTGGTGCGTACTTTATTGTTAGTTAGTTTTATGGCCAACAAAGTAGGGTACAACATTCTTGCTGGTGGTTTTGTGTAGCATTTATTTGACTGAAGAGACTCTGTGGGGTTCAGAAGTTACTTGTTGGTTCAACAAAGGACACAGATAAACTAATCACAGTAAATGTCCTCTGCAGTTGTTATGAATGGATATTTCCTCCACAACTCTTCTCTGAAACTTGATGTGATGTGATATATTGAAGTTTCAAATGGCTGTACGTAAATACATTTCCACATAATTATCTTGAATAAAGTAAAAATGTAAGCCTGTCAGGAGTTGTATGGTAGAAAAAAATATTGTTTATACACAATATTTATATTTTACAATATTTATATTATATTCAAGCCCTTGCCAAACGAGTTCACACGATGCTGATTAAGCCTATCACGACCAAATACATCTCTCTGTGTTTCACAGGATACCACAATTTTTATCTGATGTTGGGTTTGACATTCCCACACTAGCTGGATGAATGCATACTGCACATGCTATATGGGATTCACTGGTTTGGGTAATTGAATTAATTGCATATTTTATAGGGAAGTTGCACCATCTAAATAAAATATCAATTGGCAGGGTTTACATTATTAGTGGCTAATGATGTGACCCCGTCTTGAAGACCTTGATTGTTTTAGTTTATATTACGCTAATATGGTGCATTTTCCTAAATAAAGTTGTTTTTAAATATCCACACATTTGCATAAATGTAACTAATGTACAGAAAAACACAGCCAAAAAAGCAAAGTGATGCAATAACATATTAGTGAGAGTACAATAATATGCCATATGATGCATGAAAATAAGTGAGTCATAGCTTGTTAGCCATCGTACAATTCCTTTCACTACTTTTATTCTGAAGGTCAGAGGTCCATATCACAAGTCTGCAAACTGCATCATGATCTTTTCATTAATAAGTAAGACAGTAACACATTTGAAATAAAGATATTTGACTTTGAAGAGCTATTACGTGAACACACGTCCTGCCACAAGTATAAGGGCAGTGATATCTGCTGTTGCAGACCTCTTATCTATTGTTTTCATAAGCTCATTTGCGTCTGTGTGGTTTACACATTTGGTATCTCTGAAATAATATTCAAATTATTACCAGGAAATTATACTCACATCAGCATGTTACTACCGGGCTGAATATCTGACAACTATAGTTTCTTTATGTTGTAATACCTGGGTGATCAAATAGCTTATATGCAATGGCTTAGACTGTAAAAAAAAAAAGTTCATGGGATGTTTCTGACTATAAGTAGTATAAACTAAAAATATTTCCTGGAGAAATATGTACTAGGCTTCCTCAAAGGTATCAACATGTTCATCTTATCTCAATATTAACTCTGAACTTGTTGATGTTGCATGTGATTGGTTGTTTGTTTCAGATGCTCATAGCTAGATTGGTAAACCCAGAGTTAACAAAGCCAGTTGATAACCAGCTTTGCAGGGTTAGGGTTAGGTAAAGCCATTTATCTAGGATGCTCAATGTTAGTGTGATAGTTGAACCTGTGATTCTGACACCATGTTCTTGAATCTGCTGCTATAACAGCCTCCAGTCTTTTGTTTCAGGCTTTTCAGCAGATGTTGGAATCTGGTTGCAGGGATTTGCTCCCATTCAGACACAAGAGCATAAGTGAAGTCCAACACGGATATTGGGTGATGAGGTCTGGCTGGTGTTGGATGGGGTTGAGGTCAGGGTTCTGTGCAGGCCAGTCAAGTTCTTCTACAGCAAACTGAGAAAAACATTTCTTTATGATATCGGCTTTGAGTGTGGAAGCAACAGGAAACCACCTCATTGTCTAAAATTTCATTGTATACAGTAGTATCAAAATTTCCTTATATTGGAAGTAAGGGGCCCACACCAGGAAGCCACAGACAATTATAGTTGGCACTCTGCATTCAGGAAGGGAGTGTTCTCCTGGTGTCCATCACACTGCTAGATAAGCGTGATTTATCACTTCAGAAAGTCCAGTGGCGCTGTGCTTTGTACCAGTCCAGCCAACTCTTGGCATTGTCATGGTGATACTAGGCTTGTGTGCTGCGTCACTGCCATGGAAACCTGCATCATTACGGCAAACAGTTCTTGTTTTGAATTTGCTCCCCTGAGTCAGTTTGGAACTGAAACAAAGGCAAGTGATGTTTAGACATTACATGCTACACAACTTGGCCGTCCTGTTCTGTGAGCATGTGGAGCCTTTGTAGCTGAGCTGTTAATGGATGTTTCCACTTCACAGTAGCAGACTTTATTGGAAAGATAGCATCCTAATGACATGTTGAAAGTCACTGAGCTCTTCAGTACAATCCAATCTACTGTATATGTCAGTCAAGACAATAGCTGTGCCCCAAGATTACACACTAATTCTAAGTAAGTGTTGAGTATGTAGTGTATTCACACTGGAATAGTGACTAAATTAAGTGTACTCAAAACAGTTGGTATGTTGACTATAAAGCCCTTGATTTTTGAGTGTGCTGTTGATATTGTCCCACAGTGCAATGCCCAAAGGAAATCGAGCTACTCACAGCTGGACAGTAAGCAGTAAATAACAATAACAATAACAATAGCAATAGCAATAATGATGCATTTTATTTATAGAGCACTTTTCAGGATACTCAAAGACACTTTACAGTTAAAATAGTAATAATGATAGCGGATGGTGGTAGAACATCTCCAAGAACACCTCATCTACTGAATTTTTGAAGAGACATTTTGCTGTGTTTGTTAGCTTTAACTAGCGGTGGCATTCCGTCGCAGTTTGCTTTTGCACAGTGCTCATATTGCATCATCTCCTGCTAATATGAAATGATGTATTATATTGATTTCTTGTATAATAACTGCAATTAAGAAATGGCAATAGAATTAGTATCAGTGTGTAGTATGGAACTGGGACTAAGCTAATGTATGGCTCCATGCTTGAGTTTACACACCTGTTAGCAATGGCCGTGGCTGAGGCAGCTAAGGATTGTCCACATACTTCTGGATATACAGTGTATGTTGAGTTCCCTTCATAATCCAAGGACCAGAGTATAACAGCCTGTAAAACATAGGCTTCTTTCAATGGTGATCTGATTGAGGTTCATCAGTGCTGATCAGTGAAAACAAGGCATCTGTAGGGACCTGCACGTACCTACAAGTTGTCAGTTGAACCCCCTGTTCATTAACATGCTGTGTGTGTGTATATATATCCTTAGATGGAAGTCTACACTGTAACAGTGGCAACTGGTACATCCGAGTATTCAGGCACCAACAACTACATCTTTGTGACCCTGGTGGGGGAGAGAGGGGAGA
This sequence comes from Thunnus maccoyii, assembly GCF_910596095.1. Classification (NCBI taxonomy): domain Eukaryota; kingdom Metazoa; phylum Chordata; class Actinopteri; order Scombriformes; family Scombridae; genus Thunnus; species Thunnus maccoyii. The sequence continues at coordinate 751,683 of NC_056554.1, read as the reverse complement.
GTGAGCGTACCCTGCTGGACAACCCTGGGCTGGACTTCTGTCGAGGAGCAGTAAGTGTGTCGAAGGCAGAGTCATATTTGACAAATAGATTTCAACTGCTTTTACAGTTTTTCTGGACAGATCTTTTGTTTGTCCATGTTGACAATGATATCTGAAAAGATTGGGTGGAATGATATATCTCACAGTTGTGCTCCAACATTTTGAAAATTCTGAGACAGACACTGAGACAGATACAGTATGTCTACTAGAGGTGTTCCATACTTGAACGAATGAATCTTTAACACTAAATTTTGAGTCTTTTTTAGCATTGGAGATCATCTCCTCCTGCAGAGGAAGCCACATTATCTGACTTTCTGATTAAAAACCGCATAACAATCATGATGCAGTAACTCTGTTGCAGATTGATAGCTGCTGAGCTATTTATAACCTTATAAACAGTTTTTGTATAAAACTAGTTTGCACCGGTTTGAATGTAACAGTTAGAACCAGCAACACCCTGAAATTAGGTCAGACTCAACTGAAGGCAGATGCATTGTCTTTATCATCACAGCATTCAGTGATACGATTGCTAACTGCAAAAAACAAACTACGTACTCTGACAACAAATCTTGGACCTGACCTAAATTAAATATTCAAATTGCCATAGCAATTTGATGTCCAGTGGAGCATCCATTATTAATTAAATAAGTAAGTATCCCATCTGATTTGGTCATTCTAGCATTATGGGACAACTTCTATGTGAAGACCAGTGTAACGCCAGTATAGCAAGTATATGTATAGTGGAGCGGACACGATTTCAATGATAGATGCCCACAATTCACATTCCGACATTTAGCCGAACAGAATTAGAGTCCTTCTTTATGAAGGTCACTACTCCAGGAGTTGCTACCTCCAGTGAAGGAGTTCAAGTATCTGACGAAAGATTTGAGGCTAAGCGAAGGTAAGATGGAGCTGCAGTGTGCCAGATTGTTGTAGTGAAGAGTGTGCTAAGCCTAAAGGTGAAACTATTGATTTGCTGGTCAATCTATGTTCAACTCCTTGCCAATGGTCATGAACTCAACCGAAAGAATGAGATCTCAGATAAGCAGGGTGTCCAGTCTCCCACCTAGAAAGTGTGTGACTTGCCCAGTCGTCTGGAAAGAGTGAAACCACTGCTCCTTCATGTCAAAAGGAGCCAGCCAAAGTTCAGGCAACTGATAAGATGCCTCCTGTATGCCTCCCTTTAGAAGTTTTTCTGGGCTCATCTAGGAGGAGACTGGGGGATAAATAGTAGAGTCTGGATTGATGGTTGGAGAGGAGAGGAGGGCCAGAAGTTGTAAAGTTGTATATCATACAGGGCACACAGAGACCTTTGAATGCTGTAGTGTTTGTCTATGTTTATATGTATTACTGCTGTTAATGCTTGCAATGATGATTTTTATCTTTGTCATTTCCTTCCTCCATCCCCCATCCCCCCGTTTCTATCAGGTGGATCAGTACAAGGTGAACAGCCCTTCTCCTTTAGGCTCCCTGCTACTGGTCAGACTGGAGAAACAGAAATACTGGGTGGAAGATAACTGGTTCTGCCGCTATGTCACTGTGGAACTTCCAGGTGGAGACAAAGTGCTGACTTTTCCATGTTACCGCTGGCTTATAGGAGACATAAAGCTGGAAATAAGAGAAGGAACAGGTAGGGAAGATTCTAGACATTTGGAATAAGCTGCTTATGGTCAGCTGTAAAGGTACACTCAAGGTGCTTTTGAGCAAGGCAGTCAACCCCAACTGATCCAGTACACTGCTTAGTGGCAGACTAGTTATCCTAAGCAGCTGCTCTTACACTGTGTCAAATGAAGGCATTGTGACATTCAAATTTCTCAACAGTGAAGCATCAGCCATCAGGTTCTGTTTTTTTTTGCTGGCACAAGGCTGGGCACATGCAAATCCTGTGGACTGATCATTCTTTCTGTGTTGTATTGTTTTGTCCACCTGTATCTTTTATGAAAGTACTGCAAACTGAGTGACAAAGTTTTGCAATGCTAACTTTTTAAATAATTATTTCTTTCTACAATATCTTCACATGACAACTACAGTATGGTTAAGGTAGGGGAAGATCATTATTATGAGTTAGGTAATAATGGTATAGATTTGATAATTCAAACACTTGGTATGAGAAAGGGTCAGGGTGAGGGGTTGGAGGGGACACATAGAAGACATTCCTCATGTGAGACTTGAATGTGCTACACACCCATCAATCTCCACACCCTTACTTTCTCTCCTTGTCTACTTAAAGACATATTACTTTCTGCATTGGCACTACATGTTGGCATCAGACATAAATCATGGCCTATGGAATCCACCAATATGAAGGTCATTTCTAGGTTACTGGGCTGAGATTTCGGGACTACTGAGCTTCATCATCACTGCCAATTTCCTGCTCTGTTACCCCATGTACACCTTGCATTAACATGCATCAGTATCTGGATATCCTATCTGGAGAAAGACGCCAATGCAAGCAGAACAATTTGTGGTCAGAATGTGATCTGAAAGTGATCTGACTCACACTGTGATCTGATCTCAGTCAGGTGTAAATAGAATCTGTACAGTATGACTGCATTCTTAAGCGGTCATATCTGCACAACAAGTCAAAAGGTCAACTGACTCTGCCTCCCACTGGCTTAAGCTGGCCAGCAAAAGCTACAAATAGTGGCAGTAGCAGGTCTTTCCTATCAAAAAGTGATTTAAAAGTGAATGATGTCCGCCAATGGCACTGCTTTCCTTAACCTGGGATGTGCCATGTTTGTTGACAAGTCTACCAACCTGACTAACCGATCTACATATTGAGATCTGATGACAATGTGGTCAGAATGGAGATAATGAGAACACTTATTAATACCAAATATAAATGCCAAGGCCTGTGGATCAGATGTCATTATCTAGATCAAACCAGAGAGGTCTGTATCTTCATGCACAAAGGCTGGAATGCTGGGATTGCTATGACTGCTTTCCATTTCCATTTCCATGAAATTTGTTAAAGATATTCAGGGTTCCGCTGATGTTTCATCAATGGCCAACATCAGAGAGCATCTAAGAGGAAGACTCATGTTATAACTTTATGACTTAAAAGTAAATAAAAGAAATCTGAAATACTTTAAATTTCAAATTAAAGACAGAGGCCAATTTTATACTAAGCAACTTCACATGAAAATAAAAGCAACTACTAACCAACTAATACTTGTCAAGGTGTTGTATTTTCCACACAGAGGCAAACATGACAAAAAGTTTAAACCCTAAAGTCAACACTAATTAGCGAGTAGATTCTCTACCCACACCTCTACCCCTCCTCTCTGTAGGACCCTCCAAAACCTTGGGGCTGTGGGCATGAGACCCTGTAGGTCTGTACTATTGCTAAAGATGGACTTTCCTGTCTCTCTCTCTGTCATGTCTCCTTAGCTAGGACACTGAGGGATGACTCCTTACCTCTGCTGTTGGCACACAGACAGACAGAGCTGCAGGACAGACAGAAGACTTACAGGTCGAATACACACACAATAAAAACACATAGACACAGCTTCACATTTGTATAGATATTTGTATGATATTGTTTGGGCGTGTCTGTCAGATGGGTGACGTGGGCTCCAGGGATTCCCAGATGCATCGATGCTAAAACAGAAGCAGATTTACCCCAAGATGTCCGCTTTGACAATGAGAAGAGGAGTGACTTTGAACATTCCCTACACTATGCGTAGGTGGTGTGCACACACACACACAGACACACACACACACACACACACACATACACACACACACACACACACACACACAGTCGTGTTTCCATCACTTCAGAAGACTTAAGAGACCTAGCCACTTAACCACTATTTGTCTAACCCTAACCCCAACCCTAACCATACCTTAACTTTAAACCAGGTCTTCACCCTAAAATTTAATATTTAACTTTATGGGGACTTGATTTTTGTCCCAAATAAAATGGTAAAACTGATGAAAGAACATTTTTTAAGGGGATGACAGTGGAGTTCATGTATGTAACTGTATAATCACACCTGTATAAACATAAATTACGCATGCAACCTTCCTTATCATCAGCTTGCTGGAGTTGTCACTGAAAAAGATGGCCATCAGGTTTGGGAAGTCCTGGAATGACCTGGATGATTTTAAACGGATCTTCTGGAAGCTGAGAAGTCCCATTGCTGGTGGGTAAATACATACACAGACACACATCCGCTCTGTCAGTCTGCAAGTTTTTCTGTGCTCTTTATCGCTTGTCACTGGTTGATTTGGTGACACCTGTGGTTTCATACTACAGCAAACACACGTTGAGCAGCTGCATTGTCAGAAATACAACAGAAGCACAACAACAGATTTTTGATTAACGTTGTCAAGGCTAACATCTGTGACAAATACATTCTGTTTTCTGTGGCTTGCTCACAAAAAAAGTCACACCATGTTTTACCAGTTGAATGTGAAGCAGCAACAGTAGGATTAGCACTAAATTGATACAGTTCTGATACGGCTGTAGGAGAGTGAACAGTAAACAGCAAGGTTGATATTAGTGAGCTCAAATAACAAACCCCAAGATTACATGCTGCATCATTTCCTACCAATCCCTCATGTGTGAGTGCAGTTTCAATCCAGAGTGAGAATGGTGGACCCTGCTACTAACTATCAAAAATAACACATAAAGAGGTAATTGCAAAATATATATACATTTAATGGTTATTGCTGAAAAATAGTATCAAAATGAGGTCTGATTTCATGAAAATATTAAGGATTAAAACTGTAAAGCCTCGATGAGTACATTTTTTTTATGAGATTATAGCATTTTCACATTAAATTATTCTGATGGCATTTAGTTTTTATTAATAGACAAATGAGAAAATCCTAATGAGAACTGGTGCAGAACTTCTCTCTCAACCTATCTTTTTTCATTTGTCCCACAACCACTTCTGTCACTTTTCATGTAAACAACACATGCAACAACATGAGGAGAGACTGTGTGAAAGTGTGCACCATTATCCTCACTTTTGCCTTTAGATGTGGTCGGATGAATTGTCATACAGCCTAGTTCATTTGCAGCACACTGAGGCCTTTAGACCTTTGCGACACCAAAACCCAGAGTTAGCTGTCTAAACCACTAAATATATTTTCTTGTGTGTTTTTGGCAAACCAATCACACCTTTTGAGTCTGCAGGATTCTTTACATTGACAGAACAAGGGGCCAAGTTAACAGTTAATTTACTATTTAATCCCTGTACTTCCTCTGTGAGGTGGTTGAGCAGCTAAAAACATTTGGCCAAAGCAGACGGGAACAGTGTTGGTTGAAAGCCATCGCTACAATCAAAGACGGAGCTACACCTGCCCTACTTCCTGGGCTAGCTTCTGTTCCAAAAGCCTCTATTACACAATGAGTTTTCCCAAAGAGGGTATCTATGACCAGGCTGTCTTGAGATGTAATATGAGTCTAAGACATAGAGCTTGTATCAAATCCCCATGGGAGGTGCTGCTGTTCAGTGCTAACAAAATAACTATTATCTTTGTTAATATAACAGGCTGCCTTAACATTACTGGCATGTACAGTCTATACACATTTCTCTTTAAGACAGAAGCCACTAGTGTTGATTACTCACCGAGTATGACATATGTGTTTGACTCAGAGTACTGTATGGAGCATTGGAAAGAGGACTGGTTCTTTGGATACCAGTGTCTGAATGGCTCCAACCCAAGAATGATCCAGAGGTGCAAGACGCTGCCAGGAAACTTCCCTGTCACACCAGACATGGTGCAGAGCTCCCTGCCTCCCAGGACCAACCTGAACAAAGAGCTAAAGGTGGAGAAATACTCTACATCTGTCTGTATACTCTGTGCAGGCTTTGATGGGACACCACAAATGTAGCAGTTCATGGAGATCAACTTCTGAATTGTCTGTGTGATTTCTGTTTGGAAAGTGTTCATTCATCTTATACTCTCCTCCTTCCAGCAGTAGAAAGTAACTAAGTGCATTTACTCAAGTACTGTACTTTAGTGCAATCTTGAGGTACTTGTACTTTACTTGAGCATTTCCATTTGATGCTACTTTATACTTCCAGTCCACTACATTTCAAAGGGAAATATTGCACTTTCTACTCCACTACATTTATTTGACAGCTTTAATTACTTTTTCAGATGAAGATTTGACACAATGGATAATATAACAAGCTTTTAAAATACAACACATTGTTAAAGATGAAACCAGTGGTTTCCAACCTTTTTGGCTTTTGATGTCTTACAAAAAGCAGTGTGTAGTCGGGGTCACATTTCACATGTCTATGAGTTGTTAACAGCTCCACCAAATAGTGATTTTCCCTCTAAACTTCTCACATGCTTTCATTTCAATAAATGTTCAAAGGATCCAATATTTCAGCAAAAATCAAAGATTAGAGAAAAAGTCAAAAAACTGAAAACAGATTTGTGTATCAGAACTTTGTTTTTTCTTCTTTCCTCTCCCATTAATCATCTCACGACCCCTCAGATTTATCTGCTGACACTTTGGAGGGGCCCGACCCCTAGGTTGGGAACCACTGGACTAAACTAACTAACTGTATGTAAAGTAGTTGAAACTAGCTCCACCTCCAGCAGCTACAACAGTAACATGCTGCTCTAACACTGATGCTTCAGTATTAATAATCTAATGATGTCATATATAATAATATATCAGTCAGAGGGACCAAACCATTTTTATTTTAAGGTCCAAAGCACACCGCTGCCCAATGGTGTGCATATGTACAACGCCCACACCAGTGGTTAGGCACATGTCACTTTGCTCCTCTGTCCTATTTCCAGCGTTGCCGCCCCTGGAGAAACACATTTTTTTCCAAGCTGTTTTGCACATCAATACAATGTTTGCCCAACTATAGACGTTAGTTTGTTGCTTGCTTTTCACTGTAGTTTCAACTATTTCACTTGTGCTTCTATACAAGGCAAAAATGTATTGGTGGCTGATCAGCTGCTTTCAAAACATGATTTCAAGGCTCAGAATAGTATTATTTTTCAAGTTATTAATCAAAAATGGACAACCACAATAGGCGACTCACTCATGGCATTTTGTTGTCCCACTTTGTACTCATAGAACTGGAGTTACATCCAGGTAACTACTATCACTTGATGAGCGACATATGATGCGCTGCAGTGCGGCAGTGTGTTTTCAGCTTAATACTTTACTACATCTTGCTGCTAATACTTATGTAGGCTACTTCTATACATATGGGATTTTTCATGCAGGACTTGTACTTGTAATGGGATATTTTTACATTGCTGGATTGGTACCTTTACTGAGGTAAAGGATCTGAGTACTTCTTCCATCACTGTTTCCTTCACTGTCCTCACTTCTTCTCATTGATCGATTCCTCTCCCATCCAGGCAGGGAACATCTTCTTGTTGGACTATGCCATCGTTGATGGGATTCCCACCAACACAATCAGGGGAAAACCTCAGTACATCGCTGCTCCCCTGTGTCTGCTTTACCAACATCCAGACCAAGGACTCATACCTATTGCGATACAGGTAGATGTAAACACAGAAACTGTAATGAAAATCTGAGACTATTGCTTGACAACTTTTTATGAAAGTTTGACCATACAGAAGGAAAATCCATTTTATGAACATCTGAAAAATCTGTCTGGCTGAACTAACTAGCAGGTTTGCTTCCGTAAATGAAAACCTGAGAATACTGAATGAAAATCTGAGAACATTTTATTAATGTCTGAAAATACTTAATGGATATTGAGAATACAAAATGAACGTCAGAATGGCTGCATAGATGACGTTTTTTTTTTTAAAATGACACACTCCCCTGGGTTGCAGATAGTGGAAGAACAGAGAAAACAAAACTGGTGACTGATATCTGAGCTTCATATGGTCTGGGAGGTTCTAGATATGGAACAGTAACAGTTTCCCCTCCTCATCTCCAGCTTGGACAGACTCCAGGCCTGGACACGCCCATGTTCCTGCCCAGAGACCCACCCCTGGCCTGGGTAATGGCTAAGTTGTGGGTACGTCACTCTGAGTTCCAGGTGTTCCAGGTGCTGTCTCACCTGCTCAGGACTCACCTGGTCATAGAGGTGTTTTGTGTGGCGACTCTTAGACAGCTGCCTGCTGTACACCCTATATATAAGGTAAACATACACACACACACAATATTATTCATAACTGTATTTTTCTGTTGGAAAATTTCATCCATGATGTCTGTGGGGACAAAGTTGAGCAGAGTTATTGTAAGTTTATATTTGTGTGAAAGAGAACCAGACCTGTACTTATTTACAATCTTATATTAATCATGTCTTTATTTCTACTTCTCCTACTACTACTGCTTAATGCAAACTCAACACTCCCTCCATGTTGACTTGTTGTCTTGACAAACTGTATAATGTACATTTCCCCAGCACCTGTTCCATTGGTACAGCAACAGACTCATGTTGCACTCACCACTCTGCGCTCTCACTTTCTCTTTTCAACACATACTATTTTTCATTCACTCTTTATTTTAAGTCCCTTCCACTTTGCAGTTTTTTGCTTTTTTGTTGAGCTACAATCAGTCTAACACTTCCTGTTAAGATGTTTCAATTAAAAGACTTCCACCTTCTCAAAGGATACACAGTATTCCTTGACTGGCTTTATGTGCAGAAGTGTTGAGTTCACATTGGAACATTTTCTAATCTGGCGCCTCTATCAGCAGTAATCAGCAAGACAACATCATGTGTATGTGCTTTTCAAAACCTGTTACACATCATTGTTAAAAACATTGATGTTTTATGATGTGACAACGCTGTGGTTAAGGTTTAGTTGGGTTTAGGCACAAAAACCACTTGGTTAGGTTTAGGGAAAAAAACATTGTTAGGGTTAGGGTTAGGGTTAAGTGGACAATCATAGTTACAGTTTTTAAAATACTGTCCCGACTTGCAGTTGGAAACAGCAAACAAACAGCGGTCTCTTGTGGCAAAGTCCACTGTTGGATTAATGCCTCCATCCACCTCTCCTCCTCTGAATCAAGAGTAGTGCTATGATTTGAGACTCTACTTGACTATTTGCATACTGGCTTTTATTTGAGAATTTGTGCTAATTTGGTTTAATGTTACTTTATCAAGCTGTAGCCAACACAGACATGTTGTACCCTGAATCATTTTGTGTGTCTCCCTGCTGCAGCTCCTGGCTCCTCATCTGCGCTACACCCTAGAGATCAACTGTAGGGGGCGCACTCAGCTCATCTCAGCTAACGGCATCTTCAAACGGGTTTGTCAGGCTTTTCAAATTAATGTGGGCTTGATGTACTTTGCCAGAAACTGTTATAGTGACCAGGCTCTCCATTTTGCCTCTCTCTCTGAAAAGAAATGAAAAACAAGTTCTGTTGATGGGTGCGATGTTAATGGTGATGGTCATGTTTGTGTGTAGGTTGTGTCTACAGGCGGTGATGGTCTGTTGATTCTGGCTCAGAGGGAGTACAAGGAGCTGACCTACCGCTCCCTCCACCCCTGCCACGACTTCACTGACAGAGGAGTTTCCCACCTCCCAAACTATTTTTACAAGGAACATGGCCTGATGCTGTGGGACGCCATACACAGGTTGCTCATTCTAGCATGGTGCTGGGTGTGCTTTATTCTGAAAAAGACCAAAGGATTTAGGAGATTTAAAGTCACAGTGAAACAGAAATGAATGTCAGTAATGTGATAAATTTCTCAGTGAAATGGAATATGTAGGTGGGGTATAACTGGTAGGGGGATTTAAAACTTCAATTTAGAGTATTAAATTGTATGAAATAGTTTTCAGTGTGCAAACCAATATCTAGCAGATCTGGATATGTCTTTAGGGGACTAGTGAGCTAGTAAGGGTTTATGTAATGCCTCTGAAAAAGTGAATACAGAACACAGATAACGGTTTCTGTTTCTATTCACCAATAATTTGTTTGAAAGATTGAGAGAGGTCATATTCATTCCATAAATATACAGTAGCTTGGACATGAATTTCCATACTCAGTGAAAATGGCATATTATCAGTGAGAAGAGAATTGTGGCATATAAGTGCCATTTTAAGATTTAGTCGAGTGTTTTCCAACCTTTCACCAGATGGAGAGAAGAAGGGAAAATTGGTTCTGGACATAATTTGGCTATTTTCATAGAAATGAGAGTAAAGTACATTTTGTCATCAATGAGGGTTACCTAAATTTCTCTTCAACTGACCGCCAGGATACAACCACACCTGATTACACTACATCGTTTTATACAGGGCTCCTTACCTTTCCATGTAACATTTTAAAATGTGTTATACTGCGGTAACTGATAATGGAGAAAGGGTTATCAGTGAGGAATAAAAAGACGTCCAAAGTCCAAAGTGTGTGTGTCCAAAGTCAGGTGGCCAAAAGAACAGTGAAACATGTTTTTCTTGTTGTAATCATTCCTCCTGTTCATACTGACCATTAGAAGATTCCTTCATAATGCAATTACAATGTAAGTGATGGTGGACAAAATCCATAGTCCTCCTTCTGTGCAAAAATATATTTAAGAGTTTATCTGAAGCTAATATGAAGCTGATCATTGATTTTGTATTCAAGATAATGTGATTGAATTTAATTTGTACATTATTTTCTTTCAATTGTAGAAAATGAAACCACTCACCACCTTACTCTGACTGAAGTAGAGGAGAATAAATGCTTTGAAATGGAACCTGCTGACGGCTTTTCCTGTGTTCATATCCATTAAGTCAAGTCCAGTGTATTCCTACAGTTACCATCTTTTTAGTGCCAAAGTCCCTCTTTTTGTCACTATATTTCCACCGCAGCTCAACAGGGAAACACTGTCTAAGGAAACACAAAGGGAGGGAATTTGATGCTAAAAAGACTGTAAATGTGGCAGATATCCACTTGATATGACTAACTCAGTCTGCTGAAGCCTCATATAAGCTTCAGATAAACTTTTAAATGCAAATTACTCTGTGGACACTGTGGATTTTGGCCCCCATGAAAGCACATGAGAAGGGGCTCTCTTAATAGCCAGTATGAATGGATGGAATGATTACCCCTTTGAATGTTCATATGTGCAACTGACTGTTGTTTTAAGACACAATTGAACCTATCCTTTAAGAGGTACAGAGCTCCCTGAAATCCTGAGAGATAATCTATGTTTTTTGTGCATGTTGTAATCTTTTAGAACGGGTCTGTAGGTATGCAGGTTTGACAAATGGTCAAAATCTGAGACAACTGGTTATAGACAGGTATGCCTTGAAAATGTTTGAATGCTGTAGAATATGTTGGTTATACCCAGATACTTTAATGAAGGAAGAGCAATCTCAGCAGTCAGTCATATTTAAAAGCCACAAAGACTCCAGGCAATTTTACAACTGGATAAAAAGAAAACTGTTGTGTGTGCGTAAAGAGATATTTAGTTTGAGGTGTTGGTGAAGGTGATGGGATGCACAGATTTAGTTCAGTTTATACAGCAAACAAAAGTGTTAAACAGAGGCAGCCCTGATGGGTGCCTGGAAATGTGGAAAAGTGACTGTAATGAAGACTGTGAACACATTGGAAAAAATAACTTTTATGGGAGGCAGAGCCTTCAGCTATCAGGCTCCTCTTCTATGGAACCATCTACCGGATTCAGTCCGGGGTGCAGACACCCTCTCTATGTTTAAGAGTAGGCTTAAAACTTTCCTTTTTGATAAAGCTTATAGTTAGGGCCGACCAGGCTCGCCTGGATCAGCCCTTAGTTATGCTGCTATAGGCCTAGACTACTGGGGGACTTCCCATGATGCACTGAGCTCCTCTCTCCTCCTCCTCCTCTCCATCTGTATGCATTCATGTAACAGCAATGCATGTCACTAACTTTGCTTCTTCCCCGGAGTTTTTTGTGCTTTCTCATCTCACAGAAAAACCTGACTCCCGGGCCGAACCTTCGCGGTCCTTCACAGTTCTGATGGCATCCTTCCCTGGCTGTTGCTGCTTGTGCTTGTTGTTGTTTGTTGTTGTCATTGTTTTTCTTCTGTCCCCCCTCCCCCTTTCCCTCTCTCTTTCTCTCTCTCAACCCAACCGGTCAAAGCAGATGGCCGCCCACCAAGAGCCGGGGTCTGCTTGAGGTTTCTACCCGTTAAAGGGGAGTTTTTCCTTACCGCTGTCGCCAAGTGCTTGCTCATGGGGGAATTGTTGGGTCTCTGTAAACGGTCTTGACCTGCTCTATGTGAAAAGTGCCTTGAGATGACTTCTGTTGTGATATGGCGCTATATAAATAAAGATTGATTGATTGATTGATTGATCATATTAATAACATTTGTACCTGGCCAAATTGCTTTAGAAGTGATAATGGTCAGTGCCCAGTCTTTATTTGGCTTAGGTGGCTGTGTATTAATATCTGAATGTATATTAACCTTTATCTGAAAAACATACAATCGTAAGCTTTCCCAGTAGGTCCCCAAATGTAGCCATGTACCCTGATTCCACTTTTGTAATATAATTGGTGCATTTAGAGCCTTCACCTCCTCATCTGAGAGGGTTGGAGGATTGAGATTTTGAACTGTTTACATCAAGTTCTATCAAAAGAGATTTCAGGATAAAAAGAGTATGATAAGATCTAGGAAAGATCAGTAAAACGCATTGAGCGATGTCAGCCTCATTACAATGTGCTTTGGTCTGCATGCTCTTCTGCATTTCAGTATGTTGGGCTAAGCCAAAGTCACCAAATTCTGAAATGTTTGCATTGTACACAATAGGTTAATTTAAGGCTCAGAGTTAATTTATGGCTATTGGTTTGAGGGAATGTATTCTGTAATTTTAGGGCACCATTAAGGACAAGATGACTTTGAGTAATAACTCTAACTGTGACTCTTCCTTCAGTTTTGTCTCAGATATGGTTGGATTGTTCTACCAGTCAGACCATGATGTGCAGGAAGACCTGGAGCTCCAAGCCTGGATCAGAGACATAACACAAGAAGGCTTCACAGAGCTCCCCAACTTTGGTCAGTTTCAACTGCAACACCCAACAGAGAGTGGACTAGTCCAAGTGGACTTATAATCATCCTTTAAAAAAAGGAATAGTTTATATTTGGGGAAATATTTTTATTTGCTTTCTTTTCTGGAAGTGAGTGTGTTCTCCAGAGCTGGAGTCAGGATGTGGTTAGCTTCTTAGCATAAAGACTGGAAGCAGGGAGAAAAGGCTAGCTTGGTTCTGTCCAAAGTCCAAAAAGTACACCTTCAGACACCTTTAAAGTTCACTACTCCACATTTCCTATCATGTTTGTTTAATCTATACACAAACAAAAATGAATTCTGTTTATAGGAGTGAAAGCAATCGCACACTTCATTCACCATCACACAGCCTGCAGCATTTCTCACAATAATAAAACAATAATATAATAAACCAGGGCAAACAAAGAATGGTTCTAACCCCATCTGGGTTTGAACCTTAACTATTTGTGTTTGTAGGGGAGTTATGAGTTGGAACTAGCAGGAACCGCCTCCAGTCTTTATGCTAAACTAAGCTAACCACATCATTAGTGACAACCTGAAACCACTCACACACACATTACTGTCAGCAGAAGAGATGATTTACCGCTTGTGTGTGTCTTACACTCATATTTCAGGTCTGTCCAGTAAGCTCAGCACCAGAGAGGAACTCAACACTCTGCTGGCCATCGCCATTTTCACCAGTACAGCCCAGCATGCTGCTACTAACAACGGACAGGTGCGTAACACTCACACACTGCGAATTATGGTTGCAGACATGCTGAAAGCTCCCAGCTCAGTGTTGACGGTTTGAAACTCAACTGTCCACTCTTCTTACTTTCAGAACATCATGAATTAACTAGAATTTTTTAAAATTTAGGATGGAATTGGCTCATCATGAACATTCAGCACCCACCACAGGGCGTTAACCCGTTCTTTCCATGTTATTGTTTAGTTTGACTGGTGTGCCTGGGTACCCAACACACCTTGCACTATGAGACACCCCCCACCAACAGACAAGGATTCCATTACGATGGAGATGATCATGGCCACTCTTCCTGATGTCAGCCAGTCCTGCGTGCAGATGGCGATCACATGGCATCTGGGACGTGCACAACCAGATGCAGTAAGTCCATCTCTGTTTGCTTTGTAAAGCTGAGGACTCCAAAATCTGACTTTAATAAGCTGATATCACTGATAATTTACCAAATTATTGTATTTTTTAATTATTTTTTTTTTACCCCCTGTGATTTTTTATTCAAGCAGATAGTTTTGGCTTTATTGTTTCCAGGTTTTCAGATATGTGTCTCATTCTGCATCCACAAAATGCAATTCAATTTTTATTTATATTGCGCCAAATTATAACAGAAGTTATCTCAGGGCACTTTTCACAGAGAGCAGGCCTAGACTGTACTCCACAAAACAATGGAGGTGAATGGACTTTCATTTGTGGTGCTCACTGTATAGAAAAACGATGAAAAAGAAAATCAGCGATGTGTCTTTCCAAGGTCCCTATAAATTTTAATAATCCACAGAACAGTCTGTTTTCATACATACTATCCTTCAGTATAAAGAAGTCCCTATGACAAATGTGAGGTCTGCATGTTATCAGTAAAATAAGTACAGACACAGAGCACAGATATAAATATTGAAGTGCACTGTGGTTGTATAAACATGCAAGTGACAATATGAACATGTTAAGAAGAAAATATGAATGAGATGAATGGCTGAGAGTGTGGATTAACCCAGCTGGGCCCTTGAGCAAAAATGACGTGCAAAAATATGATCTTAAACACTGAGGGTATAAAAGTACATCTAGTGTTTGACTAGGGTCCTATCTACACTCACCAAGCACTTTATTAGGAACACCTAAGCAATCCACTTCAACAGCTCTGCCATAAATTCCACTTTAATGAAGCTTATACATTTTGTGTTTTTTGTTAACATTACCAGAAAGGTGATTATTCTACTTTATGTTCATTATTAGAGTGGATTATATTGAAAAGTGTTCTCCATTAACGTACATGATGTCACACACATCACATGTTACATTAGTTTTGTTTTACTGGCTTCATGTTTTCCTCTGCCTAGATTCCTTTAGGCCAATACACAGAGGAGTACTTCACTGAAGGGCAGGCCCAGGAGGTGATTGACAGGTTCAGAAAGGAGCTGAAGGAGATCGAGGGCCACATCCTGAGTCAGAATGAAGGACTGGAGCTTCAGTACCTTTTCTTGCTGCCCAGCCGCATAGAAAACAGCATCACTATATAGAAATACTAACAGACTGTCCAGTACAAGCTTCACTTTTTGTTTTGTTTGTACATTAAATTATTTTTTGTTTTTCAGGAAATGGCTCGTAAATCTATTTTAATGGAGCGTCATCAAAATATACTTCATTGCATGGACAGATGATCATATATTACATTTTTTGTTCTGTATAATTACATCTGCAACTGGATGAGTGAAACTTTCAGTTTTCTTTGTGAAATTCCAGCTGACACAATATCCACACATAAAGTTCCTAACAGGCATGTCACTGGTGACCAGTTTAATGCATTGTGGATATGTGGACCTGCTTTGACAATCCTGTCTTTAACATTCCTCCTGCTGTAAAAAGTAACCATTAGTTTTGTTATTAACATTTTCCAGTTGTGGATCTCATTGCAGATTGTGCCAAATCTCTCCATCCTCTTCAGTTTGTTGTTTTCATGTAGTCTCACAAATCCTCTTCAGCCTTTTAAACTGACTGAGAGGTAAGAGTTTTTAAAGAAGGTGGATGGAAACTGATTGCAATTTTAACAGCTTTGATGTCAAGGTCATTTTCTTTGATTTTGATTTAATTATTGTTCTTCTTACTTTCTTTTACCATGTATTATAATTTCAACATTTTCCAGAGCTATCAGGAGGGAGCCTGTCCACTTTGGGATGGGTAATGGGCATGAAATACTGTGGAAAATTTTTCTGGTTTGGTGAATTAAGGCTTCCTCTGCTATGTCATTCATATTAACACGGATCATAACCTCTATTAGAGACTGTAAAGAGGACCTCAAAACTGCATCTATGAGTGAATGTTTTAAAGAAAGAAAGAAATATGAAAAAGTTCAAGTGCACTTGTTGGTACTTTATTTATTAGCAAAAATGTTTTGTCTATAATTAATTAGACAATGTTTCATTTATAACTCAGTGTAACCTGAATGTCCACCTGAAGCAGTTTGGTTGTGTCCACTGATAACAGCTGGACACATGGAGTGAAGTACATGTGTTGGAATCAGTACACAAGGTCAACCATCACAGGAGCCAGGCATTAGCTTGACATGTCCACCACAGCACCTTTCACTGGACTGTAAATGTAACTGAACCCTGAAACATACTTTTCTATGGAAATGCTGTAGAAATAGAATATTTATCCACAAAAAAGTCATTTTTTCAATCTTAAGAAAAGCAGAGCATGCAAAAGAGCAGCACCTGAACTGAGTGTAAGACACTCCACTAGAATGACTGATCTGCTTCAGCAGCTGCAGCACAGCTGGATCACATCTGGTGGACATTAGACAAAAGTGGACAAACTGTACAGAAACGGACGGACAGAAATTAGCTGAAAGAAATGAATAACTTGATTTAATGACTAACATTCCAAACCCAGTTGGATACTGGCAATAATCAGAATACATTCTCTTGTACATTAGGTCTGGGAAACACAAAGACAAAATAAATTACAACTTGAAATGTTTAACAAGAATAATCATTTAGACTCTGGAGAACAATGCAACAGATGAGTTTGAGTGGATATAAATTCCAATAATTTAAGCACTTATGATCAGAGGTAGAAAAATGTTATATTACATGAAGGTGCAGAACATCCATCTGCTGTCACACAGCATCCAGACTCTTCCCTGTAGCTTCTGATTAACAATTTAAAACCCCAGGGCAGGTCAATGATCAAGGAACAGGTGATTGTTCGGACGCAGCCACCACTGCTGTCAGAGTACTGCTGTCAGCTCCTCAGTCCAGCAGGTGGCACTAGTGCACCAGATACTCCTAAAGAACAAGTCAGTAACAGGAGTGCACATTACACGCTGAGGCAAAAAACATTCTTAATTGGTTACATTTAATATTATACTGATTGTAAGAAAAATACATAGAATTGTATCATGAATGCACTACACTTATTCTGCTCTGAACTGCTGCTCATACTGTATCAGATTTAATGTTCAAAATGAGACATTTTTAGCCTCATTACTGGTAATCATGTAAAAAAAACACAACAAAAAACAAGTATGTTGTTTGCTCTGTCCAAAACATTCATATTGTTTGTGTAATAATCACTGAATCTTATGGAGGAAGCAAGTGGAGCTTTACAATCATTCGTTTTAGATTTCACTGAAACTACTTTTGTAGTAGAAATAGTATCTTAATGGAGAGATATCACTACAGCTAAGATGTAGTCAGGTTCCATCCTCTTTTTCGCCTCTGATTCACTGTCATCTGACCTATTAAGCACAGATCCCAAAAGAGGAAAATAATTTGGCCTAAAAACAGCATGTACACTCAAAAAAAGTCAAAAGGAATGAACTCACTCTCTGCTTGTTGAGCCTCATTTGGCAGCAGGAGAAGGCTGCAAACAGGACGTAGATACCAGCTGCTATGAAGCAGTTGTACCCCACTTTGTTGTAGAGCTCATAGATCCTCTGCGGAGGGTTCTTACTGAGGGCGCACACACAACATCATTACAGTCTGCACAACTTCAAGTACACATCAGACACAGGCTGCTAGAGATGTCATTGAGACCCACAAAAGAACTCTTTTGCAGGTCATTGAGAGTCACAGGAGAACTGAATACCACCAACTGCATCTATACAGAAAGTCTGATCTCATCACAGCTACAGTACAGTGTTTAGGCAGAGAGCTGGAATGAAGTGTGACAGTAGAAGCCTTACTCTTCATGGATGTCTTCATCTGTCACAGGCACATCTTCAATCAGAACTGCTGAATGTGTTGTGAAGAAGATCCCTAGCATGGCCTGAGAGGCAGGAGGGAGACTTGTTACTGAAGGGCACTATATAAAGTAAACAACAGATCCTAAACTAAGATTAGTAATTCAGTTCAATTCAATTCAGAGTTTTGTGTGATTTTTTATAAACACATGTGAGGCTATATATCTGTATGGCAATTAGCTGATTAATTGATTATTCTATCTACAGAAAATTAATCAGCATCTATTTTGTTAAATGAATAACAGCTTTAGTCATTTTTTAAAGCAAAAATGCAAAAAACTTTGCTGGTTGCAGCTTCTTGAATGTGAGCATGTGAACCTTCTCTGTGTCATACATGATACTAAAACTGATTGTCTTGTGTGTATTTTGGACTGTTGATCAGACAAAACAAGATATTTGAGGACATCACCATGAGCTATGAGAAATGATAACAGGAATTTTTTCATTATTTTCACATTTTATTGACAAAGCGATCAATCGAGAAAATATCAGCAGATTCACTGATAATGAAAATAACCATCAGTTGCAGCCCTATATATCTATATAAACTTATATAAACAAAATTTCTTGTTTTTTAAAAAAATGAAAAAAAAATTACAGTTATGCGTAAGTTATCATTTATCACAATTAAGTTTACTAATTCTTTGGTCAACATAAAAAAACAAAAGTACTTTAAAGAAAAAAGTTAATTTTTGGTGAGCAGCTGGAAGCCTTTCGTGACGTCACAGGTGTTTTTTTTTTTACGTCATTGTTTCAAAATGTACATTCTCCTGCTAGTTCCCCTTTTCTGGGTTTCTCTCGTATTTTCACCCCCTCTCCAGCTGTGCCCCCGTTTTGTTTGTTTCTCCCGGGAAAAACAAACAAAACGGGGGAATTAGCATGTCCCTCTTTATGAACTTTATTATGAATAACCGTCATACACACAGATCCACAAGTTTTGTATGTTTGTCTGACCTTACCCAACTTGCCAGATCATCTGTGAAACACACTCTACACACATACAATCCACGCACGACATACAATTTCAACATATCTGTCACCACAACCCGATTTAAGTGGCGTGTGCACAGCTGCTCTCTGTGCAGGTGGTCTTTCCTTCTGTCCTCTGTCCTCCTCCCTCTGCTGCTGATGTGAATCACTGCTGCAGGTACTGCTAGTAAAGAGGAGGGCTGGTTTGTCTCAGCCAGCGGCTAAGTTTACATGAAAAAATTGCCAAATTTTAAGATGCGTAGTGTACTCAGATAAACATTTAGGCTACATACAGACAGCTTTCGTTTTATTAGCTTGGCGATGGATGGGACACTGCGGGCAGAGCAGTTGAAAATATCGCTTTTTTCATGTTTATACTTGTTGAACAGGTGGTTTGATAAAGTATTTATTGTCTTTTTACTCACAACGGTTTTGTTGCACCTACAGTAACGAGCGTAGTTGTCAACTGGAGTAGATTTCAAAGAGCTCAATGACCTCTCAAAATTAAAAACAGTCCTAAGATGGAGACAGGGCATGCACAGTGTGTATATATATATGTACACATACACACACACACTAAATATATATACTAATACTAGCAGCATACCCCCATACTAGCAGGTATGCTGCTAGTATTCGGCTAAAATGAATGCATTCTGATTGAGCAACAATAACATTTTTGCTCCAGCTGTTTTAGAGAGGCGTTTACTGAACTTTATGGAAGCTGTGGTTTATGCTGCTGTTAAATCAGGTTAAACTCATCACAGGGGAACTGTCTGTCTTGTCTGGACATGGTTTCAGAGCCTTTTTGAACTTGAATATAACTTGAATATTGACAGAAATCATATAGCCGAGAATACAGAAGAAAAGGCAGCAAAAAGTCAAACTCACCAACATGATGACCCCCCACGTGCTCAATACAATCCCACACGCGGCGAGTTTCGGTCCACAAATCAAGACGCGCATCATTAATATTAGTTGTATTAGAAAGGAAAGAGAAGCTGACTTGTTGTTCAAACTTGTGTCATTTGTTCAGTCAGATGACTCTGACTGCACACCGGAAGTTTCCGTGACGTCGAAAGGGTTACTTTTAGTTTTGAAGTTTAATTTAAAAGTTGGGGGTTTTAATTATCGACAGAAAGAACAAATATCACCTCAAGTATGCTGTTGAATTTAAATATATGGAACTATATACATTTAATTTGATAATTTAATTTAAATGAAAGGTAAATAAATACATTAGAATTTCTATTATTCTATGTAATTTATAACTGGCAATTATCGGCGTAACACAAAAACAGCGCATGGCATGATACAAAATATTTAAAATTAATTGTCTGATACAAAATCATGTGACCTAGTCTAAGGTCACGTGACTTTCCTCTCAACGGTCGTGCCGCGGGTACTACTACGCTGCGTTCAGGTACTGTCGGAAATACAATCCTTAAAGGACAGGTTCATTATTTTTCAATTGTCAGGTGTCCATATCATGGATGTGTAATAAGAGCTGGACAGGGCTCAGCTTTGCAGCCAATTTTTCCCTGTAGCCACTGGCAGTATTGCAACGAAAAATCCCCCAGCACTGCGCATATTCAGTGGGCCGCACTATGTGGAAGCTAACCCCGAAGCTAGAAACTTTTTTTGGCGTATTTGCCAGCCAAGCAATTCTTATAGGACTGAATGGGCACCATTTTTTGTCCAGTATCCAGCTCTTATAATACGTCCATGGTCCATATGAACAGTGAAAGGTTTTCTTCGCTTTAATCATTCCTCCTTTCCATACTGGCTTTTAAAAGATCCCTTTCAAATTTGCTTTCAATGTAAGTGATGGGGGACAAAATCCACAGTGTGTCCACACAGTCATTTTGTGCAAAAATGCATTTAAAAGTTGATATGAAGCTTCAGCAGTCTGAGTTACTCATATCAAGTGGATATTTGTCACATTTACAGTCTTTTTAGCATCAAATTCCCTCTTTCTGTTTCCTCAGACAGTGTTTCCCTGTTTAGCAATGGTGGAAGTATAGTGACAAAA
Organism: Thunnus maccoyii; assembly: GCF_910596095.1. Taxonomy (NCBI): domain Eukaryota; kingdom Metazoa; phylum Chordata; class Actinopteri; order Scombriformes; family Scombridae; genus Thunnus; species Thunnus maccoyii. The sequence continues at coordinate 730,736 of NC_056554.1, read as the reverse complement.
AGAGGGACTTTAAAAAGACTGTTAATAATGGTGTAATGTAATATTATTTGCTGTGAGTGTTATTTTCAGTCAGGCAGTCAGATGACCACCATGGGGGCCTATGTGGGGTACTGGAATTTTTTTTGTTTGATGGTTTGTTTTTTGTGGGGTACTGGAGTTGGGTAGCAATAGGCTACCCAGGCGATAAGCTGTGTCTGTGGGGATTGTGTAGTCTGCTTATTATAAGCAACTTTGGGTTTGTTTTTCTATAAAGTCGCTTACAAATATTGGTCTAAGGTTGCGGTTTTTTGGGCATGTTTCCAAAGCTTAGTTACTTATTTGGGATTGCTCCCTGTATGTCTGCCTGCTGCCTGCTGTCACAACCACGCTTGTAAATGGATTGCACTTATATAGCGCCTTTCTAGTCTTTCGACCACTCAAAGTGCTTTTGCACTACAAGCCTCATTCACTCATTCACAAACACATTCATACACTGATGGCAGGGGCTGCCATGCAAGGTGCCAACCTGCTCATCAGTAGGATGAGCACCCATATTCCGATTAGTGGACGACCCGCTCTACCTCCTGAGCCACAGCCGCTTGTAATGTTATTAGCAGACATTTTAGATTAAACTATCAGGGATAAAAGTTAGTACAGTGTATGTGTATGTTACAGAGGAACAAAGCTGATGACTAGACAAGGAGGACAAGGACAAGACAAGTTTTTTTTTCCATACATTAATTGAGGTGGCCAGTCAAAGGCCCAATATGTGTATTTTTTATGCTTGTTTAAAAGGCCAACAAGATATCTTTGTTTTGCCTTCACTGATATCACTGATTGGCCAATTCATTATATGCAACTTCTTAACTTTCATTTTCATTGATTCAATAATTTATTCATTCCTCATTTTTTGTTGGCCAATTGGTTTCATTCAACTTCTTTAGAGTTAAAAAGAAAAACATGTAAAATTACAAGTAACAGTATTTTTTAAATGGTTTCTTGTGAAATGCAAAATAAATTCATACATATAAATTGATCAAGTTGCCTCTCTCTCTCACATTGTGGTAGGTAAGGTCACTTGTTTTGGGTTCTTTTTTTCTATTTGGAGAGCCAAGTCGATTCTTTTGGGAGACCATAGCCTTGAGGAAACATTGAAAGCAGTGCGACAGGATGCAGAAGCAGGGCAAGCGTGGAGAAGTGCAAGCTAGGCTAACTGTTAATCCATACAAACTCTATATATATGTATCTCCCCCATCAGTGCTGGTCACTTGTTGACATGCACCAGCTGTCTACATGGAACGGAGTCATATACTTTTCTCTCTAAATGCATTTTAATGCACTGTGCTGCTGACTGATTGTTCTTTTTTTTGTTTTTCTCTTGGGATATGTTTTTATCATTTTTTAAAGGGAATTTTTAGATATACAGTATATCTTTATACTTTCTGTTGTTGTTGCACTGCTGTGGGCTGGGAGGAACAGCATTTCGTTTTTTTGTGTATGCAAATATGCAAGAAAATGACAATAAACTAAATCTTTAATCTTGAACAGTTAACACAACCCACGGCCTGTCTACCAGGCTACCCTATGGGCTGTCATACCAAGGCATTTTTCAGCACACCAGGGATAACCCATTACAAGGATTTCCCCAGGTAGTTGTGAGAGTAGTATCCTGGTGACCAGAACCTAGGGGTGGTAATGGGCAGACTCTCAGCTGCAGGACTTCATCTGAGGAGAGATAAATGTGTATTTGACAATTGAAGTCTTTCGTGGGCATGGTTAATTACTACCACAGATTCTTGACCAGTGTTTCCACTGTGCTGGAGCCACTACATGTGCTCTTGCAGAAGGAAGCCCCATGGAGATGGGGAAAACATCAGAACCAGGCATTTAAGGCCACCAAAAAGTGTCTCCAGTCAGAGCAATTGTTTATGCAGTTTGATGACACAGAGCCTCTCTACTTGTCCTGTGATTAATCACCTCACAGCGTTGGAGTGGTTTTATCCCACCGGTTTCCAGATGGCACCAACAGACCAATTGGATACAGGTCACAATCACTGTCATTAGCAGAACAGGGTTATTCCCAGCTCGATAAAGAGGCGCTGGCTGTTATTTTCGGCCTTAGGAAACTCTTCTGGTATCTGTTTGGAAAACACTGCACCATTGTGACAGACCACAAACCGCTACTGGGCCTCTTGTCCAGTATCTTGAAGAGTGACAACACAGGATGGCAAGCTGGTGAGACGGCATCAGGATCAGAGTCGTCCATGTCATGACCGGAAACTGACTGAATCCAGCCTTCAAGATAAGAGATTCCTGGTGGACTCAGCATCACAAGAAACACCAAATCCTGAACCAGAGAATCAGGCACAAGAGGCAGTCATGCTGGTGCCCCCAGAAAGGGGTCCTGAAATGGCGCCACATTATCCAGTGCGAGTTAGGAAGGCACCCACTTAGACTCAAGGACTATGTTATTGTAGGGGGAGAATAGTCCCCTTGGGTGCCTTGAGGTGGGGAAGTCTACCCCCTAACTTGTAGTGTAGATTCGAATTCAATGTCACATACGTGCTGATGTGTTGCTGAAGTTCTGTGGTAAGGATATTGTCTCATTTCTGGATGTCAACTGTATTGCTGATAGCATTTTGGCTCCTCTCAACTCAACAGTTCTCTCTCAACAGTTAATTTTGATATATTCCTCATTACTGTGGATAATTACCCACTGTACATTTAAACTTACACTAGCTCTGCTCAAGCACTCTTAACTCTCTCCTTCTTTTAGCGACTTTCTCGCTAACCCCTCAGTTGCTAGTTACTTTAGCTCAGCAGTAAGCTTAGCAGCTAACTTAGCTTAGCAGTTAGCGATGGCTTCTCTCTCTCCCTCTCTCTTGCTCGGTGTGTCATATGTTTAGCTACTCCTCTGCCTCCTGTAGTGATAATGGTACATGTAATAAATGTTTTTTATTTGCAGTGTTGGAGGCGGGGCTCAGTGAATTGGAAACGCAGCTCTGCACCGTGGAAAATCAATCATTAGCTACTTTAGTTAGCCAGCCCCCAGTAGCTGGAGTGAACCAACCCAGCAGCCAGGAAGCTGGGTTACTGTCGAAAGAAAGCATAGCCCTAAGCAGAAGGCCATGGTTTACCACCAACTCTTAAACATTAGATCTATCATATTGATTTATTTTGTCTTATCGAAACCTGGTTCTGTCATGAAGAATATGTTAGCCCAAATTAATCCACTCCCCCCAGTCATATTAATATTCACATTACTCAAGACATGGGCCGTCTTTCACGCCCAACCTGGAAAACTTTAGAGCCAGTTCTATTTGCTATAGTGTACCGCCCTTCTGGCCTGTACTCTAAATTTTTATCTGAATTCTCTGAGTTTTTATCAAACTTTATCCTTAGTACAGATAAAGTGATTATAGTAGGTGACTTTAATATTCCTGTGGATGTTGATAATGATAGCCAGGGACACAAAACATTATTAGACTCAATTGGCTTCTCTCAGAGTGTAAATAAACCCACTCACTGTTTTAACCACACCCTCGACCTTGTTCTGACATATGGCATCGAAATTGAACATTTAATACTTTTTTAAGACTTTCCACAAAATCCTATTTTATCAGCCCATTGCTTAATAACTTTTGAATTTCTATTACTGGATTAAATGCCATTAGACAAAAATATCTTCACTATTTGATAGTGCTGTAGCTAAATTTAAGGAAGCGATTCCATCAGCATTGATTTCAATGCCATGTCTCAATACAACAGATGACTCTTATGCTAACTTTAGCCCCTCCCAAATTGATCATCTTGTTGATAGTACCGCAGGCTCACTGTGAATGACACTCGACACCATTGCCCCTTTAAAAATTATCGCCCCTTTCCATAAATTAAAGCAAGCATCACAAAAAGCTGAAAGGATATGGCGTTTCACCAAATTGGAAGAGCCTTGCTTAGTCTGACAAGATAGTCTTAAAACATATAAGAAGGCCCTCTGTAATGCCAGAGCTGCCTATTACTCATCATTAACAGAGGAGAATAAAAACAGCCCTAGGTTCCTTTTTAGCACTTTGGCCAGGCTGACAAAGAGTCATAACTCTATTGATCCATGTATTCCTATAGCTCTCAGTAGTAATGACTTCATGAGCCATTTTAATGATAAAATTCTAACTATTAGTGACAAAATTCATCACCTCCTGCCCTCAACAGGCACTGATTTATCCACAATAAACAGGAACCTTAGAAACAGCTATAAAATCCTGATATATATTTAGACAGTTTTTCTCCAATTGACCTTCTTGACTGAACTTCACTGATTTCTTCATCTAAACAGCCTTACCCTTCTTTACTAGATATGACCAATCTGTCTTTATAAACAGACTATGTACCACAGTCCTTTAAAGTAACTGTAATTAAATCTCTTCTCAAAAAGCCTACTCTTGATTTAGCCAACTGTAGACCTATATCTAACCTTCCCTTTCTCTCTAAGAGCGAAAGAGAGAAAGCAGTCGCAAATCAGTTGAGTGACTTTCTACATAACCCACAGTTTATTTGAGGATTTTCAGTCAGGATTTAGAGTGCATCATAGCACTGAGACAGCACCAGTGAAAGTTATAGACAACTTCCTAATTGCATTGGACAAATGATCTCTCTCTGTGCTTGTCTTGTTAGATCTTAGTGCTGCATTTGACACCACTGACCATCACATCCTATTACAGAGACTGGAACATTTAATTGGCATTAAAGGAACTGCATTAAGCTGGTTTACGTTCTGTTTATCAGATTGATTTCAGTATGTACACGTTAACAAAGAATCCTCCACGCACACAAAAGTTGGACACGGAGTTCCACAAGGTTCTGTACTTGGACCAATACTATTCACATTATATATATGCTTCCTTTACATAATATTATTGGGAAATACTCTATAAACTGACGGTTAGGTAAAACTGACAAAACTGAAGATATTGTGCTTGGCCTTAAACACCTTAGAAACACATTATCTAATGATATAGCTACTCTAGATGGCATTACCCTGGCCTCCAGCACTACCGTAAGGAATGTGGGAGTTATCTTTGATTAGGATATGTCCTTCAACTCCCACATAAAACAAATCTCAAGGACTGCCTTTTTGCACCTACGTAACATTTAAAAAATCAGGCACATCCTGTCTCAAAAAGATGCAGGAAAACTAGTCCCCACATTTGTTCCTTCTAGGCTGGATAATCGCAATTCTTTATTATCAGGCTGCCCTAACAAGTCTCTCCAGCTGGTCCAGAATGCAGCTGCATGTGTACTGACAAAAACTAGAAAAAGAGATCATATTTCTCCTATTTTAGCTTCTCTGCATTGACTCCCTGTAAATTTAAATTTTAAAATTTAATTTAAAATCCTTCTCCTACCTACAAAGCCTTTAATGGTCAGGCACCATCATATCTTAAAGAGCTCATAGCACCCTATTACCCCACTAGAACACTGCGCTCCCAGAATGCAGGCTTACTTGTGGTTCCTAGTGTCTCCAAAAGTGGAATGGGAAGCAGAGCCTTCAAGCTATCAGGCTCCTCTCCTGTGGAACCATCTCCCAGTTTGTGTCCAGGGGTGCAGACACCCTCTCTATGTTTAAGAGTAGGCTTAAAACTTTCCTTTTTGATAAAGCTTATAGTTAGGGTTGTCCTCTCTCTCTCCATTTGTACGCATTCATGTACCATTAATGCATGTTACTAACTTGACATCTTCCCTGTAATTTTGTGCTTTCTTGTCTCACAGGAGACCTTCAACTGTGGACCAATGGATTTCCAGTGTGACACCCTCTGCTGCTGCTATTATTATTAGTCATTTTTGCCCACTGCTACAGCTATTATTATTAGTCAGATTTCAATTATCTCCTCTTCTCTCTTTCCCTCTCAATCCAACTGGTCAAGGCAGATGGCCGCCCACCTAGAGCCTGGTTCTGCTTGAGGTTTCTTCCCATTAAAGAGGAGTTTTTCCTTGTTGCTGTCGCCAAGTGCTTGCTCATGGGGGAACGTTGGGTCTCTGTAAATTAAAGAGCACAGTCAAGACCTGCTCTATGTGAAAAGTGCCCTGAGATAGCTTCTGTTGTGATTTGATGCTATATAAATTAAACTGACTTGACTTCACATAAATGAAAAAAACAAAACAAAAAACAGAAAGGACTTTTTGTGGACTATGGGGGGAGTGAATGTTGTAATGTGAATAATCTTGAATGTGAATGTTATTTTCTTTATTTTTTTCAGTCAGGCAGTCAGTTGACTACCATGGGGGGCTTTGTGGGGTCCTGGAGCTAAATGAACATCCTGGACTATGAATCATTTTTGGAAGCCTGACATTCAGTAATGTTGAAAGATATCTACTTGATTTGACTCATTTGGATGGCTGGAGCTTCATATTAGCTACAAATAAACTTTCAAATATGATTTTGTACAGAAGGAGGACTGTGGATTTTGTCCCCCATCACTTATATTGTAAATGTATTATGAAGGAATCTTCTAATGGTCAGTATGAACAGGAGGAATAATTGTGGCAAGAAAAACATATTTCAATGTTCATTTGGGCTCCTGACTGTTGTTTTAAGACAGACTTGAAACTTTGTGAACACGTCCTTTAAGCCCTTATACATGGCAAGATGGTAATAACACAGTAGCTGCATTCTAATTGAACATTGACTTAAAAATACCAAAAGACTTGAATCTGGCCATCCACCCACATGTTCATTCGTTTTTTCGTATTTATTCATTTTATTTATTTACACTCTTCTTTATTAGCTTTGTCTATTTTTTAAAAAAAATCAAGGGCCACCACAGGATGTGGCTCTCATTGTGTCTTCTGGACATGGCTTCTCTTCCCAAACAGACTTCAAAATGGTGCATTCAGGTCCTCCTCATGTTCTAAAGTCATATTTTTCCATATTTATAACATAACCAGGACGTTTCAACAGCTGACAAAGTGGTAAGTGCCAGTTGTCTACAAGATGTGAGATTTCACTTGAGCACATGGTGGACATTAGTTATCAACTTAATGTCAATACCCCCATATAACTTTTTAGTAGTGAACAACATGAGCATGAATTTATGTTATCAGCCTGCACCTTGCACTGGCTTTTTCATTGATCCACTTAATGTGGTGTTTTTACCAGTGAGTGATGATAACTTGCAGTAAACTCCTTGTATATACTGGTATGTTGTGATATTTCCTGAATTCAGTAGACGACAATATATATATTTTTACATATATATTTCAACCTATTTATTTTCATTAGAAGTTGTTTGTCTCTTGTTTTTTTTCTTCTCTTTTTTGCTTGCTCCCACTATTATCATCACGGATACTATTGTGAGAGAGCATCACATGGTTTACATATTAGCAGTGGTGGACACTAACTAACTACTCAGTACCCAAGTACTGTACTTAAGTAATTTTTTCCATTTTATGCTACTTTACTACTCTATTTCTTCTTTCTGCTTATACATTAATGCATCAGTAAAAATAATAAAATGATAGGCTAAAATATATAACTCTGACCAAGTATATTTTCTTGCATTATGAGTACTTTTATTTTTGATACTCTCAGGATACATTTTTACCAATAATAAACTTTTAACTTTTTAAATAACTTTTATTTGCAATGACGTAGCCTATTTCTAAACTGTGGCACTGCAACGTTTACTTAAATAAAGTATCTGAATACTTCTTGTGCCCTTGCATGGTCTGTTGTTTTACATGCTGTTGTTGTTTCTAATGTTCTATGTCTTAAAGTTTTATTCTGGGTATAGTCAAAGACTCATTTCCACAATGATCGACAATAAAGATTATTGTAGTATTATCATATTGTAGTTAAACTTGGACAGCACGTAATCTTCTACACCAGCACACGAAGTATTGCAACTACGAAATCACTGACGTGTCGTCTTGAATTGCTGCTATACTTTCTGCCACCAGATGTCACTGTGCTGCTGAGTTCAAAGCCCGAAACCTCATATATTTTAGCGACAAGAAGCAATACTCCATGTTATTTTATTGTAGTGTGGACAGTAATTTAAGAAGTAAATAACTGTATAGTCCGTAGCGCTTAATTCCTGTCAAAAATAATACACACGAGTCAAAATGTACTTTTCGACCTAAACCCTCTGAAACAGAGCACACAATAAATTCGGATACCCGAACGTGGAGTTTACAAGGAGACCTCGAAGGCAGCACCGGTTCTCTCATTTATTGTATTCGATGTATAAAATGACCTGTCTTCTTCCAGCAGTAATGTAATTTACTGTAGCTAAAGCTTTCATAGCACTGTCCCCCAGCCTGTTCAGATGTTGGACTTTTCCAGACGTCGACACCACGAGTGGAAGAACAGCAGCACAGGTTGTAACTTAGCCAAATGCTACCTAGCTAACATACACTGTTAGCATCTGAGCAGCTCCAAGGTCCACTTCAAAGCATCACTGAATCCCACTCACAGACTGTATTCAGTCTATGGTGCTACAGAAAGCAGCACCATGACCTCAGCTTCCACTAAAGTAAGTCCTCTAAAGACATGAACCACTGAGTTGTTGTCTGTCGCCGCAGAGTGAAGTTAGCCCTGTCTGAATAGCATCCAATTAACTTGTAACGTTACACAAACAAATGAGCCGCTTCAAGTTTTCCAGCTACGAAGAATATCAGTCAGTGTTGTGAGATGGATTCAGGAAAGTCAGAGACTTGAATCAGTTGTTTGGCGAAACGGTTCTATAAAACATATTCTACTGAACGACTGGGATGTTGCTGTTGGTTTTGTCTTAAAGGATAGGTTCACCGTTTTCTAGTGTGTCTTAAAACAACAGTCAGGTGTCCATATGAACAGTGAAAGGGGTTTCTTCGCTGTAATCATTCCTCCTGTTCATACTGGATATTAAAAGATCCTTCAAATGTGCTTTCAATGTAAGTGATGGGGGACAAAATTTTGTGCAAAAAATGCATTGAAAAGTTGATGTGAAGCTCATATGAGGCTTCAGCAGTCTGAGTTAGTCATATCAAGTGGATATCTACCACATTTACATTCTTTTTAGCATCAAATTCTCTCTTAGTGTTTCCTCAGACAGTGTTTCCCTGTTGAGCATACAGTCAGACAGAAGACAGTAGTGTTCTTCTGACAGATTGTGTTTGTCCCTCTACTGTTTCAACATGACTCCTGTGCATAGAGCCAGCCTCATAAAGGAATGGTCTTCCAAATTTGCTGTGGGGGAACATAAACCCCATCCAGCACCAGTCAGACCTTATCACCACAAATGCTCTTGTGTCTGAATAGTAGCAAATCCCTGCAGCCAGGTTCCAACATCTGCTGGAAACCCTGAAACCAGCAGAGTGGAGGCTGCTGTAGCAGCAGATTAATGAACATGGAATCAGACTAATAGTTTTAACTATCACATATGGGTGGAATGTTTGGATGTCTGCATACTTTTGGCCATGTACTGCATTGCTCACACTGAGTGTTACAGTGTGTGTTTGTGTTTTGCACAGGTTGGGGAAATCTTTTCTGCAGCTGGAGCCGCCTTCACCAAACTAGGAGAGCTCACCATGCAGCTTCACCCAGTGGCTGACTCCAGTCCTGCAGGGTAACACGCACACACGTAGACACACAGACTATACATGTATAAAATACATGGTGAATTCAATAGCAAAGTTTGCGACGACACTTTGTATTCAACCCCACCGGTCAAAGCAGATGGCCGCCCACCAAGAGCCGGGTTCTGCTTGAGGTTTCTACCCGTTAAAGGGGAGTTTTTCCTTACCGCTGTCGCCAAGTGCTTGCTCATGGGGGAATTGTTGGGTCTCTGTAAATTTAAAGAGTACGGTCTTGACCTGCTCTATGTGAAAAGTGCCTTGAGATGACTTTTGTTGTGATATGGCGCTATATAAATAAAAATTGATTGATTGATTCAGTGGATGATAGCCGACAGGGATCTTGTGAAGACTTGATGATCATATTTATCTCCGTGCATTCAGCACAGACAGGTCTAGCATATATGTAGCCTAATTAAGCATATTTTTCTCCTTATCAACCTTATCTTTCAGTTCAACAAGGAGGCACTCCACTAAATTATTTTGTCTATTAACTTGTCTGTGCTGAAAGTGGTAACATGTCCTGTTGTGTTGGTTGACTTCTGCTGCATTGTAGCAAATATTTGGCCATTTTTAGAATAAAACATATAGTGGTAAGGAATGCCAGTTGGACATAAATCAGGGACATCGGCCACTTATTAGATCAGTACTCCTGTTCAGCACCAGATCAACTAAACTAAACTAAATATTATTATCAAGTGATGGTGGTTGTGTTTTTAGTGTGTATATATACTGTATAAATCATTTCATATCATATATCATTGCAGAAAATAGCTTGCAAATTATATGTTAATACAGTGTAATTACACCACCACTTCTTAAACTTTATTGAGGATCAGAAATTTATTGCAATCCAACCAAACCTTTTTCATACATGATTTTTATAAAAACCCTCCAGACCAAAAAAACAAACAAAACAAATATAGTGCAAGATGTTGTTGCAGGTTAATTTTCTAATGATCAACTAATTAATGATGACAGCTAACCTGGTATAAATACTAAAGTCAGGTTAGTTCCCATCTTCTCTCCAGCGGTCAGACGAAGAGCACAGTGAAAAGGAAGCTGTATGAAGATGGTGCGCTGCCAGCCTCCTCCGATGGGCCCAAGAAGGTTATCAAGAAAGCAGTGGCCGCCGTCACCATGGCAACACAGGGCACTCCAACCGTCATCTCTGTGCCCACAGCGCAGGTTGTCGTGGCATCGGGACTACAGCGTCCAGCTGTCAGCCGGCCCCCCATGAAGAAACAGAAGACTGCAGGTGAGTGAAGCAGCACTTTACCTGACAAACTGATACATGCAAGTCAGCGTGATACATGGATTATACTTTCACTTCCATTGTATTTGGCATTTACTATGGAAATAGATGTTGATTTTCCATTGCTGTGAGCATCACATAAGAAATTCCATTCTCTATTCTCACCTCTAGTGTACTGGGGTGAAGGCAGAAATCTCAAGAGACAAATATCTCAAAACCTGTGAAAATAAAACCACTAGATGTAACACAGAAAATACATTTTCTTTTCCTTTTTTAGTAATTTTTTAGTACCTTTTGGATGGACTGGGGAGTGACAGGCTGCGGTGTATTTTAGGAGCAAACTGTTTCACCTCTGTGAAGTCCCAAAACACACAAATACAATCCCAAATATGAACATACATCAGCCCAAATCTGCTGACAATGCTAGAGAATATCTTTTTACTAGCTGAATTTATAATTTATCTTACAAAACACGCAATGAGACAAAACTCCGGTAGCTTATGGTACAGTAAAATATGTTCGCATTATTACTATATTTTTTTTATTATTTACTCATTAGATTAGAGAGAGTGCCTTCAGTAGATGGATATATTTCCATGCACTCTGTAGTGTCACTACTGTAAATATGGTGAGACATTGCATTTAAGCAGCAAAAGTGAAATCTCGTTGTAATAATAAACATAATACAAATAAACGGAATTAGAAGATCCAGAGTTTGGTCCAAAGTCTCTCATGTGTAGAAATTACCATTAGATCCTGACCCGTCCTGCCACCGTTTTGGGAGATTTACATAATGAATGAAGTCACCTGTTGTACCATGTGTCTTAACCCTAACGCCCTAACCCTAACCCTAACCCTAACCCCTAACCCCTAACCCCTAACCCTAACCCTAACCCTAACCCTAACCCTAGCCCTAACCCTAGCCCTAGCCCTTACCCTGGCCCTGACCCTGACCCTATAACCCTAACCCAGGACCTACCCCTAACCCTAACCCTAACCCTAACCCTCAGTTTGGGGATGCATGTATGCTGCAGCTCTGTGAGGGCTACAGATATGTAATACACTCAAAGGACAAAATCCTACATACAGATAGCTGCAACAAACAGATCAATATTGATGTTTCTGTAAAACCTAAACAGCTGTATTTTTCATTATGAGAGAAATGTAACATCCTCTACCCTTAGACCCTTGATTGTGAATAAAGAAAAACTCCCTAAAAAACTTTCAACGGGGGGAAAAAAATGGAAGAAACCTCAGAAAGAGCAACAGAGGAGGGATCCCTCTCCCAGGACAGACGTATATGCAATAGATGTTGTGTGTGTACAGAATAGACCAAGAGGACAGAAATACTGCAGGGACAAAATTATAAATTATAGATGGACTGATAATATATAAGAATCTGATCAGGAGGTTGTCAAGTAACTTCCAGGTGTCACCAAAACAAAAAATAGGATATGCATAACCTCCATCACCACAGAGATCTTTTTTTTTTTTTAATTTAAGCATTTTTAACTGAACTTTTTTTTTTTTTACATTGTTCACTAATAATACAACACATTTTCATCTTTCTGGTGTGTGTGTGTGTGTGTAGATGTGACACTCAGTGCTTTGAATGACTCAGATGTCAACAGTGATCTTGTGGACATCGAGGGACTGGGTGAAGGATCCAACTCCAAAAAACTCAACAACTTTGATCAAGGTGAAGTCCATGAGGAACTACTGAAACACACACACAGGGGTTGATTCAGGGGAAGTTCTGACAAGGACTGTGGATCAAACCTCAATATTATTTTTGGCACTGACTGACATGCATGGTCACCAAATGTTGTCATCAAATGATTGATAATCTTCTTGACTTAGATCCTGATTTAAATCAACAGTTTGTCATTTCTACTCTGTATTTTTATATAGACAGCGTTCTTGTATGGCTGCTTGTGCTTAGACAACATTTTACTTTTGCTTCTTCCATTGTTATCAAAGGTATCAAGAAAAGTATCATGTTTACTGTGTGTACTCTCAAATGACTAAAAGTTGAATGCTTAGCTTAAAGTCCCCACCTATGGATTTTTAATGTGATTATAGCATCTTTTAGTAGATCTTAATCATTGAAAAGGTTCTATAGACTCAAATATTTTTTACACAGGAGCTTTAATTAATGGTATGTGCACGTTTACGTTTGTGATAACACATAATTCATGTGTTTAAACATGTTCAAAGTGTATATTTGGTGATGTTCAGTATATTTCGTCTTGTCAACAAATCCCATGTGCAGAGCCAAACCGCAAAGTGTTGTGTATGTATCCAAAGCCTGATATATCTTCTTTGTCCAAAAACTATTAAAAACGCATCAATGAACCACACCGCTGCCAGAAACGCTCACTAAAGCACTAAATGTGGATTAATCTGCGGCCGAAGATAGTCCCCAACAAATGCATTTTTCTCAAATTTCTTCCTGTTTGATAAATGTTTCCTAAAAACTACAGTGACCATCTGTTTTAGGAAGTTAGTGTAAAGAGCCACAATGGACATGAGCTTTATTGTGTTTGTATCCTCGATAATTTAATTGAATTGTACATCAGGACTGGGTGACTGCAGTCTTGTATGTACTTTTATGGTTTTATAAATCTAGCTAGACAGGTTAAAGAAGTACTGAGAGATGGACTAACACACTGTTGGTTTGGTTCTGCCTATGGGTTTTATTGACAGTGAGAAAAATATTGATTAACACCAGACTTTACAAATGCTGTTTTTGTGTGACTCCATAGATAACCTAAACCTGGACTCCAGCCTCATCATGAATCCCAGTGACCTTCCTCTGCTGTCCCGTTGACCTTTCACTTCCTGTGGATTTCATAGAAACGATGGACAAAACTATGAAAATAAGACACAAGTTGTAATAAACTGGACAGAAGATGCTGAGCACCAGAGTAAATATAGCAGCATTGGATGTTGTATTGGGTCACGCACAACTCCTATCCTACTTTTCCTTTTTACCGCAAGACATTTTAGTTTGAGATCATTTCTCTTTCTGCTAATTGATTTTGCTTTGAAGGAACATCCAGGAAATCATAAATATAGAAGACAGTATCCAGTGAGGAAGCTGTTCTACCATTCATACTTCCTGTGTTTCTTTAAAGAGAAGCCAGGAAAATAGAAACGACCCAGCAGAAGCGTTTTACAACGCCTGCATCAATGAGAAGAAACAGTCCTGCTTTGCCTTTTTTTCCCGACTTATCCAGATGCACCCATGTTTCTAAAAGATGGCTGTTTAGGATGATAAAACAAATATTTGTCTGTACTAGTTTATAGTATTTCATGTTCAATTCAGCAAATGATCGTATTAGCAGATATGAACGTAATTCTCAGTGTTGAACATTAGAGTAGTTAGAAGTAGAACAAAGACATTTTGGATTCATGTATGAGTGATTGTTTCCAGTATATTTTCAGTGTGAATTGTCTAAATTCCTTCCTTCCTCTTAACTTGCCAGCTAAAGTGTGTTAGAGGTTATAAGAACACAGAGGGTTAGATCATACAGTTGATACTCTCTGTGTCATTCAAGGAGAAACTGAATAATGAGGATGTGGCTGGTATTTTGAGATATAATTATCTAATTTTCTTTGGATAAAATATGTTTTTATGGTGATGGTATACATTTGTAAGACATAGAGATATCAAAATGGCAGAAACACATATGAGTAGGTACTAGGTGTGGACACCAGTTATCCTAACTTAAACCTACAAGCTTTTTCTGGAGCTTTCAACCACATCGTAAAGTCTTCATTAGTGGGTGGAGTTGGCCCAGGTGTTATGTGGAGATGGCATCATCTGCTGATGAAGACTGCGAAATGTGTGTGAAAGCTTAGCGAAAAGCTAATACATTTTTCCCCCCTTCCAAATGAAAGAACAATGCTTAACGGCATTATTTTTCAAGAAAATAATTTGGAAATATGCTCCTTTACTGTCTGACAGTTAGATGATCAATATCAATCTAATGTCTGTGCCTTAAGTATGACGGCAATTAGCCTAGCTTAGCATAAAGACTGGAAACAGATGGAAATGGTTAGCTTGGCACTGTCTAAAGTTCAAAAGTACACCTACCAACACCTCAAACCAAAAGGTCTTAAATGTTATTAACATTATTACTTATTAATCTCAGCTTCTGTACTTAAGGAATAACCATGGCATGAGGTCTGACAGATTAATTTAAATAATGTGCATAAAGACTAATGGGAAATACTCTCTTGGCTCTGTATCATGACATCAGTTCATCTGTGTGAAAGTGAACCCACATTTAAGATCATGTATTTCCATGTGGACATCCTATAGCAATAACCCATAGTTATACCAGACTTCCATATAAAACATAATGAAGGAAGGTGAAATGCCATAACAGGTGAGCTTGTAGTTTCTTCTGTCAAACGTTTTTGCCTGTTGCATTCAACATCATACATATTTGACATTACTATTATTATTATTGAGGCAGCCATTGGCTTCCATTTATTTCAGTTAATGTGAAGCTGAAGTTTGCCCGTCTATCATCATGTCTGCTTTAATTGTTGTAGTTATCATGAGATAGTGACGCATTCATAAGTATAGTTAGACTAGACAAGTCTGCATTACATTGAAAGTTGGATGGTATGGGAACAAACAGCATTAATGATAAATTACTATCAGAACAACACAGTAAAGAGTTTGGGCAAATATTATGTTTTGCTAAAATCATGACAACTGAGCAAATTCCACCTGCTGATGAAGACCTTGCGATGTGGATGAAAGCACTGGTAAAGCTAGTGCAGATCTTAATTTTAAAAAAATACCTAAAAAAAAAAAAAAAGCATTTAAGCTCCCATGCGGTAAGATTTTGGTAAAATATTAACTTGTTCATTTAAATTTGAATTTATTGAGACATTCATATTTATCTCCCAGCCCTGTCTATATTATTCCACATGAACATGATTTTGACAACTAGTGCAGACATCATGCTCACTGTGATAGCAGATTTCATGAATTCATTTCAGTGGAAAATGGTTGGTAGGAATGTATAGTATAGGTTATTAGTTTTAAATTGTGGAAAACATACCAAACCAGTGGTGGTGTCCTTTAAAGGTTGACAAATCCATGTTGAAGTGAACCATTCTTTAAGAGGGAGTGATTAATAGATTAATATGCTATTTAATAAAACCGATTTGTAGATTGTACTGATGATTTTTTTTCTCATCAAACTACATTCTGTCTCCTAAGTCATCTCCTCGGCCCAGTTTGGCCCACCTGCGTTCGCATTTTCAGTCACAATTTTATCTGTATAGTCTCTTTTCTGTGAGTGCAACAATTTGAGATGCGTCCTTTTCCGAAGTTAGGATTTCACTTTAGGATTATTTTTCCTAAGTGAAAGTGGCTTTGGAAACCTGCCACTTCAGCTCAGTTTCATGCACCTTTATTAGTTAAGTATATAAGAAGCATATAAAACATGAATGGGGCAGACACTTTGTTTTCCAATATTGAGCTTTTATTAATAGTATAATAGTATCCAACAAATCTTGATAATCCTTCAAAGACCCACATATTGAACTAGGTCATATTTAATAAGTTACACTGTACAGATGTGTTTTTTTCCGATTACAAGAAAAGTCTAAAATGTACAAATATATTTCCTTATTTGTTGGAGGAGGAAGATGTGGGTGAAGAGGTGTGTGTGTCTGACAGGAGCAGCACATATCATACTGGCAATACAGAGAGGAGAAATACCAGTAATGATGTGCTGCTACAGCCTGACACACTGACTGCTATTCTCAAAACACACACACACACACACACACACACACACACACACACACACACACACACACACACACACACACAGAAATCAAAGAATATCCAGACACAAGTACTTGTTGAATAAGTACTGAGGCAGGCTTGGTTAAGTTGGTCAGTTTATTAGCAGCTTTCTGTGTCTGTGAATGTGCTGTAGTGTCTTCCATTGGCTTCACACAGCTAAAATCATATGATCAGAAATACAAAGCAGGTGAATCATAGACACAGACTACATTTAAACTAATATTCAGTAGGGCTGCACAGTTGTCCACTATTTAATCATCTACGTCTTTTCATTTATTTGAACCAAAACAAACTTTCTGTTGAATGTTACTGGCCAGGTTTGAATGGATGAAGTTAAAACTGAAACTTTTAGTGCATTTCTAAAAACCTTTAGTGATGACTGAAGGGATCGGATTTCCTCTTTTTGGCATTTACGGAAACTCCACTCACGGTGACGGTGTGGCCGTCAGCATCTTACAGGGAGACTTTCACACATCCACCTGCTGAAAAACAACAATAAAAAAAAAAAGTAGCACAGGTTGTCAGACATGCTCTGTGTTTGAGTGTCAGTATTCTGTGCTCGTGTTTAGTCGTGATCAGGACGGCTATATACTTACAAAGATGTAGAGTACAACACCACACTTATTGTAGAACAGATAAACTCCACTAGTGGCAACTAGACACCTTTACAGAAATAACCTGACATTTGCGGCTATTTAATGTGCAAACATTTCAATGTAGTGTGTCCCTATTTTAATGTTTCATGAATTCAAGTACTCTGCAAAGCATAAGGATATATACAGAGCCCGGCAGGCTCTCATTAAAAAAAAAAATCCATGCACACAATGAAGTTACTTACAGTTAAAAAAGTCTCTGATATTAAGAGGAACTGATGGAATAGGTTGGTGTCTGTGCTTTGCTATTAAGATGGCTACAAATACTGATTTTTTTAAATACTATTTTATTAACCATATTAATATCGCTATGACATTTACTGCATCTGTCCTTGTCCCCTGAACACTTTTTAAAAAAAAAAAAATATTGTACTACATTGGACGTTCTTTCAGCAATACTGATCAGCACTTTGGGCTGCTTTCAGTTAGCAACTACACAGTTGGCTACACAACAGTGCAGAGTTTACTTTAGATTTTTGGACAGGCATACGTGGATATACCGGAGGCTGTTACAGAATGCCATTTATTTATACCCACTTCATCAACGCATGGATTCAAACTGAATACTGCAAAACCTGTCCTTTAATATAGTGACCTTTAGCCAATCAGAACAGAGTATGAATTAGACACTATCAGTCATATTTGACAATTATTGCATACAACATGTATTATAGTATTTGAATAATTTTTTGAGAGCAGTTATAATTCTGTGCTTTCAATTGGCTGACATGACTATTAAATGCTAACTAATATTGTATTAAACTGTTAATCCCTGCTTACAGTTTATTCATCCATTCACATGGATTTCCACAGCAATATTTTTTTTCTACCGTGCAACCTCTGGATGGCTGCTTAATAACTCACTAAGAAACGTGTGAACAGAAACGTGCACTTTATGTTCTAGAAATTGTTATTTCAATAAACTTGACCTTATTTTGTTATTTCACCAGTTACTGTTCATAGTTCATGAAAATATAATGGCTTTATGGGAGGCATGGCAGAAAAAGATTGTGTAACACTGTATTTTAATAGTGAATGTTAATGAGAAAGAAATCTCTCTCTCTTTCTATAAATATATATACACACACACACACACACACACACACACACACACACACACACATATACATACATATAGATACATATATGTGTAAATGCCTTGTCAGGAGACTTTTTTGTTGCAGTGTGGTGGATAAAGGATTTGTCCACAGTTTACACACTTACTGACTGACACGGGCCTGATAACATACATTAAGCATAAAAATGTGACGCATGTGAAATAGTGAAAATAGTGAAAGCTACTGTTAAAAATATACACTACTGGTGCCAGAACACCAGCAAACGGAAAGAGTATTTCAGTACTGATGATTTTTTTTGATTTTGCTAAGTAGAACATGATTTTCTACATTTTTTTCTTCTCAGAGAACATCTTAGAGAATGTGGACCACACTCAGAGTGCGGATGTACTTTACCATACCCACGCTTAATGTGAGCTGATGTGTCAGAGGACACGGTGATGCTCACACAGAGCAGAAAAACCATCACATTTACACACACTCATACATGGACCGAGGACCTTTAAGAGGATAAAAGAAGCAACAGGAGTTACTGCAGACACAAGTATAAGACCTGAAGTTTGACTGGGAGCAGTTCCCACTATGTTGTTGGGAATCCCAGGGCTCACGGTGGCAGCACATAATGATTTGGAGTGATTCAGCATATATCTGCAAAACATGATGTGCTGCTAGAGCGTACCCTGGACACACTGAGACCAAGAGTCCATCAGATTTACTGCCTCATGCTGCACACACTCAAAGGGGAAAACACACCAGTTTAACACCCAGACACAAACAGGGGAAATTCATGTGTTATGATGTTTTTCTTTTCATCATTTTCCTTGTTAATTTAGGTACAAATTAATTCATCATCTCTTTAATGTACACCAAACATGTCTTCATGTGTATAATAGCTACAAGTTGCTTAAAAATGCTTTTTTTCTTTTCTTTTAGCAGCTGCTCACTTCAATCAAATGTGTAACAGTTTGTAGTAAATAACTGAATTAATTTCAATATTGTGAAAAAAACACCATTGAGCAACACATGAGTTTTTCAGTGTTGTGTATCATTTGTAAAGGAAATCTAACACAAACAAAATGGTTGAGGGAGACAAAATGGAGGAAGAGGAAAAGAAAAAAAAAGAGGAAGCAGTAGAAGTGAAGAGTACACCAGAAACACTGCTTATCTGCTTTAAGAATTACTGCAGAAAAATGCAACAAAGTCTGCAGTTATGTTCAGACCTATTATAGAACTGGATTAGTTATATGGGGAATACCATATTCTCACTGTCTTCCCCCCCTTTGTCTCCTTTCTCTCATTGTGTAGAAAATGTTCAGTGAGCAAAAAAAAAAACTTCTTTTTCATTTCAGGCATATTTCACATGTTACAAAATTCCTTTTACTCTTTTGTAAAGTTACACTGAAACATACAACAAAACAAATACAATTAAATATAATTACAATGTCATTCAGAGTATGAAACAGCAGATTTTGCCTGAAACAACTGGACAGTTGGAAAAAAAAAAAGCCTCAAATTTCAAGGACACAAGTCAAACATCTTTGCTACTAACTCTGATGAATCTATACATGAAGCTACGTCATATCTGCTAACTGCAATAATCCAACATCTCACCCAATTTATTTTAAAACAAGTGTGAAAAATCAGCCGATGATTCTTATTTGACTAGTTAACAAATCAGATCAGCTTTAGTGTCATATTTCTTGATATTAGTGCAGTGATCTGCCTTTATTTCAACATACTAATGATTTCCACAATACTGATGGAAATTGGAAGCAGCTCCATTACTGAAATCACACTACATTAGCATATTTCTTTTCATTTAAGAAAATTTGATTTATGATTTCGATTTTATTAAAAAAAAAAGTACCAAACAAGTGTTGTTTTGGAACTGTAAAAGAATATTCTTACATTATTTGTCAATCTGCTGTGTGTCACTAACTGCCACACAGAGATGTGGACACATGTGATGAGGCCAACTTCTGTTTTCATTCTCAAAACTCTCTAGAGTCCTCTGGCCATAAAAGAACCCTAAAGACAGCAGGATTGTAATGTCTGCTGTTAAAACTTCATACATATCAGCCTTGTAAAGTACATCAACTGCTATTTCAATAAGTCAAAATCAACCATGTGAAACAGGTTCAAATAAAAAGGAAGAGCAGATGGAGTTTGTAGCAAAAAGGAATAAAGATGAAGACAGAAGGTGTGATCAGCTGAACAGCATCTTACCTGCAGAGGGTCACACATTGAACACTTGAAAAGGGAAAAGATGAGTTAGTGTGAGGGGGGAAAATGATGAGAAAGAGCAACATGTTGTTGGAGAAAGATCCAACAAGTCAGAGTGAAGGAATCATCCTAACCTGCTTGTGTTTTATTTAAGAAGATGTCCACACAGCTGAACACACTCTCCATCACAGACAGATACAATCATTATTTTCTTTATCCACTAATCCATCTGTTCACTGATTCCTTTCTTGATCGATTGATCATTTAGCCTATATGTCAAGACCCTCAAGTAGTTCAAATAACAACTTCAAAAGCCCAAAATATTCAATTCTCAGTGATATGAAACACAAAAAAGGAGCAAATCCTCACACCTGACTCACATGATTAGTCCATCATCAAAATTGTCATGTGCCACAATTTTTTTTTGTCAATGAAGGAATAATTTCAGAAAACAACAAACCCTGTAATTAATCTTATTATATGTTATCACTTGTGATACCGATTGATTACACGAGTGAGCAGCCATATTAATGCCACAAAACCAAGCGGACACCTGAGCCATGAAGCTACAACAGAACTACAACCAAACAACACCAACAACAATCACAACACACACTGATGGCTACATTCAGTGTAAAGTTAGGAATGAAGTGAGTAGCTGTTTTTCATTGTCACCAGTGTGGAATCTGTTCTGCTCTGGCACATAGGTGTGTATGAGTAAGAAGAAGAATATAGAATGTACAACTATAACAGTAATATGGGTAAAAATCCTCTATCAGCCAATATGTCATTTTATATCACAATATCCATATATATCCTGATACAATTCATTTTCTGCATGAAAATTCACTCAGAAATGAGATAAAATACCCTGTGAGGACTTTGTTTTTATTTTGTGAATTAAATATCTGACTTTATTTCATTAATGTAAAAATGCAATGATTTGAATCAGTCCTCCTCACTGAGTCCCTCCATCAGCCACAATGCTTTCATATAAAGGGATAGATAGCTGAGTGTTAACAGTATGATGGTTGACAGATTTACATGTATCAGAGTATATGTGGTCATAACACCCAACACTACTACAAACTGATAACTACAGTAGAGCTACAACTAATGATTATTGATTTCATGTCTTTTTTTAAAATTCATCTACAAAATATCAGAAAATAGTGAAAGATCTGAGTCCAAGGTGACGTCTTCAAATGTGACTTTTGTCTAACAGTCTAAAAGCCAAAGAAGTGTTTGACATTTTTACTTGATAAATGACTGATGAATAATCCATTATCAAAATTGTAGGCGATGCATTTTCTGTTAATCTGCAATCTTTTGCACACTTCATCATTTCAGTAACAAACTACAGTGTATATAAGGTGTAACAGAAAATCTGGAGATGTGCTGTACAGGGCTGCACCTAACAATTATTTTCTTTTTTGAGTGATCTTCACATTTTTTTTTCCGATTATTTAATTAATTGTTTGGTCAGTGAAATATCAGAAAATAATGAAATGTGCCCATTATAAGTTCCCAGAACCCAAAGTGACACCTGAATGTCTTCATTAGTTTGACTAACAGACCAAAACCTCCAACATTTTCAATTTCCAATTATATAAAACAGAAGAGCAGCAAATCTTTACATTTGACAAGCTGGAACTACAGATTATTTGACATTTTTGCTTAAATATGGCTTTAAAAAAATTACCTATTTATCCCATTTGTTGCAAGTTAATTTGTCAATTGACTAATCAATTAACTGACTATTGTTTCAGCACTTTTTATTTATATATAGTATATGTAATATGTAACAAACCTTGAATTGTGGTTTCACTTCCAACTAAAGTAAAATAAAGTTTGAGAGCAGAGGAGAGAATCATGGCCTGTAAGCACCACACCCACCCTGGTGTACTTTAAGATTTTTACTTTCAGAAAAGTTGAGTTTGAGTGATAAAAATGCTCAAATACATCAAATGCTCTGACACTAATTAAATATTAGAAAATCAAATACACTTAAAAAAAACAGATTAGGAATTTAAAAACGGAGGCCAACATTTAAGAGAAAAATGAACTTAATGAAGTGGAAAAAAAAGGCATTGTAAGTCATAGTGAGCCTCCCACAGTGCTCACACTGAGCCTTGCACAAGCATACGACCACTCAGTCAATCAGAAAGGGAAGGAATGATAGAAGGTGATCGGATTTAAAACAAGAGGTCATAACAGCAGGGAGAGCAGCGACAGACGGGCGTTAGAGTCAGACCCAAACTTCCAGCCTCATTCAAAGAAAAAAAAAAAAAAGAAGAAGAAGAAGAAGAAGAAGCATGAAACAGAGAGAGAGGTAGACTGAGGAGGGGGGTGAGAGAGAGAGAAGGAAAAAAAAAAAGAGCGCAACTAAAATTGTGGTGGAGGGAAAGGAAGAAAGAGAGAGAAGCAAAGCAGAGCTGTGAAAAGCTCCTCTCTGTGGCCTGCTGCTCTCTCCATTCACAGCAACAGAGGCCATTTTAAACGCTTCAGAGAAAAAAATAAAGATTCACTTACCGTCTGCTGCAGAGATCATAAAGCAAATGAATGGAGCACTAACGAGCCCTAACTACTAACTCAGAGAGAACACTGCTGGTCATCTGAACACAAGTCCATCCTCACTTTGTGTGGATGCTCTTAACCAAAAGGCCAGTATCACCAATCACAGACTAACTAGTCCACAGTTAAAACTAGTCCTGAAAAATAAAAAATACGCGCACATGCACACACACACACACACACACACGCGCACACACACACGCACACACACACGCACACAAACACACACACACACGCACACACACAGACACATACACACACACACACACACACACACACACACACGTACGGACGCTGCACTGAGGCTACAGGATTACAAAGATATTCAAATAAAAATGAAAACAGGAAAAACACCAGGACTAAAAACGTCACTAAAACACACATATGCTCCATACAAAGACATATCAATGGGAATATACCCAGTCTACTATAGTGACAGGGAGAGCAGAAAAAAGGCCTGTTAGGGATTTCTGGTTGCTCCTGCTTCTGTTCCTAGTAAGAAGGGGGGGGTCTGTGGGGGGTTGGGGGGGATCTGGTCCCAGTCCCAAAAATTGGCCCCCCAAAAACTGAGTGTCCCCCCCCTCATCCTTTCTTCCTGGCCCTTCACATCTTCACCTCCTAGCTATGTGAGTGTGTGTGTCCCAGTCCTCCTCAGTGCTGCCTGCTGCCTCGCTGGAGCCCCAGCTACGCACACTGAGACAGTGAGGAGGCTCAGTAGGCATAAAACCTAAAGGGCTGCAGCCTTTTTCCCCGGCCATCACTTTCTACAATACAAATCAACATTTTTGGGGGCGCCGAAAAATCTGAAAAAAAATCAGGGCAGCCCCCAGGATGTGTGCAAGACAGGTGTGAAAGGAGGGGTCTGTTGGTGCTACCGCTCGTGAGTTAAAAATTAATTTGTGGAAGGCGAGGGGGCTGCTGCGCTGTGCCGAGCGCTGAGTTGTAAGCCTGCCAAGCTGCTCGGCTGTCAGACTGAAAGAAAAAGACTGAGGAGACGGGGAGGGAGGAGAGGGAGGGAAATAAAATGAAGAAAGTGTGGCTGTGAGAGGAAGCTCTCCACGCTTTCATACACAGGGTTTAAGAAGTCTGCTTTCAAGGGTAAAGTTGCAAAACTAAAACCATAAACCACAGCAAAGCTATGAGGAGAGCGAGTTCGACTGGCCGACTTTTATACACAGAAACACAAAATGAGAGGGCTGAGCAGAGACATAGGTGGACTGGTATTAATGCAGAAATATGTTGTTAATTGCACTGATGGCTGGGCTCAGTGTCTGCTCCACTCTCTCTGTATTTTCTCGTGTCATTTGGTCATGAGAGGGGAGTCGACGGGAAGGAGGCCGGCCCTCAGACTGCTGAAAGTGCTGCTCTCAAACTACACTGCTTTACCAGGACACAGAAGCTCTGCCCACCCCCTTTCTGTTACGCATGCATGCGTACACACACACACAAAAATAACCATATAGTGCACAAAGTGAAAAAAAAAAAAGACCAAGGCTCTGCTCTCAGTGTGGTGGTTGAATTCTGACTTGGAAAATCTACTGTAGTACTCAGTTTAACACTAGTTACCACAGTAAAGCTTCCAGGGAGACCCAAAAATATGGAGCTTTCTGATTTTACTGTAATTCCTTTCACAAGAAGTGATCTCAGTCACACATTATGTAATAATGACCACCAGGCTCCAGACTTACACATCATAATGTAAGACATGACATTAATACTGAGCATGGTTTCTTAGACCACCTATGGAACCTCTATACTTTTGAGCACTGCCCGAATTTAGAACATAAAGTTTTTCTAATCACACCTACAAGTTTTAAGCTTCTTAGACTTGTTCATTTCTTGTTTTAATCAAATATTTCTTGATTTAATTCAAAATTCTATTCTTTTTTTCTGTAGTTTTATTTAAGTGAACATCTTGTACGTCTGAATGTTAAGAACATTAAAGACTGATGCAGCTGAGAAGATTAAAGTAAAGTCAAAAAGAAAAAAGGGGTTTTGTTGAAAAACAGGTGTTGACTCAACAAGGTAAGTTATAGAAAAATATATTCATTTGTGTATCTGTGCTGAAAATCACGCATTGGCACTAGTATCAACGTATTTCATTACCCAGCTGCTCTAGTGCTGAAAAAAATAGTTTATTAATCAACAGAAAATTAATTGGCAACACATTTTAAAAGACTAATTATTTATGTAATTTATCAAGCAAAGATGTCAAACACTGTCAGGTTGAAATGTGATGATTTGCTGCTTTTCTGTGTTTTATATCATTGTAAACTGAAGATATTAGAGTAGAACAAAACAGCAATCTGAAGATGAAGAGAGAAGAATTTTTCACTGCTGATATTTTATAGACTAAATGACTAATCAACTGACAATGAAAATTATTAGTAAAAGAGACGGGTACTATAATGGCTCTGAAAGTGAACATCCTTACGTAGGTAAACTGGTGGCATCATAAAAGCACATGTAAGTTTATAAATATTTTTACAAGTAATATAAAAAAGACATTTCATATTTTGTATTGGACGGAATGTTTCAGGAAGGATCAGTGGAGTTCTGGATCACTTGAAAGCTAAATTTCACTCCCCTACACCAGATATTCTCATATTCAGTGCAGATAGTTCTCATGAATCATGTCAAAGAATTAAGATAATTCTCACAGACTAAATTAATTTCGCAACCTACTCTTTATCACCTCTGAATGATTTATGTAGCACTGCAATAAAAACATCAACTTATCAGTTAGTCAGTTGACAGGAAATAGACTGATGACAGTAAAATTGCCACACATTTGCTTCTCACAGCTATTCAAATATGTATATATTACCTTCTGTTTTTTTTCTGATTGATCTAATTTTAAATTGAATAGTTTGGGGGTTTTTTTTTGGATTATTGGTCAGACAAAGTTAACTCTTCAAAGACATCACCTTTGTCTTTTGTAATATGATAGATTTCGTTGATAACTGATGATTATTGATAATGCCCACCTATATCACTTTTAGATTTTTGGATGAAATCTATTCTCCAAAAATAATAATCAATATATTAACTGAAAATGAAAACAACTAATAGTTGAAGCCCCTGAAATGACAAAGAATGTAATGATAAGTACATTTTTTGCCAAAATTCACTTCATCTGAGCACCTGTTTCAGTTGTATTCAACTATATTATCACAGAATGGGAACCGATTCTCAGAAATATTTTACAAGAAGACACAAGAGAGGTTCAGTTTGACTTACACTTTACACCTCACGAGATAATTCACAAAAAAAGGGTTTGAACAATAAACCAATATTCAATATTTAAACATTTTTTCAAGGCAGATGTGTGGCATTACCTGCTCTCGTTGTGATATATCAAATGTAGGTGAGACACGGTGGTAACTCTAATGTAATGACACTGTATATTAAATGCTAACAACCAGAGTCCTGAATTATTAGGAGGGAGGCGGGGGCATGGAGGAATATGTATACATGTGGATGGATTCTGCATTGTCATAGCATATCATACCCCCCCCCTCCCCTCCTCCCCTCCCCCCAAGGGGACCCATATTCATCATCATATTCCACCACTCATTCTTATGTATTCTAACAAGGGAAGATACTGGCCGCCTGAAAGACTTGTTGAAGTGCCTGTACTGGTTGTGGTTGGGCCTGAACTAAAAAACTCTGTTATGTTTTTAGTAAATGACAGCTACACTATTTTCATGTTGCTGGAAAATTCCACTAGCAATACAGCAAAATATACAGGCCTAGAGAGCAAAATCTTCATATTGTTCTCTATATTTTCATATGTTTATGAAGGACTTTTTTAACTAATGAATGAAGAAGTCTTTTTTTATAATTTAACACCAACCACTGTACCAAATTGGCCAGAAATCAACTGTAACGTTTTACTTTAATGTATAATGTGCTATTGAAAAATGTAAACTAATATAGATATAGATGGCTTATTAGCGAAATTATCAACAGGATAAAAAGTCGATAAGGGTGGCTTGTGTTTCGATAACTGCACCTGGCTGCGACATTGTATCTAACCGAGCTGCGGATATACTGTCCACAACCTTCTAACAATGTAATGGCATCATGACAGGGGCGAGTCCTCGATAAACCGCTGAGTCAGACCTGGTACATTCTCGTCCTAGCACTCATTCTACATAATGTAAACGGGATTTATCTAGTTTTTGTCGGTGCCTTTAGTCTCAAATGTAGTTGCGGGTTCGTTTTAATATGGTTAAAATCAAATTTCAAAGCGTATTTAGTCGGAGTGTACGGCCGGTGTGGGTTGGGGTCTTTGGGGAGGGGGCTGTGACTGGGGGGAGTGTCCGCTTCCTCAGTTATCTCTTAACTCTTTTGTACAGAAATATAAAACAATTCCTCCGATGTTAACGTAAGCCTATATAGAGAAACGATTTTTTCAACCCACCTGCCTCAACGAAGAAAAGGATAAACTAGCAGCCGTGTGTCCAGCATTAGAGCCGTGCAAAGCTTCGGTTGTAATTAATGCGAAACAGCCTTTGTTTCAAACTGTAGTTCGTTGATAGCCTACTATGCAGGAGGTTACACGGCAGCTTCACTGTAACTTACAGCAACTCCAAATTCAATCAGAAGCAGCTCAGTTTTTCCCTACAGCTAATTATAAAAAGCCCCAAAAGTTACTTACTGGACTACGACTACTAGTAAAAACAAAAATAAACGTATCATTTCAATTATAACAAAAATATATAAAATATTTAATGACTGAATTGCTTACCTTCCGAAGAAAAAACTGTCCAAAAGAGAAGGGGTGTTAAGATATTCCTCGTCTAACAGTAATTATGAAAAAGAGAAATTAAGTGGTGTGTAACTTAAATGTGTTTGAAGACGGACTAACTGTGTCAGTGCAGGATTTGAAAGTGGCGCCAACAGCTCTGTTCCTCGGCTCCCCACACAGCCGTCACACACACAAAAAATAAATAGAAATTTCAACGCGCGCGCAGCAATATTTCACTAGTATCAAAATGTGCTTGTCGACCAGCCCAATCGATCTCTGTCGTTGGTTTTGAATAATATCGCTTCTGTGATTTTTATTTATTTTTTATGTTAAATTAAAATAACCGTCACAGACTTTCACATTGCCGCGGTGCAGGACGGGAGATGTGCAAGGCGGTTGTGTTTTGAATTTCAAACCGGTTAGAGCCCTGCGTGTGTGTGTGTGTGTGTGTGTGTGTGTGTGTGTGTGTGTGTGTGTGTGTGTGTGTGTGTGTGTGTGCGTGCGCGCACGTTGCGACAGTCTGTACTCGTCAAGTCAAACTTTATTCACTCGGAATAGCACAATCAACAAGGAATTTAAACAAGAAAGTGCTTCAAACATGACATTTGTTTGAAAGAATTTTAAGCTCTCCTATGTGGCAACTGGAAATTCAGAAGTCATGAGAAGCTTTTACAGGAATAGATATAGTCTAGATATGTTTTTTACTAACCAGTAGCCTTCCTTTTATATCAACATAAAGTTGATAAAGTGCATATATCAACACATACACCCACACCCACACACACACACACATATAAAGTACACACACACACACACACACACACACACACACACACACATATATATATATATATATAATAGTATGTGTACAAGTACACACATACTATTATACATTATTATATATTAGTGTATTATATTATATTATATTATATTATATTATATTATATTATATTATATTATATTATATTATATTATATTATATTATATTATATTATATTATATTATATTATATTGAATTAAACTAAAGTGCAAGTGGCAGTAATAAAAGTGATGAGTGGATTGTTCTTCCGCTGGCATGTAAGTAAGTCCATCAAACCATCACAGTAATGTGTATTACACAGCAGAACTTAACAATAAATAGATTAATGTACATTAAAAGAAGGGATGGGGATTGGTTGCAGAATGTCCTAAAGAGCAGCCTTACAATAATAATAATAAAATAAGGAAGTGTGTATGTGTGTTGGTGGAGGGTGGGGGGCGGGGATAAGCAAGGTCCAAGGGGCCTATTTAAACAGGCTCTTGTTGAGGATGGTCACAGCTGATGGAATAAATAATTTTTGTAATCGTTCTTCCTGGCCATTGGAACTTTCAGTCTGTGGCCTGATGGCAGCAACTGAAATGCTGAGTGGAGGGGAAGGGAGGGGTCATTGTAGATTTGGATTGCCTTTTGGTTGGACATGAGTGTTGGCTTTGTCTAGATGATAGTGGACTTTATCCAAGAGAGGAAGTGTGGCATCTTCAACACCTTAATTAGCTCAGTATATGAAGCCTACATTCCAAAATATAAGTTGATGAAGTCAGTGATCATTCACAAACTTGATTTCCATTGAAAAAGAATAAAAATGTACACATAACAGGAGCTTCTATCAAGAGGAAATATGTAAAAAACCGAGAACTTCAAAGTAATCCAAATATTTCATCTCAGTCAAAGAGGAGACCATATCAAATTTCTTCGGAAAAAATACATGTTAAAGTTAAACTTCAGGAAATCCAGCATGAATGAGGATTTCTCAGTTAATGGGGTTTTGTAGAGCTTTTACAGTTTATAGTGTTTCCATAAGTGTTGCTACTATAACCAAGATACCAGAGATGTTAACCAAACTTTACTGAAGAACTGACCACCAACGAGTCACTGTCAACCTTATACATTTGGCGGAGTGATATTAGTCTGCGGAGTGTGACATTATCATGACAGTAAGCTCTTGTGAAGACACCTGGGAAAAGGCCCTCCCCTCACCACCTAAGCACCAGCAGAGAGCGCCAGAAACACAGCCAGCACAGATTAAATGAAAGTAGTGGGACATTTACACACCAAAAAAATCCTTTTTTATGACAATTACAAGTCATAAGGGGGGGCTTTTCCTTCGTTAGGTGTCCCTTTAGGTGTCCTTCGTTAGGTGCTTTAGGTGCACAGTCAGACTTAGACATTGAGGCAGATCTAACCCTTCATAACAAAGAGGTGAAAAAGGTTTATTTGGAGCCCATATGTATAATGTATTACAGATACCTACATAATGAGTTGCACTGCATGTCTAATTCATTATAAGAGTTGCTCTAAACCTTCATTATACATATGTGCTATGCGTTATGTCATAATAAGGCATTATATGTTGTGGATGGTGCATGATACACTAGAAGAGGTAAATAAGAAATAAAATAAAAACATAAATAACTGTCATCTTAACTATAAACTGAGAGAGGACCAAAACATCTGTTTGTATTGGCATGGCAAGGTGCTTCATTGGAACTGCATGGGTGGTACCTGCAAAGTGAGTATGTAGCAGTATGGATACAATAATACAGCAATATGAAAAAATAGTAGTAGAAAATATGACAATATTTTCTACTACTATTCATATAAGGTGAAGGCAAAAAGTCTGATGCTTCACTGTACAGCTGTCAGAAGAGCCCCTGGTCCCAAAACTCCCAGGTGATTGGAGAGTGACAGCTGCTGGTAGGAATAACTTCCTGCAGTGTTCCTTGTGGCACCTGTTTGGCCAGTGGATCGTGGAGGGGATGCAGGACATCCTCAAACAACAAAAGTTGATATAGCATCCCCCTTGCCATTACCAGGTCTAATAAGCAGCCTGTAAAAGGCTCCAGAGTAATCCCCAGCACAGAGCCAGCACAGAGCCAAATGCTCTTGAAGGTGTGCTGTTTTGTGTTGTTGTAACACATGGTGTTATGGTCTTATTCTGCTTCTGTCTGACCTCTATTGGCTATCTGCCCATCCAAGTAGACAATGAGCTGCCATGAGTATTTTAAACCATTACCACACTTTCCACCCACGCGGAAAGCATCATTTTATTCATTACACTTTATAACTTTTCATGCAAAACAAACAGAACACCAGCACTCACAGATCAATAGTCCTCTTATTTATTGTAGGTGAAGGTGGTGTGACCACAATAATCAGAGAAAACAGTGACTAATGTCACAAGCTGAAATGTAATGAATATATAAAACTGAATTCCCAAGACCAGAAACATATAGTAAGAGACTATATATGAAGAGCTATACAATCCAGATTAATAAATGAAAATGCACATAAATAAATAAAAACAATTACTACTAAATATTATAAAGAAACATAATGTACACATATTCAAATTGTATATGACCTCAACTGAAGAAAAATTAGTCTATGCTTAAAACTAACCACCATGTACTAATGAATGCTCTATGTAAAGAGAGGGCTCAAAAATAAAAGTAGCATAAGGAATAAAGAAGAAAAATCCCCGGTGGCCAGATAAATTCAGCTGGCCATGATGTATGTTCTCTTTTAATAGAAAGAAGAGCAAAAATAATCTGTAGCATGGACAAAGTATTTGAAGAACAAGCTTTTGATATCTGCAATCGTTTCAGAGATAGAGGCTATAATGATCATGTGGTTAGTAACACTTTGGATAAAGTGAAAAACACAGACAAAAACGGCTTATTAGCCCTTAAACCTCCCTCTAAGAGGGACTCAAAAATTGTGGTGGCTTCCATGTTCTCTCCATTATCCAATAAGAATAAGAGGTGTGTTATCAAACACTGGCATATTTTATCCAGTGGCCCTTTAGTAGGTCATTCTTTCAAAGATATGCCAATCTTTGCCAATAAACACGCCAAGAACCTGAGGGACTCCTTGGTCAGGGCTGATCGTTAACATTTTCTGTCTAACCTACCAGGTGATCATTTCCCATGTTTTAACTGTTCCCATTGTAGCACTATGATTAGAAGAGATATTTTTTGACATCCACATACTGGTAAAAACATCAGCATCAAGAGCAAAAGCTGCAGAACCAAATATCTGGTCTATCTCTCTTGAAATGTTCTTGTGGGTTAGCATATATAGGTAAAACTAAACAGGAGTTAAAAACTAGGATTTCTGAACATAAAAGTAGCATAAGGAATAAAGTTGAAAAATCCCCGGTGGCCAGATAAATTCAGCTGGCCATGATGTATGTTCCCTTAAATTTCAAGGTATAGAAATGGTACATCCTTTAAAAAGGGGTGGTGATAGGGACAGATTTCTGAGAAACATATTGGATTCATAAATTACAAACTGAGAGCCCAAAGGGTCTGAACAAAGAACTGCTGCTGGGTTGCTTCTTATAATCTATTGGGGTCCCCTCTATATTAGGATTCCACATTTAGATTGTGTAGATGTGTTGATTGTGTTGTCATTTATTCTTGACATTGTGTCTACAATATTTTACTGTGCTCTCATGAAAGGATTCAAGCTAGTTGACAGGGTCATATAGCTTTTAATTACTTTGCTTTTACATGCAATTTATCCTTACTATATTTTGTAGATGTAGTTTTTCCTGACATTTTTTCTATGATATTTTTCTATGTACTTGAAATATACTTATATATTTGAAAGGGTTCAAGCTATTTAATGGGGTCACATAGCTCTTAATTAAATTTTACATGCTATTTGTCCTTCCAATATTTGGATTTCTTATATGTATTTTGTGGATGTATCTATTCTTGATATTTTTCTATGCTCTCTTGGTAAAAGTCAAACTACAGGGTCATGTAGCTCCTAATTTATTTCCTTTTACACTTCATGTGTCCCCATCATAGACAAATCTTGTTTCAGAGATTTTTCTGTTAACTGAGCAGTTTGAGCCCTCTATATACATGAAGCATTCATTAGTGCATTTTTGGACAGTTTTAAGCATAAACTAATTTTATTACCATTCTTCCTCAGTTGAGGTTATACACAATGTGAATGTATGTACACCATAAAGGTTATTTCTTTAATATGTTTTGCAGTAATTGTTTTTTTATTTTATTTATGTGCTTCTTCATTTATTAATCTGGATTGTATAGCTCTTTATATATAGTGTCCTTCATTAGGAGAGGTCCGTATCTATGTGGTTCATTCACAGGTGGATCCTATTATTCAGTAATGTACTCTCTTTGCTGATTGGTGTTTCAGCATTACCTGTTTTGTATATAAATTGCCATTTCTGCAGTTTTGATTATGGTCTAGCTGAAACATTCTTTTTTTCCTACAATAAATAAGAGGACTATTGATCCATGAGTGCTGGTGGTTTATATATAGTCTCTTACTATATGTTTCTGGTCTTGGGAATTCAGTTTTATATATTCATTACATTTCAGCTTGTGACATTAGGCATTGTTTTCTCTGATTATTGTGGTCACACCACCTTCACCTACAATAAGTCAGATGACTATTGATCTGTGAGTGCTGGTGTTCTGTTTGTTTTGCATGAAAAGTCATAAAGTGTAATGAATAAAATGATGCTTTCCGTGTGGTGGAAAGTGTGGTAATGGTTTAAAATACTCATGGCAGCTCATCGTCTACTTGGGTGGGCAGATAGGTAGTAGAGGTCAGACAGAAGTGGAATAAGACCATCACACCATATGCTGATCCTAACAAAAGAGCACACATCAAGAGCATTTGGCTCTGTGCTGGCTCTGTGCCGGGGATTACTCTGGAGCCTTTTACAGGCTGCTTATTAGAGTTGGTAATGGCAAAGGGGATGCTATATCGACTTTTATCCCTAATGGCATCCCCGCCATGACCTACAGGACAAACAGGTGCCACAAGAAACACTAGAAAGTGGAAAGTGTGGTAATGGTTTGTGCCGGTGTTCTGTTTGTTTTGATCCTTACCACAACTGTATACCCGATACAGTGTTCAAGATTTGGAGCTGTGCGCGCTGCTCCTCTTCACTACAACTTTTCATGCAAAACCTGCAGAATCCATTATGCCTTAGGCTTCATGAAAAGTGTTACTGAACTGTGTTGTGTTCCCAATTTAGCTGTTTGCAAAAAACACTTTTTAAGATTAAATTCTTACATTGGAATTTGTTGTTGGCCCTGCTTTGTTGTCTGTCATATAAGTCAGAAAATGTCTCACACAATTCATATTTCCATATCCATATTGTATCAACGTACACCTTTTACATGCAAAAAGTGTTACTATTATTGTACAAAGTAACATTTTCATACTGTTAGTATATAGTTATGATATAATAATTCAGACACAGAACAGGAATTTCAATTTTAGCTTTTTCATAATGGTAGCTGCATGGCTGTTGTATTGGAAAATATTTCTGCCATGCATGCCACTGTTCCCCATAGGGAAATCCCAGCTGCCATCATCTGTTCCATTTCTCTCATAACTCAGGTGAACTTGATCGATCATGAGGAAATCAGTTAATCATGATGTAATCTTCAGGAGCACATATTGACACTTGGTATTTGCAACTGTTTCAGCCTGCTTTGTTGTGCTCAAGGGTTGGTAGATGATGACCAACAAACATGTCCTGAGTGCTCAGCCATTAAGACACAAAATTCTGCGATCACATTTTATACAGATTTTCACTTCAGACTAGCAGCAATCCCAAAGCTGTGTGAAATCTTGTATCACCTGGTCTTTGTTCACAGCAGAACGAATTAAACCCAGGTGACTCAAAGAAGAACACTCCACTGTACAGTGTACAGCAATGCTGTGCTCTAATGCCTAACATACAATAATGCATTCATAATACTCAACAGACACTACAATTTCTAGTGGTCCAACACATCAGGTTAAGTCAGGTCAAGATTTATTTATGTGCATCATCACACTGAGGTGCCACACATTTACAAAAAAAAACAAACAACATTTGCAGAAGTAGTAACACTGTACTCTGCATTAATGTTCAATAAGTGAGAAAATAACAACAAAATAGGAACAATGTTAAGGATAAAATTATAAAACAATGAAAACAATGTTGATTATAATGGTAAATAACAGGATCTGTGTTACAGATATGTGGGTTGAACCAGCCAAACAGGTTGCAGTGAACATGTGGGTTTAAGTCTGGCCTTGAAAGTTTCCAAAGAAGGAGCTTTTCTAATTTAGGTGGGAAGACTTTTACAAAAGTAAGGACCATGAAAGGAATATGCTCTGAAACCTGATGACTTTTTATATTAGCAACCATACTCAAGAGAACATTTACTGTGTGCAGGTTTAGTATTATAATGATTTATGAAGCCAAGCGCTAGTCAGGCTGCAGAGGAGGTGAAAAATTATCTTTATGCTTTCAACAAATTCATTTGTACATAGAGTCATCTAAAGGCAAAAATGTTTAAACTTGTTCCGAATGGTCACATTTGAAGGTGGGGGGAAAAGACTGCCATCATAGGGAAAAAATGTGATGAATTGTACAAATGGGGAAAATGACACATACTTTTGGACAGTCTCCCCTGGAAGGCATTCATGTTGTAGTACACAGAAAAAATGATAGAAGTAGTTGTGTAGAGAATGAAAAATGAAAAGAGAGCTTGAAGCTTCAAACTCTGCTCTTCAAAACCTTTCACACCCCTAGACACCTGGCCAATCACAGAGTAAGGTGGGCGTGATTGCCAGTTTTAGAAAGCTAGAAAAGTTATAGTTTGTGTGTGTGTGTGGAACTGGGGGTATTCCTATTTTATAATTCAACAAGCACTCCTTTTGAAGCACACCGCCTCTTGCTTCTAGTGAATGTGAACAGTTCAACACCATGGTAAATGGACTGTACTTTTATAGCATCTTTCTAGTCGTCCGACCACTCAAAGCGCTTTTACACTACGAATCACATTCACCCATTCATATGCTGAATGGGTACTGGGGCTGCCATGCAAGGTCCCAACCTGCCCATCAGAGGAAATCTAATCATTCACACACATTCTCATACTGATGG
This sequence comes from Thunnus maccoyii, assembly GCF_910596095.1. Classification (NCBI taxonomy): domain Eukaryota; kingdom Metazoa; phylum Chordata; class Actinopteri; order Scombriformes; family Scombridae; genus Thunnus; species Thunnus maccoyii. The sequence continues at coordinate 694,808 of NC_056554.1, read as the reverse complement.
CACAGCCATCAGGAGCTTAAGTATCTTGCTCAAGGACACATTGACATGTGAACTGGAGGAGCCGGGAATCGAACTGGCGATCTTCCGATTAGTGGACGACCCGCTCGACTTCCTGAGCCACAGCCGCCCCCATGAATAACTTTGAGAAGAGACTGTCCGAAAGTGTGCTCTGCTTCCCTCTTTTAATTGATTATCACATTTTGCCCCACTCTATGAGGGCAGGCTTTTCACCCCACATTCAAGTGTGGCCATTTGGATAAATTATAAACACTTATGCCTCTAGACGTGGTCTAACAACAGGTCTTACAATCTACTTTGTTTCAAGCGTAACCTGGCCTTAAAAGGAAATCTATCAGTTATCCCAGCGTAGCACTTTTACTCTATAACACATTATTAATATACACCCTGCACAAAAAATAACAGATTGCCATCATAGTGATTTGGATACATATCGGAACTTCTTGGGTAAATTTTAAAATATGACTAGCAATTAGACACATAAAATTACAAATAAAAGGCATGTTATTGGGCTTCTTGCTTAGGTCTTCTTTAATCATGGCTTTTGCTACAGTGCTCATATTATATATTATACAATATTTTGTTTTCCAATAAAAGACAATCTACAGTGCATCTAAAAGTCATTCTTTAATTCAGCATGAAACATTTATTCAACTAAATATCTGACTTTTGCTCTGTTCGTGTATGATGTACTGTTGTGAAGTGATTTATTCTCCTTATTAACCATCACATCTTCCACCTTCCCCTCCTCTGCATTCTCTGCTTTTCCCATCATCCTCAGTGGCAACAGAAGCCCACCGTGTTGTTGGGTGGTAGTGTTTACCACCTGACAACAGTGAGCTCCCCCCTTGTCTTTAGTCAGGAAGTAAAGGAGGGCATTGAGCCATGCGTTGAATGATGCCAAGGGCCTCGTGATCTTGTAGCACATGGAGACCATGGTCATGGTGTGACAGGGAACTCCCTTGGTCACTTTCAACAGGAGAAAGATAGTTCTGGTAACATGGAAGGGGAAGAAACACAGAGCAAAGAGGAGGGTGATGGTGATGATGGTCTTGATAGATTTTCGTCTGCGATTGGCATACGGGGAGTGAGTGCCAAGGAAAATGGAAATCCCTTCTTCTCTTCCCAGTGCCCTTGACAGTCCATTGCTTCCTCTTCTCTCTCGTCCAACTATTCTAGGGCTACTCCTTTCTCGTCTGTCCATTCCCTCACGTCCTCCCTCTCTTGGACCTCTGTGGGACGAGGGTTGAGAATGCAGAGTCCTAAATATGGTCAGAACTACGTGAGAGTAACACCAAGCAATTATGGAAAAAGGCACAAAGAAGCCTAACAAATGGAGGATGATGCCATAGGGCACATAATCAGAAAACTCTTTATCAATGGCATCATCCCAACAGTTCTGGTACTCTTCAACCATCCCTCCCCAGTTACCCTGGCTGGTATTACCGTTTATCAACAATTGCTCATGGTTGGGGTTGTCAGCACTGCTTGCATTGCCGCCAAGCCCTGCCAATCTTGTGACATGACCAGTCTGAGCAAACCGGAAGATAGGACAGGTCAGAGCAAACACTACAATCCAAACCAGGACACATGTGCACTTTACAGCCTTCTTGGTCTCTAGTGTAATGACTTTCATTGGGTGGCAGATACCAAGGTACCTGTGGACAGAGATGCAAGTGAGGAAGAAGATGGAGCAGTAGAGGTTAAAGTAGAAAAGAAAACGGACCAGTCGGCACATGAAGTCCCCAAAAACCCAGCGGTCACGCATTATGTAACTGGCCACAAGGAAAGGCAGTGATAGACCGTACATAAAGTCTGTGGAGGCCAGGTTCACCATGTAGATCAGCGAAGCATTCCAGCGCTTGGTTCGACGAAAGGAACGGAAGAGGACGACAGAGTTGAGGGAGATGCTAAAGATGAAGGTGAATGAGTAACAGATGGGGAGAAAGATGTACTTGTAGGACTCATCAATGCTGCAAGACGGAGGTGCAGGGGTAGTGGAGGGAGTGGAAAAAGGTGAGAAGGAGCTTAGGAAGTCATGGAGTATAGAGACAGTGATGTTTTGAGAAACTCCACTGCTGGATGCCATCATGAGGGATTAAGTGATTTTCACGTGAGCAAGAAGCTGAACAAAGCTGTGGGTTGTACGTCTGGCATTCTCTCAGGCTTCCTCTCTGTCATCCTTGTACTCCGTGATGTGAAATGTTTTGTAGGATCCTTTACAGTATACTCTAGCTGACTTTAGATGGTCAGGTCCAGGAGTGGGTGTTCACCTAAAGATAAAGAGACAATTAGTCATAGTCACTTAATCTGATTAACTTTATCTCAATTTACTAGAGTAATCTGAATATTTTACTGGCTCTATGCACAAAACAACCATATCAGTGGAGGTTTGCAAGTATTGCTGATCAATGCCAGTCAGTCAGACAGTTATTTGAATGGCAGCTAAGATTGTAAGCTCTACAACAGAGTCATGTCATACTTACCACTCTGCTACTGTGAGTTTCTCTTCTCTAACCGAAATACTGTTTTCATTCATTATTTTTTTTCCAATTCTACTTCTACTTTGCCATTTCTTTGATTGCTGAATGCTCCTTTCAATGAATCTCAGATGTTTAACATTAAACATTGTGAAGATATGCAACCTCAAGTATTCTTTCTGAAATTGCTTTTTATTCACCCACTGTTTCCAGCAAAGAAGTGGAAACTGGCTCAGTTTTACAGCAACATTATGCAACGTCATGTGGCAACACAAGCTTTGGCCAATTAAATATGTGTGTGCACACATATTACATTACACATTACAGGTAACGTGAAGAGTTAAATTCTACTGTTTACCTGGCATTTGCCATGACTGAAGATAAAATGATTGTTGCCGTGATAACGTTGCAGTTATAAGATCCTGTTTCATTTTATTATAAACCACTGTAAAGTGTTTTGGTGTTTAGAAGGCCTTCAGACTCATGGATCTATCAGTCAAACTCATACTTTGTTGATCACCTGACCTTTCGTCTAGTGCCACACCAGGTCAAAATTTTCAATTTTTCAGTGAAATATCTCAACATCTACTGACTAGTGCTGGTACAAAATTTTATGAATGCATCCTAAAGACTTGGGTGATGCCCTGACTTTTCCTCTAGTGCCACCATATACACATGTATAAATTATTATAATAGCAGGATACATTTTTTGGTGTAGATTAAAATGTTTCAACAACTGTTGGGTGGATATCCATGAGATTTAGTACAGACATTCATGATGATGATGAACTGCACTAACTTTGTTGATCCTCTGAAATTTCATCTAGCGCCATCATCAGGTCAAAATGTCAATTTGTCCAACACCCGCAAAATTAATAACAGTCCCATCAGCCTCAGTTGCACTTCATATTTAGTGCTACTTGGCAAATGTTGGCATCCTAACATGCTAAAGTAAAATGAACATGGTAAACATCACCTCATTAACATCAGCCACATTGTTAGTATTGCCTTTTGAACATATTAGTATGCTAAAATTAGCATTTAGCTCAAGACATCACTTTAAGCACAGCCTCACAGAGCTGCCAGTTGCTGTTGACTCTTAATCTATCTCAAATCCTCTTGAAAAAACTGTCTACATTTGTTTTCTTGGCTCATATTGAGGGGGAGGACTGGAAAGAGGTAGTACTTTCTACTACCCCACCTTCCCCTATCGTTTGACTGTTGACTAGGGCCTTTGCACAATGTGTTGACCTCCTGTTGTATGCTGCTGATTCTTAGTGCTTGTTTGCCTTCCTGTGCACAAGGGTATGCTGCTGATTCAGTCTCTTCTCACCCCATTAACTCAGCAATAAGTAACCACGCTTCCCCTAGGTGTCTCCATGCCTCCATCTGTACATTGGTCATACTCTCACTCTACATACTATGTCAGAGATGACCTCACAATCCCAAATTTTAATCAAATTTTCACATATACAGGACCTACAGCAACATCTAAGCCAACATTTTCCAAATAAACAACATTTACTCAGGTGATGCTTCACCATCAGCTGTACCCCTGCATATTAGGATCAGCACACAAGCAGGTGCAACTCTGTATGTTTGTGCAAGTGTTAAGTGAGCCATCGCCAGGTTATACCACCACTTCACCACGGAGTTCAAGTAAATAAGGGTAATGTGTCAACCAGTAACATGACATATTAGCATGTACATCTACATCCTATAACCTAAACATGATCTTACAACCTATGAGAGTCTCACTGATATGCTGAAGTTTAATGATTCTGTCTCACAGCTAAAAACAAGAGCAAAGCACAACATTTTAGAACTGATTTCTGGTGTTAATGGTTTATGAAATAACACACATTAATGTAGTAAACCATTAATATAATCATTTGCATCAGGTGGTGTAATTACCGTTTTAAAGGTTAAGCTCTTTGACTACAAATCACACTATACTTTTTAATAAATAATTTTGCAGACAATCAACCAAATTGCTGTAATTGCAGTGAAAAACTGTAAATAAACAGTGAAAGGTCTCCATGGCATTACCTCATGATAACAACTTAAGTTCACAAAAGTGAATTCAGACTTGTTCACTTTGATGAATTATACAACTTTAGCAATTTTCAAGAGTCTGTTAATTGACACAAAATGGAAACCAATGGCTTCCTAAAAGGTTAGGAAAAAACAGACAGACTTTAAATCACAGATATCCATTTTGCAAACCTGCTGCAATGTTTTACTGTTCTACTCTTCCATTGGTTCCCATTAATTTTTGTATGATATGTAAATCTATTAGTTGTTCCTTGAAACTTACTGGATGTTAAGATTTGATGTTCACCACAAGGATTAGACATCTCACCCAAGTTATAATACCATATGGAAATGAATGGAAACTAATGGCTGCCTGAAATGGTATAGAAAAACATCCAAAATGTAAAGTATACATGATGTGTAGTTAAGGAGCTCAAACACAATGGATGCAAACACATTCCTTTAAGACAGGTTAACTAAAGATCTTACATACAAACATCATGCATTCTTGTTCAAGCACATTCAGCTCTATCATTGATAAATAATTGGCATATTTTTTATGAGGCTTTGTTAAAGGTAAGTACCACATTTTCTTTGATTTTCTCTGTGGAGTTTAGGATGATAGGCCAGTCAGTTATCTTGAAAAACTGACAGCAAGAAGTGTAAAGTATATTAGTTTCAACAAACTGTAGAGGTAAGCAATAGTTTGGCTTGGATTTTAGAGGTGATCAAATTTTGCTGCTGCTACTGAAATGCATTAAATCTGCTTAAAAATAAATTGTGTTTTTTTTTACGAGCCCATCAATAAAAATGAATATTTTCTGTCCAAAACAAGAAGTGAACCGTACTGGATAGAAGCCAAATCAAAGTTGTTTTCCAGGAGTGGCTACTAGCTTCTGAGAAAACCGGGGATACACAAAGTCCAGCCTGTTGTATCATCTCCCTCTGAATTAATATTCACTCTCATTAAGAAATGTTCCAGGGCAGTTTTTGAATGTACTCAAAATTAGTTAAGAAAACAAATCATTAAACTGATATTTAAAAATGAACTGTTTTACTGCTTTGGCAAATGCTCTGGACCAAAACTAATTGCTATGAAGTCTGTATGTGTAAATGGAACTGCATCTAACTCATAAATACCTGCATCACTGCAATCTGCTGTTCAACAAAGAGCTTACCTGTGCCAGCACCGACTTTTGCTCCATATGGCTCCTGTTCTATCTGTCCCCCATCAGAATAATCACAAGAAAATACAAAAACATCCAAAAGGATTTGCCTGCAGTGCAACTACATAACAGCAGCTTCAAAAACACCTTTTCCTGGTTATTCAAAAAAAAACTCAGCAAACATGAGTTGTAAACAATGACAGTCTTGCTATTGCAGTCTGTGACCTTGACTGTTTGACTACTTCAGCTTTCACCTTTTTCTGGTGCTTCTCTGAATAGTCCAACCAGTTTCTATGGTAATTCAGTCCCTCCCTCTGTCCCTCTGTGTGTCATCCAGTTCTTCTTCCCCACTTCACCTCTGTGTATGTGTGTGTGTGTGTGTGTGTGTGTGTGTGTGTGTGTGAGAGAGAGAGAGAGAGAGAGAGAGAGAGAGAGAGAGAGAGAGAGAGAGAGAGAGAGAGAGAGCTCAGACTGCCTCTCTGCTCACCTGTTGATATAAACTGATGTTTTGCAATGGCAGCTGATCACCCTGAGAACACACAGATGGATGAATTGGTCCCACAAATACATTTATATACTTCTGTGGCAATTTATTTACTACATTCATTCCCTGTGCACTAACAGCACTTATACACAGGTCGTGTCCTCAGTGTTGTTTCTGGAAATTTGCAAGCTTTAACAACCTGAGGAGTTAACATTCAACAATGACACATTTTATTTAAGTTTATTTAACAGTGGCAATACATATAATGCTAAGTAGGTGGTGCTACACATGTGGGTCATTAATGCAGCAATACATTTAGCGGAGGTTGCCTGGCTTGCATATGCATTTTCATGAATATTGGACATAGCACATCCACTAATTATATGTCATGTTACTGTATATCATGTGTAGACCAAACCATGTAAATTTTATGTAAATCAGATGATGTTTGTCACACAAGGCTGACTTCCTGTTGTCAGTAAGTGGCACTATAACTATGACTTAATATTGACATGTACATGTGTTCAGGCCTGGACTCTTATCAAGCATGAGAAATTTGGGGCAGATTGGACAATGTAAAGTCGAGTTACAACAACTTCCTCTCTCATGTTTTGGGCAAAATTGACCTGCACGCCACATCAAGGGCGTTCCACTAAAACTCAAATGCTTTGCAATTTAGCATCACAAAAGTCTTAAGATGTCACCTACCAAATTTGAAGTCACTTGGGTTAATTCTGTAGGAGGTGTTCGTTAAAATACATCTGTAAATGGCCTCACTTTGCAAAAAAAATTGCACAGTAAATTCAAAATGGCTGACTTCCTGTTGGAGTTAGGGTATGGCTCCAAGAGGCTATTTTTTTAGGTCTGAAGATGTTACATCTGCCACATCCAAGCCAAGGACCCATCAGATATCAAGTTTTGCCACTTCTGATGCATGTGCAAAGTTTTGTGAGTTTTCAAGCAACCCTAGCACCTAAAAAATGCTAAAATTAATTAGGGAGGACTATAGAACTGACACGCCACGCCCATGCCCAATTGAGATCAAATCATCAAATCAAAATATATTCTAATTTGAACTTGGGTGAAAAATTCTGTGAGTTTTTGTGCATCCTAAAAACCTCAAAAGTGATGCACGAAATACAAAATGGCTGACCTTTTTCAAAAAAATGTATAATGTCCAGAATGGTGAGAGCAATGATCCCACCAAATTTCATGAACATCAAAGCAACTTTATCCCAATATGGCCCTGTGTTTGGGGGCGCTATAGAACCCACCGGCCATGCCTCAGCCCATTCACTACAGAACTTTCCAATTTGCAAACCCCTCAAAAATGAAATTGCATAGGGGAATAATAATAATCTTTAAAAAAAACCAATAAGTTCCTCTCACTTTCATGCTTGGGCCCTAATAATAATTGAGACACTGGCCGAGGAAATGGAGTTGCAGCCATTTTGAATTTAAGTCTAATAATCAACCCTAGACCTAAACTTAATTATGACACATTTGAAAGCCTTGCTGTTAGTCTTTTACACCCATCCTGGAAAACTTTATGGACAATTCTATGTTATAATGTACCATCCTCCTGGCTCGTACTCTGAATTTTTATCTGAGTTCTCAGAGTTTTTATCACACGTAGTCCTTAGTACAGATAAAGTAATTATAGTAGGTAGTATAATATATGTATAGTCTTTAATATTCATGTGGACGTTGATAATGATAGCCTTAGATGTATATCTAACCTCCCCCTCTCCAAGATCCTTGAGAAAGCAGTCACCAATCAGTTGTGTGACTTTCTACATAACAATAGTTTATTTGAGAATTTTTCACCATTCAGTCAGAGTTTAGAGCGCACCATAGCACAGAGACAGCACTGGTGAAAGTTACAGATGATCTGCTAATTGCATTGAACAGAGGACTTTTCTCTATACTTGTCTTGTAAGATCTTAGTGCTGCATTTGACACCATTGACTATCACATCGTATTACAGAGACTGGAACATTTAATTGGCATTAAAGGAACTGCATTAAGCTGCTTTAAGTCCTATTTATCAGATCCATATCAGTTTGTGCATGTTAATAATGAATCCTCCATGCATGCAAACGTTAGACATGGAGTTCCACAAGGTTCTGTGCTTGGACCAATACTATTCACCTTACATATACTTCCTTTAGGTAATATTATTCAGAAACATTCATTATTATGCAGATGATACCCAATTAAATTTATCAGTGAAGCCAGATGAAATCAGTTAACTAAACTCCAAGCATGCCTTTAGGACCTTCTGCTTGGCCCTAAAAACCTTAGGAATACATTATCTTGATATAGCTACTCTGGATGGCATTACCCTGGCCTTCAGCACCACCATAAGGAATGTAGGAATTATCTTTGATCAGGATATGTCCTTCAACTCCCACATAAAACAAATTTCAAGGACTGCCTTTTTTCACCTATGTAATATTGCTTGAGCCCTAATACCAATAATAGTAATAATTCTTCAAATACAATAGGGCCTTCACACCACCTGGTGCTTGGGCCCCAATAAGAGTACCTTCAAATACAATAAGGCCTTTGCACCACTCAGTACTCAGGCCCTTATAATAATTTCTTCAAATACAGGGTCTTCACACTACTCGGTGCTCTGGCCCTAATGAGAATTCTTCAAAATACAATAGGGCCTTTGCACCACTTGGTGCTCGAGCCCTAATAATCTCTACAAAAACAATAGGTACATATTGGAACATATCGAGAAAGGACTGGTCATGACCAAACACAACAACTCTGCACATTGTGATAACCAGCAGGATTGCTGTTAAATTTTAAAATAAAAGTTTACTGTCTGGATGTGGTATATGTGGGGTGGTGGGGTAGAAGATAAAAGAAATAAAAGAGGAATCAGATCCAGAGGTACTATAGGAATGGGGACCAGGTTTCTTCAAAAGAGTGTATATTGTATTTAAATGATTTAAATGATGATGCAAGTTTCTCCAAATGTGAGTGATCCCTAATTAGGTTTTTAGTGGTTTGTACATAATTTTGTTCTGTCTTTCCAGTTTTATAATATTGTCTCCTTGGCTATAGTTAGTGAGATTAGAAAGCTTGAGGTGTTTGGGAATTTGTAATGCAGAGAGATCTCCAAGCAATGTGATGGTGGGACACAAGGGAATATTCAGGTGGAGAATCCCAGATAGTGTGACCCCTGACTAGAAGTTTTGGACAGTTGGGCAAAGCCAGAAGTCACTGAAATAATTATCTACTGGTGGGACAGTGTGAACAGGTGTTACTTTGGGTAAAACCCATGCTGTAAAGTTATTCAGGACTTTATACTGTGTTAACTAGGTTTTGGCATTACATGACATTGAGAAGATATTTTTTGCATATTTGTTGCCAATTATAATCATGATGTGCATTGTGTATGTCATTAGTCCATTTCCCAGCCGGGAGAGCAACTGAGGTGTCAAGGGATCCTAGGAATATTTGGGATAATGTTTTTGAGGTTTAAGGGACTGTAGCAGAAGGTATCCTAACCAGATGCCCAAACCACCCCAACTGGCTCCTTTGAATTGAATTGAATTGAATTTAACTGAACTGAACTGAACTGAGCTCCCAACTTTGAGGGAGAAGTCCACCTTTTTCCAGTAGAGCACCATGGCCATCATCTTGACCACTTCATATTCTGCTGCAAACTGTCCCAGTGCGTGATGGAGGTCATGGTGTGTTGAAGCAAACAGAATCACATCATCTGCAAAAAGCAGAGAGAGCATTCCTGAGGTCCCCAAACCAGACACTCTCCTCCCCTGGCTGCGCCTTGAGATCCTGTCCATGAAAATCACAAACAGAATCAGTGACACGGGACAACCCTGGCAGAACCCAACACCCACTGAGAATGAGTCTGACTTACTGCCGAGAATGCGGACACAACTCTAACTGTGGTTATATAAGGACCGAATGGCTCGCAGCAATGGCCCTGGTACCCAATACTCCAACAGCACCGCCCACAAGATGCCCTGAAGGACACCTCAGAATTTGTAAGCCTTCTCCAAGTCTACAAAGCACATGTAGACTGGATGTGCAAACTGTCATGGCCCGTCAAGTATCCCTGCAAAGGTGAAGAGCTGGTCCATTGTTTTACAGCCACGACGGAATCTGCATGTTCCTCCTGAATCCGAGGTTTTTCAATTGGCCAGAGCCTCCTCTCCAGCACCCTGGCATAAGCTTTCCCTGGGAGCCTGAGTAGTGTGATCCCCCTATAGTTGGAGCACACCCTCTGTTTTTTTTCTGGGTTTTTTCAAAATGGGAACCACCACCCCGGTCTGCCAGTCTACAGGCACTGTCCCCAATCTCTATACGACACTGAAGAGGTGTGCCAGCCATGACAGCCCAACAATGTCCAGAGCCTTCAGCATCTCAGGGTGAATCTCATCCATACCTGGCACCTTGTCACTGAGGAGCACCTTGTCACGGCTATAGGATAGTTGATTTTTGGCAGGATGTTCATTTTAACTCTTGATATTCAGCCAATCAGTGATAAAGGTAGTTTATCCCATCTTTCTAGGTTGTCCTTTATTGCATGGAGTATAACAGATCATCCAAATTCAGAAAGATGTGGATTCTTTTATTATTATTATTTATTGATGAGTGTGGTTGCATATTTAAGAGGTAAAATGCTGTCCTTCAAGTTACATTCAGTTGTAGGTCAGATTTTTACCAGTTGATGGAGTAGCCTGACACTGTGCTGTAATTAGTAATTAGATTATGGACTGACAAAAGAGAGGATGATGGTTTTGTGATGCGTAGTAAAATGTAGTTGTTACATGGGCTTATTGTATAGTAGTATGATTTGGTCTGGATTCCTGAAATGTGGTCACACTGCCTGATAGATGCAGACAGTAGTGGAGATAATGTTGAGTACAACTTTGTTGCTGAAATAGTTTAGATTTATGATTGTTGGTAATTACAGATGCTGTAGGTGAGTTGTATAATGTTTTTCTCCAGTTGGTGAAATATTCTCTAAATGCAAAGTGGCTCAGAGGAGTGAAGAGGAGGGTCCAGTCTACCCAAACAAACACCTTTTCAGCATTAAGAGATGCTATGGTGAAGGGTGGCTTGTTGGGGGAGTTACAGTTTTCATGGTACTGAATCAGTTCAAATAGTCATCTTGTATTTTCTGAGGAATTCCTCCTTTGATAAAAAACAGTTTGGTCTGTCTATCAGAGATGAGATGAAAGATTCCAATCTGAGTGATAAAGTTTTGCTTATGATTTAATGTCAGTGCTGATTAATGATTAGATGGTAGTTAGAACATTGTAGAACATGTATGGTCTTTATCTAGGGATTTCTGTTATATAGGCAGTATTCATGTTCGGTGGAATGGCTCAGTCTTTGTAAATATCAGTTATCTTTTTAGAGAAAGGGGGTGATATAAGGTATTCTGTTTGATATCAGTAATTGATGCCTGCGAAATATGGCCAATGGGGAAGGAACCTGATAAATTTTCATTTGGAAATTTTATGATTTCTAATGTTGCTTTGCCCCCCTTAATATACACTTTTAAGGTAAAAAAAAAAAAAAAAGTCGGGTGAAACTAGTGAACAATATAACAAGTAACAAGTAAAAGTGTAATTTTTCATATTTCCATTGTTTTTATGTATTTATGTATTTTCTCTTCCTTGGTGATCCAATTGGTCAAAGTGTAACTTTGAGACTGTAAAGGAAGAGTAAGGGAAAAGATTCCCTTGGATAATAGAGACAGCTGTCTTGATGATGAATCTAATGAAAATTGATTTGAACCTAGATGTTTTCTTTTTTTTTGCTTGCTTGTTTGTTTCCTTCCTTTAAGCACTTGATTTTGTTGTGATATATAATATACAAAACAGGTGGGAAGTACAGTATTTGTAATTGTCCTTTGTAAATCCTCTGGCTGCCAATAGAAAAAAAAGAAAAAAAAGAATAAACATAACAGACGACAGTCATACAACAGGACTGTGAGACACTGGTGTGATGTGATGAACAGTCCTTGGTGTTGGTAGTGGGGTTTTGGGGTCATCACGAGATTCAGCTATGGAGAGGGGTCTTTGGTATTGGACATGGAGTGGAGATGTACCATTGCAATGCAGAGGTTATAAAAATGCTGTGGACAGAGGTATCTGGGAACATATTGAAATAAGGTAAGGGAGTGGAATGTGAGGATTGGGAAGGGGCAAGTGTAAGGCAAAGAGGCAAAAGGGACTGGAGGAAAGAGGAGCAAGGTAGGTAATAGTAGCAAGATCACTAAAATGGCCAGGCTGATAAAAGCGTATTGCATGTAATATTTGTATCCGTGTATATGTAAACCATGATAGCAAACATTTAAGGACTTATATTCCATGAGGGAAAAAATAATTTAAAAAAAGAATGAACATTTTCCAAACCAGTTTATTTCATATCAGTGTGAACACAGACGTATATGAGGAAACAGTTTCAACCTGCTGATTTTTGATGAGAATTGGTGATGCTCCCTCTTTCCTTTTTTTGAACGTCAATAATTAAACCCTCCTCCTTCCTAGTATTAATGTTCAGGTAATTATCAGCTCACTGGCTGAAAAAAGCTGTCAACCTCACCTCTGAAAGTCTGATCCTCACCACTTCATGTGAGGCTCACAATGGGCAGAATCATCAGGACATTTCTGAAGATGACATAACGCCTGGCTATGCCTATGATCAGTGGTGTGAAGGGTGAATAAATATGGTGAAAAATGTTTCCTTGGAAGCTGCCTTCAGAAGGTTTGTTGATCAGTCTGACATACTGGAGATTAGATCACCTAAAATGTGAGCAGTTGTGGAACTGTGAAGGTTAAAATCCAGCCTGGCGAATAATTTTCTGCTGATACATAAATGACTGAGTTATCTGCATACATTTGACAGGCAACATCTTTATAGCTTTCAGGAAGATCATTTATATGTAAGCTGAAGAGAAGAGGCCCAGTATTTAACCTTGTGGTACACCCATTTCGCAATTTTGAGGGGGTGATTTCACAAAGGTAATTTTAACACACTACTGTTGTAACAGAATTTATATTGTATGTGATTCCACTTGCCATAACTGTATTAACTCATAATCCCATCAAACCATAGTTCCATAAATTCATATAGCAATTGTAGTTATGGGCTCATAGGCGCCCTCTCTCAGTAGTTAAAATCAGCATGGTAACTGTGAAACTTGAACTGATATGCCTGAGATAGGCTGCTTAGCTCAGCACTGCACATAAATATTGTGTATCAATATCAACATGTCCTCTGTATGAATGCGGTTGTGGTATGACTTATTGAAATGCTATTGAGAAGTGTTATGAGTGGTTGTAACACATTTTTGAATGCTAATTTCATCATGTAACAAGGAAAAGTACCATCTGTAAACTAGCCAGCTAGCTGTTGTGCTAAAATAGCTTGTTCTTTTGTAGTGTGCTGTGTATGAGTTGACTGTGGCAAGCCAACTGTATGACTGACCACACAGAGTCAAGGGGTTGCTTAACTGGCCAGTTAGAGTGGCGTTTAACTGAGCTCACACTGTCAACATTCTAAATATGATGTAAACCAGTTTATGGCTTGTTATTTTCACAGCAAACAGTCAGGACTCATCCTATGGTAGCCATAAATATCCAAACTTCATTTCATGGCTATCTGACCAATGGCTGTGAGTATATCTTGGTTTGGATCCAAGTGTTGGACAGAATGACATCATTGCCATTCTCAAATGGGCAATGTGTGGGCCTAAACTGAGAAGCAGAATTATTTCTTTGTTTTTCAACACCAAGGTCCCATGTTAACAGAAATTCACTCACTCACTCACTCACTCACTCACTCACTCACTCACTCACTCACTCACTCACTCGCATACAAAGAGTGAACAGTGTGACTGAGTTATAGGCAGGTGACAATTTATTAATTCACGGACCAATACACAGCACATCAACCTGCCATTGTTCACACACATTGTAAGCAGTGACATCACTGATTGAACTAATACTTGTTCTTTTTAAAGGCACATTCCGTAATTACATTGTAAACAAAAGGGTCACCACCACCAAAATTCAAAACACAGGACTGGAACCTGCAATCACTCCCAAATTGATTGACAGTTTTTTTTTGAAATACACAATATTATATTATATATACTAGACCACAAAATCTAAGATATTAATATTGTTTGCTGTTAAAAATGTTTTTACATTAGTTTGTAAATATATGTAAACAAGGAACAGGGTCCTCTTCTTAGAGTGGAAACTCATGATCAAACCATGACCATAACTTGCATTATTAGCTGAGTGCTGGTCATGTAGGTTTATTTTTAAAGTAAGGACAGACTGTGGTTATTGTTATGTATTAAAATTTCAACACTGACTATGAGAAGTATGAGACAGAAATAAGGTTAACTGACTTCAGTGTCCAAACTACTAATGGTGAGTGTTCTGTTCCTTTACATCTCCTTGGTCCCTGACACACCAAGCTGACTGTTGGAGATTGGGCACCATTGGTCCATTTGTGGCCAACCATGTTAAGGGTGTGTCATGTCTAAGCCCTTTTGGAAACCTTGAAATTCCCAACTCTTGGTCCACAGTATTGGTACAATGCTGAATGTGAGTAAATTTTCAAATAAAAACTGGCATTGAAATAACTGGAAAACTGGAAAACATAAAGGCCACTTTGTTAATTAACATCAGGTAAAAAACACTGAGTGGGGTTGGGTGGAAGCAGGGTGGGTATTCTGTCCAACAACAGTCCAAAACCTAAAGACATTCAGTCTACCATCACATAATATGAAAAAACAAAACAAAAACAAAAACAAAAAAACCCCAGCAAATCCCCACAATCAAGAAGCAGGAAATAGAGAATGTTTGGCATTTTTGTTATCAAAGTATGATTCTTCTGTTGATCAACTGATCAATTAGTCGACTCAACATTTCAGCTCCAGTGTACATTTCCACAGCATTAATCCCATCAATCCAACAACAGAGTCATGTCCGACTCACCACTTGCTCTGAGTTTTTTTGTTTTCATTCATTTGATATTTCCTGTAATTTCTACTTTGACGTTTTGTTGATTGCTTGAAAAGTATTTGTGTTAACAATAAAAACGGAGAGAAGCAGATGACATGACTCTATTGTTGTACTGATGGAAGCAGTGCTGTGGCAAAGGACATTATGTTGAATTTATTAAGATGACAGGTAAACATAGAGAAAGTGTTGAGTTTGCATTAACAGGCAATGAAAATACTGTAGGACCAGATCAGAAAACAGTGAAACATCTTATTGAAATAAGTTTAAAAAAATACTTTCCAACTATTTTAGAATTTATGGTAAACAACTTTGCAGGTAAACGCATTATCATAGGGTTCTGCAGTTTTTTTTGCAGCTTTTCATGTGGTTTTGTAGTTTTGGTGTTTGGAAGGTGAAAAATATCAAAAACTGTCCCATGACTGTCACAAAAAAGGATGAAACAAAAAAATGAAAAAATACCTTCCCTTTCATATGCAAATAGCACTTTGGTGAAGAAAACAAAAAGATGTGCTGTATGTTGTGAGAAGAGCATGTACAGATCACAACCACATGCATGAATACAACAATGAAATATTTTCTGACATCAGACACCAGAACTACACTTAGACAAAGTAGAAAACAATGACAGATTGCTCAGTTGGCAGAAGTAGCAGCTTCTTAATAGGAGTCCCTTTTATATTGCAGTTTCAAGCCTTTGGAAAAGATGCTAAACACTACAGCATGTATTTAAGCATTCAGTCCAGTGTTGAATAAAAGAAAGAATCTTTTTTTTACATTTAAAGGTGCACTGAGTAGGATTTAGAGGTATCTAGTGGTGAGGCTGCAAATTGCAACCAACTGAATACCCCTCCCCCTCTCCCCTTCCAAGTGTGTAGGAGAACCTACAGTGGCTGCAAAACTCACAAAAAATGTGAGAGGCCCTCTCTAGAGCCAGTGTTTGATTTGTCCACTCTGGATGACTGTAAAATGGTGGAAGAGGACCTGCTCCCTATGTAGATATAAAGGGCTCATTCTAAGGTGATAAAAAAAAAAAACATTCTTATTTTCCGGTGACTATACACTAATAAACATACTTATGAATACTGTATTAGATTTCTGCCAATTTTGTCCCACTAGATGCCACTAAATTCTGCATGCTTTATACTAAATATGTCCTAGCTGCATTTTCATGTTTAACTAATAATATTTGGTATTTTTACTATATACTTGAGTACTGTTTTTTCCACCTGAAAAGGTATAGGCTTCTTTTAACTATCTGAACTTCGATGGTCTTTATACACCCTTTGCAATTTCTTAAGAGCGAGGCCAATCTGGAAAGTGAAGCTAACTGTCATCAACACTGGATGAATCCTTTAAATGAACATTCTGGTATTTGGGAAAAGATGCTTGTTTACCATCAAACCATTATCAGTGTCATCTCTATGCTTGCAGAACAGATCAATGGCTTGATTGGTCCAGGAACTTAAAATCACACAAAGAAAAACAGGAACATGCAACAATTCAATTCAGTCTTCCAAACTCAAATTGTGCCTTCTTAAGCAGCAAGTGTTTGCAACACAGGATTTTCCATCTGCTTCCAGTCTTTGTGCTAAACTGGGTTTAACATGACCCAGTCTACCTCTGCTTTGGAAACAGTGTGGGATGAAACTGACTCTGAGTCAGAAGGCAAAGCTGAATGTTTCCCAGAACATCAGTGCGTTCCTTTAAGACAGCTGTCCATGGCCTGCATCTTGTGTGCAGTTGTTAACTGTACCGTATGGCTCCAGCACCATCACCACCTGCTGGACAAAGCACTCAATGACATGTGGCTTTCTTACAGTGCTGCCATGTGTGTGTTTAAAAGCTGGCTAAAAACAAAATTTCCCTTATAAACATACAACACAGACAACAACATTAAAAAATACTGTGCAACTGAAATGTCCAGGTCCTTTCAGGGAATGACACTCCTCACAGTAACTGGCTGGTCAGACCAACAGCAGCAGCCTAACTGAGATGTTTGTGGAAGCCACTGTGATACCGTCTCATTGACAACAATGTTCACAGACTGTGACAAATGTTTGTGTGACATAACTGATGCTGAGCTAGACGTGGTCAGCAGGTTCACAGCGATGTCAGATCTTGGACCTCCAGCAGCATTGCATCCTGCTCTGTCCTCAGCTGGTCCCGGACCTGGAGGCGACCCACCAAATCTGAGCTTAGGTCTGAAAAGGACAGAGGCACAAAAAAAAAAAAAAAGTCAGAGGGCATTCACGTGAAGTCATATATTGTTTCCACTAGTAGCAACACCAGCAGGTGACAACGTTGTACTCAATGAGTAAGAGGCTAAAGGGTTCAAAAAGCTGAACTGCAGCTGCATCAGGAAATATCCTGATGGCATGATGGAATAAAATATTGTTCCCGCTATATGACCCTGTGGCGGATGACAACATCCTCCCACTGTCAAACCCTTTTGAACCCCCAGCCGACCTAGAGGACAACCTGGAGGATATCTCAGCTCCATCTTCTCCGCTCCCCGCTGACCATATGAGTACACCCCAAATCAGGAAGCGTGTCTCCAAATC
Source organism: Thunnus maccoyii (assembly GCF_910596095.1). Lineage (NCBI taxonomy): Eukaryota > Metazoa > Chordata > Actinopteri > Scombriformes > Scombridae > Thunnus > Thunnus maccoyii. Next base: position 677,033 of record NC_056554.1, on the reverse strand, counting down.
CTCCTGCCACTCTCCCCACCTCTCCCCTGTATCCAAGTGTCCGTGGATATCTGACCCCTCTACTGCGCCCAGCCCTGCTGCTCCTCAGCCCATGTCTTTGCAGTCAATGCAGAGGTACCATTCTACTCATCCACACAACTGGTGGCATGCTAGCGTTGCTAATGGGTGTTAACAGCTTACCGGTTTCTGTAGTTTTAAGGTTGCTGATATGACTGAACAAGCCCCTGCTATTATTGATTTGCATCCCTCTATTCACACTGATTGTGCATCTGAAAACTAATGACGTCATGAGGAAAATTCAGCAAAATTCCACTACGAGTTCCAGTCCATATCGAGCACTATTGAGAGCCCTGGAAAGACCTGTATTCTGTCAGGTTCAATTCCTTCCTTGAGGAAAAGCTCTGAACGTTTTAGCGGCTTTTCAGTCTTCATTCCTGGTTACAGACTTTCTATACAGCTACTAATGTGATTTTATTGACCACTTTGATTCATTTTGGAACAAAGAACATTTACTTAAATGGGATGGCATTCATCTATCCAGACATAGGGTGAAGCAATTTGTGTTGAATGTGAGGAAATCTTTTGACTGATTGACATATCTCTCTGCAGGCCCCTATCCAAGATAGTCCCTGTTATTCCTGTGCTTATCAACAACCAATCCAAACTGCCCAGGGCTAAGTTAAATTTTAGGAATGAATATCACTCAAATGTCAATAGTAACCTAATTTCAACTGAGTATAAACCAATTCTGGATGCTGTTCAGCCCACCCTCTTCACTACTAAGCTTGGTCTTCTTAATGTCAGATACCTTTCTAACAAATTATTTTTTATGTTACAATTTTATTGTCAGTAATGATCTTGATTTTATTTCTGATCATCGAATCCTTGCTGACCTAAAATACTATAGTTCCCCTAGTTGAAACTTGCCCCCCTGGTGATTCTACCTGAACCAGCCCAGATTAACTGGCTGAGGGGGTGGTCTAGTTGTTTTTTTACAACAATAGTCTTAAATGTTGCAACATTATCTTTGGGTCTTTCTCTGACTTTGAAGCCCTCTGTTTTATTTTTTCAGGCAATCCACGGACCTTCTGCATTCTGATTTATAGACCATCCAAATCTGCAACTGGTTTATATCACAGAATTCTCAGAACTATCATCAATTGTTATCCCTAAATTTGACAATATTCTGATTCCTGGCGACTTTAATATGCATGCTTGCTGCCCTGAGAATTTTTTAGCTAATGAGTTTTCAAATTTGGTAGAATCCTTTAATCTGCTTCTTGCTCCTACTGGTCCTACCCATATCAAAGGCCACACAATAGATCTTGATTTATATACTTGAATTTTTTGTGGTTTTATTTCAATAATTATTTATTTGTTTTAAAGTTTTAACAAGTTTTAAGTACATAGCAGAATGTAAAACTGTGAGATAAAGTGTAAAATTGAATAAAAATTGAATAAAATGAATCAAATTAAATAAACCCATAAAAAGAAATATACAAACAAAACAGGCAAACAAATAAATAAAAAAAGTATTGTTTGTGAGGAAAGCATGTGCTATTACGGAAATAACATATGATCAAAAAGCCAGAAGGCTGGGCAAAATTGAAGATGTTTATCAAGTAAATTTACTAATGTTTCAATAACATGTACCCAGAGAGATTTTATAGTTACACAATCCCAAAAAATACGTATGCATAAAGGTTCCTTGTTCAGAATGGGAACACCTGTCACATAGATCAATATCAGTAAGTTTCAGTCTAAATCTGTGCTCCAGTATAAGGAAAACTCTATGTACAAGCTTAAAATGCACCAGCTGATGAGCAAGGTTCTTGGAAGAGGAGAAAAAACATTATTCCATATCTTAGGCCAATCTGATTCAAATCCAAGCTCATCAAGGTCTCTATCCCAGACTGATGTAACAGGTAAGGGGGTTAATGTTGTGTTTTGATAATCTATCATAGATTGAGGGTACAAATGTTAAATGAAAAACTTTTCCCCAAGGGGATGGTAAACTGTGGGAGAGTCCCAAGGTACTCCATACGTTTTGAGGGCAGTATGAAATTTAAAATAGAACAACCACGAGGAGCCTGGTAAAGAATAAGAATCCTTGAGATCTTGGAAAGAACAGAGACCTTGTTGATAATGTCACTAAGAACATATATACTCTGTATAGCTCATTGGGGGAAGGTGAAAGGCATGGAGCCTGTCAAGAGAAAGTTATTGTTCCATATATGGGTCAAATCATGAAACCTACGAGTGTAACATAAATATTTTTCCATTTGGTACCATGCAGTCAGGGAATTTGACATGATAGATTCCATATGTATCTGTGTTAGGAGTCTGATAGGATGACACAAGGTGTTCTCAAGAGGTCACCATGGTACACAGGAGAAGGAGTCAAGCCAAACTGGAATTATTTTCACTCTGCTTTGATATTGGGGTTACTGATCATAATTGTATTTTATTTAACACTATCCTGCCTATTATCTCAAACTGACATGAACGTCAGACAAGCTCACACATTTTTAATTCCACTTCTGACACAATGTTCTGCCAAGACTTTGCCTCCTCTGATTCCAGATTTGCTCTTCAATGGACACCAATTATATTTTAAATGGTTTTAACAGTACCTGTTCAGCCATTCTAGACAGAGTTGCACTTTTTAAAACAAGAAAGCCCAAAATACTTCTAAGCCCTGAATAAATGAGGAAATTCATTCATTGAATAGAATCTGTCGTAAAGCAGAACAGAAATGGAATGCCACACAATTAACTGTCCACCTTGACAGTCTACAAACATTAATGAAAACACACGATTCAGCAATTAAAAATGCTCGAGCAAACTTTCACTGAGATCATTGAGAAAAACCAGCATAAAATTAGGTTGCTCTTTGATATTATTAGCCACACTACAGATGCCCTCCCTAATATGATTGAGCCCTCCACAGAGATATGTGAGGAGTTTCTATTTTTCTTTTCCAACAAAGTCATCACAATAAGAAATCAAATTACCCCACTGTCTCTTGTAACACCCAAACCTCCTAGTCATTTGTCTTGCTCTCTAAATTTATTTCACCATCTCAACTGATCATTTAGCGAAGACCATTACCAATATGAAGCCTGCATCCTGTTCTCTTTCATATCTGGCACTGTCCACAATCATTTTAAGTCTGCAATAGTCCACCCGGTTCTCAAAAAACCCTCACTAGATCCCACTATCCTGAACAACTTTTGTCCCATCTTCAAATTTCCATTCCTGGCCAAGATTCTAGAAAAAATAGTTGCAGAACAAGTAATTTCACTTTTGACTGGAAATGGCCTCTTTGAGAAATTTCAGTCAGGCTTTAGAGTGGGTCATAGCACAGAGACTGCACTACTCAAAGTGCTTGATGATCTTCTTTTAAGCAGCTGACTTTGGCCACTCATCTATTTTAATCCTTTTAGATCCCACCCCAGCCTTTGATACCATAGATCATTCAATTTTAATTGAGCATCTCTAAAAATGGGTTGACATCTCTGGCACTGTATTAGACTGGTTTCACTCTTATTTCTGAAATAGGACTTTTAGTGTTCCATTTACATGTTATCACTTGGACACATAATACGCAGACACAATATTAGTTTCCATTTATTTTTCTGTTGGGAAGCACTTTGTAACTATGTCTTGAAAATGCTATACAAGTACACACAAGTAGTTGATGATGATGATGATGATGATGATGATGATGATGATAATGGGGTGTTCTTGGTCTGCAACAATGTTTAGATAGGTGGTATATGTCAAAGTAACATCCACATGAATGCCAGGACCCAAGGTTTCCAAGCTTAACATTGCTCAGATCATCACACTGCCTCTGCCAGCTTGCCTTCTTCCCTTCTTCCATCCTGGTGCCATCTTTTCCCCCGGTAAACGATGCACACGCACCCGGCCGTCCACATGATGTAAAAGAAAACGTGATTCATCAGACCAGGCCACCTTCTTCAATTGCTCTATAGTCCAGTTCTGATGCTCACCTGCCCATTGTAGGCGCTTTTGGCGGTAGACAGGGGTCAGCATGGGCACTCTGGTCTGCAGCTACACAGCCCCATACACAACAAGCTGCGATGCAGTGTGTTTTGACCTAACCTGTCTATCACAGCCAGCATGAACTTTTTCAGCAAATTGTGCTACAGTAGCTCTTCTGTGGGATCAGAATGGACAGCTTTAGCTGCCTACATCAATGAACCTTGGGCGCCCATGACCCTGTTGCCGGTTCACCAGTTGTCCTTTCCTGGACCACTTTTGGTAGATACTGACCACTGCATATTGGGAGCACCCCACAAGACCTGCCTTTTAGGAGATGCTCTGACCCAGTCATCTAGCCATCACAATTTGACCCTTGTCAAAGTTGCTTAGACCCTTATGCTGGCCCATTTTTCCCACTCCCAACACATCAACTTCAAGAACTGACTGTTCACTTGGTGCCTAATATATCCCAACCCTTAACAGGTGCCATTGAAACAAGATAGTCAATGTTATTTACTTCACCTGTCAGTGGTTTTAATGTTGTGGTTGATATTTTAAACACTTACTTTTGATTACATTATTGAGAGTATTTAGGGCTCAGGTGGATTGATAAATGACTATTACTCATAACAGGTCTTTATTATGTAAAGCAGTAACAGTTTTGAGCAGCAGCCTGAGTAATGTTGATAACCTGTAACTCACAGCAAGAGAAATAATATAATCAAATATGGCTCTGTATTGTAATAACAGGTGAAGCCTACTTGCTGTTTCACACTGTTAATGAGATGCTTGATTCAAATACTGGACGTCCTGATTCACAACTATTAAATCTATCAGTTTAAATCATTGATATGATATGTATAAAAGTTGTGGGAAACTGGCTTCTGAAGTAGATGAGATGCAATCAGCTGATTATTTCACCAGAAAAGACAGTTCTCTGTTGGTCTTGCTGAACTGCAAAGATACACCGTCCACTTGTAAGCGAAGTTACAGGGTCATGTTTCTCCTCCTAACAAAATATAACCTGCCGCTGGCTACATTTGTCATTTCAACCCGCGAAAGTGATGGTCTTCACTGGTTAAAAAATAAAAAATGATGCTACCCAGAATCAAAAGTTTTGATAAGAGATACATTAGCATTTTGGGATTTTGTCAAACAGGAACTGGAAAAATGGAAGTGGATACTGGAATTCAAGCCTAAACTAGTAGCAGTGTAGTTATTCTGTGTGTGAGTACCTTGTATGGTTTGGCTGAGGGACGTGCAAAGAGCATTTAGCTCCTTGACACTGAAGCTTTGTAAATCACTGCGCTCCAAATGTTTCCTCTGGACTACAGGATCACTACGAGCTGGAGTCTTGAGAGGTGAGGAGAGGAAAGGGAGAAGAGAGGAGAGGAGAGGGAGAGAGAAGAGGATTATCAAATCTGCATTCGCAGCTTAACAAGGTGATATACAGTATTTGGGAGAAGGCATAACTAGAGGACATTTTTCTCACCAGTGGTTTATGGTCAGTTCTCAGTCTGTCTCGCAGGTTTCTCAGAGTGTTCCTGAAGCCTCTGGATTTTGGCTTCTCTGGCTTGGCAGGAGGCTGAGGATTCTTATGAACCTGAAGAGTTCCTCTCTTTACCAGCAGGGATGGAAAATAAGATGAGGGGGGTGAGTATGGAGGCCCTGCAGTGTTTACAATTAAATGCATAACTATGATATTATGAATAATGCTGATATGAACCAATGCTGAGAAAAACGAAGGGAAATAGTGTATCAGCTCATTTTTTTAAATGTCCTGCTTCTTTTCAAAATAAAAGTTTATGGCAGCTCATTTTTATTTAATTCCAGGTTTTCTGACTTGAAATGTCCTTTTTCCAAAGTTTATTATTTCACTTTTCATTTTCCCCAATGAGACTTTTGTTCCATAAAGATTTTCCATCACAAAATCTTTGTCAATCAAGATAAAAACAACAGAACCTTTTTAGTGATTCAGTCTAAATGAGTGGCTATGTGGCATTAAAAAATTGGTCATTGGGAAAAAAACATGAAATAGAACAGAATTTGGAAAAATTACATTTTAAATGACATAAAAACTGGGATTAAATGAAAATGCACTAAAGTAGACTGTTATTGTGAAAAGATGTAGGATGAAATAACATTTCATAATATTGAGTCATGTTTTAAAAATGTATTGTATGACAATGACTCGGTACTACACCATACATTTCTCAAAGAACTTCAATAAAAAGTCAATAGGTTGTGATATGTAGCACAACAAGCTCTGTAAACAGAACCATGTTTCTGCTCAGTGGTATCTGCTGTACAAGGAACCTCACTCCTGAGGGTAACTATCTTATCGCTGTTTTTTTACTCTATGTAGCCATTTCTAAACAAACTGTGGTATCCACTATTTTCATGGATAAAGGAACATGTCACCCTGTGCACCTGTGTGACTCATTGACACGTTTTTAATAGTTTTTGGACAACAATGGAGGTCTACGGCACAAAGGAAAAAGATATATCAGGCTTTGGATACACACACATGAATACATGAAAGTAGATCAATTCATTGTTGGTTTGGATCCAAACATGAGATTTATTGATAATAAGAAAAATGTCTTTTCTTTTTATACTCCTCTGCATTGACACAGTTACACCACAGGAATCATTCAGTTTTAGCTATAAACTAGTTAATGAAACTAGTGTAAACTAATGTAATGTATTGTGGTTACCCGTGTGTTGTTGCTTTCCTTCTTGCTGCTGTCTCCCTCCTTCTCCTCCTCTTCCTCACTTTCACTGTTGTTGATGAAGCAGAGCTGAAGATTCATCTGTGTCTGCAGGCTGGAGGATACACTCAGTGTTAGAATGGATCAACACAAACCTCACAGTCTTCACAGACTGGATTTATACCAGCTGGTGACCATTTAGGGACATCTGATTGAATGATGTGTGGCTTGAAAATACAACTAAACATGTTTGCATTGGGACATCACATGCATTCAGTCACCGGTGTTTCCCCTAGGTTGACTCCGGAGGAGGTTGGGGGGAGGTCAGGTTAGGCTAATCCATTGTTGCTAACTTTGGAGCTAACCCCCTTCACTTTTCCAGCAGTTGGGGAAACAACAGGCATGACTTTTCTTGGTCTTGAAAGCTGCATCATTTAACTGACAAACTGCAGCCTGTACTGTACATTTACTGCCAGACTGACAACTTACTGCTAACCTTTTCCTTTGCTCTGCTCTAATTCACCCCGTCACTTTTCTACTGCTCGTTCTATCATTCAACCACTCACTCACTATGCACACACATTAGGCACTGCCCCTACCAAGAGTTTCCCAGGCAACAACATAGAGGTTGACTCACGTTTCGGATCAGTGCTGCACAGAGGCTCACAAATGTTATTGATTTTCGAATGAATGGATATTTGGTGTTATTTTTGGCATTAAAAAAAAAAAATTTTGGCCTGGCGGGGGATCTCATTGGCCTGGTGGCCTGCCAGGTCTGTTCAATTATAGGGGAAACACTGGTCACAACTATCAAAACTTAGCTCACAGGGGGGAAAAGTGTAGAATTAAAGCTATAGGAAGTTCAATTGTTGCATGTACTCTACTAATTATGAGGAAAGAAACATACTGGTTCACACACATGTGGGAATGACAGTTATGTTATGAGAGCCTTACTACCAGTTTGTGCCAGTGGCCAACGCCAGTACTGTAACAAAAAGTCCCAAAAGGCATTTTCCTCAGACTGCCATATAACGTGAAAATGTTGATGGGACAACTCCAACTGAAAACAAGGTAAATTATTACTCTTTGTATTAAGAAATTTCAATACATGAGGGATTTATATATATATTTGTGAAACTTTCCCAGATCCTAGAAAGTCCAGTATCCATCAGAGTCAGGTTATTCTAGAAAATAACAACAACAACCACATCAGAAGGAAAAGGGTTTAGAGTTGTTCAGAAAGGCTACACTTGTAGGTGGGGGGAAAAGGCCTGTCGTCATAGAGAGGGGGGAGACACGAGAATTGTTTAAAAATGGGAATAACAATGCACATTTCAGACAGATTCTCCTGGAAGACATTAATAGTGTTGCACTCGGCTGTAAACACAAAAACTTACAAAAATAGTAAGGGAGCTAGAGAGACACTTTCAAAGCTTTCTTACTTTCTCACCTCTGTACAACCAACCAATCACGGCGTGAAGTGGGTGTGAATGTTGAATTGTCAGTTTCGGTAAGTTACAGATATTAAGCCTTGCTAAATACAAAGTATGCAAAGTTGCATACTTGCATACTTTGGAGTTTGAACTTGGCAAGTACAAACTCCTGAGGACAGGAGGACCCAGCATGATCATTCTTAGATTTTTTCTCAAGAAAAAAAATAACCTCATTGACAGTGACATGCAGTGAATTATGATAAAAATCCAAAGTGTAGATCAACAAAATGAAATTTAAGTTAAATATAGACTGATCTATTCATTTTAATATATTTACATTCATAAATATGTATTGAAATGTGGCGATATCTGTACATATAAAGCCCCAGAGGCAGCAATGTTGTTGTGTCCAATAAAACATGAAGCTTAACTTTACATTCAGACAGACTAATTGGTTAAACTGATATCTTAGTCTGCACCATTGCACTAATATATATCCAGTCTGCAGATATACAGGCATATAAGTTGCCTAATACTTGACTATGATCTGTAGGACTAATTTGCTATGTATTCTGGAAATATTATGTCTGCTTTCAAAGTAAAATTCCTGGTCTGAGCTGCACTACTTTACTGATGGTTAAGTCTTCACATTGTTTTCATTCCGTCCTGCACTTTCATATTATAGACTTGAATGTAAACCTCAGCTTGAAAAGGGTGTTTGTTTGTTGTGTCAAACTTAGATTTTGTTTTTTTTCTTGGTATTCTTCCTCCATTACACTGATGAAACCTCCAAAATCAAGTTTGGGCGTGTTAGGCTGAGGGATGAAACACACCAAATCTGAATGACATCAAGCACATGAGTAATAGCAGTCTCATGAGAGACTAGCAGTCTCATAATAAGTGTGTGTGTGTGTGCATGTACGTACCGGGAGGTAAGTGCCAGCACGTGGCTGTTGCAGGCGTCGTCTCCGTCCTCCCAGCTCTCGGCTCTCCTCCCTCTCTCTTCCGTCCAGCCCACTGGAGCTCTGCCTCGTTCCAGAGAAACTCCACTCTGAAGACCACACCAGGCAATACACAACATTTCACCATCCCATTCACTGAACCTACTATTATGTGCATACTATGAAACTGTTACCAATTTCACCATGTTTCAATACAGACAGGTGACAAAATCAAGCAAAAACCCAGTGGGAAATCAGACTCAGTGAATGGTGTGATGAGGATGAAAATGATTTAACTCATATGGTCCTCACAGTCACCAGATCTCAACCCAAGTGAACACCTATGGGAGATTTATGGAGCACTCTCACCACCACCATCATCAGTAGACCACATGAGATGTTTTGGAAGAATACTCCCTCCAGTAAAGTGTGTGTTCCACACGTTTAGAGAATCTTTGATATGGAGCACTGAAGCTGCTCTGGAGGCTCATGGTGGAACAAAACTTTACTTAGGTCACTGAATATTGGGTTTTACTGTGCTTTGTCACTCATCTATAGATATCTCAGTGGTTTGATTGAGTCACACTGTAACTGATAACCTGGTCATGATAAATAGGTTTGCTCATAATTACAAAGGACTGAAACGTCTCTATTACTTTGTTAGGTTAAATCACATATTCATTTCCTGATACTGTTGACGCTGACTCTTCAACCTAAATTAACGACATAATTTAGGAAATACTTCATGGTGACAAATGCAACTGTTAAACCAATATATGTTTCCAAAAAGCTTATATTAATATTTGGTTTCATGTAAACTTGCAAACATCATATCCCATACTGTACACTACAGAGATTTTCTTTACTCACTTACTGGAATTTATGGAATTTGATTTAACAGTGTTGCAAATTACACTGCAGTTTCCAAAAGCTGCTGCAAATTCAGTTTTTCAGTAAAATTCATCAACAGTGAAAATGCAGGGCTGAATTACAAGTTCTCATCCTTTCCTTACCAGCATGAGACAGACAGCACACAAGACAGTAAGTGAGCTCTCCAAATTGAACATTTAGAGGGGAGTGCTGCTTTGATCATTATTGGAGTTGTATGATTTTTTTTAACCTGTTTGCTCCACACTGCAAATGGAAAACATATTTTCAGTGGTGGAAAGTAGCTAAGTTTTTGAGGTACTTGTACTTTACTTGAGTATTTCCATGTGATGCTACTTTTTACTTCCACTCCACAACATTTCAGATGGAAATATTGTACTTTCTACTCCACTACATTTATTTGACAGCTTTAGTTACTTTTCAGATGAAGATTTGACTCAATGGATAATATAACAAGCTTTTAAAATACAACAAATTGTTAAAGATGAAACCAGTGGTTTTGGTTTTTGGTGTCTTACAAAAAGCAGTGTGTAGTCGGGGTCACATTTCACATGTCTATGAGTTGTTAACAGCTCCACCAAATAGAGTTTTTTCCCTCTAAACTTCTCACATGGTTTCATTTCAATAAATGTTCAAATGATCCAATATTTCACCAAAAATCAAAGATTAGAGAAAAAGTCCAAAAACTGAAAACAGATTTGTGTATCAGAACTTTTTCTTCTTTCCTCTCCCATTAATCATCTCATGACCCCTCAGATTCATCTGGTGACCGTTTGGAGGGGTCCAACCCCTAGTTTGAGAACCACTGGACTAAACTAGCTAACTGTATATAAAGTAGTGTAAACTAGCTCCACCTCCAGCAGCTACAACAGTAACATGCTGCTCTAACACTGATGCTTCACTATTAATAATCTAATGATGTCATATATAATAATATATCAGTCAGAGGGACCAAACCACTACTTTTACTGCAATACTTTAATTACATCAAGCTCATAATACTTATGTACTTTTACTTCAGTAGGATTTTTCATGCAGGACCTCTACTTGTAATGGAGTATTTTTACATTGTTGTATTGATATTTTTACTTGAGCAAAGGATATGAATATTTCTTTTACCACTGCATATTTTTACAGACTGATCAGACATGAGAAGAATCTCCTAAACAACATAGTGGCTCATTCGCAGCATTGGTTTATTTAACCGATTTTATTTTCTTTGTGTAGACGAGATAATAATTAAGGTATACATTTATTACAGGGCTCTTCAGACGTGACACAAGATTTACATGTCTGTTGACTGCATTGTTGACTGCAATGACTGCAGCCTTACTATCTGACAGTGTTCAGTTCCGACTTGTGCTGTCGGCTGACCTCATCAAAGTGCTGTTTATAAAAAAGTGCTTCTTCAGACATGTATCCGATGTAAAATCGCCATAACATTTGTGTCACAAGGTGTCTTGTGACACAAATGTCTGAAATCACAATGTCTGAGAGGGGCTTTATTACTCAGTGGATCATGTCACTGTCATCTGTATGAATCCTCATCTCCTTTTTCATTTTCCTTCACCTTTACTGAGATATTCAAACTGACCCTTTCCCAGCCCAGGCATTAAATATCTGACCTTTGCCCTCTTCTCCTTCTTCTCCTCTTCCTGCTTTTCCAGTTCAGCGATGCGTAGGCTCAGCGCCTCCCAATGCATGATGGGAAGGCCCAGATTATCCTCTCCGTAGCCTTCCTGCCAGACCAATGCCGCACCTTCAGAATCTTCATCTTCCTCCTCTTCATTGTCAGCCTCCTCATCACTCCTCGTCTCATCCTCCGCCTCATTGCTCTCCTTCTCCTCCCGCTGCTGCCTCTGCCTCTCCTTCTCTCCCTCCATCTTTAAGTGCACTCACTCATTCTGCAGGGGTGGAAGCAGCAGGAAACAGGTTATGTGTGAATCACTAATACATTCTTATCAATAACAACAAGACTGCAATTATAAATACATTGTGATGGGGTTACATTCTACCATTCAAAACCTATGCTTGTAAGTATTTTTTAGGCTGATTGTAGTATTTAGTGTTTTTACTGAACATATTTGAACACAATATTGACTAATCTTCGTCTATTTCAATTTCAGCTTCAGCAAAAACCTAAAAAAAGTTTTCTTTTTCCCACATTTTATTTCTGCCAATGAGAGCATGGCTTTGAAATAGCTCCAGTTTATGGCTCTAATGTATCACCATTACAATACTAAATGCAATGCTAAACGTTTTACTTTTTTAAGAAAAAAAAAGAATCTAGCTTTGAAACAGCATTTTGACCTTAATGTTGGGAAAAGAAACGTTCACAAAATGAACCTCACAAGATTTTTGGAACTGATCTAAATGCGTCCAAAGCACAGTGTTGAAAATTACGGGTACATATAGTGGGTCTGGTAAGATTTGTGATGATTTAGGTATTGGATCATGTTAATTAATAATTTGATCAGAGAGTTCCTGATTTAATTCCAAATGTTGCCAGTCTTAGACTTTTTTTCTTTAAACATTTGAGAATGTAAGTTTATTTTGTTCTATGAAAAATAAGGTTTAATTTAAAAAAAAAAAAAAAAAAAGAAGAAAAAGAGTAAGGTATCGAGTAAAGCTGATGGGGGTGGGGATAAAATCTGGATACGGCCCTGCTAAAAAAAAAAGTGGCGTGTTTCATAAACTTTCAAACAAAGGTTTTTGGCGGAAATATCAAACCATAAACAATGGATCACATCAAACTATACTTAGTGGTTAAAATGTAACTCACCACTTTCTCCCGAAAACAAACACGACTGTACTGCTCTCGTTGTTAGAGAAGTAGTTGAGAGTTTTGCCACATAGCTCAGCTCTTTCCCCAGCTCCTCCTAGTTATCTTCCTCCTTCCCTTCCTTCATCAGGAGTTTCACTCTCTCTGTCCACTACTCCAAAGTCTAAATATGTCCACAAGAGCCCTTCAAGTCCCATTCGTATCAGTCCGCACTCCCAATTCAGTTGTGTTTTGGTGGCTTTATCTTTTTGGTGATAATCATGCCAGAAATCCACTTACTCCTGGTCCAAGTATTCGAACAAAAAGGTTCAACTTTAGGAATTTCACGCACATGAACAAGTCGGCAGTTCTCAAATGTAATTGCGGGACTTCCCGTCGCAGCTTTCAAAATAAAACCCTTCTTGTTCGCTGGATGGTGGTAGCTAAAGGCTAGCTAAAAATGATTGTTGTCTCACCCGCGCTAATAAACGTATTTAACAGAAGCTAGCATTAACAGGTGAACAATATCTATTTAAGCTGCATTTCCCTGTTTACAGAATAATGACCATTCTTGAAAACCCTTACTGCTAGTAAAGTTTAAAATGTGCAGATTGTAGACAAGAGTTAGAGAAACGGTCAGATATTTGAGTCTGCACCTAAAACTGTGCTCCTATTTCATTTGATTCATTTATATAGATGTAGTCCAGTCTTTCTAAAAATTGCGTTGTTTCCGGTCTGACCCAGCTGTGCGAGCTTGACGCAGCCAGTAGAGGAAGAGGAGAGGTGTCCGGTTTCACTATTAATCTGTCCAAATTCAATCGTCTGGAAGAAACCAGACTGACTGTGTGTGTATATATATATATATATATATATGTATATATATATGTATATATATATATATATATATATATATATATATATATATATATATATATATATGTGTGTGTGTGTGTGTGTATTTATAGCTATAACAATGCATATAACAAATTGATCATATGTTTTATGTATAAAATATTATCTGAAAAGTAAGTACAATATTTCCCTCTGAAACATAGTAGAGTGGAAGTATAAAGTATTAGAAAATGAAAATACTCAAGTAAAGTACAATTACCTCAAAATTGTACTTAGGTAGAGTACTTGACTAAATGTACTTAGTTACATTACACCGCCGCGCTTCACACAAACACTCACATGCACTGCACATACCTTTCCTGTATATGTATGTTGTCATGCCTGCCATGTCTGTGTCCATCTATTGTATATACTTTATCTCTCTGTCAATAAAGCTTAGCAAATTAAACATGTGAAAGTTTGTCCATTTAAGAAGGTCATGGTTTAAAGAACTTTTTCACTAGCTGTCTGGTGAACATAGTTGAGTTTTTAGCAGAGGCAGATATTTTACTCAGGATTTGATATCTCAATAATGAAAAATATTAAAAGTTACCTTGAGAGTCACTTTGACACAAATTCTTTTGCAGCAAAAAGTGATGACATTTGTGGTTTCAGTTGGACTTTCGATTTCACTGGCGGTGCCAGCACAATCTACACGAGCTGTCAGCCTAATTTTCTGTGCTCTTCACCTTTCAACATTTCAAAATACAAATAAACTTAGATAAACAGAAAATACAGTTTGACACTGAGGTTTTAAGGGGATCAAAGGTGTTAATTCAGGGATCCAAGACACATGCTTGTGACAAAATAATACACAATATGTACAAAACAATCTAGAAATTACAGTCTGTAGGCTCAAATGAGTTAACATTTCATCAGCTGTCAGTGGCAATGATTGACATGTAGTAATGGAGAACAGAAACCAGCAGTCTGTTGTAGTGTATGCTTTGCTTTCAATAACAGTTATGTTTGAAGTCTTGAATGAGAAGTAACAACAAGGAGTTAGTAAGACTGTTTCATACTACTAGGCCTCTGACTGTAACTGTGAAGTGTCTGTCTGTGTTACAGATCAGTGAATCTACAGGGAACAACCAAAATAACATAAAGGACTTTAAATTAAGCCAAATCACCATTGCAAATATATGCTACACTCCAGAGGAACTATGTAATGACTGTCAACAGGGTTAGAATGCTGGAATGGTCTTCATCACAGTGGAACAGTAACACATATAAATATGTTAGTTCCAAACTCAGTTTAACCTCAACTTTGGAAGAGGTAAGATTACTGTGGCTTATTTCTGTTGAGGAAAGAGCTTATTCTGTCAAATATATTACTTTTCTCATCAGCTACTTTCCGTATCATAACACTCAGATGTGCATCTTGCAGTGGTGGTATTTTTACTGAAATACTGTACTTAGATAAAGATTTGAGATACAAGTATTTTACTTGAGCATTTCCATTTTATTTCACTTTATACTTTTCCTATATTTCAGGAGGAAATATTGCACTTTTTACTCCATTACATTTATTGGACAGCTGTAATTACCTTGGAGATTAATATTTTACACATAAAACAAATCATCATATATAACATAATGTTATATAATGCAATGTCATGAAGTACCTACTAATAAAAACTTACAGTATAAAATTGGTTATTTTGCATAATGAGTACTTCTACATTTGACACTTCAGTACATTTCCCTGACAACATTTATGCATGTGTACTTTTACTGATATTTCATATTTACATTGCATATTTCATCCACCACTGCTAAATTGTTTGATAGTTGTGTAAAATGGACAGTTATTCCTTTTCACTGACAAAGGTTCACATGGACTGAAAGGTTTGCAGTCCTTGTAGTTGTCTGTTTTTGCACTTTTATGAACAGATGCCTTGTGAATTTAGTAATCTATCTATCTATCTATCTATCTATCTATCTATCTATCTATCTATCTATCTATCTATCTATCTATCTATCTATCTATTTATCTATCTATCTATCTATCTATCTATCTATCTATCTGTCTGTCTGTCTGTCTGTCTATCTGTCTATCTATCTATCTATCTATCTATCTATCTATCTATCTATCTATCTATCTATCTATTTTTTAATTCCTGTGTGCCAGTCTCTCTCTGATCTTAAAGAATCTTTCTAATTAAGACTTATATTTAACTAATCAGGAAAAGAGGATGATTCACCTTGTAACACTGAGATTTGTGATTTGATTTCCCCCAATTATCATTATTAACACTGAAAGTGAAGTTGCATTAATGCATTTATTGCAAGTATTGGCTTTAGTTCAAGTTGTATTATTATTATTATTATCATTATTATTATAGCAGTGGAAGTTCAGTGTCAATTGTTCATCATGTGTTGTTGTAGCAGTACCAGTAGCAGAAATAGCAATACTAAATCAATGAATATATTAATACTACATGTGTAATATGTCTGTAAGTTTTACATTCATACTATTTGATTTGAATTGGAAAATTGGACACTACATGGTAGGCAGTTTTAAGAGTTTTGGTATATATAGCAGATCTACTTTTATATGACAAATTAACTTTTAAATTGTTGAGAGAGATAGTTCTTTCTTTCTTGACCTTTGAAAAAGTAGTCTGACAAAAACAAAAGAGTAAGTCAAGGTCCACTCAGAATTGCACAGGCTGAGGAAGACCATGAGATGTTGTGGAACATATGGGAAAAAAAGCTATTAAGTGGGCATTGAGTTTGTCAAATGACTGCAGTTGTGTTGAAGATGCACAGTGTTGTGATTGTTGTGTATATTGTGTCCTTGCAGATAAACACTGTTGGTACACGTACGTATGTTTGAGAAGATGGCAATGCCCAACTCTGGATCCCAGACTTCGGTAGAAGTCATCAAGGAGTTGAGGAGGTGTGAGAGACCTCCTTTGCCAGGACAAACTGCCCCTTCTAACACCTGGGAGGCCTTACAGAGGAATGAGAGACCTCCGTTTTCTGTACAAGCCACCCCTTTTAATGCCTGGGAGGCCTTGCGGAGGAGTGAGAGACCTCAATTTCCTGGACAAACCGCCCCTTCTAACACCTGGGAGGCCTTGCGGAGGTGTGAGAGACCTCCGCTTCCTGGAAAAAACGCCCCTTCTAGTGCCTGGGAGGCCTTGCGGAGGAGTGAGAGACCTCAATTTCCTGGACAAACCGCCCCTTCTAACACCTGGGAGGCCTTGCGGATGGGTGAGAGACCTCCGCTTCCTGGACAAACTGCCCCTTTTGACGCTTGGGAGGCCTTGCGGACGAGTGAGAGACCTCTGTTTCCTGGACAAAATGCCCCCTTTAACACCTGGGAGGCCTTACAGAGGAGTGAGAGACCTCTGTTTCCTGCACAAACTGCCCCCTCTAACATCTTGGCAGAGTTGCGGAGGAGTGAGAGTGAGAGACCTCTGTTTCCTAAACAAATCGCTCCTTCTGAGATCTGGGAGGAATTAAGAGGTGGTGACAGACCACCATCTGCTGGACAAATTGACCCTTCCATAGTCTGGAAGGACTTGAGAAGGATCGAGATCCCTTGGTCTTGTGGAGAAAGCACTCCCTGTGTGAACTGGAGGGAGTTGCAGAGGAGTGAACCACTTCAGTCTCGAGGAGAACCAGCTCCTTCTGTGACCTGGGAGGAGTTGAGGAGGAGTGACGGACCTAGGTCTCAAGGAGAACATGCTCCTTCAAAGATCTGGGAGGAGTTGCAGAAGAGTGTAAGACCTCAGCCTCCTCAATCGTCTACATCTACAATCTGTGAGGAGTTACAAGGGAGTGACAGACCTCTGTCTGATGGAGAAATGGATGCTTGTTTGGTCTGGAAGGAGTTAGCGAGGAGTGAGAGACCTCGGTCTCCTGGAGAAATAGCCCCTTCTGTGACCTGGGAGGAGTTAAGGAGTGTGAGACCTCAGTCTCCTGAAAAAGCTGCCCCTCCTGTAATGAAGGGGAAGACGAAGAGAAGTGAGCAAAGTCGGCTTAGGAGGAAGATAAGGTTACCCTTTGAAGAGGGTGTTAAAGACCTCAGTCTTATGGATAAAATGCAGCTACTGTGGTTTGGGAGGAAATAAGGAGGAGTAAGGGACCTCGGCCTTGGAGGAGGATAAGACTGGCTTTTAGAATAAATGTAGCGAGATAAGGGGAGCAGGAGGCAGGAGCTTGATCATGTCCTTCATGTAAGTACGCAAGACAGCACAAATTAGAAGAAGAGAACAATACAGAGGAGGAGTAGTATGCAACGATCTCAAATTTGGCAAAATGTAAGTTAAGAACTAGTCAGACAGAAAATACCCTAGCAACCACCCTGACGACCACTAAATAACACTAAATGTTTCTTTTATGATATTGGCCTCAAAATTTATACAAACAATGTAATGTAACCTCCTATCATCAAAGCTATTCTGGTGCAATCAAACTGCATTAGATCAGATAATCGATGAGATGATTCGATGAGATGTAATCTCATCGAATCTAGTGCCATTACTAACATTACTATTATGGGTTAGGGCTAAACCCTTAATCCTTATCCTTACCCTAACCCTAAATAACATTACACGTCAAAACCCTAGAATTACCCAAGTAGAGTCCTGAAAATGAAAAATATCAAGCACACAAGATAATGCATTGTGCCATTGAAAGTTCATAAAAATGTGGTGTTATTTACTGCAATGTTAGCGATTTGAAGACCACCAGCCTTAAAAGGTTGGAAAACAAACATTTTTCAGGTCCCAGCCCTGCTAGGGAATTTGCATGTCAGTCTAGATATAGAGATAGATATTCATGTTTGAATTGTAGTGCAGAACAGTTTATGATCCTAAATATCAAAACTGCCCAAATGTGTGCAATATCGTGACAGAGGATGTATAGAATGCATGCACACACCTCTTTCTGATACATAAAGAGCAAAGTGAATGAGGCCACTGGGGTGACTCCTGAGTCCCTTATGTATTGATTGAGCACCAATCAGGTCGGGCATGTTGAGATTCTCCGCAAAGCTGGACTGGTATAATATGTTATGATAGGTAAGTTAAAGCCAGCAAAAGACATAGCAAATGTTGAAAAATGGGGCAAGTATGGAAGACTGGTTAGCCAATGACGGGTAAGATCCCCCTGTAAAACTCTGGGACAACCTAAGGCAGGCACAGCCACGAGTACTTGACCCTGCAGCCACTGTGAGCAGGCACAGTGTGCATGAACCCCAGACATGGTGGTTCTACAGCTGATGGAAAGCTGAAAGATAAGAGTGAGAAAAAAGGCAAGTATGGAAGACTGGTTCGCCTATGACGGGTAAGATCCACCTGTGGTACTCTGGGTCAACCTAAAGCAGGCACAGTCACGAGTACTTGACCTTAATGCTCCTGTGAGCAGGCACAGTGTGCAAGAAAAGAAAGTGCTACCTATTGGTATGTGCATAACAGACTGGTACAGATTCAGGAGGATGTGGTGTGCTTTGGCCTTGAGTGGTGTACATCTATTGATACATGGGACTGGAAGAGACACCCTACCACTGGCCTCTAAACTTTTGTTAGGGTCTGATGCCCCATAAGGTAGGATTGTAAAAACTTTTATAATGAATGGGCCTCAGACAGAGAGAAAACACAGACAGCCATGTGACACAGTAACATGTGTATGAGAACATAACTAGCTACAAATCCTTGGAATGTTTACAAGGTATTGCAAATGATCAAAGTATGAAAACAAAACAAACAAAATCCAGAAAAAAACAATAAATCATAATAATGACAATAAATTGCCTCAAGGGCAAAAAATGGGAATATCTGACATGCAGATCCCCCCTTTTTAAAACAACATTTCATCTTTGACCCCCACCCCCCCAAAATATACCATTCTCCTTGATAGCACAACATGCAGACCATGACAGACAAAAAAAAAAAAAACGCTCAAGAGTTGACTGCATGCTTGTTTCACAAGCTCCTCTTCAGTTGTGTGGGTTTCCAGTTGTGTTTTGGGGGGTTGCTAAGGTATTAATAGGTGGTTGCTGCATGGTCATGGTTGCCTTGCCACATGCACCTCAGAAAACTCTTGTCAGAGAGATGTGCAAGGCTTCCTTGAACCCTGCATTTCTGCCCTCTCCACAGACAGCGGGTTGGTGGGGTTCAAGTGCTCCTTCCACTGCCCAACTATATCACCGGTCTAGCTCAGTAGTTCTTCACTGCTGAGAACAGCCAGGACAAAGTCCTGCCTCCTCCTCCTCAGTTGTCTGACACCCTGTTCACACATATCGACTCAAAGTAAAATGCTCCCTCCTGCCTCCCACAAGCCTGACGCTTCTGGTCGTGTTTGGTGTAAAGTGTTAATTTGCAAATTCAGCTCTAAATGGTCATTGTCTCCAACTAAGTAATTCAATTTCTGAGCGATGTGTCTCCATGCATCATTTTTAAGTTTTTTGCAAGTTATATAATATTAAATGGAGAAGCTGTTAATGATGTGAATGGCAGCCTGTTCTGTCTCTAGTGTTTGAGTCCATATGTGTTAACAGGGGTTTCACTTTTCCAGAACCTTCTTGAGCTCCTCCTCCAGCTTTTCCTCCTGTAACCACAGAAGCTGCAGTCCCTCTGTCTCTATCATATGTGTCTATCAAGAGTTCCCCAAACTAACCAAGTCTCTATGACATTCTAACTATCTATGACATTCAATGTCTCTACAATTCTCTGAGTCCATGTCCTCAACCTCCACCATGCAGAATGCAATTGAAATATCTCTGTAGTTGTAGTAACGTCTTTCAGACATTCCCGTTTAACCACTGCACATTTAGATTCTAAATATGCCCTCTCTACAGAGTTGTGTTTTTATTTTTTTCAAGTGTTACTTTCACTGTGTGATCATTTATCTATTTTCAAGGTCAGTATTTCTCCTCCCCTGCTGAGAAAACACTGGGCAAAGCCCTGCCTCCCACCCCTCAGTTGTCTTGCAGTTTGTCACAATGTCTTTGAAGACTCTCTCAGCTCCTCCACACCCCAGCTTTTGCCTCTGCAACCACAGAGCATGCAGTCCCTCAGCACTCTTATTCCTACCTGTCTGTAAGTTTTTCTCCTCCCCTGCTGAAACTAGCCTGGGCAAAGCCTGGCCACCCACTCCTCAGTCATCTGACAATTTGCCAGAACCTCACTAAATAATAAATTCTGTTTATTTCCAGTGTAGCTATCTACATTCATGGTCACTAGTTCCCCTTTCTCAGTTGAGAACAGGCTGGGTAAAACCCTGCCTCCCACATCTCAGTTATCTGATGGTGTGCCAGAGCCTCTTTGAGGCTTTCCTGAGCTCCTCCCACACTTCAGTATTTGCTTCTGCAACCAAAAAAGTTGTAATCCTTTCATTTTGCTAATTCTAACTTGTCTATAGGTAGTTGTCCTTCCCTGCTGAAAACAGCCTGGACATACCCTGCCTCCCAGAAACTCACTGAGGCGCCTTGATACTCCTCTCAAACCAAAGCTTTTGCTACCCTGTGCATAATGACGTGTCTGTTGACTCAGAAGTCCCCTGAGCTAACCAAACCCCAAAAGCTGTCCTTCAGTGTTGGTAACCTTTTGGTTTCAGCCAGACACTCTCATTTAACCCTCATTGTGTGCCCTTCTCTATGTTGGTCAGGTTCAAATGTTCCTTCAGCCCACTGATTATATACCTCCAGTGGAGGTCAGTAATCGGTCTTCTCCTCTGATAATTGCCTAGACATACCCCCGCCTCTCATTCCTCAGTTATCCAACATTTTGCTAAAACATCACTTAGGCTTACTGATGCTCCTCACACCCCAGCTCTTCTTCTGAAAGCACAGAAGCTGCAGTCATCCAAGCCTGTTGATACCTCACTGTATATCACTTCAGATGTCACACAGTCTAACCAAGCCCAAACACTTTCCTGTTTGACCTGGAGGCTTTCTCAAATGATGTCGTCCACCTACAGCATGTCCGACATGGCCCACCCAGAATCCATGTCTCCAACCTTCCCTGAGATGCAAGAAATTCAGAGGGCAGGACTCACATCTTTTAGCCAGTCACTCCTGTTTAACCCTTAAGCATGTGTATACCCAAGTCTGTCAGTTGGAGTTGGATCCATCTGATCCAACCACAAAATGGAAATCTCTTCACCCTCTCTGATGTCGATCATCAATTATCAGCCTAATGTGTTCTGAAACTAAGTACAACTTACTTCCACTGCACCTGAAAACCTCTGTTGTCCTCTTGATGGAAAGTACTGACAAAGCCTGTTCATGGCTTAATCTATTTTTAAAGCCTAGATTTTTTCTATTGCTCTAGTCCTTCTTATAGTAAGTATGTTTAAGCCTTCCCTGAGAAATGTGAGGATTTCTGTTTTACAGCGTAAGGTTTCATATCTCTCCTGCGCCTGGAGGAAGTTATTCAAAACCTTACTCCCTTGTCCACTGCCTTACTTATCAGTTTTAAATAGATGTCACTGAAAACTATTTCTTATAATCATCTTGGTCAATAAATAATACCCAAATAATTCCTGAACACAATTTCACACAATTGCCCAAACTGAACAAACCTCAGCTATCTGATGGTGTGCCAGAACCTCTTTGAGGCTTTCCTGAGCTCCTCCCACACTTCAGCCTTTGTGTCTGCAGCTAAAAAAGTTGTAATCCTTTCCTTTAGCTAATTCCCACCTGTCTGTATTTTTCCTTCCCTGCTGAAAAAGCCTGGACAAAAACCTGCCTCCCATTCTTCCATCACCTGAGTTTGCTGGAACCTCATTTATGCTCCTCTGACACTCCAGTTTTTACTTTTGCAACAACAGAAACTGCAGTCCTTCTAACCTCCTGATACCTACCTGTATGTTGATTTAGCCAACCAAACCCAAAAGGCTTCTATGTTTGATGAGGAGGCCTCCTCCATTGTCATTGTCCACTATCAGATTCATGGTTGTCTGCCACAGCAAGCACAGATTTTGGCCTCCACAATAGAGTTTTGAACACGGCCCACTGAAGAGGAATACATATGGCTGAAGATCAGATTAAATTATTCCAATGCTGAACCTAAATGTTTTGCCTAATGTGTTCTGAAACCAAGTACAACCTATGCTTGTCCTTGGAGCCAGTCATGGACAGTCCTTGGCACCATAGCCAAGTCCACTCTGCGTTTGATAAAAAAAAAAGTTTAACCAAGAAAGAAATTCAAAACATAGCCCTGTGTATCCAGTGCTCCATAGTCTTACCTACTTGTTGACCTTTGACTATCTGCTGCTTTATTCCTCCTTC
This sequence comes from Thunnus maccoyii, assembly GCF_910596095.1. Taxonomy (NCBI): domain Eukaryota; kingdom Metazoa; phylum Chordata; class Actinopteri; order Scombriformes; family Scombridae; genus Thunnus; species Thunnus maccoyii. The sequence goes on along the minus strand of NC_056554.1, from coordinate 654,156 downwards.
CAGTCAGTACAGTCAAGACTCCCCTCTACAACAATTTGTCCAGCAAATTTGAGGCTTCATAACCCTTCTGTGTACAGATAATTCAATATTACTCCCTTGTCAACCACCTTGCTGTTGCATTTTAAACAAATCTCACTGTCAACTTTATAATGATATCATGTCTGTCAAGTCAGACATTCCTACAGCATTTTCATATTTACAGCTTCCAGCTTGTCATTAGCCTCTGTCTGCATTTTGTTTTACCTTTGTTTTATTTATGATTTTCTTATGTATGTCCATATTGTTGTCCTTGTTTGTTGGTGTATTTTCCTGTCTGGGCCAGCTGGACATGAAGGCAGCACAGTGAGTGGTCCTGGTGAGATCTAAACCAGAGTACAATCCAGAGACACCCCCCTCCCTCCCCTCATAGCTTTCTGCTGCTTTATTTTTAATTTTGCAACTCAATGTGTTTGTTGTAAATAAATGTGCTTTATATTTCAGTATACCTGTGTGTCTCCTGTTCTTGTCACTTGTCACAGCTTAAGAGCAAGGCGCTTACAAAATTCTTGTCTTCATTTATGGTTTATGAAGAACTTTGACTTTAACTATAAAAAGGAAGGAAACCTTTAATTTAAAGATAGAAGAAGGTGAGTTAAAGGTTTCCTCATTGAAAAAATCAGAGTCTGTGAATATGTGAATATTTTTTATTTCAAAACTGCTGGACACAAAATGTCTCCTACTTCACTGTTAAGTCCATTCTCAGTGTATCTGCACTTGAGGCTTTAAGTTTTCACATCACACTTGTGCAAGTCGCTTACTGGATCATGATTGGCTCCAAATTAGTTGTGGTGTCACAAATCATGATTGCAGTTAAACATCTTCCGCTCAAAAGTATATTTTTCTTCTTGTTACTTCACTTGGATGTTATTTTTTTCACTGTGCAGTTTGTTTTCACATTCATCTGCTGAAGGAGGAAAGTTTCTCTGTGCTCATCTTAAAACACATTTTTAAATGGAGGGTGTACTTAAACTTGATTTATGCCACACAAATCAAGTTATTGTTACTAATATTATTTAATTACAGCTGTTTCATGAATAAACTGTTTGAGACATCAGTGCCATCTGTGGCTCTGGGGGAGTAGCAGATCCAGTATGAAAAAAAGAATATCTGATATCTGCTGTACAGTTTTAATCTGTATCTCTCAAGTCTTTATGTAAGGGCAGGACTAAAACAGTAGATAAACCTTGTAGGGTATCCAAGAAAAACTGTCAAATCCTGTCACTGACACCTGAATCACTGTCAAATCAATTAGACCAAATGTTTGTGCAGTATTAGAGAGACACACCACACGTGTTCAGTATAATGATCATCAGTTATACATAGAAAAAACACTAGGTGGCAGCATGAAACCTTTATAAGTCTGTGACTGAACACTTCTCACACTTCTTTCCTCTGGAAACACGAGACTGTCTCACCTTCCTCTCTGTGTTTGTCCTGCACAGTCTCCAAAACTTTATTATGTCTGATTTAAAGCAATATAGTTCTTTTTCCCATGTGTATATGTGCTGAAGCTTTATTCTGTGTGTGTGTGATCCTTTGGGGATTTCAGCCACAGGATGCTTTGGAGGAACCCTGTCATTAGAAGAATTGGACCAGTTCATCCAGGTTTAACCTGCCTCTCAGCTCCAGCCCTGATTCACTCACCACAGCAAAGCTGAGGTTTTAGTAAACTAGACAGCTGCTGCCACAGGGAGGCCCAAAAATGAATTTCAAATGCAAAATCTCTGTGGTCATATTTAAGATAGGCTCCTTGATTTTGTTAAATTACTTTGGTTTTTAATGTACAAAACTCTTACAGAAAAGAGTCAAACTGTTAAATTCTTAGGTGTAAACACAAAACACTGTCCTTACATACAAAATGCAAAACAGTAAATTACAAGTTTTCAAATACAGCCAATTCATATAAGCACAAGTTCATGCTCAAGTGAGTTTTGCTTTCCAGTTTTATTATGCTTTACTGTATTTTCAGTGATTAAGTTAAATTTTACCTTATTTCATGTCTTTGCCCTTTATGAAAGTAGGAATTACTATAACATAAAGCCATAATCTACAGGAACACAGTATTGAAAATAAATTTTAAAAATAAATTTTCCAAAAGGGATTCATCATTTCACATATTATTTTGTGAAAGTTGCATTCTTCTCATTGCCATTTGTATAGCGTTGATGAAATGACCACTGCAGTCTGTTTTGAGGAACTTGTTACAGCATTATATGATTATGACTATTTTATTTTACAGTACAATAATGATTATAATTCAGTGATGAATATATACAATGTGGTGATGCTCTAATAAACTTGATTAATGATTATTTGATAGATATATTTTCATATTGCATGCTATGTAAGATGTGAAAATTGAGCGTAAGCAATCGTAAATTACAGCAAGAGTGTAGTCTATGTGCTGTCCTGTTATGTCTCTTTGTACATTGAGACAGATTCCTATCAGGCTTGATTCATATGATAAAAAATCTTGGAGGTGCTGATGGTGCATGCTGAGACTCAATAAAAGCTTGAGGTGGACAGAAGCAGCAGGGTGTCTTTATTTCTGTTGCTATAGCTTAACCAAGTCAGCATTCATGATACACAGAGACATACTGGGAAGCTACAGAAGCCTTCAACATTTACAGTACTAGTGACCGGAACAAACAACGATGAGGCAGAGGACTGGAAACAAAGTCAAACAAACAGAACAATACAAGAAAAAAGATTTATGGCACTCATTTTTAGTTAATACTCAGAATAATATTGCTTTTAAAATACAACCTCTATCCATCATCATTGCTGTTTTATCACGTTATATTTTCACTGCATTTAAATATCAAATATATTCCTTTACTGATGTATTTATGTTATTGCTAACATCAAACGTACCTAACATTAGAGATATATTACTTACTTTGATAATAGTTTTGTTCAAAAGTACAAATTTTACAGAAAATAACAGTCCGAGTTTGGTAAGGGGGACTGGGGACGGGTGGAGTTCAGGACATGCACAAGGATTTGATAGGAGGGCAAGGGAAGGAGTGGGGCTTAAGCGGGGTCTCCCATTGCATGAGAGGAGCTGGAGGAGCTGTCACTCACACAGCCATTCACACATGCATTCCTCACTGGTATTTTTTAAACATCAGGTATAATTATTTATTCATATTTAGTTCTTTTTAAAGCTAGACTACCACTACTCTAGTCCATAAACAGGAGCTTCACATGCCAACACAGATGCTTCCCCTGGGACAGCCATCAACCAATCAGAGTGCTGATGCAGTTCTCTCCCAGTGTTCAAATAAAAATAAATGGCAGAGGTTGACAGATGAGTACAGTCAGTGAATACACACACACATGCACGCGCACATACACACACACACACACACACACACACACACACACACACGCACACACACACACACACACACACACACGAAGTGAGAAGGCAGCCAAAGTCAAAAGTCCCATTTAGCAAGTGACAATGTAACAAGTCAGAAATGTTTCCTTGAGAGGCCTTTGAAGATTTGTTATCTTGTACACACCAGATAATGACTCAACGTATGGGTATTGTGTTCACTAAGTTATCTTGTTGGAACAAGATCAGTTACTTGTTAGCTTGTACGTACAAGATCCAAATGCTTTGTGCACTACATAATAACTAAAAACATATGGATCTTCTGAATCTTGTTCCCATTAGATAGTAACTTGTGCACACAGTATATACAACTGTATATAATTGTAGATACAACAAAGTTATTATATCTAGTGCACACAAAATATAAAATGTCATTCTCTGAGACTTTTCTATGAAATAGTTAAAATATTAAGTACATTTTTTGTGCAAATTTTGACTCAAGTATTTAATTTGTCTAGTTTTATATTTTGTAATTCACCATATGGATTTCCATTATTTAAATTTCAACTGGTTAATTTTTTCAGTTTGAGTTGATTTTCACTCTTTCTGTAATTTAAAGGTAAGTGATTGTTTTCAAATAAATGCTTTCAGTACATATAACTAAATATAAATGGATTAATGGAAAGCATGTCTATATACAATAAATACTATTTACTCTTCAGTTGATGTATTAATGAGTCAAGTTTAGGAGTAAACCTGATCTAACAGTCAGCCACTTGTGTTCCAGGGTGAAAAAAACTAACTAAGCAGTTTGTGTAACAGCTAGCTTAAAGGTCTTATGGTTTTGTTGTGTTACTTTTCAGTACACCACACTCCTAAAGTCACTAGTGTCAGTGTCACTTCTGATAACATTAAACAACACTGCACCAGCTACTGTATATTTTGGCGAGGGCTGGTGGCCAATAAAATTGTTGGGTGCAGCCCTGCATGTAAGGAAACCAAATCTGAGGTGGATATCAGAATTAATTATTAAGTGAACTCATAATGTGTGTCAATTTAAGTTTAGAATGTTTATTACATTTTAAAGATTTATGATGTCAACAGTGCGATGTGTGTGATATGTGTGAGCTGCAGTTAAACATGATGACATCCAGCATGAACACACACATACAGTTTTTCTATGGACAAGAGTTATGTAATGATGTATTTCTTTACTGTCTTGTCATTTTTCCATCAGATCTCGCCTCTCCTTCTGCCTCCTCCATCCCTCTCTCCCAGCCTCATCTCTCTACCTCCACCTCCTTTTTCTTTCCATCCATCCATCCATCCATAAATCCATCGTGTCCTGTTAGCTGGCAGGCCAGAGGCTGAGCCAGCGCTCTGTCACATTATCCTGCTGCTGAGTGAATTACTCTGCCTCCATTAGACTAACGAAAATGCAGGAGGACAGAGAGAGATGGGAGAGGGGGCAGGGACAGAGAGCAGGATGGTGGGGGGTGGGGGGGTGGAGGAAAGGGAAGAGCGATGCAACTGAGAGATGGATGAAGAAGGAGAGATGAGGAAGATGATGAAGGGGAGAAAAGTTAGATGAGGTGGAAGGAGAAAGAGATGGGGGAGGGGCAAATAAAGGAGTGGTCTGACACAAAAGTGAGAGGAGGAAGGGAGAGGAGGGAGCGAAGGATGAAAGGAAGAGAGTAGGAAAGACAGGAGGGTGGGTGGAGGTTGATTAGAGATGAAGATGACAGCCGGAGTAGAGAGGAAGATTAAAGAGGAGGAAGACGGAGAGGCGGAAAGCAGGGCAACAGAGAGGAGATGGAGGGAGAGGAACAGATGCAGGAGGAGAAGGACAGAGGAGATGGAGGATGGGTTAGAGACAGGGGGAAGGAGAGGATAGTGGTGGGCAGTGGTGGGCAATGAAGGAAAGGAAAGAAACAGGGAGATGTGAGGACATGGAAGGATAAGAAGAGAAAGATAAATGACAGGACAGACAGATAAAGCAGTGAAGTGAACAGAGAGGAAGGGGTGTCACACACACACACACACACACACACAGACATGTTAATGAAATACATTACAGCTGTACACGACACTGAGTGGAAGCACACACATCATTTAGTGCAGTTATTCAGTAGACTAATGGCTCCCATACAGAGCCAGGACCAAAATTTCAGAAGGACTGAGGTCATGAGTCCATGATTCTTACATCTCACCAAAGGTTTCGGATTGAAAGACACACACACAGACCTGTACAGACAACATGTAGACGTTATATATTTAAAGGGTTACCTTAATTATGTCGACATGAAGAACAAAGGAGTCTGAAGAGAAAGTTGACAGAATTCAAGGTATCCCTTCGATCAGAAGTTTGCGTTTATCGTTTGCAGAGATATTTTATGACATTTTGACAGTTTTTACATTATCAGCAGCCACATTCCTTTCACATTTACACTTCTTCCTCTGCTCACCGTCTGCATGCTATTCTGTCTATCTGTGCTGATATGGAAAAAAGCAAGGGACAAATATAAACTGCAGACAGCGGCATACCTGAGGAGGACCATAAACATAAACAGGAATTGTTTCTGTTTCTATTCAACCATCAAGCTGATTTAACATGAACTTTTGAAATGTTATAAAAATCAGTGCATCTGAACATCAAACACCATCTATATTAGAAATGGAAGGATCTAACTTTTGTCAGCAATCATGCCAAACCTACATGTAACATCAAGCTAGCATAAAGTGGTTTTCCCAGTACAGAAGAAAAGCTTAGGGAGTCTTTTTTCACACAAAAACACTTGGATCTAACCCGGTTTATGGCTTTACCACATGAGAAATACACAAGACAAAGTCAGGCAAATTACGAGAAGTAATGGGAATAGTGGTCATAACAGTAATTAATTAACAAGAACAAGACTAAAAGGCTTCAACAGAAACATAAGACACAAATGAACAGTACTGTTGAGTCAAAAAAACAAAAACAAAACCCTGATATGTTGAAAAGAAGGAATCCTCAGAAAACAAAAGTTGACGGTATGAGATTAACACAAAGACAAGTGAGTCAGCAGTAAACCAGCAGTGTCATGGGCCTGTCGAGATCTGAGTTCAACTGGGGGCTTCCAAGCCACACACACACACACACACACACACACACACACACACACACACACACACACACATACACACACACACACACATACACACACGCACGCACACACACACGCACACACCCGAGGTAATGACACGTCTTTGACATTTCAAATATTCCTCCATATTGATGACGAGTTCCCTCCATAGCCCTTAATTTCCACAGACACACACAATGTCAGAAGAAACAAAAACACATAAATAAATAGTATAAATAATATAAATAAGAATCATCAGTGCCTGTGTTTGTGTGTGTATTGAAATAGAAAACAAAACAAAAAAAGTTTGAAATGAAGTTAGAATTCACTGAGGGGCTATGGAGGGAAATGGCCATAGCTTGTTCTCTCTGCCTCCCCCCTCCCCATCATTCTCTCATCTCTCAGCTGAGGTTCTCAGAGGTCAGTGCAGCGCTCCTGCTTGCTGTAGTGGTCAAACTGGCTCTTCCAGTGCATCATGTAGGAGGACCAGCGGTGGAACTCCACCTTCCACTGACGCTCTGCCTCATCTATGTTATCTGACGGGAGAAAAACAGGGACATAAAGATAATGTTGGTTTAAGCACTAATTCAGTCCTGTTACCAGTAAAGTTAATAAGAACATTTAGTGTAAATTCTCTATCTTGGCTCGTTACTATATTAACCTCAACTGTAGAGAATCTGCGGCTTCATTTATCAGTTTTGTACTTAAACCATATATACACAAATTTCTATGCATAGAATCCAATTTGTCAATTTCTTCTTGTGTTTGAGAATGTGCGCACATTCAGAACTTCCTTACTAAGTGTACTGACAACAGTGGTAGAAGAAGGACTCAGATCCAAGTACTTAAGTAGAACCAATACAGTAATGTAAAAATACTCCATTACAAGTAAAAGTCCTGTTTGCAAAATCCGTGGTTTGGTCCCTCTGACTGATATACTATTATATATGACATCATTAGATTATTAATAGTGAAGCATCAGTGTTAGAGCAGCATGTTACTGTTGTAGCTGCTGGAGGTGGAGCTAGTTTCAACTACTTTATATACAGTTAGCTAGTTTAGTCCAGTGGTTCCCAACCTAGGGGTCGAGCCAAAGTTCTGATACACTAATCTGTTTTCAGTTTTTGACTTTTTCTCTAATCTTGGATTTTTGGTGAAATATTGGATCATTTGAACATTTATTGAAATGAAAGCATGTGAGAAGTTTAGAGGGAAAAATCACTATTTGGTGGAGCTGTTAACAACTCATAGACATGTGAAATGTGACCCCGACTACACACTGCTGTTTGTAAGACGTCAAAAGCCAAAAAGGTTGGAAACCACTGGTTTCATCTTTAACAATGTGTTGTATTTTAAGAGCTTGTTATATTATCCATTGTGTCAAATCTTCATCTGAAAAGTAACTAAAGCTGTCAAATAAATGTAGTGGAGTAGAAAGTACAATTTTCCCTCTGAAATGTAGTGGAGTGGAAGTATAAAGTAGCATCAAATTGAAATACTCACAGGGTTGTAAAACATGTTACAGGTTACATTACTTGACACCTGCTACACAAAACAGTATATAAAATTATGAGATTTCAGCACCATTCCACACATAACCATGGTCTCTAATGCTGCCATCAAGTTTAAATACTCTAGACCAATAGTCCTTTAAGGGAAGAAGACGCTTTTGAACTGTTGAGCTTTTCTAGTGCCAGTTTTCTTTTTTGTCATTTCAATGCCATTTTCAATCTATAAAATGAAACTGATATTTTTTCTTTTTCTGCAAACTCTTTCAAATAATCAACCATCTACATAACCTTTCAGTACATATGTTTTTATCTTTCTTATTAATTAATTATTACTATACACATAAGATTAAGGGAAGACAACACATCTGAAATTGCTATATTTGTTCTGACTTATTTCATGAGTTTGCGTAATTTGCATAATTTCATGATAAAGAATAAAGGTTATAATACAGAAATATATTGTATGTGGGTCTATATTAATGAGTTTCAGTCTGATAGAAGAACAAAATTATTTTGCTCCTATTCAACTGTGGTGCCTGGCTTTAAAACACATCAACCCCCACCCATGTTTAGGTTATTAAGAAATTTCACATAGCTTAGTTATGTTCCTTCACACTTAAGCCTACTAGTACAGAGAAAAAAGATGATATAAAGTACGGAGGTCAATGATCAGTTGATTATCGGTTATTTTCTGTTAATAATTCAACTGATTAAAAATATATTAACCAATAATGAATAAGGCGAGGGATGTGCAGTGTAACTGTCTGAAAATGTTCTGTAGATTTGCCACAACTGGGTCATGCTAATCCTAAACTAGTATCTTGAACAGAGGAAGCTACTCGGTTAATGCAGGCTGAGAGCTGAGTGTCAGACAGCAGGACTCTAATTACACATACTTCCAACAAAATCAACGCAAAAGTGATGAACTGTAAGAGCGACACTCCCCTGCTCTGAAAATAAATGCATTTTAGCGGTGGCAGTAAATGGACAGATAAAGTTGGAGTGACAGTATTTTTTGCATCTGTTTAGCCGGGCAGCTGTTTCCAGCAGCTGGACTACAGTTAAACATTAGGGGTGTCGCGATTCTCCAAATCGATGATTCAATTTAAGTTTTGATTTTAAGGTCACGATTCGACTTGATTTTTGATCGAAGCATTTCTTTTCCAGCACTGATGGCTATACCATTGTTAGACTATCAAGTCTTGATTTGTAAAGATCAACAGATCATTGGTTTTATGCCCTGACAACTGTCATTTACATTTTCAAATTCTTCTTTAAAAAGAGGCTACATGGTATTAAGTGTGATATAACGGTGTGAATGGGTACCTTCGGTATACCATAGGTGTACCGTAGGCAGAGCCTGCACACCACTGAACAGTTATTGTAGTGGGCAGATATGCTGGTTCCGCTGCCAAATTTCAGCGGCGATAGCAGCGTTTACGTCACCATGACTACATGACCCATACAAACACAAACAAGTCAAGGAAGACTGATAAGACAGAGAACTGATAAATGTCATTCAGGCTTACATGAAATCATATTGTGAACATTACTGTCCATACTGGCAAGTATTTGTCAGCTAGGAAAGCTAACACGGCTTTTGCCCTGTAGGCTGACACTGTTGTTTGTTTTGTCAGCTGACAATTACATGGTTGCTGCTGCTGGCTGACAGATTACACTCCATTTAAACAGTGTTCCCAGCCTTTGCTGTTATGTGTTAAGCAGTGCACTGGCGCACTGAAATTGAGCGGTCACAATCAAGCGAGAAAAAAACAGAAAACAAGCCGGGAGTAACCATGGCTAGTGAGGATTAACCATGCCTTTTTCAATAGGGGTGCGCAAAAAAATCAATTCACATAGAATTATGATTCTATCTCTGCCGATTCAGAATCATTCAGAAATTCCAAGAATTGACGCTGTTTTCCATTTTTTTCCTGACATGAGTTAGCTTGCTAAATCCCATAGATGGCACAGTGACACCACACCGGTTTTCGCCCGGACCCAACTCCGGGGGCAAGAAGGAAGTGAAGTGTGTGTCATGGAGAGGCCGCGAGCAATGGAGTACTTGACAGAAAAACAAATGCAACCTGCCCCATCGGCAATGACGGCAATCATTTGGACATATTTTGGATTTTCTTATCTCGAAGGAAAGAAGTAGCTTGACAAGACTGTTATCAGGCGTTGCAGCTCACCTCCGCAGGTTTGTGTGGATGTGGGCTTATTTATTTGTAACCGCTGTGAAACAGTCAGAAAATAACATTTTATTCCTCTCATTCAAAGGATTTCTCACTACCACAGCTGCAGGGTTGAGCGGAGGTGTATGGGGATGTTTGTGCTTTAGAACGTAGCCGCTGTGAAACAGTCAGATAAAAATGGTTATTAATCTGATTCACCAGCTTCCTCACTAACGTTACCAGCCCTTCCTCTCCTCATCCATCTCCTCTTTAGCTCGACCACTACTCTCTCTCTCTCGTCTTTTTGAAATGAGTCGGGAAACTGTCAGCAAAGCCTAACTTTACTTTTCACGTTATCAAACAAAGAGAAATGTCCTCCCCTCTTCCTAGTAATGTTTTTGTCATATGGCAGGTTGTACAGCGTTACAGGTTGTGTTTCTCCAAAAGTTGATTCTGGTTCAACTTTCTTGCTGCGGCCCCTGCAGCCCCTACCCCCGCAGCCTAAACGCACAACACACAACCCGTCAGCCTGCCAGCTGGTTACCTGAGGACGAGAATGAGAGTCATTTTATCTCAATGAAAAACGTAGTCTCCTTGAAGCTTATGACAAACTGCCAAAAGCAGCTGTTCTGTATTTTGACACAGTCAATAAAATTCAGTAAATAGCGAAGCTGCCCGTTTCATTACATTATATTCATGTAATAAGTATACAAATGTCAATTAGATGGTAATCTGTATGAGAAATTAAGAAAAAGAAACAAAATCGGTTATAATAATCATCTGCTTATAGTGATCAATTTGACCAATTTGATCAATTTTCTTGTTTGCACTTTGCAGCTAAATGTAGCAGGCAGCTATTGTTTGTTTGATTTTGTTATTTGAAGTATGAATTTAAGTTATTATTGAATTTTTGCACTTAGCAGTTCATCTTTGCAGTCAATTTTATTTTTGTATTAAGTATTCATTTGACTCTGTCTCAGGGCTGCCTTGGTTTCCTATTGACTGAGTGAACTAAAGGAACATAAATCTTACTCAGGGTTGACATTGAGTAGCAAATGTTTACATTTGATTCAGCGTGATCTTTTTTATTTGAGACCTATAAAAGTGTCTACCTCAGTCAAATGGAAAGAATAACTCAAAACATCAATCTACAATCAAATCTATGAATGTATTGAATTGAGTATTGATTTTGAATCAAAATCAAATCGATTTTAAATTGTGAATCGTTTTGAATTGCGAATCGATTGTGAATCGAATCATGACCCCAAGAATCGGAATCGGAATCGAAACAAATCGTGAGATTTCCTGAATTGTGCTCCCCTATTTTTCAAGATTAACTTTTAATGAAAAATTGGAGTTAATCAGCAAAGGAAAACCTACACCAGAGCTTTTTTCAACCCCAGGATTTTGTTTTCAAGTAACTTTCGTTAATGTGATCATCAAAGGGTAAGTTTTTAAAATCTAATAACTGATATTATTCTGGCCACTGCTGCCACTGTTGTGTGTGTTACGGTTTATTTGGGAAAACGGTCATTACTATGCACGTCACATATCACTAATGTTGGCTGTGTGTGTGCTGTGGTGTGTGTGTGTGTGTGTGTGATGTGTAGGCTTATTAAATGTTGGTTTTGTGTGGTAGGAGGGGTGGCTGTCATGCACACATATTCTGCTGAAGTACACATACAGGTTTGTTTTGGTGATAAGTCTCACTCCCTCCATGCTGTTTGCTCATTAAACTGGTTGGACTAAGTTAGTGTCTTATTTTTGTTTCAGAGCTGGGCTTGTCATAGGTAACTTTTACAGTAACTTGCTATAGGAGAGGACACAGTAAAATGGGCTGGTAGTTTGCTTTTTTCCCCGATGAGGGAAGGGGGGTCAGAGGACCAAGCTTTAAGAGTCACGGTTTGTTATTAAACATAATGGTTGGAAATGGTCAGCCTTTGCTTTTTATTTCCTCCAATACTACCTACCTTTGGTATGAATATAATAAAATGTGGTTATTTAGGTGGAGGGAGGGTCAAGATAAAAAAACAGAAGACAAAAAAAACAGAGTCATACCCCAGCCACCCTCCTCTCTCTGATAAATAACGAACAGTCCCTAACAATAACTTATTTCACCAGTCAGTTGGGAACAAACTGTTAAACACAGTAACAAAAAGGAGAACCACTAGATGGCAGAAGGGTACTTTACAACAACAGCTTGAGTTTCCCAACCTGCAAAAAGTAACCAGGAAACTAAGTTTATGTGTGTTGCACTTTGTAAACGGTCCCTGTGCACCTGTCTCACAGCTGTACAAAAAGACCAACGGTGTTAGTTCAGCTCGGCTCGTTGTGGACGGCTCGTTGTGGTGAAAATGAGGTTTTAGCTTGTTGTCTACCTTACTATGGTAGGAAAGAGGCGTTGTTTGTGTTTTAACAGTGTTTCGCTTACGAGTTATTGATCCAGGAATTTCTGAATCTGTCATTATATTTTCAACTTTACTGTGTGTAGCATATCTTACAAATTGCATTTTTTCTGTCAACTACACATTCGTTTTTTACACAACTCATGGGGAAGGCAAAATGTTGCCACACCCTTCACTTCAGGGAAGCAGGAGGATTCTCCCGTCCTGCTGTGTCTCCATCATCTCCGACTCTGGCAGTAGCAATGGTGAAATGCAGCTGCAGACTACTGGTATCCTACGCTGTGTCATCTTTGAAATGTTTTTTTCTCATTGGATGTGTGGAAGTAGGCGGGGTGGAGAGGAAAAAAACTACAGGGAGAATCGCTGATCCTACTTTTGATTTGAAGGTTGAAATCAAATGCTCATTTAATTCGATTTAGAATCGAAATTGTGAAACCCCTAGTAAACTCACACATTACTCCCTCATGTAGATCAGATCTGCAGATTATTTTATATAAAACCAGTCAGTCAGCTCTGGTGAGACTGGGGTGGTGCATGGGCTAACAGTTAGGCCTACAGCCTATGGGACACAATTAAATGTCTATCTGCATGTTATTTTCTTTAATAATAACGTGTTATTTACTTTCAATTGGTAAGTTAAATGTAAACTTGCCAAGCACAAGGCTAATGTTAGCTGGCCAGCTACCACCAGTAGCAAACCGTTATCTATCTGTCCATCGTTTATGTTAACTCGTTTTCACTCATTGAACATTCAACAACAATAATACATATCTTACTGTTGTTATTCCGTCATGTGGATTTCTGATGTTTGATCTGTCACTAGGAGCTAAAGTTGAGTGATGCTCTGTGTTTAGATATTCTGCGCTGGTCTGCAAAAAACAACATCTGGTTGGATGATGCAGCTCTCACTGTTTTTTACAACATCGAAGCCCACAAACAAGATGAAAGGGAACTTAACTCTCTCTCTCTCTCTCTCGATCATTGCAGCTCACAGGAATAAGGTATATCAGTCTTTGGATACACACAAAATACTTGCTAGTATTGTAAGAGTTCATTGTTGGTTTGGCTTGGCACATGAGATTTGTTGACAATAAGAGAAATATAGAAAATTGCCAGCCTTATCCTTTAAACTTTCATTTGTATCAATATTTTAAGTTGATCAGCTTATTAATTATGAATCAGGACCTTCAGTATTTAGAGCATGTAGCTTGTAAAAAATAAAGTGTGCTAAGTCAGCAGATTACAGCTGTAATTTCAATGTGTCAGATACATATTTAATCAATATTTCATATCTTCTGCTGCTCAGCTCATTTTCATGTTTTATGAATAATGATCTAATGATCTAAGAGAAGTTATAATTGTCGTCAAATACTGTTACAGTACCGTTATTTTCTACTTCTGTTACAAATGTCTAAAGTTGAAGACAAATTAATTCAATAACAGATTCAGATGTAATAAAATTGCATATCAAACCCCAACAAGAGTGCCAAGAACTGTTATAAATGTTTTAAATACAAATTTCAAAAAGCATTTATTATTTATGTGAATTCAATGTACAGCTGTGATACTTTTCGGACTACTAAGTCTAGGACTTGGACTTGATTTGAGACATGTTGGTCTTGACTTGTGATGAATGTGGAGTTTCAATGACAATAGCGACAATAACACCAAATGAAAGAAATGCAAAGTGTTGTGGAAATTTAAATGAAGCTGCATTTACCATGAAATAAAATGTCCCTTCAAATACATAACTTCACAGTTCTTCAACCAAATAAGAGATAATCATCAAAAGGTTTTGTTTTTGTGTTAGCTGTCAGATATTTAAACTCTCAAATACTGATATCGATTGGGCTATACATTATAATTTTAGTTCTGATATTTTCATCTCTCCACAGTGTTTTTTACCTGGCCTTTTTTAGAGACTGGTCTTTATTGGATTGAGCCACTCATGCCAGCTGTAATTAGAGACTCAGCTATTGTTTGAATATCAGCTTTTATGTGAGAATTTACGATAAGACCTTTTAGGGACACCTTCAGACCTATAATGTTGCAGACCTATAATGCATTGTTTCCTGATGTGACCATGCCATGAGTTTAACAGGGAGGAAAATGACTAGTGAAGAATAGTTTCCTGTACAGATGTCATGTGCTGAGTAGTGATGAATGTGGAGTTTCAATGACAATAGCATGTGACCATGCCATGAGTTTAACTGGGAGGAAAATGACTAGTGAAGAATAGTTTCCTGTACAGATGTCATGTGCTGAGTAGTGATGAATGTGGAGTTTCAATGACAATAGCAAAAATAACACCAAATGAAAGAAATGCAAAGTGTTGTGGAAATTTAAATGAAGCTGCATTTACCATGAAATAAAATGTCCCTTCAAATACATAACTTCACAGTTCTTCAACCAAATAAGAGATAATCATCAAAAGGTTTTGTTTTTGTGTTAGCTGTCAGATATTTAAACTCTCAAATACTGATATCGATTGGGCTATACATTATAATTTTAGTTCTGATATTTTCATCTCTCCACAGTGTTTTTTACCTGGCCTTTTTTAGAGACTGGTCTTTATTGGATTGAGCCACTCATGCCAGCTGTAATTAGAGACTCAGCTATTGTTTGAATATCAGCTTTTATGTGAGAATTTACAATAAGACCTTTTAGGGACACCTTCAGACCTATAATGTTGCAGACTTATAATGCATTGTTTCCTGATGTGACCATGCCATGAGTTTAACTGGGAGGAAAATGACTAGTGAAGAATAGTTTCCTGTACAGATGTCATGTGCTGAGTAGTTTACCAGTGATGTTGAGGAGTCGTGGCAAGAAGCGGTTCCAGAAAGCACACATCTGATTCCTGAGACCCTTGTGGACCTTCAGTGGTTCAGTGTTGAGTCCAGCGTGTTTCTGCTCGCTGACAGTGAACAGAGGCCAGCGCCTCTTGTTTTCCACAGAGCTGTCATGGTTCACATTGGGATTTCTGACAGGGAGGAGGAGAGGGGTAAGAAGAAGGAAGGATACAGGAAGAAGGAAGGTTATTATAATTTCCTATTTTTTTCTGAATGTTTGTGCCTATATTTTCTTCTATGATAAAACTTAATTTTAGATGTTATTGTTTTTTTTCCCTTTTTGGTGAGGTGTCTCAATAAGCCATTTAACTCATTATTTTTTGTGTCTTACTATTTGTGCAAATAAATAAAACATCACATAATAAAAAGTTAACTAAAACTAAAAAGAAGACAATACCATATACAAACTTTGAACATGATCTCTACAATAATTTGCCTGTTTCAAGGTTCCAGGTTCAAGGTTATCTTTATTTTCCCACTAGGGGAAATTTGTTTTGCAGCCAGGGTTCACATTAAGACAGAATACAAAAAGACAACATCAACAACACATTAACACAATGAAACACAGAGCTAGAGCAGGGAAATGGAAATTCATACCAAGTACAAATGTGCAAGAGTGCAGATGTGCAAGTGTGCAAGGGAAGTTCAAAGAATGCAGCCAGATTGCTATTTGCCATTAAACATATCAATAACACTTGGGATGAGGGAGACTCTTCTAGTCCTCAAAATGGGTGCCCTGAAATGATGTCCTGAGAGCAATAGCTTAAAGTTGCAATAAACGACATTTAGTGCCACTGGGGTCTGCAAACAACTATTTTCTATGTAAAGATATCATGGAATAATGACGTCCTAGGCAGAGAATTAAGTCATACTCCCTCTGTGTGTGTCAATCATCACTTTTCCACCTTCAACTATCATGCTTGTTCAATAAATATCATTTACTTCATAAGAAGTTGAGTCTCTCCTTATTGAAATGGATTTGCATGAAACCAAGTTACAATGACGTAAGTATGACGTAAATTTTCATGGGGGCTGTAGTTTTTTTTTTTGTGTTAAAAAACTGAATATAAATTGTGAACATTTTAACTTCTAATAGCAGCTGCTGTAGTGGAGCCAGTTTGTCTTAGAATATGGAAAGTAAACTCCTGGAACATTCTTTCTTAAAGATGAATGAAAGAAGTGCTGGATGAGAAACTTGTATTGAGTTACAGAACCTAGTGGAACAGAGGCTAAATGGGAAGTGAAATGTCTGGCAGTGGCAGTGTAATTCAGCCACCTGTCTTTTTCCAAAGTTTAACTAAATTAAAATTTTACTACAAACCTCTCCATAACCTCCAAAGTCCAGAGAGATCTTTTTCTATGTTGCGTGAACAAGTTCAGAGCTCCTATCAGCGCTTTCACTACAAAGACTTTGTGGTAATTTTATGTAGCATCCAGTTAAACTCACAGTACAATCTGGACTTTATTGGCAAAACCCCCCACTTATTTGTATATTCCACACATTATGATGCAAACCAATTCTGGATAGCAGCCTGTAATTAAATAATCATATTACACCTGAAAGTGTTACAGAGCTGATTTCTAGTCGATAAATCTGCTGAGCTGATAAGTAATAAGAAATGTCAGCGATATCAACATATATTTGAGCAACTTTCAGTCACAGTGTATCAGTTTAGAAGTTGAATGATCATTTATTGCTTTTAGGTCAGACAATGGGGTGGAGTACGATGATTTGACAGAGGAAAAATCATCTGGACAACTTGATTTGTGTTGCTCAGATGAGCTGTGGAAAGTTTTGGATGGATGGAGATCAGATCAGAAGACTCTGTATCTTCTGATCTGGTCTGATCTGTAACTGACAGCAACTCAGTAATGAAGCAAACTAATCAAGATGTGTCTGTCCCCTCTGGTGTAATCTATACTATCTGCTGATTATTATAGTTAAAAAGTACATAGCAGATTCACTCTTTGCAGTCTGTGATGTCTCACCCAGTCCGTGCAAAGTTGGCCCAGTATCTCATCATGCGTCGGCTCAGTTTCTCCTCTTCTAGGGTGTAGTTGAGTCTCTTCTCCAGTGGCAGGCCAAAGACAAACTCGATCTCGTAGCCGTGGATCACACCCATCCACTCTGGCCACACCAGATTAGATGCTCGGTGGTCAAACAGGTAAAGGTAGACCCCTCCTTGAGGAGCAGGTAGATGAAAGGGTGAGAGGTTATTTTTTGTCTACAGTAATGCTGTGAAATCACCAGCCTTCGCAGATGATGGTAGAATGTTTTTTGATGGATAATTCACTGTCATGATGGATAATTCACTGTCAATGCGGGGAGATACATCCTGATCTTTTTCTTAAGTGATTGAATAAGTTTTAAACTAGAATGTTTAATACGATATCTGATTGTCCACACAATATATTGATTCTAAATGGTTATGATAGGTCTAGCAATTTCTTTCATTCATCGAATTATCAGGATATAAAACCAAGGATTTGGTGACCTTTACAAATCAAGACTCCATAGTCTTATCAATGGCATAGCAAGCAGTTTAAATCAAAAATCAAATCAAATTGTTACCTTACCTAAAAATCGAAAGTTGAAAATCGAACCATGGATTTGGAAAATTGTGACACCCCTAGTAAATATAACCTGCATCACAGTTTTTATGTTCCTGTCCAACACTAACTACATTAGTGTAGTTCAATCATTCAGTTCATGTCATCAGTAGAAACATATACCCATATAACCACTGGTTAACTGTGACCATTTAAGGTCATCTATCTATCTTCTGAGCAAAAATCACAAACAAACTGCACTGTACTGTACTGTACACACTGCATTTTTATTACATTTGGAAACATAATCAAGCCATCTGATGCTAGAATACCAAGACATACAGTGTTTTTTGGTGCACCAAGAGAATGGAGAATGGAGAAATCAAACATGACATGTACACTATCATCCAGTCTTTAATATTCAATATTTTAGCTGTATAGGCAAGACTATTTACAAGATTATACAAGAACCACCAATCAGAAAGCTCCCTCACATGTTTTTTTACCTAATAACTAGCCAAAGTAAGGTCCTGATAAGGCAGGACCAGGACATGGGTATTTATTTCCATTTCTGTACTTGATTTAAATTGTGGTGGTGTTGTGAAGGTTAATCGAGGCAATGTAGATATTATGGTTAATTATTTTGAGAGTATAAAAAATATAAAATGAGAAATAATACTTTTCACAAAAGTATTCACAAAGTATGGCAGTAAGTGAGCTCAGAAGTAGCTCTGCAAAATGCACTGGACATTTACAACATACTGTTTAAGTAGTTAACTTTATCATTCATCTTTGTTTCAACCTCTAAATAATAATAATAATAATAACAATAATAATGATAAGAAAAATAATAGTATGGTTAAACTGTGGACTTGATAAAGTTGTGTCTAATGAAGATGTTGTGTCCCCAGATCACAGACATGAAGCAGGGGAGTAAAATGTTGTAGGTAGCAGATTGCAACACACACACACACACACACACCTTACCTTGTGAGTTTCCTCCGCTGTTCATCACCCCAGAGCCAGCTCCCCCCATGTTGGCTTTGAGGGCGTTGTGCTGGGCGTAGGAGCGAGCAAAGTGGGCCAGAGGGCAGATGACATTGTGGTCGCCCACAATATCGTCCATGGCATCCCGGTTCTTCACCCCGTTATTCTCATCCATCCAGTCAGTGTACTGCAACACCACTGCCTCCAGGCCGATATCATTTGCATGTGGTACACTCAGCTTTACACCTGCCAGGGTGAGGTTTAAAGTTTTAGGTGCCTTTTTAATTGACTTAGGGGTATAACTGTGGCTGTGATGAACAATATGTGGTAAAGTTCAATGGCTGCAAAGGTTTTGACTGAATTTGATAATGGTGATTCCCACATTATTCTCACTAGTTAGATTATCAGAATGGTTATGCAGAAGTGTCAGTGTATGTAAATATAGAAAAAGTTTAGACTATTGCTTCACTTTCTGTTTTGTGGTGACATTAATGTTTCATCACAACACTAGCCACATCTATTTATACCTTATTCATTATATACAGCAGGTAACTGCACAGATAATAATTGTACAGATCATTCAACCATGTGTCATTACTCATGGAAAGTAATGGGATTGAGCTTTCAGCAGAAACTGTGCTGGTTGTTGTAACTGCAGTCCAGTTTAAATAAGCTTTTCTTTATTCATGTAGAGCACATCTCAAATTCTACTTCAATCTAAGTCAGATTTGAGCTGGATTTGGTATTCTTTCTGTCTCTGTCCATTCTTGTCAGCTGAGTGAGCTTCACCTTCTAGGAAGTCCTCTCTGGAGATGAGGCTCTCGTTGTCCTTGCTGAAGCCTGGTGCACCGTACAGCAGGAAGTAGGAGCCCTCATCCTGGTTGACCCCGAGGAGGAGCTGAGTGTCTTTAAAGTTGCCTGAGTTGAGCATGGCATCAGGGGTGTCGGGCAGAACCTCGCCATCCACAACTGGGACGAATGAAAATCGGAAGAGGGCCGACCATGGCAACACCTGCTCAGAACAGAATGACAACCCCCAAGTGCACAACTGGGTTCATCTGAGTGACTGTGAAATATGCAAACATGTAAAATGAGAAATTAAATGTAACTGAATCCACTTCAACTTCCATTTTAAGACATAGGCGCAAAGTGCAAAGTGTTTTTGCGCAGCACCTAAGCCGAATGAAGCTGGAAGAAAAACTCTAAGAGTTCTGTGATGCTCTGGAGAGAAAGGTTTGACAGAATGGTGGGAAAACAAAACATTTTGTGTTCCATATAGAGTTCCTAGCACCCACTGCAGGGGTGGGAACACCGAGATAGATTGCTCTCAGTGGGCTGGAAACATAAAAGTTGTGTGAGAGAAGAATCGACTCGCTACAGTAACTCATTCAGCTGGCTAGTGGCTTCGTCTTGGCTATGGGAGGATGAGAAAATCACACATATAATCTACGTACTAAGAAAATGGCGTTGTGCAAATGTGCACTGTAGTTTTCATTAAGTTTGTAGCTGCAATCTGCATATATTCAGCATATGGCTAAAAATCATACCATAGCAAAACAACCACAGGGCGACACTGGCAGACTGTAGTTAAGACACCAAAGTTAAGTTCAAGACATGCTCGTTACCAAGACCAAGCTTGATTTAAGATATTAGCAGTGCACATTATTATCTGTTATTTCAGAGTTGCCTATGATATAACCTCAACATTCAATTATGACAATCCACTGAAATGTATATTAAAGTGACACAATGTCAGACCTGCCAACCCTGGACACATTTTTTGAGTATCACTTTGGTGACCTAGATACATGAGATGCAAATCACTGCTGTTTGCACAATTAATTATTATACATAATTTGCATACATACACATAACAGTACATCATTTGCATACATGCAGCAGTCAAACAGACAAAAAAGTGAGGGTGCCATTCTTGATACCAATAACAGATTGTTTATGAAAATATCTGCAGATCCAGAACTGTTAGTTGGTCATTTATGCCTATGTTCGTCCATTTGTCTTTCACTTGCCTAAACATAGCTTACCAAAGAACACAATTTCACTTAGGCTACACACTAACCTACTACTACTGCTGTATTTATATTGTTTACACCTCCACAATAATAAAACTTTAAGCCAATTTGATTTTTGAAAATATGCTTTTCAGATAATTTGAAAAGATAATAACAATGTATATGTAAAACCCAAACCAGCCTAAACAGAATATTTTGTGGCTATGGTGAAATAAATATTTTAGAGCTGGTTAATACAATTGCTCTCATTATAGGTAGGCTATTACTTAATGGTATGATGACTTAATAACAATACAGGCTGAATATGAACATGGCTGTTAAAACTGTGGAAGCAATCACATACCTCCTTACATATTGCACTTAATTTGCAATTGGGGTGTTTCCTTTCCTTGAAATTTTCCTAGAATAGGCAAAGTTATAGACTACAGAGCCAACACACACGCACAACATACAAAAACACACGCACACACACACACACACACACACGCACACACTGCTGGTAACTTTCTGGGTAACTTTCTGCAGCACGTGCACTCGCTTTTTTTCATTGTGCCATGATCTTCTTACCTTGCGAGGCAGCTTGATTTGCGAGATCATGACATCACAAGATCGTGCAAGAATCCATCTTTTCAGACTTAGTTATGTGCTTGTGTGGTTTGGACCAATCAGCGTTGCAAATCCAGCTACCTCGCAAGGTAAGACAGTAATAGACGGTGACAGACAGATGGTTCATCCAATCACCGGCCAAGTATTTTTTAAAAGTGCCTGCACTTTTCCAAACAGTTTCCATGGACGACTTCCAGGGATGTCACAAGACCAAGTTGATGCCAAAATTCTGAAAAAGTGGTGGTACTCGTTTTTCTACTGTACCGTAGGTACCGGGGATGCAATTCTTCCGGACCTGACGGCGACAGCACATAAGCCTACAAGTGATTTAGTCTGCCAGTAAATGCCAAAGTAAGAAACAGAGCGCCTACCTGCATGGAAGAACAACAACAAGTGGAAGATGGTGACAAGTGCAGCTGCAGCAACAGCTCTGTCTCGACTCATCGAAAAGCAAAATAGTAAGAGTTGTGTGTGGAAGTATGCACTGATATGGATCATCAGGGATTAATAATAAATTCGTAAAAACCAGTATGCAAACAGTGCCATCGAACTTTTCAGATGAAAGGAGAAAACTTAGCGAAGCACCTCAAAGACAGACATCCAGATTTATTCAAAGAATTCAAGGTGACTGAGTTTCAGCTCATGTTAACATTACATTAACAAAGTATCCAAAGTGTTATCCTTGTTATCCTTATCCTGAAATATACCTTACCATTATTTTTGTTTGAGACAGCTGGCACTGCTGTGTAGCAAACTATGTTTACATATGATGTAAACATAGTTTACATCATAGCTGGTCACCAGCCTGGTCACACACTGCTGTGGGATGGCATCCCATTCTTCAACCAGCATTTGTCGGTTTGTGGGGTTTATCAGAGACTACCTCCAGAATTTGGGAGTGGAGAGGATGGAATGGCCTGCCAGCAGTCCTGACCTCAACCCCACTGAACACTTGTGGGATCAGCTTGGGAGTGCTGTTTGTGCCAAAGTGACCAACACTACCACGTTGGCTGACTTGCGACAATTGCTGGTTGAAGAATGGGATGCCATCCCACAGCAGTGCGTGACCAGGCTGTTGACCAGCATGAGGAGGAGGTGCCAGGCTGTTGTGGCTGTGTATGGTTCTTCCACACACTACTGAGGCTCCTGTTTGTTAAATGAATAAATTGTTAAATTGCCAATATGTCTTGTTTCTTCAAACTTCAATCATCCAATCCACCAAACACCAAACAAGAGTCAATGGCAGAATAAGCTGTTAGGCATTGGCAGAGAAGATTTGGCATATTTTACATGGGCGCAACCCATATACTCAGCTCTGCTGCTCATCCCACAAATGCATGTTCCTCACAAATGTGGCACCATTTAAAAGGGAAATAAACTGGCTTTCCAACGGTGTAAGATTTATTGCGCTAAGTTTATATATATATATATATATATGTAAATGTTAAAAAAACATAATAAGCTAATTGTGTGCGAAAGTGACATATTCCCTCATGAAACTGCCATGTCTTGGCCTCAAGACAAGATGAAGTGAACTTCACTGAGTGTTCACTGATAGAGTTGTCAATACCTGCCACTCCTGGTCGATAAGCTCCTGCGGACTTTTACTGCGCAGACAATCCACCAGCTCTGTGTCATTCCCCCCATTGCAGCCCACCAATTTGCCCAGCAGCGTGGCCCGTCGGCGGGCCTCAGCAGGGCTGACTGAAGCCCAGGGGGAATTGGGGACGCCGCTCTGAAGAATGGCCCTGGTGAAGGTAGGCCGGCTGTCGGGAGACAAGAGGTGGAATCCTACTGAAGCACCACCAGCACTCTCACCAAAGATGGTCACCTGTTAAAAGACAGCAAATAGAAAGATCAGGATCAAAACAAGCTCACACCAATTTCCTAGTGTAGGAACAAAAGGATAGATGAATAAAACAGTGGGAAATTAACCTGTTTGGGGTTGCCACCAAAGGAATGGATGTTATCTTGTACCCACTGCAGTGCCATCCTCTGGTCAAGCAGGCCCATATTGCCAGGAGCCTCAGATGAACCATGCAGAGCAAGAAAACCGAAGGCACCAATTCGGTAGTTCATGGAAACCACGATGACTGTCTCACTGTGAGCTAGGTAACGGCCATCATACACGTCCAGTGAAGAAGAACCACTGTAGAACCCTGAAAATATTAGATATTACAGTGCAGTATTAAGCCATTATATCACATTCTCCCAAAACAGACAAAATATCCAGCACACCAGGGTGATTATCATTCAAGGATACAGTGGATTCAGCTGGTAGTTTGGCAGGGATGATACAAGTTCCAATTTACAGTATGAAGAAGCATGTCGTCTGCATATAATAAAACCTGGTGCTCCTTACCACCTCTCAATTCCTTTTATATGCAAGTCACTGCTAATTACCATGGGAATGTTGTGATCAAATCCAAAGATTTCAATCTGAACAGGTACTATGAGTCCACTCAATCTAATAATTCTAATAATAACTTGATTGTCTATTTACAGGGACACACGATGGACCGTTACCACCTGCAAGGAGAGGATCACTGCTGGGGGTAGTTGAGCTTGCACTACTGCTAGCAAGCTAATCCACTAGCGTGTTCACAACTGACTAACCACTGTGCGAGCTAGTACAATGTTATCTTACATACTCTTGGTTTGGTGGTTTTATAATGAACACATTCCAGTAGGAATTTATTCTTGAAAAATCACCAAGTTTTTGTGTTTTTACTACATTGGCATTGAGTTGTTTCCTCTTTATTGGCTGAAGAGACAATCTGAACAGAGTTGAAGAATTTCAGGGAAAATGCAGACCTATGATACAGAAATTGGAAAGTAATTAATGTGGTTTATTTGAAGGGAGGTCAGCTTATACAAGTGTTTAATTTGTTTCTCTCATGGTCAACATTTTTAGATTTCAAATGTTTACATTTTCAAATTTTACATTGTTCCAATCAAAATGTATTAAAACTAAAAAGATGAGTGAAAAAAGGCATCAAGTTTATTGACAGCTTTAATAATGATCAGTTTTACTCATTTTCTAATGACTGTTGTGTTTTGCTGTCTTCACTGTTTATCTTCTGTTACAGAACAATAACCTAGCATGGCTACCTAAAATTTGCCTACTGGCCGTCAGTCACATGACCCGACTTGCAGGTTGTAGTGGTCTACTGAGGGTCTCCCCTATTTACAGAGAGTGGAGGAGTGGACATTATACTAAACGGATGCCTAATATTCAACTTGTGGACTCCTGTTGTTAGACCACAAGCCATGCTAATTCCTGAAATACATGCTTACAACTCTGCCCAGGCTTTATTTCCTGTCTTGCCTGCTTTTTGCCTCAGCATGCCAGTCGAAATCTGGTCTGACCGTGTTCTCTTCATTTGAGCTGAATTGCAACAGATTGCCTGGTGCACTTTTGCACTATAAATTTTTAATTCAATTCAATTCAGTTTTATTTATATAGCGCAAATCACAACAGAAGTTATCTCAGGGCACTTTTCACATAGAGCGGGTGTAGAACGTACTCTTTATTTTACAGTGACCCAACATTCCCCCATAAGCAAGTACTTGGTGACAGTGGCAAGAAAAAACTCCCCTTAAACGGTAAGAAACCTCAAGCTTAATTTGAATTTGAATGGATGATTACAGATCAAATACTTATTTTTCCCACCTTCAAAACGCAGCTTGAATTTCGATAAAAAATTGACAGCCCTACCCTATACTGTGAACTGGACATATCAACATGCTGGAAAACAATATAATGAGAATATCTTCTGCTGTAATTTTGGTCAAGATAGTTGTAGGTACATGCCTACTACATTACATTACTGCTGACCATTTCAACACCATGCTAGTATTCTTTTGTGCTTTATATCCAACTTACTGTCATTATTAGCTGGCTTCTATTGAGCCATTTTATGTGTTCTGTTGTTTGCTATCCACTGCTGACCCACTGTAAGAATGACTCATGTCTGACCTATCTAAACTTAGCACAAAAAGTAAGGAAATTTGTTTCCCTTTTAAATGGTACATGCATTTGTGGGATGAGTAGCAGAGCTGAGTATGTGGATTGCACCCATGAAAAATTTGCCAAATCTTCTCTGCCAATGCCAAACAGCTTATTTTGCTGTTGCTATTGACTCTCGTTTTGAGCTTCTGTGAGCATGGGCCCTGCTACAGTGGTCAGTAGGTGTCTGCTCCAAGAATCAGCATGCCACGTTTGACTGATCTGGATGGGGCCCGTGAGATAGGGCAACTTTAAGCTGGTGTTCTGCAAAACCAAGTTGCGGCATTATTTGGAGAGAGCCCTAGCACCATCTCCAAAGTAAAGGCCAAGTTCCATATAATGGGGGATGTCAGAGACAGGCCGCAAAGTGGTCGTCCCAAGAAGACGACACCCCAAGAAGACTGTTTCCTCACCCTGTCAGCACTTAGGTACCGTAGGCTGTCTTCTACAGATTTGTAGTCAAGGTTTGCAGGACGATATGGCTGACGGCTCTCTGCCAAGACAAACTGGAACAGACTGCACGCAGCCGATCCCTGGTCTCATAGGGCTGGCAGGAGGCCTGCCATGACTGCCCTTCACCATCAGGCCTGCTTTTCGCTGGTGTCAGCAACACGTGCACTGGAACACGGCAGTTGGATGATAGGGTCAAAGTGTGGAGAAGGCTATGCTAATTGCTGCAATGATAGAGTAACATCTTTTGGTGGAGGCAGTGTGATGGTGTGGGGTGGCATCTCCCTCACTGGAAAAATGAGGCTTGTCATCATTGGAGGCAATCTCAATGCAGAGAGATATTGAGATGAGATTCTGCAACCAGTGGCAATCCCATATCTCCACAGTCTGGGACTGAACTCTATCCTCCAAGATGACAACGCTCGCCCCCACAAAGCAGGGTTTATCAGAGACTACCTCCAGAGTGTGGGAGTGGAGAGGATGGAATGGCCTGCCAGCAGTCCTGACCTCAACCCCATTGAACACTTGTGGGATCAGCTTGGGCGTGCTGTTTGTGCCAGAGTGACCAACACAACCACGTTGGCTGACTTGCACCAAATGCTGGTTGAAGAATGGGATGCCATCCCACAGCAGTGTGTGACCAGGCTGGTGACCAGCATGAGTGGGAGGTGCCAGGCTGTTGTGGCTGTGTATGGTTCTTCCACACGCACATGCACCAATGAATAAATTGTTAAATTGCCAATATGTCTTGTTTCTTCAAACTTCAATCATCCAATCCACCAAACACCAAACAAGAGTCAATGGCAGAATAAGCTGTTTGGCATTGGCAGAGAAGATTTGGCACATTTTTCATGGGCGCAACCCACATACTCAGCTCTGCTGCTCATCCCACAAATGTATGTTCCTTACAAATGTGGCACCATTTAAAAGGGAAATAAACTGGCTTTCCAATGATATAAGATCCATTGTCAAGAAGCATTGTTACAACAAAGAAATAATCTACCAAACACAAATTTCCTTACTTTTTGTGCTTTTTTTATATTTGACTCATTCTGAAGAAGTCATGACCAAGTACCTCCACCGTAGATCCACACCATGACAGTTAGATTGTGTGGTCTGATTGAGGAGGGCACCCAGACATTGAGGTACAGGCAGTCCTCGCTCATCTCTCTGTTGGGATTCCACATCTCACTACCCTGGAAGCCTGGGAACGTCGTGTCCACAAACTGGTAGCAGGCGTTAGGATAGGCGTTGGCCTCATATAGCCCTGCCCATGAATGCTTTGGCTCAGCATGACGGAAACGCCGCTTCCCTACCGGTGGCTCAGCGAAGGGGATTCCCAGAAAAGCGGTGACGTAGCTCCGGTCCGGCACCGGCATGCGGACACCGCGAACCCGGCCTGTACGTGTCTGAACGATGAGGTCTGCCTCACTCTGGGAGGAGCAGGTGGTGATGAGAAGAGAAAAGAGGAGGACTGGGGAGAGAAGGAGAGGGATGGAGGTCTGCATGATGGAGACAAAGATGGTCTGTGTGGCTGGAGCTGTGGTTGTGATTTTCTCTTCAATCAGGGAGGGCTGGGTCTGCTCTGCTTCCCCTCAGATCTATGGACAGAGAGAGAGAGAGAGAGAGAGAGAGAGAGAGAGAGAGAGAGAGAGAGAGAGAGAGAGAGAGAGAGAAATGTGATTACCGTAAAGGAGTGATGGAGAACAGATTGAATGAGAGAAGGATAAATCAGATGAGGAAAGGGATGAGAGGACAGAGGAAGAAGGAAGTCTGGATGTGTCATCAAGGTAGATTCAAAGATTCCTTCAAACAGGCAGACAACTAATCTAATTCTTATTTTTATTTTTACATGTGGAATATTGCTCACACATAACATTTTTGCAACTTGCCAAATACATTAATTAACATTTTTTCATTATGTTTGGATAAAATGTAATTCAGCAGCATTACATTTCTAGCAAAACACATTTGCTGTTGCACTTGAGTCATATATGAACATTATTTCTAGGAGACAGGGTTGAACAGGAGACAGGGCTGACAGTGCAACATCACCTGTAGTGACATTCACGATTTGACCACCTCCTGTTTCAGTCATGACCTGCTTTGCTTTAACAAGGCATCTTTATTTATGACAAGTTGCAGTTATGAGAGTTTGGTGAATCCGACTTAAACACTTGTATAAGCAAAACTGGTGGGAAAAAGTATGAGTTTCAGCATAAGAATTCAAAAATGTTCTTGCTCCAGGCAAATGTCTGGAGTCCATGAATATCCACAGCAAATTACATATCAATCTGGCCAGTAGTTGATGTATCTTGTTCTGTTCATGTTGGACAGACAGAGAAATCACCATCCTTAGGTACCACAGCTATTAACTAATCAGATATAAAATATAAACCAAACTATAAGCTAATTAATGCATTGCAAAATATGGAAATGCATTTCATTAACATAAGAATAAAACTAAAAAAAATATTCCTATGCTTCAGTGCTTTGGATGCTCCAAAAATCCCTAGCATGTGGATTTTGAGTCAAGATTACTTTATTAAACTAATATTTTCAAGGTCAAGAAGGAACTCTTCATTTAATATATTGTAAATCCATTATAATTTTGCCATCCTGTTTTCAATGTCTTTTCTGTACACACAACATCTATTGCATGTCTGTCTGTCCTGGGAGAGGGATCCCTCCTCTGTTGCTCTTCCTGAGGTTTCTTCCATTTTTTCCCTGTTTTTTCTTCCTTATTTGCATCAAGGATTTGTATTGCTGTACAGACTGTACAGCCCCCTGAGGCAAATTTGTGATTTGTGATAATGAGCTATACAAATAAATGAATTGAAAAAATAAATTGAACTCTTACACTCAAAATTAAATTGTTTTCTGTCAGATTCTTCAGTCAAGTCTGAATATTTTCGCCAATGTTGACTTAAAATACCATTTTTTTGTCTAAAAGTTGACAAAGACTACTATTATTTAAACTAACAAAATAAAACTAAAATGTATTTGTTTAGGTTCTAGCTATGGGTTGGAAGTTCAGATGAAAAAATTTACTTTTTAAATATTGTTTTTAATGCATTAAACTAAACTACAGGTACTTCACAAACCAAATATTCCAGATATATACAACAAATGCATTCAGATTTTTTATAATTACAAAGTACAGGGCAACATACACTGGCATCATCAAAACACATTGTTTTCTATGTAAGCCTAAACTGGCATATCTTGACATTGAGTTAGGATATGCAGAATATACTGTACTCGGACTACTTCTTCTGTCTGTCTTGTTCTGTCTGTGTGAACAATCCTGTGGTCCTCTTGTTCTACACTTAGTGAACAGCAATGATGTTTTTATCAACACTTTTTCTCTCATTATTATTACATCTTTAGTTGTGCCTGCACCTGCTATGAGAGAGACGAAGAGCGAATTGTAATACTGCAAAATGACGGATTTGGTGACAATGAAATGTCCCTTTGACTTTTGAAACGAACAAATAACTAATTAAAAAAAACCTTTTCCAGTGGTTGCTAATCTATGAAGGAGTGTAATGCAAATACTTTCCAGACACAGTTGGAAATAAAAGGTCTGAGTAATTTCACTGAGATAAATGTGAAAATTAAAAAACGAAGTGGCCCTATAGGGCTGGGTAATCAATCTATTTGAAAAATGTATACATAATCACACAAATAATGATGTTTACTGCAATGAATCCGTTACGCATTATATCCAACAAATCTCTACACATGTAAAATGCACATGCAACATGCCATTTGGCTTTGAATAATAATTTACTCAGGATTGTTGCTTAGGACAACAGAATATTGTAAAAACGATAAGATCATGTCATCAAATTAAATCCCATCTAAACTGAATTTAACTAAAGGCTAGATTGAACAGCATTCTTCAAGCCTTGAATTCAGGCAGCCAGTTGAGCACGTAGTATAGGGCTTATTCAGGATGTATAGACGTGGTGGTGCAGGTTATCAGTGGACAGTACTGTGAGTAGAGAAGTGTAGGTGGGCTCTGGCTTCCCAGAAAAGACTTATTAAATATTCAACACAACACCAAGACAACAGCAGAGTCCTGCTGCTCTACAGCACAGATGAACATGTCAGTGTTATAGTAGAATCAAACACCTTTCACTGTTTCTGCTTGTGTTCAGAAGTAGCTGCTGTTTGGTGGTCTGCAGGATACAGTGTTCCATTATATGGCTTTTTTATAAGTTGACTGTCAACATACTGATCTTGCCAGCTGGGATCTTCCAGTTAGGCTTTTTGGTGCAGATACTGATCACTGTTTAAATGTCATTAGAATCTGCTGATCTGATACCAATCAGTAAGTACTTCCTGTTCTTAAATATCTGTATAGATTTTATATCTCCTGCATAAGAGGCTGTAAAAGCAATTATACTGTCCAAGCTCAGGTGATGCTGAATCGTATTTAGTTTCTACAGTTGCTTCTTACAAATAAAAGGTGAATTTCCATAAATTCAGCAAAGCAAATAGAAATGAAAAAATGGAAATGTGTGCATTTGCATCAACTAGATCTGTGCTAATAATCTGAAGAGTTAGTAACAAGATTACATAATTGGCACAAAACAGTGGGTGGCAGCAGTACCTACATGTACCAACCGGGTACCTGCCCAAGACACGGGACCTTGAGGGAACCACTTAGGTTCACTGTGTTGTAGTTAGCTTGTGGTGGCTAATTAATTGCAAGTTTGCTTGTGAATAGGGTATGCACCACTAAAGCCACCACTTAGTTTGAAGGCCTTTATTATTTCAAATTAAATATTATTCTTTCATGATGCAGTTTAATAAATAGAATTGTAGAGTTTTGATAACTAGTTATTACAAGTGGATCCTCGTTTATTAGTACTATGCAATGCACACAAGGACACACATTATAATAAACCACCTCTGAGTTTTAGAGCCTGACCAATAAATTGTCTGGACGATGTGCTGGCTGATATTAACTCATTGCAGATATATCAATATCAGTATCAGCATATATGTCAGTTCAAGAAATTGAAGCAGAGAAATCACAAAGATTTGTTTTGAAACAATGTCAGCATTCTCTAGTCTGTCCACCACAGAGTAGTGTCAAGGTTATAAAACAACAGTAAAACATCCTGCCTAGTACATTTCTTGATCGCAATTGTTGAAAAAAATAATTTAGGGTAAAAAATGTTAAATCATGTTATAGATTGTGGAAAGAAAATTAATATTGTCTGCTATCATTATCAGATTTTTAATATTTTCAAATATGAATATTGGTATCTGCCTCATATATCCTGTAGAGGTTTGACTCCACTAAATATAATTTGCATTCCTGAAATCTCTCATTTCCAAGTTTCCACTATGAAGGAGGGACGGTTATTTTCTGTCAGCATGCAGACGTTTAAAGCCCCTCACTACCCAGCAACAAAGACTGAGACAGGTGTGTGGTCATAAGGGGTACTATAAAGAGGCATCAGAGTAAAACCCTAGTAAATGCCACATCGTTTGATGGATTAACATGGCACTTGGCAGAGTATGAAACTCAATAACTATAAGAGACTGTATGGACATTTTTGCGGGTGCTGGAGGAAGTATGGGGGAGGGGAATTTTTTTTTTACTTTGGTTTATAGGTGAGTGTAGTCAGAGGAACATGGTAACAGTGACTCCCATTGGGTCAAAGTCAACAACTGTGTCTCAAATAGAATGTTTCCCCGTTCTCCAAGAAAGTTTAACCTGCTAAACTGATTTTTATTGTTTTTTCATATGGTCAAGATGGAAAAAGTTAAGCAAGAACTTAAACCAAAAAGAAAGTACTGGTCTTTTCTTTCCTCTCCAGTTGCTGCAAATTATTGCTACACAATAGGTCTAACATTTTGCTTGTTGCCTTTCATTGGCTCTGAATGTGTTCCATACATCTTCTTGATAAGGATTCAACATTTGGCTGTAGCATAAAATATACGGTATATACATTGTGGTTGTTGATTGTGGGGTGGATAGCAGGAAATCATTATATTTGGTTCTTTAGCCTCTGGATCTCATGCAGGGCTGTTACTAATGATTATTTTTCTTTCTATTCAAATGAGTTCTACTCAAATTAATTTTCATTTAGTCAATAAAATTTCAGAAAATAAAGTAAAATACTCAGCTCCCCAAAACCCAACGTGACATCTCAAATTTATTTTTTTCAACTCACAGTCCAAAAATTATATCAAATGAGAGTATCACATCCAAAGAATGGAAGGTGTTTTTATTTGATAAATGACTTAAACAAATAAATTATCGGCATAGTTGGTGATTTTTGGAGTCAGTTAAACCAGATGTTTCGGCACAACTCTCGAGAGAAGGACAAATGATCGTAGATCTCAGTCCATGGGCTTAGCTCAGCTCAGGAAGAAACTGGAGCACTCTGCTGTCCTTGCACCTAATAAAAAGTAATTAAAGAAACAGCAGTGGGCTACAGTTCCAGCCTGGGCTCAACTATGACCTGAGATCTATGCTGTTGAGTATTATGCTTTCAACTAATCATAATTGAGGTTTCTATATGCCCTCATTACTTACTCAAGAGGACACAATGCATCTGCAGTGAAATCTCTACAAATAGCCATATTGTTGCTAAGTCTGAACTGTTAAGAAGACTTCAGACATGAATCAGATTCAAACTCAAACTCTTGACAGATGTAAATCCTTGGTTAAAGGGACCCTCCCATTGACTTAGATTTGCGTTTCCATAAAGTTGGAGGACTTATGAGAGACAAACTTTTAAAAGAAGGGACAAATGGAAACGGCAGAGGTGGACACATGCTTACTTTTAGTCCTTAGAATGGGAGAACTGATTATCCTCCAGGGGTTGATGGAGTTGGAGTCTGGTATGGCTGCAATTTATAGGGTCTTATTCCCCAAAATTCCCTCTTTGGTCAATGAAAATAATCCTTGAGATATCTAAATAATCATCTTCAGTTTGTTTGTGGTTTCTTCAATAATAGAGCTGACACACAAAAATATACTGGCCTTAAAAAGCAGCACAGTATAAACACACACACATAGTTTGATGCTGAAGGGGATATCAGCTGGATAATGTTTGCTGTGTATGTAAAGTGTTGTTAATATTGTAAGACAGTTGTTTAGATGAGACAATATGATGGACCGGCCAGGCTGGAACTTTTTACACAAGCATTTGGGAAGTCTCTGTGGAGCTCAGCAAACACAAAAAGAAAGAGGATCAGTCTCCTCTGTAGCTTCACTCACACTTTCCATGTTGAACATGTTGTGGTATTCAATTGATAATATCACCCTGTTTGTTTGTGTGAATATGTGTGTGAGGGACAGAGAAAAGTGACATCACCAAAATAGATTCTCTATACAACTGAGAGGGAGTGTGTTCAGAAATAGTATACGCACACACACACACAGAGTTGCCCCCTATCCCTTACTGCTCCTCCGAGCTAATCCTGTCACTATGACAACCATACATTGCAAAACATAAACAGAAGCCTCTAACCTGACAGGTGGGAGACAACTGTCTCCAGGCATTGTTGCACAATTGTAAGCAAATACAAAATGAGGTACAACACTGTGTTTGTGAGAGCTCATCACAGCAAGGTGGTATGCAGAGGACAAATTCAAACCCCCAGTCTGATAAAGTTTGAAGAAATTTATAGCTAACCCTGACCTCTGTATGTGAACATGTGAACACTATCACCTACCCAGACACACAAAGCAGTACAAACAGATAAAGTATAAATGCATGTGTTTGAGTATACAGCCCTTTATACACAACTATAAGTCTTGTGTGTGTCCTTCTGCAGATTAAGCTTCTGGTGTTTGGAGGTTCGGTGAACAAATGAAATGTAACAGGATGCATTATAGAGCTATTTGATCATGTTTTAGGAGTTCATAAGTTCACATCAGTTTCACATCATCTTTGGAGATATGAGATGGGAACCTCCAAACGTCAGAGAAACGTGAGACGGACTGGCTCTGGAATAGACTTGTGAACAGTGTCTCACTACTAAGATCATATTTTGCACGGACATGCCTACTAGTGAGATAAAATCTTCAGTTCCAAGTTCCAGTGTGTGCTCGAAGTGGTAGAGGTCTGGTACTCACTGGTACGCAGTACCAGACCTCTACATTTTACTCTTTGGAGTACCATGACTTCTTCTTGGGCACCAGCACTTCTCAAAGGCTGCTGGTACTCTCGCTCTTCTATCGGTTTCTGTCTCTGTTGTGTATCCTAGCAGCGGCAAAACTACCATATGCAGGTAATGCAGCTGCACTGGGGCCTGGAACCCCTCTTGCTACTATCGTATCAAAATATCGTGAACATCTCAAGCACTGAGTCTACAGTATACATGCAGCAACCAAAATTTTATTGTGAGCTGTAAGTATTTATAGTACTCAATGAGTCATCTACTCCATGGTGTCACATACTTGATGTCAGTCATTCACCAAATTAATAACAACACAATAACATAAAACAGTTTACATTTCCAAATTAAGTATCAATAAGGATTAAAGGGCGATTTGATGTTCAAAAATGTGAAAAGTGTGCCCACATGGAATTCTGGGTAATTATGGACATGCGAATTACTGGGTAGCAAAATCCACATAGTAAGTTAAGTGAAAAACAAGCAATGGAGTACAAACACAAAAGCAGGTTTCAGGAGCAAAAGTTGGAAAAAGCAGCCGAGAAAGAAAAAGCAAAGCTTCCAAAAATAGGCAGTTTCTTTAAATAAGAAAGACAAGATAGCAAGCACTAGTTGTTCCACTGAGGGAGAGCCAAATAAGACACCCGCTAATGCTAGCAGAGAGTCCGCCTATGATGTAGGTAGAATTTATTTATTATTTGACTAATAATCAACCTACACACTTGTGTTTTGTGTTTATAAGGCCTGTGTGCAGACATGAATAATGTCAATGTGTGGGCGCGCTGTCAACGATCATGTTTTCATCTGGTATGATGGTCCGACACCAGATTTTGTCAAGTAGGCTTGTCTATCACTATCTTGGCCTTGTTATCATGACTCCTCTTCCATAGCATGGTGGTCTGTTTTCCTTGTAATAATTTCATCTGGGTGTCAACATAGCAGTGCATTTTGCTGTTGCTGGTCATTTTAAAGCTGTGTGCTTTCACTTCTTTTATGTGCTGCTGATATTACATTATGTTACGTCTGGTTGTGCTGGGCAGGCCCGCACTGACCATCTTGCATTGGGGCCTGGTGCTGACTCGTTGCGTGCCTCCCCTCCTGCTTTAGGAGAAAGAAGGGGGGAAGTTCTCTTCTTTTCTGACAAATGTTTCACCACTGCAACAAATTATTTGGTGTCTTGTAAGTTTGTGGGCCCTATCTTACGCCCGGCGCAAAGTGGCGCCAAGCGCAACGCAAGTGTCTTTGATAGTTTAAGATCGATGCAGTTGTCATTTTCCCATCCAGTGCCCACGTTGTTTAAATAGCAAATGCACTTGTGCCCGTCTGAGCGCCCATGGGTGTGTTGGTCATAAAATGAGGTGTGGTCAGGCACATTGTTGGCGCATTGCTATTGAGGCAGCAGAGAGCGATTGCGTGATTGAACAAAAATCTAGTCTGAAGTGAATGGTGCAGTGTTTCACTGTTATTTTAAGGGCGCATTATCAAGACAGTAATATTCACCTACACAGGCGGGCGCACAACGCGCATACACTCTGCTTGTTACACACACACACGGACGGACAGCAGCGCACAGACATTCAAACGATGACAAATAAAAGGATTACAGTGTGAAAGATTATTATTGTGTACAAAAACATATTTAAAAAAATACATGTCATAATTGTTAGTCATAATATTTATCAGTTTGAACTAATGAACTAATCACAGTAATGACGGCTGAAGTTGTCTAATTATTTGACCAAATCGTGGCAATACACGTAGGTATTTAAACAGACCGACAGCAACGGATCAGACACAGATTGACTTTCCTGCTACATCAGTACATGAGGAACATACAAGGAAATAAATGAGGTGAAAACAATGATTAAAGAAAGAAATGAATCTGGACAGCTCCTAGCTGCTGCCAGCAGCAGGATCAGCACCTTGGAGAGCTGATCCAAGTCCTGACAATTGTGTTAATGATTCCTCACATGATTAAAATTAATGATTTAATTTTTATAACAGTATTTAAATATTCTTTAACATTTTTTGAGAGTACAGTGATCAGGTTTCTATACTTTCAGCAATTAACCTGACCTGACACTCCATGTCTGAACAACACAATTTTAAAGAAACAAAGCTGTAATTAAAAAAAAAACCTTTTCAAAAAACAAACGAAAATAAATTTGCAACAAATTAATGAACATGACCTTAAACTGGTGGTCTGGGGCTGACCACAGGAGGGCCCAGGAGCAGCAGGGGCCAGTGTGCTCGTTATGGATCGTGCGCTTTCACTTTGTGCAAGAGCAGATCCGTTTCCTCTGCAGAGAAGAGCTCCTTCTTTCTACTTGGCAAATGCGCCATTATAATAGCAATCCGCCAAGGTGCAAGTGGCCCTGGCTTTTAAAGGGAATGGGAGATGACAGTGTTTGCCCCCCCTGTTAAAACATAACTTAACTGTGGTTTATCACACCTGAGTTCAATTTCTCTAGCCACACCCAGGCCTGATGCCACACTGCCACACCTGTTCTCAATCAAGAAATCACTTA
Source organism: Thunnus maccoyii (assembly GCF_910596095.1). Classification (NCBI taxonomy): domain Eukaryota; kingdom Metazoa; phylum Chordata; class Actinopteri; order Scombriformes; family Scombridae; genus Thunnus; species Thunnus maccoyii. The sequence continues at coordinate 617,402 of NC_056554.1, read as the reverse complement.
AATAGGACCTGTCTGACAAAGTGAAGTAGACCAAAAGATCTTCAAAAGCTAGACATCATGCCGAGATCCAAAGAAATTTAGGAACAAATGAGAAAGAAAATAAAGTAAGTAGTGAGATCTATCAGTCTGGAAAAGGTTATAAAGCCATTTCTAAAGCTTTGGGACTCCAACAGTAAAAACATGGAACAGTGGTGAACCTTCCCAGGAGTGGCTCGACCAAAATTACTCTTTTGGTCTTACAATAGCGCAGTGATGACTCATCCAAGAGGTCACAAAAGACCCCATAACAACATCCAAAGAACTGTAGGCCTCACTTGCCTCAGTTAAGGTCAGTGTTCATGACTCCACCATAAGAAAGAGACTGGGCAAAAATGGCCTGCATGGCAGAGTTCCAAGACGAAAACCACTGCTGAGCAAAAAGAACAGTAAGGCTTGTCTCATTTTTGCCAGAAAAAAATCTTGATGATCCAAGACTTTTGGGAAAATACTCTATGGACTGACAAGACAAAAGTTGAACTTTTTGGAAGGTGTGTGTCCCATTACATCTGGTGTAAAAGTAACACCGCATTTCAGAAAACGAACATCATACCAACAGTAAAATATGGTGGTGGTAGTGTGATGGTCTGGGGCTGTTTTGCTGCTTCAGGACCTAGAAGACTTGCTGTGATAAATGGAACCATGAATTCTGCTAGTCTACCAAAACTCCTGAAGGAGAATGTTCGGCCATCTGTTCGTGACCTCAAGCTGAAGCAAACTTGGGTTCTGCAGCAGGACAATGATCCAAAAAACACCAGCAAGTCCACCTCTGAATGGCTGAAGGAAAAACAAAATGAAGACTTTAGAGTGGCCTGGTCAAAGTCCTGACCTGAATCCTATTGAGATGCTGTGGCATGACCTTAAAAAGGCGGTTCATGCTCGAAAACCCTCCAATGTAGCTGAATTACAACAATTCTGCAAAGATGAGTGGGCCAAAATTCATCCACAGCGCTGTAAAAGACTCATTGCAAGTTATCGCAAACGCTTGATTGCAGTTGTTGCTGCTACGGGTGACCCAACCAGTTATTAGGTTTAGAGGGCAATCACTTTTTCACACAGGGCCATGTAGGTTTGGATTTAGTTTTCCCTTAATAAAAACCTTCATTTAAAAACTGCATTTTGTGTTGTCTTTGTCTTATATTTAAATTTGTGTGTTGGTCTGAAACATTTAGGTGTGACACACATGCAAAAAAAAAAAAAATCAGGAAGGGGGCAAACAATTATCCACACCACTGTATGTGTTCACCTCGAACATAGTGTGGAGTTAGCTGCTAGCTGTCAAATTGTGATAGCGTAACGCCCAGTTTAACTTGTGGCAACATCTGTAATGTTATGTACCATCGATCATGTTTCATATCGAAGGCTACAGGCATTTATCCCTCTCATCACATCGATATAGTTGTACGATTCAGCACGCTCATTCATCGATGTTACACATGACTGTTAACTCTTATTTAGCAAATAGTGACAGAAATTGGATAATGTTTACCCACAGGCGTAGAAACCAAAATCACCACGGGGGTACAATAGTCTATAAAAGTTCGGTGAACATGTCACAACTTATTTGGTTTTTGAAAGCCTGTCTGTGGATGTAACACTGACCAATGTTGTGCAGCTGTCCTGGGCGATTTCATGTGGATAATGCCTGCTGATATTGTATGCTGAAAGGCCAACTATTAGCCTAGTTCTCAATATAGAGATTAATTTGCATTAAACTATCCTTCATAATTTTAAAATGATGTTTGTCTGTTTAGATTGCTCATTGTCCAACACACCCAATATTAAAGAAAGGAGGCAGTAACTGCAAACGTCAAATCATTTACAAAATGTTCTTGTGTCATATTTGTATCAAATACCACTATGTATCTGATGTCAAATCAATGTGAGAACTGTTTATACTTTCATACAGCTTGGAACATACAGAGTATGTTCACACCCAGTTCGAACACGAGTGGAGTCAGCTGTGGAGATAGAGCGGGTCGTCCACTAATCGGAAGATCGGCGGTTCGATTCCCAGCTCGTCCAGTCCACATGTCGATGTGTCCTTGGGCAAGACACTTAACCCTGAATTGCTCCTGATGGCTGTGCCATCAGTGTGTGGATGTGTATGAATGATTAGATTTCCTCTGATGGGCAGGTTGGGACCTTGCATGGTAGCCCCTGTACCCATTCAGCGTATGAATTTGTGTGAATGGGTGAATGTGATTTGTAGTGTAAAAAGCGCTTTGAGTGGTCGGAAGACTAGAAAGGCGCTATACAAGTACAGTCCTTTTACCATTTACCAAATGAAATGACGAGGGGGGAGTGGAAGCTATATAAAGTCGATTAACATGCTACAACTTTGTGGGTTTGTTTGTTGGGCGTTTCGATAGAGCTTTTGCAGCGGCTAGACAGGATATTAGTGAGCGAGATATAGTGAGAGATAGAGAGACTCATAGTGCGTGATTGAGTGTCTGTGAGTGAAAGTGGCTGAGTAAGTGAGGTGTGTTTCTGAGAGAGGCTGTTTTGTGTCTGTGTGCGTACTTGTTTTGTTTGTGTATTTGTGTGCATTGTAATTGTTTGTGTGTGAAAAGGTAAGGGAGAGGAGGTAGGAGTAGGTAGGGTAAGTAAAATGGATCTCAATATTGTTAAGGAGGTACTGGATGTAAAAATCAATAACCAGTATCCAGCAGGATTAACCAATAAACAACAATATGTAATTAAGAGAAGAGCTGATAACTTCAGGATAAAGGGTGAGGATGCATGCCATGTGCTCCTAACAATACAATGATCAACTGCTATGGTACAACTCCCAATAATCTAATATCATGACAATGAAACACCAGAGGAAACAAGCTCAATCTTTTAACGTTAACATTTCACGTTACTTCCCAAGTAATGTTAAACCACGTTACTTCCTTTAAAAATGAAAAAAAAACTTCTAGCAGTGTATGTGCCACAACATAAAACATATGAAAGTATAATTTGTATGTATTAAACAACATTTTTATAAAATGCTGTTCGACTCCAGCATGGGTTGTTTTTACATGACCAGACAGCGAATGGTGTTTTCGTAATGGAGAGATCTACTATTTTCACTTTTTTTTTTTTTTGCCGACACCCAGCAACCTGTTTCTTATTATTCTATTATTGTTGTTGTTATTGTTGTTGCTGTGCTTCTCTGTGTTTCTCTTTCTCCTCTCCCCTCCCTCTTTCTCTCTCAACCCAACTGGTCAAGGAAGATGGCTGCCCACCTAAAGCCCGGTTCTGTTCAAGTTTCTTCCTCTTAAAGGGGAGTTCTCCTTGCCACTGTCGCCAAGTGCTTACTCATGGGGAAAATGTTGGGTCTCTGTAATTTAAAGAGTACAGTCTAGACCTGTTCTATGTGCCCTGAGATAACTTCTGCTGTGATTTGAGGCTATATAAATAAAACTGACTTGATTTGACATCACAGAAACCTGGTTCATGTTTCTGTACAGTTTATAGAATGCACTAAGTAATGCTATCTCAATAGAGGAGAACTGAAAATTAGTGGAAGACCTCATACACTGTAAGACAGAAGAGAGAGGGAAGGGGAGAGAATGCAGGAATGGCAGGAGGAAAGATGTTTTTTATGGGGGGTGTGCATCGCAATTATTAATAGCAGTGACAGCTGCATGGTGGGAACAACAAGGAGGTAGAAGAGAGGAGGGGGAGTGAGGCTGCAGGGAAGTAGGGGATAAGGATGCTGGAGAAGGAAAAGAGAGGGAAGGGTGGAATTGGTGATTACCAGTGGGTACCAAATTGGTCCTAAATGCCTAAAAGTGCAGTTCTCAAGGCCTTGGCATACTTTGAAGGAAATGCTTGTCTGATCGTCTAACAGTATCTTGAAACTGCCTTTGTGACAGTGGAATGCAAGTGCAAGTTTTTGCTACTAACCAAAAGAGACAGTTGCCAATTTCCCTCTCAAGATCTCCTTAATATTGCTTACACAAATACTTCCTCCACTTTTCGTGTGAACAGCTGAGTACAGAACCATGAATACCTTCAGAAAGCACAATTCTTCATGTCATGCCTACAAACACCACACAAAAGACTTTGTGAAGAGAGATTGGAGGCAGTGGGATGCAGCCAGTAGGACATTATGATGGCAGGCTTTGGGTCCAGCCAGTGGGAACATGTAGAACAGGTAGAATTACTTCTGACATGGTAGGACGACATGTCATGTAACCTTGTTCGTTTGAATCATACTGAGGCCTGAAGTCCCATTCCCTGAGAAATTCAGTGGGGTTTGTTTGGAATGAGAAGGTATACCCTGGTAGCAGTGTTTCATATTAGTTGTAGTCTTTGGGATGTTTCACCTACTTAGACCAAAATTAAGTGCACTGCAGTAGTCAGGTCGGGAGGATATAAAAGCATGGATGACCTTCTCTGGATCTGCAAATGAGAGGAATGACCTTATCTTGGTTACATGTCTCAGTTTGACAAAGCAGGACTGCACCACTTTAGTCACCTGAGCATCAAAAGACAACTGTGAATGAAAAGCTGTCAAAATCATCCATTGCTGTCTTAATCTTACACCTCCCACAGCTTGTTAAGACACTGCTAAATATAGTTATAATTAAAATCACAACAAATCGCTATTTCGTACTAAAATTATTAATTGTTCAACCCAACTTCCATGATCTATCTTTTGTGAATGATGATCATCATCAGTACTGCAGTCACAAATTTCAGCGCTTTTATACTGCTTCATTATGTAATTTTGTCAGAGGAAATGCACTAAATACTGAAAACACCGTTAGAATTTAAATAGTGTAGTGTGTAACTGGGCCACAGCTATTAAGATGTTAATTATGCACCATGCGGGTAATTTGCTTGAGTATATGCAAAATGAAACCCAAATGCTAGTAATTTATTTTATGCAGCAGTGTTAATTTAGTCAACAAAAAGTATGACAGACATTTTTTGTTTATGACGTTTCTTTCACAACAAAAATGCGACTAAAAGTAAATAAAAAGTGACCTTTGAAAATTCGAACTATGAAGAAATGTTTGATATCTTTCATCAACAAATAAAAAAAAACAATGTAAAAGATGGAAAAATGGACACATTAATTAATGACTTTTAATTGTCTTGTTCAGTGAGCTGCAGCATCGGTGGAATCACACACTGTAGCTCCTTATTAGTAAAACAGTCTCCTCCAGTAGCCAATCATATCTGTTGCTCAGAAGTTGATTTAGCTGTTTGAGCTGTTGCTCTAACTGTTAATAAGAAGCATCTTGCATTCAATAACGTTCTGTCTGTCAGTAATGTGATGTGACAAAGAAATAGATTTATGGACTAAATACATCCACAATCCATTGAGAATTAGAAAAGAAGTAGCAACAAAACAGCTGTGAAAACGTAGTGAGCTTGGCCACATTTATAAAAAGGTAAGATAATGTAATATTATCAAGTGTTGTGGATGTGGATTTCAAGTAATAAGTCAGTTATAGTCAGTCATAATGTTGGCAGTCAACCATCTAAATTTTTGATGCTCACCAAAGAAAAATCACTTTGTTATCCCTCTTCTCCTCTCCTCTCAAGATAAACCCAGACAGTGAACAGGATTTAGACTACATCTACATTAAGCCAGCTAAATTCTAAAATGCTGTTTTTGCGCAAAAATTACATCCAAAGAAGGAGTTTCACCTTGTTTCTGGAAATACCTGTCCACATTAAGACGCCATAACAGCTAATTCTCCTCCTAGTGGGCATACACAGAGGACAGACAAGCAAGTCAGCTACAGAAAACCAGCGAAGACAAAACGGTATACTACTTCTGTTGCCCCAGCAGCTTCCTGACATTTAGTTTATTGCAAGCAGATTGCAAATTAGTAATTGGCAGATTAATTTCAGCAGTGAAAGGTGGTAGACAGCTATATTTAACTATAAACAAGCTGTCAAAGTAGACAATAAAGAGAACAACACTCGCATGAAGCCATCCGCGATTGTTGTTATTGTGTTTCTTCTTTGTCCTCTTCTAATGAAATGCTGCACTACTGCCACCATCTGTTTTGTCACTGATATAACAGCGTTTCTACAAAGTTCCGTTTTCTCCATACACACAACGTCAAGCTGGCATTTTCACATTTACACACTCAGGAGGATGTTTTGGAAAAACTCTGTGTTCACAGCTTTAGTCTTGAGGGAGGATCAAAACGGAGAGAAATGGATGCAGTCTTAGTGAACAGGTGAGTGAACAGGTGAGTGATCAGCTGCTCTGCAGTGGAGAGCACAGGTAGCCTTGCTAATGTTCATGCTAATGGTGGGTGAACAGGAATACTCTGTTCAAACAGACAGTGTCACATGGATACTGTGTTTGTCAACAAGTAAACGCTAACCTTTAGCCATGGTAACTGTACACAACAAAGATGGTGAAAGTGGTGCCTCAAAATAAAAAATAAAAAGGCATGATGAAAACTAGACTAAAATGTTTTTAGTTTTTGTTGACTAAAACTAACAAAAATCAAATGAATAAAATGTGACTAAAGGTAACATCATTTTTTGTCAAAAGACAAAAAAAAATCAAAATCAGGTGCCACCGAAATGCTGCAGAAAATAGCACCAGTTTAAGTTGTGAAGACTTCTGAAGGTGATCTGTGAGAAGAGAGAACGAAAAGAGGAACAGATGAATACAAAACAGAGAGAGGAGATGGAAGGAGGAGGAGTTTGAGAGAGTGAGGAAATAAGAGAGGGGGGCACAGGGAGACACTCAGTGGAGGGGTCGTGGACAGGGTGGGGAGAAAGTGTGTCACTTCTCAAATTAGACTGAGGAATTTGTGTATGAAGTTCACAGGAGGATTGGTTTCACTGGGGGCGGGGGCATGTCATGTGTCTCTTAGGATAAAACATTGGACAGAGTATGGAAGACGCTGTCTATCTGTATACTGAATAACAAATCAGTCCTCTAAAAAAAAAACCATCCTGAAAAGTCACATAAATAGAGCACAGATCTTTGATCAGCCTGGTGTAGCTTCATTATAGATATTCACTGAAGAAGTGCATGTGGTTAAATAATAGCTATATATAGGAACAAAGCTCAAATCAAATGGAAAAGATAAAAGGAGCCCCAAGGCAAAAACTCCAACAACAAAATGGAAGAGTTAAAGGGTGTAAAAAGACTCAGTGATCAAATTGACTGTGGTACTTTTCAATACAACGATACAGATTTTTCGCATTACACTCGTCCCCATCATGCAGTATTTTTTTTCATAACATAGAACATTCTCTTATGGTAGAGTTAGATTCAGAAGCTAAAAAATAATCAAGAATTGTCTGACCTGCAAACAAAAAATCTATTTCAATAAATAAATGATGAATAACCAAAAATCTTCAATCTTGTCAGTTTGGATCACTGTATATAAAGATGGACGTAGCGAAGTGTGACCTCCTGTTGGTTTGCATTGGAGCAGGTTTGAAGCCCAGAGTTGCAGCTTACAGTTGGCACCATCTCTTCTGTTTGGAGCCAGGACCTTCCAGATAAGGAGTGTGGGGTGTTGCCTTTCACGCTCTGGAAACAAGCCCCGCTACCTTGGACCCAAACAAACGCTAGCTTACTGGGAACACCAAGCACTGCACAAGTGGGCTAATGTTAACTACTTTAGCTAAATTGCACTAACAGGGCAGGTATCGTAATCAAGTGACATTAAACTTAGTGAAATATTGCGACAATAGTCCGACTCAGTGCGAGTCCAGGAGCCAGGGAGAGCAGCAGGTGAGCCAACTGTCAATCACAGCTGTAAATCAACGGCCACTCGGCAGACATCAAAGCTACTGTAAGTCTTCAAATCTTATTAATGGAGCAGTAATTTCCAAAATGACCACCATCACACTTATTAGAGGGCCTGAATTTAGAGATTGAGACCATAACGACTTGAAAAAATTATTGATTTAGTATGTCGAGAGAAGTTGAGGATTTCTGAATGGGAGTCAGTTGGAGTCAGCATTTGGCGGCCGTCTGTGGCACTTTAAGGTACTTCCACATAGGCTACATCCTCAAGCCATGGTAGTTGCAGCTTGGTATAGATCCCACAGTGTGTTTACAGCCAGGGTTTATCAGTTAAAAGCTCTCATTTTCCACCATGCGTATTTCTTTTACCATTCAAAAAGCAACAGGATATGTGATGTGTCTATCAACACCAGGAAAGGCAGATAGTAATGTTGCAGTTTGTTGCTGGGTGTTTCTCTGCTTGTTTCAGGGGATGGGTTCTGACTGCAAATGCTTGTCTGCATGCTTTATTGGATGCAGATACTTTGGGTGAGAAACGTTTGTGGTATTCCTGTCTTTATGAATACTGCTTTTCAGCAGAGTTTACAATATACACTACCCATCTCTCTCTCTATATCATACTAAATAATCGGTTCATGTACCATTCATGTAAGGCGACATGACAATAAATATTGTGAGATGATAATTTATTGACCATCAGATATTTTGCCTTCTTGTTTATTTGTCAGGTATTTAGATAACTAAAAATGGTCATTCCCATTTACCTGTAAACTCTTTCTGAATTACATTTACAGAAAATGTACTATGTCACAAAATGGATCAATATTTTGATATACTGTGATAGAAGATTGTATTCATATTGTTCTCCCCACATGCTATGATAATTTGCAATTCTTTAAATTCCTGCCATGTTAGTAAAGCAAGAGAAGAACCTTCTCTAACAGAATCTAACACACAGAACCCAGTGCCACTGAAGCATCTCAGCCCTGTGATAGTTTGACTGGCAGCAGGGGAATCACTGGAATTTTCCATTTTGCAGTTTGGCTGTCTAATGTTTCACACAGCACCACGATTACAGGACATAACACACACACACAAACACACACACACACACACACACACACACACACACACACACACACACACACACACACACACACACACACCAACAAAAGCACACTAAGTCGTCGCAGCACAGCAGAACACCATGAGAAATTATAGGGTATTGAACAAAACTTAGAATATGTTAGACTACAATAGATCAGAATATAATAGCAAACAAAAACAAAGCCCTAAAGGGAGTCAAGCATCGCTCACACTTAAACTATCTCTCTATCTCTATCTCTATAAACTATTTCTAGTTACTCTGTAGTGAGTATACTCTATGCTGCATACATTTTACACTACACAAATTGTCAGTGATTCAGTGAACTGTCAGTGATCTAACCAGTCAGTGGTATAAGATTGAAAAGTTGTGGGAAAATTAAAAATAATGTGGTAACATTTATCTGCTATCATCAAGTACCATTAGATAATTGATGATAGCAGATGATAGATACCCAAACTCTTTTCTCTTTATTTTATTTGAAAGGGACCATGTACAGTTTTAAACATAAATGTTGCCTTTTAATGCACTGTACCAGAGTTAGCTCATAGCTAGTTTTCATCTGCAGTCCCTTGTCACAACTGAAACATATTACAGCACAATGACAAACTGTGTAAAAACTTAGTACTGGTCAAAAAACTTAATACAAAGGATAAAGAATAATAAAATACAAAGTACAAAGGATACAAAATAATACAGGATAGATAACATAAGGTTACACACAATAGCATAACACACATAGCCACAATTAAAATCAAGAATATTTGTGTTCATGTGAAGACCATAGGATAAAATGTCAAATCAGTAGTTACAAAGCTGAGTAGATTTTAGTAAACTTTTAATTTGGTTTTATAAGTATTGAAGGAGCTGCAGCTCTTCATGTCATCAGGTAGGGCATTCCACTGAGTTGTGGCTTTTACAGAAAATGCTGACTGCCCAAATGCTGTGCGATCACTGTGTGATGCTTTCCATTGAAAGTGTAAGTTTAGCAGCTGCTAACTCAGATGTTTTTAGATGTGTGTATACAACAGTGTCATCTGCATACATATGCAGTTCTACATCATGACACTGTTGAGGGAAGTCATTAATATATAGGCTAAATAATAGGGGGCCTAACACAGACCCTTGTGGAACACCCATTGTACACTTCATGTGCATCACCAACTTAAACACATTGCATCCTATTTGATAAATATGAAGACATCCATGCCAATGCTCTAAATGAAAAGTAAAATTTAGAGAGTTTTGAAATTAAAACATCATGATTGACTATGTCAAATGCTTTATGCAGATCTAAAAACACAGCACCAACTAGGGATGCACGATATTTTTGGCATGTCATCGGTATCGGCTGATATAAGCTCTAAAATGAAATATCGGCATCGGCCCGAAATGAACATTTTTTGCCGATTATGAGAGGCCAATTTGTTGCGTTCTCCTCCGCCGCCTGACTGTGCTTCCCTCCATGGACTGTTTCACCCTGATGATCCCAGTGCTTCCTCCGCAGGCTCCACTTCACTCAGCTGCCAGTCCGACCAGCTGCTTCTTCTAGCGGAGGCTAGCTGGCTGTGCTTCCCTCCGGCCATGCTGCTGCTAACGCTCTGCTAGCCTCTCAGCTAACGTTATCCCAGCTCTCCGTGTGGATCCAACCGGAGCACCGAGCCCCGGTTTCTTATTCAGGTTAAAGTGGGAAGAAGCAGCGGGTCTGACGGGCAGCTTGAGTGAAGTGGAGCCTGCGGAGGAAGCACCAGGACCATCAGGGTAAAATAGTCCGCGGAGGAGCTGCTATGTTCAGCTGCACAGATAGGAAACACATTGTCTGTCTAATAAACTCATCAAAAACTCTACTTCTCCACCCACTTGGCAAGTTCATTTAAGTTTTAATGCTGAGCTCATTAATCCAGTATTCCTAAGTTCTTCCTTCATATATTGTCTTTCTTGATCATACTTATTACAATCTATGATTGCATGTGTAATAGTCTCCTAAGCCAGCTGCAAAAAAATTATGTACGTATATTGGTGTCGGCATTGGCAATCGGCCACAATAAGTTGGAAATATCGGATAACAGCAAAAAATCCAATATTGTGCATCCCTAGCATCAACCACTCCTTGTCCATTAAGCCTAGATTTAATTTGCTCTATTAAGTGCAAGGTAGCAGTTTTAGTGGAATGATTTGCTATAAAGCCGAACTGCATGTAATGTAGACAAAAATTGCTTGTGTGAAGAAATGTTGTCAACTGTTCAACAGCAATTTTCTCTGCAACCTTTGAGAGTACTGCCAGTATACTTGTTGGTCTGTGGTTACTGATTTCAAGGCAGTCTCCAGATTTAAATATAGGTGTTACAATCAGGAAAGGAGCTGTGTTTAAAAACCAAATTGATTAAGTGAGCAATGGGAGGAGTTGAAGTATGTGTGATTTAACAAATATGGTGTCAAACTGGAAAGCATCTATACTTTTGGAACTTTTTAAGGAGTTGATGATTTTGTTTACTTGTGTCTCAGTGGTCTCTGTCAGCTTAAAACCTGGCCTGTAGCATCTGTAGGAACAATATCCAATTCCCTTTTTGTAAATGTTTTTCCTATCTATTTTTTTCCTCAACAGACTCCAGAGAAAAATTATTAAAGACAGAGGAAATAGAAAGATGATCTTCAATTAACTCTCTCTGTACTTTGAGCTGAAAACTTTAAGTCTGCCCTCGTGAGATTATCAGTATTTTTCCAGATCAGTTTACTGTTTCCTTTTGCCTCATTAATTAAGTAAAGATGAAAACGAGATTTAGCTAATGGAGTAACTCAGACCTTTAAAAATCTGCATATCAGTGTCTCTTCCAGTTTTCATTGCTTTCCTCAGTGCTGCATATCTTGAATTCATCAGTTTCCAGTTTTCATTAAACCAAGGTAGGTTATTTTTATTTTTAGATTTTTTCTGGACCCTCACAGTAAATCTTTCCCTAATAGGATTAATTGTACGAGTAAATGTGTTACAGCCTTCCGATACAGTTCTTCAGAAGATAGTAAATCAGCCCATTTCAAACTAGTAATTTCATTGTAAAATTTTGTGTAGCTTTAGGTATGCTGTGAAAGATGTTTGTCTTGGTGGTTGCAGTATTCCTAAATCTATTTTTTGTCAGTTTTCTCGCAAATAGAGTTAGACTGTGATCAGATAAACCAGTAATCATCAACTTTATTCATCATAACTTTTGGTTATTCTTTCTGGTTTGTTAGTAAATATCGGATCTAATTGTGTACTAGAGAGTTTTGCAGTCTTTGTTGAGCCTTTGACTAATTGTTGTAGGTGGAATTTCTCTGTAACCATTTTTAGCTTTTTTCTCTTTAACTTATCCTCCCAATTCACATTAAAAATCACCCTTAAGAAGTAGTTCTTTGTTGTGGTTGCACTCTTTCAGGATTTCAGCAAGTTGATCATAGAATATTGTTGTAATAAAGTCATTTGCTGAGGGGGGCCTGTTTACACCTATGACATTTGAGATTATTTTTTACCTGACATTCTAGAGTGTCAACCACTTTGAACAGAACATGTTGACATTTTATGCTATTTTTCACATATATAAGCACCCCCCCCTCCTCTTCCAGTTCTGTCCCATCTGAAACATCATATCCTGGTACCATAGATACACTAGCGGGATTTGATTCTTTCAGCCATGTCTCAGAAATACACAGAAAGTCCAGATTCGAGTTAGATTAAATTAATTACCTGATTGCTCTGATGTTTAAGTGTCCTCCAAATAGTCCCCTCAGTTTCGGTACTTTGGTATGATTGACAGTTTGAAATGTTTTGGACATCCTCTGCTTCCTCACTGCAGGGTTCCGGCACAAACGCTACCTGTAGGGGGTGTCAGAGGACAGGGTGGCTCTGGGCAGAGCGGAGGTGACCATATCAGGGTTAATCCTCACAGTGATGTTGGAGATAGATGATCCGAGCCCAGTAGATAGTGTGCTGGTGTGCGAGGTAGAACCATTGTTGTAGGGACTAGGATCGGGGGAACATCATCAGTTGACGCACCAGTCAGAAATGGTCTGATGAATGGTCACGTTGTAGTGACATGCAGGTGGACTGGGAGCATGTGGATGGCAAATGCTATACGCCAGGTTGGCAGAAACTACCCTTGCGCCAGCTCCATTCAAATGGAGACCATCTGCACCGAAAAGATGTCCCTGTTCCCTGAAGAGGTTGAAGCTGTCAACAAAGTGCACACCATAGATGTCACATACAGATGACAGCCAGCTCCTGAGGCTGAGAAGGCGACTAAAACACCCCCCTCCATGCCCGAAAGAGGGGGTTGGTCCAGAGACGTACACTCTGCTGTGGGACTGCGTGACGATGTTGAAGAGGTTTACAATGTCACGTTTCCAACAGTTCAGACTGTTGTTTTTTGATGTCATGTGTACCCATGTCATACCCATGACAATCCTGTCAACCTCAGGGTGGGAAATTTTAATTAGGTCAGTTACTTCCTCAGTGATGTCCTGCACTGCAGCACCAGGGAAAAGAGAGTATGAGCTCAGTCGACTCTCACATTTCTGACTTTTGAGTCACAAATGATGAACGTTAATGGCAGAGGAGACGGCACTGTCTGATGGTTGCGGTGGGAGCAGACAGCAGCTCTGCGGGTCACCAAGCTGGTATGGCGGTGGTGAGATGGAGTGTTACGCTGTGTCCTATGTCACTGGACATCTGCTGTTCCTGGATGAGTAGGTGAATGAGAGAGACCAGTCCAGCAGAAGCACGTCAGGCTGGACGGAGACAGAGCTGCAACTTTATTCACGTTGCGCAGCAGATGTGCAGTGAAGTTAGCCAGAGACCAAAACAAAGGTTTTATCATGGGAGGTGGACGAGGCCTTGGATTCCAAGCCAGTGCAGGGAATTCATGTGAATCAAGGATGTAAAATCAATTCACTAGCCGGATGTCTATTGCAGTCGCCTACCACAACCTAAGGCTGGTGATGATGTGGCTCTGGATGTGATGGAGTGGAGTTGATTGGGGCTTTAGGTTTAGTTCTGCGCTAAAGCCAGGGGTTCTCAGGGACAGTGACTGGAGCAGGAGAAGAAGCATAGACTGGAGAAGAAGCAGTGGCTGCAGCAGCAACAGGCAGAGTAGAGGCAGCTGCCGGAGAAGCAGCAGCATCAGCAGGATAGGGAGCAGTGACAGTCAGCTCTCAGAGTGTGGAAATTCTTTGTTCTAGCTCAGTGATCTTCTCACTGAGACAGATGCAGCTCTCTTTAGGCCTGTTTTGTGCTAGTGGAAATTAGCATTAGCATTAGTGTTATCACTGTTAACCATAGATTGTAAATGCACCATGCTAACCAAACTAGCAGCTAGCGCTATGGTCAGCCCGACCCTCTCGTCCAAATATGGTCACTTCTGGTTCCAAAAATCACACATGGTGACGGTCAAATCCAAGTTGGCGATGGTCATATTGCCAAACTCAAGGCTTCAAAACAGTAGTTCACAAACCAATAGGTGACGTCACGGTGACTATGTTCATATTTTTCCATTCCATGGTACCAAGTTTCATTTAATTAAAGACAACAGAAGTGTAGAAATATGATGTTATACTAAAAATATTTGCATTTTCTGAAGAAAATGTGTTTGAGAGCTACAAGCTGTTAGCTGCTGCTGCCACTGCAAGGCTCTGCTCCAGAAGCAATTTTTAAAAATTTTGTATCTCCACCTACAGGTGAAATTGTATCAAATGCTACAGACTTGTTCAGCATCTCAATCAAACTTTGCTGAATTTGGTTACCATGGAATGTTACATTTAAGAGATACAGTGGTTCGTAAGTATTATGGTGGTGTTTCACTAATGGCCACAAGATGGGGCTATTGGTGCCATGCTTCAATATCTTGTGCACATTCTCATGGAGAACTTGTGTATCAAATTTCATTATATTACAGACAAAAGAACTGTAGAAATATCATGTTATAATATTAAAGTATTCAGTATTGAGGAGTTATGGCCTGTTAAGTGCATCAGTCCATGCCCTCAAAAGGTTGGTAACCAATTACAGACAAATGGAAGGTGATACCCAAAAACAAACTAGGGGTTATCTAAATGTGATATGTACCAAACTTGGTGAAGATTAGTTGAAATATGTGCCAACAGAAGCAAAAAATGTGCTTACTTAAAAATCCAAAATGGGAGACAATTCTTTTAGGTGGAAATAGGCGTGGCTTATATCAGTCTAATCGTCATTATCCAACGAACACACTCCAACGAACACAAATACTGTTTTGATAGGCCTCACGGTTCATGAGTTATTAGCCAAAACTTTAAACACATAATAACTAACCACATGGTGGCACTATTGGCCATGAAGTATGAGCACTTTAAGTTTTCAGCCGGACCGGCCAACGGACCAGCCCAATAACCACGGTTGTCCGTGAGTGAGTGAGTGAGTGAGTGAGTGATGAAGTTACACCATTGGTAAGCCGGCCAAGTGTTGGAGTTTCTCCATTGGCCGTTGCTCTTTCAAAATGAATGATGGAGGCGGAGGACAGCAGCGCCATGCAGAGTAATGCTCTCAGCTCCTGTGTTAAATGCAGAGAAGTTGGCTAAACTTCTATTTAAACAGACACATAACATCGTCTCTATCATCTCCTCTCTACCATCCAGCGTGATTGACTCTCCAGCTCCGGTAACTCCACTTGACATTGTCCAATCTGCCCCAAATTTCTCATGTTTGATAAGAGTCCAGGCCTGAACACATCTACATGTCAATATTAAGTCATAGCACCACCTACTGTCAGCAGGAAGTCAGCCTTATGTAACAAACATCATCCAATTTTTGGTGTATACATGATATACAGCAACATGATGTATAATTAGTGGGTGTTCGCTAGTGCCAACATCCCCAACAGCTGTGCTATATGCAAAGAAATGCTGTACACAGCTGGGTAGGGCAAAGAAAAAAGATCTTCAATCAAAGAATATCGTTGAGTTGACCACAAAATGGGACTCCCTTTTGAGGCAGTTGTCAGAATGTAAGTATTAAATTTACAATAACATTATCAGTAACAAATATTTTTGCACAGTTTAGCTTGAACTCTGTCATAAGGCCAGCTCAGCCAGGGTTTACTTGCCTGTTTGTGACAGGTAGTAGTAGGTAGTGGGAAAAACATTGTTTTTCTGTACTGTTACAGCACACATAGGTGTTCAGGAACTAACTTGCAAACACAAAAAGGCACATTGAAACCATAGACTGTAAAAAATATGGATGTAGCCACTGTCATCCATTGGTTTCTGAAGAGTGGTTTTGAAGCTCAAAGTGGGCGGCTCCGGCCGTTGCCATCTTGGCAGTGCCTGAAAATGGGCAAAGAGGTGGAGTTGAGATGGGCTGAATGAAGCCTGGTTGCTGAAACAAGCCACTTAGCGGATAACGACCTGTCACTCAAAGGAGCCACGTCCTTAATTATGCATAACTTACAGGGTAAATAAAACTTA
Source organism: Thunnus maccoyii (assembly GCF_910596095.1). NCBI lineage: Eukaryota > Metazoa > Chordata > Actinopteri > Scombriformes > Scombridae > Thunnus > Thunnus maccoyii. The sequence continues at coordinate 601,062 of NC_056554.1, read as the reverse complement.
AACGGGTGAGTCATAAAAAAAATTCACTCCCCATAGAGTTGTCATGAAAGGGGAAATTAGCTATAGAGACTAAAACCATTTTTTGTGCCAGGCTGTAAACATGTTTATTTCTGCTCTAAATTTGGGCATTTTAATATAGGGGTCTTTGGGGATTGACTCACTTTTGGAGCCAGCCTCAAGAGGCCATTCGAGGAACTGCAGTTTTTGGCACTGCCGCATTGGCTTCATTTTTCAGCCCCGGAGGTTGCCGCTTCATTGAAACACACTTACTTACTTGAGCGGAGGCAGCGATCTAGCAAGAGGCTGTGTCTAAACTCAACGAGCCCTTTTCACATGACCTATTTTCCTTTCTACCGTGTACTTTTCTTTCTCTATTTATTGTTATGAGGTCTTAAATGTAATTTTGTTATCCATGTGTCAAAGTTCTACTATTTTTTCTTTCTCTGTATTAGACAAGAAGAAAAGCAGTGCTGGGACAGATCATGGCTTTTCAGCTGACCAAAGCGACATAGTTATCTGACTCATCAGAGACATTCAAGCCAGTCTCATCTTCCTCCTCAACATTGTCTTCCTTGTCTTCATCCTCCTCTACTTCATCATCTGAAGATGAGAGAAAGAAAGTCAGTGAGTGCAATAAGGACATGAAAAAGAAGAAAAAAGAAAAGAGCAAAATCACAGAAGGGTAAAAAAGAGAGGGAAAGAAAGATGCTTTGTAAGGAGAGGTAAGTAGGCTCTAAAAACCTGTTTATCCCCAGGACCAGTAATTGCAAAAACATACTATATGAGCATGTTAAACCTAAATCTATTCTTGATGTTTAACAATACACTATTATAATTTTATAATTAGCTAATAATGCACTATCACATGGTATATGACAAAGGTTTTACAAAATCAATTTTGAGTTCCTGATGGAAAACATAGTTTACGTTTGTCATAAATAAAGGTTACACTAACAAGAGAAGAGTCATACAAGGATTTGCAAGTTTTGGTTGGTTTTGGTTTTTAAAAAATTAAAAACTTAATGTATTGTTTTGTTTTTCTTTTCAATTGTAGCTTTTACTCCACAGCAGCTTGTGAAAAGATACAAGAAGGTCTTACGTGAGTTCAGAAGAAGGAAGAACTTGAGAGCTTCCTACGCAGCTGTCGGTGTGGACAGGAACACAGTGGTGGCCAGTGCTGCGATTGCAGAGCTTGCTAATGTGTCACAGGCAAAGTATGAGGAACTCCTACGAGGCCATCTCAGATGGCAAAAGCTGAAGATCTTTATTATGAAGTGTCGAGATGCTTTAAGTAATGACCCTGTACTGTTGTCCGAGGTTGAGCATTTAAAAAAAAAAAAAAAAAGGAAAGCTTCTCCCCATAGTTAAGAGAGAGTACAAGGTGGGGCAGGGTGCTGGTTTGGCATGGGTATGGGTTTTTCTTTTTCCTTAGCAGGAAGAAATTACACTGTGTCATAATGTTGCACAGATCCTAAAACAAAATACGAAAACATTCAGAGAGGGCCTGGAGCACCAAAAGGCCATTGGGAGGAGACTTAGTGTAATGAAAAAAAAAAAAATTTGTTTAGCAATGTGTTAATTATTGAAATATAGTTTCTGAACAGTTGTCACGAACAGTTGTGGAGATTGTTTATAAGAATACTGATGCTGCACAAAAGAAGGAGTCTCGTGTCTGGTTATGTTTTTTTTAAAATTGTTTAACTTTGCAGCATGTGAATGTTTTTGTTACACCATTGTTGCAATAAATCTAGTAGTAATTTATACATTTACATGTCTTTTGTAACAGGTGAGGAACAGTTAAAATGGTATGTTACTCCTTGGTAGATGAAAAAACATTGAAAAAAACATTGAAAAAAAAAGCCCTCTAATCGTAAGTTTCAATTTACGATTGTCTAAAAGTTTATAAATAACTTACACATAGATCATTTGTAACAGGTAAGGAAGAACTACAAATGACATGTAACACATTCTCTGGTGATGAATTGTTTACAATTTAGATTAGGGCGATGCAAAAATGTTTGTTAAAGCTTTGTGTACATGCATAGACCCTTGGTAACAGGTAAGAGTAATCTGAAAGTGATAGATTAGACATTTATGTTTAATTAATGGTTCACTTTAGGGAGATGCAAAAGCACTTGTAAATGACTTATAAATGATACACTAATATATTTACACATATTTTATAACAGATGAGGAACAGGCCTCATTCATAATATATCAACAAAGCATTAGGTAAACATTTACTAATGATTTGTTTATATCATCAATCATTTGTAGATAATTTACAACATATTTGTGATATGTTAACATAGAATTAACTAATCATTTACAAATGATTAATGTTTTGTTCATGATTTGTTCATCATTTACTAATGTCTGATAAATGACTTACTAATGGTCGCTATTATATAGTGTTACCCGAGTTCTCAGTGTCAAATGAAAAACAGACTCCTCATATTAAGAACATGCAAATGAAAACGAAAATGAGATTTACAATTTCAAAACAACTACATGACAAGTTGAATTAACAGATCTAAATCCACCAAAGAAAGACAAGGGTTTATACAACATGCAATATTTAGTCAAGATCATTTTGGTGTCATTACGTGTTTTCGCTCAGTTTTTAAGTTATATTTGTGCTCAGTGGCACATCAAGACCTTCATCATAGAGATCCATTTTCATCTATAGACTATTAAATACACATCAATGAGCCGCACTTTTGCACTGGGTGACATGTTCCTTCATCACCATGAATACACACGCTATAGTTTATTTTGACATAATCTCACACACACCATCATGCTGTGAGAAAACTAACTAGAACACCAAAGGTGGATTAATCAGCCACTGCAAATAGTACCCAACAATTTCCTCCTGCTTGAGTAACGCTTGTTAAACACTACAGTGGCCAGCTGTTTTAGGAAATTAGAATTGCCTCATAAACAATGTGTTTATGAAGCATTGTTTGTTTTCAGTAGGAACCAATGGCCTTGGAGCTAACAGACAAAGACAGGTAGTGAGAGATGGACTAACACATTCATGGGTTTGATCTGATTTGTGAGATTTGTTGACAATCAGAAAAATCTAGAATAACACCAGCCTTGTCCTGTTTTCCTCTAAGCTTGTAAGGCAAAGCAGTGTAACAGAACCACAGCGTGGAACAAGTCCCCAGAGATCAAAAATGCAGAGTCAGAATTCACTTAGAGAAATGATCCCTTACTCAAATACAACATTTTACAAATGAGTAAAAGCTGCAGCATTGATTACATTTTGGCAGTCGTTACACTAAGAATGCAGATAAGGAGGGTGCACTGCCAGCTGCCAAAACTGCATTTACTATTATGACTTACAGAAGCAATAAATTGAGACTACAGTGAAGTGCAGCAGCAGCAGGGAGGGAGGAGAGGAGAGGAGGATCACTTTGTTTTAACCATACACACACGCGCGCGCACACACACACACACACACACACACACACACACACACACACACACGCAAATATCATCAACTAATTCAGCCAACATGCAGCATCCCTGAAAGCACTGGCTGTTATGCAATATGCAACACAGGAGAGTGCCCTGGAGATCTGATCTGCCATCACACAGAGAGATATTTGAGTGTCTAAGGGATGAAACGCAGAATATGCAACCTGAGAGAACACAGCTTCTGTACTGAGATAATTGTCATCACAATATGCAGTGTTACTGTATGTTACTACAGACTGACCATACTTACAAATGCCCCTGCTTGGAAATAATGACATTATCACGCAACAACATTGCCACTGGTTGAAATATCATGTCATTATAATAATGGGCATGTAATAATGACAAATAAAGCACTGGTTAAGGATGCTGAGTAAGACAATAAGAAAAATTTACTGAGAAATACTGAACACTGGTAGGAATACGTGAGAAAGGCCTTAGTATAACAAACAGCCGCGATTAAAACATGTAACCACCAAAACCATGCAAATTTTCACGGGAGAGGTTCAATCTGAGCTCTCTGCAAACCAAGACCTATGCAGATATAATACTGTGTGTGCGTGTGTGTGTGTGAGAGAGAGAGAGAAAGAGAGAGAGAGAGAGAGAGAGAGCGAGACATGGGAACAGACAGAGAGAACGTGTGTAACGAAAGAAGACACCAACAACACACAGCAGCCACATGCGTCTGCCATAGAGGCGCGTCACACATCGATTTCTCCGAACTGTCTCCTCCAGCTATATCACATAGCCAACCGTGTTCATTAATTTCACAATGTCTCACAATTAGATTAATTAATTGACCCTGTTAAACTAAATGCAATCTTTCCAGGACGTTCACTTGCTGTTCCTACAACCTTGTGGGCAGCATAAGGCGAATTGTTAATACATTTTACAAAAACACATTATTCCTCACGTGATATATGTATGCCGAAATGACACACCGCTCTTGCAGATTCAGAGTGTATATCCAGATTTATTCCATTAGTTATGTATATTTGCTGATTAACAATCTAACCATAAATTGCCAGTATATTAAATGGAGTTTTGCGTGAGAACTACACGTACGGTGACAGGGCTCCAGTAAAAGCCCAGTCTGACCTGCTGTCGGTTCTGTGGAGAAATGGTTAGTAACCATGGCTACCGACGATAAAGCAAAGATTAAAGGGCATCACATCAGTCATGTACAGTGTTATAACGACAGTGTGCACAGTGTAAGTGAACGTTGTTCATTACTGCACGAGACAGATAGGTTTGCAGCTCTCGCGGTGCAAAGGCTGATACGGGCACGTACAGATCGAGTGAAGAAATTCATTCCACAATAACTGTATCGTGTAATAACTGTCATTTCATATCAGCTGTCAGACGGGTTATCGAGTAACATTAGCTGGTCGGCACCAGTTTTCTGTCTTACCTGGCTACTCCTGCGGAGCAAATCGAAGCCGACGACTTGCGAGCAGATTTCTTCCTCTCCTTGCTCTGCTTAGACAGAAAACAACGACAGGGGTTCGGGGCAAATGAAAATGTTTCCCGACGGAGAGGTGTCTCCGGCCGGCTGTCAAAGACGAAATGTCGGTAATGCCTCCTCCCTGCAGCAGCGCGCTGACTGCACATTCACACAGCCGGAGCGTACAGCACTGACGGTAGGGGGAGACTGCTGCAAATAAATACCGCTTGTAAACATTGGACAGACATCTCTTCTCGCGAGAACAGGTACATCTGCGTTGCTTCTGTCAAACAGTATGGACATGCCTATGGTGCCAAATTTGCCTAAGCCAGAGGTTTGTCAACCAGTGTTTATAATTCACTGATTGTGAGAAAAAAAAGAATTAAATGAAATGAGAAGAAGATATTGCATTGTGTCACTACCAGTGCAGCTGTTTTAAATGAAGATTAAATTACAAATAGGCCTATTGATTAGGCTACTGGCTACAAACACTCAGTGGCAATTTTACAGCTCTGTAGGTAACAGTTCAACCAGCAGATCAAGACAGCCTGGTAAATTAAAAGAGAGTTTATGGAAAAAAGACAATTTATCAACTTGGAAGAATGCTGTAATGCTTCATGTGCAATTCTAAATACCAAACATGCTGTATAACCATTGCCACCATGACTGTCTCACAAAAGGTCATACAAAACAGCTTTTAATTAATTAATTAATTCACTTAAATATCACAATTATTATGCTATATTACTTCTCCAGTTGTGAGAAACATATACAGTACGTGAATTCAGTATATGTGTTAGGAAATTCAATGTCTGGCAGCATTTCACAGTCCACAGACCACTAACCATCTGAGTACAGGTCAGTACAGTACAGGTCAGTGTCGATTCAAATAATCTATTTGTAAAGTTTTTGTTTTTCCTCCTGATATCACAGCTCTACTCATAGCAGCCACCTTTGGTTTGTTTGACCTCTCAGTGGTTTCAGGGAGGTGGTATCACATGAAAAATTGACATCAGTGCTCACCCTCTATGGTGGTTCGGCATAGGCATCACCACCTTGCCCCTCTTGCTAAATTGAAGGGTATAAGAAATGCACTGGCACCTATAAACTTCAAGCTATATCACTGTTTTTGAGCTTGTGACACAGTTGTTTCATTTGTTGATCACCTGTCTCACCTTAGCTCTAAGAAGATAGAGACATACAATGGAACAATAAGGTAATTACTGTGTATGTGTGGAACTCTGTACTTCGTCAGCTTAGTTGTTCCCTTGACTAAAATCTTTGTATTCCTGACTCTATGATAATCCAATAAAAATCCAATGAAATGAAAACAAAGTGTGGCTACTGATTTGTGGGCAGCTCTCATCAATATTGACAGGCTCTCCCTTGAGTGGCAACAAAAGGATGCCTGTTTGTTTGTTAATTAGTGTGTCTATGGCAAACACCACATCCCTCTAGAGCCTTCATGGTGTAAAGGGCTACCACAGCAATTTGATATAGAACTTCCATAAAGTCGGGAGACTCACAAAAGACAGACTGAAGCAACAGAGGTCCTGATATCCTGACTTTCAGTCCCTAGTGTGGGTCAAGCATTTTTTGTGAGAAATTTGTAGTCTCTGAAGTTGAGAGAAAACATTAGGGCAGCAACTAACAATTCTTTTTATTATCGATTAATTACTAAACATGACCAGTAATGATCTTCATGTACAAAAATAGTTTTTCCCTTATTGGAGTTTTCCTTCAAGGTATAAAGGCAGTGGCCAAATCCATTGCAGATATCAGACCACTCTCTGTGCTATAAACCTTAACTGGTTGTATTTATTGTAATTTGTAAGGTTACAGAAAAAAGTCCAAATGCCTCTTTCCTCTTTCCACTCTTCTTTGATGATGGCACAAACAGATCTGCCCTCACACAACCATTACCCATGGGTTCTGTCGATGTCCCATCTGCTTCAGTAGTGTTGGTATGCCCTAACTTCAACCATGGGCCTGATTCTTGGCATCTCACATAAAGCTTAGCTGGATAGGTAGAGCTTACTGGATGTCCTGGGAGTGTGGAAGCAAAAACATTTACCTCAAACAACTCTTTAGCGTGGAGGCTTTAATGAATTGATGCACAGGGATAGACTATCTATTCTAGCTAGGTTATATATTGGCTGTCCTCTTAAACACACACACACACACACACACACACACACACACACACACACACACACACACACACACAGGGTCATGGTCCCTGCCTTAACCAAGCCGTAAAGGGACAACTGTTGGCTTTTATTGGCACTGGAGACAACAACTGTTCCCACAAGTGTATACAACAGAGGTCATGCTCAGAATTGTAGGAATGTTTTGTATGTGTGTGTGTGTCTGCATGTCTCTGTAGAAGTCTTCAAATAACCACAACAAATAATGATTCCTGACATTGTCAAATAACATCACATAATGAAAACATCAAATAATGAATATCCACCTCAAACAATAAAAGGCCAATCTTCTTGTAATGAATACACTGGAAAAAGCTAGTAGCCATGAATCTGCAGATGAAATGGCATGTGGTCTGGTGCAGTCGGCATGAGTTTGTAAAGACTGACCCATGGGCAGGGTTGAAAAGCTCATCCTTAATTGTTAAAACAGGAGAAAAATGAATTGTAAGATTGACTATGACAGACATAGTAAACGGAATGACAATTCATCATTTAAAAAGAGAGAAGGGACATTAAATCAACAACACATCATATATTCTGGGCATTTAATGACTAATGGGATGCAGGTGATCAGCAGAAGAAGGAAACTCACTGAGGGTAAGTAGTGGACAAGTGAGGGCTGAAATGATTACAACACGCTCAAACCAAACAGCAACTACAACAGTTTGGGGGTGAAGCCAATGCGAAAGTGCCTTAAAGTGCCACAGATGGCTGCTAGATGTTCCAACTGACTCCCATTCAAAAAGCCTGAATTTCTCTCTAGAAATACAAAGTCATTTTTTTCAGTGACTCATTGTGGTCTAATTGCTAAATTCAGGCCCTTTAACAAGTGTGCTAGTGGTCATCTCGGAAATTATTACTCTGTTAATAAGATTTGAAGACTTATAGTAGCTTTAATGTCTTCCGTGTGGGCGTTTATTGACAGCTGTGATTGACAACTGGCTCACCTGCTGCTCTCCCTGGCTCCAGGACTTGCACTGAGTTGGACTATTATTGCAGTATTTCACTAAGTTTGATGTTACTTGATTATGATGCCTGCCCTGTTAGCACAATTTAGCGAAAGACGAGGTAGCAGGGTGTGTTTCCAGAGCATGAAAGGCAACACCCCATACTCCTTATTTGAAAGGTCCTGACTCCAAATGGAAAAGATGGCACTGACAATAAGCAGCAACTGTGATGTCACACCTTGCTATGTCCATCTTTATATACAATCTATGATACAAACCCAACATGAAGGTGAACTAGAGACAGGAAGAGAGGACAAAGGGATAAAAATCACTACGACATCTTAAGTGTTGACTCCACAGCTATCCCAGTGGTCCCTCTCAGGGGAGCTATAGACAGGGCCTTAACAGTAGAGGTGCTGTGATGGTGGAAGGCCAGCACAGTGTATGCTGCAATGATAGTAAAGCAGATAAACAACAGTGGAGCAGGTAAACAAGTTTAAATGATATTCAGGTTTATCCACCGGCATGTTTACTTGTTCTACTCGTCAGATTTCTATAATGCTGCAGGTGCACATCACAATTTGGTTCATCCATCATTTTGGCCATTATTCCTTTGGTAACATCGTAGCTATCCAGTAAATTGCTAAGATCTGGCAACAAACCCAAAGGTTAGTCAAACTTGCTTGGTAGAACAAAGAAGCTGAACAGTGAAATTATCATTCAAATTTTCTGTTGTAAACATCTATCACAATTTTTATATCCTCTTCCTGCTTTAACTTTTTTCCTACTGTTCTTATTGTAGTTTTGCACACAGTTTTCCTGTGCAATTAGCAGCAAGCTACTCTGAAACACTTTTGTATGCAGTAAGTAGTTATGATGCAGCAGCACTATATTTTTTGTTAATGGTAGCAAGCTACACTGACAGCATATTATTGGAAAATGTAGCTAAACTGTGCATTGCTATATTTAGCAACACTACTCCAACATTAGCAATGACAAATTGTAAGTGTAATTTCCGGTGCGCCCACTTTCAGTTTTGACCTACAAATGATTAGATAATCAACCTGTCTCATCATATGACTGCTTCTGTCTCTTGCCCTGCTGGACTTCTTTGTAGCAATATTGTACCAATAAAGAAGCATTCATTGATTCTTGGCCACTTGGGGACATCAGAATAAGATAAGAACATAACATTGACAGATTATCGCCTTATAAACTTGTTAAACATTATAGCAAACATTTGCAGTTCACAAACAGGAGACACAAAGCAACATTCTGAGACTGAAAACCAAAACAATGAGCTGAAAGAGGCTAAAAAAAGGAGACCTGCTGAGTTGGTGATAATTCTCTGAGTTCATCGCTATGAGCAACACCTTTCACATTATCATCTGACCCATTGTTAATACACTGCCTGGCCAAAAAATAAGTCGCAACATTGTGTGCCCAAAGAATGAGGGTTCGATGGATTTTTTCTTCCCTGATGGCACAGGCATATTCCAAGATGACAATGCCAGTATTCATCGGGCTCAAATTGTGAAAGAGTGGTTCAGGGAGCATGAGACATCATTTTCACACATGGATTGGCCTCCACAGAGTCCAGACCTTAACCCCATTGAGAATCTTTGGGATGTGCTGGAGAAGGCTTTGCGCAGTGGTCCGACTCTCCCATCATCCATACAAGATCTTGGTGAAAAATTAATGCAACACTGGACGGAAATAAATCTTGTGACATTGCAGAATCTTATCGAAACAATGCCACAGCGATTGAGTGCCGTAATCAAAGCTAAAGGCAGTCCAACAAAATATTAGTGTGTGACCTTTTTTTTTTTAAGTGACGACTTTTTTTTGGCCAGGCAGTGTATAAAGGAATGATTAGTTTTGCTTTAAAGTATAAATTGATACTCTTATACTCTTCAGCTAGTCTGATCAGTTTTTGACAGAGAAGTGTGTGAACTGAAAAAAGCCAATAGAAATCAATTCTTTGGGTAAAAATAGAGAAGTGAAGACCCACTGTGATGAGGAAATTCTCCAGCATAAACTTACAATAAAGATTCATATGTGAGCTTGAAGGAACCTGGCTACTTTCCTCCTGCCTTTGGTTAATAAGGTTGGTGTATTGCAGCAGTCTCTGAAAAGGAGAGGGGGAGAGGATAGTACAAAGAAGGAGAAGAGTAAAGGAAAGTGTAAATGAGTGGAGCAGGAGAGAGAAGGCATGGAGGACAGGAGGTACTGCAGTAGAGAGAGATTTTAATCAACTTAAGTGCCTTGAAGCTGACCTGTCCCACCTATCTCCTCTCCTCAGGGTACATTAAAACACACACACACACACACACACACACACACACACACACACACACACACACACACACACACACACACACACACACACACACACACACACACACTTACTTAGGTCACTTTTGGGGACATTACATAGACTTACATTCATTTCCATGAGACTTACCCTAACCCTAACTAACCATAACCACTATTTGCCTAAGCCTAACCCTTACCCTAACCTTAACCACTGATCCAAAAAAATCTGCTGTCATACCACCAGACTACAGAGCAGCTTCTTTCCTCAGATTGTGAGACTACTCAATTCATCCTATGCACTCCAACATAAAAAATAGTTTTATCTTTATGACTTATTATTTATTAATCAATTTATATAATTTCTGGTTTTGTGAGTAGCATATAGGGACTACAAACTATATTTTGTCATACAACCTTGTGTTGTAAAATGATAATAATAAATTAATCTTGAGTCTTGAATTAAGTGGTCTTTAATCTGCAATGTGTCCCTGAAAGTAAGATAAGTCCCACACACACACACACACACACACACACACACACACACACACACACACACACACACATGCTCTCATGCAGTTGTAGGGGGGGATCCTCTACAAGAGCAGAATAGGATAAATATTTTGTCTCGCCTTCATGAGGCATACAATCTGGTTGCACCTGTACTGGGTGGCAGTGCCAATAAAGTCTCTGAACACAACACAGCTCACATCGTGTTTAACTTTGTATAATAATTTCTTGCAATTCCCTTATAAATAATCCTGTCTTTGAGCTTCATCATTTACTCTGTACTAATAGCCCTATATTAATCTTCTACCTCATTCTTTCATCCTTTTTCATCTGAAGCTGATGACATCATCAGACAGGCATAGGCAGTCATAAATATCAGCACCACCAGCAGTTGACTCTAACAGATGAGTGATAGCTGCTTTGCTCTAATTTCAAACATGTCTTGCTCTTTCTTTCTCTTCATTTTCTCTTATTCAATTTCAGTTTTCTTAAGCAGTATGTCACATGTAAATATATTGATTTGTCCACATACACAAAGGCACAGCATTAGAAGTCTAATGCCACACACCCCTGGAGCCTGCAATGTTTGTCAGTCTCCTCCATATGAACGTGTAGGACAAAAGAAACAACATACTGACATTTTTTCTATCAGAGGGCTACAAAGTCATTAAAACCAAAAAGGTTAATCCCCTTAACTGGGAGCATGAAAGTACAATTTTTATAGCAATCTGCCCATTAGGTTCCCAAAGTGGGAGCCAGAACACCCTGGGGTGCCTTAAGGAGTGGCTAAAGATGCTGGAAGCTTTGTTCCTTTTTACTTTTTATTGTGCATTTTTAACATTTCAACAGATTAGAAAAGGAGACGACATTTACATTAATCATATTCTTACATTTTCATGATTATCAAAACTGGGAAAATAAGCATTACAACTGAAAGCTCTATATTACACACTTATTAAGTCTGCATTTATGTCAAAGCTGAGATTGGTGACATGACAGCTCATGTTTTTCAGTTATCATCTATGAAGTGGTCCATCCATCCATAGTTTTAGTAGTAGTAATACTTATGACTGTAAATACATTGCGGCTACATAGAGTCAAATCTGGGAAGGTGCCAACAACAAGTGTGCATCAGTTGGCATTGAAATGCATCATAAACCATTTAAACCATTTTTGGGTTGTACCCACTGGACAAATGCACCCAGCAATTACACTAGCTGCTCTTCTCTGATTAGGGGTGTGTTAAAACTGGAGCCAACAGGAAGAGGATTCGATATCATGAACACACACACACACACACACACACACACACACACACACACACACACACCTTCGGAGGACATTACACTGACTTACATTAAGTTCCTGGAGATTTATCCTAACCTTAACCATAACCACCACATGACTAACCCAAACGCTAAGCTTAACATAACCCTAACCTTGCCTTAACTTTAAACCAAGTCTTCACCCTAAAATCAATGATTTACATTAAGGGGACTTGCTTTTTGTCCCCATAAGGGAGGAATACTGAGACCACACACACACAGTCACACACCCGTGAATGTGCAGCCGGTTCCTGCTCCTCTATTGAATTAATCTCATTCTGTCTTCCTCTTCTGCTTTATCCCGACCCCCCCCACCCCCCCACCCTCTCTCTCTCTCTCTCTCTCCCTCTCTCTCTCCATTACAGTGTCTGTCTCAGCATAATGGCAAACAGCTCTCAGTGAATTACGAAGGAGTCATTGCAGTACCACTGGTTGTATATTACATAATCAATATGGTCTGCCCTAAAAGTGCAGACACTGTTCACTGTCGTCCACACTGCTGCACACAACAATCTGTCCATCTACTAAATGGCATATCCATACATTTATCTGTCCGTTGATTGTGAGGTAGAAACTGTATCCATCTATCTATTGTATTTCTTTGCCTTTGAGGAAAAACATACTGTAAACTCTTAATCCTGCACTGTCTAGACTGAAATGGGAATATATGAAACATCAGTTTTTTTAACTGCAGTTAAGGACGCAATGCAGAGAAATTGTCATGAGGAGTAGCAGGAAATGGACCCAAATGCAGGATAGTAGGCCAAGCAACTCTAAAGAAACTTTTTTATTAAAGGATTGCAGGCAAAAAACAAAGTTAGCTGACCGAAACAAAACACAATGCAGAACGAGACTGAACAAATAGAAAAGAACCAGAATAAACTAGAACAAAGGATCCAACAAAGACTGAACTGAAAATCAGGGCTAAAATACAAACTGAACTAATGACGGAATGGAGAACAGGTGACTAGACACAAGGGCAGACTGGGAGTTGATTGGCTGGGGAAGACACTGGGAGCAGGGCAGGGCTAACAAGGATAATGCAGGGCAGGTGAGAAGGGAAAGTGTGGAGGGAAAAGCAGAACAGAGACAGACACACCCACACCACACACAGAGACAGATTGGGAGGCAGAGGAAAAAACACCAGGAAGACACAGAGAATAGATCAACTAATAAAGGCAATCAAAGTAATATCATGTCAGATAGTCGAACTCAAAATAATCCTTCTCCCTCACAGTCCAGTCCAAACAAACAAGGGTAAAAAATTAAAGGTCTCTGGAGGACTGGTGGAGAATGGCAGCTAGACATAAGACGTGACAGAATCATGACAGTAGCCCCCCTCAAGGGACGTCCCCAGACGTCACCAAACATTGGCATGGCGCTCTGATGGGTGACCAGAGCACAGGAAACCAAGTAGGCAGCACTCAGGGAGGGGCCCAGAGTGCAAGGAACCAGGAAGGTTGTGCTCAGGTGGGCAGCCTGGGGGCTGAACAGGGGCAGAGCAAGAGATCTCAGGTGGGCGGCGTGTATGCAGGACAAAGGCTGATTTTGCTCGGGAGGGCGACCAGAAGGCAAGACAGATGGCTGATGTTGCTCCGGAGGGTGACCAGAAGGCAGGACAGATGGCCAGTGTCACTCCAGAGGGCAACCAGGTGGATGACCAGATGTGCCGGGCTGCGGTGGTGAAGGCTGGGCCGATCTGGAGGTTGGTGATGAGGGCTGAGGCCAGGAAGGGCAGCCAGCATCAGAAGATTCGGCTGCAGGTCGAGGCAGGGTGCAGAGGAGGCAGGTCACTGGGGTGCAGAGCAGGAGACGGGAAGCTGGAGATCTGACTTAGCATTGGGGAAGATGGCTGACTGACAATCTGGGAGGTCTGGCTGGTGGAGACGGCCAACTGGAGGTCTGGTTGAGCCTCGGCGAAGACAGCAGACTAGCTGTTGGTCAGCGGAGACTGCCAACTGGAGGTCTGGAAGGTCTGGCTATGGGTCGGTGGAGAATACGAACTGGAGGTCTAAAAGGTCTGGAAGGTCGGTGAAGACTGCCAACTTAAGGTTTAGAAGGTCTGGAAGGTCTAGAAGGTCTGGAAGGTGGTCGACAAAGACAGCTGACTGCTAAAGGTCTCTCAGGTCACTAGCTGGTGCGCTGGGCAGAGGAGATGAGCGGCGTCCCTGGGAGTGTAGCAGACTCTCCCACAGGGGATGCTGCAGACTCTGAAGGCGGAGCCACTGGGGGTGCTGCAGACTCTGAAGGCGGAGCCACTGGGGACGCTGCAGATTCAGGAACTGCTGGAATCAGGTGATCTTGGCAGGAACAGAAGATTGCTGCGGCCCAGCAGGGACAGGAGGTTGCTTCAGATCAGCAGGGACAAGACACTGCTTAAGCATGGGCTCAGGAGGATGGGGTGGCTGCTTGGGCTGGTGCTTGAGCTGAAAGCAAGGAACTGGGGACAGAGTCTTAATGGAGCTGGGGAACAGAGACTCTGCAGCACTGGGGAGCAGAGTGGCAAGCTCAGGACAGACATGCTGCAAATTAGTTTTAGTCAGTCAGGACTCGGGAGAACAGACGCTGTATTGTTTTTTCTCATTTGTTATTCTTTTTTTTTTTTAACTGTAACTGCTACATTACTCAACACTTAATCATGAGATTTTATCCTTGTTTTAATTTCTTTATTTAAATATTATCAGCAGCTTACAGTTAATGGTCTGTGTCAGTCAGTGGGTGTACCAGAGGACCCGCCGCCTGGAAGTATTTTCTTTACTAAGTTTTTCTTTTAACCCTCTGGAATGGAGTGTAGTGTCAATGCTATGCTAGACCATGTTCTACAAAACATTCAATAACTTTGGAACCATTTGTGATGTCGACGAGCATTTTCTTTTTGTCCTAAATGTGAGATTCTCAGCTTTCTGAGGCTGATTTATGATGTATGCATTCACATGATACAGGCACTGGCTTCACTCGAGTCACTGTGTGCACTCACTGTGCAAAAAGTTAACAAATGCAGTTTTCCATATATCAACAGATTAGGTTGTCTATTTTCCAATGATATGTAACACTTTGATGTAATAATAATAATAATAATAATATCTTTATTTATACAGCACCTTTAAAAACAGAGTTTACAAAGTGCTTTGACAGACAAAGCAAAGGCAGTGCAATACAAAAGCAAAGACACATGACACAGAAAGCAATAACAAGTCTGACATTAAGAAGACAACAGTAGAAGACAATGAAAAACAATAGAGAGATGATAAAAAGATTAAAAGATAGAAAGACGATAAAAAGACAACATCACATAAAAGCAAGTCATAGAAATGGGTTTTAAGAAGTGATTTAAAAGAAGTTACTGATTCTGCTAACCTTATCTCCTCAGACGGGTTGCTCCAAAGCTGAGGGGCCCTGATGGCAAAGGCATGGTCACCTTTAGATTTAAGCCTCGACTTTGGAACAGCCAGAAGGGCCCCACGTGAAGATCCAAGGCTGCGGGCTGGCTTGTACGGGGTCAACATATCTGTTACGTAGCTTGGAGCCAGACCTGGACGTGCTTTAAAAGCGATCAGTAAAATCTTAAAATCAATTCTAAAATGAACAGGGAGCCAATGAAGAGAAGCTAGGATTGGGGTGATGTGATATCGTCTGTTAAAACCAGTAAGAAGCCGAGCTGCTGCGTTCTGAACTAGTTGGAGGTGAGAGAGGGAGTCACAGTAAACGGGAGTTACAGAGGGAGTTACAGAAAAATGATGCTAAAGGGGTACCCAGTGCGTTAAAAAGTGACGCCAAGGGGTCCTGACCAAGCTTCAGTATGTGACAAGTTGGGAGTGAGAGCGGGCTGGATATCAGATAAAAATGACAATGATATAGGTTTAAAATTACTAAAATAACAATGAATGTCCCTGCTGGTATGTACATGGAACATGGAAAGAAGAGGAGTTAGTTAGAAACTGATTTGCTAAAATTAAACTAGAAAAAAAAGATGTTTTAGCCTCCTTAACTGCCTTTTGATAATTTCTCATTGCGTCTTTCCAGATATCATAAAATATGTATAAACCTGTTTTTTTCCATTTGCATTCCTTTCTCCTACAGTCTCTCTTTAATTCTTGAGTGGATTCATTTAGCCAGGGTTGTGGTTCTCTCTTTGACTTTTTATCCTTGTGGGGGGGCGACAGAGTCCAAGACAGACTGACAAGTGTGATTAAAAAGGGAGACCAGCTCCTCTGTATTAAAATGAGGATTAAAGGCAGTTAAAAAGGCGATGGAAAAAAGCTCAGAAAACTTGCAACCAGACATAGAATTAAAAACACAGGTGGTGGATGGGTATACTGTGATTAAAAAGTAATTGGGTTAAAACCACATTGAACAAAACTGCTTTGTGATCAGACACACAGATATCCTTAATCTCAAAATTGCAAGGGCTGAGACCGCTGTACAGAACTAAGTCAAGAGTGTGACCCTTGGAGTGTGTGGGTTCTTGTATTGCCTGAGTGAGGTTAAAAGATTCTAAAGTGTCCATAAAATCAGTTACAAACATCTGAGGAGGGCAGCAGATATGGATGTTAAAATTACCTAAAATGAAAATTTTGTCATACTTTGATGTGAAATGGGATAGTAACTTGGCAAACTCTTGGATAAAAACGTTGTTTGGCTTGGGTGGTCTGTAGATTATTAAAATAATTACAGGATCTTTAGAGTGTACCATAAAACCAAGGTGTTAAAAAGAAGTAAGATTACTAAGTAAAATGGAAATGCACTTAAAATCATTTCTGTAAATGACAGCAACCCCCCCTCCCCTGCCTGACAGCTGAGGTTGATGTAAGTGTCTAAAATCAGGGGGGGTTGCTTCAATAAAAGGACTGCAATCTCCTTCAAATAACGAAGTCTCTGTGATTATAAAAAAGTCCAGGTTATTAAAAGTAATAAAATCATGGCATAAAAAAGACTTGCTATTAAGGGATCTGATATTTAAAGGACCAAAATTTACAGGTTTAGATTTAAGAGCAGGGGCTAAAAGAGTTTACCCATGGACTTAAATTAAATTTTTATGATTTACAGCAGTGGGGCATGATGATGAGCCTGCTGCAGTGAGTCTATGGTGGGAAATAATGGTCTATATGGGGAAGGTGACTAGTGAAGGTGGTAGTGACAGACAAAGCCTGTGGGGGGAGCTGGTAGGGAGAAAAGTACTGTGAGCTGTTACTATAAGAGGAGAAGAAGGCACCGGGGAGGGGGTATGGGATGTAAACCATGGATGTATGAAGAGAACTGACTACAGCGTCGGAGGCAGGGCCCCGTTCATTTCTATGAAAGTTGCTCAGTGGCGCATGAAGCCAAAAAAGTGTGACTTCCGGGTATAAAATTACCCGGATCTTCCAGGATCATTGGCACTAGCGACTTTTGCCAGCCAAGCCAGCTACTTCCAGTTTAGCCGTCCGGCTTACTTGAATGGGGATAAAACAATTCAGTTATGTAGCTCTTCTAGACTTTCGAAATGTGATCGAACGCTCAGAAAAAATTATCCACTGATTTACAAACGTCTCTTTCACAATATAAGTCTATGGGAAAAGTCTTTTTGGGCCCAATAGCATCACGTGACGTAATTACACGTTTTGGCTGCTATGTCAAATTGATTTCACAGCCCAGCGCTGTTCCTGGGAGCTTCATGTAGACAGTCATTCACGTGGGGCAGACTGGACAGCGTACTGCATGTTAGCCCCTAGCATTTGGCTACTCATCCAGTTGGGTCAGTTAGTCAGTTCAGACTGCTGACGAGCTGTGTCATTAGACCCCACGTGGCCTAATACCCAGTTTATAGAGGGTGGGAGTGAGTTCAGCGGTCCGTGCAGCTTATCCAGGATAACTGGGACCGTGGCACCGGTGAAACAAAGAAAGGCATCATTAAAAAAGCAGGTGTTCCTAATTATGGAATCTCCTACAATCAGTGTGGTTAGAGAAAAGAGGGGATGAGGAGATGAAGGCAGAGGATTCCTATGGCGGGTAGGCAAGTGCTGTGGTGAGGCAGCAGCATCGGACCTGGGTGAAGGATTCCCCACTGGCTCAGTGCAAGGGAGAGTGCCAGAGCATCAGAACACAGCCTCCTTCAGGATCCTGCGCCGAGAAGAGGAGGTTGAGGACCGGGATGAGTGCCATTTATTTAGCTTTGCAACGGATTGGCCAGCCACCCGAGCACTGTCAGCCACCAGTGGAGGGAAAGCTTTGGTGTCGACAGATGCTGTTGTCGGGTCCAGATCTGGTAGAGATGGAGTAGCAGGGGCATCAGCTGGATGGACCAGTGTCATCGGCTGCATAGTGGTTAGAGAGGGTCATCTCAGAGGTGATATTGACTGCACCAAAATCTATATATTATCACACTGTCTACTGAAAAAAGCCCAGGAAATTAAGCAAATAAATGGATGTAAGTCACTGAGGAAAAGGTGGATTTGCACCAAAGCTCCAAAACGCCTAAATACAACTTTTCATGTTGAAAAACAAAAATTCCTTTTCCTTTTTTCCTTCGACTATGGAGTTATTCAACAAAACACACGTTTTTTTCAATTCAATTGAATTTTTATGTATATAGCGCCAGATCATAACAGAATTTATCTCAGATCACTTTTCAGATAGAATGGGACTGTAATCTAGGACCTAGACCATACTCTTTATTTTACAGAGACACAACATTCACTGGGCGTTTTTTTTTGTTCGTCAAATATTGTATGCTCACACAAAGGTAATGCATGATGGTGACTTAACACTGCACCAGAAAGAAAGGGCAGGTTCCACTGAATCATATGATGTATAACAATTGATACTCATTGAAAGAATAAGCTCAGAATCGGCAAAATATAAAACTATGTCCAGGACCTTCTTTGTCTATGTAGGTTTAAGAGGTTTAATGGTGTCTTTAACATTTCTCAACACAAAAAATGAAAGTGTCCTTGATAAATAAACAATACGATAGGTTAAAGTTGTGGCCATCAGTTTTAATTACATATCATTCGATTCCGAGATATTCTGAGAAAAAGTTTTTTTGTCAGTTTTTGATAGCAGTAGGCTATGGAAGAGCATTGTGTTGTAGGTGGATATGACACGTTCGACTACTGTTTTGAGCTGTCTGCCGTCAGTTGGCTTCATTCTTTTTCAAATTGTCACTGGACCACCGCAACCTGAATCCAAACACCACTATCTCTGTTAAGAAAAGGCATTTTATAGCCTGTGATTGTAAAATGGGAAGTTGCTAATTTAATTTTATATCTCCAAGAAAATGTGGCTGAGGATATTTAATATGAAATCATCTTTCTTAAATCATAGAGTCTTCCTCAATTAATATTGAGCCACGTCATCCAATAAAGCACTCCAAAGTCACGTGTGTGTGTGTGTGTGTGTGTGTGTGTGCGCATGTGCGTGTGCGTGTGCGGGGGGTGTGTGTGTGTGTGCATCAAATCTTGTACCATGGTCACATAAACGGGATGAAGATGGGGTATCAAACTAGACTGTCACTTTCATATATTTCATCAAACTGGACTTTAGATTGTGCATTGCATTCAACCTCCACTGTTACATAATTATTATTATGCATAATTATTTTTATGCATGTCACATTTCAATTTTTTCTCTCGTCACCCTCATATATTTCATACACTTCATTTCTTATTCCATAGCACAGTCCATATTTCCTTTGTAAAATCAATATTTCATTTCAAGTTTTATATCCCATTTCAGAACTATTACTATTCCATTCTGTAAATAGATTTTAAAATTTCAATTTAAGTTTAATATTACTTTTAATTTAATTAAATTAATATTACCTTACTTTTGTCTACTTTTATTCTTCTGTGTTGCTTTTTTTGGGAGCAAATACCAAGAAACATTATTTGTATGCCTGCATTGGTTAATGAAACAGCTTCTAAAACAGATTCTAAAACAGATAATATTGGACCTTCAAAGTGCTCTCTGAAACTAGGCCTGGGATGGCTTGTGTCCATGAAATGAGAAAATAAAAAATTTGTCATAGAGCTAAACCAAATACATTGTTGGAAAGGTCTCGACCTGGAGAGTAACATATGTCAGTATGAAGATACTACATGGCTCCTGCTTTGAAATACTGTCCTTTGAACCTTGACCCTGGTGCATGTTTGAAGGCTTATAAGTCCGCAAGGAACTGGGCAACAGACATGGTACCAACTGTTATAGAGAGCTCTTCAACTGGGGGCACTGTCAAATATGGGTAAAATATTGTTAAAATTAAATTTCACCCATTTAACAATTAGATATTTAAAATCTGATTTAACAAATGTGTTTACCATCTCCTTAAGTGCACAATATGTAAATTTCTGCCACCAGAGGGGTCAAGCCGGCTAATGGGATAGCCTGGCTTATTTCAATAAGCCTCGCTAATTTAAGTGAGAGTTCCATTCCGTCACTGCGGCTTATATGAGTCCCAGCTCAGTAACCATGGTAACTTAGTCAGCAGAACTAGCCTGCTCCATGCAGGCTAACGGTCAAGCTTAATTTAGCTGCATATCAAAGAATGTCCGCCAGACGGAAACAGACTCCCAAAACACGGTTCCATCAAGTGTCTTTTCACACTCGCATCACTTGTCTGTGTTTGGAAACATAAATTAGAAGAACTATGAGGGACGTTTACAAAAATACTTAAGTTATCCCCATTTTATTTGGGATCACTTCTGTGTTGGAGTGAACCCTTTTATTTAAAAGCTTAGCATTCGTAATTTAAGAAATAAAAGTGTGCCAGCTTTATTTTGAAGTTATTCATTTATTTATTTATTCATTCACTCATTTTGTTCAAGCTGTGAAGACAAAAAGAAAATTAAATGAAGTCCAAACCATGATCTTCTGCTGTGTTTAAATATATACAGTGGTAACTGCTTATAATGATCACAGTAACAGTGATCAGCTGTTTATATGGATCAAAAAGCTCTGAGATAGAATCATTCATATACAAAATGTATGATTATAAATAAGTTGCCTATAGAAATCAAGTAGTCCGCCTACAGTGTTCATTTTGGGTCTCTTCATACATGACAACATATGGAATAACACTTTAAACTACGTAAATCTATTTTTGTACTTTACTCCCATGATAAGCGGCTGCTGCTGTGTGCACACTGAAATCACGACGGAGACAAACGTAGTCTCCTCAAAGCTTATGACAATAAAAAGGGGGGAAGAAATTTAAGTAAATTACACCGCTATCTTCGCCTGTTCTGCCGCTGACGAAAATAAGGAACTTGTCATTGGCAAATGTCAGAACCCCGGCTGCTTCAAAAATGTGCACACTTCGCTTGAAACAGCTGTACTCTATTTTGAAACAATCAATAAAAATCAGTAACTTTATATTCATGTAGGCTAATAAATATACAAATGTCAATCAGATGGTATTTTGCATGACATGCTGCTCATTCCAGCCGGGTTAGACTTAGCATTGACTAGACACGGCTAAGCTGCGTTGGTGGAACAGCATGAGCCTCAAGTGAAAGTTGACATTAATTCTAGCCAGGCTTTTCAGGTAAGTGCAGCTTTCTTTAGCTGCGTTGATGAAACAGCCCCCTGGGGTCTCTCAATCAAAACAATAACAAAAGACAGAGTTCAATGACATTTTGAGGTAGCGTGAGATCACGGGAGTTGTTAAACAACCACCATTGCCATACAGATGGTGCTCTGGAGTCAGCTTCTTCTGGGTAGGATTCCTTCAGTGTTCATCAGTGTTATCCACAGATGTCTCTTCCTCTAAAAACAAACAGACCTGGTGATGAAAATGAGTAAAAACACTGAATAAAGCAGTTTCATGTTAAAAATCAGTGTTTCTCTGACGCTGTTCGGTGGACAGAGGACATCCAGAGGGGCAGTGAGCCAAACTGCTGCTAAGGTTTGCTCACTTGTTTCTCTGATAACATCCAGGCATCCAATGACTAAAATCATTAATCTGGTTAAAACATATAGTTAAAAACAACCAAGCTCTAAAAAGTGTGTCATAAAAATGTGGCTTAAAACTGGATAAAAAGTCAATTTATAACAGCTTCTGGTGGACAACCACGATGCTGACGCATGCGCAAAGGGGATTTGACGCCATTAATAGCATTGATAGGTGACCAAATTTGATTTGATTTATTGATTGGGAAAGTGTGCAGTTTTAAACATTAAAGATGAACTGCACTGGAGTAAGCTCAATTTGCATCTATAGTCCCCCACAATCAAAACATACAACAGCACAACAACAAACAGTACAAAGCAACAAAAAACAAACAAACAAAAAAAAAAACCCACACAGAACACACCATACAACATACAAAGCTACACACAACAGCACATCACATACACCCACAATGTCAATTAGAAATTAATAATGAAAACTAGACTCAGTGGTCACACAGCTGATTTATCTTTAGTTGATTTTTTAATTTGGCCTGCATTGATAGAACTACAGTTCTTCATATCATCAGGTAGGGCATTCCACTGAGTTGTGGCTTTCACAGAGAATTTACTGAGCGAGTGTACACAAAGTGACATAGTGGAGGACCATTTAAAATTTTATAAACTAGGCACAAATTTCAGAATAATCTAAAAATGTCAAAGCTCAGTAAATTGTATTTCTCCAGTACCCTACAGTGATGGAAATGCATTTGCTTTTTGTCCAGACTTTTTAGAGTTTGTTTGTATAAGGACTCAAGAGGTTTTATGGCTGTTTCTCCAGCCTGCCCCCAACATGTGATGCAATAAGACATATGGGAAATAATCATAGCATGCATAAATATCTTGGCTGCGTCCAAAGAGAGACAGTTTCTAATATGTCTAAAATTTGCTAAGTTGTACTTTATGGTATTAACCGTTTTTTTTAACATGTTTCTTAAAGTTCAAATTTGGATCCAGTGTCACACCAGTGTCAATTTTTTCACCTTTGATGAAAATATCAGCATTAGGAGGTTGTACCATAGTTTTAGAGAAAAAGATACCTTTTGTCTTTACATTTAGACTCAGACATGATTGATCAAGCCAATGTGTGATCCTTTCCAATGCAATTGTTAGCTTAGCAGCAGCTAACTCAGCTGTTTTTGCATGTGTGTACACAACGTTGTCATCTGCATACATTCATAGTTCTACATCATGACACTGTTGAGGGAGCTCATTTATATATAGGCTAAATAATAGGGGACCTCACACTGACCCTTGTGGAACACCCATTGTGCACTTCATGTTGCTGGACAGAGTGTCACCAACTTTAACACACTGTATCCTACTGGAGAAAATTGAAGACATCCATGCCAGTGCTCTAGAGGAGAAGTTAAATTTAGAGAGTTTCAATATTAAAACATCATGATTGAATCTATTGAATGCTTTACGCAGATCTACAAACACAGCACCAACTACTCCTCTTGTCAAGTCTTGATTTAATTTGTTCTATTAAGTGCAAGGTAACAGTTTCGGTGGAATGATTTGCTCTAAAGCCAAATTGCATACAATGTAGACCAAAATTGCTTGTATTAAGAAATGTTGTCAGTTGTTTAAAGACAACTTTCTCAGCAACCTTTGAGAGTACTGGCAGTATACTTATTGGTCTGTAGTAACTGGCTTCAAGGCAGCCTCCAGATTTAAAAATAGGCGTGACAATGGCTCATTTCCAGTCATCAGGAAAGGAGCTGTGTTTAAAAGACAAGTTAATTAAATGAGCAACTTAAGTAACCATTACCTTGATTAAAATGAATACTTCTCTAGATTTAAAACTTGTTGGAAACATTTGGGATAATGTAAGCACTCAGCTCAACAAAATATATATCATAGGTCTAGTTGTTTTTAGACATTTTAATGCAGAAAAGTTACATATTGGGCCTTTAAATTCCTAAGTGTACTCTCAATTCAGTATTTACAACTTCCAATTCTAGGAAGAACACAATTTTTTTTTCTACAATTACCTAGAGCCGCACCATGCAGCTTGATACAAATCAGCACCACAGTTGTAGTTCTTCTGGTTTAGGGTTGTAAATAGGGTCGGAAAAATCTGAATATATCAAATATCTAGTACAGCTGAGTTAGTAATTACACTGCATTTAGATTATATATGTTAAGAAAAAAATAAAGATGTTAGATATTTTTGCCAAAGCAGGAACTGAATGCACCAAGTCAGCCCAAAACACAATAGTCCCTATTCACACGATTGCCATTTTCCTCTGATGTTACTTTCAGGGTGGGAACATAGACTGTATAGACTGTATAAAAATATGGACGTAGTCACTGTGATGTCACCCATTGGATTCTGAAGAGTGGTTTTGAAGCTCAAAGTTAGCAGCTCTGGCTGTCGCCATCTTGGCAGTGCATGACTCTGACTAACTCCCGGCCAATCCAAAATGAGCAAAGAAGCGGGCCGAATGGCTGAAACAAGCCACCTAGCGGCTGGCGAACCTGTCACTCAAAGCAGCCATGTCCTTCATTATACATAACTTTACGGCTTATTAAAATTTAAACGGGTGAGTTATAAAAAAAATTCACCCCCATACAGTTGTCATGAAAGGGGAAATTATCTATAGAGACCAAAACCGTTTTTCGTACCAGGCTATAAACATATCGACTCACTTTTGGAGCCAGCCTCAAGAGGCCATTTGAGGAACTGCAGTTTTTGGCACTTCCGCATTGGCTTCATTTTTCAGCCCCGGAGGTTGCAGCTTGGGTGGGAACCACACAGTTCCTCTGTCTGGACTGCTGCTAATGCATTGTCACTAACACACTGTTAGCTTAGTCTGTTAGCACCTGCTACCACCAATGTTACTGAGAAAACCACATAAAACATCTTGCAAGCTAATTAAATCTATATCAACGGAGCTGTGAGAAAGTTAATCAGTGATCCTTTCTAAGAAATGGAACAAAACCAGCTGATGCTTCATTGCAGACAGACTGGAAATAAAGCTGCTAACATTAACTAGCCAGATACACTCAACACTCAACAATTCATAAAAACTTTATAAAAACTGTGATCCCACTGCTTTGCTTGTTAAACTATCACATTCAGTCGGTCTGTCAGTCAAACTGTCTGGTTTTATCATGTTTTATGTGAGCAGCCTGCTCTCATTAAAGGGCAGCAATATTAAATCTCAACTTTTTTGAATGGAGTTCTGCACACAAGTCAGGACCTCCGATCTGCCCACCAGACTTTGACTGTACTGATAAAATTAAAATAAAGAAATAAAAACGAGGACAAAATCTTGTGATTAAATGTTGAGTAATGTAGTGGTTATAGTTAAAAGCAAAAAGAATAACAAATGAGAAAAAACAATATAGCTTCTGTGCTCCTTCTGAGTCCAGACTGATAGTAAAAGAAAATGTGGTGCAGGCACAAAACATCCTTCCAACTGACATACATTTGTTTGAAAGTCATGCTGACTGTCATGAAAAAAATGTGAAACATGAAAGTTACAATTTGCAACATGATATAATTTCCTCTCCTGTTATTTTCAACATTTCACTAATCAGAACAAGCACTACATTAACAACCCATGCCAGAGACATTGCAAGATTCATTTGTGAAAGGTGATGCTGCTACCATTTGTTATCAGCATGTAAGCAGGGCATGCAAATCGCTATTTTGAAGAGCTCCTGGTTGGGTTGCCTGGGTGAGGGTGTTAAAAGACCCAAAACACTGGATGAACCCAGGTTACATCACTGATGATATATGCCAGAATACAGAAGGCTGTATCTCAGAGCCACCTGTTTATTCCTATGTTTCATATAAATAAACAGGCCAAGAGAATAGATGGATTAAAGCATGGAGGATATATAAAAAATAAATTGATCTATAGAGCATTTTTATCCAGTGTGCCAGTGTAGTGTTTCTCTTTAAGGTCTACAGGGTTAGACAGGTGTACAGATGAGATCCATAAAGACAAAGCGGTCACGAACAGGTCCACATCCAGCAGTGAAACAGCTTTCTCAGGCTAATCTCTAATGGTGTTGAGCAGGCTGTGTGCTGCTGATCCAGACCTATTATCTAATTGCTACTGCAGCAACACTGACTGGGCATAACACATCAATTTCTCTCCTCCTCCTCCTCTCTTTCTCTCTCTCCCTTCCTCCCATATCTGCTGTGTAATTTGTTTTTTCTCTGTCCCTGACTCTCTGCTTACTAAGACACTCTGCACACACTGTATTGTGCACATTACCAGGCATTGTCATACATTTACTATTTCTTCACATCACCATTTTCTTATTTGTTTTCTTATATTTTCTAATCAAAATGGATCTGCGGTCCAGACCCCACATAACCTGGTCCACGTTCTCCCCTCTAGTAGGTGCTACAGAGCTCTGTATGGCAAAACTTCACTTTCCACACATAATTACAAATATGAGATGTTAGATCATCCATGTAAAGTCTAAAAACAATTCCTTTGAAATAAATGCCATACCAAATACTAACCTACTGTACCTACTGTACTAAAACTGTATAATATCCACATTATGCAATAGCATGTATCAATTTACCACATGCCATATGCAGTTGCATAGTGTTCATCAATACACACACATGAACCACCTCTGAATATAGACTAATTTTTATAGTACTCATGCAAAAAGAGTTTCAGCATTGCACTGCCAGCACTATTGAACTACTTGTATAGGACAGACCACAAGCCTGTTTATACAAAATACAGTAATAATTTGACCTGTATGATACTGTAGGTTTGCTGTCCAGTACAGTTGTTATCAGCATGTTAGCACTGAACAAGAACAGTATACAGGCCAAATTCTTACTGTTTATAGTGACTATATAATATACAGTAACTGTTGAACTCACAGGATTTGTTGTTACTATCCCTTACAATAATCAGCACTCCCTTGATGTCAGAAGGGGTAATCACTTCATTGGGGTCATCAGGTTGGCACCGATTCTTTGATGATAAGCCCACGACACCTCCAGAAGGCTCAACTACAACACCTGGCATCCCAGGTGCGCCCCTCTTCCTGTAGGTTGATGTTCATCTTGCAGTCCAGCTCAGGTCCTTTCTCTCCAGCCAGTTGCTGCTACACTCTGAAGCCTCTGACAATGACCTGGTTGCTTGCCATAGGGCCCGTCCTCAAACTCCCATCTCTTTCAGGAGCCCAGTGGTTGATTTGGCCACAAAACCTCTGCAGCCCACCTACACCAGTAGCACCTGTGCTCTCCAGCCACACTTCACTACTTCATCTGATATGTGTACATATTTCAGCCTTTTTCATTCATACACTTCACCCACTGCAACCTCAAAAGGGACAGGTAGCTCCACGATGCATAGGGACCTCTGCGATGTAGACCACAAGACCAGTGCCAGCCTGAGATTGGTTGTGGATGAGCTTCTGGTCTATACCCACCTGCATCCTCCAGTCATGGACTGTGTCCAGCAGGCTTGATTCCCTTCTTGTAGTAAGCCTTGGGAGTTGCCCTGCTGGTATGAAGGCAGTGGTGTTAGAGAAGCTAGTTGTTTGGGGAGTTAGGGCTTTGGCAACAGTGCTCCTTTTCTCCAGGATAATTACCAGTTGCCAGAGAATCTGGTTGTGTCTCCAGGTATAGTGGCCTTTGGAAAGACTTGTTTTGCCGCTGGTAAGGATGTGCCTTAGAGTTGCCAATTTTTGGCAGAGTGGAATATTCTATACAGTGTATGGAAAACAAAACAAGAGGTTATATTCATATATATTTGCCTATACAATAATTAAAATAGTTTGCAGATCTATTGCCTTTATCATGCTTTTATTTGATAGTTGACAGAAGAGAAAACCAGTAATGTAAAGAGAAAGAGCAAGGGGGCTGACATGCGACAGAAACCTACAGTTGGAATCAAACTGCAGACGTGACTACATGGTGCAGAAAAATAGCTTTCAGGCACAATTCCTCCACTGTTGTGCATGTGGTGAGTTGCGATGGTCCTTCGCCAATGTCTGCAGTACATGGAGAAGAGCAGGGCTGTGCTGAAAGTTAAAATTTCTTGAACTTTGACCCAAGCTGTGTTTGTGAGTGCAGCTACTGGCTGAGAGCTACTGCTTGTGCTGCAACTGAAGATGGAGAGCAAATTAATGAGCGTTTCTAAGCATTACTACAATGTACATATTGTAGTCTGTTGGTCTTTGAAAATGTAATTTGTCCTGATAGTTAGAACAGACCACAAGACTATAAAAACTGTAAAGTGTTACCAACAAACCAAAGGTTTTTGCAAATTTCTGTTTGCAAATAACTGAACATTGTTTTTCTATTATAATGTAAATACAGCTTTAGACCCTGAGGTCATGACCCTGATGCCCCATGTTTGCTTATCTTTTTCTTTATTCACTTATTTGTCTATATTTGTGTCTTTTTGTACATTTGTCCTTGACCCTGTATTGAAAGTTACTGACACAGTCAAATATCCATGTATTTCATGTATCAAATTCATTTTTATCTGCAGAAACACACACAGTATAATGCAGTCCATACAACAGCACCCTGTCATTTTATTTACCTCACAAATGGAGGCTGTGATGTTTATATGTAAATATCTAGCTGATAATATTTAATAATGTTGATAATAAGGTAATATCTGTGCCTGTGGCTCGTAGATATGATCTGCTGATATTGTTTCAAATAAACAATTTGAAAACCACTTGAATAATAACCACTGGAAAAGCAGCAAAAGATTCAGTGGTATTGAAATAAATGAATGCTCTAAATAGATCACATTTCTGCCTTTCAGTCGCACGGACATTTTTAGCAACCATTCAAACCACCAGAGAGAAATGCACTTTTTTTCTCCCCTACCATTCAAAGTGTTTTAGAACCTCTTTATTGTAGTTCTTCAGCCATGTGGACAGGCAGCATCTGTGGCCTGGCTGCAAGCTCACTGAGTGCATTCAAAGCATCTTTACAACAAAATATAATGGAAACATGCTTATTGCACTGTGCAAGGCTGTGAGCAAAAGACGACATTTACTCCAATTCCTTCTCCAGATAATGCTTTACTGAAGACAGACATTTTACTCTTGAATATATTTCAACATACAGTAAGCGGCCCTGATAGTGTTTATTAGTGATTTAAAAATCACATTCAAAAATCTAAAACGTGTGCAGCATAATTTCATTAATAGCAATGTATACATATTGCATGAATTATTAGTGAAGAAAGACTGATTGAAACGTGTAAAAACACTGTTATTAGTTTTAGAACATTTGGAAAAAAGGTCCTCTCACAGCAGATAGGCATGGCCTTTCACTTACTGTACTATACTTTATGCTATTACATATGGGCCTGCTAATATTGAAATTAAATTTGGGTTTACTGAATTATTTAGGCACAATTTAGCTATACATATTTGATAATTGTGTGTTCAGATGTGCACCATGTAGGCCTCATCACTTTTAGGCTTCAACTTCCCTCTGGACTTTAAATTCTGTCTCAGATTATTAATATATTAGTAGTAGTATATATTAGAGTATTTTTTTCTATTTGGTGCCTTTCTTGCTTTATCAAATCTTCTTGTCTTTCCTCTACTTTGGATTTGGATTTGGTGGATTTTTGGATGAAAATGTGATTTATTGTAATGTTTCTCTCATCTAATTCTGTTTCACTGTACAATCGTGTATGTGGAGCTTGTGATCACATGTAAAAAATGTTTAAATTAATAGCAAACTTTTAGTTGTCAAGATCTCAGTTGTTTTTTTGTGCAGCAAGCTCTTTCTTCATTTTTGAACATTAATGTTGTATTTTAAGTAGTACATTAAAACTCAAAGTAAATGTATTTTATCTTAAAATTTGACTCTATTAAAAGTCCATTTACATGCTATAGTTTTCAGTAGTGCATATCCAGTAGATTAAAAGTAAGTAGCATGTACACTATAATAAACTGTAAAAGAATATTTAACTAGTAGATAGTCTACTAACATTACACTTAACTAATTAAACAGATTTTTAAGGGATGGTCAGCATGATCATTTAAACTTGCAGTAGAGGTGCATGCATACATGAACATGTTAGCACAAAGACTGCAAGCAGTGAGAATGTGGTAGCATAGCTCTATGTAAACCACCATATTTTATAACTTGATTATGATTTTATTGATTAATATGAATACTTGTGATGGAAAGATACAAACATTTCAGTTCAGGAACTTTTTTATTTACATAAAGTGCATCTAGCATAACTGTAATAGTGCAAAATCATATCTTAAATAAAAGTAATCCTTAGTTCAGTAGGTAGTAAGTATTCCAGGGAGACAGCCATTTTCTAAGGTGTCCCAGTGCCAAAATCATCCATCTCCAATATGCATACCTATATCATGTTCAGGGTCTGCATTGGTTGTGAGGCAGGGTACGGTTCTGGACAGGTTTCCTGAATGCACTATTAAAAGCTGTGAGTTTTTTTTTGCTCACTGTGACTGGAAATGTTGCCACAACACTTCCTCTTCAGCAGCAGCTAATAAAATGAATAACTGCCCAGTCACATCAGCATTTAAAGAGGAACTCCACACTAGATTTTAGGAGGAGGAAAAACATAGCGGCACTGACCTCTGTGGGTTGAAAGGTATACGTCTGTTGCACTTCTGATCACATTCAACATCACAGCTGGATGTGCTTGGTGTGATCTGTTATCCCTGTGACCCAGCTGTGATAAAGAATGGTACTATAGTGCAGAGGTACCCTACTGCTGTTCAGTGCATTGAAAAAGCATGTTGTCACCACTAGTCGGCAGCGCAAGCTGGATTATTTGACTGGGTGAAGTTACTCTTTAAAACAGTTCAATCTTGGCCCAAAATCAGTTCATCAAATGAAGGTCTGTTCCTCATTCTGGTATGACCAGGCACTAATGTGTGCAATTTAAGAACCACTGACAATAATGACATTAATGTGGCTAGGAAACAATTTTAGACACATCCTTTAAAGGCCCTTCTGTGGAGAGCCTCAACTTGTCCAGGGACCAGAATTGGAATTATGAACTTGAATTATCTAATGGGAATTTAAACTTGACAAGATATGGCCTTTCATTTAATTAGGATAATCTTAAAGCTGCACTAATCAATGTTTTTATATGAACAATGGATCAAATGACGGTCAAGTGACAGGGGTCACTCATAGTGTTGAACCCCCAGAGAATTATTACCAACTCTGCAGTTCCCCTCAGCTCCACAACTCCAAATGAATGCTGACTAAATATAAAAATATAAAAACTGATTAATGAAGCTTTAAGTATGTATTTAGAAATACTATTCAGAATGTTATTTTTCATTGGTGTTGTTCATTCATGTTTTTGTCAGAATTTCATACTTTTGTCATACTGGAGTTTACTACTATATGTTTTGACCTCTGTAGTTCTGAGCAACCCATGTCACTATACACAATAATAATGTTCCTGTTAACGCTGTCTGTCTGTTACAGCATTATCATGCATTTGTAATCATCAATCATTATATGTATTTGCATTAAAAATAACTTGTTTTTGATTGTCACTAAGAGGAAATTGTAGATGTCTTTTATGATCACATTTAGAGTTTTCTACCATTCCAAATTTTTGAGAAAAAATCTCTACATATATAAACAAAATGTATCATCTATTATCACTAGAATCACAAACTTTGCATGGCGATTATTTCCACTTCATCTTGCCGACATGAAAATAAATCAATCAGTTAAACAGTGATGTAAACACCTAAAAACAGCAGTTATAAATACACTGATAAAGCAGCAAAGAGATACAAGAACAAGTGGAGACAGAGTCGACAGTTTGACAGAAGACTTTGTCCAAATGATGCAGAGTCAAGTTTTCGTTCTACTGCTCAAGCGTCCCAGGATGTCCTTCTCTGAGGCCTGCCGATCCTCATCTGTGCCCAAAATATGAAAGACAGAAATGAAGTGAGAATTAATAAATGAATCAAAGAAAGAAAAAAATATGATAAATGGTTAAACTAATTGATGAAATGCCATTCATTACGCTTTCTTTGTTCCGATGAAATTTTGATACCAAATTTATTAATGATAGGATAACAACACCAAGCTTGTGTGTTTCTGTGGATATGCACTGACCGGCTGGTTGGAGGAGAGGCCTCTGTGGTGAAGGGCCGGGCTAGCAGGCTGTTGGTGTCCAGCATTAGAAAAAGAAAGAGTCGTAGTTAGAGTATTATGTCTGTATGGTGGATCTGACAGTGAATACTCAGTCTCCAGTCCATTTATAATCGCTGATGGGTTTGATTGTCTGTCGTCAGTATCCGAAGATGGTCGATTCAGCTCATAGAGAACAGGTTGTCTGTAAACACTCGAGTCCTCTCTGTGGATGGCTGATTCGTCATTTGCATAAGAGGGGTTGTTGTAATCTCCTATGAATAGCAGAACAGTAAAGGGTTATTGGAGATTCACATACAGAAAAAATGTAATTTCATGCCTGGAGAGGTCAATTTTAGTTATATAGCCAATATCATAAATCACAAATGTTTGCCTCAACGGGGTAGAGTGGCCATCACACAGATGTATACAACAAATTAAGAAGTGGTTCTTAAGTGGTTCTTAAAGCTTAAAGCTGTACTATTTAATAGTTTTATATTAACAATCAATTAATAGATCATGTGTAGTGTAAAATGGATGAGTTCATAGTGATGGTTTATCATCAACTCTGTAGCTCCTATCAGCTCTATAGTATTTAGCCTGTATTTAAGCCTATATTAGCTCATTGTTTTGGTCTACATGGGACCAAAAGAAAAACAATTCAGTTTTAAATTTTCATTTTTGGAAGCAGTAGTCAAGTTGCACTTGCATTAGCTGATTGACATCAGCTGCTTCACAATAACTGGCTTATTCATCAGCCATTTAGCTACCAGCTGTCTAGTGACGTTAAGTCATATTCATGCAGATGTGCAACACTGCCATTATAACCTGAGACCTCACAATATCATTCTGCCATTAACCTCGTTCTAATACTGTTTGCTGCTGCAGCTCCATCAGCTATCACAACCTCCTGTCTGTGAGATTTAATGTTTATGTATATGTTTTTTAACAGGCTTTTGTTTCAGCATAATCATCATCGCTCCTCAGATTCTTTGAATGCTCCTTCAAAGAGAGGTCTTTCCTACCAAATTTGACTCTAAATGAAAACAGGTTGTGCACATTGAATAATAAATCAGATTTAAGGAAGTCCTTAAATTTCATTTTTCTTGCACATACTGTACATATACTAATTTTCTTTTATTTAATGGGACCATCAAGTGAAACCATGATTTTCTGTCTGTTGTCTGTGAGGATTCTCAGTCATCCAGGTCATGGTTATCCAAGGATGGTCGATTCTAGGGCAACTGGACTTAGTTGTAGATACTTGAGGACAGTTCACCTCTCATCCAAGGGGCTTCTTCTGTTCTAACTGACTGACGGGGAGTCTCAGGTATTTAACTTCTGTGGGGTCATTATCAAGATTGTATCATTGATACTGCTTGGTTCATTTGTGCTCCTGGCTGTTGTAATGACAGTCGTTAAGAGTCGTTGGAGTCACCTTAGGCCAAGTGTAAATGACAATCCAAGTTGTCACATGAGGCCAAATGTGAGTGGTAGATAGGGTCCTGTTTACACCTGGCATTAACATGCATCTCGGGTGAACCGATCACAAGTGGACAGCTCTAAGTGCAGGTGTGAATGCACCCAAGACGCATTGAGGACACACTGAGATCCGATCACTCAGACCACATTTGGAGGTGGTCTGGGCTGCATGTGGTCACATTCTTTTCCCGTTTCTCTAACCCGTTTTCATCTTCAAATCAACAATTGGAATAGAAATTAAACCAAAACAAGAAAATAACTTGGTTTTCGTTTGTGTTTCTAAAAAATATTTCAGAAGCTAAATGTTTAATTCTGTTTCCCCTGGATAGTTTCCTCTGTCCTGTCAAGTTAACTACAGTTTTTAGTTTTGCTGCCCTTCTCAACATAATGAGCTCAGGATTTATTAGGAGGATGGCTGCTTTACTCACTCCAAACAGTTTCACTGTATGAACCTGGACTGTGTGTGTAACAGCTGACCATTTGGATGTGTAGAAGAACACAGAACATTAATAAACATTATATGTCCTGTCAGCGTGTCTGAGATTTAAATAATCAATGAAGTTACGCTCCTGTGCATAAATGTGCACAGCGTCTCAATCACAAGTGGTCACCCAAGATGCATATGGAGACGCATGTTAATGCCAGGTGTAAACAGGGCCTTCGTCTCTTGGGAAGGGTTGAAAGGACAGCATTGTAGGTGGGGGATAAGTGGTGTCTCCCCCTCAGTTGAGGGATAGATTCTCTACTCTGAAATAGATCGCCTCTTTCACTCCTCTTTCAAACTGTCTGTCCTCCCTATCCATAATATGTACATTGTTGTCATCGAAAGAGTATCCTTTATCTTTCAGGTGTGGGTAAACTGCTGGGTCTTGATGTGAGGAGTTGGCCCTCCTGTGTTGAACCATGAGTTTGTTTAATGATTGTTAAGTTTCCCTGATATACAAGCCTGTGCATTCCTCACTGCATTGGACTGCATATACTAGATTGCTTTTCTTGTGTTTGGGTGTTTGGTCGTTCGGGTGGACCAGTTTTTGTCTTAGTGTGTTGCTGGGTTTGAAAAAACACAGGGATGCAATGTTTGTTGAAAATCCTCCTGCGTTTCACAGATACTCCAGACATGTATGGAATGATGATGTTGTTGTGTTTATTCTTCTTTTCTTCACCACCCACAGTATCAGCATTCTTCCTGCATCTTGTGGCTGTTTTCACAAAGGTCCAGTTAGGGTATCCACAAGCTTTAAGCGCATCCTTCAGGTATTTGTGCTCCCTCTCTTGGGCCTGGGCACTTGTTGGTACATTATCAGCTCAGTGGTGCACGGTTCTGATAACTCCTTGCTTATGCTCCAGTGGGTGGTGAGAGTCAAAGAGTAAGTATTGGTCTGTGTGTGTGAGTTTCCTGTATACTCCAGTGTGGAGGCTCCCGTCCTCTTCGATGTGTACAGCATAGTCAAAAAAGGCCAAGCTGTTGTTCCTGAAATCCTCTCGTGTGAACTTGATGTTACTGTCCACTGATACAATACAAGCAGGGATCCAGTCAGGAAAGAACAACAAGAATAAGTGCCATAAAGCTAAGTTTGAATCCGATAGGATGGAGGTGCCAACAGGCAGTGCACAGAGGCAATGTATAGAGTGCATAAAATGCATAGAAACAGATTTTTTTCTCTCTTCCTTCAGTCCTTTAAATGCAGAGTTGTTCGTGAAAGAGCTGAGTCTTTAATCTTTGCTTAAAGATTGAGAAGGACTCAATTGAACAGAGTTTGGTAACTCGTTCCACCACCAGGACACTAAAGAAGAAAAGAGTCTGGCTAGCGACTTAGGGCCCTGTTGTGGTGGTGGTACCAGGTGCTTTTCATTGACAGAGTGTAGTGAGTGGGAGGGTGTGTCGACCTGATTGAGGGAGTTCAGGTAGGCGGGAGATGTTTTAGTTGCTATTTTGTTAGCAATTGTCAGGGTTTTGAATTTGATGTGGGCAGCAACTGGGAGCCAGTGAAGGGATATGAAGCGAGGTGACATGCAGCGAGGTGATGTGCTGTTTTGGGCTGGTTGAAGACCAGACGTGCCGCCACGTTCTGGATCATCTGCAAAGGTTTGAATGTACATGTGGGGAGGCCTGCTAGTAAGGAATGCGTGATATTTAAGAGCCTGTACCAGGAGTTGTGCTGCATGCTCAGACAAGTTGGGTCTAATTCCTGATGTTTTACAGGGCAAATCAACACAACCGAGCAATTGAGGCCACATGAACCTTAAAGGTTAGTTGGTCATCGATCATGACATCCAAGTTTTGGGCAGATTTTGTGGGCATGAGTTGGGTTGATTTGAGTCATGTCCATAAATTTAAACCTTATCCTTGGGTGCATTGTGAGGCCTTAAATCAGCACTAATTCACATTTTTTATGATGTAAAAGATGTCTCCAGTGATCACAAACAGAGAGAGAGAGAGGCAAAACTGCAGTTGCCCTCAGCTTTATAGAGCTTTTTAGCTTCTTTAGGCCCTTTTTTGTTTAGCATGCAGCTGTTTTCAGTAAAAAGCTCTGGTAAAGACACTGTAAGCTACCCAGTGAGAAGACACAGTAAGAAAGACACAGTTAGTTACTAGCTGGTGAACATAGCTAAAGAGTCGGGTATTTTTCACAGGAGTTGGTGGAGACCAAACCAGAGCTAAAGGAGTGTCAGGTGTAGGATGTGTAAATAG
Organism: Thunnus maccoyii; assembly: GCF_910596095.1. NCBI lineage: Eukaryota > Metazoa > Chordata > Actinopteri > Scombriformes > Scombridae > Thunnus > Thunnus maccoyii. The sequence goes on along the minus strand of NC_056554.1, from coordinate 564,624 downwards.
GCAACCATTTGCTAACACAATTAATAAAACAACTTTATAAGGCAATAACATGTCAATGTTGTGACCACAGCTTGTTCCCTGAATGACCAAAAAACGAATGAATGTAGCTTTGATGATGTCATACTGTGCCCATGGATGAAATGTGTCTGGTATGTCCTCCCACTACTGCATTCATAAAGATCTGCTGAAAGTCTTTCGGATAGTGTACACACCATCTCTACTTTATTTCCAACTCTTTGCACTTGTAAAGGAAGACCTTTACACCAGCATGTCATCATTTCCTTCAGAGGATGGCAACTTTCCCAATGAACTTTAGTTCACTGTAGATCATTAACCATGTCTTCAGCCAGCAAGCAACCAATCAGACTGACGCTCAGGGCTCGTATTTCTGAGTTTGCTTTACAGTATAAACTATATAAATCCTATAGTATTGGGTGCTGTAATTATATCAGAATGTGCACAGCACGAGTTGCATACCCAAAACAGACTGTAGGCTTCAGGAAAGAAATACTGGTGTGTTTGTGTGTGTGTGTGTAATTAATACTATACATTACCAGCATTGTGAATGTCACTGTTTGATCTGGACCACTCAAAGTCCTCAGTCAACCACTGGTTCACCAGCTGCACTTTAATGTCCCTTTTCCTGCAGACACAGTAGAGCAGGTTTTATCATATCAGCTTTCATTACAGAAAATGTGTGGAAAAAATGCTATGTCTCCAAAGGCAAAATTAAATGCAGTTCCCGCTCCAAACATTGTAAAACCCTGTTTGACTCATGGTATGATGAAAAATATTTAATTGTGAGCTCTGGTCTCTAGGATTAAAGCCACACTCATTCACCACCCCAACTACCACACCTAGCTTTTCACATCACTACATAACTTCCTCCATATGCACTGAATGTTGACATTTAATGTAAATCATGTTGCAGAATCATTAAATATGGCTATAATTCCTAGGGAAACTGGCCGAGCTAAAATGATGGTGTCATATTGCTGTATGTTACTGGTAGAGATATTTGAACTGCTTTAAGCAACACATCACTTCGATTTTTTAAATAAGTTGTAATGTGTTGTTGGAAGTCACCATATTCTAAAGTGATACACACACTGGCTATGTCACATAGCATTATGTCATTTGACCCATAGCACCCACTGGACACACTACACAGAGAGAAATAGTCAGAATACAGAAGCTGAGATGTGCCAATCTGGAGAGAAAATAGGATAAAACTGCTGTTTTTCGGGAGAGTTGATGCATGTCAATGCTAGGAAATAGAACAGTGGCATATTCTGACACGTCAAGATGCAAAAGAAAAGATGACAACAATGGGTGCAGGGGATTTGACGTGTGTCATACTCCGCTGGGGTGTGTTGCCCTTTATTTATTAGGGACCGAGCCCAAAAGGCAGAGGACTACTGTAAAACAGGTAGACCTCTCCTAAGGGCGAGGACCCTATTGTTTTTCATGCGTTTGTTTGTTTGTTTCTTTCTTTCTTTATTATTACACCACTTAAACCCTAAATTTGACTCCCTAAACATGCTCAAAAACTCACCAAATTTGGCACACACATCAGTTCTGGTGAACAATTTGATAAAATGTAAAAATTATCTCCTAAAGTGCCAAAATATGCTCTCTAGCGCCACCTATGTAACTAATCTGGCTGCCACGGCCCGTAGGAATGTCGTAGAGAGATCAAACCAAAACTCAATTATGACACCCCAGACCTAAATCCAACAGGAAGTCTGCAATCTCAATTTCAAAATAAGACTTTGACCCAATTTTGGACCCCGAACAAACGCTATCTCCTCCGATACGTTAATGGCATCGGCTTCAAACTTTAATACATGACTTATGATACTGTGCTGAAAAAAAGTTGTTAAAAACTTTGTAATAACTCGAACGGTTTGGATTTTTTAAGCCCTGAAAGTTGAAGTGCCACATCACCCTTACAATGTAAATCAATGAAGAGGCAATCTATGGGCATGAACTTTGTGTCAAACAGATGCTTTTGACGTCTAAACTATAAGTCTGACCACTTTCAAACATGTATCAATGGATTCGCAAAGAAATTTCCTACTAAAATATGATTTTTAATGTAAGATTTGGCCAAAGTAATGGGATTTATGAGGAGATTTCACAAAAAGTGTACTCTAAAACCCTCCTCTCCAACTGCTCCTGGTGATGTCACTCCCTCAGTACTGTGAAACATTCCACAATACACACTCATTATAAAATCACAGGAGGAGCAAGAAAAGACTTTAAAATTCACACTCTTATATCTCAAAAACAGTAAAAGATAGAAAACACATGCAAATTCAAGATTTGTAGGTCAAAGTCTTGTGACTCATTTAAAGTTCAAATGAAGTCTGTATCTTAAACTATGTGGAAGCAGTAAATGTTCAAAAAGGTGTGGGTTCACTCACACTCTCCATTCAAATATATGAGTATTTTTCTGTGTCCAGCTGCAATTACTTATTGTCTCTACACACCGGACAGTACACATTTCAATCAAACTTTCAAAATAAAAGCACACCATACTTGTAAGAAATATCCCTCATTTTTAAAAAGCAAAATGATCTGATCCTGATGGATGAGTGTGAGGTCCCGACCAACGCCGCTTGCAGCTTTAATTTTTATTGTTTTTCTGTTAATATAACAGTAGTGCTGGCGTTACTGTTTTTTGTAGCCCCTGTGTGTAGTTATTATAGTGTCTTCTTAATTATTCTCATCGTATAAGATTCAGCTCATTATCCTTAGGATCATCCATACTGGATGATATACTCCTCACAATTTACATCTGGTGCGAACATTCATTGCCAGAAAAGTATCTCTTGTATTTTTTATTTTGCCAGGTGGATTATAAGAGTGTGAAAGTGGAGGTGATGAGGTCTATCGCAGTTTACCAATGGAGGTGCTGAAGACAGCAATGTTTAAATTCCACACCTAGGGGCTTTAATGCACTATGGTGTCACTTTAAATATAGGTTCCAAATATGACTTATATTTCATTGTCATTAGGTGGTCAGCTATCCAGGGGTGTGGTCAGAACTGTCATTTTATTGTATTGAGAGGCACTGCTGATTATATTTAATGCTTATGACAGTAAACTGAACTGAACTAAAACAAAAGTTCTGAAGCATTTTATCACATCTTCATGTTCTGATTAATGTCAGCGCACAGCTTACCTCTTTTGCCTTTGTTTGTTCCTCAGTAAGAAGGCAGTCAAGACTCCCACTACCACCAACAGACAAGCAAAAGTCACACTTAACCCAGCATAGAAAGCAGTCCTCTGTATGGGGAGGCTACAGTCATCACTCAAGTACCATGTCGATTCCACGTTAGGACACCTGAACAGGAGGAGGAACAAAGTTATACAATAGAGACTGTAAGGTAGCAAAAACTAGCAGTTCTTTAAATTTCCATGACACTGAACCCTATCTGATATGTCAGTCTCAGGAATCCATATAAGAGGGTCCTGAATAAAGTTTCAATTCAGTTCAGATCGTTACTGTCCCACAATAGGAAATTTTTCATTTCATAAATGATTTACACTTTTTGCACGCAAGGATCTTACATTTGTCCTTTTGTTGTTTTTCCCTGGGCCAGTTTGGAAACTCGTTTTTCCTCATTATCTATTATATGGATGCCATGATGATCAGTGCACTTTTTTTTACATTCGATTTGTTTTGTTTGTTTTATTTAGCAGTGAGGGTGCATTAGATTGTGGCTTTGGCTTTAAAACAATGTTTCTGTTGGTGTTATTACTGTGCCTGTTTTTGCGTAAATGACTTTTTCTCTAGAATAAAATAATGAATGTAATTGAATCTATCTCATGGTCTAGTTGCAGTGTATTGAGCGAGCAATTTTGATAAACTTAATGCCACAAAAACAGGAACGTGTTTCACAAGACAGAAGCCCATGTCTTACATTAAATCACAGGGAAACAAGTTTTTATAGTCTCTGTATTTTTTGTGTGCTTGTCAGTGTGATTGACTACTTAGAGCACTGATACATTTGCTTTTTACCTTACACATTCACATCATAGCTACCCCGCCTATCCTGCATTCCTTCAGGGTATTGGTTATACACATAACACATTCAGAAAGGGTTAGATTTAGCGGTTTGGGTTAGGGTAAAGATGAAATTAACCGCATGAACAGTGGGGTCAGTATATAAGAAAAAAAACTCAAACCACAACCACAATGGAAGAACGTGTTTAGTTATGTTTACATTGTGTAAAATCAGAGGTTCTCAAAGACGATATTCCAGTGTTGGCCAGGGATGATTTGGCCTCAATCTGCCATCCAGTGGATATACTTTTTGATGATTCCAGAGGAGTGGCTGCACTGGGAGTGAGCTCCTGATTACATCTCAAACTTGGACCCAAAAAAGTGGAACATTTTGCAAATTAACACTAAAAAGTCTTCAGAGAGGACTCTATAGAAGAAGTAATAGCATTGATCAGCAAGAATAGAAGAGAAAACATCATCTTTGGATATATTTTTCAAATCAAAACAACTAGCTAGCTGTCAACTGCTAACTGCTACCTGCTGTTACCAATATTCAAAAGGAGATACAGCACTAAAGAAGCTAACAGAATAGTTTTGTTTTTTTTAAAAAACAAGAAGAAAACTTAAAAGGATCCTTGCTGGTAATGTAATCCACGTATGCTGGAGCCTCTTTATGCACCTTTGACTCAAGAATTGATGGCATGTGACTGGTGGTCACTCATCAGGATGGGGAGATGGTCAGCTCACCCCCCCCTGCCGACTCTGCTACAAGGCCAGTCCAGATTTTCAAATGTAAACATCAGATTAAACATCAAGTAAGACCATCTGTACATCCATCTCAACATCGAAGGAAACGGTCCTGGCCACACAGATCTTCTGAGGTTCCTAATCACCCGGATGGCGGCCTTTTCGCCCCACTGAGGTCGAGAGGAGGTTCTGGGTGCACCGGGCCGGTGCTGAGGGGCTTAAGAGGAGCTTCTACCCTCTTGCCACTGTGATCCTGGATGGGATTGCTACATAGGGCTGTCATTGGAGGCCGTTTATTGTACCACAGAGCATGCCTGTCAAAAACTGCGTCAAGTTCAAAGCAGTGTTTCATCAGCAAAAACACCTGGGCTGTGTTTCATGGAGTGCTTTTTGGACTACTGTTGGTACTCATTGCTGTATTGCCTGTGCGTGTCTGTCTGGCCAGAGCAATCAACATTGATGGAAAACAACTGGGACACCGAGTGCTTGAGCTTGGGACAAATGCTGGCTCATGGCCAGTTGATGCCCCTACAGTGAGTTTTCATCATAACTTACTGGGATATTTTGCAATCTATTCCTCTGTCCTGTGGCACAGACGAGCCCAGGTACCAGAACGAATCACTGATCCAGTGGACCGGTCATCTGCCACCCCATTTCTGAGAATAGCAGGTCTCCTCTTCATGCTGATCCTGCTTTCCAGAGATGTTCAGCTAAATCCTGGGCTAGTGACCCCTGGAGTGCTGCAGAACTTCGATGCTGATTTGTGCCCGAGTGTGTCTGGGACTCCTCTGGTACCAGTGATGAATGAGCAGCAATGATTTCCGAGCCGGGCTTCTCCCTTAACAGACTAAACTTTGTTAACACAAGGCATGATGTCTAAATGAATAACTTTTTGCTACCGGGCAGTGGAAACCTTGATAGGTCCAGTGTCTCTCTCACAAAACCGGCTGCTGACACCACTGTGTGTCGAAACCCTCCAGTGAGCAATCATGCAAAAGTCTCACGGGACCCGAAGCTGAAACCGAGGGGGCTATTTGGTGGACGTTTTAACATCAGTACATTCCTGCAAAGAGCAATCAGCTAACTCATCTTGTGTCTGACTCAAATCTGGACTTTCTCTGTTTGACTGAAACATGGTTGAAACAAACAACTCCTGCGAGTGTGTTCACGGTGCACGGATACCAATGTTTCAGAAGAGACAGACCTGGTGGAAGAGGAGGAGGGGTGCTTTTTTATGTGAGAGACAACATCAAATGTGAATGTGTGGTTTATAATGCGGGTAACACGTTAGAATATGTTGGGATAAAAATAATGTTATCCCAGCAAATGTCTTTTAACATCATAGGTATCTATAGGCCCCCTTCTGCAGATGACAGTTTTTATGATCAACTCACAGAAGTCTTGAAAGAGTGTAATCTCAACAAAGAATTATTACTTATGGGTGATTTTAATGTGAATTGGGAGGAAAAAACTAACAGGGAAAAAGTAAAAATGATCACAGAGAAATTCCAACTAGAACAACTAGTAAAAGGCCCAACTAGGATTGCAAAATGCTCCAGTACACAAATTGATCTGATATTTACTAACAAACCAGAAAGGATAACTAAACGTTGTAATTTAATCACTGGTTTATCAGATCATAACCTAACCCTATGTCTGAGAAAACTGACTAGACCACGGCAGCTAAGACAATGATCCTTCAATGCATACCCAGGGCTAGGCAAGAAGGATTTATCAATGAAATTAACAGCTTGAACTGGGATCATATACTGTCCTCTGATGATCTGGACTATGGGTGTAATACTTTCACTCACAGAATCAACTCTGTGAGGGAAAAATTTAATGTGAGGATACAAATAAAATCTAAAAATAAAAACAATTTACCGTGATTAATGAAAATTTGTGGAAACTAATGAAACTAGAGCTGCACTAAGGAAGGCAATTAAAATTAGAGGAGACACTGACATGCTGATTTATAAAGGTTTAAGGAACAAAGTTATCCAAGAGCTAAGAGAGGCTAAATCTTGTTTTTATCTCAATATTTTGAATGAGGCAAAAGGCAACAGTAAATTGATTTGGAAAAACATCGATAATCTCACAAGGAAGGACTTAAAATTTTTAGGAGATTTTAAACTCAAAGTACAGGGAAAGTTAATTGAGGATCATCTTACTGTTGCTTCTGTCTTTAATATTTTTTTTCTTGAGTCTGTATATGAGTTAGGAAAAAAAATTACAAAAAGGAAACTGGATATTGTTCCTATAGATGCTACAGGCCAGGTTTTCGAGCTGCTAGAAACTAAGGAGTTACAAGTAAACAAAATCATCAGCTCCTTAAAAAGGTCCAAAAGTAGAGATGCTTTCCAATTTGACATCATGTTTGTCAAATCCCACAAAGATATTTTACTAATTACTCATTTAATTAACTTGTCTTTTTGTCAGCTCATTTCCTGATGGCTGGAACATTGTCATTGTCTAAAAACAACTAGACCTATATTTTGTTGAGCTGAGTGCTTACATTATCCCAAATGTTTCCAACAAGTTTTAAATCTAGAGAAGTATTCATTTTAATCAAGGTAATGGTTACTTAAGTTGCTCATTTAATTAACTAGTCTTTTAAACACAGCTCCTTTCCTGATGACTGGAAATGAGCCATTGTCACGCCTATTTTTAAATCTGGAGACCGCCTTGAAGCCAGTAACTACAGACCAATAAGTATACTGCCAATACTCTCAAAGGTTGCTGAGGAAGTTGTCATTAACAACAACTGACAACATTTCAACATTTCTTAATACAAGCAATTTTGGTCTACGTTGTATGCAATTTGGCTTTAGAGCAAATCATTCTACTGAAACTGCTACCTCGCACTTAATAGAGCAAATTAAATCAAGAATTGACAAAGGAGGAGTAGTTGGTGCTGTATTTTTAGATCTGCGTAAAGCATTCAATACAGTCAATCATGATGTTTTAATATCGAAACTCTCTAAATTTAACTTCTCATCTAGAGCACTAGCATGGATGTCTTCATATTTATCCAATAGGATACAATGTGTTAAAGTTGGTGACACACTGTCCAGCAACATGAAGTGCACAATGGGTGTTCCATAAGGGTCAGTGTTAGGTCCCCTATTATTTAGCCTATATATTAATGATCTCCCTAAACAATGTCATGATTTAGAACTACAAATGTATGCAGATGACACCGTTGTGTACACACATGTGTAGCTGCTGCTGCTAAGCTAACAATTGTATTGGAAAAAATCACACATTGGCTTGATCAATCATGTCTGAGTCTAAATGTAAACAAGACAAATGGCATGTTTTTCTCAAAAACTATGGTACAAAGTCCTGCTGCTGATATTTTCATCAAAGGTGAAAAAAATGACATAGTTACTGATTTTAGATATCTTGGTGTGACACTGGATCCTTATTGGAACTTTAAGAAACATGTTAAAAAACAGTTAAAACCATAAAGTACAACTTAGCAAATTTTAGCCATATTAGAGACTGTCTCTCTTTGGACGCAGCCAAGATATTTATGCATGCTATGACTATTTCCCATATGTCTTATTGCATCACATGTTGGGGGCAGGCTGGTGAAACAGCCATAAAACCTCTTGAGTCCTTATACAAACAAACTCTAAAAAGTCTGGACAAAAAGCAAATGCATTTCCATCACTGTAGGGTACTGGAGAAATACAATTTACTGAGCTTTGACAATTTTAGATTATTCTGAAATTTGTTTCTACACTCGCTCAGTAAATTCTATTAGATCCTCCAGAATATCCCCTATACAAGATTGTACTATACCATTTCGTTGCACTGCATTTGGGCAGTCAGCTTTCTCTGTGAAAGCCACAACTCAGTGGAATGCCCTACCTGATGATATGAAGAACTGTAGTTCTATCAATGCAGGCCAAATTAAAAAATCAACTAAAGACGAATCAGCTGTGTGACCACTGAGTCTAGTTTACATTATTAATTTCTAATTGACATTGTGGGTGTATGTGATGTGCTGTTGTGTGTAGCTTTGTATTTTGTATAGTGTGTTCTGTGTATTTTTTTGTTTGTTTTTTGTTTGTTTGTTTGTTTTTTTTGTTTGGTTTTTGTTCTTTTGTTTTTCGCTTTGTACTGTTTGTTGTTGTGCTGTTGTATGTTTTGATTGTGGGGGACTACGGATGCAAATTAGCTTTGAGCAAACTCTGGTGCAATGCATCTTTAATGTTTAAAACTACACTGTCCCAATCAATAAATCAAATCAAACAAATGAATACTCACACAGAAAGTAGCAAGAAGAAGCAACTATTGTATGTGAACAATCCTGTTCACATTACAATTTCCTATCTACATGTACGCAATATTACAAGCAAGTATATCTTAGGCATTCACTAGAAGCACTGTGAGACAACTGACAGCAGAGTCAACTTACCTGCAAAGAGGTCCAATGTCCTTGTACACTGTGCACTTTCCGTTGTTGTAGCATCTTTTATAATGTGAGTGTTGACTTCTACATGCAGTCACACATACTATCTTTCCATCAAGTTCCACAGATTCGTAGTATTGAGCAACATCTGGATCTTCAACAAACTTTTCACAGACAGCTGGTGTACGTCAGGAGAAGTCAGAGAAACAAAGACATGAAGAGTTAAATAAGTTTACTCTTATGTCCAGCTTTGCCAAATATGCATTTGCATTTAGTGGTAAACCTCAATAAGTCTTTAGGTCTTATAGGCTTTCATACTATAATGAAGGCCTTCTTAAATTTGTGTATACATACAAAAACACTTAATTGCTATTGCTATAAAAATGCCAGTGGGCATACGAGTATCAAAAAAGGGTAGTGTTATTGAATTCTTCCGAGAATGAACACTTGAAAGGTACATGTTGTGATTTTGTTATAGTGTCAAATAGTGTTCCTAAATCCCTATAATTTGTCCCATTTCACTGTTAATATTTTTAAGCTTAGCAAAGGTCCCGATTGAAATATTTAAATTTAATACTGATCAAATACTTTACACACACACACACACACAGACACAGACACACACACACACACACACACACACACACACATTGTGGTGATACTGACATCCAAAATCAGCCGATGTTTTATTCACTGTAGGCTGAGCTGTTACGTTGAAATCAGGACATTCTGAAAAGTCAAAAAAAAAACAACAATTATAAACATATAAACTATTTTTGATCAGAAGTAAAAATGAAAAATTAGGAAATGGGTCACATAGTGCCAAAGTTGTAACAAAAAACTTCAAACACAACATTTGTCGGTAATCAGAGACCTTTTGGCCACACTGGTGGAATGGCTCTCGAGATGGCAGTTTTGGTCCAGATTGAAATATCTCATCAAATTCTGGGTGAAATGCCATGAAAATCAGACCAGACATTTGTGGTTTTGAGTGAAATGTCTTGACAACTATTGACACTCATGTCCTTCTCAGGATGATTTGTCATATCTTTGGTGAACTTTTAATCTCTTATTAGGTCAAAATTTTGATTTGTTCAACACTTTGGTTTATGACTAAATAACGGCAAAACTAATGACATTTCCATCAGCCTCAGCCGTACTTTGCGTTTGCTCCTAATTAGCCAATGTTAGCATGCTAACATGAAACATGAAACATAAACTAAGATTATGTCCATGGTTAAAAAAAAAAGTTTCACATCAGCATGGTCACATGCTGATGTGAAACTTTTTTTTGTGAGCATGTTAGCATAGCAACCATTACCATTTTTACACTTACTTCACCACAACTTAATCTAAAACAACTTTTATCTATCTGACAATTTGGTATGAGCATTGCATCCTCGAACAAGATTGTTTTTTATCTTAATAAATGTTTTGCAACTGTACAGTATGATTATGTATTTTCTGTCTTACCTCCTGTGCAGTTCACAAGGGCATCAAGTGCATCCTTAACTGCTTCATAGTCTTCCGTATATAGCTGGTTATGGCTAGCGTTATTTGGAATCCTCAGAACCACGTCATGTGTGACATTTACACTGAGGCAGACAGAATTTCACACAACATGTCAGTATAGTGAAGGGGTGCTCGAAAAATATAAAAAGGTTAGTGAGATTATTTAATTGCTTCTTCTGTTTTGGAGTCTTTTCACAATATCATTTGTGTGTTTTATTCTTCTTGTGTCCATTGATTCAGACAAAAAAAAAATTCTCAAAACTTTCTTCACTACAGAGCTGTGCACCTTAGAGAGTGCAAAAAGCACTATTCTCCAATGCAATTTAAACACACAAAACTTCCAATTGAAACTGAAACGAGATGTAAACCAATAAAGGGGTTAACATGTTCTTTTAAATCAATACACTTACTTAGAGCCACATTTAATGTAATAGTTTATAGTGTATTGTTAACATTTCTAACTGCTGTATGCAGCAAAAATGTCATGTGGAAATTATAGTAGAACTGGATTTTGTCGCCTAATGTGATGGTGCACATACAGTATTTCACCTGTACCTTCAGTCATACTTAAGCCAAAAATATTAAGGTTCAACAACCCAGACGTTTGACATTTATTGGTGAAAAGCATGCACTGAACTCCTCCTCTACTACAGTATTGGATGGGCTTTTGTGCCAGCTGATGTCACTTTCAATCGGGAAGAGTAGATTGTAACATCACCTCTGGCACCAAAGATCAGTGAAAAACAGACAGCTGTTCTCATGTTTGGAGGTACAGCAATCTAGGATGAAACAGCCTAACTGAAAAATTTGCCTTATGCCAAATAACTGGAATTATCCTTTACACATCAGATCAAACAGTCTTCTTAAAGTCAGGGTGCAAGTGGAAAGTTACCCTCTGGTAATTATGGATCTGATTTTTCAAACAGTTATGCTGTCCAGTGCAGCTTTACACAACTGATATTCATTATATCCTGACTTCTAAATTATTTTATTTTAGCGTTGCATCTTTTAAGTGTTTTTCTTCTCTTCTTACCCTTTTGCTCTTTGTGTGATACTGTAGATAGCCATGGCTTTACCCCATAATTTTATCTGAAATAAAGAGAGAGCAATTAATGACCAGTTTTTATCTCTGATCTCTGATTCAGTGTACTGCTGGAAAGGTGTTTGGCTCGCTTTACCTCTTCCACAGTGTTATTTGAGAATCTGACCAAAGGTTCTCCACGGCTAAGAGAAAAGAACAAGAGAGAAACTATCTTAAGAAAAAAAAACTTGGTAATTTACAGCACTGTTACATTAAAAGTATGTGCAAACACAATCAAATTACATTTGTGTCTATAGAGATTAATTCAATTATTATTTTTTTTGTTTCCAAACATTCCAAGTACATTACCTGACACTAATTACCACCACCTCTTGAAAGTTTGCTATCTTATTATCCTCGTAATATTTGTTCATCTGAAAAAAGACAAAATAAAATACATAATGTCTTGAGTGCAGCACAGGAAATTTTGTTTTTCAAGATAATTAATCATATTGCACAGGTAAGATAGATAAAGGCACCAAAGTTGACAAATAGGCACAAGTGATTTGCTTTATAAATGTGATGTCCCTTCTTGGGCTGGGTAAGATGTGAATATCTTTAGTCCTAACCTGAAATGTTTGGTGTTGCACAGTAGGATAAACTCCTCACGGCACTTCACATATAACCTAATCACTTACAAAGGCATTCTGACATCAATTAATTACTCACGATCATCAAATGTACAAACTACAGATCAGTGAATATTTTTATTTCAACTTGGCATTCCCTTACTAGGATGAATATTATAGAAGATTAATCTAGAGTGCACAGACATCATGTTATTTCTTCATCTGTTGTCCATTGTCATGACAACTTTCTGGCTTGGGTATTAAGTTAGGACAATATTTGACACTGACCCACACTGCTTGTGCATATACTATCAACTATGAGCCTAATGCACTGGACCACAAAGTGCTTTCTCCTGTCTTAACATTATATGTAAAAAATATTTTTGATTGGGTTATATTGCTTTAAACAAGCATGCTGTATCCATGTATCTCACCTGTTTGGTGAAGTTTCCAACAAATTCTTTGTATTCACGTGATGATTTATTGTCATATTTTTCATTGTATTCCTCATTGATCACCACATTGACCAGTACTGTTCTGTTGATTTTCTCTAAAAAGAAAAATGTTAAGGTGTCAGTTAAAGACTTTAAATAACACTTTACAAATTCAAAAGATTGTGTTTGTGAGTAACCTGATTTACCTGGATCAACAACATTTTCAATAAATTGGTTGGTGGTGGTGATTGGTGGTTCAGTTGGTGGTGTTGTTGATGGTTTGGTTGGTAATAAAGTTGAGGGTCCAGTTGGTGGGCGTGTTTGTGGTGTTGTTGACATTGAAGCTGAAGTGTGATCAGTTGATGATGTGCTATCGGTTGCCCCACTTGTAGCCTCAGTTGTACCAGACTGAGTGCCATCAGTTGTTTCAGTTGTTAACATTGCAGCAGAAGTGTGGCTTTTATCTGTTGATAAAGAGGCCTCAGTGGAGTCAGTTGTTGCCATTGTTTCTGTTGTTGTGGTGTCGTCAGTGGAGAAAGTTGTATCAGTATATTCAGTTGAATATGTCGTGCCAGGTTGGTTAGAAGTTACCATGGGACTACTTGACTCATCTGTTGACATTGAAGCTGAAGTTGTTGGACCAGTTTGGTCTGTTGTGGAAGAGGCTTCAGTGGACTCAGTTGTTGAATATTCATCTGTCGTACCAGTGTGATCAGTTGATAATGTGCTATCTGTTGCCCCACTTGTAGCCTCAGTTGTACCAGAATGATCAGTTGTGGCTGTGCCATCAATTGTTTCAGTTGTTAAGATTGCAGCAGAGGTTTGGCTTTCATCTGTTGATAAAGAGGCCTCAGTGGAGTCAGTTGTTGCCATTGTTTCTGTTGTTGTGGTGTCGTCAGTGGAGAAAGTTGTATCAGTATATTCAGTTGAATATGTCGTGCCAGGTTGGTTAGAAGTTACCATGGGACTACTTGACTCATCTGTTGACATTGAAGCTGAAGTTGTTGGACCAGTTTGGTCTGTTGTGGAAGAGGCTTCAGTGGACTCAGTTGTTGAATATTCATCTGTTGTACCAGTGTGATCAGTTGATGATGTGCTATCTGTTGCCCCACTTGTAGCCTCAGTTGTACCAGAATGATCAGTTGTGGCTGTGCCATCAATTGTTTCAGTTGTTAAGATTGCAGCAGAAGTTTGGCTTTCATCTGTTGATAAAGAGGCCTCAGTGGAGTCAGTTGTTGCCATTGTTTCTGTTGTTGTGGTGTCGTCAGTGGAGAAAGTTGTATCAGTATATTCAGTTGAATATGTCGTGCCAGGTTGGTTAGAAGTTACCATGGGACTACTTGACTCATCTGTTGACACTGAAGCTGAAGTTGTTGGACCAGTTTGGTCTGTTGTGGAAGAGGCTTCAGTGGACTCAGTTGTTGAATATTCATCTGTTGTACCAGTGTGATCAGTTGATGATGTGCTATCTGTTGCCCCACTTGTAGCCTCAGTTGTACCAGAATGATCAGTTGTGGCTGTGCCATCAATTGTTTCAGTTGTTAAGATTGCAGCAGAAGTTTGGCTTTCATCTGTTGATAAAGAGGCCTCAGTGGAGTCAGTTGTTGCCATTGTTTCTGTTGTTGTGGTGTCGTCAGTGGAGAAAGTTGTATCAGTATATTCAGTTGAATATGTCGTGCCAGGTTGGTTAGAAGTTACCATGGGACTACTTGACTCATCTGTTGACATTGAAGCTGAAGTTGTTGGACCAGTTTGGTCTGCTGTGGAAGAGGTGTCAGTGGACTCAGTTGTTGAATATTCATCAGTCGTACCAGTGTGATCAGTTGATAATGTGCTATCTGTTGCCCCACTTGTAGCCTCAGTTGTACCAGAATGATCAGTTGTGGCTGTGCCATCAGTTGTTTCAGTTGTTAAGATTGCAGCAGAAGTTTGGCTTTCATCTGTTGATAAAGAGGCCTCAGTGGAGTCAGTTGTTGCCATTGTTTCTGTTGTTGTGGTGTCGTCAGTGGAGAAAGTTGTATCAGTATATTCAGTTGAATATGTCGTGCCAGGTTGGTTAGAAGTTACCATGGGACTACTTGACTCATCTGTTGACATTGAAGCTGAAGTTGTTGGACCAGTTTGGTCTGTTGTGGAAGAGGCGTCAGTGGACTCAGTTGTTGAATATTCATCTGTCGTACCAGTGTGATCAGTTGATGATGTGCTATCTGTTGCCCCACTTGTAGCCTCAGTTGTACCAGAATGATCAGTTGTGGCTGTGCCATCAATTGTTTCAGTTGTTAAGATTGCAGCAGAAGTTTGGCTTTCATCTGTTGATAAAGAGGCCTCAGTGGAGTCAGTTGTTGCCATTGTTTCTGTTGTTGTGGTGTCGTCAGTGGAGAAAGTTGTATCAGTATATTCAGTTGAATATGTCGTGCCAGGTTGGTTAGAAGTTACCATGGGACTACTTGACTCATCTGTTGACATTGAAGCTGAAGTTGTTGGACCAGTTTGGTCTGTTGTGGAAGAGGCTTCAGTGGACTCAGTTGTTGAATATTCATCTGTTGTACCAGTGTGATCAGTTGATGATGTGCTATCTGTTGCCCAACTTGTAGCCTCAGTTGTACCAGAATGATCAGTTGTGGCTGTGCCATCAATTGTTTCAGTTGTTAAGATTGCAGCAGAAGTTTGGCTTTCATCTGTTGATAAAGAGGCCTCAGTGGAGTCAGTTGTTGCCATTGTTTCTGTTGTTGTGGTGTCGTCAGTGGAGAAAGTTGTATCAGTATATTCAGTTGAATATGTCGTGCCAGGTTGGTTAGAAGTTACCATGGGACTACTTGACTCATCTGTTGACATTGAAGCTGAAGTTGTTGGACCAGTTTGGTCTGTTGTGGAAGAGGCGTCAGTGGACTCAGTTGTTGAATATTCATCAGTCATACCAGTGTGATCAGTTGATAATGTGCTATCTGTTGCCCCACTTGTAGCCTCAGTTGTACCAGAATGATCAGTTGTGGCTGTGCCATCAGTTGTTTCAGTTGTTAAGTTTGCAGCAGAAGTTTGGCTTTCATCTGTTGATAAAGAGGCCTCAGTGGAGTCAGTTGTTGCCATTGTTTCTGTTGTTGTGGTGTCGTCAGTGGAGAAAGTTGTATCAGTATATTCAGTTGAATATGTCGTGCCAGGTTGGTTAGAAGTTACCATGGGACTACTTGACTCATCTGTTGAAATTGAGGCTGAAGTTGTTGGACCAGTTTGGTCTGTTGTGGAAGAGGCTTCAGTGGACTCAGTTGTTGAATATTCATCTGTTGTACCAGTGTGATCAGTTGATGATGTGCTATCTGTTGCCCCACTTGTAGCCTCAGTTGTACCAGAATGATCAGTTGTGGCTGTGCCATCAATTGTTTCAGTTGTTAAGATTGCAGCAGAAGTTTGGCTTTCATCTGTTGATAAAGAGGCCTCAGTGGAGTCAGTTGTTGCCATTGTTTCTGTTGTTGTGGTGTCGTCAGTGGAGAAAGTTGTATCAGTATATTCAGTTGAATATGTTGTGCCAGGTTGGTTAGAAGTTACCATGGGACTACTTGACTCATCTGTTGACATTGAAGCTGCAGTTGTTGGACCAGTTTGGTCTGTTGTGGAAGAGGCTTCAGTGGACTCAGTTGTTGAATATTCATCAGTCGTACCAGTGTGATCAGTTGATAATGTGCTATCTGTTGCCCCACTTGTAGCCTCAGTTGTACCAGAATGATCAGTTGTGGCTGTGCCATCAATTGTTTCAGTTGTTAAGATTGCAGCAGAAGTTTGGCTTTCATCTGTTGATAAAGAGGCCTCAGTGGAGTCAGTTGTTGCCATTGTTTCTGTTGTTGTGGTGTCGTCAGTGGAGAAAGTTGTATCAGTATATTCAGTTGAATATGTCGTGCCAGGTTGGTTAGAAGTTACCATGGGACTACTTGACTCATCTGTTGACATTGAAGCTGAAGTTGTTGGACCAGTTTGGTCTGTTGTGGAAGAGGCGTCAGTGGACTCAGTTGTTGAATATTCATCTGTTGTACCAGTGTGATCAGTTGATGATGTGCTATCTGTTGCCCCACTTGTAGCCTCAGTTGTACCAGAATGATCAGTTGTGGCTGTGCCATCAATTGTTTCAGTTGTTAAGATTGCAGCAGAAGTTTGGCTTTCATCTGTTGATAAAGAGGCCTCAGTGGAGTCAGTTGTTGCCATTGTTTCTGTTGTTGTGGTGTCGTCAGTGGAGAAAGTTGTATCAGTATATTCAGTTGAATATGTCGTGCCAGGTTGGTTAGAAGTTACCATGGGACTACTTGACTCATCTGTTGACATTGAAGCTGAAGTTGTTGGACCAGTTTGGTCTGTTGTGGAAGAGGCGTCAGTGGACTCAGTTGTTGAATATTCATCAGTCGTACCAGTGTGATCAGTTGATAATGTGCTATCTGTTGCCCCACTTGTAGCCTCACTTGTACCAGAATGATCAGTTGTGGCTGTGCCATCAGTTGTTTCAGTTGTTAAGATTGCAGCAGAAGTTTGGCTTTCATCTGTTGATAAAGAGGCCTCAGTGGAGTCAGTTGTTGCCATTGTTTCTGTTGTTGTGGTGTCGTCAGTGGAGAAAGTTGTATCAGTATATTCAGTTGAATATGTCGTGCCAGGTTGGTTAGAAGTTACCATGGGACTACTTGACTCATCTGTTGACATTGAAGCTGAAGTTGTTGGACCAGTTTGGTCTGTTGTGGAAGAGGCGTCAGTGGACTCAGTTGTTGAATATTCATCAGTCGTACCAGTGTGATCAGTTGATAATGTGCTATCTGTTGCCCCACTTGTAGCCTCAGTTGTACCAGAATGATCAGTTGTGGCTGTGCCATCAGTTGTTTCAGTTGTTAAGATTGCAGCAGAAGTTTGGCTTTCATCTGTTGATAAAGAGGCCTCAGTGGAGTCAGTTGTTGCCATTGTTTCTGTTGTTGTGGTGTCGTCAGTGGAGAAAGTTGTATCAGTATATTCAGTTGAATATGTCGTGCCAGGTTGGTTAGAAGTTACCATGGGACTACTTGACTCATCTGTTGACATTGAAGCTGAAGTTGTTGGACCAGTTTGGTCTGTTGTGGAAGAGGCGTCAGTGGACTCAGTTGTTGAATATTCATCAGTCGTACCAGTGTGATCAGTTGATAATGTGCTATCTGTTGCCCCACTTGTAGCCTCACTTGTACCAGAATGATCAGTTGTGGCTGTGCCATCAATTGTTTCAGTTGTTAAGATTGCAGCAGAAGTTTGGCTTTCATCTGTTGATAAAGAGGCCTCAGTGGAGTCAGTTGTTGCCATTGTTTCTGTTGTTGTGGTGTCGTCAGTGGAGAAAGTTGTATCAGTATATTCAGTTGAATATGTCGTGCCAGGTTGGTTAGAAGTTACCATGGGACTACTTGACTCATCTGTTGACATTGAAGCTGAAGTTGTTGGACCAGTTTGGTCTGTTCTGGAAGAGGCGTCAGTGGACTCAGTTGTTGAATATTCATCTGTCGTACCAGTGTGATCAGTTGATGATGTGCTATCTGTTGCCCCACTTGTAGCCTCAGTTGTACCAGAATGATCAGTTGTGGCTGTGCCATCAATTGTTTCAGTTGTTAAGATTGCAGCAGAAGTTTGGCTTTCATCTGTTGATAAAGAGGCCTCAGTGGAGTCAGTTGTTGCCATTGTTTCTGTTGTTGTGGTGTCGTCAGTGGAGAAAGTTGTATCAGTATATTCAGTTGAATATGTCGTGCCAGGTTGGTTAGAAGTTACCATGGGACTACTTGACTCATCTGTTGACATTGAAGCTGAAGTTGTTGGACCAGTTTGGTCTGTTGTGGAAGAGGCTTCAGTGGACTCAGTTGTTGAATATTCATCTGTTGTACCAGTGTGATCAGTTGATGATGTGCTATCTGTTGCCCAACTTGTAGCCTCAGTTGTACCAGAATGATCAGTTGTGGCTGTGCCATCAATTGTTTCAGTTGTTAAGATTGCAGCAGAAGTTTGGCTTTCATCTGTTGATAAAGAGGCCTCAGTGGAGTCAGTTGTTGCCATTGTTTCTGTTGTTGTGGTGTCGTCAGTGGAGAAAGTTGTATCAGTATATTCAGTTGAATATGTCGTGCCAGGTTGGTTAGAAGTTACCATGGGACTACTTGACTCATCTGTTGACATTGAAGCTGAAGTTGTTGGACCAGTTTGGTCTGTTGTGGAAGAGGCGTCAGTGGACTCAGTTGTTGAATATTCATCAGTCATACCAGTGTGATCAGTTGATAATGTGCTATCTGTTGCCCCACTTGTAGCCTCAGTTGTACCAGAATGATCAGTTGTGGCTGTGCCATCAGTTGTTTCAGTTGTTAAGTTTGCAGCAGAAGTTTGGCTTTCATCTGTTGATAAAGAGGCCTCAGTGGAGTCAGTTGTTGCCATTGTTTCTGTTGTTGTGGTGTCGTCAGTGGAGAAAGTTGTATCAGTATATTCAGTTGAATATGTCGTGCCAGGTTGGTTAGAAGTTACCATGGGACTACTTGACTCATCTGTTGAAATTGAGGCTGAAGTTGTTGGACCAGTTTGGTCTGTTGTGGAAGAGGCTTCAGTGGACTCAGTTGTTGAATATTCATCTGTTGTACCAGTGTGATCAGTTGATGATGTGCTATCTGTTGCCCCACTTGTAGCCTCAGTTGTACCAGAATGATCAGTTGTGGCTGTGCCATCAATTGTTTCAGTTGTTAAGATTGCAGCAGAAGTTTGGCTTTCATCTGTTGATAAAGAGGCCTCAGTGGAGTCAGTTGTTGCCATTGTTTCTGTTGTTGTGGTGTCGTCAGTGGAGAAAGTTGTATCAGTATATTCAGTTGAATATGTTGTGCCAGGTTGGTTAGAAGTTACCATGGGACTACTTGACTCATCTGTTGACATTGAAGCTGCAGTTGTTGGACCAGTTTGGTCTGTTGTGGAAGAGGCTTCAGTGGACTCAGTTGTTGAATATTCATCAGTCGTACCAGTGTGATCAGTTGATAATGTGCTATCTGTTGCCCCACTTGTAGCCTCAGTTGTACCAGAATGATCAGTTGTGGCTGTGCCATCAATTGTTTCAGTTGTTAAGATTGCAGCAGAAGTTTGGCTTTCATCTGTTGATAAAGAGGCCTCAGTGGAGTCAGTTGTTGCCATTGTTTCTGTTGTTGTGGTGTCGTCAGTGGAGAAAGTTGTATCAGTATATTCAGTTGAATATGTCGTGCCAGGTTGGTTAGAAGTTACCATGGGACTACTTGACTCATCTGTTGACATTGAAGCTGAAGTTGTTGGACCAGTTTGGTCTGTTGTGGAAGAGGCGTCAGTGGACTCAGTTGTTGAATATTCATCTGTTGTACCAGTGTGATCAGTTGATGATGTGCTATCTGTTGCCCCACTTGTAGCCTCAGTTGTACCAGAATGATCAGTTGTGGCTGTGCCATCAATTGTTTCAGTTGTTAAGATTGCAGCAGAAGTTTGGCTTTCATCTGTTGATAAAGAGGCCTCAGTGGAGTCAGTTGTTGCCATTGTTTCTGTTGTTGTGGTGTCGTCAGTGGAGAAAGTTGTATCAGTATATTCAGTTGAATATGTCGTGCCAGGTTGGTTAGAAGTTACCATGGGACTACTTGACTCATCTGTTGACATTGAAGCTGAAGTTGTTGGACCAGTTTGGTCTGTTGTGGAAGAGGCGTCAGTGGACTCAGTTGTTGAATATTCATCAGTCGTACCAGTGTGATCAGTTGATAATGTGCTATCTGTTGCCCCACTTGTAGCCTCACTTGTACCAGAATGATCAGTTGTGGCTGTGCCATCAGTTGTTTCAGTTGTTAAGATTGCAGCAGAAGTTTGGCTTTCATCTGTTGATAAAGAGGCCTCAGTGGAGTCAGTTGTTGCCATTGTTTCTGTTGTTGTGGTGTCGTCAGTGGAGAAAGTTGTATCAGTATATTCAGTTGAATATGTCGTGCCAGGTTGGTTAGAAGTTACCATGGGACTACTTGACTCATCTGTTGACATTGAAGCTGAAGTTGTTGGACCAGTTTGGTCTGTTGTGGAAGAGGCGTCAGTGGACTCAGTTGTTGAATATTCATCAGTCGTACCAGTGTGATCAGTTGATAATGTGCTATCTGTTGCCCCACTTGTAGCCTCAGTTGTACCAGAATGATCAGTTGTGGCTGTGCCATCAGTTGTTTCAGTTGTTAAGATTGCAGCAGAAGTTTGGCTTTCATCTGTTGATAAAGAGGCCTCAGTGGAGTCAGTTGTTGCCATTGTTTCTGTTGTTGTGGTGTCGTCAGTGGAGAAAGTTGTATCAGTATATTCAGTTGAATATGTCGTGCCAGGTTGGTTAGAAGTTACCATGGGACTACTTGACTCATCTGTTGACATTGAAGCTGAAGTTGTTGGACCAGTTTGGTCTGTTGTGGAAGAGGCGTCAGTGGACTCAGTTGTTGAATATTCATCAGTCGTACCAGTGTGATCAGTTGATAATGTGCTATCTGTTGCCCCACTTGTAGCCTCAGTTGTACCAGAATGATCAGTTGTGGCTGTGCCATCAGTTGTTTCAGTTGTTAAGATTGCAGCAGAAGTTTGGCTTTCATCTGTTGATAAAGAGGCCTCAGTGGAGTCAGTTGTTGCCATTGTTTCTGTTGTTGTGGTGTCGTCAGTGGAGAAAGTTGTATCAGTATATTCAGTTGAATATGTCGTGCCAGGTTGGTTAGAAGTTACCATGGGACTACTTGACTCATCTGTTGACATTGAAGCTGAAGTTGTTGGACCAGTTTGGTCTGTTGTGGAAGAGCCTTCAGTGGACTCAGTTGTTGAATATTCATCTGTTGTACCAGTGTGATCAGTTGATGATGTGCTATCTGTTGCCCCACTTGTAGCCTCAGTTGTACCAGAATGATCAGTTGTGGCTGTGCCATCAGTTGTTTCAGTTGTTAAGATTGCAGCAGAAGTTTGGCTTTCATCTGTTGATAAAGAGGCCTCAGTGGAGTCAGTTGTTGCCATTGTTTCTGTTGTTGTGGTGTCGTCAGTGGAGAAAGTTGTATCAGTATATTCAGTTGAATATGTCGTGCCAGGTTGGTTAGAAGTTACCATGGGACTACTTGACTCATCTGTTGACATTGAAGCTGAAGTTGTTGGACCAGTTTGGTCTGTTGTGGAAGAGGCGTCAGTGGACTCAGTTGTTGAATATTCATCTGTCGTACCAGTGTGATCAGTTGATAATGTGCTATCTGTTGCCCCACTTGTAGCCTCAGTTGTACCAGAATGATCAGTTGTGGCTGTGCCATCAGTTGTTTCAGTTGTTAAGATTGCAGCAGAAGTTTGGCTTTCATCTGTTGATAAAGAGGCCTCAGTGGAGTCAGTTGTTGCCATTGTTTCTGTTGTTGTGGTGTCGTCAGTGGAGAAAGTTGTATCAGTATATTCAGTTGAATATGTCGTGCCAGGTTGGTTAGAAGTTACCATGGGACTACTTGACTCATCTGTTGACATTGAAGCTGAAGTTGTTGGACCAGTTTGGTCTGTTGTGGAAGAGGCGTCAGTGGACTCAGTTGTTGAATATTCATCAGTCGTACCAGTGTGATCAGTTGATAATGTGCTATCTGTTGCCCCACTTGTAGCCTCAGTTGTACCAGAATGATCAGTTGTGGCTGTGCCATCAGTTGTTTCAGTTGTTAAGATTGCAGCAGAAGTTTGGCTTTCATCTGTTGATAAAGAGGCCTCAGTGGAGTCAGTTGTTGCCATTGTTTCTGTTGTTGTGGTGTCATCAGTGGAGAAAGTTGTATCAGTATATTCAGTTGAATATGTCGTGCCAGGTTGGTTAGAAGTTACCATGGGACTACTTGACTCATCTGTTGACATTGAAGCTGAAGTTGTTGGACCAGTTTGGTCTGTTGTGGAAGAGGCTTCAGTGGACTCAGTTGTTGAATATTCATCTGTTGTACCAGTGTGATCAGTTGATGATGTGCTATCTGTTGCCCCACTTGTAGCCTCAGTTGTACCAGAATGATCAGTTGTGGCTGTGCCATCAGTTGTTTCAGTTGTTAAGATTGCAGCAGAAGTTTGGCTTTCATCTGTTGATAAAGAGGCCTCAGTGGAGTCAGTTGTTGCCATTGTTTCTGTTGTTGTGGTGTCGTCAGTGGAGAAAGTTGTATCAGTATATTCAGTTGAATATGTCGTGCCAGGTTGGTTAGAAGTTACCATGGGACTACTTGACTCATCTGTTGACATTGAAGCTGAAGTTGTTGGACCAGTTTGGTCTGTTGTGGAAGAGGCTTCAGTGGACTCAGTTGTTGAATATTCATCTGTTGTACCAGTGTGATCAGTTGAGGATGTGCTATCTGTTGCCCCACTTGTAGCCTCAGTTGTACCAGAATGATCAGTTGTGGCTGTGCCATCAATTGTTTCAGTTGTTAAGATTGCAGCAGAAGTTTGGCTTTCATCTGTTGATAAAGAGGCCTCAGTGGAGTCAGTTGTTGCCATTGTTTCTGTTGTTGTGGTGTCGTCAGTGGAGAAAGTTGTATCAGTATATTCAGTTGAATATGTCGTGCCAGGTTGGTTAGAAGTTACCATGGGACTACTTGACTCATCTGTTGACATTGAAGCTGAAGTTGTTGGACCACTTTGGCCCGTTGTGGAAGAGGCGTCAGTGGACTCAGTTGTTGAATATTCATCAGTCGTACCAGTGTGATCAGTTGATAATGTGCTATCTGTTGCCCCACTTGTAGCCTCAGTTGTACCAGAATGATCAGTTGTGGCTGTGCCATCAGTTGTTTCAGTTGTTAAGATTGCAGCAGAAGTTTGGCTTTCATCTGTTGATAAAGAGGCCTCAGTGGAGTCAGTTGTTGCCATTGTTTCTGTTGTTGTGGTGTCGTCAGTGGAGAAAGTTGTATCAGTATATTCAGTTGAATATGTCGTGCCAGGTTGGTTAGAAGTTACCATGGGACTATTTGACTCATCTGTTGACATTGAAGCTGAAGTTGTTGGACCAGTTTGGTCTGTTGTGGAAGAGGCTTCAGTGGACTCAGTTGTTGAATATTCATCTGTTGTACCAGTGTGATCAGTTGATGATGTGCTATCTGTTGCCCCACTTGTAGCCTCAGTTGTACCAGAATGATCAGTTGTGGCTGTGCCATCAATTGTTTCAGTTGTTAAGATTGCAGCAGAAGTTTGGCTTTCATCTGTTGATAAAGAGGCCTCAGTGGAGTCAGTTGTTGCCATTGTTTCTGTTGTTGTGGTGTCGTCAGTGGAGAAAGTTGTATCAGTATATTCAGTTGAATATGTCGTGCCAGGTTGGTTAGAAGTTACCATGGGACTATTTGACTCATCTGTTGACATTGAAGCTGAAGTTGTTGGACCAGTTTGGTCTGTTGTGGAAGAGGCTTCAGTGGACTCAGTTGTTGAATATTCATCTGTTGTACCAGTGTGATCAGTTGATGATGTGCTATCTGTTGCCCCACTTGTAGCCTCAGTTGTACCAGAATGATCAGTTGTGGCTGTGCCATCAATTGTTTCAGTTGTTAAGATTGCAGCAGAAGTTTGGCTTTCATCTGTTGATAAAGAGGCCTCAGTGGAGTCAGTTGTTGCCATTGTTTCTGTTGTTGTGGTGTCGTCAGTGGAGAAAGTTGTATCAGTATATTCAGTTGAATATGTTGTGCCAGGTTGGTTAGAAGTTACCATGGGACTACTTGACTCATCTGTTGAAATTGAAGCTGAAGTTGTTGGACCAGTTTGGTCTGTTGTGGAAGAGGCTTCAGTGGACTCAGTTGTTGAATATTCATCTGTCGTACCAGTGTGATCAGTTGACGATGTGCTATCTGTTGCCCCACTTGTAGCCTCAGTTGTACCAGAATGATCAGTTGTGGCTGTGCCATCAATTGTTTCAGTTGTTAAGATTGCAGCAGAAGTTTGGCTTTCATCTGTTGATAAAGAGGCCTCAGTGGAGTCAGTTGTTGCCATTGTTTCTGTTGTTGTGGTGTCGTCAGTGGAGAAAGTTGTATCAGTATATTCAGTTGAATATGTCGTGCCAGGTTGGTTAGAAGTTACCATGGGACTACTTGACTCATCTGTTGACATTGAAGCTGAAGTTGTTGGACCAGTTTGGTCTGTTGTGGAAGAGGCGTCAGTGGACTCAGTTGTTGAATATTCATCAGTCGTACCAGTGTGATCAGTTGATAATGTGCTATCTGTTGCCCCACTTGTAGCCTCAGTTATACCAGAATGATCAGTTGTGGCTGTGCCATCAATTGTTTCAGTTGTTAAGATTGCAGCAGAAGTTTGGCTTTCATCTGTTGATAAAGAGGCCTCAGTGGAGTCAGTTGTTGCCATTGTTTCTGTTGTTGTGGTGTCGTCAGTGGAGAAAGTTGTATCAGTATATTCAGTTGAATATGTTGTGCCAGGTTGGTTAGAAGTTACCATGGGACTACTTGACTCATCTGTTGACATCGAAGCTGAAGTTGTTGGACCAGTTTGGTCTGTTGTGGAAGAGGCTTCAGTGGACTCAGTTGTTGAATATTCATCTGTTGTACCAGTGTGATCAGTTGATGATGTGCTATCTGTTGCCCCACTTGTAGCCTCAGTTGTACCAGAATGATCAGTTGTGGCTGTGCCATCAATTGTTTCAGTTGTTAAGATTGCAGCAGAAGTTTGGCTTTCATCTGTTGATAAAGAGGCCTCAGTGGAGTCAGTTGTTGCCATTGTTTCTGTTGTTGTGGTGTCGTCAGTGGAGAAAGTTGTATCAGTATATTCAGTTGAATATGTCGTGCCAGGTTGGTTAGAAGTTACCATGGGACTACTTGACTCATCTGTTGACATTGAAGCTGAAGTTGTTGGACCAGTTTGGTCTGTTTTGGAAGAGGCTTCAGTGGACTCAGTTGTTGAATATTCATCTGTCGTACCAGTGTGATCAGTTGATGATGTGCTATCTGTTGCCCCACTTGTAGCCTCAGTTGTACCAGAATGATCAGTTGTGGCTGTGCCATCAATTGTTTCAGTTGTTAAGATTGCAGCAGAAGTTTGGCTTTCATCTGTTGATAAAGAGGCCTCAGTGGAGTCAGTTGTTGCCATTGTTTCTGTTGTTGTGGTGTCGTCAGTGGAGAAAGTTGTATCAGTATATTCAGTTGAATATGTCGTGCCAGGTTGGTTAGAAGTTACCATGGGACTACTTGACTCATCTGTTGACATTGAAGCTGAAGTTGTTGGACCAGTTTGGTCTGTTGTGGAAGAGGCTTCAGTGGACTCAGTTGTTGAATATTCATCTGTCGTACCAGTGTGATCAGTTGACGATGTGCTATCTGTTGCCCCACTTGTAGCCTCAGTTGTACCAGAATGATCAGTTGTGGCTGTGCCATCAATTGTTTCAGTTGTTAAGATTGCAGCAGAAGTTTGGCTTTCATCTGTTGATAAAGAGGCCTCAGTGGAGTCAGTTGTTGCCATTGTTTCTGTTGTTGTGGTGTCGTCAGTGGAGAAAGTTGTATCAGTATATTCAGTTGAATATGTTGTGCCAGGTTGGTTAGAAGTTACCATGGGACTACTTGACTCATCTGTTGACATTGAAGCTGAAGTTGTTGGACCAGCTTGGTCTGTTGTGGAAGAGGCTTCAGTGGACTCAGTTGTTGAATATTCATCTGTTGTACCAGTGTGATCAGTTGACGATGTGCTATCTGTTGCCCCACTTGTAGCCTCAGTTGTACCAGAATGATCAGTTGTGGCTGTGCCATCAATTGTTTCAGTTGTTAAGATTGCAGCAGAAGTTTGGCTTTCATCTGTTGATAAAGAGGCCTCAGTGGAGTCAGTTGTTGCCATTGTTTCTGTTGTTGTGGTGTCATCAGTGGAGAAAGTTGTATCATTATATTCAGTTGAATATGTTGTGCCAGGTTGGTTAGAAGTTACCATGGGACTACTTGACTCATCTGTTGAAATTGAAGCTGAAGTTGTTGGACCAGTTTGGTCTGTTGTGGAAGAGGCTTCAGTGGACTCAGTTGTTGAATATTCATCTGTCGTACCAGTGTGATCAGTTGACGATGTGCTATCTGTTGCCCCACTTGTAGCCTCAGTTGTACCAGAATGATCAGTTGTGGCTGTGCCATCAATTGTTTCAGTTGTTAAGATTGCAGCAGAAGTTTGGCTTTCATCTGTTGATAAAGAGGCCTCAGTGGAGTCAGTTGTTGCCATTGTTTCTGTTGTTGTGGTGTCGTCAGTGGAGAAAGTTGTATCAGTATATTCAGTTGAATATGTCGTGCCAGGTTGGTTAGAAGTTACCATGGGACTACTTGACTCATCTGTTGACATTGAAGCTGAAGTTGTTGGACCAGTTTGGTCTGTTGTGGAAGAGGCGTCAGTGGACTCAGTTGTTGAATATTCATCAGTCGTACCAGTGTGATCAGTTGATAATGTGCTATCTGTTGCCCCACTTGTAGCCTCAGTTGTACCAGAATGATCAGTTGTGGCTGTGCCATCAGTTGTTTCAGTTGTTAAGATTGCAGCAGAAGTTTGGCTTTCATCTGTTGATAAAGAGGCCTCAGTGGAGTCAGTTGTTGCCATTGTTTCTGTTGTTGTGGTGTCGTCAGTGGAGAAAGTTGTATCAGTATATTCAGTTGAATATGTCGTGCCAGGTTGGTTAGAAGTTACCATGGGACTACTTGACTCATCTGTTGACATTGAAGCTGAAGTTGTTGGACCAGTTTGGTCTGTTGTGGAAGAGGCTTCAGTGGACTCAATTGTTGAATATTCATCTGTCGTACCAGTGTGATCAGTTGATGATGTGCTATCTGTTGCCCCACTTGTAGCCTCAGTTGTACCAGAATGATCAGTTGTGGCTGTGCCATCAATTGTTTCAGTTGTTAAGATTGCAGCAGAAGTTTGGCTTTCATCTGTTGATAAAGAGGCCTCAGTGGAGTCAGTTGTTGCCATTGTTTCTGTTGTTGTGGTGTCGTCAGTGGAGAAAGTTGTATCAGTATATTCAGTTGAATATGTCGTGCCAGGTTGGTTAGAAGTTACCATGGGACTACTTGACTCATCTGTTGACATTGAAGCTGAAGTTGTTGGACCAGTTTGGTCTGTTATGGAAGAGGCGTCAGTGGACTCAGTTGTTGAATATTCATCTGTTGTACCAGTGTGATCAGTTGATGATGTGCTATCTGTTGCCCCACTTGTAGCCTCAGTTGTACCAGAATGATCAGTTGTGGCTGTGCCATCAATTGTTTCAGTTGTTAAGATTGCAGCAGAAGTTTGGCTTTCATCTGTTGATAAAGAGGCCTCAGTGGAGTCAGTTGTTGCCATTGTTTCTGTTGTTGTGGTGTCGTCAGTGGAGAAAGTTGTATCAGTATATTCAGTTGAATATGTCGTGCCAGGTTGGTTAGAAGTTACCATGGGACTACTTGACTCATCTGTTGACATTGAAGCTGAAGTTGTTGGACCACTTTGGCCCGTTGTGGAAGAGGCGTCAGTGGACTCAGTTGTTGAATATTCATCAGTCGTACCAGTGTGATCAGTTGATAATGTGCTATCTGTTGCCCCACTTGTAGCCTCAGTTGTACCAGAATGATCAGTTGTGGCTGTGCCATCAGTTGTTTCAGTTGTTAAGATTGCAGCAGAAGTTTGGCTTTCATCTGTTGATAAAGAGGCCTCAGTGGAGTCAGTTGTTGCCATTGTTTCTGTTGTTGTGGTGTCGTCAGTGGAGAAAGTTGTATCAGTATATTCAGTTGAATATGTCGTGCCAGGTTGGTTAGAAGTTACCATGGGACTACTTGACTCATCTGTTGACATTGAAGCTGAAGTTGTTGGACCAGTTTGGTCTGTTGTGGAAGAGGCTTCAGTGGACTCAGTTGTTGAATATTCATCAGTCGTACCAGTGTGATCAGTTGATGATGTGCTATCTGTTGCCCCACTTGTAGCCTCAGTTGTACCAGAATGATCAGTTGTGGCTGTGCCATCAATTGTTTCAGTTGTTAAGATTGCAGCAGAAGTTTGGCTTTCATCTGTTGATAAAGAGGCCTCAGTGGAGTCAGTTGTTGCCATTGTTTCTGTTGTTGTGGTGTCATCAGTGGAGAAAGTTGTATCAGTATATTCAGTTGAATATGTTGTGCCAGGTTGGTTAGAAGTTACCATGGGACTACTTGACTCATCTGTTGAAATTGAAGCTGAAGTTGTTGGACCAGTTTGGTCTGTTGTGGAAGAGGCTTCAGTGGACTCAGTTGTTGAATATTCATCTGTCGTACCAGTGTGATCAGTTGACGATGTGCTATCTGTTGCCCCACTTGTAGCCTCAGTTGTACCAGAATGATCAGTTGTGGCTGTGCCATCAATTGTTTCAGTTGTTAAGATTGCAGCAGAAGTTTGGCTTTCATCTGTTGATAAAGAGGCCTCAGTGGAGTCAGTTGTTGCCATTGTTTCTGTTGTTGTGGTGTCGTCAGTGGAGAAAGTTGTATCAGTATATTCAGTTGAATATGTCGTGCCAGGTTGGTTAGAAGTTACCATGGGACTACTTGACTCATCTGTTGACATTGAAGCTGAAGTTGTTGGACCAGTTTGGTCTGTTGTGGAAGAGGCGTCAGTGGACTCAGTTGTTGAATATTCATCTGTTGTACCAGTGTGATCAGTTGATGATGTGCTATCTGTTGCCCCACTTGTAGCCTCAGTTGTACCAGAATGATCAGTTGTGGCTGTGCCATCAATTGTTTCAGTTGTTAAGATTGCAGCAGAAGTTTGGCTTTCATCTGTTGATAAAGAGGCCTCAGTGGAGTCAGTTGTTGCCATTGTTTCTGTTGTTGTGGTGTCGTCAGTGGAGAAAGTTGTATCAGTATATTCAGTTGAATATGTTGTGCCAGGTTGGTTAGAAGTTACCATGGGACTACTTGACTCATCTGTTGACATTGAAGCTGAAGTTGTTGGACCAGCTTGGTCTGTTGTGGAAGAGGCTTCAGTGGACTCAGTTGTTGAATATTCATCTGTTGTACCAGTGTGATCAGTTGATGATGTGCTATCTGTTGCCCCACTTGTAGCCTCAGTTGTACCAGAATGATCAGTTGTGGCTGTGCCATCAATTGTTTCAGTTGTTAAGATTGCAGCAGAAGTTTGGCTTTCATCTGTTGATAAAGAGGCCTCAGTGGAGTCAGTTGTTGCCATTGTTTCTGTTGTTGTGGTGTCATCAGTGGAGAAAGTTGTATCAGTATATTCAGTTGAATATGTTGTGCCAGGTTGGTTAGAAGTTACCATGGGACTACTTGACTCATCTGTTGAAATTGAAGCTGAAGTTGTTGGACCAGTTTGGTCTGTTGTGGAAGAGGCTTCAGTGGACTCAGTTGTTGAATATTCATCTGTCGTACCAGTGTGATCAGTTGACGATGTGCTATCTGTTGCCCCACTTGTAGCCTCAGTTGTACCAGAATGATCAGTTGTGGCTGTGCCATCAATTGTTTCAGTTGTTAAGATTGCAGCAGAAGTTTGGCTTTCATCTGTTGATAAAGAGGCCTCAGTGGAGTCAGTTGTTGCCATTGTTTCTGTTGTTGTGGTGTCGTCAGTGGAGAAAGTTGTATCAGTATATTCAGTTGAATATGTCGTGCCAGGTTGGTTAGAAGTTACCATGGGACTACTTGACTCATCTGTTGACATTGAAGCTGAAGTTGTTGGACCAGTTTGGTCTGTTGTGGAAGAGGCTTCAGTGGACTCAATTGTTGAATATTCATCTGTCGTACCAGTGTGATCAGTTGATGATGTGCTATCTGTTGCCCCACTTGTAGCCTCAGTTGTACCAGAATGATCAGTTGTGGCTGTGCCATCAATTGTTTCAGTTGTTAAGATTGCAGCAGAAGTTTGGCTTTCATCTGTTGATAAAGAGGCCTCAGTGGAGTCAGTTGTTGCCATTGTTTCTGTTGTTGTGGTGTCGTCAGTGGAGAAAGTTGTATCAGTATATTCAGTTGAATATGTCGTGCCAGGTTGGTTAGAAGTTACCATGGGACTACTTGACTCATCTGTTGACATTGAAGCTGAAGTTGTTGGACCAGTTTGGTCTGTTATGGAAGAGGCGTCAGTGGACTCAGTTGTTGAATATTCATCTGTTGTACCAGTGTGATCAGTTGATGATGTGCTATCTGTTGCCCCACTTGTAGCCTCAGTTGTACCAGAATGATCAGTTGTGGCTGTGCCATCAATTGTTTCAGTTGTTAAGATTGCAGCAGAGGTTTGGCTTTCATCTGTTGATAAAGAGGCCTCAGTGGAGTCAGTTGTTGCCATTGTTTCTGTTGTTGTGGTGTCGTCAGTGGAGAAAGTTGTATCAGTATATTCAGTTGAATATGTCGTGCCAGGTTGGTTAGAAGTTACCATGGGACTACTTGACTCATCTGTTGACATTGAAGCTGAAGTTGTTGGACCAGCTTGGTCTGTTGTGGAAGAGGCTTCAGTGGACTCAGTTGTTGAATATTCGTCTGTTGTACCAGTGTGATCAGTTGATGATGTGCTATCTGTTGCCCCACTTGTAGCCTCAGTTGTACCAGAATGATCAGTTGTGGCTGTGCCATCAATTGTTTCAGTTGTTAAGATTGCAGCAGAAGTTTGGCTTTCATCTGTTGATAAAGAGGCCTCAGTGGAGTCAGTTGTTGCCATTGTTTCTGTTGTTGTGGTGTCGTCAGTGGAGAAAGTTGTATCAGTATTTTCAGTTGAATATGTCGTGCCAGGTTGGTTAGAAGTTACCATGGGACTACTTGACTCATCTGTTGACATTGAAGCTGAAGTTGTTGGACCAGTTTGGTCTGTTGTGGAAGAGGCGTCAGTGGACTCAGTTGTTGAATATTCATCAGTCGTACCAGTGTGATCAGTTGATGATGTGCTATCTGTTGCCCCACTTGTAGCCTCAGTTGTACCAGAATGATCAGTTGTGGCTGTGCCATCAATTGTTTCAGTTGTTAAGATTGCAGCAGAAGTGTGGCTTTCATCTGTTGATAAAGAGGCCTCAGTGGAGTCAGTTGTTGCCATTGTTTCTGTTGTTGTGGTGTCGTCAGTGGAGAAAGTTGTATCAGTATATTCAGTTGAATATGTCGTGCCAGGTTGGTTAGAAGTTACCATGGGACTACTTGACTCATCTGTTGACATTGAAGCTGAAGTTGTTGGACCAGTTTGGTCTGTTGTGGAAGAGGCGTCAGTGGACTCAGTTGTTGAATATTCATCAGTCGTACCAGTGTGATCAGTTGATAATGTGCTATCTGTTGCCCCACTTGTAGCCTCAGTTGTACCAGAATGATCAGTTGTGGCTGTGCCATCAGTTGTTTCAGTTGTTAAGATTGCAGCAGAAGTTTGGCTTTCATCTGTTGATAAAGAGGCCTCAGTGGAGTCAGTTGTTGCCATTGTTTCTGTTGTTGTGGTGTCGTCAGTGGAGAAAGTTGTATCAGTATATTCAGTTGAATATGTCGTGCCAGGTTGGTTAGAAGTTACCATGGGACTACTTGACTCATCTGTTGACATTGAAGCTGAAGTTGTTGGACCAGTTTGGTCTGTTGTGGAAGAGGCTTCAGTGGACTCAATTGTTGAATATTCATCTGTCGTACCAGTGTGATCAGTTGATGATGTGCTATCTGTTGCCCCACTTGTAGCCTCAGTTGTACCAGAATGATCAGTTGTGGCTGTGCCATCAATTGTTTCAGTTGTTAAGATTGCAGCAGAAGTTTGGCTTTCATCTGTTGATAAAGAGGCCTCAGTGGAGTCAGTTGTTGCCATTGTTTCTGTTGTTGTGGTGTCGTCAGTGGAGAAAGTTGTATCAGTATATTCAGTTGAATATGTCGTGCCAGGTTGGTTAGAAGTTACCATGGGACTACTTGACTCATCTGTTGACATTGAAGCTGAAGTTGTTGGACCAGTTTGGTCTGTTGTGGAAGAGGCTTCAGTGGACTCAGTTGTTGAATATTCGTCTGTTGTACCAGTGTGATCAGTTGATGATGTGCTATCTGTTGCCCCACTTGTAGCCTCAGTTGTACCAGAATGATCAGTTGTGGCTGTGCCATCAATTGTTTCAGTTGTTAAGATTGCAGCAGAAGTTTGGCTTTCATCTGTTGATAAAGAGGCCTCAGTGGAGTCAGTTGTTGCCATTGTTTCTGTTGTTGTGGTGTCGTCAGTGGAGAAAGTTGTATCAGTATTTTCAGTTGAATATGTCGTGCCAGGTTGGTTAGAAGTTACCATGGGACTA
Organism: Thunnus maccoyii; assembly: GCF_910596095.1. Lineage (NCBI taxonomy): Eukaryota > Metazoa > Chordata > Actinopteri > Scombriformes > Scombridae > Thunnus > Thunnus maccoyii. Next base: position 531,691 of record NC_056554.1, on the reverse strand, counting down.
CTTGACTCATCTGTTGACATTGAAGCTGAAGTTGTTGGACCAGTTTGGTCTGTTGTGGAAGAGGCGTCAGTGGACTCAGTTGTTGAATATTCATCAGTCGTACCAGTGTGATCAGTTGATGATGTGCTATCTGTTGCCCCACTTGTAGCCTCAGTTGTACCAGAATGATCAGTTGTGGCTGTGCCATCAATTGTTTCAGTTGTTAAGATTGCAGCAGAAGTGTGGCTTTCATCTGTTGATAAAGAGGCCTCAGTGGAGTCAGTTGTTGCCATTGTTTCTGTTGTTGTGGTGTCGTCAGTGGAGAAAGTTGTATCAGTATATTCAGTTGAATATGTCGTGCCAGGTTGGTTAGAAGTTACCATGGGACTACTTGACTCATCTGTTGACATTGAAGCTGAAGTTGTTGGACCAGTTTGGTCTGTTGTGGAAGAGGCGTCAGTGGACTCAGTTGTTGAATATTCATCTGTCGTACCAGTGTGATCAGTTGATGATGTGCTATCGGTTGCCCCACTTGTAGCCTCAGTTGTACCAGAATGATCAGTTGTGGCTGTGCCATCAATTGTTTCAGTTGTTAAGATTGCAGCAGAAGTGTGGCTTTCATCTGTTGATAAAGAGGCCTCAGTGGAGTCAGTTGTTGCCATTGTTTCTGTTGTTGTGGTGTCGTCAGTGGAGAAAGTTGTATCAGTATATTCAGTTGAATATGTCGTGCCAGGTTGGTTAGAAGTTACCATGGGACTACTTGACTCATCTGTTGACATTGAAGCTGAAGTTGTTGGACCAGTTTGGTCTGTTGTGGAAGAGGCTTCAGTGGACTCAGTTGTTGAATATTCATCAGTCGTACCAGTGTGATCAGTTGATAATGTGCTATCTGTTGCCCCACTTGTAGCCTCAGTTATACCAGAATGATCAGTTGTGGCTGTGCCATCAATTGTTTCAGTTGTTAAGATTGCAGCAGAAGTTTGGCTTTCATCTGTTGATAAAGAGGCCTCAGTGGAGTCAGTTGTTGCCATTGTTTCTGTTGTTGTGGTGTCGTCAGTGGAGAAAGTTGTATCAGTATATTCAGTTGAATATGTCGTGCCAGGTTGGTTAGAAGTTACCATGGGACTACTTGACTCATCTGTTGACATTGAAGCTGAAGTTGTTGGACCAGTTTGGTCTGTTGTGGAAGAGGCGTCAGTGGACTCAGTTGTTGAATATTCATCTGTTGTACCAGTGTGATCAGTTGATAATGTGCTATCTGTTGCCCCACTTGTAGCCTCATTTGTACCAGAATGATCAGTCGTGGCTGTGCCATCAGTTTTTTCAGTTGTTAAGATTGCAGCAGAAGTTTGGCTTTCATCTGTTGATAAAGAGGCCTCAGTGGAGTCAGTTGTTGCCATTGTTTCTGTTGTTGTGGTGTCGTCAGTGGAGAAAGTTGTATCAGTATATTCAGTTGAATATGTCGTGCCAGGTTGGTTAGAAGTTACCATGGGACTACTTGACTCATCTGTTGACATTGAAGCTGAAGTTGTTGGACCAGTTTGGTCTGTTGTGGAAGAGGCTTCAGTGGACTCAGTTGTTGAATATTCATCTGTTGTACCAGTGTGATCAGTTGATGATGTGCTATCTGTTGCCCCACTTGTAGCCTCAGTTGTACCAGAATGATCAGTTGTGGCTGTGCCATCAATTGTTTCAGTTGTTAAGATTGCAGCAGAAGTTTGGCTTTCATCTGTTGATAAAGAGGCCTCAGTGGAGTCAGTTGTTGCCATTGTTTCTGTTGTTGTGGTGTCGTCAGTGGAGAAAGTTGTATCAGTATATTCAGTTGAATATGTCGTTCCAGGTTGGTTAGAAGTTACCATGGAACTACTTGACTCATCTGTTGACATTGAAGCTGAAGTTGTTGGACCAGTTTGGTCTGTTGTGGAAGAGGCGTCAGTGGACTCAGTTGTTGAATATTCATCAGTCGTACCAGTGTGATCAGTTGATGATGTGCTATCTGTTGCCCCACTTGTAGCCTCAGTTGTACCAGAATGATCAGTTGTGGCTGTGCCATCAATTGTTTCAGTTGTTAAGATTGCAGCAGAAGTGTGGCTTTCATCTGTTGATAAAGAGGCCTCAGTGGAGTCAGTTGTTGCCATTGTTTCTGTTGTTGTGGTGTCGTCAGTGGAGAAAGTTGTATCAGTATATTCAGTTGAATATGTCGTGCCAGGTTGGTTAGAAGTTACCATGGGACTACTTGACTCATCTGTTGACATTGAAGCTGAAGTTGTTGGACCAGTTTGGTCTGTTGTGGAAGAGGCTTCAGTGGACTCAGTTGTTGAATATTCATCAGTCGTACCAGTGTGATCAGTTGATAATGTGCTATCTGTTGCCCCACTTGTAGCCTCAGTTATACCAGAATGATCAGTTGTGGCTGTGCCATCAATTGTTTCAGTTGTTAAGATTGCAGCAGAAGTTTGGCTTTCATCTGTTGATAAAGAGGCCTCAGTGGAGTCAGTTGTTGCCATTGTTTCTGTTGTTGTGGTGTCGTCAGTGGAGAAAGTTGTATCAGTATATTCAGTTGAATATGTCGTGCCAGGTTGGTTAGAAGTTACCATGGGACTACTTGACTCATCTGTTGAAATTGAAGCTGAAGTTGTTGGACCAGTTTGGTCTGTTGTGGAAGAGGCGTCAGTGGACTCAGTTGTTGAATATTCATCAGTCGTACCAGTGTGATCAGTTGATAATGTGCTATCTGTTGCCCCACTTGTAGCCTCAGTTGTACCAGAATGATCAGTTGTGGCTGTGCCATCAGTTTTTTCAGTTGTTAAGATTGCAGCAGAAGTTTGGCTTTCATCTGTTGATAAAGAGGCCTCAGTGGAGTCAGTTGTTGCCATTGTTTCTGTTGTTGTGGTGTCGTCAGTGGAGAAAGTTGTATCAGTATATTCAGTTGAATATGTCGTGCCAGGTTGGTTAGAAGTTACCATGGGACTACTTGACTCATCTGTTGACATTGAAGCTGAAGTTGTTGGACCAGTTTGGTCTGTTGTGGAAGAGGCGTCAGTGGACTCAGTTGTTGAATATTCATCTGTCGTACCAGTGTGATCAGTTGATGATGTGCTATCGGTTGCCCCACTTGTAGCCTCAGTTGTACCAGAATGATCAGTTGTGGCTGTGCCATCAATTGTTTCAGTTGTTAAGATTGCAGCAGAAGTGTGGCTTTCATCTGTTGATAAAGAGGCCTCAGTGGAGTCAGTTGTTGCCATTGTTTCTGTTGTTGTGGTGTCGTCAGTGGAGAAAGTTGTATCAGTATATTCAGTTGAATATGTCGTGCCAGGTTGGTTAGAAGTTACCATGGGACTACTTGACTCATCTGTTGACATTGAAGCTGAAGTTGTTGGACCAGTTTGGTCTGTTGTGGAAGAGGCTTCAGTGGACTCAGTTGTTGTATATTCATCAGTCGTACCAGTGTGATCAGTTGATAATGTGCTATCTGTTGCCCCACTTGTAGCCTCAGTTATACCAGAATGATCAGTTGTGGCTGTGCCATCAATTGTTTCAGTTGTTAAGATTGCAGCAGAAGTTTGGCTTTCATCTGTTGATAAAGAGGCCTCAGTGGAGTCAGTTGTTGCCATTGTTTCTGTTGTTGTGGTGTCGTCAGTGGAGAAAGTTGTATCAGTATATTCAGTTGAATATGTCGTGCCAGGTTGGTTAGAAGTTACCATGGGACTACTTGACTCATCTGTTGACATTGAAGCTGAAGTTGTTGGACCAGTTTGGTCTGTTGTGGAAGAGGCGTCAGTGGACTCAGTTGTTGAATATTCATCTGTTGTACCAGTGTGATCAGTTGATAATGTGCTATCTGTTGCCCCACTTGTAGCCTCATTTGTACCAGAATGATCAGTCGTGGCTGTGCCATCAGTTTTTTCAGTTGTTAAGATTGCAGCAGAAGTTTGGCTTTCATCTGTTGATAAAGAGGCCTCAGTGGAGTCAGTTGTTGCCATTGTTTCTGTTGTTGTGGTGTCGTCAGTGGAGAAAGTTGTATCAGTATATTCAGTTGAATATGTCGTGCCAGGTTGGTTAGAAGTTACCATGGGACTACTTGACTCATCTGTTGACATTGAAGCTGAAGTTGTTGGACCAGTTTGGTCTGTTGTGGAAGAGGCTTCAGTGGACTCAGTTGTTGAATATTCATCTGTTGTACCAGTGTGATCAGTTGATGATGTGCTATCTGTTGCCCCACTTGTAGCCTCAGTTGTACCAGAATGATCAGTTGTGGCTGTGCCATCAATTGTTTCAGTTGTTAAGATTGCAGCAGAAGTTTGGCTTTCATCTGTTGATAAAGAGGCCTCAGTGGAGTCAGTTGTTGCCATTGTTTCTGTTGTTGTGGTGTCGTCAGTGGAGAAAGTTGTATCAGTATATTCAGTTGAATATGTCGTTCCAGGTTGGTTAGAAGTTACCATGGAACTACTTGACTCATCTGTTGACATTGAAGCTGAAGTTGTTGGACCAGTTTGGTCTGTTGTGGAAGAGGCGTCAGTGGACTCAGTTGTTGAATATTCATCAGTCGTACCAGTGTGATCAGTTGATGATGTGCTATCTGTTGCCCCACTTGTAGCCTCAGTTGTACCAGAATGATCAGTTGTGGCTGTGCCATCAATTGTTTCAGTTGTTAAGATTGCAGCAGAAGTGTGGCTTTCATCTGTTGATAAAGAGGCCTCAGTGGAGTCAGTTGTTGCCATTGTTTCTGTTGTTGTGGTGTCGTCAGTGGAGAAAGTTGTATCAGTATATTCAGTTGAATATGTCGTGCCAGGTTGGTTAGAAGTTACCATGGGACTACTTGACTCATCTGTTGACATTGAAGCTGAAGTTGTTGGACCAGTTTGGTCTGTTGTGGAAGAGGCTTCAGTGGACTCAGTTGTTGAATATTCATCAGTCGTACCAGTGTGATCAGTTGATAATGTGCTATCTGTTGCCCCACTTGTAGCCTCAGTTATACCAGAATGATCAGTTGTGGCTGTGCCATCAATTGTTTCAGTTGTTAAGATTGCAGCAGAAGTTTGGCTTTCATCTGTTGATAAAGAGGCCTCAGTGGAGTCAGTTGTTGCCATTGTTTCTGTTGTTGTGGTGTCGTCAGTGGAGAAAGTTGTATCAGTATATTCAGTTGAATATGTCGTGCCAGGTTGGTTAGAAGTTACCATGGGACTACTTGACTCATCTGTTGAAATTGAAGCTGAAGTTGTTGGACCAGTTTGGTCTGTTGTGGAAGAGGCGTCAGTGGACTCAGTTGTTGAATATTCATCAGTCGTACCAGTGTGATCAGTTGATAATGTGCTATCTGTTGCCCCACTTGTAGCCTCAGTTGTACCAGAATGATCAGTTGTGGCTGTGCCATCAGTTTTTTCAGTTGTTAAGATTGCAGCAGAAGTTTGGCTTTCATCTGTTGATAAAGAGGCCTCAGTGGAGTCAGTTGTTGCCATTGTTTCTGTTGTTGTGGTGTCGTCAGTGGAGAAAGTTGTATCAGTATATTCAGTTGAATATGTCGTGCCAGGTTGGTTAGAAGTTACCATGGGACTACTTGACTCATCTGTTGACATTGAAGCTGAAGTTGTTGGACCAGTTTGGTCTGTTGTGGAAGAGGCTTCAGTGGACTCAGTTGTTGAATATTCATCTGTTGTACCAGTGTGATCAGTTGATGATGTGCTATCTGTTGCCCCACTTGTAGCCTCAGTTGTACCAGAATGATCAGTTGTGGCTGTGCCATCAATTGTTTCAGTTGTTAAGATTGCAGCAGAAGTTTGGCTTTCATCTGTTGATAAAGAGGCCTCAGTGGAGTCAGTTGTTGCCATTGTTTCTGTTGTTGTGGTGTCGTCAGTGGAGAAAGTTGTATCAGTATATTCAGTTGAATATGTTGTGCCAGGTTGGTTAGAAGTTACCATGGGACTACTTGACTCATCTGTTGACATTGAAGCTGAAGTTGTTGGACCAGTTTGGTCTGTTGTGGAAGAGGCGTCAGTGGACTCAGTTGTTGAATATTCATCAGTCGTACCAGTGTGATCAGTTGATAATGTGCTATCTGTTGCCCCACTTGTAGCCTCAGTTGTACCAGAATGATCAGTTGTGGCTGTGCCATCAGTTTTTTCAGTTGTTAAGATTGCAGCAGAAGTTTGGCTTTCATCTGTTGATAAAGAGGCCTCAGTGGAGTCAGTTGTTGCCATTGTTTCTGTTGTTGTGGTGTCGTCAGTGGAGAAAGTTGTATCAGTATATTCAGTTGAATATGTCGTGCCAGGTTGGTTAGAAGTTACCATGGGACTACTTGACTCATCTGTTGACATTGAAGCTGAAGTTGTTGGACCAGTTTGGTCTGTTGTGGAAGAGGCTTCAGTGGACTCAGTTGTTGAATATTCATCTGTTGTACCAGTGTGATCAGTTGATGATGTGCTATCTGTTGCCCCACTTGTAGCCTCAGTTGTACCAGAATGATCAGTTGTGGCTGTGCCATCAATTGTTTCAGTTGTTAAGATTGCAGCAGAAGTTTGGCTTTCATCTGTTGATAAAGAGGCCTCAGTGGAGTCAGTTGTTGCCATTGTTTCTGTTGTTGTGGTGTCGTCAGTGGAGAAAGTTGTATCAGTATATTCAGTTGAATATGTCGTGCCAGGTTGGTTAGAAGTTACCATGGGACTACTTGACTCATCCGTTGACATCGAAGCTGAAGATGTTGGACCAGTTTGGTCTGTTGTGGAAGAGGCGTCAGTGGACTCAGTTGTTGAATATTCATCTGTTGTACCAGTGTGATCAGTTGATGATGTGCTATCTGTTGCCCCACTTGTAGCCTCAGTTGTACCAGAATGATCAGTTGTGGCTGTGCCATCAATTGTTTCAGTTGTTAAGATTGCAGCAGAAGTTTGGCTTTCATCTGTTGATAAAGAGGCCTCAGTGGAGTCAGTTGTTGCCATTGTTTCTGTTGTTGTGGTGTCGTCAGTGGAGAAAGTTGTATCAGTATATTCAGTTGAATATGTCGTGCCAGGTTGGTTAGAAGTTACCATGGGACTACTTGACTCATCTGTTGACATCGAAGCTGAAGATGTTGGACCAGTTTGGTCTGTTGTGGAAGAGGCGTCAGTGGACTCAGTTGTTGAATATTCATCTGTTGTACCAGTGTGATCAGTTGATGATGTGCTATCTGTTGCCCCACTTGTAGCCTCAGTTGTACCAGAATGATCAGTTGTGGCTGTGCCATCAATTGTTTCAGTTGTTAAGATTGCAGCAGAAGTTTGGCTTTCATCTGTTGATAAAGAGGCCTCAGTGGAGTCAGTTGTTGCCATTGTTTCTGTTGTTGTGGTGTCGTCAGTGGAGAAAGTTGTATCAGTATATTCAGTTGAATATGTCGTGCCAGGTTGGTTAGAAGTTACCATGGAACTACTTGACTCATCTGTTGACATTGAAGCTGAAGTTGTTGGACCAGTTTGGTCTGTTGTGGAAGAGGCTTCAGTGGACTCAGTTGAATATTCATCTGTTGTACCAGTGTGATCAGTTGATGATGTGCTATCTGTTGCCCCACTTGTAGCCTCAGTTGTACCAGAATGATCAGTTGTGGCTGTGCCATCAATTGTTTCAGTTGTTAAGATTGCAGCAGAAGTTTGGCTTTCATCTGTTGATAAAGAGGCCTCAGTGGAGTCAGTTGTTGCCATTGTTTCTGTTGTTGTGGTGTCGTCAGTGGAGAAAGTTGTATCAGTATATTCAGTTGAATATGTCGTGCCAGGTTGGTTAGAAGTTACCATGGGACTACTTGACTCATCTGTTGACATTGAAGCTGAAGTTGTTGGACCAGTTTGGTCTGTTGTGGAAGAGGCGTCAGTGGACTCAGTTGTTGAATATTCATCAGTCGTACCAGTGTGATCAGTTGATGATGTGCTATCGGTTGCCCCACTTGTAGCCTCAGTTGTACCAGAATGATCAGTTGTGGCTGTGCCATCAGTTGTTTCAGTTGTTAAGATTGCAACAGAAGTTTGGCTTTCATCTGTTGATAAAGAGGCCTCAGTGGAGTCAGTTGTTGCCATTGTTTCTGTTGTTGTGGTGTCGTCAGTGGAGAAAGTTGTATCAGTATATTCAGTTGAATATGTCGTGCCAGGTTGGTTAGAAGTTACCATGGGACTACTTGACTCATCTGTTGACATTGAAGCTGAAGTTGTTGGACCAGTTTGGTCTGTTGTGGAAGAGGCTTCAGTGGACTCAGTTTCTGAATATTCATCTGTTGTACCAGTGTGATCAGTTGATGATGTGCTATCTGTTGCCCCACTTGTAGCCTCAGTTGTACCAGAATGATCAGTTGTGGCTGTGCCATCAATTGTTTCAGTTGTTAAGATTGCAGCAGAAGTTTGGCTTTCATCTGTTGATAAAGAGGCCTCAGTGGAGTCAGTTGTCGCCATTGTTTCTGTTGTTGTGGTGTCGTCAGTGGAGAAAGTTGTATCAGTATATTCAGTTGAATATGTCGTGCCAGGTTGGTTAGAAGTTACCATGGGACTACTTGACTCATCTGTTGACATTGAAGCTGCAGTTGTTGGACCACTTTGGTCTGTTGTGGAAGAGGCGTCAGTGGACTCAGTTGTTGAATATTCATCAGTCGTACCAGTGTGATCAGTTGATGATGTGCTATCGGTTGCCCCACTTGTAGCCTCAGTTGTACCAGAATGATCAGTTGTGGCTGTGCCATCAGTTGTTTCAGTTGTTAAGATTGCAGCAGAAGTTTGGCTTTCATCTGTTGATAAAGAGGCCTCAGTGGAGTCAGTTGTTGCCATTGTTTCTGTTGTTGTGGTGTCGTCAGTGGAGAAAGTTGTATCAGTATATTCAGTTGAATATGTCGTGCCAGGTTGGTTAGAAGTTACCATGGGACTACTTGACTCATCTGTTGACATTGAAGCTGAAGTTGTTGGACCAGTTTGGTCTGTTGTGGAAGAGGCGTCAGTGGACTCAGTTGTTGAATATTCATCTGTCGCACCAGTGTGATCAGTTGATGATGTGCTATCGGTTGCCCCACTTGTAGCCTCAGTTGTACCAGAATGATCAGTTGTGGCGGTGCCATCAGTTGTTTCAGTTGTTAACATTGCAGCAGAAGTGTGGCTTTCATCTGTTGATAAAGAGGCCTCAGTGGAGTCAGTTGTTGCCATTGTTTCTGTTGTTGTGGTGTCGTCAGTGGAGAAAGTTGTATCAGTATATTCAGTTGAATATGTCGTGCCAGGTTGGTTAGAAGTTACCATGGGACTACTTGACTCATCTGTTGACATTGAAGCTGCAGTTGTTGGACCACTTTGGTCTGTTGTGGAAGAGGCGTCAGTGGACTCAGTTGTTGAATATTCATCTGTCGCACCAGTGTGATCAGTTGATGATGTGCTATCGGTTGCCCCACTTGTAGCCTCAGTTGTACCAGAATGATCAGTTGTGGCGGTGCCATCAGTTGTTTCAGTTGTTAACATTGCAGCAGAAGTGTGGCTTTCATCTGTTGATAAAGAGGCCTCAGTGGAGTCAGTTGTTGCCATTGTTTCTGTTGTTGTGGTGTCGTCAGTGGAGAAAGTTGTATCAGTATATTCAGTTGAATATGTCGTGCCAGGTTGGTTAGAAGTTACCATGGGACTACTTGACTCATCTGTTGACATTGAAGCTGAAGTTGTTGGACCAGTTTGGTCTGTTGTGGAAGAGGCGTCAGTGGACTCAGTTGTTGAATATTCATCTGTCGCACCAGTGTGATCAGTTGATGATGTGCTATCGGTTGCCCCACTTGTAGCCTCAGTTGTACCAGAATGATCAGTTGTGGCTGTGCCATCAGTTTTTTCAGTTGTTAAGATTGCAGCAGAAGTGTGGCTTTCATCTGTTGATAAAGAGGCCTCAGTGGAGTCAGTTGTTGCCATTGTTTCTGTTGTTGTGGTGTCGTCAGTGGAGAAAGTTGTATCAGTATATTCAGTTGAATATGTCGTGCCAGGTTGGTTAGAAGTTACCATGGGACTACTTGACTCATCTGTTGACATTGAAGCTGAAGTTGTTGGACCAGTTTGGTCTGTTGTGGAAGAGGCGTCAGTGGACTCAGTTGTTGAATATTCATCAGTCGTACCAGTGTGATCAGTTGATAATGTGCTATCTGTTGCCTCACTTGTAGCCTCAGTTGTACCAGAATGATCAGTTGTGGCTGTGCCATCAGTTGTTTCAGTTGTTAAGATTGCAGCAGAAGTTTGGCTTTCATCTGTTGATAAAGAGGCCTCAGTGGAGTCAGTTGTCGCCATTGTTTCTGTTGTTGTGGTGTCGTCAGTGGAGAAAGTTGTATCAGTATATTCAGTTGAATATGTCGTGCCAGGTTGGTTAGAAGTTACCATGGGACTACTTGACTCATCTGTTGACACTGAAGCTGAAGTTGTTGGACCACTTTGGTCTGTTGTGGAAGAGGCGTCAGTGGACTCAGTTGTTGAATATTCATCTGTCGCACCAGTGTGATCAGTTGATGATGTGCTATCGGTTGCCCCACTTGTAGCCTCAGTTGTACCAGAATGATCAGTTGTGGCGGTGCCATCAGTTGTTTCAGTTGTTAAGATTGCAGCAGAAGTGTGGCTTTCATCTGTTGATAAAGAGGCCTCAGTGGAGTCAGTTGTTGCCATTGTTTCTGTTGTTGTGGTGTCGTCAGTGGAGAAAGTTGTATCAGTATATTCAGTTGAATATGTCGTGCCAGGTTGGTTAGAAGTTACCATGGGACTACTTGACTCATCTGTTGACATTGTAGCTGCAGTTGTTGGATCACTTTGGTCTGTTGTGGAAGAGGCGTCAGTGGACTCAGTTGTTGAATATTCATCTGTCGCACCAGTGTGATCAGTTGATGATGTGCTATCGGTTGCCCCACTTGTAGCCTCAGTTGTACCAGAATGATCAGTTGTGGCGGTGCCATCAGTTGTTTCAGTTGTTAAGATTGCAGCAGAAGTGTGGCTTTCATCTGTTGATAAAGAGGCCTCAGTGGAGTCAGTTGTTGCCATTGTTTCTGTTGTTGTGGTGTCGTCAGTAGAGAAAGTTGTATCAGTATATTCAGTTGAATATGTCGTGCCAGGTTGGTTAGAAGTTACCATGGGACTACTTGACTCATCTGTTGACATTGAAGCTGCAGTTGTTGGACCACTTTGGTCTGTTGTGGAAGAGGCGTCAGTGGACTCAGTTGTTGAATATTCATCTGTCGCACCAGTGTGATCAGTTGATGATGTGCTATCGGTTGCCCCACTTGTAGCCTCAGTTGTACCAGAATGATCAGTTGTGGCGGTGCCATCAGTTGTTTCAGTTGTTAACATTGCAGCAGAAGTGTGGCTTTCATCTGTTGATAAAGAGGCCTCAGTGGAGTCAGTTGTTGCCATTGTTTCTGTTGTTGTGGTGTCGTCAGTGGAGAAAGTTGTATCAGTATATTCAGTTGAATATGTCGTGCCAGGTTGGTTAGAAGTTACCATGGGACTACTTGACTCATCTGTTGACATTGAAGCTGAAGTTGTTGGACCAGTTTGGTCTGTTGTGGAAGAGGCGTCAGTGGACTCAGTTGTTGAATATTCATCTGTCGCACCAGTGTGATCAGTTGATGATGTGCTATCAGTTGCCCCACTTGTAGCCTCAGTTGAACCAGAATGATCAGTTGTGGCGGTGCCATCAGTTGTTTCAGTTGTTAAGATTGCAGCAGAAGTGTGGCTTTCATCTGTTGATAAAGAGGCCTCAGTGGAGTCAGTTGTTGCCATTGTTTCTGTTGTTGTGGTGTCGTCAGTGGAGAAAGTTGTATCAGTATATTCAGTTGAATATGTCGTGCCAGGTTGGTTAGAAGTTACCATGGGACTACTTGACTCATCTGTTGACATTGAAGCTGAAGTTGTTGGACCAGTTTGGTCTGTTGTGGAAGAGGCTTCAGTGGACTCAGTTGTTGAATATTCATCTGTTGTACCAGTGTGATCAGTTGATGATGTGCTATCTGTTGCCCCACTTGTAGCCTCAGTTGTACCAGAATGATCAGTTGTGGCTGTGCCATCAATTGTTTCAGTTGTTAAGATTGCAGCAGAAGTTTGGCTTTCATCTGTTGATAAAGAGGCCTCAGTGGAGTCAGTTGTTGCCATTGTTTCTGTTGTTGTGGTGTCGTCAGTGGAGAAAGTTGTATCAGTATATTCAGTTGAATATGTCGTGCCAGGTTGGTTAGAAGTTACCATGGGACTACTTGACTCATCTGTTGACATTGAAGCTGAAGTTGTTGGACCAGTTTGGTCTGTTGTGGAAGAGGCGTCAGTGGACTCAGTTGTTGAATATTCATCAGTCGTACCAGTGTGATCAGTTGATAATGTGCTATCTGTTGCCCCACTTGTAGCCTCAGTTGTACCAGAATGATCAGTTGTGGCTGTGCCATCAGTTGTTTCAGTTGTTAAGATTGCAGCAGAAGTTTGGCTTTCATCTGTTGATAAAGAGGCCTCAGTGGAGTCAGTTGTTGCCATTGTTTCTGTTGTTGTGGTGTCGTCAGTGGAGAAAGTTGTATCAGTATATTCAGTTGAATATGTCGTGCCAGGTTGGTTAGAAGTTACCATGGAACTACTTGACTCATCTGTTGACATTGAAGCTGAAGTTGTTGGACCAGTTTGGTCTGTTGTGGAAGAGGCTTCAGTGGACTCAGTTGTTGAATATTCATCTGTTGTACCAGTGTGATCAGTTGATGATGTGCTATCTGTTGCCCCACTTGTAGCCTCAGTTGTGCCAGAATGATCAGTTGTGGCGGTGCCATCAGTTGTTTCAGTTATTAAAATTGCAGCAGAAGTGTAGCTTTCATCTGTTGATAAAGAGGCCTCAGTGGAGTCAGTTGTTGCCATTGTTTCTGTTGTTGTGGTGTCGTCAGTGGAGAAAGTTGTATCAGTATATTCAGTTGAATATGTCGTGCCAGGTTGGTTAGAAGTTACCATGGGACTACTTGACTCATCTGTTGACATTGAAGCTGCAGTTGTTGGACCACTTTGGTCTGTTGTGGAAGAGGCGTCAGTGGACTCAGTTGTTGAATATTCATCTGTCGCACCAGTGTGATCAGTTGATGATGTGCTATCGGTTGCCCCACTTGTAGCCTCAGTTGTACCAGAATGATCAGTTGTGGCTGTGCCATCAGTTGTTTCAGTTGTTAAGATTGCAGCAGAAGTGTGGCTTTCATCTGTTGATAAAGAGGCCTCAGTGGAGTCAGTTGTTGCCATTGTTTCTGTTGTTGTGGTGTCGTCAGTGGAGAAAGTTGTATCAGTATATTCAGTTGAATATGTCGTGCCAGGTTGGTTAGAAGTTACCAAGGGACTACTTGACTCATCTGTTGACATTGAAGCTGAAGTTGTTGGACCACTTTGGTCTGTTGTGGAAGAGGCGTCAGTGGACTCAGTTGTTGAATATTCATCTGTCGCACCAGTGTGATCAGTTGATGATGTGCTATCGGTTGCCCCACTTGTAGCCTCAGTTGTACCAGAATGATCAGTTGTGGCGGTGCCATCAGTTGTTTCAGTTGTTAAGATTGCAGCAGAAGTGTGGCTTTCATCTGTTGATAAAGAGGCCTCAGTGGAGTCAGTTGTTGCCATTGTTTCTGTTGTTGTGGTGTCGTCAGTGGAGAAAGTTGTATCAGTATATTCAGTTGAATATGTCGTGCCAGGTTGGTTAGAAGTTACCATGGGACTACTTGACTCATCTGTTGACATTGAAGCTGCAGTTGTTGGACCACTTTGGTCTGTTGTGGAAGAGGCGTCAGTGGACTCAGTTGTTGAATATTCATCTGTCGCACCAGTGTGATCAGTTGATGATGTGCTATCGGTTGCCCCACTTGTAGCCTCAGTTGTACCAGAATGATCAGTTGTGGCTGTGCCATCAGTTGTTTCAGTTGTTAAGATTGCAGCAGAAGTGTGGCTTTCATCTGTTGATAAAGAGGCCTCAGTGGAGTCAGTTGTCGCCATTGTTTCTGTTGTTGTGGTGTCGTCAGTGGAGAAAGTTGTATCAGTATATTCAGTTGAATATGTCGTGCCAGGTTGGTTAGAAGTTACCATGGGACTACTTGACTCATCTGTTGACATTGAAGCTGAAGTTGTTGGACCAGTTTGGTCTGTTGTGGAAGAGGCGTCAGTGGACTCAGTTGTTGAATATTCATCTGTCGCACCAGTGTGATCAGTTGATGATGTGCTATCGGTTGCCCCACTTGTAGCCTCAGTTGTACCAGAATGATCAGTTGTGGCGGTGCCATCAGTTGTTTCAGTTGTTAAGATTGCAGCAGAAGTGTGGCTTTCATCTGTTGATAAAGAGGCCTCAGTGGAGTCAGTTGTTGCCATTGTTTCTGTTGTTGTGGTGTCGTCAGTGGAGAAAGTTGTATCAGTATATTCAGTTGAATATGTCGTGCCAGGTTGGTTAGAAGTTACCATGGGACTACTTGACTCATCTGTTGACACTGAAGCTGAAGTTGTTGGACCAGTTTGGTCTGTTGTGGAAGAGGCGTCAGTGGACTCAGTTGTTGAATATTCATCTGTCGCACCAGTGTGATCAGTTGATGATGTGCTATCGGTTGCCCCACTTGTAGCCTCAGTTGTACCAGAATGATCAGTTGTGGCGGTGCCATCAGTTGTTTCAGTTGTTAAGATTGCAGCAGAAGTGTGGCTTTCATCTGTTGATAAAGAGGCCTCAGTGGAGTCAGTTGTTGCCATTGTTTCTGTTGTTGTGGTGTCGTCAGTGGAGAAAGTTGTATCAGTATATTCAGTTGAATATGTCGTGCCAGGTTGGTTAGAAGTTACCATGGGACTACTTGACTCATCTGTTGACATTGTAGCTGCAGTTGTTGGACCACTTTGGTCTGTTGTGGAAGAGGCGTCAGTGGACTCAGTTGTTGAATATTCATCTGTCGCACCAGTGTGATCAGTTGATGATGTGCTATCGGTTGCCCCACTTGTAGCCTCAGTTGTACCAGAATGATCAGTTGTGGCGGTGCCATCAGTTGTTTCAGTTGTTAAGATTGCAGCAGAAGTGTGGCTTTCATCTGTTGATAAAGAGGCCTCAGTGGAGTCAGTTGTTGCCATTGTTTCTGTTGTTGTGGTGTCGTCAGTGGAGAAAGTTGTATCAGTATATTCAGTTGAATATGTCGTGCCAGGTTGGTTAGAAGTTACCATGGGACTACTTGACTCATCTGTTGACATTGAAGCTGCAGTTGTTGGACCAGTTTGGTCTGTTGTGGAAGAGGCGTCAGTGGACTCAGTTGTTGAATATTCATCTGTCGCACCAGTGTGATCAGTTGATGATGTGCTATCGGTTGCCTCACTTGTAGCCTCAGTTGTACCAGAATGATCAGTTGTGGCGGTGCCATCAGTTGTTTCAGTTGTTAAGATTGCAGCAGAAGTGTGGCTTTCATCTGTTGATAAAGAGGCCTCAGTGGAGTCAGTTGTTGCCATTGTTTCTGTTGTTGTGGTGTCGTCAGTGGAGAAAGTTGTATCAGTATATTCAGTTGAATATGTCGTGCCAGGTTGGTTAGAAGTTACCATGGGACTACTTGACTCATCTGTTGACACTGAAGCTGAAGTTGTTGGACCACTTTGGTCTGTTGTGGAAGAGGCGTCAGTGGACTCAGTTGTTGAATATTCATCTGTCGCACCAGTGTGATCAGTTGATGATGTGCTATCGGTTGCCCCACTTGTAGCCTCAGTTGTACCAGAATGATCAGTTGTGGCGGTGCCATCAGTTGTTTCAGTTGTTAAGATTGCAGCAGAAGTGTGGCTTTCATCTGTTGATAAAGAGGCCTCAGTGGAGTCAGTTGTTGCCATTGTTTCTGTTGTTGTGGTGTCGTCAGTGGAGAAAGTTGTATCAGTATATTCAGTTGAATATGTCGTGCCAGGTTGGTTAGAAGTTACCATGGGACTACTTGACTCATCTGTTGACATTGAAGCTGAAGTTGTTGGACCACTTTGGTCTGTTGTGGAAGAGGCGTCAGTGGACTCAGTTGTTGAATATACATCAGTCGTACCAGTGTGATCAGTTGATAATGTGCTATCGGTTGCCCCACTTGTAGCCTCAGTTGTACCAGAATGATCAGTTGTGGCGGTGCCATCAGTTGTTTCAGTTGTTAAGATTGCAGCAGAAGTGTGGCTTTCATCTGTTGATAAAGAGGCCTCAGTGGAGTCAGTTGTTGCCATTGTTTCTGTTGTTGTGGTGTCGTCAGTGGAGAAAGTTGTATCAGTATATTCAGTTGAATATGTCGTGCCAGGTTGGTTAGAAGTTACCATGGGACTACTTGACTCATCTGTTGACATTGAAGCTGAAGTTGTTGGACCACTTTGGTCTGTTCTGGAAGAGGCGTCAGTGGACTCAGTTGTTGAATATTCATCTGTCGCACCAGTGTGATCAGTTGATGATGTGCTATCGGTTGCCCCACTTGTAGCCTCAGTTGTACCAGAATGATCAGTTGTGGCGGTGCCATCAGTTGTTTCAGTTGTTAAGATTGCAGCAGAAGTGTGGCTTTCATCTGTTGATAAAGAGGCCTCAGTGGAGTCAGTTGTTGCCATTGTTTCTGTTGTTGTGGTGTCGTCAGTGGAGAAAGTTGTATCAGTATATTCAGTTGAATATGTCGTGCCAGGTTGGTTAGAAGTTACCATGGGACTACTTGACTCATCTGTTGACATTGAAGCTGAAGTTGTTGGACCAGTTTGGTCTGTTGTGGAAGAGGCGTCAGTGGACTCAGTTGTTGAATATTCATCTGGCTCATTTGTTAACACTGAACTAACCTCAGGTTCTCCAGATTCATCAGCTCTGGAGGTGCCATCATGTGGCTGAATTTTTAAAATTCCAGTAGTAGTGTCATGGGCAATTGAATCAGTTTGTTCTGCTGTGGAAGAGGCATTAAAAGACTTCTGTTTTGCAGTGGATTGATCGATTTTTGAAGTATAACCATTGTAATCAGTTGCTAATAAGAATCCAGTTTGTTCCGTAATTGAGGTGAATTTTGAAACATTGTTACTTGAAACCGCATATATAGATGATTCAGTTTGAACATTCTTTTTAGTTTCTGAATAGTCATCATTCGGGTGTTTTGCTAATGCTGTACCAGTTGAGGTGTTCGTCAAAGCTGGATCAGGTGCACCATGTTCGTTGTGTGCAGTAAATGACTCCTTATTTTCAGGCAGCCTCGTCAAAATGATTGGATTTGCTCTTGGCCAACCTGGAACATAATTTAACACAAAATTCATAAAGAGCATAATATTGTATATATTTACATAATACGTAATTCCTGCCAGACTTCATCCATACAAAAACATACACCATGGACATCGCACAAGTTATTACAACTTGAGGCAATGACATTACATTTGCCAGACTGGGGTATTTTTGTCTGTTTTGTCTGTTTAAATTTAAATGCTGACAAAAGTGTTGTTGAGAAAATCCTGAAAAAAAATCACACACCATTCTGCTGGTTTTGGGTGTACTGACAGATATTTTGGTGACTCTGAATCCAGCACTTAGCAAAAAAGAAAATGTTGTGCATGCAGGAAGAATTACAGCAAGATATTGAATATCACTGCGGACTCACTGTTTGACCGATCTGAACATCATTTGAAACATGTGGTGTCTATTATATCAAGAAAGTCTGTGTCAGCTTTGGTAGCATATTAATGAAGACTTGTGAAGATATTGATTTTGCATATTTTAAAAAATACAGAGTGATGGACTTCTGAATAGGTTATAGGTTGCAGGAGTCAATCCTTTGATGCAATTCAGTGGATGTGCTGAAAAAATTTTGGCTCTGTAGGATGTACAAGTGATTTGTTTTAATTTTTTGAAGTTTAGAATGTGAAATATCTAGAAATTTAGATTTGTTGTACTAAGCCATGCCCACTTCAGTCACAATCAATCATTACCAAATTTTATGCATCGACTCAGTCATGACCCTAGATGTGCGAATAGAATTTCTTATGAATCCATGTAGCCTTTTCGTATTTGTGGTGCCTCATACAGGTAGAATACTGCAAGAATGCGTAGCAAAGCTCTGACATAACATCTGAACAAGTGCACCAAATTTGGTTACAATCACTGTGGCCAATGTTGATTTATGCGTTTATGTAAAATTGAACTTCCTATTTAATGCCCCAAACATGTTTTGGGCAAAATTTTCTGGCATGCCTCGCCAAGCTACCAAATTTGAAGTTGCTCTGGTTAAATCTCTAGGTGGAGTTCATTAAAATACAACGCCTGTCAATGGCTTCCATTCGCAAAAAAAAAAAAAGCAAAGTAGATTCAAAATGGCTGACTTCCTGTTGGACTTAAGGTATGGCTCCAAGAGACTTTTTTCAGAGTCTGGAGATGGTACATCTGCCTACCAAATTTCTTACATATGCCTCAAATTTAAAGGTGGGGGCTTTGACTTTGAAATTTACTATGGGCACCCTCCAGCCATTTTGCCACACCTAAACCCAAGACCCATATCGGATATCAAATTACGCCACTTCTGATGCATGTGCAAAGTTTTGTGAGTTTTCGAGCATCCCTAGAATCTCAAAAATGCTAACAGTCGGGGGCGCTATAGAGCTGACGTACCAAGCCCAAGCCCAATTGTGATACTTATCGCAGTTCTCACTAATATAACAAGTGCATTACAGGTGCAAAGTTTCATGAGTTTTAATGCATGCTAAAGGCCTCAAACGTGTTTGTAAAATGAAAATTGACGCATGAAATTCACTATGGCTGATTTCCTATCCGGCGAAAACATTTAAAAAAATATGGTTTATGACCCGAATGATGAGAGCAATGAAGCCACCAAATTTCATGAACATCCAAAGCAAATTTATCCCAACATGGCCATGAATTGGGGGGTGCTATGCAGCCCGCTGGCCATGCCCAAGCCCAATCACTGCAGAACATTGCAATTTTCACCAGTTCTGACGTGTGTGCCAATTTTCATAAGTTTTCCAGTGTCCCAAGCCCCTCAAAAATTCAATGGCGTGGGGGAATAATAATAACAATAATTAAAGCTGCAAGCACACACACGTCAGATCAGGCCCTCACACCTTTGCACATGTCGGGGCTCTGCAGTCGAAGGGCTTCTATTGCAGGCATGCAGATGTATTCAAGTCCAGGCTCTGATCAGACATTGCACAGAGTTATGCCTAAATATCACTTCCTTTGTCCACTATGTGGCGCTAGAGAACACCCAGTAATTATACATTATTTTGCTGTATATCAACTGTAGACCACACCTTGTAAATTTCATCTGAATTAAGGGGTTTTGACTTTGAAATTCTCTTCGAGTCATTTTATCCCACCCAAGCCCAAGACCCATATCAGTATCATAACTATCATAACTAAGTACAGCCCTTCTGACATGTGTGCCAAGTTTCGTACATTTTGTTTTAACAGTTTTAGGCCTGTTTTTCACTAGTAAAGATTAGCATTAGCATTAGCATTATCACTGTTAACCATAGATTGTAAATGCACCGTGCTAACCCAGCTAGCAGCTATGGTCAGCCCCACCCTCTCATCAAAATATGGTCACTTCTGGCTCCAAAAATCAAACATGGTGATGACCAAATCCAAGATGGCGATGGTCAAATTGCTACACTCAAGGCTTCAGAACAGCAGTTTGCAACCAGTGGGTGACGTCACGGTGACTACGTCCATATTTTTTACAGTCTATATATATAATGTATAGACCACACCATGTAAGTTTCATGTAAATTGGATGACATTTGTCACATAAGTCAAGTCAAATTTATTCATATAGCACATTTCATACGACATGCATAAACTCAATGTGCTTAAAAACAACAGCAAAAAAAGAGTAAAGATCATACATGACAAAAATATATAACATTACATTAACATTACATACACAAAACAAATAAGATAAAACATTAAATAAGGAGATGTTACATATATAAAAACACATAGGACAACATATAAAATTAGAGGATAAGAAGGTATTACAATAAGAGAGTAGGGTAAGAGGGTATTATTATTATCATTATTAAAAAAGAAATAACAATAATAATACTGTTTCTAAAATGAAGGTTTTACCCATTAACCTAGCTAAGAAGCTTGTGAAAAAAAGATTTTTTTAGTCCACTTTTAAAGGGACACACTGCTGTAACAGACCTGAGTTCATGTGGTAGAGAATTCCAGAGAGTAGGACCATAATGACTGAAGGCACCATAAGCTAATTTAGAGTTTATTCTTTGTATAGTGAGGAGACCTTTACTTGATGATCTCAGGGGTCTGTCTGGTGTGTATTCAGAGAGCATGTCAACAACGTAGGAGGGAGCTAAGCCATTCATAGCTTTAAAATCAATTCTTTGCTTTACTGGGAGCCAGTGAAATCAAAACAGGAGTGTTTCACACCTTTTGGTTTTGGTTAACACTCTGGCTGCAGCATTCTGAATAAACTGGAGTTTGCTTTGCTAGTCCAGCAAAGAGTCTATTACAACAATCTAGTCGACTGGAAATGAATGCATGAACCAACTTTTCAGAATCTGGCTGTGACAGGAAAGGTCCAACTTTGGATATATTTCTCAGATGATAAAAAGCAGTCTTAGAGATAATGGAAATGTGCTCCTGAAAGTTAAGATCAGCATCCAAAATCACACCTAAATTTTTGACAAGCTCACAGGGTTTTACCGACAGGGGAGTTAACATAGAGTGAATCTAGTGTCTTTGGACCTGCTAAAAGGATCTCTGTTTTGTCCTCATTTAGCTGTAAGAAATTTTTGGCCATCCAATATTTGACATCAGTAATGCACTTGATGAGATCATTTACTGGGTTAAGGTGGTTGGCAGAAACAGATATGTATAACTGTGTGTTGTCAGCATAGGAGTAATATGATATGTTGTATTATTGAATGATGGACCCAAGTGGGAGCATATACAAATTAAAGCTGCAAGCAGTGTTGAACGGGCCTTCGCGCCCTTGCGCACGTTGGGCCGCGGCGCAATCGAAGGGCTTCTGTGACAGGCATGTAGATGTCTTCAGACAGTGCAAGAAGGAGATAAACATCACTTCCTTTATCCACTATTTTGCCCGCTGTTGGGACTGCTTTACTGAAATTTCGTAGGGGGCGCTATTCAGCCAGTTTGCATCAGGGACTCCATATGGAATGCTGACTTCATCTGATTGAGAGTTACCAACAGAAACAGAAAAGGATCTACCAGTAAGGTAAGAAGAAAGCCAGTTAAGAACAGTGCCTCTAAGGCCTAAATGTTGTTCAAGGCACTAATGAAGAATTACATGGTCAACCGTATCAAAGGCTGCACTGAGGTCGAGACGTACCTGAACAGAAACTTTATGGTTGTCAGAGCTAATTTTAAGATCATTCACAACTTTAACCATGGCAGTTTCTGCACTGTGGTTACCTCTAAAACCAAATTGTAAACATCAAATAAATTGTTATATGTCAGATACATGTGTAATTGTTGATATACAACCTTTTCAAGAATTGTCCCCAGGAATGGTAGGTTTGAGATTGGTCTGTAGTTCTCAAGGACAAATGGATCAAGATTGCTCGTCTTTAACAATATATTTACAATAGCGTGTTTGAGAACTGTGGGGAAGATTCCAGAGAGTAGAGAGGCATTATCTCCCCCATGAGAGAACAATGTACTGCACTTTTCTTTGAGGTTTGAAAGTTACTGTGTTAAGCTAACTAGCAGACTTGGGTACATCATCCAAATCTGTATTAATTACAGAGTGGATAAGTAGCTCAAAAGTGTAGCATAGCAATGCTAATGCTAACCGTTTCATGCAAGTGAATGAAAGATGCTAAAACACTTTGCCTCTTAGTCTGGAAATGCTCAATAAAAACAGATATGTGTGGTCTACTCTAGTCTGCTAGTTGGCCGATTAGTCAAGATAACTAGTAGACCACTGTGGTAATTGATAATAAGCTCAAAAGTTTTGAATAGAAAAGCTAATGCTAACCGTTTCATTTAAGTGAATGGAAGATGCTAAAACGATTAGCGCCATACTCCAGGAGGTATAGTTAAATAAAAACACAGCTTCAGGTGGTCTAACTTAGTTAGTAAGTTAGTGGATTATTCAAGCTTTCAACCAAGTAGGGTCCATTTGATAGATTTGGTAGTTACTAGCAAAACGTTCAAGCTATGCTAACCGTCTCATGTACGTGAATGGAGAATGCTAAAACGATTAGCATCATACTCTGGGAAGCACAGTTAAATGAAAACACAGATTTGGGTGGTCTAACGTGTTTTGCTAGTTAGTTGATTAGGCAAGCTTTTTAACCAAGTAGAGTCCATTTGATATGATTTGATTTGAAATTAATTAGTGAATGAATAGAAAACAAAGTGGTACTTGAGCTGAAAGTGAGCTGTCAATCAAACATGATCTGGACACGCCCACACAGTCCTGAGAAATGGTTTGAGCAGTCAAATGAGCTGTTTTTGAGCTAGGTTTTCTAATAGTTATGAATGTTTATTTTCATTCAGATTTTTGTGGATGCTTAATGAGATATTCTTTGATATCATATATGTATTTTTATGATTTCGAGCCACGTTTTCAGAGGCTTTAACAATTTCAAGGACATCATCTACCAAACAGTCAAGAACACTTTTAAACAACTTGGTAGGCGTTGGGTCAAGAGCACATGTAGCAGAGCTTAACTGTTGTACTACTTCTTGCAGCTCATAACTTTGAATGGGAGTGTTTTTATTTGTTTGTATTACTATTACCTTAGTATAAAATGTGTAACTATATTATTATTGTTAAATTATTACTTTCATTATGATAATTATTAATATCTATATTATTTTTATATACATATGCATTATCTGTCATGATGATGATGATTATTGTTATTATTATTCATTATTAACATTATCAATATTTTGACATCAAAAGAAGGATGATGTTGTTTATTAATATTATTATTAAACAGACTACCATTATTAATATTACCACATATGTTTATAGAATGATGATTATGATGTTGATTACTGTGGATAATTTATGTAAGAATGGACTATCAATTATTGCATAGATTATTATTAGGATGAAGAAGATGATGATACTGTTATTATTCTCATTATTACACATATCAACAGGATGATGATGACTACAATGTTATTTATAAATATATGTTATAAGAATTTGATAGTTGTTATTATTGTTACTATTATCAATATTAATATTCATTTAGATATCACTCTAAGAATGAAGGAAAATGTAATATTTAGTAACAGTATGAATTTCAGTCTCGTAAGTTAAGTTCAGTTACTGAATTTTCTTATTTTTTCATTTCTACCATTTTACAAGCACAACAATACACAGGCATCTTCATCTTCAGGCCATACACAGATGTAAAATTAACAATTACACTGAACCTCCTTTCTCAACAACCAACTCTATTCACCTACATGTTCACTTTTCTTTTTATTCTCTCTCTCTCATTTTTTAAAATTTATTATTTATTAATTTATTTTTAAAAACTTGTTTGCATACTCATTTATCTATCTTCTGTTAAGTTTTATTATGTTATGTTTTATTCATCTCTTCACCTCAACCATATCTCTGAATGGGACCATGTCGGACTGGGCCCTGGAGACTGGGGGGGGGCTTGGGAGTCTGGACTGGTTTGGGACAGCTTGGAGTCAGAGGGCCTGATCTCCATTAAGCCCCTTTCCAAATACAAAGCTGCTCCTGAGACCTAGTTGAACAGACCCTTCCTGTAGGGATGGGGGCTGTTCTAAAGGGGATCTGACCTGCAACAGGCCAGCCACCTCCTATGGGCCTAGTGACAGCCTAAAGAGACAGCAAAGAAAGCAAGGAAGAGGAGAAAGGGAAAAGAGCTAAAAACGAAGAATAAAAAAAAGGATAACACAAGCAAACAAACAAAAACAAAGGAGAAAAAGGAAAAAAAGAAATAAAAATAAATAAACACATTAAAAATGTTCTTTTGTTTCAGTTTGAGTCTAGTTCTTCCTCTTGTCTTGTGCTCTGTCATATGTGTCTTCATATTGGTCACTTGAATTGCACGATAAACAAAAAAAATAAAATAAAAAAAAAGACATCCACAGGAGGAGCCACATTTCTGCGAATACCTCCATCCACATTAAAACACCAAAATGGTCAATTCTACTCCTACTGGGCCTGCGCGGAGACAGACGAGCAAGTCAGCCACAGAAAACCAGTGAAGAAGAAATAACTATTACTATTTCTGTTTCCGCAGCAGCTTCCTGACATTTAGTTGTGGATTAATCTGCCACTGAAAAACAAATACACTATTTCCTCCTTTTTGAGTAACATTTGCTAAAAACTTCAGTCACCGGCAGTTTCAGGAAATTATTTAGCATTTTTTTAAAGGAAGGGGTATGTTCTCATTCCCCTTTTAAAGATTTACAACAGAAATAATAGGCTTGATGAGAGGGAGTGCTGGCCATTGGTCCTTGCCCTTATTGGACACACCCAAGAACTGCCACTGTTGTTAACATATAAACCATTACATAGACTTGTGCCATCTTATCAGCTCTCATATGATTTATGACTGCATTTATTATGTTGAAATCTTCAGTAAATCAAACTCTCCATTGCTCACATGGTGCTCACAGGTGCGGAACAAAGTGATGTACTGAGTGAATCTTGCTAGTCAAAGTGCATTTTTTTCTGAGGGATTTATCAGCATTTTTATTGTGTAAATCCTTGCATCTAAATATTTCAGACAACTTGCATAACCATACAAACATATGTAAATGTTAATAGTTTCTGTGACGTAGTCATATTTCCACAACTGGTAGCAGGTTAATCTTGAGATTTACATGTCAAATTGATTTTACAGGCACAGGTGTAGTTACCATTGAGGACACACAGGTCTTGCCCTCACCTCACCAATACCAGTCCTTTATAGACTTAGAGCTCATAAATAAAGACACTTTTCAGGCCAAATTAACAAAATTACAAAAAACAAGAATAAATAAAAACTATTTAAGAAAAAGCAGAATTTATCATCGGCAGAGTAGACAATAATCTTGGAAAAAAGCTTTTAGATCATCATGTGAGAAAGTCTTGGCCAGATTATAAAGGGAAATCTCATTTTGGTGGGAGGGATGCATTAACTGATTTTTATTTGATTTTGAGACATGGGTAAAAGATTTTGAGTAGATTATGGACTCTTCCAGATGAAACAAATAGTTGGGCTGCACATTATGTGTATTCAGAGAACAGGATTAACTAAACTGATTTAAAGAACTTCAGTCAGATGGATAGAATATTAAGTTTGTCACAGACATTCAAAAGAATTTTCTGACCAGTACTAAGAATTCATGCTACTAGGTTTAGTTCAAATTGTAGTGGACCTTATAAAACTGGAATTCACCATGACCAAACAAAGGGGAATTATGACAAACTGGAAATTACTCAGTAATACAGATACATATTTCACCACAAGAAACAAAATATAGGAGAAATTAAAAGAACACTAATAAAATTTATAAATCTTACCGTAAGAAGGTCTGTTGGCAGAACATGAGCTGATGAGTGTAATAAAGATGACCATGAAATTAGAGGAAAATGCCATCACCAGATTACATCTCAGTCGGCCAAATCTCACTGTTGTATGTCCGTGATGAATGACTCAAAATTCTCAAAACATTTGAAAATGCTGAATCGCTACACATGTACTCAATAGGCTCTGTAAAATGCCTGACTTATGTGGATTAGCTCTGTCAACTATCATCTACTTGCAGTGTCAAGGAGTGGAGGAAATATCACAGATACCAGGACTGTCCCAGATAAGAGATAGCAGTAAAGTGTCACTTTTGAACTTGACACAGGTTTATTGCACATACACGCCTTTCCTCATGTATCTACTGTATGGTTTTATATTCCTATTACCAATGGCAGTGATTGCCGTCAGTCTTTGAGTCACTGCTCAGGATGGTGAGCTGATAAGTTTTTTTTAATGTCCAATGCAATTTTTTAAAATAATTTCTCTCTGTAATATCTCAACATGGCAACTAGGACATGGTTACATGTTTTTGTGTTTATGGAAAATACACAATGGTTAATGCATGGTTGAGGTTAGGCCACTTAAACACTGAGGTCTGGGAATGTTTAGTAAAAGTGAACATGTTGAACTGTAACAAGATGCAAACTCTGGTCTCCCGCATGAAAGTCAGATGCACACCCATCCACAGCCCTGACGTCCGCACCCTTAATTTACTTCAGGCTGCAAAACTTCTTACTTGTGCTGAACATTGGCTCCGGATGTAAATTGTGATCAGAGGAATTGTCCAATATAAACATTATTCACAGGGATACTGGGCCATATACTGTACAACCCTAGTGTCCTGGCTTGAACCACACCAGCCTGTGTGTTTAGTAAGCAATGCAAATATTCAGAAAGTCTTGTTTTGATTTTAGCTCTACTGACTCAGAGCTGGTTCAGTTATTGCTCTACAATAAAGGGGTCAAAGGTGCATTTTGCAATGGCTTCTGAAGGAATTTAAGAGACTTACTAAAAGATATAGGATTTCCCTATAACCATGTACTCATTTGGAGGTTCAAAGGTTTATAGTGGGTATGTTGAGGATGAGTTCAAGTAGAAACTGAAGCCTGATGATATTTCTTTTCAGTTATAGGTTTCATTTTCTACGGTCTAGTCATAAAAAGGCCAACAGCCTAGTAATAAAAGTTTGTTAAGGAAGACAGATTTCCAAGGAAATCATCAGGTGTGGTATAATAATAAAAATATAAACTAATCAAACAACCTTGGTTACTTAGGACATTAACATTGGAGGAGCATGGACACAGCCCATAGGGGCTATTTATAAAGAAGCAATGAAAAAAAAATCTAATTTTGCTTGGGAATTCTTAAAATATCTTCATAACCATTACATTTTCATAAATCTTCAATTAAACACACACACTACATATAAAACCATTATAACCAAGTGGTTCAATTGAGCAAAATAGAAACTATTTACTACCAAAGAACAACAGCAGCATAACTATGGAGTCTGGAGTCTGCCATCTACAACATCTACAATGTTCTCTGTCAGGAAACATTGACAGTTGCAGAAGCTGTGTCCTATGTACTGTACAAGCCAAAGCTAATGTCCAACACAAGTCCCTTGATGGGCATTGATAGCTCAAGCAATCATTAAAATTATGTTACAGTTTAAAATCAGTGCATATAGTAATAAAACAAGAACAACAATCATCCATGACAACACAGACAAACAGACAAATAAAACAAAACAAAAACGCAAAACATTTATAGCATGAACTCAAGTACACAAATAATGACTAGTTGTTGTCATGATTACAGTTCTGGCCAAGTTTCAACCAGGACTTCACTGTCGTAGAAAATGTTTTTTAAAATCCTGAATCTGCTTTCAATATTCAGGTAGGGAACTCTAGAGGGTTATGCCTTTAATTGAGAATGCAGTATGTGCAAAGGAAGTCTTAGACTGGGTTGCACCAACGAAGATTAATTTAATCTAAGATTTTATTTTATTTTATTTTATTTTATTTTATTTTTTATTTATTTTTTATTTTTCATTCATTATTTTATTTTATTTTATTTAATTTTATTTACAACAACAAAGACACTGGAATGACATACAGATGGGAAGGTAGGGGTGGATACAGGTTAACACCATGTAGAACAATGAAATAGAGAGATTAATTGTAGATGTGCATAAAGACGATGTGTGGTTGTTGTAGGGAAGCAGCTGTGTGGAGTGAGTTTTGGCATGAAAGTATTTGAATCATTAATTATATTTGTGGCAGCAGTAATAGTAGAAACAAAGAAAGGGACAGTTGGTAGAAAAAAATGAGTGGATGAATGAATGAATAAATAAATTAATAGAGACAAATGAGGGGAGAAAGAAATTTCAATAAATCATTATGCAGCAATAACAACAATAATAATAATAATAATAATGATGACAAAAAGAAAAAAGGGTGTGTTTGCAAGAGTGTATGTGTGTGTGTGTATGATCCTATGAGTGTTTGTGTATGTTCCTATTAGTGTTTGTGTATGTACGTGAATGTGAATTTGTGAATTTGAATATGTGAATTTGTTTGAGATTGTTGTGGCACTAGCTCAGCGACAACTTTTCAGCATTACCTGTTCTGTTAAAAGATTTAACCACTGGGAGATGGTGAGTTGTTTTCTGTTTTTCCAATTTACAAAAATAGTTTTTTGGGTGATAGGTAGGGCTACCAGTAGAGGTGTTGTGATTTGTTTTTGTGATGTGTCAAGTATGTTCAAGTCTCCTAGTATGCACAGTGACAGGGATAGGGGGATGCTGCACCCAAATAACCACGATAGTTTAGTAGTTATTTCTTTCCAGAAGTGTTATACTGGTGGGCAGAGCCAGAGTGCATGGAAGTAATGGTCAGTTGTGTTAAGGGTACAGTGAGTGCATATGTCTGATCCAGTAAGTCCCATTGTGTGCATCTTGTGTGGTGTGATATTTATTCTGTGAATGACTTTGTATTGAATTAGTCTTGTGTTAGTGTTCATGAACGTGTTGAAGGTATTTTTGCATATTTGAATCCAGAAGTCATTATTGGTACTGATGTTAAGATCTTTTTCCCATTTATTTATTGGAAGAAATATGGTGGAGTCAGTGGAAGATTAAAAAAAAGTATTATATTATTTTAACAAAAGTTTGTTTGAGTTAGCAATTTAATTGATGTTGTCTCATAGGGATGGTGGTTGAAGGTTGTTATTGGATGTGTTGGTTTTTGCCCTGATTGCATGCTTTAATTGGGTAAGTATTGTCCCTCCCCAACACCATACTTTTGATTTAACTGTGTGGTTGTATGTGGTGTAGATGTGTTATGCCTTTTTCCTTCCATTTGGTGCCTGTCATGGGTGCTTTGTTAACAAGAAAATATGGGACGTGCCAAATGGGTGTATATGCAGTAGGTGACTTTGTGAAGTTTGTCATTTTATTGACTTTCCACCAGGCCGACAAAGTTGTGGCTATTACAGTGTTTTTAAAGCAGGTGTGTTTTTAACAGTGTTGCTGAGGAGGGGTATATCCTTGATTGCAATTTCTTGGCATTCTGTTTGTTCTATATCCAGCCATGAGTGATGATGATGGATTTTGTGGATCCATTTGGTAATATATTGTAATTGGTTGGCTAGGTAATAATGCTAGAAGTTAGGTGCCTCTAGCCCCCCTTGAGTTTTTGATTTTTGTTGTGTGGTCAGTTTAATTCTGGATTTTTTGTTTTTCCAATAGAGTAATAGTAATCATCTTTACAGTAGAGATTTGGTTCATGATAGATGGTGGTAATATCATCCAGCGGTTTAAGTCATCTCCTATTGTTTTTAATAATGGAGTGAAGTTGAGATGGAATAATTCTGATAGTCTTGGGATATTTTTATACCTAGACATGTGACACTGCCTTTGGTGAGGGAGAAGGGAGGGTTCTAAGGGATCATATTCCAACTATGCTGACGCAATGGTAAAATTGTTGATTTGTTCCAATTTATTAAATAGTCAGAATGGTTAGAGTAGGTATTAATGATTTTGATAACTTCGTTGAGTGATTTATTTGGATTTTGTAGAAACAACAATATATCATCAGTGTAGAGACTGATTTTGTATGTGTATTGTATTGTTAGTATTGTTTGTTGTTGATAGTGATGCTGTTATTTTGATGTATTATTGTGGCTTATGGTTTGATGAATAAAGCAAATAGTGACATGCGAGTGGACATTCTTGTCTGGTCTCTCTGCAGAGTGTGAAGATTTGTGAGATTAATCTATTTGTAGTGACTGTTCTCATGGTTGTGCTGTAGAGAATTTTGATCCATTGAATGAATGATTTTCCAACGCCAAACTTTCCTACAGTTTTGAAGAGGAATGTCCCGTTTACTCTATCAAATACCGTTTCTGCATCTAATGACAGGATAACTGTACTGGTTTTGTTACAATGGAATATGTTCATCAGATTGAAGAGATGGCGTGTATTATTTGAGGAGTGTCTGCCTTTAATAAATCCTGTTTGATTTGGATGGATGAGAGATGAAATGATTGATTCAACTGTAATTGTTAATACTTTACTAATGATTTTATTATCTGCATTGATTAATGATAGGGGGCGATAGCTTGTGCAGAGGGTTGGGTCTTTATTTGATTTAAGTAGTGCTGAGATGAGTGCTGTATTCATATGTTGTGGGGTGGATTTTGATCTTTTGATCTCATCTGCGATTCTAGTGAATAAAGGTGAATAAGTTGGCCAGACGTGCTTACAGAATTCAGCAGGGAAACCATCCATTACAGGGGCTTCATTGTTTGACATTCTTTTGAGTGCTTTTTCATATTCTATTGATGTTAGTGGAGTGTCCAAGATGTCAGCCTGATGTTTGTTTAGTGTAGGTAATGTGATTTTATTCAAAAAAACATCTTTTTCTGATTATTTTCTTTCTTTGTCATTTTTATGTAATTTATATTAGTATGTTTGAAGATATAATTTATAATAATAATAATAATTTTATTTGTATAGCACCTTTCATATGAAATGCAGCTCAAAGTGCTTTACAACAAGAAATCACATGCACCAAGTGCTTTACATGAAAAGGACATAAAAGAACATAAAAGCATGTGAAAAACATTGATGTAACATAAGATGGAAAATAAAATAAAAATAAAACCCACATTATAAACTGAAACTAAAATACATAGAATGCATACTGAATAATAATCAAAGAATAAAATATGATAAAAACAAGAAGTGCAATAGAGCAGAAGTGCGAAGCTGACTGAGCATTTAGAAGTGCAGCAGAGGGCAAGTGCAAAGCTATTTAAATGCTCGGGTAAAGACATAGGTTTTAGGCTTTCTTTTAAAAATATCTAGTGAGCTGGCTTCTCTTATATCTATGGGCGTGAGAAAAATAAAGGACCAAGGCAGCTCCCCATTGTGCGACCCCATAGCAGTTGTCATATTTCTCAGACACATGATCTCCAAGGCTGACATAAAACTTTCTCTCTTTGATGTATGTTTTGAACCAGTTTAACACACAGTCAGAAAGACCAACCCACTTTTCAAGACAATTGACTAGGATATCATGGTCAATCGTGTAAAATGCTGCACTTAGGTCTAAAAGGATAAGAACTGAAACCCTATTGTCATCATAGTTCAGTCTGAGGTGGCTGATTATCTTGGTGAGAGCAGTTTTATTGCTGTAATATGTTCTAAAGTCTGACTGAACTCCTCCAGGATATTGTTTTCTTTTAGAAAGGGATTTATTTGGACTGAACCTATCTTTTCAAGTATCTTACTGATGAACGGAAGGTTGGATATACACTATATATGTATATATATATATAATATATATATATATATATATATATATACTATATATATTGCACACCATATGAGCAGTATTACAGCAGTGACAGATGACTAGGTTTCTCATTAAATGACTTGGGCTGGGCTTCGGGTGAATCAAGGCCAAAACAATAAATAAAACCAACTATCTTACCAAAACAATTTCTAACTATTTCCTAAACAAACACAAAAATAAACAAAAAGACCTTTTCTAAACCTAACTCCCTACACTAACAGAAACAGGAAAAAAAATGTGCACAAAAGGAAATGGCGATTCACCCCTACTGCTTCAGGAAAGTTTAGTGGTTTAGCTATAACGTTACACAATGCAAGGAAGCGTTAGCAAAATGCTAGGCTAATACAGACTAACAAGTAGGCTACACATACTGACGATGACCCTAAAATTACAGCAGACGAGAAATCATATTCAGCCTATGCTCACATTCCTATCACAACATTCAACACACAAGGCACTACAAAGGTGGGAGGACAAGGCTCCACTGCCAACACCAACCCTCGGTGTCACCTGGAAGCCCCGGATGTTAAGTAGACTGGTGTCTTGAACTGGCCCATCCACAGCGGCTGTGGCGCTGGAGGGCAGCCAATCTGGGCTGAAACCGGCACCTGTCGATGAACACAGATCCTCACAGGAAAGAAGAGCGCTCACCCTGTTATGAACAGTGTTGTACAGTTCAGTATTACACAAAAAAACAATACGGCTGGGGGCCATAACATACTCGGTGACAGTTTTGCAAAGGTCACTCAATGTGATACACGTAAATCTTCCCATGGTTACATTACAGTGTTTGCTGAGATCATCTGTGTTTACACCAGCAGAAATACTGACTCTAATTGAGGTTATTTTGTTGTTGAAAAACAGTGCGAGCTCCTCATACTTTGCTTTTGAAGACTGTGGAGGGGTGGGGGCAGTGTTGAGCAGCTGGTCAATAGTGGAGAATAGTACTCTAGAGTTTCCAGCATAATAATTTTAGAGAAGTACTCCTTTCTTGCCATGCGTACAGCTTTGTTATAGGCAGTCATGGCTTCTTTTATATATATTACAGGGAACTGTGAGCTTAGTTTTCCTCCATTTTCTCTCAGCTGCTCTCTTGATCTCATTAACACTATTTCGGTTTAACCATGGGGAGATTCTGTTGGTCGATCTCTTTTTGACTTTTAGTGGAGCAACAGTATTTAACACAGGTGACAGTGCACCAGTGACATTTTCTACCTTGTCATTTAGAGAGCAGTCATGAATGTGTGGATCTCATAAGATCAGAAAATTTAGCTTCAGCTTTGTCATCTAAAAGCCTCTTTTGAACTATAAGTTCCCTTTTAGTTCAAGTTAAGGTTAACTCGGCATCAAAGAGTAAACAGTGATGGTCAGAGAGAGGTAATTCAGTTACTGAAACATTACCAATGTTTAACCAGTTATATCACTAAGTTTAGAGTATAACCATGCTGGTGAGTCGGACCAATTATATGCTGAGTTAGTGCAAAATTGTCTAGTATATTCATGAGCTCTATAGTTTTAGAGTAATTTCTTTTATTAAAATGGATATTCAGGTCTCTGTTTAGGATCACCTTATCATATCTGGTAACACAGAGTGAGATCAGCTCAGAGAACTCCTGTATAAACATTGGTGAGTGTTTTGGTAGCTGGTATAATTAACAAAGAGTACTGATTCTGCTTTGAGGTCAATAGCAAGATAATCCATTGACATAAATGATGATTGATTCATTTATTCCTATAGCTCTCAGTAGTAACAACTTTATCAGCTTCTTAAATGATAAAATTCTAACTATTAGAGACAAAATTCACCACCTCCTGCCCTCAACAGGCACCGATTTATCCCCAAACACAGGATCCTTAGAAAAAGCTGTAAAACCTGACATATATTTGGACTGTTTTTCTCCAGTCGACTTTCCTGAACTAACTTCAATAATTTGTTCAGCTTAACCATCTCTTAGACCCTATCCCAACTAGGTTGCTTAAGGAAACCTTACCCTTAGTTAGCTGATCAATCAATCTGTCTTTAGTAACAGGCTATGTACTACAGTCTTAAGTAGCTGTAATTAAACCTCTTCTTAAGAAGCCTTCTCTTGATTCAGGCATTTTAGCCAACTATAGACCTGTATCTAATCTTCCCTTTCTCTCTAAGATCCTTGAGAAAGCAGTCTCTAATCAGTTATGTGACTTTCTACATAACAATAGTTTATTTTAGGATTTTCAGTCAGGATTTAGAGCGCATCATAGCACAGAGACAGCACTGGTGAAAGTCACAAACAACCTCCTAACTGATCGAACAAAGGATTTCTCACCACACTTGTCCTGTTAGATCTTAGTGCCGCATTCGACACAATTGATCAGAACATCTTATTACAGAGACTGGAACATTTAATTGGCATCAAATGAACTGCATTAAGCTGGTTTAAGTCTTATTTATCCGACTGATTTCAGTTTGTACATGTTAACGATGAATCCTCCATGAAGGCAAAAGTTAAACACGGAGTTCCACAAGGTTCCATGCTTGGACCAATACTATTCACCTTGTATATGCTTCCTTTAGCTAATATTATTAGGAAACACTCCATAAATTTTCATTGTTATGCAGATGACACCCAATTATATTTATCAATGAAGCTTGATGAAACCAATCAGTTAAACAAACTCCAAGCATGCCTTAAGACCTGGATGACCTGCAATTTTCTACAACTAAACTTAGATAAAACTGAAGTTATTGTGCTTGGCCCTAAACACCTTAGAAACACATTATCTAATGATATAACTACTCTGGATGGCATTACCCTGGCCTCCAGCACCACCGTAAGGAATCTGGGAGTTATCTTTGATCAGGATATGTCCTTAAACTCCCACATAAATCAAATTTCAAGGACTGCCTTTTTTCACTTACGTAATATTGCAAAAATCAGGCACATCCTGCCCCAAAAAGATGCAAAAAAATAGCCCACACATTTGTTACTTCTAGGCTGGATTATTGCAATTCCTTATTATCAGGCTGACCTAACAAGTCTCTAAAGACTCTTCAGCTGGTCCAGAATGCAGCTGCACATGTACTAACAAAAACTAGAAAAAGAGATCATATTTCTCCCATTTTAGCTTCGCTAAATTGGTTTGCTGTAAAATCTAGGATGGAATTTAAAATCCTTCTCCTAACTTACAAAGCCCTTAATGGTCAGGCACCATCATATCTTAAAGAGCTCATAGTACTGTATTACCCCACTAGAACACTGCACTCCCAGAATGCAGGATTACTGGTGGTTCCTACAGTCTTTAAAAGTAGAGTGGGAGGCAGAGCCTTGAGCTATCAGGCTCCTCTCCTGTGGAACCATCTTCCAGATTCAGTCTAGGGGGCAGACACCCTCTCTACGTTTAAGAGTAGGCTTAAAACGTTCCTTTTTGATAAAGCTTATAGTTAGGGCCGGCCAGGCTCGCCTTGGATCAGCCCTTAGTTATGCTGCTTGATAGATAAATTATCAATAGACTGAGGTTGGTTGAAGTCAAGCGTCTCTTTAATTCAAACAGATCACACGTGTTATAGACACGAAGAGTGCTCAGAGTCTCCGTGGAGAATTCTGAAGAAGGAAAGAAATTCACTGGTAGATATTGATGGCCTTGGGAGGCACCTTTAGTTGTTTACAGATTCCCACCAGACCTAGACAAAGCTTTACAGAACTCTCCCTTCCACATGATATCCATATGACTTTGTCCTGCTGTTACCCGCGAGACCCTGCCGTCTAACATATAACACAATGCAAGGTACAGATTTTTCTATCACTGCTATATGCCTAGACTGCCGGGGAACTTCCCATGATGCACTGAGCTCCTCTCTCCTCTTCCTCCTGTCCATCTGTATGCATTAATGTACCATCAATGCATGTTACTAACTTGGCTTCTTCCTCAGAGTTTTTTGTGCTTCCTCATCTCGCAGGAAACCCTGGGTTGCAGGCCAAGCCTTTACGGTCCTTCGCAGACCTGTTGGTGTCCTTCCCCGGCTATTGCTGCTGTTATTGTTGTTGTTGTTATGATTGCTGTTATTCTGAGTTCTGTTCTGCAGAATCCCAGGCATCTTCTGAAAGTGGGAGTATAGTGGACTTGTTCCAGTTTATTATGCAATTAGAGATTTTAGCGAAGGTGTTAATGAGATTAAAAGTTTCTTCTTGTGAGGTAAGGGGTCCTGTAAGTACTATAAAATATCATCTGCATAGAGAATAATATTGTGTTGGAGGTTTGTGGTGTGGACTCCTTTAATGGCATTGTTATGATGCATAGCTGTAGCAAGTGTCTCTATGAAGAAAGAAGATAGCAAATAATGAAGGAGACAGTGGTGAGAGTGGTGCCCCAGTGAAGAGTGAAACACGTCATAACACATACACACACACACACACACACACATACACTCACACGCTGGATATGTGGTTTTACACATACATACATACATACATACATACATACATACATACATGTGTATACACACCTCAAGCATATACACATATATATATATATGCATGCACACATATATACATGTGCAAGCACAAACATACACATACCAACGTGGCCGAAATTATTGGTACCCTTGCATCTTATTAAAATAATGCACCAATAATGCAAATTAAAATATATTTTATTATAAATGCATGTCTATATTGGTTTGAAGTGGGACAAAACGAAAAAAAGTGAAAATAACTGACTTCATGCTTATTCTACAAAGACATTCTAAAATAGCCTGGACAAAATTATTGGTACCCTTTAGAAGTTGTAAGAAATAATTGATTTGTAGTGATACTTTAAGCAGACTATTGTGTTTTAACTAATATCACAGGTGTTTTCAATCTTATAATCACTCATGCAACCAGTTTAAGGAGAAAATTACTCACTCTGCTGCCACTGTGTGCATCACATTAAACAGAAAAACAGAAGGAAAACTAGAGAGTGGTCTGAAAAACATTAGACAAAAGTTAATAGCCAAGCATGGTCAACATAAAGGTTACAAGACATCTCTAAAGAGCTTGATGTTCCTTTGACCACTGTTGCCAATATTATTAAGAAGTTTAAGGCCCATGGAACTGTAGCTTCTCTGGACGTGGTAACAAGAGGAAATATTAATTAATATTAAGTTAAGGGTACCAATATTTTTGGCCATGCCACTTTAATTTCTTTTATTGTGTTAAATAATACGTTAAGTTATAAATCATAAGCAAAGTTTCAGTTATATTCAATGTGAAATAAAGAATGATGGATACCATATACTTCTATCAGTTTCAACTTAATACAGAGAAAGATTTAGTTTTTTTTTTAAAAAAAGGCTGAAGGGTACCAATGTTTTCAGCCACATCTGTACATATACTGTATACATCAATACAAATGCACACATATATTCACATATAAATAGTATATCCATAAATATGTGCATGCATATCTATTAACTAGTTGCTTAACTAATTGCTTGTTTATATCCAGCCACACACACATATACTCATGAACACATACATACCCCTATATATATCTTAAAAGATTGGGTCGATAGGTGGAGGGCAAACAGACAGGCATATAGACAGATAGACATATATACAGACCAGCATATAGATAGATAGACATATAGGCAGACATATATACAGATAGATATATACAGATATATATATAGACAGATAATACAGACAAACAAACATATAGACAGAGAGAGACAGACATTATGCAGGCAGACAGACATACAGATGAAACGATAGATAGATGGATTATTTAATCTAAGATTAATACTCTCTGGTGGGCGACACTGAATCCAATTCAGAATCTAGTTTAAAACTGCTTGCTCAGAATAAGCGTAAATATGGTAAAATCATTATTCATATCAGCAGTAATGACTCCCATATTACACCAATCAGAGGTCACTAAAATTAATGTTGAGTTGGTGTGTGTGTCATGGCCTCTACTTCTGCCTAGCTGGCAGCCTCTCTCCCCCTCCCTTTCCCTCTCTCTCTCTCTCTCTGTGTTTGATTGCAGGGGTGGAGTTAGGTGTGCGGAGTCAGGTCACCAGCTGCCAGCCATCATCATCATCCTGCTCTGCTTCACATACCTGGTTCCAACCTCCACACTCTGCCAGATCGTAGACTTAGTTACCCTGTCAGTCACGATCCAGCTCCTTTAATATCTTTACTTGTTGAAGCTTTTTATTAATTCCTATTTCCATAAGCCTGCAGCGTTCCTGGCCTGACTCTTGTTTCTGACTCCCTCCTGTTCTGCCCGGAACCTGCTCAGGATCGCCTCCGTTCCCCCCAAGCCATGCGGACTCACCCTGCCCTGCTTTGCTCTGCCAATTCCCCTGCTTTGCCCTGCTCAGCTCCCGGCTCCTGTCCCAGCCTCAGATTCTGGCTGCCAGCCCCAACCTTCCCTCCAGTTCCTCCTTGCCCAGCCTAAGCCTCCCCATCTTAGTGCCGCATTCGACACAATTGACCATCACATCCTATTACAGAGACTGGAACATTTAATTGGCATTAGAAGAACTGCATTAATCTGGTTTAAATCCTATATATCAGATCGATATCAGTTTGTACATGTTAATGATGAATCCTACATGGACGCAAAAGTTAGACACGGAGTTCCACAAGGTTCTGTGCTTGGACCAGTACTATTGACCTTATATCTGCTCCCTTTAGGTAATATTATTAGGAAACCCAAACTCCATAAATTTTCATTGCTATGCAGATGATATGCAATTAATATTTATCAATTAAGCCAGATGAAACCAATCAGTTAAAGAGACATACCTGGATGACCTGCAATTTTCTGCTACTAAACTCAGGCAAAACTAAAGTTATTGTGCTTGGCCCTAAACACCTTAGAAACTCTTTATCTAATGATATAGCTACTCTGGATGGCATTACCCTGGCCTCCAGCACCACTGTAAGGGATCTGGGAGTTATCTTTGATCAGGATATGTCCTTAAACTCCCACATAAAACAAATTTCAAGGACTGCCTTTTTTCACTTACGTAATATTGCAAAAATCAGGCACATCCTTTCTCAAAAAGATGCAAAAAAAAATAGTCCACGCATTTGTTACTTCTATGCTGGATTATTGCAATTCCTTATTATCAGGCTGCCCTAACAAGTCTCTAAAGACTCTCCAGCTGGTCCAGAATGCAGCTGCACGTGTACTAACAAAAACTAGAAAAAGAGATCATATTTTAGCTTTGCTGCATTGGCTTCCTGTAAAATCCAGAATTTCCTCACCTACAAAAGCTCTTAATGGTCTGGCACCATCATATCTTAAAGAGCTCATTATACCCTATTATCCCACTAGCACTCCCCGAATGCAAGCTTGTGGTTCCTACAGTCTCCAAAAGTAGAATGGGAGGCAGAGCCTTCAACTATCAGGCTTCCCCCCTGTGGAACCATCTTCAAGTTCCAGTCTGGGAGGCAGACACCCCCTCTATGTTTAAGAGAAGGCTTAAAACTTTCCTTTTTGATGAAGCTTATAGTTAGAGTCGGCCCAGGCTTGCCTTGGACCAGCCCCCAGATATGCTGCTATAGGCCTTGACTGCTGGGAGGCTTCCCATGATACACTGACTCCTCTCTCTCCTTCCCCCTCTCCATCTGTACACATTCATGTACCATTAATGCATGTTACTAACTTATTATTATTATTATTATTATTATTAGTCATATTTCTATTATTATTGTTGTTGTTGTTGTTGTTGTAGTGCTTCTCTGTGTTTCTCTCTCACCCTCTTCCTTTCTCTTTCAAACCAACCAGTCAAGGCAGATGGCCACCCACCTAGAGCCTAATTCTGCCCAAGGTTTCTTACTGTTAAAGGGGAGTTTTTCCTTACTGCTGCCACCTGAAGTCTGTTTAACACTGCTGGTACTGCAGCTATTAGAACCAATAATAATAAACCAATAAGAAAATTAATTAGTCTTTTAGCATACTTACCATTGATTTGATATGTCATATTGGAAATTTGTAATGGTACAATAGGTTAGGGTAACTTGTGTGATGGGATTTTGTTACAAAATAGCAAACTGTACTTCAAATTTAAAAAAATAATAAAATAAAATGAAATCTAATAAAAAAATACTTTGAACAAAAAGTAAAATTGATTGGTCTATTGGTATTTATCACAGATAATATTCAATGTATAATATTAATTTCAACTTTTGATTTAGCCAAAACCTCAAGTGATTTCCACTTATCCTTCATTATGGGACAGAGACCTGAATGCACCTCTTGAGTTTAATGTTTATATCTGCCGTATCTAAGAGCTCTGGATGTGGGAGGCACAGAGAATGCATTGAGTGGTAAAATAAGTATATTAACTAATTACAAATTAGTTTTTTAATTAACGAATTTACATGATCAGCAATTTTCTGCCAGCATTCCTCTCTCATCTTATTTGCAGCAACAGTGTTGCTGCAAAGTTTTGCTGCGATAATATTTTTCTTAGCTCTCCATTATAATGACCTGTTCCTCCTGAGTGAAGTAGGTGGCACGCAATCGGTCCATTTTGTGCAGAAAAAATAAATAAATAAATAAATAAAAATAATAATAATTATTATTATTATTATTATTATTATCTCTACAAAAACAATAGGTTCCTTGCACTTTTGCTCAGGCCCTAATTAATGGGCCCTCGCATCTTGCATGCGCCAGAGGGAGCAGCAGCTGTGGTATCGCTGCTGGAGGTTGGTTGACATGGCTCTGAATTTTCAGGACTATCGGACACTGTGTGAATAGGTCAAATATTCTTTTGTGGCGCTGATGACATATTGGAAATTGTTCATTCATTTGATGAACTATGTGTCATTTAGGCTTCATTTCCTGTTGAACATAGGCAATACTACGTAAGTGAAAGTTTAATGCAGCAATACATTTACCAGAGGGCAACTGACATGGATATACATTTTTATGAATATTGGACATTGCATGTAGGAGATAACTATCACTTCCTGTGTCCACTATGTGGTGCTTAAGAACACCCACTAATTATAGTTCATGTTGCTCATTCAACAAATTAAATTCCTACAATTGTAAATGAACAATTAAAATTAAATCACAATTCACTTAAATGATGGCTTATTATGAAAACTGGGACCATCTGAGTTATCATTTGTATGATATTTTATATACACTATATATGTTTATGTTCAAAATGTTTATGTTTTATCTGGAGTGAAGTCACCTGGTTTCCTTATCTTTTCTACTCTTTATGTCAAGAGCCAGAGTTGGTCCTCCTTGACATTGTTGCAGTTGTGAGTGACTTGGGCTCTCTTTTTCTCTAGTCTTGTTTCAATTCCACCATTAAAACAAGACTACACTGACCCTCAGTGGTTCTAGACTGACAGTACATACTATATGTGGCTTGTTTTCATCTTGCTTCAGAGTTCTTTCACTGGTCTTAAATAGATGGGCAATATATGGATTTAATGCTCATCACCAACTTGTGACTCTTTACTTCATCTTTGCTCTCTTACTTTTGATATCCATCTTGAAACTTCATCTTAGACTACATCTACATCTACTACATCTTGGATGACTTCATAATGTTTAAATTGCAGGTCACTATTCCTCCTTAGTTGATGTAGCAACTCTGATTTCAGTTTGATTGCTGAGTTTTATCATATAAGTAATGAACACTGGATGATCTGCCACAGTTACTTAGGTTACTTAGTTGCCCTCACAATGTTGACTCACTGCAAGACAGAACAACAACTTTTGACAACTGGAAATTTTTATTTACATAAAGTGCTTCAAAAGTATAAAAGCCAAAGCAGCTATAATTGCGCAAAATCACAATATCTTACTATGTCCCACTGCTGTCTCAGATTTCTATCATCATTGGCTGACAGAGGTGAGCATCTGTACTTCCTCCACATAGGAATTCCAATAGGGGCGGTTCACTGTAGGCTAAGTTAACAGCTGAGAGGTGTTACTTATACTCTGCCCCCTAAACTGTTAGAAATTTTTTTCAGTTTAATGCATCCCAACACAACACCATAAATGACCATAGAGATCAATCAACTCCTCTCTGACACAGTTTCAGTAAACACAAAACAGAACATGACTGCTTGCTAGAATAAATATTATTTATATAAATATAAATTTAAATATTGCATATATATTAGCAATTTTGCTTGCTGTCAGTTTAAAAGATCAATAAACCAAACAGTTGAGACTCAGTTTTCATTGCACTGCTCAGACATCAATGGATGACCTAATCTGAGGCCTGCTGATCCTCATCTGTGGAAAGAAAAAAAAGCACAGAAATAATTGTTGAGTTCAGAAAAACTTCAGTGTGGTCAAACAGCACTAAACACTGATCTTCTCTGCTTTTGTGGATGTGCACTGACCAGCTGGTTGGAGGAGATGTCCCTGTGGGGTAGGGCTGGGCTGGCAAACTGTGGGTGTTCAATGTTAGAAAATGGAGTATTGTGTCTGGGTGCTGTTTGTGATGATGGTCGAGTCGGCTGGTAGACAGGTACAGGTTGTCTGTAATCACCTGGGTCCTCTCTGTGGCTGGCTGATTCATCATTTGTAAAAGAAGGGTTTCTGTAATCTCCTAAAAATAGCACAACCAGAAGGGGTCATGGGAGAATCACATGCATTCCTCCTGAATCAATTCCAGTTTACTGTAAAGTAATGCAAAAATGACCAACTTACAGATCTAAAATTTCTTTGGCAGTTTGAGGATACTTAAGGATACTAGTTTTCATGAAATGCACACAGAATCCCAGTTTTCATTTGCCATTGTATGGTCATTTCGGAACAATACAAAATCACAACTCAAGGTTCACTCAATTTCTCCCAGGAGCTTTCAACTGCAGTTAAGTCATCTGCCTGAAACAGATTAGGTTTTCCCGGGGTGACCTTTCACACTCAGTGAGTTTTGGTAATTTGATTAATTGTAATCTGGGCAGTAGGGGAATATTCACCACTTTAGTACAATATCAACACACATAAGTAGCCTTATGTCAAGAGCCTTAAGTTGAGTCCTACTTTTCCACCTGATTTTGAGGCCCTGTTCTGTAAAGGGTCCCTGGGTCTAGTTCCAAAACTTTCATTATTTCAGCTGATCCAGTGCCTACATGTTGCACACATCTACATTTATTGGTGTTTAATCAAGCAAAACTACAGCTGTGCAATATTTCAGTGTAGGAACATTTTACACAATGTACAGAGGGGAGAAGAACAGCGGGGATATTCAGGGCCCAGCAGCTCATTTTGCCCCGGGGCCATGTAAATCTGGCCATGGATTCATCACCCACTGTTGGCAGCAGAAATGTCAGAGACCAACACTGGTAGAGCTAAGTGGATAAATATGACTTTTGTAATATGGGTGAACTGATTTGTAAATGCTTTTAAGGGAAACTAACTAACTAATGGGGAAAACTTTTGAAATTGGTCCAGTATTGAGTGAGAGCACTGCAGCAGGCAGCCACATAATGTAATCCTTCGGGGCAATTGCAC
Organism: Thunnus maccoyii; assembly: GCF_910596095.1. NCBI lineage: Eukaryota > Metazoa > Chordata > Actinopteri > Scombriformes > Scombridae > Thunnus > Thunnus maccoyii. Next base: position 488,925 of record NC_056554.1, on the reverse strand, counting down.
CCTGTCAATGTACGCCCACTAAAAGTGCTTGTTTTTGCCACTGACAGGCTCAGATTGTTGTTTTAAGTGTCTGACAACATTATGGAAAGGACCATACAGAGAAAATAAAACATTCTTCTTTACTTTTTGGTTGATCTGGTCTGTTTGTTAACAATCTTATCAAGTCTCGCTCAAAGAGAAGTCTTGTTCTCGCCAGAGTTGAGTTGTTGTCAAAATCAGCTAAATATTCAGCCATGACGAAGTTGGAGAGAGGGGTGCCAGGAGGAGTTTGTTGTGTTGGAGTACAGAAAGCATAGCTTAGTGTTATCTAAAAGATTCATGGCTGTCATGGCTGAATATTTAGCTGATTTCGATAACAACACAACTCTCGCAAGATTTCAGGGCAAGACTTCTCCTTGAGTGAGACTTGGTTAGACACAATAATAAACAGACCAGATTGAGCGAAAGGTAGGTTGAAAAATACGAAAGTTTCCCTTTAAGCTGCACAAATCTGTATGACAGTGCTTTAAATAAAACAAAACTTACAAAAATAAAGTTTTATTTATTAATGAAAAGGTAGCTGCTACACCAGAGGAGAGGAAATAAAAATTGTACTTCACCATTGCCTCCAAAATGTAGGTATGACTGTGTATGTGTAAATGACACTTACCAGAATTATATGTGTCAGCCGAGCTGTTTGATCTGGACCACTCAACGTCCTCATTCAGCCACTGGTTCACCAGCTTCTTTTTAATGTCTCTTCTCCTGCACACACAAGGCAACTTTTTTATCATTTCAGCTTTCATTATAAAAGGTGTGCAGAAAATGTTCATCATCCCCATGGTATCAAAGTTCTTTTTTCTTTTTCTTTCTTTCTTTTTTTTTAAAACTGAGAAACAGCTTTAGATTTGTGGTAACAGTATTGGCCAGTGTATTTTTTTCATTAACTAAATACTACAGCAACAATGGAGTAGAACTAATGGTTAATTGATTATAATCTTACAGTTAAGTCCAATCAATAAATGTTTACTAGTATCTTGAATCCATTTCAAGAACATTCTCTAAAAATCAAGTAGTAAAATCTATGGTGTACTATGTAATTGCTGCATAAAACTGATACTGCAGACTGCTTTTCACACAGTGAAAAAAAATTGAAATAGACTTAGTTTTAGTGACACGTTATAATAACTTTATGGTAAAAGTTATACAGATTATCTGGACTATACAAGTATACAGTACAAATAAAGTCTGACTGGGGTTGTTTATGTTCGAAATTTCTCTGAAAGAGAAGAAATATCAAACTGTTGCATTAGCTTAATTAGTCCAGTTATTTAAATATTTTTTACAATCGAAATCTGGAGAAACAGCTTTCAGTGCTCTCCTACTGTAGAGTATCACATTTCTGATAACAGACAATAATGCTAGATTTCAACTCACCGTGTTTGCTTATGTTTGTTGATCAGCACGTATGCGGTCAAGGCTCCCACAGTCACGATGAGACAAGCAAGGGTCACACTTAACCCAACATAGAAAGCAGTCCTCTGTATAGGCAGTCGACAGTCATTACCCAAATACCAAGTGTCATTCACATTTTGACACCTGAAACAACAGAGGCAGGACAAAGTTAAACAACAGTGAACGACATGTCCAATAAGGCAGCAGCTCTAATAAACTTTTACTACTAAAAAAAAAAATAGAAGCAAAATAAAATCAATAATAAAAATAACATGCAAAGATTAAATATTCTTAGTAAGTCTATCTCATAAACTCATTTTGAAGGCTTTTAGTTAGGTCTGTTTTGTTATGTTATGAATGCATCAGGAGTCAGTGATAGCTTGAAGCTATTGCCAGTGGATTGTGAATGAAACACCATTTTCGTCATTTCAATGTCCAAGTGTTCTAAGCATCAAGCATGAGGCAAATATTTTCCCAGTAAGGAAATAGTTAAAAAAAATGGAAACGTACTGGGAAGGGAAAACCTGTAAATGTTTATCAAAATGTGTCTTCTTTGATACTATGACTGGGGAGCACCATACTTTGAAATGTTCATATTCTACTTACAGTGGCTTTAATAGATTATGATTAAGGGCTGAATATTGAAAAGAATGCATGTTACTCTATGCTCTAAATTATTTACAAATTAAATTACTTATAGAGTCACAGGATCACAGATCACACTGCTATACTTTAAAAATAATCTGTTTTTGCCACGGCAGATAGATACTCACTTTATGACCCCACAGAAAGGGCCCTTACATGTTTGTTATAAAACAATTGGGAGAAAGATTTATGGACTGAAATATCAGACCCTCTTTGGATGAAATTCATACACTATGTCCATATACATGCAAAGCATTGTGGTTACAATTTAAAATAGTACATTGTCTCAGTTTGGACTGAATAAGTTGAAGTGTCAAGACGTTTTGGGGGTTTTAGTTCTTGTCCCTAAATAAGTGTTGTGCACCCTTTTGGCCACTAGAGGGAAATACACAACAACAAATCCTGGTATTTATGATTTATGCCTACTAACCATTATCCTTCTATAATATGTAACTGTTGGTCATCTTTAGTTCATGTCTTATGACTATTTAACTTTGTGATAAATGTGTTGATTCTACTTTTTTTTTTACCAATAAATTAACGAAACTACACTGATACTTGTTGAAATAAAAAACAGTCTATAAGTATTCTGTCAACCAAACTACAGCAGTAAGTCTGGTCAAACTCCACATGCAGGCAGGAATTGTATCCATAGATTAATTAGCACTGTATATACTGTCTGACTTTGTTCCAGGAACCCAGCTGGCGAGCCCCGAAGTCAGTTCACACAATTCGGTTTGTACAGGAAGTATTTAGGCAGCAAGTATGTTCACAAGCTGGTATCACCTGCATGTGTGTCGAGTCAAGCATGCAGGTTTGTAGAAGTACTGAACAATCTCACCAGAGCGAGCAAATCAGAGTTTGTACAGCTACATTAAGCCCCCCAAAAAGCCCTACCTCCCCTTAAAGTAACCTACTCAGTTACTTTGCCAGAGTACTCAAGTGGCTTTGTAGCACTGTTTAAAGTTGTAACGCTTCCATCTTGATCAGTTGCAGTCAGCACGACAGTATGCAAAACTGTCAATGTGTGAGTGCAAGGCTGTATAATTTCCTGGAAGCAGTGCATGCCAATGAAGACCATACTGAACTTTGAAAAGTATAGGTTCAAATGATTTGTTTGTTCATTTCTTTGCAGCACAGATGTGAGGCAGGTATTGCATGGGTGTGGGGAATCAGAAAAAATGCTATTGTTTTTTTTATCAGATGATTATACAAAAAAGTTCATTAAAGTTTTAGAAAGCATGGCCAACTTACTCGCAAAGAGGTCCAATATCCCTGTACACTCTGCAGTTTCCGTTGTTGTAGCATGTTTTAGGATGTGAATGGTGACTGTTACATACAGTCACACACGTAATTGCTCCATCAACAGACACAGCTTCATAATACTTGCCATGTTCTGGATCATCCACAAACCTTTGACAAACAGCTGGAGGAATGAGAGGAAGAAGGAGAAAAACAAAGACATGAAGAGTTCAATAAGCTCACTGTCTATTCCAGCTTTTTCATATATACATGTACACTCGGTGCCTGCAGTGGTGTGCCTGTCAACCAGTTCCGGTGTTGATTCAAACATTGACCACAATGTCCCATTTGAACGCTTTAAATATTTAGTGGCAGCACACGATTTTCTGTTTGGGGATGCTGGCTCTTTATGATGGCGAGCAGGTGTACCTAACAATGAAGCCACATAAACCACACATACATTTTATTGTCCCTTCTTAAAACCACACTTAATTGATCAATATTTTCACATTAGCAGTGAATCAAATGACTATGTGTATTAGGAAAGGAATTTGTCATAACGCTGACCCTACAGAGAATTATCACCAACCCTTTGGCTTTAAGGCGGGAATGACAAATCACTTCTGGCTCATATTTTTTTGAACATGAAGTGCTGAGCAGTTTTGTTTAGTTCAATTAAAAGATTCATGATCACTGACTATGCAGTTCACTTGTTTGTTTTTTTAAGCTGAGCAGTTGTATCAGGGTTCAAATGTACTGTACATTGGCACAAACATCAGTAAGTGAATGCATCAGAATTATGGGAATGCATGTTTCTGTTGGTTTTGCTGCCTTTCTGTAAGCTTTTAATCATTTGAGAAAATCACTTACTCGTGTCACAGTGCTAAGGTGCAAGAGGGCCAGAAAAATATGATATGAAAAAGAAGTGTGCAGAACTTTCTTTTTACATAATAAGCTTTTAAGCAGGAAGTAAAAAAAAAGTAAATCCCAGCTGAGCAGACAACTGTGCTTTCAGTCACCAATGCTAAAAACTACTGTGATGCTTCAGTACAAGTTCAGCTTGAGGATCCAGTGTTATGATTTGTTCATTTGGTCATTCATGTACTTGACATTGGTTTTGGCTCTCATATTTCTTGATTTTCAGCCACAGAAGGCAACTGTTTTCAGAAAAAATGTCTTTCAAGCTACCTGCCTAGTACCAATGTTATTTGACAGACAATGTTACTTTTAAAAAAGAAGTTCAAGTATCTAGCACATCTACAGAGACCAAACTAGAGCTAAAAGGAGAGTAATTATTAGATGTAAATTCATCAGGTGAGCAGAAACACGACTCCAAATTAATGCTAATGTTGCTCCATGTTTGCTAGATGTGTAAGAAGGCAACTGTTTGCTAACAACTTATAAGGCTAAAATATACGGTTGTAGATTTGTCAGTGGCCAATATCTATTAAATCAATTAATGGAGTTTATTGCCCAAAACTTTCAACACTTAAGAGTGAGTTTCAAACAACAACAACAGGAGGAATTGAGAGAGGGATTGGGTGCAGAGTAAGTCAAAAACCAAGGGTGGATTTCATGAAAAGCACACACACACACACACACACACACACACACACACACACACACACACACACACACACACACACACACACACACACACACACACATATATAGACACACATGGTGATACTTACATTCCAAATTTAAATCTGTGCCATTCACTGTGGGTTCAGCTGTGATATTGTAAGGACAATCTGAAAATTCAGAAAACAAAAAATAACCTTCCATTATACATGTATATATAGTATGTTATATGATATCAACAGAAAGAATATTCACGGACAGTTTTTGATCAGTAGAAAAGGAAAAACATGGAAATTGATCAAGGAGGAAAGTCGATGACAGTCAACACTCCTTGATCGTCTTTGGTCTTCAAGTAGTTCTTGCAAAGCTTTGAGATGTGTTTGGAGTCATTATCCTGCTGCAGTATGAATCATTCTCCACAAAGATGCAAACCAGAGGGTATAGCATGTCTCTGAAGAATGGAGTGGTACTTCTCCTTGGTCAGGGTGTAGTCAATTCAGTGCAGGCGTCTAACTCCAGAGTAGGCAAAATACCCCCAGACAGGAATATTCCCACCACCATGTTTCACTGTTGGTTTGATACATTGGAGTATCATTCTCTCTTATGTTCATCTCTTTACATAGAGCCCTTCTGTTACTGCCATATCTCCAACTGCGATTAATCAGTAAATAGGACTTTTTGCAGTTCTGTTCTGTCCAGTGCCTTCTTTATTTAGCAAATTCTGTATTTGTGTTGAAGTTGCTTTTCTCTCTCTCCAGGAACTAAGCTTGATGTACTGATCTTCTGATGGTGTGGTCACTTTTGGTCTGCCTGATTATGCTTTGGATACAACTGATCGAGTTTCTACAAAGCGTTTTAGAGTTCCATGCACTGCCCCCTTAGAAATCTTTAGTCTAGCCATGATTTGACACTGAGAAAGTCCCTCTTCGCTTAGAATAACAATTTGACTTCTGACACTTTCACTTAGTTCTGATGTCATGTGTCCCTCCATTACAATGCTACTTAGTAAGCAATGATCTGCTGGAAACTTGAGGCACAGCCATATTTATAACAGGTGAACACTGACTGCAAGTTGAGTTACTTGAACGGGCCTCTGATGAGTAGATCAAATTTACCTGAGTGTCACCTGAACGCATGCTTCAATGGAAGGGACACAACTCAAGGAAATCTGACTTTTTGTACAAAGGAGTTAAGTTGGTCAATGCCACAAATTTGCTTAAATTTGATTGCTGACGTAGAAATAGTGCAGAATTTTAAACATTTCTTCTTTATTTTACAACTTCTTGTGTTTTTAATTATTTCTGAGTCTTCAAACTTTCGGATTATTTCCAGATTTATGTGAAAATATTAGAGACTTTCAATGTGATCTCAGACTTTTAGACCCCACTTGTATGTAATTAGGCATTGACTTTCTGTCTTACCTGATGTGCAATGAACAAGTTTGTTAGCAGCCTCCTCAACTGCTTTTAAGTCATCCACATATAGTTCTTCGGCACTGCTGTTGTTTGGAATTGCCAAAACCACATCATGTGTGACACTAACACTGAGGCACAAAGAATTTCATACAATATTAGTACATTTTAAGTTCAGTAGGTGAGATTATTTACTTTTATATATTTACTATTATTCCTATCATTATAGTTGTTTTTTAATTCACCAGTTTCATCAGCCTAAATCACAAAGTGAGGACAGCTTTACCAAATTCATTCAAAATAGTCAGACACTGAGGGAAGACATAAGTAATTAATCAAAACCTATGGATAATTCCACTCACTTTCAACCTGGGCCTTTTCCTAGTTTTTCCCACACTGACTTCTCATGTCAGTTCATTCAGATAACTTTCCACTTGCAAATAAACCCTTTTGGTTTATGCAACATTTACATATATCATATACATCTACATACATACATTTAGAACAAAAAACACTGCAAATACAGAAAATACGAGTTAATATAGTATAGTAATTTAAAAGGGGCTCTCAAGGTGAAGGGACCGCTATGAGGTAAGGCGAGGGTCAAGTGACAAACTGAGGTATCAGTAGTCTACTTTTCAGTAGCAATGTTGTCTGCTTATACAGTTAGAGGGTAACAGTTTCACCTCTCTTTAGTTTTGGAAAAGCAGTAACTTTTCAGTGTCGTTAAATGTAATCGATGCAAACATTTTCAAATTCAAAAAACAAGATTATGGGTGAAACAAACTAAAGACTTATAGCAAACCAAGTATGATATGACATTTCACCCTTCATAAAAAGCCATGCTAAGATAACTTCTAGATAATCTGATTTGAAAAACAACATAAAGGATCACTTCAGTATCTACAATATCTCTTACTTCCTAACTTCTATATTACAATTGTGTTATCCCTCAGATTCTTTAATGTATTGGTCTGCATTACATTTCCACCAGCTCTATTTCAGTCAGCCAACTCACGTGAATAGACTACTATGTACATGTAGAATATATATGACATTAATGTTTGGCATCTAAGCTCTGATGTTGTTGGTACTATACCAACTAAGCCCCCATGGGGACGTAGACTCAGGGCCTACAAATGGATGCTGGAATAGAGATGGTGCTTTTGGAACACTATTTGAACAGCAGCAAGCGACAGCATAGCTTGTGTGAGCAGTGTGGCAGCAGGCAAGCAGCAAAAGTGTGAGCAAAGCACTGGCAACTTAAGTACGCCACTGATTTTAAGGGTGCATTGGATATATGTTGCAGTGAGGGGAGTATGCCATGTGAGTGGAGTAGCAACTTAAGTTAGGCTGCCTGAACGAGCTCACAGGCTTGTGTTTCATTTATTTGCAGTTTTTTTTTTCTATATGCAAAGTACTTGCCGTCAAAATAGTAAAGATCTTTTCTTTATTTGCTTGTGTTTTGTCCATTTGCATGTGTTTTCTAAAGTTGCAGTGCATTGAGTTTTCTCAGGCACTGTAGAAAGCAGCAGTCTGTATAAGCAGTGTTTGTATATCAAACCCCACAGTCTTTTGAAATGTACTTGTGTAAAGAAGGTACTGATATGCTCATCTTGCTGACAAATGCTGACATCACTTGTGGCACCAAAGATCAGCTAACAGCAGACGATAGTCTTCAGGCTTCATAAAAATCTGGCTTTTATCTTCAATATTAAGCTCAAGAGAGATACTGAATTCAAGACTGTGACAAAGGCTGGCCTTTGCTGAATAACTAGAGTTATCCTTTAAAACTAAGATCAAACAGTCTTCTAAAAGTCAGTGTGCAAATGGAAAGTTTGCTTATTGAAGATTAAATTTGTCCCAGTTAATGTGTTGCTACCATCTGAGGCTGCCTACATGCAAAGCTGCCCAGTGCCTAATGTATGTTGACTAGCTAAATTATGTTAATGAATCTTATCAGTATAAGATCTTTAAGGGTGTCTGTTCTCTTCTTACACTTCTGCTCTTGATGTGATACTGTAGATAGCCATAGCGTCAGCTGATAATCTCATCTGAAATAAAAATAAATCAATTAATGGGTGATGTGATCTCTGAATGATCTCTGATTCAGTATCTGGCTTGAAAGGTGTTTGCTTTACCTCTTCCACAGTGTTATCTGAAAATCTGACCGAAGAGTCTCCACGGCTAAGAGAAAAGAACAAGAGAAATTATCTTCCAATAAGGCAACTTTGTGAATTACAGCACCATTATATTAAAATGAGAACATTCATATATAGATAAAGAGGACAATTTATGTGTACACATTATATAGAATAATTGTATAAAGAGGAAAATTTCTGTATACACATTGTATAGAATCATTCAATAATCAATGTTTTGTTCCCGACAGACTGTAAGTACATTACCTGACACTAGTTACCAACACTTCTTTAAAGTTTGCTATCTTCTGTCTCTGGTAATATTCCTCCATCTGAAATAGTACGAACATAACATAACGATTTGGACTGATGTGTTAGACAGCACTCTCCACCACCATCATCACCAAGTGAGGGAATATCTTTTTGAAGAATGGTGTTCATTCCTCCAGAACAGTCCAGAGACTTGTAGACTCCATGCCAAGACTGAGGAACAACATTCTTCAAAAATATATTATATAGAATATAGAATATACAATAGAAATCACCTTTATCATAAGATACAGGTGATGAGTCAGAACAGCTTTGTATTGATTTGCAGTGACCCTTCCCTCTGAGGGGACAAGTTGACCCAAACCATGCCAGCAAAATGCCCCCCACAGCATAACAGAGCCACCAGATAAGATCCCCTCACTGTACAGGTCAAGCATTCAGATATGTAACAGTTTTTCCTTTCATTTGTCACCCGTCTGTATTAATTTATGATAGTCATTAAAGTTGAACTGAACATGTGCATCCAGAATGCAGAATAATTTTAAATATGATTACTACCTAAATCAAAACAAAACATATTTCCCTCTATAGCTTTTTTTCAAGTCACCACACAACTCATCTCTTGCCATAGGAAGTAGTTGCGTAGTGATGGTGATGAACCCACATCATTGCAACATACTGCAATATTCATTTGATGGCATAGAGGTCACTGTATCTTGGAATTATAGACTGAATGTTAAAAAATGCTTGCTAATATAGAATACAGTGTTCCCTGAATTCAAAAAAAGATTCCAGTACCTACATTAATTGAAATAACTAATTCATTTCATTTACCCGCTCAGTGAAGTTTGCCACAAACTCTTTGTATACAGCTGATGTTTTGTCGTCATAGCTTTCATCATATTTCTGATTGATCACCACGTTAACCACGACTGACCTGTTGAGTTTATCTGAAAAGAGAATCAAACATATTAGAGACCATGGATGAAAAATTTAGAAAAACTGGTTAAAAACTGTGCTCAGAAAATTGAAAAAACAGAGCTTGCAAGAGATCAACAGTATTAGTTAATGTAAATGTACCTGGCTCAACTGTATCAACAAATTGGCAAAAACTTCCACTAAACCCAGGGAGGCATGTACAGTTGAATCCATTAAAATATCCTCCATTTTGGCAGGGTCCTGCTGTTGAGATTGGTCGAGTGGTTGTTTGAATTGTTGTCATGGTAGGTGTTGTTGGTGGTGTAATTGTTGAACCAACTGATTCAGATGCAGGCTCAGAAGTAAGTATTTCAGATGGACTGGTTGATTCAGACACCAAGGTGGTCTCAGAAGGACTGGAAGTTACTGTGTCAGTGGGACTGGTTTGTTCGGGTACGGAAGTGGTCTCGAAGGGTGTAGATGTTGCATCAGTGGAAATGGTTGGTTCAGGTGCTGATGTTATCTCTACAGGCTGAGATGTTACTGAATCAGTTGGACCAGTTGAATCAGATGATGGCTCAGAAGTTAGTATTTCAGATGGACTGGTTGATTCAGACACCAAGGTGGTCTCAGAAGGACTGGAAGTTACTCTGTCAGTGGGAGTGGTTTGTTCGGATACGGAAGTGGTCTCGAAGGGTGCAGATGTTGCATCAGTGGAACTGGTTGGATCAGGTGCTGATGTTGTCTCTGCATGCTCAGATGTTACTGAATCAGTTGGACCAGTTGAGTCAGATACAGGCTCAGAAGTAAGTATTTCAGATGGACTGGTTAGTTCAGGTACCAAGGTGGTCTCAGAAGGACTGGAAGTTACTGTGTCAGTGGGACTGGTTTGTTCGGGTACGGAAGTGGTCTCGAAGGGTGTAGATGTTGCATCAGTGGAAATGGTTGGTTCAGGTGCTGATGTTATCTCTACAGGCTGAGATGTTACTGAATCAGTTGGACCAGTTGAATCAGATGATGGCTCAGAAGTTAGTATTTCAGATGGACTGGTTGATTCAGACACCAAGGTGGTCTCAGAAGGACTGGAAGTTACTCTGTCAGTGGGAGTGGTTTGTTCGGATACGGAAGTGGTCTCGAAGGGTGCAGATGTTGCATCAGTGGAACTGGTTGGATCAGGTGCTGATGTTGTCTCTGCATGCTCAGATGTTACTGAATCAGTTGGACCAGTTGAGTCAGATACAGGCTCTGAAGTTAGTATTTCAGATGGACTGGTTAGTTCAGGTACCAAGGTGGTCTCAGAATTCCCAGAAGTCATTGTGTCAGTGGGACTGGTTTGTTCAGGTAGTGAGGTGGTCTCTGAGGGTGCAGATGTTACATCAATGGAAGTGGTTGGTTCAGGTGCAGATGTTGTGTCTGCAGTCTCAGTTGTTACTGAATCAGTTGAAGCAGTTGATTCAGATGCAGGCTCAGAAGTTAGGATTTCAGATGGACTGGTTGATTCAGACACCAAGGTGGTCTCAGAAGGACTGGAAGTTACTGTGTCAGTGGGACTGGTTTCTTCGGATACGGAAGTGGTCTCGAAGGGTGCAGATGTTGCATCAGTGGAACTGGTTGGATCAGGTGCTGATGTTGTCTCTGCAGGCTCAGATGTTACTGAATCAGTTTGACCAGTTGAGTCAGATACAGGCTCAGAAGTTAGTATTTCAGATGGACTGGTTAGTTCAGGTACCAAGGTGGTCTCAGAATTCCCAGAAGTCATTGTGTCAGTGGGACTGGTTTGTTCAGGTAGTGAGGTGGTCTCTGAGGGTGCAGATGTTACATCAATGGAAGTGGTTGGTTCAGGTGCAGATGTTGTGTCTGCAGTCTCAGTTGTTACTGAATCAGTTGAAGCAGTTGATTCAGATGCAGGCTCAGAAGTTAGGATTTCAGATGGACTGGTTGATTCAGACACCAAGGTGGTCTCAGAAGGACTGGAAGTTACTGTGTCAGTGGGACTGGTTTCTTCGGATACGGAAGTGGTCTCGAAGGGTGCAGATGTTGCATCAGTGGAACTGGTTGGATCAGGTGCTGATGTTGTCTCTGCATGCTCAGATGTTACTGAATCAGTTGGACCAGTTGAGTCAGATACAGGCTCAGAAGTTAGTATTTCAGATGGACTGGTTAGTTCAGGTACCAAGGTGGTCTCAGAATTCCCAGAAGTCATTGTGTCAGTGGGACTGGTTTGTTCAGGTAGTGAGGTGGTTTCTGAGGGTGCAGATGTTACATCAATGGAAGTGGTTGGTTCAGGTGCAGATGTTGTGTCTGCAGTCTCAGTTGTTACTGAATCAGTTGAAGCAGTTGATTCAGATGCAGGCTCAGAAGTTAGGATTTCAGATGGACTGGTTGATTCAGACACCAAGGTGGTCTCAGAAGGACTGGAAGTTACTGTGTCAGTGGGACTGGTTTCTTCGGATACGGAAGTGGTCTCGAAGGGTGCAGATGTTGCATCAGTGGAACTGGTTGGATCAGGTGCTGATGTTGTCTCTGCAGGCTCAGATGTTACTGAATCAGTTGGACCAGTTGAGTCAGATACAGGCTCAGAAGTTAGTATTTCAGATGGACTGGTTAGTTCAGGTACCAAGGTGGTCTCAGAATTCCCAGAAGTCATTGTGTCAGTGGGACTGGTTTGTTCAGGTAGTGAGGTGGTCTCTGAGGGTGCAGATGTTACATCAATGGAAGTGGTTGGTTCAGGTGCAGATGTTGTGTCTGCAGTCTCAGTTGTTACTGAATCAGTTGAAGCAGTTGATTCAGATGCAGGCTCAGAAGTTAGGATTTCAGATGGACTGGTTGATTCAGACACCAAGGTGGTCTCAGAAGGACTGGAAGTTACTGTGTCAGTGGGACTGGTTTCTTCGGATACGGAAGTGGTCTCGAAGGGTGCAGATGTTGCATCAGTGGAACTGGTTGGATCAGGTGCTGATGTTGTCTCTGCAGGCTCAGATGTTACTGAATCAGTTTGACCAGTTGAGTCAGATACAGGCTCTGAAGTTAGTATTTCAGATTGACTGGTTAGTTCAGGTACCAAGGTGGTCTCAGAATTCCCAGAAGTCATTGTGTCAGTGGGACTGGTTTGTTCAGGTAGTGAGGTGGTCTCTGAGGGTGCAGATGTTACATCAATGGAAGTGGTTGGTTCAGGTGCAGATGTTGTGTCTGCAGTCTCAGTTGTTACTGAATCAGTTGAAGCAGTTGATTCAGATGCAGGCTCAGAAGTTAGGATTTCAGATGGACTGGTTGATTCAGACACCAAGGTGGTCTCAGAAGGACTGGAAGTTACTGTGTCAGTGGGGCTGGTTTCTTCGGATACGGAAGTGGTCTCGAAGGGTGCAGATGTTGCATCAGTGGAACTGGTTGGATCAGGTGCTGATGTTGTCTCTGCAGGCTCAGATGTTACTGAATCAGTTTGACCAGTTGAGTCAGATACAGGCTCTGAAGTTAGTATTTCAGATGGACTGGTTAGTTCAGGTACCAAGGTGGTCTCAGAATTCCCAGAAGTCATTGTGTCAGTGGGACTGGTTTGTTCAGGTAGTGAGGTGGTCTCTGAGGGTGCAGATGTTACATCAATGGAAGTGGTTGGTTCAGGTGCAGATGTTGTGTCTGCAGTCTCAGTTGTTACTGAATCAGTTGAAGCAGTTGATTCAGATGCAGGCTCAGAAGTTAGGATTTCAGATGGACTGGTTGATTCAGACACCAAGGTGGTCTCAGAAGGACTGGAAGTTACTGTGTCAGTGGGACTGGTTTCTTCGGATACGGAAGTGGTCTCGAAGGGTGCAGATGTTGCATCAGTGGAACTGGTTGGATCAGGTGCTGATGTTGTCTCTGCAGGCTCAGATGTTACTGAATCAGTTTGACCAGTTGAGTCAGATACAGGCTCTGAAGTTAGTATTTCAGATGGACTGGTTAGTTCAGTTACCAAGGTGGTTTCAGAATTCCCAGAAGTCATTGTGTCAGTGGGACTGGTTTGTTCAGGTAGTGAGGTGGTCTCTGAGGGTGCAGATGTTACATCAATGGAAGTGGTTGGTTCAGGTGCAGATGTTGTGTCTGCAGTCTCAGTTGTTACTGAATCAGTTGAAGCAGTTGATTCAGATGCAGGCTCAGAAGTTAGGATTTCAGATGGACTGGTTGATTCAGACACCAAGGTGGTCTCAGAAGGACTGGAAGTTACTGTGTCAGTGGGACTGGTTTCTTCGGATACGGAAGTGGTCTCGAAGGGTGCAGATGTTGCATCAGTGGAACTGGTTGGATCAGGTGCTGATGTTGTCTCTGCAGGCTCAGATGTTACTGAATCAGTTTGACCAGTTGAGTCAGATACAGGCTCAGAAGTTAGTATTTCAGATGGACTGGTTAGTTCAGGTACCAAGGTGGTCTCAGAATTCCCAGAAGTCATTGTGTCAGTGGGACTGGTTTGTTCAGGTAGTGAGGTGGTCTCTGAGGGTGCAGATGTTACATCAATGGAAGTGGTTGGTTCAGGTGCAGATGTTGTGTCTGCAGTCTCAGTTGTTACTGAATCAGTTGAAGCAGTTGATTCAGATGCAGGCTCAGAAGTTAGGATTTCAGATGGACTGGTTGATTCAGACACCAAGGTGGTCTCAGAAGGACTGGAAGTTACTGTGTCAGTGGGACTGGTTTCTTCGGATACGGAAGTGGTCTCGAAGGGTGCAGATGTTGCATCAGTGGAACTGGTTGGATCAGGTGCTGATGTTGTCTCTGCATGCTCAGATGTTACTGAATCAGTTTGACCAGTTGAGTCAGATACAGGCTCTGAAGTTAGTATTTCAGATGGACTGGTTAGTTCAGGTACCAAGGTGGTCTCAGAATTCCCAGAAGTCATTGTGTCAGTGGGACTGGTTTGTTCAGGTAGTGAGGTGGTCTCTGAGGGTGCAGATGTTACATCAATGGAAGTGGTTGGTTCAGGTGCAGATGTTGTGTCTGCAGTCTCAGTTGTTACTGAATCAGTTGAAGCAGTTGATTCAGATGCAGGCTCAGAAGTTAGGATTTCAGATGGACTGGTTGATTCAGACACCAAGGTGGTCTCAGAAGGACTGGAAGTTACTGTGTCAGTGGGACTGGTTTCTTCGGATACGGAAGTGGTCTCGAAGGGTGCAGATGTTGCATCAGTGGAACTGGTTGGATCAGGTGCTGATGTTGTCTCTGCAGGCTCAGATGTTACTGAATCAGTTTGACCAGTTGAGTCAGATACAGGCTCTGAAGTTAGTATTTCAGATGGACTGGTTAGTTCAGGTACCAAGGTGGTCTCAGAATTCCCAGAAGTCATTGTGTCAGTGGGACTGGTTTGTTCAGGTAGTGAGGTGGTCTCTGAGGGTGCAGATGTTACATCAATGGAAGTGGTTGGTTCAGGTGCAGATGTTGTGTCTGCAGTCTCAGTTGTTACTGAATCAGTTGAAGCAGTTGATTCAGATGCAGGCTCAGAAGTTAGGATTTCAGATGGACTGGTTGATTCAGACACCAAGGTGGTCTCAGAAGGACTGGAAGTTACTGTGTCAGTGGGACTGGTTTCTTCGGATACGGAAGTGGTCTCGAAGGGTGCAGATGTTGCATCAGTGGAACTGGTTGGATCAGGTGCTGATGTTGTCTCTGCAGGCTCAGATGTTACTGAATCAGTTTGACCAGTTGAGTCAGATACAGGCTCTGAAGTTAGTATTTCAGATGGACTGGTTAGTTCAGGTACCAAGGTGGTCTCAGAATTCCCAGAAGTCATTGTGTCAGTGGGACTGGTTTGTTCAGGTAGTGAGGTGGTCTCTGAGGGTGCAGATGTTACATCAATGGAAGTGGTTGGTTCAGGTGCAGATGTTGTGTCTGCAGTCTCAGTTGTTACTGAATCAGTTGAAGCAGTTGATTCAGATGCAGGCTCAGAAGTTAGGATTTCAGATGGACTGGTTGATTCAGACACCAAGGTGGTCTCAGAAGGACTGGAAGTTACTGTGTCAGTGGGACTGGTTTCTTCGGATACGGAAGTGGTCTCGAAGGGTGCAGATGTTGCATCAGTGGAACTGGTTGGATCAGGTGCTGATGTTGTCTCTGCATGCTCAGATGTTACTGAATCAGTTGGACCAGTTGAGTCAGATACAGGCTCAGAAGTTAGTATTTCAGATTGACTGGTTAGTTCAGGTACCAAGGTGGTCTCAGAATTCCCAGAAGTCATTGTGTCAGTGGGACTGGTTTGTTCAGGTAGTGAGGTGGTCTCTGAGGGTGCAGATGTTACATCAATGGAAGTGGTTGGTTCAGGTGCAGATGTTGTGTCTGCAGTCTCAGTTGTTACTGAATCAGTTGAAGCAGTTGATTCAGATGCAGGCTCAGAAGTTAGGATTTCAGATGGACTGGTTGATTCAGACACCAAGGTGGTCTCAGAAGGACTGGAAGTTACTGTGTCAGTGGGACTGGTTTCTTCGGATACGGAAGTGGTCTCGAAGGGTGCAGATGTTGCATCAGTGGAACTGGTTGGATCAGGTGCTGATGTTGTCTCTGCAGGCTCAGATGTTACTGAATCAGTTTGACCAGTTGAGTCAGATACAGGCTCTGAAGTTAGTATTTCAGATTGACTGGTTAGTTCAGGTACCAAGGTGGTCTCAGAATTCCCAGAAGTCATTGTGTCAGTGGGACTGGTTTGTTCAGGTAGTGAGGTGGTCTCTGAGGGTGCAGATGTTACATCAATGGAAGTGGTTGGTTCAGGTGCAGATGTTGTGTCTGCAGTCTCAGTTGTTACTGAATCAGTTGAAGCAGTTGATTCAGATGCAGGCTCAGAAGTTAGGATTTCAGATGGACTGGTTGATTCAGACACCAAGGTGGTCTCAGAAGGACTGGAAGTTACTGTGTCAGTGGGGCTGGTTTCTTCGGATACGGAAGTGGTCTCGAAGGGTGCAGATGTTGCATCAGTGGAACTGGTTGGATCAGGTGCTGATGTTGTCTCTGCAGGCTCAGATGTTACTGAATCAGTTTGACCAGTTGAGTCAGATACAGGCTCTGAAGTTAGGATTTCAGATGGACTGGTTAGTTCAGGTACCAAGGTGGTCTCAGAATTCCCAGAAGTCATTGTGTCAGTGGGACTGGTTTGTTCAGGTAGTGAGGTGGTCTCTGAGGGTGCAGATGTTACATCAATGGAAGTGGTTGGTTCAGGTGCAGATGTTGTGTCTGCAGTCTCAGTTGTTACTGAATCAGTTGAAGCAGTTGATTCAGATGCAGGCTCAGAAGTTAGGATTTCAGATGGACTGGTTGATTCAGACACCAAGGTGGTCTCAGAAGGACTGGAAGTTACTGTGTCAGTGGGACTGGTTTCTTCGGATACGGAAGTGGTCTCGAAGGGTGCAGATGTTGCATCAGTGGAACTGGTTGGATCAGGTGCTGATGTTGTCTCTGCAGGCTCAGATGTTACTGAATCAGTTTGACCAGTTGAGTCAGATACAGGCTCTGAAGTTAGTATTTCAGATGGACTGGTTAGTTCAGGTACCAAGGTGGTCTCAGAATTCCCAGAAGTCATTGTGTCAGTGGGACTGGTTTGTTCAGGTAGTGAGGTGGTCTCTGAGGGTGCAGATGTTACATCAATGGAAGTGGTTGGTTCAGGTGCAGATGTTGTGTCTGCAGTCTCAGTTGTTACTGAATCAGTTGAAGCAGTTGATTCAGATGCAGGCTCAGAAGTTAGGATTTCAGATGGACTGGTTGATTCAGACACCAAGGTGGTCTCAGAAGGACTGGAAGTTACTGTGTCAGTGGGACTGGTTTCTTCGGATACGGAAGTGGTCTCGAAGGGTGCAGATGTTGCATCAGTGGAACTGGTTGGATCAGGTGCTGATGTTGTCTCTGCAGGCTCAGATGTTACTGAATCAGTTGGACCAGTTGAGTCAGATACAGGCTCAGAAGTTAGTATTTCAGATGGACTGGTTAGTTCAGGTACCAAGGTGGTCTCAGAAGGACTGGAAGTTACTGTGTCAGTGGGACTGGTTTGTTCAGGTAGTGAGGTGGTCTCTGAGGGTGCAGATGTTACATCAATGGAAGTGGTTGGTTCAGGTGCAGATGTTGTGTCTGCAGTCTCAGTTGTTACTGAATCAGTTGAAGCAGTTGATTCAGATGCAGGCTCAGAAGTTAGGATTTCAGATGGACTGGTTGATTCAGACACCAAGGTGGTCTCAGAAGGACTGGAAGTTACTGTGTCAGTGGGACTGGTTTCTTCGGATACGGAAGTGGTCTCGAAGGGTGCAGATGTTGCATCAGTGGAACTGGTTGGATCAGGTGCTGATGTTGTCTCTGCAGGCTCAGATGTTACTGAATCAGTTTGACCAGTTGAGTCAGATACAGGCTCTGAAGTTAGTATTTCAGATGGACTGGTTAGTTCAGGTACCAAGGTGGTCTCAGAATTCCCAGAAGTCATTGTGTCAGTGGGACTGGTTTGTTCAGGTAGTGAGGTGGTCTCTGAGGGTGCAGATGTTACATCAATGGAAGTGGTTGGTTCAGGTGCAGATGTTGTGTCTGCAGTCTCAGTTGTTACTGAATCAGTTGAAGCAGTTGATTCAGATGCAGGCTCAGAAGTTAGGATTTCAGATGGACTGGTTGATTCAGACACCAAGGTGGTCTCAGAAGGACTGGAAGTTACTGTGTCAGTGGGACTGGTTTCTTCGGATACGGAAGTGGTCTCGAAGGGTGCAGATGTTGCATCAGTGGAACTGGTTGGATCAGGTGCTGATGTTGTCTCTGCAGGCTCAGATGTTACTGAATCAGTTGGACCAGTTGAGTCAGATACAGGCTCAGAAGTTAGTATTTCAGATGGACTGGTTAGTTCAGGTACCAAGGTGGTCTCAGAATTCCCAGAAGTCATTGTGTCAGTGGGACTGGTTTGTTCAGGTAGTGAGGTGGTCTCTGAGGGTGCAGATGTTACATCAATGGAAGTGGTTGGTTCAGGTGCAGATGTTGTGTCTGCAGTCTCAGTTGTTACTGAATCAGTCGAAGCAGTTGATTCAGATGCAGGCTCAGAAGTTAGGATTTCAGATGGACTGGTTGATTCAGACACCAAGGTGGTCTCAGAAGGACTGGAAGTTACTGTGTCAGTGGGACTGGTTTCTTCGGATACGGAAGTGGTCTCGAAGGGTGCAGATGTTGCATCAGTGGAACTGGTTGGATCAGGTGCTGATGTTGTCTCTGCATGCTCAGATGTTACTGAATCAGTTTGACCAGTTGAGTCAGATACAGGCTCTGAAGTTAGTATTTCAGATGGACTGGTTAGTTCAGGTACCAAGGTGGTCTCAGAATTCCCAGAAGTCATTGTGTCAGTGGGACTGGTTTGTTCAGGTAGTGAGGTGGTCTCTGAGGGTGCAGATGTTACATCAATGGAAGTGGTTGGTTCAGGTGCAGATGTTGTGTCTGCAGTCTCAGTTGTTACTGAATCAGTTGAAGCAGTTGATTCAGATGCAGGCTCAGAAGTTAGGATTTCAGATGGACTGGTTGATTCAGACACCAAGGTGGTCTCAGAAGGACTGGAAGTTACTGTGTCAGTGGGACTGGTTTCTTCGGATACGGAAGTGGTCTCGAAGGGTGCAGATGTTGCATCAGTGGAACTGGTTGGATCAGGTGCTGATGTTGTCTCTGCAGGCTCAGATGTTACTGAATCAGTTGGACCAGTTGAGTCAGATACAGGCTCAGAAGTTAGTATTTCAGATGGACTGGTTAGTTCAGGTACCAAGGTGGTCTCAGAATTCCCAGAAGTCATTGTGTCAGTGGGACTGGTTTGTTCAGGTAGTGAGGTGGTCTCTGAGGGTGCAGATGTTACATCAATGGAAGTGGTTGGTTCAGGTGCAGATGTTGTGTCTGCAGTCTCAGTTGTTACTGAATCAGTCGAAGCAGTTGATTCAGATGCAGGCTCAGAAGTTAGGATTTCAGATGGACTGGTTGATTCAGACACCAAGGTGGTCTCAGAAGGACTGGAAGTTACTGTGTCAGTGGGACTGGTTTCTTCGGATACGGAAGTGGTCTCGAAGGGTGCAGATGTTGCATCAGTGGAACTGGTTGGATCAGGTGCTGATGTTGTCTCTGCATGCTCAGATGTTACTGAATCAGTTGGACCAGTTGAGTCAGATACAGGCTCAGAAGTTAGTATTTCAGATTGACTGGTTAGTTCAGGTACCAAGGTGGTCTCAGAATTCCCAGAAGTCATTGTGTCAGTGGGACTGGTTTGTTCAGGTAGTGAGGTGGTCTCTGAGGGTGCAGATGTTACATCAATGGAAGTGGTTGGTTCAGGTGCAGATGTTGTGTCTGCAGTCTCAGTTGTTACTGAATCAGTTGAAGCAGTTGATTCAGATGCAGGCTCAGAAGTTAGGATTTCAGATGGACTGGTTGATTCAGACACCAAGGTGGTCTCAGAAGGACTGGAAGTTACTGTGTCAGTGGGACTGGTTTCTTCGGATACGGAAGTGGTCTCGAAGGGTGCAGATGTTGCATCAGTGGAACTGGTTGGATCAGGTGCTGATGTTGTCTCTGCAGGCTCAGATGTTACTGAATCAGTTTGACCAGTTGAGTCAGATACAGGCTCTGAAGTTAGTATTTCAGATTGACTGGTTAGTTCAGGTACCAAGGTGGTCTCAGAATTCCCAGAAGTCATTGTGTCAGTGGGACTGGTTTGTTCAGGTAGTGAGGTGGTCTCTGAGGGTGCAGATGTTACATCAATGGAAGTGGTTGGTTCAGGTGCAGATGTTGTGTCTGCAGTCTCAGTTGTTACTGAATCAGTTGAAGCAGTTGATTCAGATGCAGGCTCAGAAGTTAGGATTTCAGATGGACTGGTTGATTCAGACACCAAGGTGGTCTCAGAAGGACTGGAAGTTACTGTGTCAGTGGGGCTGGTTTCTTCGGATACGGAAGTGGTCTCGAAGGGTGCAGATGTTGCATCAGTGGAACTGGTTGGATCAGGTGCTGATGTTGTCTCTGCAGGCTCAGATGTTACTGAATCAGTTTGACCAGTTGAGTCAGATACAGGCTCTGAAGTTAGTATTTCAGATGGACTGGTTAGTTCAGGTACCAAGGTGGTCTCAGAATTCCCAGAAGTCATTGTGTCAGTGGGACTGGTTTGTTCAGGTAGTGAGGTGGTCTCTGAGGGTGCAGATGTTACATCAATGGAAGTGGTTGGTTCAGGTGCAGATGTTGTGTCTGCAGTCTCAGTTGTTACTGAATCAGTTGAAGCAGTTGATTCAGATGCAGGCTCAGAAGTTAGGATTTCAGATGGACTGGTTGATTCAGACACCAAGGTGGTCTCAGAAGGACTGGAAGTTACTGTGTCAGTGGGACTGGTTTCTTCGGATACGGAAGTGGTCTCGAAGGGTGCAGATGTTGCATCAGTGGAACTGGTTGGATCAGGTGCTGATGTTGTCTCTGCAGGCTCAGATGTTACTGAATCAGTTGGACCAGTTGAGTCAGATACAGGCTCAGAAGTTAGTATTTCAGATGGACTGGTTAGTTCAGGTACCAAGGTGGTCTCAGAATTCCCAGAAGTCATTGTGTCAGTGGGACTGGTTTGTTCAGGTAGTGAGGTGGTCTCTGAGGGTGCAGATGTTACATCAATGGAAGTGGTTGGTTCAGGTGCAGATGTTGTGTCTGCAGTCTCAGTTGTTACTGAATCAGTTGAAGCAGTTGATTCAGATGCAGGCTCAGAAGTTAGGATTTCAGATGGACTGGTTGATTCAGACACCAAGGTGGTCTCAGAAGGACTGGAAGTTACTGTGTCAGTGGGACTGGTTTCTTCGGATACGGAAGTGGTCTCGAAGGGTGCAGATGTTGCATCAGTGGAACTGGTTGGATCAGGTGCTGATGTTGTCTCTGCAGGCTCAGATGTTACTGAATCAGTTTGACCAGTTGAGTCAGATACAGGCTCTGAAGTTAGTATTTCAGATTGACTGGTTAGTTCAGGTACCAAGGTGGTCTCAGAATTCCCAGAAGTCATTGTGTCAGTGGGACTGGTTTGTTCAGGTAGTGAGGTGGTCTCTGAGGGTGCAGATGTTACATCAATGGAAGTGGTTGGTTCAGGTGCAGATGTTGTGTCTGCAGTCTCAGTTGTTACTGAATCAGTTGAAGCAGTTGATTCAGATGCAGGCTCAGAAGTTAGGATTTCAGATGGACTGGTTGATTCAGACACCAAGGTGGTCTCAGAAGGACTGGAAGTTACTGTGTCAGTGGGGCTGGTTTCTTCGGATACGGAAGTGGTCTCGAAGGGTGCAGATGTTGCATCAGTGGAACTGGTTGGATCAGGTGCTGATGTTGTCTCTGCAGGCTCAGATGTTACTGAATCAGTTTGACCAGTTGAGTCAGATACAGGCTCTGAAGTTAGTATTTCAGATGGACTGGTTAGTTCAGGTACCAAGGTGGTCTCAGAATTCCCAGAAGTCATTGTGTCAGTGGGACTGGTTTGTTCAGGTAGTGAGGTGGTCTCTGAGGGTGCAGATGTTACATCAATGGAAGTGGTTGGTTCAGGTGCAGATGTTGTGTCTGCAGTCTCAGTTGTTACTGAATCAGTTGAAGCAGTTGATTCAGATGCAGGCTCAGAAGTTAGGATTTCAGATGGACTGGTTGATTCAGACACCAAGGTGGTCTCAGAAGGACTGGAAGTTACTGTGTCAGTGGGACTGGTTTCTTCGGATACGGAAGTGGTCTCGAAGGGTGCAGATGTTGCATCAGTGGAACTGGTTGGATCAGGTGCTGATGTTGTCTCTGCAGGCTCAGA
Source organism: Thunnus maccoyii (assembly GCF_910596095.1). Classification (NCBI taxonomy): domain Eukaryota; kingdom Metazoa; phylum Chordata; class Actinopteri; order Scombriformes; family Scombridae; genus Thunnus; species Thunnus maccoyii. The sequence continues at coordinate 466,531 of NC_056554.1, read as the reverse complement.
TGTTACTGAATCAGTTTGACCAGTTGAGTCAGATACAGGCTCTGAAGTTAGTATTTCAGATGGACTGGTTAGTTCAGGTACCAAGGTGGTCTCAGAATTCCCAGAAGTCATTGTGTCAGTGGGACTGGTTTGTTCAGGTAGTGAGGTGGTCTCTGAGGGTGCAGATGTTACATCAATGGAAGTGGTTGGTTCAGGTGCAGATGTTGTGTCTGCAGTCTCAGTTGTTACTGAATCAGTTGAAGCAGTTGATTCAGATGCAGGCTCAGAAGTTAGGATTTCAGATGGACTGGTTGATTCAGACACCAAGGTGGTCTCAGAAGGACTGGAAGTTACTGTGTCAGTGGGACTGGTTTCTTCGGATACGGAAGTGGTCTCGAAGGGTGCAGATGTTGCATCAGTGGAACTGGTTGGATCAGGTGCTGATGTTGTCTCTGCAGGCTCAGATGTTACTGAATCAGTTGGACCAGTTGAGTCAGATACAGGCTCAGAAGTTAGTATTTCAGATGGACTGGTTAGTTCAGGTACCAAGGTGGTCTCAGAATTCCCAGAAGTCATTGTGTCAGTGGGACTGGTTTGTTCAGGTAGTGAGGTGGTCTCTGAGGGTGCAGATGTTACATCAATGGAAGTGGTTGGTTCAGGTGCAGATGTTGTGTCTGCAGTCTCAGTTGTTACTGAATCAGTTGAAGCAGTTGATTCAGATGCAGGCTCAGAAGTTAGGATTTCAGATGGACTGGTTGATTCAGACACCAAGGTGGTCTCAGAAGGACTGGAAGTTACTGTGTCAGTGGGACTGGTTTCTTCGGATACGGAAGTGGTCTCGAAGGGTGCAGATGTTGCATCAGTGGAACTGGTTGGATCAGGTGCTGATGTTGTCTCTGCAGGCTCAGATGTTACTGAATCAGTTGGACCAGTTGAGTCAGATACAGGCTCAGAAGTTAGTATTTCAGATGGACTGGTTAGTTCAGGTACCAAGGTGGTCTCAGAATTCCCAGAAGTCATTGTGTCAGTGGGACTGGTTTGTTCAGGTAGTGAGGTGGTTTCTGAGGGTGCAGATGTTACATCAATGGAAGTGGTTGGTTCAGGTGCAGATGTTGTGTCTGCAGTCTCAGTTGTTACTGAATCAGTTGAAGCAGTTGATTCAGATGCAGGCTCAGAAGTTAGGATTTCAGATGGACTGGTTGATTCAGACACCAAGGTGGTCTCAGAAGGACTGGAAGTTACTGTGTCAGTGGGACTGGTTTCTTCGGATACGGAAGTGGTCTCGAAGGGTGCAGATGTTGCATCAGTGGAACTGGTTGGATCAGGTGCTGATGTTGTCTCTGCATGCTCAGATGTTACTGAATCAGTTGGACCAGTTGAGTCAGATACAGGCTCTGAAGTTAGTATTTCAGATGGACTGGTTAGTTCAGGTACCAAGGTGGTCTCAGAATTCCCAGAAGTCATTGTGTCAGTGGGACTGGTTTGTTCAGGTAGTGAGGTGGTCTCTGAGGGTGCAGATGTTACATCAATGGAAGTGGTTGGTTCAGGTGCAGATGTTGTGTCTGCAGTCTCAGTTGTTACTGAATCAGTTGAAGCAGTTGATTCAGATGCAGGCTCAGAAGTTAGGATTTCAGATGGACTGGTTGATTCAGACACCAAGGTGGTCTCAGAAGGACTGGAAGTTACTGTGTCAGTGGGAGTGGTTTGTTCGGATACGGAAGTGGTCTTGAAGGGTGCAGATGTTGCATCAGTGGAACTGGTTGGATCAGGTGCTGATGTTGTCTCTGCATGCTCAGATGTTACTGAATCAGTTGGACCAGTTGAGTCAGATGCTGGCTCAGAAGTTAGTATTTCAGATGGGCTGGTTAATTCAGACACCAAGGTGGTTTCAGAAGGCCTGGAAGTTACTGTGTCATTGGGGCTGGTTTGTTCGGGTAATGAGATGGTCTCAGAAGGTTCCGATGTTATGTTGGTGGAACTGGTTGATTCAGGTGCTGATGCTGTCTCAAATGTTACTGAAACAAACAGAAAAGCACAGTTATTCTCCTACATATATGTTTTCTTTGATCATTCAAATGTTCTGTCTAAGGAAAAGTTCATTATATATAATATGAAGGTAATTTTAGCTTCTTTCATGTGCCTGTTGGAAATGCTATCAAAATATCTTTACAGGGAGTCATTGTAGCTGCTTCCCGAAAATTGGATCAGTCGTCCTGTTTAGTTTATATGCATTCAAGGTCTGCCAAGAGAATGCCTGTCATTTATATAATCCCACAAAAAGAATACAGAACAGTTTTTGGTTGGTAGACTACTCTTATCTTTATCTGCCTGTAATTATGATGCAATAATTATCTTTACATATCTTTATGCCACAGTTTTCATAAAAATCTTCTCCCCCATTGATTTAACTGAGTTTTCTCTCTACAGAGGACTTTGCTGACTTTAATTGCCAACACCATGATTCATTTCTAACTTTAAATAAATGTCTGGATGCAGGATGGATACAGGTATTTAAAATGAAAGGGAAGGATATTATGCATTCTTCAAACAGTTGTGGATCACATTATTAGTAAGAATCATTAAATTGACTGGGTTAAAATGATATGTTCATGAGCATTTAAATGTATACTGTATTTACATGTATACTGCATATACTACATGCCAGACTGAAAGAGGCAGCACATTATATACAGAGGTATACATGTTTATGTCCTAACCAATTAATGCCATTCAAATCCGATCAATGTCCAGGACACTCAACATTTTTTGACCTCCTGGACATTCTGGAATTTGTGCCAGGCAAACATCTGAGTGGAAAACCCTCATCTAGAAAGGCCAGCCAGCACTGCCAGGGTCATGATTTTGACTCATTCAGTGCTCACCAATGGTACTTGCTGAGAAGACTGAACATGAAAAGGTTGCCTGGATCAAAGTAAAAAATATTTCAACTTGCTAGTGACTGGTGCCTGACCATTCAGAGGTCATATGTATACGGCAGGTTGGTGTGGTTTCTGCTGAGTCATTACCATTGCACTATAAATAGTTGTACATCCAAATAGTTCCTCTAACCATGTATTTTGAGGAAGTGTGAATTCCCATTAAGGGTGGAGCTGATAATGACTATCTTATTTAGGACCTTGCTGCTCACCCTATAGGGACCCTGTAAAGGTCCCTATGGCATATTGGTCAAAGGTGAGGGGCCAGACTAAGAGGGATTCTAGGACTTCTATCTATCTTTGGAACAGAACCACTTTGCCCAAAACAGAGAGAATAATACCTGGAGATATAAAGTTTGATCACATTATACAAGTCCATCCAGAATAATAATAATTATTATCATTTTATCATGTCATATATTATTATTATTAGTTGTAGTAGTATTTTCCCTTTTTGTATGGAATTAAAATCAGATGTGGGGTACTGGAGGCAGTACTGGTACAGAACCTGCAGCAGTCTCAACTGTTCCAACTCTGCCACCATTAACGACCTGTGCTCTCCTACATCATTCTATGCTCACCTTGTTCCACATTAAGGACTTACCAGGAGAGGTAGAAAGAGAGAATCATTGTTCATAAGAATTACTGTTACAGGTGCCCTGGTGGCTTAATGGTTTAGGTGCATACTGTATAACTGTAACGTTCACAGTTCGATTCCCAGCCAAGGGACCCTTGTTGCATGTCACACCTCCCTCTCTCTCCTTCTTTCCTGTCTCACTACACTGACTCCCAAATAAAGGCAAAAAGCCAAATAATAATCTTAAAAAAAAAGAATTAATGTTACTAATTTAACACCTAAGTAGTTTTGAAATTAAGTTTGGTTTTGAATAGATTTGAGGATACTGACCTCAAAAATCTTTTACAAGTCAAGTGATAAAGTAGGGAACCCATTAGGTCTTTTTTCCCTAAGAAACAAAGTAGGGCTTGTTTTATGGCCAGTGCAGTATACTAACTTGCTGTATATACTTGTGTAGTTTTTCTTTTAAAACCAGACTGAGCAAGTGAGAAGGACACCTACAGTATATAAAGTCAAAAATGATGCAGAAGGCCTATTTAAGAGGCAGCTCTGCTTCTTCTGCGACAACACAATGAGCAGAAAAGTCACATCGGAAGAGGCTCTTGACTACACTCTTGATCAAGACACTGATAAGGATTAAAATGATCTCAAAGGAGAAGTGTCAGAAACACAGAACATGATCCAGACTATCATTGAACTGATGAGGATGAAGTGAACAATGAAGAGTCAAACATTGAAATAGTGGTGAAAACATTCCTGTCAGAGAATGGAAATGTGCCCCCTGACTGTAAGTAATTCTTGTTCTTTAAGACAGTGTTTTTTGTGAATAAAATCACACCAGTCAGTTTTGACCATAAACTCAACAGATGTGACTCTGTAATTTGATTTAAATTTACTCAGTAAAGCAATAAACTCAACAAACTTTGGAACACAATTTAAAATTTTTTCTCACTTTATATTCGACAGCCGATAGTGTAGATAGTGTAGAAGCAGTCAGGAAACACAAGGAGCAAGAAGGGAATGACATGCAAACAAGGTCCCTGGTCAGATTTGAATTGAGGATGTTGCGGTTATGTGGTGTGTGTCTTAACTATTCAGCTATCAAGGTATCTAGGACTTTTTAAAATAAAACCAGATGAACACTTAATTTGTTTTTTAAAAACTGGAGGTCAACGTGAGAGACAAATGTCCAGTTTTTAACCAAGAAATCTGTTTTTGTCAAATCTAGCCCCTTCAGAGCATTTCTTTCAAAAATTGAATATCAGTGACATGACATACCCATATCCATAATATTTATGGTGTACACTAAATATTAGAAACTCCTCTGACTATAACACAATACAATTCAACAGCAGCACAAAGTGTAAAGTCCAAAATGATAAAGTCCCAGGGCCAGGTCCCTGGCACTGAGTAAATAAAATTGACTTGACATGGCATAAGAACTCTTAAATCAGCTGTAAAAGGAAATGCAAATATATTTTGTTTTTAAATTTAAACATTAGAATGACATTTTGCACCAACATGAAAATTGTAGTGGACATGAAAAATATTAAGTAAAGGCTTGAGTTGACATAAAAGTGTTGATTTAGCAAATGTGTTGAGTATGAGTCTTACCATTGGCAGAAAATAAGCAGATGAATAGAGCATAGATAATCAGGAAATGTGAAGAAAACGCCATGACCAGATACGTCCCAGGCAGCGGTGGATGTCAGTGATAAATGACACGAAATACTAAAATCCAAATGCTGAAAATGCAAAATGGCCACATATGTGTCTATCAAAGTGCACCATTTACACTCTGTAAAGTGTCTGACTTAAGTGGATTAGCTCTTTCCAAACGCATCCACCCAATGTCAAGGTGTAGTTAAACGTCACAGATGACAAGATTGCCTGAGATAAGAGGAACTGGAATGAGATAAAATCACTTGAATATGACTCAAGTTTATTGCACATACACACCTATCATCATGTGTCTCCCCTACATTCCTTTACATTCCATGTGTACTGTCAATAATGAAGTCACTATGGTTTATGTTGATAATGTTTTATGTGGAAGGAACATTACATTATACACCGCCTCTTGATTCCTGACACAGCTTAGCACTTTATTTTTTTTTTTTTATCTTTATTCTTCATTACTGTTTTCCTTGCTTTTAACATACATCCTTACTCCTTACTATAGCACTAGCACTTTTATTGTCTATTTTTACACTTGTGGGACAATAAATAACTAAACTGAACTGAACTAGAAATGCACCCAACACATTTGTTATACTGCAAGGATACACACAATGCTTTTTGGTAAGAAACACTGAATGTAAACAGAACTTGTCTTTGTTTACAAGAAAAGTGGTATTCAAAGTACAGCAAAATGTTGGAAAAATTACACAAATATAGCAATTAATTTAGCTAACTAATATCATAAACATTGTTTACTGGCCCAGACCTAATAATCAAACATTGAAGCTTTTGCCCAGATACTGTTTTTGCTAATTAATTTCACTGTTCAATGCTGATGAAGAGGTGTAACCATAATCAACTCACATGACAGCGGCAAATACCCGTGCACATTTATGTGGGTGGCAGCCACTGTCTCTGTCCTTGCTGCTGACACTGCAGCACAGCTGCCATCATCTTTACTTTGGAAACAATGGAGTTGGTGGTGGTAACCTCTCACTGTCTAAAAGTAGAGTCTATAGCCGTGCTAGCATCTCTGTGAGGTGGTACTTCGATGCAACGCCCCTTTGAGAAAATTGCTATCAACGTGCTAATATGGCTGAACTTGCTAATTAACACTGCTGATGGGAATGTCATTAGTTTTGCAGGTATTTCATAATAAACCAAATTATTGGATGAAGTGAAATTTTGACCTGATGATGGAATGAGATGAAAAATCAAGGGATCAAGTCATCATTCAGTGGGGAACAAATTTCATGGCAACCCACCGACCAACATTGCCATAACTAGAGCCCTGCCGCTAGCATTTTAACATATACTCTTGTTGGGCCTCAACCATGTGGTCAGACAAAGGCAGGCCTATTTGTAAACTCTGAAGCCTGACCACAAGACTGCCTTTATCCTTTAATCCCTGAAACAAAGGAAGAGTGCCTAAAGGCTACTCACACAGACTACACCTCCAAAACTGCCCTGCAGTTCACACCTTGATGCAAGATTTGGGAGAGCCCCACACTCTCATCGGTAGAGACGTCCCAACACCACAGGGAATGCCGATGATGCAGCCATGACGTCACCTCAGCTATAAGTACCAGCTGCACAAAAACACCTATTGCCTTTCTATTGTAACCGTGCTGCAGGATGCTTAGCTTTCCCTGTGAGCCAGTTTACTAAAGGAGGTAACCACCGTGCACGTGTATTTCCCCTCGCCAAGTGTGAAGATCTTCACCACGCTAAGCTAAGTTGTGTTGACCCACTCAGGACTGCTGCGTATTGTGCCACTGCGAGCAAGACAATGGGTTGCTTTGTAGGTCAACAGTCCAGACAACGTGCGTTACAGACTACCGTCCATACATATGCTCTCTGTGTGACAAAGCAACTACTGCTCTCTACTCATGGTCGCAGGACTCCGCCGTGAGCTGGCGCTTCTCTTTTTTTTTCTCTCCTCTCTTGTTACTAACCCTGTTTACATGCACACACACACAGTAACACTCGCACCCCTTTGCACATCTGGTGGCCAGATAATGTGGGACACAGCGGCGATCTGCCCCTCGCCATCTTACCACCAGACACGTGTTTGGTTATTGGTCCTGGTTTTCGGGTGGTGCCCTGTTATCATTAATTTGTATTAATAACTTTATTGATTTTAATAATTACCTTTGATAATTATTAATTATTGTTATAAACAAAATGCTCCTCTCAGCACTGACACTCTTATGACATATATTATTTCTGGGTACAACAGCATTTGTAGCTTTTCTAAATCTAAAATTAGTAATTGAAACAATGCACAGCGCTACATTCTAACCATCAAAGTAATGTGCCAGACAATTCAGAAAATCCAAATTGTATTGTGTTGGTTTGGGTATACCAGCGGAGATGTTGAGGTGTTGAATAGTTTGTGGTAAGTGTTGACTCCTGACTTGATGACTCTGACTAGATGCTGACAGTCCAACCACTTCAACCCTGTTTCCTAGAAATTATGTCCATACAGAGACAGGGTTGGCCACGTATAACTGAGCCATCTCCATGACAACTGATTAAACTCCATAATTTTTTTTACTTTATTGGAATGTGCTGGTTTCTGGGCTTATACCAAATGCTTTAAGTTTTGTTTGGCTGTGTTTTGTGGTGTACAACTGGATGTTGCAGTAGTTTCAGAGTCTACACAGGCAGCAGAAACTGTCAGTAGGCAACAACACAGTTATATAGGCTGACAGCTTGACAGCTTTGGGAGCTGTTGACAACAATATGAAAGCATTCAGTGGTGTCCACATTAGACACTGACAATATACCACCATGATTAAAAAGTGCATGACCTTTTACCTCTGCTGTTTTACTTAGTAGTTGTATGTTTTGATAGTATGTGAAGAGCATTTACAGGTAGTGGCTTAGCAACAGGTAAGCTTAACCAACAATGTGCCTGCTCTGTGGTCAAAGGTGGGTCTTTATCTTGATTTTACAATAACTGCTGTAATGGTATGCAGAAATAATGTATAATAAATCATGTGGAATCCACATGGCGCACCTCACTTATTCACTGCTTGAAGGTCAAAGGTTTACAGAAGAGATGTTATAAGATGAGGTGTAACAGGGTGGGGGCTATTTTTTTATCTTATCAGACACTAAAGCCTGGCAAAACTCCTCAAGCCTCAGAGTTTACGTACATGTTCCAGTCATAAACAGCGCAAATAATCAGAACAACAGCTACTTATTTTCTTTGACTTGTACAGTAACATAGCTATTTTTAAATGGACTACCTTGACAAAAACACTATTACAAGGTCAACAAAATGCATAGGAGGTATTCATACACACAATAATTACCAAGTCACAAACATTAAAGTTTGTTTGGAGATTCTTACAAAATCAGTATATACAAATAGTAATTTACAGTTTAACATGTAAATAATTGGGCAGTAAATAAAAATATAATTTGTAATTATTTATTGTTATGAAATTCTCATACAGTTTCTGTGTTGTAGTTACAACACAGATTATAATCAAATTTAAGTTATTCATTTGGATTTTACAATGAGTGAGGTAATCCAACAGAAGTAATCTTCAAATTCCTCCCCAAATAACCTAACCCACCTACACATTTTTTGACTAGCCACAAACTTTTTTTATTATTATTATATCTTAAGGATTTATGACCCTAATGTTGTTTTTTTATGCTACAAGTTATGTAATTTGGTGAAAAATATTAAATACCAATATATGTAATTTATTTAGTTTATTTGCAATCGAATTTTCAGATTGACAAAATAGTCTCACCACAAGGTCCATTCAGTAGATGTTCTGTAGCTTTTAATCATATCACACAGTCTTCATTAGCAGATAGAATTTGCACAGTTGGTATGGAAGTGAAGATTCAAATGCTCATTCTTGACCTTGGAAATAGCACTTGACAAAACAACTGCTGTTAAGTCCAGCATGTGTAATATGTTTATAATCACAGAGTGTTAACTCCTTTTTATGTAATTTAAAATGAACACAATGCAGTGTTCTCAGTTATAAAATGACCTGGATATTTTACAGGTAAAAAATATTTTCATAGAAAACATAGGATGAATTTATGAAATATGATACATGATTGTAGATTAAACTACCCAAAAGTATATAAAGTGGTTACACTGAATAAGCTGGACCTGGACAGCTTATATTACTACGCTGCTTACAGGTTAATATATTACAATTAATAATCGAATATACTAAACTATATGGCAAAAAGTAAGATGACACATCTGTCCAAACACTACAAATCTTGGACTGTTTTTCCTCGTTTGGTCTAGGCCCCTCAGTTTCACTGATGCTCCAGCACAAAATGATATTATGGACAGTAGTGTGCTTCCAACTTTGTGACAACAGTTTGAGTAAAGTCTTTTCATGTAATGCTTTATTTTATGTTTCCATAACTAATAAAATATCAGTGTGAAAGGGGCCACTTTGCTTAATGAATATTTTTACTTTTAAATACATTCTCTTGACAATACTTCTGTAACATTACTTGAATAAAACAAATGCAACTCTTTTACATAATGTAGTATTTTTACATTGTAGTATTGATACTTGAATAAAGGGTCTGAATATTTTTCCACCACTTCCTTTCACTGTATCATTTTTAATAACATAAGTAATGGAACATATTGATAAAGAGAATGTTATGAAAATGAAAAAAAAAATTAAAATTGTCCATCATCAGACCAAAGAACAGCAGAACAACTGGATACTGTGATATCTGTGAAGATGGCCATTGGTTTCTGTTTCCCAGGAAGCCAAAAGACACATCTCTGCTGTGAGATTGCATAATCAGCGATAGTGCTTCAAAGTTGCACAAGACAAATGTTGTAAAGCAGTAAGAAAACAATTGCACTTGTACACTCCACACGACATCTCAGGCTCTTACAATTAGTGTAAACAGAGTGAGTGTCATGGTAACGGTGCTCCACCTCAAGCGAACTTTCATCCTCCAAGAACACGTCTTTGTCACACTACACTACAGAGGAAACTCTGACCATTAAGTGAAGATTTCACAATGTGTTGTTGACAGTTGCCACAAAAACAATGAGACAATATTCAGGGCAATGCATGATTATTATACTTTTCTATTTTTCATATTATAATGACTATAAATGTTTTAGTTTTTACATTTTTTTAACATGTCACTTCATGTTGCTATTCACAAATCTGTTTCACTATTTCTCTTATGTTGGTATAATAGAAGTTTCTTGCTTAAATGGGAATATTTGGTATGTAGTAATAATAAACAAAATGTAGGATCTGTTTAAAATGAGATATAATGAGAAACTAATCATGTATTTTGTTGTCATTGTGGCACCAACACACTGTAGTTTTGGTATTAGTACAGAAACTCAGGTTTTGTATCAGCACTTGTATCACAAAATTTCAAATGACACCCAGACTTACTCTATAGTCTAAAAATCCTCACTAAAGAATTCAGACAACAAACCAAAATGGCAAACACAGCAAAATCGGTCTATATGTTTTAGTAGTGAATAATGATTTTGGATCAATAATGTTTGCCTGTCTTAACGCAGACTTGTGGTCCTCTATAGGAGTGTATCTTTTGAATTTTTTATGATTTCAGTGCAAATATGATACCCAAAATTGATGCTAAAACTATTTTCTGCAAACCCCTTTTTCTTTAATGAACAAAATAAGCCAAAGTTGTAAAATACCTACATACAAGAAAACTGTTCCTAATAAAATACATTTGTAAATTGAGTCTCTTAAAAAATATTTTAAATTGATTGTTGCAAAAGAATGCAAACTAATTCTCAATGATCCTACAAAGGCTGTAGTCTCCCAATGCCCCCAATTTTGCACTTAGTACGGTTTGACAATTTTCAGTACTGGTAGTAAAACAAAACTTTTTTTAGTACCTTTGTTTGACAAATATAAACATTTATTTGTGCAAAACTCAGAGCTGTAATGATTAGTTGATTAGTGGATTAATAATTCAACATAAAATTGATCTGCAACTATTTTGATCGTTCTGGTAATTTTTTAAACAAAAATGCCAAAAAGAATCACTGGTTGTAGCTTTTAAGTGTGAATATTTGCTGGTTTTCTAGGTCTCTCTGTCTCTCCTGAAATTTCAATGGGCATTTTTTTCTGATACTTAATAGACAAGCAATTACTTCACTAAGAAAATAAGCCAGACTTCTCAATGCCAATATTCTCAATGCTATGTTAATATTGTCTTAACAGAAGCAGAGAACCCAAGAAAAAATAGTCTAAATTTGATTTAGATTTAGATATTTTTATTTAAAACATTTTGATTTAAGTAAGGAACTTTCTGATAAAAAATACATAGACGTGCCTATGAACCTGACCAAACATTTGATATCAACTTTCAATACTTGACATGTTACTAGGGACAGATTCTGGTGGGTAATTAAAATGCAGCGGTGCTCTCCTAACCTCTAAGACAAACAATGACCTTTGTGACTCAACTCTAGAATCTATATTAAATTAAACATTTTATTACAGAACAGAGACATAACTAAAGAATATACACAAACCATTGTACGTGTGTTTTTTTAATTTTAAACTCAATCTATCTCTGCATCAACAGTTTCAGTGGCACCATGAAAGGGTTAAGTGGGGGGAGTCCCATCACATCTGTGTCCCCTGTTCGGCTGGATGTGTTTTTGCTTTCTTGTGATTGGCTCTCAGCTTCATCTGGCTGCATTTTCCTCCATTCACTGTCTGTGACATCGCTGCTGTCAGCAGTGTCCAGCTGACTGTTGGTTCTGCTGCTGTCATGCTTTGGCTTTGGGTTGCTGCCTCGCACACTTGGTGTCTCCGTCTGATCAGAGAGTCTGTCCTGTGACCCTGCTGTGTGAGGCTCATCAGTTCCTTGTTTCTGTGTCTTTAAGACTTTAAACATTTCTCTTGCTACTGGGGAATCCGCAGAAGCAGAAAGACATTGGTACACCTGAAACATGAAAAAGAGGAGGGCTGTCAGGTTAATACACAGCTAGTGCAAAAAAATGAACACACCTTTTGTACCAATACAGTGAAGTTTAGTACATGCCAGATCTATTCTGTACTGGTACATACTGCTTCCAGGAAATGCTAGAACCAACTCACCTTGCACTGTGATGATACTTGCTGCAAGCCCCCTCTACTGCCACACTGCTACTTACAAGGCAAAGAATCCAAGATACTTGTAAGGGGCTTCAGGGCTTGCCAGATTGGTTACTTTACAAGTGTCAGACAGCACAGATGTGACGCCTAAAACCCATGTTGTGCATTTATTTAATGGGTGAATCAATCTGAACCTCAGTGCTCACTAGCCTGTAGATACCATTGCATAGATGTCATATATAATAATATATCAGTCAGAGGATGGGATCACAACCTGTCAACACCCCGACCACTGACCAATCAGATCACTGGAAACAAAGAGTACAAGATCCCGTTATGGGCATAAGTCCTGAGTTTACAATAAAATGACAAGTAAAAAATAGCAATATATATTTTTAAAAGTCAGTGGAAACATTTTATTGTTCCCGGCTTTCTGTTTCCACTCTGGTTTTAAAACAGAGAGATCAATTACAACACTAAACACATGATGATGATTTTAGCTGCATTTTAATTGTGCAAAGTTGATTCTATCCCTGGAGTGATAGCTGACAGTGAGGATGATTTTACATTCTGATTCCATCACTGCAGCTCAGAGTGACATGAGACAACTGTGTGATGATAACTGGAAATAAAAACAAAAGCTTGTCTTTTATTAGAAAAATAATCCACACTGTTAATTGGCTCCCATGATTATAAATGCAACATTTGGGTCAGATGGACCTCATCAGTCATTTAATACTTTTCCACTCTTTGCTTCAGTAGCAGAAACAGTCTGGCATTAGTTTCTTTTTTTTTTGTGGTATATTCAGAATGGTTTCTTCATCATCCAACTAAATAGCAAAAAATACTCCCTCTATACTTACGTCATATATAATAATTCCAGTGTTTCCCCTAGAATTTTTTTCAGGCCCGGTGGTTCGCACCGAAAAAACCCTAAAGAGACGAGGTGTCAAGAGGTTGACTCACATTTCAGAATAGTGCCGCACAGAGGCTCCCAAGGGCAAATGATTATTGATTTCCGAATTAATGGATATTTGTCGTTATTTTTGGCATTAAAGAAAAGACTCTTTTGGCCCAGTGGGGCCTGTACAATTATAGGGGAAACACTGAACACATTATATATATATATATATACACACATATATATATATATATATGTGTGTGTGTGTGTGTGTGTGTGTGTGTGTGTGTACATACATACATACTCTGGGTGACGGTATAGAAAGTTCACAATATACTTCATGTTGGTCTCGCAAAGTATTTAGTATTTAGTACTTAAATCAAAACTTGCTTGTAAAATGCTTGCAACCACTGCATGTTTGAAGATGAACTGCAAGATAACTCTAGCATGTGTACACTGCCCTCACAGTTGAAAAAAAAAACTTTATTATGACCAAATACAGTATGAAACATCCAGAGCACAACTCTCAAGTTGAAAGTGTTTCAAATTACGAGTAATGTGCAACTGCAGCTACCGCAAGCCCACAATAGTCAATTTTGGAGCTCTGAATGAGCTACCCAATGAAACTAAAATTCTCCATCCAATCTAAACAGAAAGTATTTTTGTGTGTCTGTTGATTTCTTTGGAGGGTCCATATTCAGCACATTTCCAGGTCTATATATTCTGTAGGGTTGTAGTCAACCAAAGAAAATCTTGGTCGACTGAAATCGTACATAATCTTCGACTACTCGATTAGTTGCGTGGGGGGGGGGGCTTGTTACGGGACAGTGACACACTCTAGCCTGTACTGTACATTTACTGCCAGACTGACAACTTACTGCTAACCTTTTCCTCTGTCACTTTTCTGCCACTCGCTCTTTCCCACCTGCTACGTACACATATTACACAATGCTGTATTCCTTAACGGAGCTACGCTACCAATAGTTTCCCAGGCAATGACACAGAGGTTGACTTGCGCATTGGGACAGCGCTGCACAGAGGCTCCCAAACATTGTTGATTTCTGAATGAATGGTTATTTGGCATTATTTTTGGCATTAAATATAGATTTTTTGGCTTGACGGGGGTTCTCGTTGTTATAATTAAAGAAGAAACACTCATTCAGTAATTGTTCAGTACGTTCAGTAAACGTTGAGTACAGTTACACCTAGCAGTCTCCATTAGGTTGGGCGAGTTCAAAGTTGTGAAAACAACGGGGGTGTGCACCCCCGTTTTCACAGGTAATTTGTTAGTCTGTCCCTCCCGCCGCAGCAAATGTATTAATCCTGGAAGGCTATTGATGTAGCACTTTTCTCGTATGACAGTAACACAGCGATTATTCGACCAATAAGAATTTGGTTGGATGAGAGCATATCGAACAACTAATTAACCAGTTGACCAGGAGACTACAGCCCTAATATTCTTTGGCTCTACCGGCATATCTTTGCATGATTTACAGTTCAAAAAACTCCTTACTTATCTTATACTGGCCCTTTACGCAGCCTCTCAGTTAAGGCTTCTCGATTATGGCAAAAATCATAATCACGATTATTTTGGTCAATATTGAGATCACGATTATTTAACATGATTACTCATTGACTTTGGAAACATCATACATTTAGTGAACTTTAAAAAAAACAGCGGTTTTCCTTGAACTTTAAATATAAATCAACTGCAAAACAAATAAAAAATAAATGCATCGGTAGGATGTATCTTCCACCTGATGGCCCATATGTCCGTTAACGTTCCAGATTTCAGCCATACAGAACAACTATTGGACATATGTTGAAATAGCCATATAATAGAATATATTTAAACAGCAATAAAACACAAAAACACAAACGCTATGATCCAACAAATGTATTTTAGTCAGCAGAATGAACTCTAATATTGTCTAATATTATAATTCATTATTAGACCAATTTAATATGCTATTAATGAGTTTATTTATTTAGCAATCGGCATATTTCCCACCAGACATTTTGGCCGTTGATATTTTCATCTGCCAGACAACTACATGTGATACCGGCAAAAAGCTGGCTAATGTAAACCCTGCTGCAGACAAAAAAACGTGCGGCTCTGAGCGGCTGAATGAAAGGATTACATGGAGCGAGACATCCTTTAATGTTTTAATGTGGCCCCTATCAACTTTCAAACTCGGCTTTAGGTCAATTACTTCTGAACTTAAACCCACTGATTTAAAAACATACCAACTCAGCAACAGAAATTTCTGAGATGCATACTGTTAATTGGCTGCTCAATGGTCAATATTTAGGGCTAATGGAAGCAGTGGAGCTAATGCAGAAAATAAAGAGTATGCAGAAGACTATAATGTCTGTACTCTGTAAATATTTGTGACAGCCAGTGATAAACAGGCAAGCCTGTTGCAGCATCTGTACCTGGATCAGGTGGTTGTGCAGTTTGTTGCAGTCTAGCAAGGGGAGCTCTTCTGGGAGAGACATCAATAGATCCAACACTATGGCACTCTCTGAGGGACACAAGACAATACAGTTATGTGAAAACAGTCACAGGCCTCTGTGAACATCAACAACTGCAGAAACATGGGCAGTCCTAAATCCTAAATCAATATTCCATGTTTAGGTGAACTCACTGATGTGATGCTGTATGTTGAACGCAACTTGTTCAGATACTTTGTGTGCCATAAAGTTCACATTAAAGTACACTTTAAAGACTGAAACTAAATGAATGAATCCCTGACTCACCCATGGGGGTGAGATGACACTCGTCATTCGGCTTGTGGATGACACTCAGGTAGCGATAGATCCTCTCGAAGTCCACTACACACCCTACGCCAAATGTCCTGGGACTGTCCTTTGTGGCGTATTTGCTGGTGCGACCAAACCTGGCATGAACTGCTGCGGCAGGAGCGGAGAGTGTTGTGGGCTTGGGGCAGGTGGAGGAGCAGTTGGAGGTGGCTGAACTGGTGGAGGTGGCAGAGGATGGAGTAGTAGTCGGGGCCAAGGAGGAGAGGGGCATGTGAGGACTGGATGGACTGGTGGTGGGATTTTTCTCTGAGATTTGCTGGTTAGTCTGGCTTACAGAGCTGCCATCGCTCAGAGACTTGACCGCTGCTGCAGAGCTACAACTGGCTGTGACAGCAGCAGCTGCTTGGTCTGTGGTCTGTGCAGCAGGCCGCAGCAGGGATGGAGGAGGACGCTGGCAGGAGGGAGCAGCAGACTGAGAGGTAGCAGCAGGTGAGCTTCCAGCTGCAGCAGAAAGCTGTTGGTGGAGTGAAGGGGTTTTGCTATTGGTCACTCTGACCACTTGGGATGGTGCTGGGAGTCTTCTGGCTGGGCCAATGGTTGGTGCTGGAGTCTTGAGTACCAGGTGTTGACGGGCTGTGTTGGTGGCAGGACACAAACCTGAGGTGGACAAAAATCTCACATAGTTAAAGCTGTTAAGCTTACTTGGAGTATCTTGGAGATTCTTCTTGAGCCTGGGACCACGTATCTGTATCAAAATATTCTAAGATAATGATCCTTCAATGCATACCCAGAGCTAAGCAAGAAGAATTTATCACATACATACATACATACATACATACATACATACAGACAGACAGAGAGAGATTCCTTGCTTTATACAGAGAGATTCCTATTTCCTCGAATGATGTATGTAAAGAATTTTGCTGGATATTAATTTTTTGAACATTTAAAGAGGAAAACTGCTGGTCTGGACTTTTACATATTAGTGACTTGGTTTCTTATTCAGACATGAGACCAACCTGTTAAATTTTCATCACATTTATAACTTAACCTGTAAGATAAGGTGTAGCCATTGTCATGGGTTCTTCTTTTGTTTCCACTATTTCCAAACATAAATTTGTGCACTGCCCAGGAGGTCTCAAATCCAAGTTCCAGCTCTTTTAAAGGGAAAGAAATGCAACAGCCTGTTTGTAACAAGGCAAGCAATGCAGGGCGTGTGTTTAAAAACACGCTGCGAGGAATGTGTTTCTGATAAGAATATCTGACATGTATATTCTGCTGCTTTATAAAGCACTTGCATGCATGTTACTGGTTTGACTACATTTTCCAGTAATGTTCGGATTTTGTAGGTATTTTCAAGATCATGTAACATTTCCAGCAGTATTCTATTTTTTGCAACCAAACACTGCACTGCTATATTTTATTTTCTCTTTATGAAAAACCATCTCATAAATGCATCCTGCAGTCTGTTCTCTAACAGATTCCTCCTCATTCCTTCCTGTCCTCTGATTCAGGAGCAAATTGAGCAGCCAAATGATTTCAGTGAGGAGCAGAAATAGGAGACCCGCATCTCTGCAGAGCTGGTCTACCATAATCACTAATGTACACTGAAGCAAAGAATAAAACATGCAAAACAAAGATAAAGAAACAAGTTTTATTGAGTGTTTTAAGAGTAGCTGTGGTCAGGCAGGAGGCTTCATTATATCAGCTGGAAATGACACAGACTCCTGACGTCTGATATTTACTGTCAACCACATTTCAGCAAATTTGATAACGCTCAGATCATTTGGAGGTCCATACCTTTGGCTGGTAAACGAGGCATTGGTCTCAAAGGGACAGTGCGATCAGCAGGCCTGTCTTCCTGTGTGGGTGGTCTATGGACCTGGGGAGGGTCACAGTTCCTGAGGGTGCGAGGCTCTGTAGACGACACTATCAACATCTGAAAATCAGGGAGAGGAACATGATGGGAGGAGAGAGACGAAAGATTCAAAGTTGTGCCGATGATTCCACAACTGATAACATAGATACAGGTTTGCCTGCAGGTATTTTTTAAATGCATTTTCTTCTCTGCAGAACAAAATGAGGCAAAGATGCATCTTAGTGCTTACAAATGTTTCCTTTGAGACAAAAACTTTGTGTTACTTCAATAATGTGCAGAAACAAAAATGTAAAATAAGAACAACGGATTGGTCAGATTTACCCCACCTGAGAGAAAGCAGTGGAAATGGGTTCTTCAAGTGTTCCAGCCACAGCAGAAGCCATGTGTGTCCACAACTCAATGGGCTTTCTGACCTTCTTCTCCTCCCACCTCTTCTTCTTCAAGTTGAAGCTGGCACATGAGATCACTTTGTTCTTCAGAGATTCCACCACAGAGTGGATCTAAGGGAAGGAAGATATGTGTCATTATAGTCCACACAACATCTTTAAAAAACATAGATCTACCCAAAGCACACAAGATTGTATAATTAAATGTAGTTTGTAGTCCCTTTATGCTACTAACAAAAACAGAAATTACATAAATGAATGAATAAATAATAAGTCATAAAAATAAAACATTTTTTTATATTGGAGTACAGAAGATGAACTGAGGAGTGTGTCAGCCTGAGGAAAGAAGCCGCTCTGTGGTCTGGTGGTTCGACAGCAGATACTTCTGTATCTCTTGCCAGACAGCAGCAGAGTGAACAGGCTGTGGCTGGGGTGGGTACTGTCTTTTAGTATCCTTTGGGCTCTGTGCAGGCTCCTCCTTTATCACTGATGCTCAGTAGAAGGGTATTGATGATGTTCTCAGCGGTTTTAATCACCCTCTGCAGAGCCTTCCTGTCTTGGGCCATGCACATCTCATGTTAATTTGTGATGTTTCCAGCCAGAATGTTTTCTATTGCTCCTCTGTAAAAGTTAACAAGAACTTGGGACAGGAATTTTGCCTTCTTAAGTGTCCTTAAGAAATACAGTTGTTTCTGAGCTTTTTTTTATTAGGTTGGAGATAGGTGATATCCATGACAGGTTCTCTGTGATGTTTCAAAGAACTTAAAACTGTTCACCTGCTCCACCTCAGCGCCACTGATGTAGACAGGGCTGTGTGTCTTTGTATTCTTTTTTCTAAAAATCACCAATCAGCTCCTTGGTTTTGTTGACATTGAGCAGTAGGTTGTTCTCTGTGCACCGTTCTGCAAGATTGTTGATTTCCTCCCAATATGAACTCTCATCGTTGTTTGAAATCTGGCCGATGATGGTTATGTCATCTGCAAACTTCACAACAGAGTTCTCTCCATGTCGGGGGTTGCAGTAATGGGTGTACAGCGAGATTAGGAGGGGGCTGAGCACACAACCCTGGGGGGCTCCAGTGTTGAGCACTAGGGTGGAGGAGGTGTGACCACCAATCCCAACTGTCTGTTGGTCTGTTTGTGAGGAAGTCCAATATCCAGATACAGAGTGCAGTTTCATGGGGGAGATTGTATTAAATGCTGAGCTGAAATCAACAAACAGCATTCTGATGTAGGTGCAGTTATTTTCAAGGTGTGTGAAGAATGAGTGGAGGACAGTGGAGATGGCATCCTCTTGCCAAATTAATAAGTTGATTGATATAGAATTAACAAATTTAATCCTTTAATTCTGGTGACTTAGAATGGCCATTTTTGATAATTTGCAGGTTATACAATGATTGTCATTTAAAATAAATTGGGGACATAACATTCGCCCATGCCGCTGCAGTGTGAACTAATCACTTCCCCACAACCATGCCTTCAGTAAGAGGTCAGGGTCACTTCAAGCACAGGTTCACAGTTTTTCCAAGTGTGTCTTAAAACAACAGTCAGGTGCTCATATGAACAGTGAAGAAAGAGGTTTTCCTCTCTGTAATCCTTCCACCTGTTCATACTGGCTATTAAAAGATCCCCTTCAAATGCGCTTGCAGTGTAAGTGATGGGGCCAAAATCCTGTGTGTCCACACAGTCATTTTGTAGAAAAATGCATGTAAAAGTTCTGATCTGGAGCTTATATGAGGCTTCAGCAGTCTGAGTTAGTCATATCAAGTGGACATCTGCCACATGTACAGTCTTTTTAGCATTAAATCCCCCCTTTTGTGTTTCCTCGGTCAGTGTTGCCCTGTTGAGCTGCAGTGCAAGTATAGTAAGAAATTGAGGGACTTTGGCACTAAAAAGACTAGATATCTACTTAATTTGACTCTTTTGGACGGCTTAAGCTTCATATTAGCTTCAAATAGACTTTTACATACATTTCTGCACAGAAGGAGAACTGTGGATCTTCTTAAGGTCAGTGTGAAAATGAGAAATAATTATGGAAAGAAATACCTATTTCAGTGTTCACTGGGGCACCTGACTATTGTTTTAAAATTGTAAACCTATCCTTAATTGCGGTTCGTTTGTTTGGTTAGAATAAACAGTAATTGAACTGGAATGCTTATGTAGCGAGGTGGAACCGGGGTGTATCCTTGAGAACAGTGTTAGCAACGTTACCTCTGTAATGGAGCGAGTACGGACGGATGTTCTCAGCACATCGTAGTCGATGTCACTCAGAATCCCGGCGGTACTGCTTAGTCTTTTCAGGGCATTCAGGAGCCTTCTCTGCTCCGCTCGCTGCCATTTACAGGCCAGTTTACCTGAACGCTGCGGTAACAGCTCAGGTTTCAGGTCGCGTTCTGGTTTAGTTCGCGTGCGAGGAGGCGGCTTCATGTCCACTCACGGTGCCTACACAAACCAAGCTAACCAAACAACAACCAGCCCAGGCTGAATGCTTCACGAAGCTAACGCTAGCTAATGTTAGCTAGGAGTCTGAGTGGATACAAAACTGATCTACACTTTAATCTGGCTTTACAACATTCACCTTCCAAACATAGGCTACTATCAAGTGTCCACTGTGTTCCGCTACAAAAACAATACTGCTACTTCCGCTGTGGTATTTTCAGAATAAAAGCACCAGCTTTGTAAATGGCAACGCTAAAACTCCGCGCTTTATTTGGCTTAGTTGATCTGACCTCTGCTCAGGATGAAGATGGGCAATTAGGCCCAAAACTATGTTGTAACTAAGTTGCGGGACAGTAAAAGAACCTTTTTGTGTAAATGGCATAACAACAAGTAAAATTAAAAACATTTAAAGTACGCTGCGATTCAATTTGATTTTTTTTTTAAATTCACAATTTAAGAGAATATTGAGATTGAATTTCCATTAAAGGACCAGTGTGTATGATTTAGTGGCATCTAGCAGTGAGGTTGCAGATTGCAACCAACTGAAGACACCTGCTGGCCACAGCGCACCACAGGCCAGAGATACATGTTGCAGAGGTCCACAGTTTTTATTTTTTTCCTCAGGAAATTCTCTGCAGTGATGTATTTTCAAAAGCTTCAGGTTTCTGTCTGAATTTAAACAAATATGAGTTATTTGCCTTAAAAAGCTGTGATGTAACCTCTATTAATGATATAACTGTCAAGGTAAAGGTAAACTGTTTAGATGTCTCCGACACTGTATCCAATTCTCTTTATACATCCATGCCATAGATGTATTATAAGAGCTGGATAGAGCTCCGCTGCTCAGCCTTACAGCCAATTTTCCCAGTGGCCACTCCTGGTATTGTAGCGAAAAATCCCCATGCAGCCCAAAAAGCATTTTCCCCATAGACCACCATTATAAAAGAGATGTCTGTAAAACTGTTGACAGGACACCTCGAACTGCAAACAAGGTCAATTATGACTATTATGAACTTCTGATCCCTGGAGCTTTAATATTTGTAAAACCTTCCTCGAGCTGAGAAAAGTAATTTAAAAATCTGTGACGTTATCACAATTTAAAGTCTACTTGCCAAGTGGGAACTCACAGGCGGGGCCAGTGGGGGAAACAATACTGTGCATATTCAGTGGGCCGCACTATGTGGAAGTAAACCTGGAAAGTAGAAACTTTTTTTGGCATATGTGCCATCCAAGCAATTCTTATAGGACTGAATGGGTGCCATTTTTGGTCCAGCTCTTATAATACATCAATGGCAGCTACTCAGATTGGACAGTGATGTCCCCTTCCTATGTAGATATAAAGGGCTCATTCTAAGGTAATGAAAACACAATTCTTAGTTTCAGGTGATTATATGCTAATTAAAACATACTTAAAGTTTTAGATACCACTAACTCTTAAACACTGGACCTTTAAGTGGACTTGAAATTATGGTACATTTCAAACCTTTTTATCTACTTTAAACAATATAAATGGGACTGCTGATGGAATCAGGTACAATAATTTGGTATTAGACATATCGTTTTCTTGTATGAGATTAATCTTTTGTTTTGGGTTTTCTTTTATGGTTTTTGTGTATGGTCCCTGAGATAAATGCATGTAATAAAACAAAACAAATTATATCAAATAAATATCACGTCCTTATCCATAGACTGTATGCATCCTCACTGTAGGTATATACAGTAAATATTGTATCTAGATATAGTTATTATACAACCTGTGATCTGAGACCATACAATGCGACATTATTCGCATAAAAAGTAACATAGCAACAACATATAAGCCATTCCAGGCGACAATCAACTTAATTTCCGAAAATGCATGTCATGTCAGAGGAATCAAACTTCTTGAAGCAACACTCTCCAACTTTTATTTGAAGCCCAGGAGTTACAGTTAAGTGCTTCCGGGTTGCTTTTATAGCCCAGGCAAACAATTCGCACAACTAACAGGCCATGTGTGACTCCTAACAAAAAAGCTTTACCAACACTTTGGTTATGGACAATTAATGTTAAAAAAGCCAGCGGCTGGGAGTCCGGCAGTACCAGCGAGATAAGCGGTATAAGTTTGCAGCTTGAACTGAGTACTGCCTGCATGACGTACAAAGGGAAAAGTAGTCCATTTTCCATGGTCCTATGTAAACGTCCTATGGTAAAATACGACAATATAATCAATTCGGAGACACTACCAAAAGCGGTGTAGCGTTGTAGTTTTCGCCAACATCAGGTTTTATCAAATGGCAAAAAATAAATATCGCCTGAAACATTCAAAAAACAGTACTTGGCAGCGGTGGGATTCGAACCCACGCCCCCGAAGAGACTGGAGCCTTAATCCAGCGCCTTAGACCGCTCGGCCACGCTACCCGTGCATACTGCTGGTCGGCACAAAAGTCATAACAATAGTCATAGTTAATTTGCTCTCGTAATTCTAGTTTGATAAACGTTGACATAAAATTGCTCTCTTCCCAATCACAACGTTGATTTCATTTAAATGACAAATATTTGTCATTTTCTTTAACCATCTCTATTTCAATTTGTCCTCTATCTGCTTTTCCATTTCTTATTACATATAATTGATGTAATAAATAATTGGCCAGAAGGGAATTGTAATTGGATTTAAAGTGATATGGGAAAAGCAAAAAATCTTCACATTGGCTGCAAACAGCAAAGTTTTTGTGTCTGTACTTGACAAACGACAGTATTGGTCATTAAAATTGTTAGGGATGTTTTTTTTCATAACTCGATTAATTAATTGGTGTCTCATCACTTGCAGTAAGGTTGAATGATGTGAAATATATATGCTACATGTGCACAATACATACAATACAACTGATTATACCATGGTCTGGATGAATGCTCTTTTCTGATTGGCCGGCAGGTGTGCATTAAAACCATGTAGGCTATTGCACATGTAGTTCGGCTCAATCACTTTTCTAAATTCATCCGCCACCCAACCTGTAACCATGGCACCACTAAAGAACGCAGCTGTCAAAGCTTACTCGTTATAAAGTTTTAAAGAATGGTACCCAGCAGAGGAAAGAGAAAGAGAAGAAAACAAAGAAACCAAGCGAAAAATGGCACAAGGAACTGACACCTGAAGAGCTTAAAATGATAGAGGAAGAGAAGGATCAGATGAATACAAAAAAAGACAACAAAATGAGCAGTTAATATACTGAGAAACTTTCACTACCAAAAACAAAAGAACACTGATTTGGAGACATACTCTGCGTTTCTGCTAAATTAATTTTATGTCTTGGTTCAGGCTGGTGGCGAGTACAGTATGGCAAGTTGTCATGACAGTGGTAAGCTCTTGCTTCATAACTTTTCAATTCTGAGAACAAAACTTTCACCACAAACTTGTGAATGCTTTTATTCTATATTGTTGGCAAATGGCCATGGTATATGCGGGATAATCAACTTGTAGGTGTGTGTAAATGGTTTTAAGGCACTTTACGGAGGCGAACCACCCTCTGCTTTGTGTTGGGTGGTTCTTCGCCTCCACGTTGTGCCTTAAAACCGCTTAACACACACCTACTCGTTGAAATGTATGTAAATTATAAAAGTTACATTACCAACCAATGGACAGCATTTTGCCACTTTATATTGTGCAGATTCCTTTGTTGTGGGTGTGTAAAATCCAGGAGAGGGTGTCATTTGGACGTCGTAGGATTTCAGACTACCCACTGGTTAGTTTGAAGAAGATGTTTTTGAATAAACTACACAAAAATAAAAAATTGGATTTTTTCATAGGCCCACTGCACACCATGCTTTACTTCCAACAGAACAGTGAAGGTAAAGAGTTATTTTAGGTGTTGGGGGTTACGGAAGTAAAAGTCCCAATCATTTTCTACAAAGACAAGGTCCCAGGGAGAGGCTGCTTACTCTTAGGAGTATTTTAAGTTTGCTGCCTGTTTAGTTGTGTTCACCATGCTAGACTGTTTTGTGTTTGTCCCGCTCGGGACTACTGCTGTGTTTGTGCCATCGTGAGTGAGGAAGTAAGTTGCTTTGTCGATCAGAAACCAGACAATGTGCGTTACAGACTGCGTACATGCACTCTCTGTGGACAAAGGAACTGCTTCTCTTCCTCTCACGATCGCTTTCTCTCCCTCTTCCCTCTCTTTTGACTAACACATACTCGCGCGCACACACACACATACACGCACCGACATCTTTTTGCACATCTGATGGTCAGATAACATCAGGCAAAGCTTTGCTTTGTCTTTCCTTATCCACCATCAGACACGTGTGTTTTTCACGGAATTGGGTGAGTGCAAGACGCCGACCACCAGGCGGCGCCATCTTGCTTCTGTCTAACAAGACACCACTGTACTTCCGCCATTCAGTTTCCGCGTGACGTGACTTCCTCCCATAGTCACATCCGCGTCGCAGTCCGACGACGTCATCATGTCAGGCCCTGTCGCCATCTTGTCATGCACACACACACACACACGCACACACACACACACACACATGCATTCCCCTGCATGTGTCCAACCCTATACATAGCTGTTCTGTTTTGTTTGGTAGAATTACATTTTAGAATAGTTGTTTATTTAATAAAGCATTTGTTAACTTTGTTAATTTTGCTAAGTTTAATAAACACTGTTATATCTTTAAAGAGAAGTTCTTTTGTCATTATTGTGTGTAACATATTGTGAAAAGTGGCTGATTGAAGGAGTCGGAGCTTGAATTCACCCTTCTTTGTTCACCCTTGAATGTTTATCTCTCAGATATTAACATTCTAGGTGAACTCCCATTTATGAGACTACCTTGTTTGGTTATTGTTCCGGTTTCCGGGTGATGCCCCGTATTTGTTAATTCATATTAATAATTCTATTGTTATAATTAGTTAATTATCTTTGATAATTGATAATTATTGCAAATAATCAACTGTGTTCCTCACAGTTCCAACAGTTAGTGCCTGAATTATTGATTAAGGTTAACAATATCTTGATTTCATAATTCATAACTATCTATGATAATTATGAATTATTGCTAATAACCAAACGCACTACTGCCCGTCCCAACAATAGTGACAGTAAGCTTTGAGAACAGTTCAATATTCTTTTAATAGCAACAATAATTTTAATGTGGATGAACTGCCTACTGTACATTCATATTCCATTTATCTTGGTAGTACACTGTTAAATTTAAAACCACATTCAAATACAAAGTTGAATATCTATGGAACATAAACACACAAAGGTCGGGTGGAGTCAGGTGTTTCAGTCAATGGGATGACAATCAAGTGTGAGTCTGGGAGGCCCTGCTTTATTTAAAGAAGAGAAATCTGGGTCTTCCCTATCAAAGTCAGGTCTGTGGAAGTGTATCATGGCTCAAAAAAAGGATATTTCTCAGGACCTTAGGAGAAGAATTGTTGATGCTCACCAAGCTCGAAAGGGTTATAAACCATTTCTAAAGAGTTTGGACTCCACCAGTCGACTGTCAGGCAGATCGTGTACAAATTGAAGACATCCAACACCATTGCTACCCTCCCCAGGACTGGCCTCTCAGAGTATTACATGCCTGCTCTTGGCTCTTGGTAACATCTAGGAAAATAAAGGCCTCTGGTGCAGTAGCCACAGTCAATGTTCATGAGTCCACCATCAGGAGAACATTGAACATCAATGGTGTGCATGGCAGAGCTGCAAGTAAAAAAGCTACTTCTCTCCAAAAAGAACATTGCTGCCATCTACGGTTCGCTCAAGACCACGTGGATAAGCCAGAAGGTGATTGGAAAAATGTTCTGTGGATGGATGAGACCAAAATCGAACTTTTTGCCTTGAATGAGAAGCGTTGTGTTTGGTGATGAGCAAATGCTGCATTCCAGCATAAGAACCTTAACCCATCTGTGAAACATGGTTTGGGCCTGCTTTGCTGCCTCTGAACCAGGACAGCTTGCAATAATTGAAGGAGCTATGAGTTCTGAGTTGCACCAGCACATTCTATAGGAAAATGTCCAAGTATCTGTTCAACAGAAAGTCGGTCATGCAGTAAGACAACGACACTAAACACACAAGTCGTTCTACCAAAGAATGGTTATAGCAGAAGAAAGATAATGTTTTGGAATGGCTGAGTCAAAGTCCTGACCTTAATCCTATAGAAATGCTGTGGAAGGACCTGAGGCAGGAAGTTCATGCAAAGAAGCCCACCAACATCCCTGAGTTGAGACTGTTCTGTAAGGAGGATGGGGCTAAAATTCTTCCAAGCTGATGTGCAGGGCTGATAAACAGTTACCGGAAATGTTTGGTTGAAGTCATTGCTGCAGAAGGGGTTCACAAGGGGTTCACATACTTTTGCCTCCCACAAATACGTAAGATTGGATAATTTTCCTCAATAAATATATGGAAAAGTTTATTTTTTTGTCTCATTTGTTTAATTGCGCTCACTTTATCTAGTTTTAGGACTTGTGTAAATATCTGATCATGTTTTAGGTCATATTTATGCAGAAATACAGAAAATTCCATAGGGTTCACAAACTTTCAAGTAGCACTGTAAGCCTCACAATACTTGTGCCTGTGTATTTGCCTGAGGAACATCTTCTCAGAGTCACAAATAAATAATATCTTCTAGGGGTCTTCAGAACTATTCAGTGTGCAGGTAATTCTTTGTTTTTGCACTTTGAGCCCTTTTATCCAGCACCTGTGTCACATTCATCTGTGTTTGAACTAGACTTCTATCAGAGCAGTAAATAAAAGGCACTCTCCAAAACCTTCTCAGGCTCTGCAGCTGGATGAAAGGCTCCTTAGTTATCTTCAAGTAGAAAGTGAAAATATTCTTGCACACACAGAAATGGACTCTGCATTTGTCAACGTTGACCTTTCTCAAGACATTTCACGACAATGTCTTGAGAAAGGTGGGAAGTCTGAAATGTTGCATGCGAGTATTTTCACTTTCTATCTAAACTAGACTTCTATCCCTTGGCAAAAGAGTTGAGCATTAATGCTTAATGTTTTATCTGTATGGTATGAGTTGCTTGTCCTTTCAATTGACAGTCAGATTTGAATGTGAAATCTAACATTATAGTCAGTATTAAAGATCAGCGGTTCGATTCCCGGCTCCTCCAGTACACATGTCGATGTGTCTTTGGGCAAGATACTTAACCTCAAATTGCGCCTGATGGCTGTGCCATCAGTGTGTGAATGATTAGATTTCCTCTGATTGACAGGTTCGTACCTTGCATGGTAGCATCTGTACCCATTCAGCATATGAATGGGTGAATGTGATTCATAGTGTAAAAGCGTTTTGAGTGGTCGGAAGACTAGAAAGGCGCTGTACAAGTACAGTCCATTTACCATAATTTATTGAAATGTGAACCAGAAGTTATCATAGATCAACTCTCAAATAAAATTTTAAATAAAGGAAATAAAACAATATTTAAAACTAAAAAATAAACTCAAGGCTATGTTTAGGCCTAACAAAATGGATCCTTAAGGCCAAATTCAAAAGCAGTGACACTGCCAACTGTAGCAGTTCGTGGTGTTTGGAGGTGGTTTTTATGGCAATTAGCTAATGTACTTAAAAACATATAATTTCCAATAGGTGTGAAAGTAAGTCCATCTTTGAAAATTAGCCTAGGACGGTCATATCTAATGTAAGGGACATCTGGCACGCTGAGGTTGCTTCCCATAGTCTCTTTATCTTTCTGGGCACCACGCTGGAAAAAGCTGTCACCAATGATCCACACTGTGAATATGAGATGAAAATAAATGAATGTAATAAATGCTGCAGGTAATGAAAAATATAAAGTTAATTATAAAGGGTGGCTTAGTTTTGTATATTGACAATACTATTATGTTACATCTGCAGGATAAAACGGACCTCAAAACACCTCAAAATATAGTTGACAGTCTTTAAATACATTTTTTTGGTCCTTTGAAGACAATGTAATGTAATATCAGCTGTCTAAAGTCAAGTAGACTGGTACTTACAGTTTATGCTGTGTGTAGCAGGCTTGGTGGAGGCATCACAGGTGGCCATGACCTCAGTAAGGACCGATGTACTGAAAAACCTCTTGTAACACATAAAAGTGCCTTTCTTTCTCAACAGTTATATTCAAGATAATAATCTCACACAGCGCTGTCGTTAGCAGTACACATAAGTTTCAGTTCCTTGCAGACTTATATCATTGTCAAAACCATAAATATGCATACTGTTTGCGATGGGGGATCAGTAATGTGGGGAACTATAATCTTTAATGTAAGCTGTTATACACAGTGAGAATCGAACTGTAGATTTTCAAATTTTCTTCCTCGGTATAATTCCTTAAAAGGCTAAAAAAATGTGCCAATAATAATTATGGCTATGCAAGCCTATTGCAAGGATAGTAGATGGCTACCATCACATGCAACTTAGCATTAACTTGTTAAAAGTATAATCAAGTGACATCAAAATCAACAACTAAATTCAGGTTAATTGATTTGCTTCAAATTGTTCATTAAATATGTATTAAATAAATGTTGCTTAAGCTTGTGTAGTATAATCTCAGTAACATAAATCATTTTTTCAAGTTTTGTTGTATAGTTTCGGGTTAATTTACCTCAAGTAATGTAAACTGCGACAGTAACGATACCAACCGTGAGCAAGAAGACCGCAGGGTTAGTCACATACCCCGGTTTGTTAGCCTTAGCTAGCTTGGCAGCCGTGAGCATGGTGGGCATGTTTCAGGAACAGAGCAGTTAGGAGGAGTCAGGCACTTGCAAGATGGCGATGCCACCTACGTTGAGCTTCAAAACCACTCAGAAACCAATAGGTGACATCACGGTGGCTACATTCATATTTTTTACAGTGTCTGTGTGTGGGCTGGCAGCTCTTAACCTCTAGGTTAATAGGCAGCATGGATTTGCATCGTTGAAGCAGTACATTCCCTCTGTCACACATTTCCCTCACACATAATTTCCTGACATAATGTGTGCTAATGAGCCCACGGGCACCCTCACTGCGCCTCATATGGACAGCGCGCACACGCCTCTGTCTGTGTGCAGCACCTCCTCTCACCCCTCAATGGATGGGAACACGATCATGCGTAACCCTAACCCATGTCAGGTTATGAGCCCTCCTGAACGGCGACTTCATCATGCTGCTGTCTCTGTGACACACCTCCTCCCTAGCGTTGTCCAGCTGCAAATTCATGTGTAATGCAGCCCCCGGGGGTTTCCACTGAGCCCTTTCAACATGAGCCCCCCATGGGTTGCACCAGAGAACTCTCTAGCACATGCAAAGGCGTTAAGGGCTCTGGCCTAGCTTGTCACCATGACAACCACAGTGCAGCAAATGTATGTATGCCCGTTCTCAGAGCATTACTCAGATTGGAAGCGCGTGTGTTCAATGGATGGTTGGATGAGTGGGCTGATCAGCAGAGGCTACACCCTGCACTTTCCCTCTCAACCCCAGGGTTCAACGGGATTCTGAAAACCATTCTGTCATCTCCAAACACTGCCTTGCTCTCCAATCAGAGCTGCAGGAACTCCTGGTGAAAAATGCTATTTCAGGGGGAGGAAAAACAGAGGTTTTACTCCTTTATTTCCAAAAAAGACCACAGACAACAAAGTGATAGTAGCCTACATAAATGGCAAATAAGGAGTGCTCTCAGTGCAGCTTCTGAACATATCAAGACAGCTGCTGTGCTGGGCACACGCTTACTCAGAGTGGTACTCATCAGAGTGGTGTATATTCTTGGCGAATTGAACAGAGGGGTAGACATTATGTCGCGAGGGGGTCCTCATCAGGGGGACCACAGCCTCCATCCCAATCTGGCCTCCCAGATTTGGAGCAAGTCGGCAGGGCAGAGGTGGACCTGTTTGCTGCACGGGAAAAAATGCCCTCTGCTTCATCTTGAGCATGTGGGACAATCCTCCGCTGGAAGTGGACATGTTTGTGCATTGGCTGTGGCCCAGGATGCTGATCAGGAATTACCCGATAATATACCAGTGTTTGTGGGGCTGGCCGCTGAATGGGACCGCATAGAGAATGGGGCTCTCTCAAGATGTTGTTTGTAGTATTCAGGGAGCAAGGGCCACGTCTACCAGTACATCTTATACAGCCAAATGGACAGCTTTCCAGTGTTGGTGTGTAGAGAGGAGTTGGACCCCACTACATGTTCCCTGCCTTTCGTGATTTCATTCCTTCAACAGGAATTTGACCATCAGCACTGTTAAAACTTGCGCTGCTGTTATCTCATCCAGTCACAAGGGTTTTGATGACAGATTTGTGTTTAGCCACCCTCTGCTGAAATGCTTCCTGAGGGGCATACAGAGAAACTGGCCAGTGTTATGCTTGGTGGCTCCTCAGTGGGATTTAGCGCGGGTTTTACGCACACTGGCTAAAGCCCCCTTTGAACATTTGGATCAGGTTGCACTTATGTTCCTGTCAGCCCTTTGAACATTTGGATCAGGTTGCACTTATGTTCCTGTCAGCCTAAACAGCCAAAACAGTTCTGCTTTTGACTCTGACATCTGCAAAAAGAGTTAGTGATTTATCTGCTCTCTCTGTGGCTCCGTCATGCCTCAGGATCCAGGGAGATGGCAGTTCAGCTATTTTGTGTTCCAAACCCCGCTTTTACGCCTAAAAGCATCACTAGCTCTTTCAGGTCAAAGGTGATATGCTTGGAGGGTTTCTTCCCTCCTCCTCACAGGTCTGAGGAGGAAGCTATGTCTCATCTCCTCTGCCCGGTGTGTGCGCTGGCCTGTAATGTTGCATGCATGGCCAACCCATTCTCACATCATACAAATCACACAAAATTAATCATTGTCTTTGTGTTGTGTAGTTATCTGAGTTGTTATTATTATGTTATTTCAATAAAAAAACGTAGATTTTAGAGCGCCCCAGGAATGAATTGAATTTGAAATCCAGAATTTGAAGGTTTGGAATTGTAGTAGTAGTAGTACAAAGTATTTTCCTCACTGTCATTGTGTTAAGGTTTTCTTTTAATGATATCTTTAACATTTCTCAACACAAAAACCTGAAAGTGTCCTTGATAACTCAACAATATGATAGGTTAATGTTACGGCCAGAAATAGTAATGTTCCTGGTACCACATCAGTTTCCCCCACGGTTAAAGTAGACTTTTCAAAGTATGTTACCATAGAAACCGCTCTGAAATCAGTTCTAATCGCAGGAAAGTTGGCTGTTAATCTACTGTAATGCAGACTATCAGTAGACGCTACAATTTACTGATGTTCCCTAAACGCCTTTTTTCTCTATTGGTGTACTATAGATATTATGTAGTACTTAAAAAGGTACTTGTTTGTATTTTGTGTTCTTTTTCAGTTTTACAAATTACATATTTTCCTCAATTAAATCCTACCAAACACATCAACTTGTCTGAACCTTGGAGGATGCAATGCTGGAGATAATGTTAAGCTGGCTGTATAGCTGAAAAATATGCTGCTTGCAACAACTTTTAGTGAGGACAGCATAATGGTAGTTCTTATTACTACGGATGTAGCCCCATCTCTGACCACAATGTGGATTGCAATGGCAGAGTGGTGTTGTCTGCATTTCTGCTTGTTTAATCCACGTGCAGAAGAAGAAGCAGAAACAAAGTTGTTTATGAGGTACTTTTATATATTTCTGAACGTGCCTGAGACATCGAGCACTGAGTCTTGAACGTACATGCCAACTTTTGTTCACTGTAACATTATACAGTTCAATAGTAGAGCTTAAGTCTCTTAAACGTTTTCAATTCATTAACACTATGGATGTAATCCCACCTCCAACCACAATGTGGATTGTAATGGTAGAGCAGTGCTATAGGTATTTCCGTTCATTGACTCCACGGGCAGAAGAAGAAGCAAATCAGTGTTACTTATGAGGTATTTTTATATATTTCTTAAGAACAGAAACTCATCAACATTGCACTTCCCTGTTTTCCCAGCAATCCATCTGCAAGGTATGAGGTAGATTCAATGAACGGTTCACGAGATATGCGAAGGACAAACTTACATACATACAGATAGACAGACAGACAGAGGTTCCTTGCTTTATATAGAGAGATAATAGCTGCGTCTCAATTCAGGTGCTGCATTCATCAAAGGCTGCATTTGAAAACTGAATGCATCACAGCGGCGCGACCAAAGCTGTCTCATTTTGAAGGCTCCTCCAAATGCAGCCAAGAAATGTAGCCTTCTTTTCCCAAATTTGGAGGATCCAACGGATAAATTCTTCACTTTCCAACCTATCCCAGAATGCATTTTGCACCAACGTGCAGCAGCGATGGTGGAGATTTTGAGCCAGGCTAAGCTGTTGTAATTTTTGCTGTAGGACTTTTAATATGTCTCTTTATTAAGTTTTAAGATATTTTCAGGCGAGGAGCCTCTGACCAGGTAGAACAGCTGATCATGTCAACTGTTAGCAGCCCGACTCCTGAGATGATCCACTGGTCAACATCCGTCATCCCAGCAGGGAGAAAATGATCCGATGAACTGATCTGTGCAGCTCTTTGATTATTCAATGCTGACTATAATGTCTCCGCAGCATGTTGATGTATGATATCTATTCCTTTTCTATGTTGGTCTCATAGATAAAATCCAATAATTGTAGCTGCCACATTAGTTTGTCTGAATGTAAAGTGAAGTTTCATGTTTTTACTGGACAGAACAACAGCGCTGCCTCTGGGGCTCTATATGTGCAGATATCACCACATTTACTTAAATATAAATGTATTAAAATGAACAGATCACTCTATATTAAATTTTGTTTTATTTTATTAAGCCACATAACAGTTTGGATTTTTGTTATAGCTACAGTACAGACTGAATAAAAATCCACTGCATCTCTCTGTCAATGAGGTTTTATTTTGTGTGAGAAAAAAGTGTTAGTGGAGCTTTGAGCTTTGATTATTCTGTAACAGTACAATCATGTAGGTGTGCTGAAGCTGAGCTGCTGCTGTTAGCAGGTACACTGGCAGAGGAGAATGGAGAATGGACAGGCTTTTCTCTGTACTCCAGAGATTAGTTTTTAAAATAAAAATATTGAATTAATTAAAATAAAGTAATTGTTTATATATATATATATATATATATATATATATATATATATATATATGCGTGTGTGTGTGTGTGTGTGTATGTATATATATATGTATATGTATATGTATATTTATATGTGTGTGTGTGTGTGTGTGTGTCTTTATTTCATTTAGCCTATAGCGGTCTTATCAACTATTTACAACATAAATTAAGTACATAAGAAGTGGAATAACAGTATGTCTACAGGTCCTTAACTTCAATTTTATAAATATGAGGCCTTAGAAAATAACATTAAAATAACATTAAAAGTTCTGGCTCCATTTCTACTAGCTATGTCCCGAATGTCAACTGCAGCTATCAAGATTGCTAGGTGACAGGAGCATTGCTTTGTGTAGGGGCTGGAACAGCTAGTGACACAACTGGAAATCCTCCGTAGACCAGACCGTCTCATTTAACAATGCTCAGTTTCGGCCTTTGAAGGATGCAGCCCTTAAATTGAGACACAGCTATAGAGAGATATCATTTTACAACCCTACTTTGCAAACCGGAAGAACTACAACTGTGTTGCTGATTTGTATCAAGCTGCATGATGCTGCTCAAGGGAATTGTGGTTTTTAAAAAATATTAGTGTTTTTCTCAGAATTGGAAGTTGTAAATACTGAATTGAGAACACACTGAGGAGTTTAAGGGTATGGGAAACACATTTGTGTAATCAGATTTTAAATATCTAAATGTTAAAAGGATGAAAATTCATTTTAACAATATTTTGCCCATATTTGACAGCACCCCCTGTTGTTAACTATACTCACATAATAGCTGAGGTCAAGAGCTCTCTATAACAGTTGGTACCATGTCTTTAGCCCTTTTTGCTGCTGAATTATAAACCTTCAAATATGCACCAAAGTCAATGTTCAAAGGTCAGTATTTAAAAGCAGGAGCCATGTAGAATCTTCCCTACTGACATATGTTACTCTCCAAGTCGAGACCTTTCCTTGTATTTGGTTTAGCTCTCTGACAAAATTTTATTTTTCTCATTTCATGGACACAAGCCATCCCAGGCCTAGTTTCAGAGAGCACTTTGAAGGCTAAATACAAAAAATGAAGCTTTTTGTTTGTTTGTTTTTTTCTTTTTTAGTGGAAATAGTGACCAAAATGAGTCACCTTCAGAGATCACAATACTACTGACAATTTAGGGCATTACTACAGGCTTGGAGGAAGGCCTGGAGTGCTTGAGTTAGGGTTACGGTTAGGGTTAGGGCTGAAAAGACCAAACCATTCTCATACATGTGTAGGCTATTATTTACACAACCCTGAAGATTTTTTGTATCTCTATGACTCTTGGTTATAGGATTTTATGTCAGTATGACATATCCCATTCAATCATCATCTGTTTTATCGGTCAATGCAATAACATTGCAAAAATCAGGCACATCCTGTCTCAAATAGATGCAGAAAAACTAGTCCACGCATTTGTTGCTAATACGCTGGATTATTGCAATTCCTTTTATCAGGCTGCCCTAACAAGTCTCTAAAGACTCTCCATATGTGCAATATGATTTAAAAGAGATCATATTTCTCCCATTTTAGCTTTACTGCACTTGCTTCCTGTAAAATCCAGAATATAATTTAAAAATCCTTCTCCTCACCTACAAAGCTCTTAATGGTCAGGCTCCATTAAACCCTAAAGAGCTCATAGTACCCTATTACCCTACTAGAACACTGTGCTCCCAGAATGCAGACTTACTTGTGGTCCCTAGAGTCTCCAAAAGTAGAATGGGAGGCAGAGCCTTCAGCTATCAGGATGAACCATCTTCCAATTTGGGTCCGAGAGACAGTGTCTATCTCTTCCCTCTCCCTCTCCTTCTTTCTCTCTCAACTCAACTGATCAACACAGATGGCCACCTAGAGCTTGGTTCTGCTCGAGGTTTCTCTTCTGCTGTCTTTTTCTTGCTGCTGTCGCCAAGTGCTTGTTCATGGGAGAATGTTGAGTCCCTGTAAATTTATAGTACAGTCTAGATACTATAAATTTATGTGAAAGTGCCCTAAGATAACTTCTGTTGTGATTTGGTGCTATATAAATAAAATTGAATTGGCTTGTCTTGAAAAGTAAAGTGATAATTATAATAATGAAATAAACAAAGCAATATTAGATTGAAATATTAAAATCTATTTAAAGGAATGAAATAGTAATAGTTTTGAAATGGGATGTAAAATTTGAAATTAAATATTGATTGTACAAAGGAAATATGGACAAATAACTGAAGTGTGTGAAATATATGAAGGTGACGAGCAAAAATTAAATGTGACATGCATAAATAATCAAATTACGTAACTGTGGGGGTTGAATGAAATGCACAATCTTAAATCCAGTTAGATGAAAAATATATGAAAGTGACAATTGCAGGATTTAAATGAAAGATGTGAAATGTAAAATCCAGTTTAACAACCCTGTCTTCATCCCATTTATATGGCCATGGTACAAGATTTGATGCACACACACATAATGTTGGAGTGCTTTATTGGAGATTATGGCTCAACATTAATTGAGGAAGACTCTATGTTTATACTCCATACTCTTGGAAATACAAAATTAAATGAGCAATTTCACATTTTAATTTTCTTGACAAAGATAGTGGCGTTTGGATCCGGGTTGCAGCTGACTGGCAGAAATTTGAAATGGAATTGAACCGCTATCAAAAACTGACAAAAAACTTTATATCTCAGAATCAAGGGAAAAATAATTAAAACTAATGGCCTTATCATTAACTTATCGTATTGTTGACTTATCAAGGACACTTTCCTGTTTTTGTGTTAATTAAAGGAAAAACTGGAACAGGTCTGAATCCTGACCCCTACAGCGAGGATCTGGTGGATCTGTTATACTGCGGGGGGCATTTTGCTGGCATGGTTTGGATCCACTTGTCCCTTAGAGGGAAGGGTCACTGCAAAACAGTACAAAGTTGTTCTGAGTCATCACCTTTATCCTATGATGAAATATTTCTGTCCTGATGGAGAATGGTCTCTTCCAGGATGATAATGTCCCAGTTCACAGGGCACGAGAGGTCACTGAATAGTTTGATGAGTATGAAAATGATGTGAATCATATGCTATGGCCTTCTCAGTCACCAGATTTCAACCTGATTGAACACCTATGGGAGATTTTGGACTGACATGTTAGACAGTGCTCTCCACCACCACCATAATATGATTGTTATTAATCTTAATTATGATTTTGCAAGGGTATAGTTTTTTTAAGGTTTAGTGACTGACACATTCATTACTAATACTACAGCTACAAGTACTTAACACTACAACATTTTACAGACAAGACACAAGAGGAAAAGGGAAACTGGTACACAGGGCTATGACTAGAAAATGATTTAAATGCATGATGTAGAGTTATCTATTGTGTAGCTGGTACTGATGACTGTAGCCTGAGAAGCAGCAAGTCAAATCAATGGTACCACAGCTTAGTTCAGAATTTCCAATTGAAATTACAAATCATGAAAGCACCAAGGTTTAAGCAAGTTGATGGAATTTTTGTACGAATACTTGCTTGCTCCCTGGGGTGGCTTCTTGTGGAGAATGGAGTCCGTTGTGCTGGGGTGAGGAGCTGGAGTCTGGATCTGGTAGTGATGAGTGACTCGGCCGGTCCGGACTTGAAAAGGTTCCATTGGAAGAGAGCTCCTAGTTTATGCTCTCATGTTCTCCAAGGCTTGATCCTCACTATTCTACTCGCCCAGAAGGGGCATCCTAGCCAATCCCAGGGGTTCTTGGGGATCAAAGTCAGTCCCCCCTGTCCACGGACAGGCGGGTACAGTTCCTGAATATGGTTACTCCATATAACAAAGTATTTAAATTTAACAATTTCATGATTCCTAACTTTGCAGTTTGGATAGTAGCTTTAGCGTTCTGACAGTGAAACAAGCAGAATGGTACTAAACATGATAGAGTTATCATGGATGATGGGATTATGTTAGTGGTACATGTCTTGGCTTAAAAGTAGTGGAATAAAAGTCTAACCAAAGCACATAACAACACACATAAGATATACACACAAATCAACAAACAACAATAATTGTCCTTAGACAAAATCTAAAACTAATCCATGGGTTTTACAGTCCTCTGGTCTTTGGTCTGACTGCAAACGGCAGGAGTCCATGCCATTTGAGGGTGTGGGTCTGTGTGTGTGTGTGTGTGAGAGAGAGAGAGAGAGAGAGTGTGAATGGGCATGGCATATAGTGCAGCGTGTCTTGTCCCTTATGCTGGTTTGTCCAGTGATCAGTTCTTGGGTTGGTCACTCAAGTCCTGAAAATCAAAATCCACAGTGGGATTAAAGTTGGTGCCAGCTCATCTCTGTGTGTGACTGGCTCTTAGAGATGTGTCATGATAACCAATGGTGGGGGTAGTTTATCCAAATGGTACTATCAGTTCACACTGGGGTGTGAATTAGTCTTTCTATCTTGCTGGCTCTTGTAGCTTGAGAGATCAAAGATGGTTTGGGTCAGTGGTCTGGTTTGGTGACCATGCAGGAGATGGGGGCCAGCATTCCTGAGGGCTGACGAAAGAGCTGGTCTGTTGTTTGAGGCTTGTGCTGTCTGCCTTTGAAACATGCAGGGACTTTATCCTACAGTAGCTTACACTGACTTAAATTAACATGTAATAATGTCCAAAACTTATTTTAATTAAGATACAAGACTGATAATGTTAGTGACATGATGACAATTTTTTTTTGCTCTGTTTTGCTTACCACTTTCCCCATGTGCTTGATGGATTGAGTAATGTGAGCTATACTTCCTTAATTTGTGGTGACATGATTACTTTTGTTTATGGTTACATAGATATAGGGGTTGGCTCATTTTACCCACTGGCTCGACTTACCCCATTCTCCCCTACAAATTAAAGTAAAAGACATTTCAGTTGAAAGTGAGATGTTCACACCAACACATTCAATCTCAACTTCAATCAATCAATCAATCAATTTTTATTTATATAGCGCCATATCACAACAAAAGTCATCTCAAGGCACTTTTCACATAGAGCAGGTCAAGACCATACTCTTTAATTTACAGAGACCCAACAAGTCCCCCATGAGCAAGCACTTGGCAACAGCGGTAAGGAAAAACTCCCCGTTAACGGGTAGAAATCTCAAGCAGAACCCGGCTCTTGATGGGCGGCCATCTGCTTTGACCGGTTGGGTTGAGAGAGAGAAAGAGAGAGGGAAAGGGGGAGGGGGGACAGAAGAACAACAATCATAACAATAACAATAAGTATAAGCAGCAATAGCCAGGGAAGGATGCCATCAGGTCTGTGAAGGACCGCGAAGGCTCGGCCCAGAACCCAAGGTTTCCTGTGAGATGAGAAAGCACAAAAAATTCTCAGAGCTCAGTGCATCATGGGAAGCAGCAGTCTAGGCCTATAGCAGCATAACTAAGGGCTGATCCAAGGCGAGCCTGGTCGGCCCTAACTATAAGCTTTATCAAAAAGGAAAGTTTTAAGCCTACTCTGAAACATAGAGAGGGTGTCTGCACCCCAGACCGAATCTGGTAGATGGTTCCATAGGAGAGGAGCCCGATAGCTGAAGGCTCTGCCTCCCATTCTACTTTTAAAGACTGTAGGAACCACTAGTAAGCCTGCATTCTGGGAGCGCAGTGTTCTAGTGGGATAATACGGTATTATGAGCTCTTCAAGATATGATGGTGCCTGACCATTAAGGGCTTTGTAAGTTAGGAGAAGGATTTTAAATTCTACTCTAGATTTTACAGGAAGCCAATGCAGTGAAGCTAAAATGGGAGAAATGTGATCTCTTTTTCTAGTTTTAGTCAGTACACGTGCAGCTGCATTCTGGACCAGCTGGAGAGTCTTTAGAGACTTGTTAGGGCAGCCTAATAATAAGGAATTGCAATAATCCAGCCTAGAAGTAACAAATGCGTGAACTAGTTTTTCTGCATCTTTTAGGGACAGGATGTGCCTGATTTTTGCGATATTACGTAAGTGAAAAAAGGCAGTTCTTGAGATTTGATTTATGTGGGAGTTAAAGGACATATCCTGATCAAATATAACTCCCAGATTCCTTACGAAGGTGTTGGAGGCCAGGGTAAAACTTCCCTTGGCCATTCAGTTTGATTACATTTTAAAGTGATTTTGACAGAGTAAAGCCCCTCCACCCCTCCCTTGATCCCTGTCTTTTCTAAAAACATTGTAACCAGACATGGTTATTGCAGCCTCTGGAGAGGAACAAGTTAACCAAGTTTCTGTCAGACCCAAAAAGTAAATGTTGGAATCACAGAATAAATTCTCCAGTTGTTCATGTTTAGGAGTCATACTCCAGATGTTTAGGTGTCTGCCAAATAACCCTTTTGCTTTACATCATGGATCCCAGACTATTTTAGCCTGATTCAACATTTGAAAGAATTTTGTGGTCCGGTGCCTTTTCATAACTGGATTCCTAGGTTTAATAGACGTAGTCGGTTGTGCATTTTGGCAGTCTGAAGTTAAGAGAGATTGTGGAGTCACACACTTACCACTGGAAGTTTCCACAGTTTGCATGCCCACCTGCACCACAGGTGACTGTAATATTATGGCAAGTTGACCAAATCCCAGACACAGGTATCTCCTTGCATGTCTTTGGAGGTGCCTTGGCGTGACCATTGTTTAGGATCCTGGAGAACAAAAGGTGTTTGCTTCTCAGGGCCTCTCAGGTGACAACATAATGGAAAGGACCATACAGAGAAATACAACTTTTCTTTGCTTTTTTGCTTTCACTTTTTTTGCTCCCAGCCCTCATCCCATCATACTATGCCTTGGGGTTCTGTGATGTGGCATTGCGCATGACACAATGGCTGGGAATGGAGCGCTCTTTGTTAGTTTCTCTTGAAGTAGGTGTGCGTTTGTGCTTGTGGTACTGGATGGACCCGGTGTGGCATGGACCATTTCCTGCTTTCCTGCTTAAAATTAAAAGTAAAATGGGAGAAATACTTGGAGGGACAACTCAGAGACAGCACTCCCCTCCATCAACGCTGAATGTGCAATAGGAACCATACACAGGAAATAACAATTTTGAAATTAAATTAAAATTGGCATACATAAATAAATACTGTAATAGGTTTATAATAAGTCTAATGAATAATTGAGGACCATTAGTCTTGAATGGTCCTCAAAATTTTTGCAGAAGAACTGTGGTGAAGCATTTTGAATTTAATCTTCAGATTTTCAATGTAGGTAGCCACTGCATTTTAGTAGGAGAAACACAGCAATGTATCATAATAATACTAAAAACCATACATCACACAGGTAGAGGGTGCATGCTCATGTCACCCAGTCATGGGAAAAGAGGAGGTTGATGTTCAGTATCAACCTCGATGACTCAGATTTATGGTTTATCTTGGCACAACACAAACTGATTGATACAAGCCTCAAGGGCCACTGTAAGTGACAGCAGAGACAGACAAGAGACCTTAGTTCTGGTTAAGAGGTTGGAAAGATGTCAAAATCACTATTTGATGGAGCTGTTAACAGCTCATAGAAATCTGAAATGTGACCCCGATTTCACTTATTCATTCATTCATTTTAATTGTATATCCGTATATATTCTTAGTGTTTCCCACTCATCCCTTTTCCTTGGTTGTTCAATAAATATCTTGATATATCGTCAAGTCGTTTTTGTTTGTATTGTTATTCCTACATATTTTATGGCACCCGTGTGAGGTGATTATTAAATGACCATCTCTGAAATAAAGGAAGAAAGGCAATTAATGGCGTATTTAAGTGGCCTTTAAGTGATTAAAGTTCACAAAATCAAATTGCTATATACATATATATATATATATATATATATATATATATATATATATATATATATGCTACACAAACTTGACTTTTGACTTAATTACTTACCAGTATTTTATTTCTTTTTTTTTTTAAATAAATTGTATAATAGTTGTAAACTTGCATGTCTGCTTGCCATTTTTCCCCCCAGAATTCTGCTTTCAGAGCTAAGTATTAATTATTAAGTTATTATTAAAACCAATTTTAATTGAATGCAGAGGTAATTATGTAATATGCCCAGGTGTCATGCAGTGAGTGGAGCAGGTGGACCCAAACGCAGAATATATTATTGGATACTCAAAAGCCATAGGAGACACTGAGAACAGGAACCAGGAACACTGACCATATACACAGGAGACAGGGAAAGGCGGGAAAACACAGGAAGTGAAGGTAACAAAACACAAGGAGATAACATTTCAAAATAAAACAGGAACTAAAGTAATTAGACAAGGAACAGGTGACACAACACAAGAGCAGACTGGGAGCTGATAGACTGGGGAAGACACTACCAGCAGGGCAGGGCTAACAAGGGTAATGCAGAGCAGGTGAGAGGAGGAGCACATAAGGGAAACAGAGAAAACCAAAAGTACAAAAACACAAAGAGTCCAAAAAACAAGCAGAAAGTCCAGGCAGGATGTGATACTAGGATGAAATTGAATTTGACACCCCTGTTCCAATCCCCCGAAAAGGGGTCGCTGGATTAATCAAAGAGGTCGTGAGATGATACGACAGGATGGAATACAGAAAAAACAAAAACAAATTTTGGACACAAAATTGTGATTTTTTTTCAAGCTTTCCTCTAATTTTTGCTTTATTTCTCATGGATTTTTGTATTTTACCTCCTCAAGCCTCTAAAAGTTATTCAAATAAACAAAATAATTCCTCAGTATAGAGCTGCAACATTAGTCGATCAATTGATTAGTCGATTGACAGAGTGATCAGCAACTAATAATCGTTTTAGTCATTTTTTAAGCAAAAATAAAAGAAAAAAGGCTGGTTTCAGCTTATCAAATGTGATGATTTATTGCTTTTCCTTGTCAAACATGATGATGATGATGTTGATATGATAAACGGAGTGTCTTTGGGTTTTGGACTGTTAGTCAGACAAAACCAGACATTAGAAGATGTAACCTTGGTGTGTGGGAAACTAATCTGTAACTTAACTGTTAGACAATGTGTGCCGAGGGGTCCCGGGTTTGCTATATTTAAAGGGGTCACAGGCCAAAAAGGTTGGGAACCACTGCCTCAGAGGATCAGAATCCTAGCGGGGACAAAAACCCTGAGTTTACAATAGAGTGACAGTGATTAAGAGCAACCAAGGCATCATTATAGATCAGTAGAATCATTTTGTTTCCAATGAGAGAGATACAGGAAAAAAATATTGAGGTCTAGTGTCCCCACACACAACTCCACCCTCCTGAGACATTTTTGACAAGCTTACAACCCAACTCAGTAATAATATCAGATTAGTATTATTTTACTTAGTTATATTTTCTGTAAACTTAACCTGGTGCCATATGTATAGCTGTTGTGGAAGGTAATAAATTCCTTAAACAAGCCTTTGTAGAATGAAAACATCTCTTTATTTCATGATAAAAGCCCTAAAATTCTAGAATTATTACTGAGGACATGACTAAGGTGTAGCCTTTAGTAGTCCTGTTACATGTGTCCTTCCTGGATTAACCCTCTGGGTAACACTCCACTCAGGGTTTATCCTCACATACTGTTCATATTCTGACTCATAATTACTCTCAATACCAAATTTCTGAACCACAAATCTTTTTTTCATTCATAAATACCTCATCAGTCATATTAAAAAGGTGATTAATCCTTGAAGAAGCTTGCAGAGAGAGTGTATTGAGGCTAGGTTTAGGTTTTACACTAACTGCTATGGAAAAAAAAATCACAAGCATACTATATTATTATGGTCCTAAAACAGGAGAACATAATTTATAATACATAATTTCATGATTTCAATTAATTTAATAAAATGTCATTTTTTAATGTGATTTTTGAATAAATACGGGTCAAACTGAACCCAGAACACTCTACAGTTTGTACAAAAATGTGACTTTCAAACAAAGTCATTCTAGTGTCTTCAGATTTGAGAAGCCACCCAAAAGTCCATGATAACCTGAATTCTCCTTGTCATTGCAACAACACAACCCGCACTAAAGAGTTCAGACATCCCCATTCAGAACAGACTTTTAATGTGAAGGGACGTATTACTTGTGGCACCAGTGGGGTTGTTTACATACTGAAATGTCCATGTGGCTTGATGTATATGAGGAGGACAAAACAACAATTGAAGGTTTGCATTTCAGTTCACAAAAACACTCTTAGGAGACAGGGTCTAACCTCTCCTGCAGCAAAACATTTTGTAGAACACAGACACAATTTCTAGTCTTCACTTTCAAGGCTTTGAGAAAGTGAACTGCAATAAGCGAGGTGGCAATCTGGATCCATTGCTTTTAAAACATGAAGCATTTCGGATACATAAATTAAACACACTATCACCACATGAACTGAATGAAGAGCTAGACTTGAGGTGTTTCCTTACAAGCTAAGTGTAACTTATTATTTGGCTTTGAAACAATTTGTTGGAAATTATATTGGAATTTGATATTTGATTTGTCCTTTTGGCTGGATTGATGTGTTATAATTTAATTTAACCACAAGATGGTGCTCGATTAGTGAATGATGCTTATCCTATAGGATGCCTTGTGATGTTTGAAAATGTATAAAAAGTGGTTTTCAACCCAGTGTTCCTAATTGGCCCCTGATGAAGATGTAAGTCAAAACGTTGGGCTAAATAAAGAAATTGATGAAATGATCAAGTCTGTGTTGGATCCTCCTCCTTTAACTAATGAAGAGGCTACCAGCACCAGCATTAACTTCATGGGGCTAAGGTGCTTCTTCATTTGACAAAAAGCAAATCCCCATTATATAAATCATTCTTTTTAGGGTGAAGACTTGGTTTAAAGTGGTTGGGGTTATCGGTAAGTGTCAAGGAAATGAATGTAAGACAATACAATGTCCTCTGAAGGGATGGAAACACAACTGTGTGTGTCTGTGTGCGTGTGTGTGTGTGAGAGAGAGAGAGAGAGAGAGTGAGGGAGAGAGAGAGAGATAACCAGACTTACCTCTGTACTTCTGTTCATCGTTGCCAGC
This sequence comes from Thunnus maccoyii, assembly GCF_910596095.1. Taxonomy (NCBI): domain Eukaryota; kingdom Metazoa; phylum Chordata; class Actinopteri; order Scombriformes; family Scombridae; genus Thunnus; species Thunnus maccoyii. The sequence goes on along the minus strand of NC_056554.1, from coordinate 421,884 downwards.
AGCTGTTGTATGTTTATTTTCATGCATGTGTGTAATAGTTTTAATGAGCATGCTGCTTCATGTTCACTTTTGAGCATTTACAGTACATGCTCATTAATATGTCTGATCAGCTCGTGATTTTATTTGCATCAGCATGCATACATATTGTATGTCTAATGTGTGCGCTTTTATGTGTGTGTGTGTGTGTGTGTGTGTGTGTGTGTGTGTACGTGTACGTGTGTGTGTGTGTGTGTGTGTGTGTGTGTGTGTGTTTGGGTGCTCTGCAGTGGCTGCATGATGATGTTGGTGGATGAGTCACCCAGTCTTCACCACGTGACATCATGAATCACTGCTGCACCTCTCCGTGGGCAGAGCTGCAACCATCAACCTCTCCACTTCTCCCTTAACTCATCCCTCCCTCCTCCCTGCCTCTGCCTCTGCCCAGCCCTCTGGTACTTTTTCCTTCAACCTGTCATCTGTCTTCTCTTTTCCCCAGGCTCTGGTCTGCTCTTTTATTTTTACCAGCAGCCTTTCATTTGAGTCTATTTCAGTGTAGCCATAAACTAATTTTAACCTCATGCCTCAACCTTACCTGCAGTCTTGCTTTGACTTTTTCATTTACTAATGCATGCCCCCATCTCATCCTTTCTGTCTTTTATCTCTGTGCATCTCTGTCACACACACAACCACACACACACACACACACACACACACACACACACACACACACACACACACACACACACACCCAGAGTCAATTTACACATCTGTTCATGTTGCCTGTCCTGAGGGTGAATGACTGAATGAGCTCTGGCAGCTTGTGAAAGTCCTTGTCATTAGACATCAGAAGGCTCCAGTGGAGGAGCAATGACCACTCTAAGGCACCTCCATGAATTTCAGTGTTTCTCAAACCTTGACAAAGATATGCATTAGTGGTTACTGGTCTGCGTGGGCGTTTGCACATCCCTTCAGCCCACAATCAGCATCTCCTCCTCATCAGTATCCTAACCTCTAATCACCTGCTGAACACCCCCACCCCGGAGCGGCACGACTTATCAAAGCAAGCCTGTTTTCTGTTCCTTCCCACCTGTAATTACTGTCTGTGTTGTAATCAGCCAGAGAGACCACACAGAGATCACAGGGGATTATCATTCCTAACCCAAGATTTGATTTGTTTTTAACGATTTATTACCAAGAAGAACAATAGTTTTAAAAATGTTCCAGGCCATCAAGGCTGTTATTAGCCTAAATTTAGTGATTTTTGTTCATTTAAAGGGTGGGTTCATTTTTTGTCTGTCTTAAGACAACAGTCAGGTGCCTGAATGAACATTGAAACATGTTTTCTTTCTGTAATTATTCCTCCTGTTCAAACTGACCATTAGAAGATCCCTTCATGCTGCACTTAATGTAAGTGATGGGGGATAAAATCCACTGTGCATAGGAAAAACGGTAACACCGGAAGATGCTAATGTACGTTTTAATTTGTGATTCACTGCCAGCTGTAGCTGCTAGTTACCGACTGGTTTTTCCGGTAACACTTCATTTTACGGGTCCACAAATTTCATGGTAATTAGGTGGTAATTAGCAAGTAACTTCTTTGAAATTTCTTTGAAATTACCCCAAAATTTACCTCAAATTTCATGGTAACTAGGTGATAATCAGCAAGTAACTTCTTTGAAATTACTCCGAAATTACCTCAAAATTTGTCTCAACTTTCATGGTGAGTAGATATAATAAGCAAGTAAGTTATTTGAAATTTTGTTGAAATTACCACAAAATTACCCCAGCATTTACCTCAAATTTCATGGTAAATAAGTGAGTTGTTGCAGCTTAATTTCAGAGTAGTTTCTGTCTAATTTCTACTGAGTAAAAGTCGGGAGACTAAGCAGCCAGACATTTCTCCGTTTTCTTTCTCTGTTTAGTGTCTTCAGGTTAGGCTAACCCATTGTTGCTAACTTTGGAGCTAACCCCCTTCACTTTTCCAGCAGTTGGGGAAACAACAGACGTGACTTTTCTTGGTCTTGACAAGCTGCAGCATTTCTAAACTTACACACTGTAGTCTTTACTATACATTTACTATCAGACTGACCACTTATTGCCAACCTTTTCCTCTGCTCTGCTCACATTCACATCACTTTTCTGCCACTCGCTCTCTCACTCAACTACTCACCCACTACGCACACATATTATGCACTGCCGTATTCCTTAAAAGGAGCTACACTCCCAAGAGTTGTTGAATTTGGTTTAGCTTCAGTTTAATTTTCACTAGTTTGTTTTTATTAGTTTTGTTTTTATCACAGATTGTTGGAGAGAGCTTATGGTTCCATCCATTATCATGCCAACCATAGGCGACACTTTGTGTATCTACAGACAGAGTCTCATAAATAACATATTGAGAGAGCCTGGTGTTCTTATAAGGAGAACATCTACCGATTCAGGGGGAGGAGAACGGCCACAGCTCTTAAGATGAACCTCAGATTCATCGAGTGGAACCACCGGTTGGCCAAAAAACATGATGGAATGGTTGGACGCCTTCTTAAAGACATCAGACTGTTTTTTAATGTGTAAAAGTAGCACAACACAAATGCTGTGTTTTCATGTCAGAAACCTTGTATAAATTTAATTTCTTTGTTAATGTATTGTCTGAAAACATAAAAGTGACATTTGTTGAGTGGTGTGAAGACAATATTATCAGGCCTTAATAAGGAAGTAAGGACTTTTAAAACGGTCAATTTGTAACTTGATTCTTGATTATTAAGTTGTATTTGTCAGTAACTAGAAATTTATAGCGGCTACAATTTTTAAAAAACGGATATATTGGAAATTTGTTGCAAGGTTGGACTGATCTGCTGAAATTGTACAGAAATTGGTGAGAATTTAAATGGTTAAAAATCATACTTCAATTTACTGGCCTGCAGAAGTTAGGCAGAAACTACTTGGAAATTAAGCTGCAACAACTCACTTCAATTTAGGGGTCCACTCGGTAGAAATTAGACAGAAACTAGTTGGAAATTAAGCTGGTATGATCCCCAGAAGTTAAGCAGAAATTACTTGGAAATTAGACAGCAACAACTCACTTCAATTTAAGGGTCCACTCATTAGAAATTAGACAGAAACTAGTTGGAAGTTAAGCTGGTATGATCCACAGAAGTTAGGAAGAAATTACTTGGAAATTAGGCAGCAACAACTCACTTCAATTTAGGGGTCCACTCAGTAGAAATTAGACAGAAACTAGTTGGAAGTTAAACTGGTATGATTCACAGAAGTTAGGCAGAACTTACTTGGAAATTAGGCAGCAACAACTCACTTCAATTAAGGGGTCCACTCAGTAGAAATTAGACAGAAACTACTCGGAAATTAAGCTGCAACAACTCACTTATTTACCATGAAATTGGGTAGTTTTGTGGTAATTTCAACAAAATTTCAAACAACTTACTTGCTTATTACTACTTACCATGAAAGTTGAGACAAATTTTGAGGTAATTTCAGAGTAATTTCAAAGAAGTTACTTGCTAATTATCACCTAATTACCATGAAATTTGAGGTAAATTTTGGGGTAATTTCAAAGAAATTTCAAAGAAATTACTTGCTAATTACCACCTAATTACCATGAAATTTGTGGACCCGTAAAATGAAGTGTTACTGGAAAAACCAGTTGGTAACTAGCAGCTACAGCTGGCAGTGAATCACAAATGAAAACGTACATTAGCATCTTCCATCAAAAACTAGTGCAGTCACTCGGCTTGTCTGAGAATTACCTAAAATGAGAAACTATCTTTGGGAAAACTTTATTGGACGTGGGCTTTGATTTCTTTTAGTTTGGCTCATGTCCCATCCACTAACATGGGAGGGGTGAGGTTTATACCTATACAGCAACCAGCCACCATGGGACGATCAAGATATTTTGGATTCACTTTTGGGGAGCTAGCATGTTGCCCATCTTTATAAACAATCTATGATGTGGGTCTTTTAATAGCCAGTATGAACAGGAGGAGTGATTACAGTGAGGAAAAACTTCTTTAAGTGTTCATATGGACACCTAACTGTTTTAAGACACACTTGAAAAACTGTGAACCCATCCTTTAAGGGACACTCAGGCAAATGACAAAAAACATTTCCCTCTCATGGTATTTATTCATGTTCATTTGTCCAAGTTTTCAGTTAAGGGTCTCTAATATTTCTGCCTCCACCTCAAAACAATGAAGCTGAATGGTGTGTTTTTGTGTGTGTGGTTTTTTCTCCAGAAAAAATGTCCCTCCATCTTGACAGTCACAACAGTAGAATTCTGCTGAAGGAAATGTGTTCTTCCACATGTTTGACTGCCCATCAGTGTGTTGCCGGATGATGTTGCATTGAAGCAGGTTCGACTTATTTGTTGGACAACCCTGTGTTTTTTTGCCAGTACCTTTGGTATCGTCCCCTGAAATAAATGAGCAGGTTGCTTTTGTTTATACAGTGCTAATGTATAAACAAAAGCAACCTGCACCATTAATTTTTATGTGTGCTGACCATGGTGTCCCTTTTACTCTGAATAAAATATTGTTTTTCAAAGCTGTGGGCAGCACAAACTAAATTCCATCTACATTTATTGTATTGGAGAGGATGCAGAAAAGTCAGAGACATACCTTAAAACCTGTACAAAGAAAACCAAAACTATCTTCATGGAGAGAAACCACTAGAACTAAGTGAAAAAATACAATATAAGTCAAAAGTTTGGACACACTCCCTCATTCAAGGGAACGGGAGGGTGTGTCCAAACTTTTGACTGGTATTGCATGTTTTTCATAATTTTGTTAAACCAAACACATAAGAAGTTAGAATTTGTGCCCGACCAAGATTTTTTTGATGATAAACTCTCTCAAGAATTATTACCTTGATTTTAATGAGATTTGCTGTTGATATTCACAGTCCTCATACTGTTTCCTAATGTCCCTCTCTTTCTCTTTTAATTTCATAGTGAGTGCTTCAAAAACCATCCATCCATCCATCCATCCATCCATCCACCCATCCATTCATCCATCCATCAGTTTTATCAATTTACTGTACAATTTACATAGTACATATAACTACCCCACAGAGGGCTAGACATTTCAGTCACTCTGGGGCCAGTATTTCAAAATGATCTCACAGGATTATATTGGTTGGATTAGATTAAATTATGATCTTATCTGAAAATTAGGTATTTCAAAGCAGATCCAAAGATTTCTGATCCTGAAGATTTAGATTCAGATTTGGTAATCCAACTTTGCCTTTAATCCGGACAAAATGCTGTATTTGAGTATTTCAAAATTTAGGGCAGATCTGGATTAAATTGATGCCAGAACTCAGGATTATTTGGATCCCAATTCAGAGGTGGATTTGATGTAGATTGACAAATAGCCTAGGCTTCATTTCTCACAGATATTGATACCCAATATGTTCATTATATTTAACTCCAAAACAGATGTGACCCTCAAATTTGAAAGTGTTTCAGTTCTAATAGAACCAAGTAATTGAAGAAATGTAAAGCATTGCAAAATATGGATAAGCCACACTTCTTCATGAAAACCAGGAAACACCTAGAAAAACGGCTGTGAATACAAGTGTAATAAATACAGACAACACATTTGTCAAAGTCTAGTCTTATAAATGCTACATATTAGACAAAAGTATATTTAATTTGGACGCAAAAACTGTGCAACCACTTGCTCCTGAAATGGTGAAATGCGTGAAATGATCCACCAGGTTTTTTTTTTCTGTTCAGATCCAGTTGATACAGAAAGAATTCTGAAAATAACACTCAGGTCTTCCACTGGTGGCTGCAAGCAATACAAATGAGACTATTAGATCACTCGTATTGCTGCAACATATCTTCACAGCAGCACGCTGCTGCTAAGCTGCACTGAACTCAGTGAGCAAGAAAGAGACTGTGCACCATCTTTGAATTTACGTGGTTTGTATTGATTTTAATGGAGGATACTTTAACTCTTTGTCAGAATTTATCATTATTTTGTGACTTAACACCTGCATGTTTATTATTTTAAAAGTTGCTAAGAAGTGTAGGGGATGAACCCAGGAATATGAGAGGAAGCTAAAATTCTCTCAAAAACATTATGATTTATTTTGGTTTAACAGTCTGTGTAGGTGCAGGAGCACACACACACACAGACACAATGACCTCTGACCTAAAGGCATGAAGGATGTCGGGAAAAGACATTGAACAGAACTAAAAACCCAGCCTTTCCCAGCTACAAAGGGAAAATGTCAGTTGGAATTAACGACTTTGTTTTTCTGCCCCAACCTGGATGAACCACCCTCCACTCACACTTTCTCTAGAGTCTAAAGTCTGAAGTAAATTTTGGAAGAAGCTTCTTTCTGAGTGTATCCTCCTCCTCCTCTCCTCTTTTTTACACAATGAGTACCTAGGATAGTCAAAATGCCACTAAATTATTTGAAATTATATATTTTGACTTTGTAACCAATGTTAACCTTTATTGTGTTTCAGAACAATTTAATTATTTTGATATTATGGGAAATTCAAATTCTGCTTCAAAATCTGTTAATTGACATGGTACCACATGAGTGTATTTTGATATTAACTAGTGTAAGTGAATTATTTAGCTATGGTTTTAGTACAAAGATCATGTTGACCTTTCTTAATGGTTCTTACAGATTAGAAAATTAAGGTATTGATTGTATTCTATGTTTATTTGGTTAATCAATATTGCAATTTATACAAGTTAGTTCCGAACAAGTAATTTAATTGGACAAGAGGCATTCCATGAGTGTTGATATAGAGTACAACAGCACTGGGACTTTTAACTATACATTTATCACTCTGCTTTACATGTGTTCTAATATTCGTTAATTACATTAATGGATGTTATCTAGCTTAGATTGTAACAAACATTGCACCGCAAAGATGAACATATTTCCACAAATAACAGTTGAGTTAAATTATGAATGGTCATCAGGGGAGGATGAGGGGAGGAAATAAGCCTGGATACTTCAGTGCAAACCTCCAGGTGTGACATCAGCCAACCTGGACAAGTTTGAGAAGAGCAAAACTAACACTGTAAGGCAAACAACATGGGCTTTGAACTGCTTTCAGACTTGGCAAAGTCTCAAAAATATAAACATTGACATTCAGTACATTAAAAAGACCAAGCTAAATACAGTCTTGAGGCAATTTTGTGGATCCATCTAGACAACTAAAGGGGAGCTCTACAGCATCAGCAGCTACCTTGGGCTTCGGGCTGGTTTAAATGCAGGACCCAGAATTCATATCAGCTTATGATGTTTTCAAAGGTGTTGTAAAAGAGATTAGAGGGGCAGGGAAAGACAAAACAACACATCACCCCCCATTTTTACCTGAAGACCAGCGCATCTTAAAATATTCTGCAATACTGAGTCCAGACAATCCAAAAGGTGATGATATGATAATATGAGCTCTTTAAGATACAATGGTGACTGACCATTAAGGACTTTGTAGGTGACGAGAAGGATTTTAAATTCTATTCTGGATTTTACAGGAAGCCAATTCAGTGAAGCTAAAATGAGAGAAATATGATCTCTTTTTCTAGCTCTTGTCAGTACACATGCAACTGCATTCTGGACCAGCTGGAGAGTCTTTAGAGACTTGTAAGGGCAGCCTGATAATAAAGAATTGCAATAATCCAGCCTAGAAGTAACAAATGCGTGGACTATTTTTCTGCATCTTTTTGAGACAGGATGTGCCTGATTTTTTCAAAATTACATAAGTGAAAAAAGGCAGTCCTTGAGATTTGTTTTATGTGGGAGTTAAAGGACATATCCTGATCAAAGATAACTCCCAGATTCCTTACAGTGGTGCTGGAGGCCAGGGTAATGCCATCCAGAGTAGCTGTACCATTGGATAAAGAGTTTCTAAGGTGTTTAAGGACAAGCACAATAACTTCAGTTTTGCCTGAGTTTAGTGGCAGAAAATTGCAGGTCATCCAGGTCTTTATGTCCTTAAGGCATGCTTGGAGTCTCTTTAACTGATTGGTTTCATCTAGCTTCATTGATAAATATAACTGGGTATCATCTGCATAACAATGAAAATTTATGGAGTGTTTCCATGCTGTCTCTGTGCTATGATGAACTCTAAATCCTGAAAATCCTCAGTAAACTATTGTTAAACTATTGTTATGAGGAAAGTCACACAACTGATTGGTGACTGCTTTCTCAAGGATCTTAGAGAGAAAGGGAAGATGAGATATAGGTCTATAGTTGGCTAAATCAAGAGTGGGCTTCTTAGGAAGAGGTTTAATTATAGTTACTGGACTGTAGTACATAGCCTGTTACCAATGACAGATTGATCATATCTAGTAAAGAGGTGCTAACTAAGGGTAAGACTTCCTTAAGCAGCCTAGTTGGGATGGGGTCTAAGAGACAGGTTGATGGTTTAGAAGCTAACAAATCATCTATTAAGTCACATTATATTGACGTCATCTCACCTGTGTCACTTCCCACACATAATTCCTACAGCTGCTAGATGGTGTAAACATAACTATAGGTCGTTAGGCCTGAATTTTATATCTATGCTGTTGTTTTTTCTTGTGAGGACAGACTGTGTATTTGTGTATTCCTTTTTAACGGAGATGAAGTTCTCTGTATTCAGAGTTCACGACTTTCAGATATAAGACTAATTAATTTGATGTAATTAATTTCCCCCCTAATTAATTAATTAATTGATTAAAGGTTCTGTATGTAGGAATCAGAAATTCCTCTTCATTCGTGACATCTGTGGCCGTTAAATGAGGTACAGTCAACATCCTGGTGTTCACGCTCATGTGCTCGCGTGCATGCTTACATGCTCGAGACTATTGCAGGTTGTGTTTTGCACCATGTTTCAGCAAAGCATCTCTCACTCCCAGCCAGTCAGCCCTTCCCCCCACTGTATGTACGTGCGCTCGCTCGCTCACACATAAACACACACACAGACCACCCGAACCTGACCCGACCCACAAACCGCCAACTTTTTTTTTTTTACCAATCGTGTTTACTATCCAGCCATCTCATTAGCTGGATAGCTAATATCTACAGGGTGTTTCTAGTTAGATAGCACAGTTTTTGTTGTGTTATAACATTACTACCTGATCACTCATCACGCAATAAAAAACATTAACACATGTAAATTGCTTCACAGTTCTACATATAGAACCTTTAGTTAATTAATTAATTAATTGAGGTGGTGTCCCTTTTAATTTTACAAGTGCATAATATTCATTTCTAAGTGTAGTAATCACTACAGAAGTCTGCCAACCACCTGGTGAGTTTTCAACATTGTTTCATATGAATGCCTGAGTGTCCAGGCTTAGTAAGGTGGCTATCCTGGAATCTGATGTCCTGGACTTCCCAAACCACCTTATCTGGCTCCTCTCACACTCACATAAAAATTCTCTCTTTCCACAATGATGCATTTTCATAATAAAAATAGTTGACTTTATTTGTTTTTTTATGTGTAGCAAACGTAGTCATTGACATGCGCATATTTACATCCAGCAAACGCATGTTTATTACGATGGTTACAACAAGGTACATCTAGAAAGACCATAGACAATATTCGCTGCATACATGACTCAAACAATGATTTTAAGGTACACCAACGTCATTGTTTCTGTCATCTTTAAGATTTTTTTATTCATTTTTAATTGATGCTTTGTACATCTTCAAAGAAGCAAATTTTAGATGCAAATACACATAAACGTGCAGACACTGTACCCTCACATCTGGTCTGTCGCTCCATAACTCAGCCACTCAGTCTTTCCTCTTTCTTAATCTGTAAACTCCTGTTTAATTTCATAAAAATCAAAAAATCATTAAAAATTACAAAAAGCTTCCTCCTTTCAGTTCACTCTCTTTTTTTTAACTGATGGCCTCATGTTAGATTTTTTTTCATGATAAGATTGTCAATGCCATGATTCTGTTTTGGCTTGGCAACACACGCTGTGATTTGCTCATCCCTTAGCAACAGATGGCCACAAAGGTCAACAATACCAACAAACCAAAGAGCAACATCTGATCTTATTCCCTCTGACATATTTGAGAACAAGGAAAAAAGGAAGTGTTTATTGATTACTGATTATCAGTAACCCATGTAAGTTAAAACAAGAAATCTCACCAGTAGTCTTTTTTTGTCATGTTAAAAAAACAACAATAATTTTATAACACTGTCATCCAATCCATACGGTAAAAAAATACCTTTGTTATGTTTTTAAAATTCATTCATCCATTGGAATGAGTTCCAGAGAATCATTTCCAAACGAATGTTGAATACTAAAATCACATTAAATAATCTTCATTGAGCTGAAGGGAACTTTGGGATTTGGAGGGCACTTTGGGGCGTGTTAGTAAAATCATGGACTATCTTTAATGGATAAGGTTGGCGATATTCTATAATACAAATATATGAATCCCATGAAAAGACCCAAACCAACAATGAATGGATCTATTAACAAGTTCTACTAACAAGTGTTATGTTTGTATTAAAATCTGATATATCTTATTCCTCTGTGCTGTATAGCTCCATTGTTGTCCAAAAACTTAAAAACATATCAATGAGCCACAGTGTTGCACTGGGTGATATTTTCTTTCATTACCATGAACACACACACTGTGGTTTATTTTGACTCAATCCCACACACACCATACATTAGTGAGCCTTTTTTAAAAATAAAATGGACTAACACATTATTGGTTTTGGTCTTTTCACTGGATTTGTTGATATTAAGAAAAATACAGAATCACATCAGCCTTGTCTTTTTAAAATGCGCGTGTTTAGTAAAAGAACAGTATGCTCACTGCTTCATACTAAACACAACAGCTGTATCCTCTTCTGAAGGCATCATATGTAAAAGAATGCCATATACAGTTTGACCAGGGTTTGGCACCATAGCAACAAGGTAATTGAAGTTATGCAAAAGGATGAGTCATCCAAGCCATTATAGTGATGTTAGTGTGGCTCCCACTGCCCTTTAAATGAAATATGCTTTTTGCTGTGTTATATTTCATTTAAAACAGCTTAGGTGGGTATGTGTGGATATGCACAATGAAAAGGAATTCTTTTGGTGACATTTTTTGCTGCTTTTTTATACAAACAACACAGAAATTATGCGCATAAAAATGTATCCCCTTTAAGACATGAGTAAGGTATCTGGACACCTTTGTGGTCTGGGGCTGTTTTTTGTGGTTTGGGTGTCTTTGTTCCAATGAGGTAAAATGTTAATGCTCCAGCATACAATGATGTTTTAGATAGTAGTGTCCTTCCAACTTGTTGTGTCAACAGTTTGTGTTTGTTCCTTTCCTGTTTCAACGTGATAATACCCCTGTCAGCTCCATAGAAATGCTTTTCCCAGTTTGCTGTGGGAGAACCTCATTCCCATCCAACACCAGCCAGACGTTATCACCAACATCAGTGCTGACCTCACTAATGCTTTTGTGCCTGAATGGGAACAAATCTCTGCAGCCAGGTTCCAACATCTGCTGGAAAGCCTGAAACCAGAAGACTGCAGGCTTTTATAGCAGCACATTCATGAACATGGTGTCAGAATCACGTTACATGACCACAGTTCTTGGTTGTCCACATACTTTTGGCCATGTAGTGTATGTCATTACTGAGAGATAATATTTGAGATATTTTTCCTGACAGATTATCACATAAATGTTCTGTTTTGAGTAGAATTACATCAGCCATCAAACATTTCCCAGCATCCATCACTACCTACAATGTATCCAGCTCTCACACTCTGACTCTGAAAAAGGATTTATTAAAGGTACAGGTAACAACATATTTAAGTGTCCTCCTTTTCTGGCATTGTAAAATGTCCAAATGGAGAATGTTGTGATGCTGGGAGTTTGGATGAAAAGTTATAGCATGATACAAATGTGTGCAGCATCATGCTTTCCAACCGACCATGTTCATACTGTTTCCCCTTCTTCACAGGGGAGGAGGAGTGTGGATTCATTTTCCTACTAAAGTTCCATTTAATTCAGACTGTCACTGGAAAAAAGTCCTTTGCAAGGTCCTTTTCTAAATGACAGCCAATCAAAATAGGATAAAGAAATGTGTTACATATGTAATAGGAAACAGAATACCAGCAAAGTAAAAATATGAAGACATACAGTCTCATCTCGCTTCCTTTCCATCTTTCCCATTCTCTCTCCTTCCATCCCTCCTTCAGTCCAACATCTCTGGTTGCTTCATGAGTATCTGCTGAATGTATTTCTCCAGATCGTCACGGTTGCTGCTATCTGGCTGCTTTCCAGCCACATAATAATCTTGGTTCCTAGTCGCTGTGGGTGCTGGGGCTGAGTAATAAAACTGCTTCTGTTGAGGAGGGATTACAGGCATTCTGGGAGGGGAGTGAGGTCTGGGGATGAGTAATGGCTGAAATGTCCGCAGGTACAGTGGGAGGGGGTAGCTGGTGTAGTAAGGCTTCTGGTGGAGGCCTGAGGGGGGTTTTCTCAGCCGAGGTTGGACCCAGCTATGGTAACGGCGTTTGGGAGGGAAAGTGTACGCATCATCCACTGAATTTCCCAGGAGATTGTTGAGGGTGAGAGCAGGTCTGGGGACATAATAGCGGAGTTTCGGTCTTGGAGGAGTAGGGACATAGATGGGGTAATAGTCTGAGTAGTGCTTCCTCTGGTAGTAGGAGGGGTATGTGTAGGGGTAAGGGGGGTAACCAGTCCAAACAGACTTGGTTGATTTGAGCCAGGGGTCCTGCTTGACTGACAAGGCCTTCTGAGGTTTTGGCCAAAGATTTTGATTTGTAGGCTTTGTAGTTTTGCTCCAGAGATCCTGCGATTTTGTTGGAGACTTCTCCTGAAACCAGGTCTTGAGGACATTGACAGCTGGTGAGGGTTGCTTAGCGACAGGGGGGCTGATTTGATTGGTCTGTGATACTGAAAAGTCATTGGTCGATGATGACACAGACAGGGGCGTTAGGGGGCGCTGCCAACGTGACGTCATCTCAGGCAGCACGTCTTTCTTCTTCTTCTTCTCCACATCGCTGATGATGTCCACCACATCATCTGCAGGGAGGTGCAGCTTGCTTGAGATCTCGATCAGCTTGTCAATAGTCTGAGGATCGATATCGTCCTCCTCTGTCACTCCCTGTTCCTCATCAGACCTCTTGTCCTCTGCTGCATTGGACAGAGACGAGCTGTATTTCTTGTTCCCGTTGTTCTGTTTGACCATGTAGCGCAGCAGCATGTCTGAGGCAATGTCGGCCAACTTCTCCTCCTCCATTTTGGCTCTCTGGGCCTCAGCTGCCTGCCTCCTCATCTCTTCCTGCTCTGCTTTTGCCTGAGCCTCCTCCTCCTCTGGACTCAATACCTCTTCATCTTCCTCCTCCTCCTCCTCTGGTTCATCATCTTCCATTGCCTCCTGCTGCGACGGAGGCTGGGACTGTGCTGCATTACCACCAGCGTAATTACTGTCCTCAAATTCCTCCATAAAATTGCCTCCCCTGAATGTTGGGAAGTTCAGAGCTTTCTGCGTTTCTTCTTGCCACTTCATTTTCTTCTTAGACATGGCGAGGTTGCTGCCTTTATTTATTGGTATGATGTCATTGTAGGTGCTGTAACCCCTGCTCACTCTCTGGGTTTGCTTTGAATCTCCCTCCCTCCTAGTGGCAATGTTCAAACGAGGAAACTCCTTCATCATGGTCTCGAGGCTCTTCAGCTCCTCTGGGCTGAGCTGCTCCTCCTCCTCGTTGCCTTGTTCCAGGCTAGTTGGTTCCTGCTGGGGGACACCATCCAGCCCATCCACCCCCCTTCCATCTGCAATAGCAGGCTGCTGTTGATTTTGGACCTGCACTGTCTGGCTTGTAGTGTGACTGGTCACCCTCTCTGTCATCTTCTCCTCTTCTTCCTGAGCTTTCTTCCTCTCATCTGCCTCCTCTCTTTCCCGCTCCTTCCCTTGTGCAGTCATCAGCAGTTCTAACTCCTGTCTTCCATCTCTGTCTCGGTCTGCTCCCTCCATTGTTCTCACTTCTCTGTATGCCTCCTCTTTTTTAACCTCCTCCATCTCAGGCTTCATCTGTTTTTCCATCCCATACTCTCCGTCCCTCCTTCTCTCTACTTGTGAGTGATTCAGTGCCTCCAGTAAAACTGCTGCAAGTGTTTTGGGATCCACATCTTTAAACAGCTCGTCCTCATGCTCTTTTTCCTCTGCTTCTCTTTTCTGTATAGATTGTCTTTCCTCATCCCTTCTCTCCCTCTCTCCTGACACCACCAGCCCAGTAGGAACAGCACTTTGCAGGTTATCTCCAGGGGTGAGGATAGGGCTGGGGTCGGACAGATGGGGGATTGAAGAAGCCCCTGTCAGGAGGACCAGAAGGATAAGGGCACTTGAGGCATCGTGGGACCCAATCATGGCCACTCAGAACAGGGCTGGCTGTGAGCAGCAAGGGGGATCAGAAATGCCTGAAGAGAGAAAAACACAGAAATGAACATTTAATTGCAATTAACATTTGCCTTTTTATCAACTTTAACAACAACCTTCCCCTGACCCTGACACAGAAAAAAGAAAAAAGAGATGGAGACTGGATCTAGTTTTGGTCCACAGTAGGGAAATCCAAAAGAAAACCCTGCCAACAAGGCGAGAATGTTCAAACTGCACACCATGGGTTAAAACCAGGATCTTTTCACTGAATGGGGACAATAAACCTCTGAACTACAGTACCGCACTGGACTGGGCTATTGGTTATAATTAATCATTTTAAATCTGTAACTTTTATTGATCCCTGTTGGTGAATAGTAGGAATAATAATGAGGAAGCACACACTTATATTATAATTTAGTGCTGAGTATTCAGTCAATCCAGTTTTTTCTTTTTTATTTGTAATAAACAAAATGTGTCCATAGCACCACATATTAAAAACATGTGATTTTCAGACATTTCAACTGTTTTTAAAAACTTCCCTTGCCATCCTTTTTCCGCCATGATTTTATGACAAGGTTCACATTTTTTCCTGTTCCTTACACTGTTTTTTTGGGTGAAATATATCTACGCATTGGTTAAGTGTAATGGTCCTCTGCACTATTTTATCCCTAGCCTCTATAATATTTCTTATAATATTTAGATTATATGGATCCATACGGATTAATGATGAATTGGCATTTGTGCCCTTATTTATGCTTTGCCAAAGTACATCCTTGACCTGTGACAATTTAGTGCCATTTGGAGGTAGATATAATTTCTAATGCATGATAATATTGCAAAGTTTTTTTGTTTTTTGTTTTTTTTCTTTCTTTACAAATTTACACTTTTCCTTAATTTACCTTTCCTTTCTGACCCTCTAATGGGTTTATTATGTTTGATAACACATTATTGGCATTGGTATTATTATTGGTATTGTAAAATTTATTGGCATTATTATTTTGTATTACTTTGAGATTTTCGGGGTATTGCTGACTCGTACGTCAAGGTGCACAACTGTCAAACTAATCTCTGTAGTCCTCTAATTGGATGGTTGAAGCAGCTCCTACGGAAATGCTGCCAATATGCCTGATGTAGGTCGGACGGACCAAAACACTGTGATTTAATGAACCTTCCAGCAGTGAGCGAGACAATGTGCGGGAGTTCCTCTCATTGTTTTCAAGACATTTCAACTGTAAAATGTAAGACATCACATACAAAACCAAAAAGCACCAACTCTTGAGCAGGACGAGGTGAGAATACGCAGTACCAACAGTAGGCACCACTGCTTAGGGAGTAATGTTACTCACTTCAGCTCAGCACCAAGGACAGCCCCTGATGCTGCTGCTGGCGGGGGAGGGACCCGCCGCTGTCCTTGGTGCTGAAATCTTCAGCGTTTTGAGTTGCAACAAGTGCAGTAACGTTGACTGGTTTGTCTCAAATATCACAGCAGCTGAACATAACTGCGGGGTTATGTCATTCCTTATTCCAGTTGGCATCAACAAACGTTTCCCATCCACCCAGCATTCTTGGATTTGTGTTAAAATGCACGCAGGTCTAAAAGATCACTGTGTGGTTCCAGCTGGCTTACATCGCCACAATAACCTGATCTTCTTTTAAACGCCAAGCGACACCGTTTGCTGCAGTTAGTATTAGGACACTGCTAAAAATATCTGCAGTCATTGTGTCTATTATGCCTTCATAAAAATCTTATTTCCTCAAGAAAAGCGAAAAAAAAAAAGAAAAAAAAAACACCTGTCATCTGGGAGATTATTATTTGTCATCCTAATACAAACGTATTTCTAAATATTTACACTCTTTTCAAGAAAATCTCTGGAACCGTGTTTAACTTTCCTATTACGAAATTATTTCCTCCCTTTTCAGTTACAAAACAAATATTTCAAGACACAGTAACAGAGCAAAAAACTGGTGGAGCCGGGCATTGTGATTGTGGTTCTGCAGTGGAGGTGGCTGGATTGCAGGGGGTATGTGATGCGTGATGCGCAAAGTCGCAGCGAATGATTAAGATAAACAGGATGTAATATGACCGAGCTCATGCTCTATACAATCCAAACGAACCGCCTTGCTTGCATGTGTCTCCCAGTCTTATTCTCTCTTACAGAAGGTGAGCTTCTGGCCTGAGCAGGTCACAGAGTTTATACCAGCAAAGCGGATTAATAATCCGCTTTTGCTGGATCAAGCAAAATCATAAAGCAAAATCAAAAGCGTAAAAGCACCTCCAGACTTCATGAGTAACCTCCCCGCAGCCTACATATCTAACCCTCAGTGTTCTGTAGAAATTTTAGACACGACAAAAGACTGTCATGGTCACTGTCTCTGTGGCATCATAACCTTCTTGTTGTCAACGTCACCACACCTTAATGCACACAAAGGGAACAGGTTGTAGTAACTTCATTCTGCTTCGTTTTTCAGGCTGGATATTTCTGGCAAAGCGAGCCATGGTGATGATGGCTGGATGTGACGATAATGGTGGTGGTGGTGATGATGATGATGATGGTGATGATAGGGAGGAGGAGGAGGAGGAGGAGGAGGAGGACAATACGGCCACCTCTGTGTTGACCATAAACAAAGAAATATGGCCAGTCCAAAAAACGATATATTTAGCTCCCACAGTGGTCGCAAATCACCACAACATCATTTAAAAACCGCCAGAACCGCTCATGTATATTTCTGTTGGCAGTGAAAGATGTTTTGGAATGTATATGATTAATAAACGATATCATTTGTCATAGCTCATATTCTTACAGGGAATTTAAATGTTTTATACTTCAACTATCAAACATGATACAATCCATCAAGCACCACAGACAACACACTCTGCTAGAAAAGAAAAACCTCTTCTGTACATGTGTGATATGTTGTGCTGTGAAGCTCTGCACACTGAAACAAATTGGGATTTGGTTTGCCTATCAGGCTTCAGAGTAATTTTATTTATTTATTTTTAATATCTCGGGATTAATAATGAGCCAGCATTAAAACGGATATTATTTGTCAGAAAAGAAGGTTAAGTAAGTCCAAATAAGTTGACACTTACTTGCAGTTCAGTGGGAGCAGCGGGGGGATTCCAGCTTCCCCTCCTCGTCACGTCACACTTCGAGCTGCTAGAAGTCCTGTTGTCATGCACAGAGCCCGCTGCCTGCACTGTGCTGTTGTGGTGTGGTTCTTGTGTGTGAGTTGTTGTTGTTGTCCTCTGGTGTTAACTGTCGTCACTGTTTTTGTTGTTTGTGATTGAGTTGGGTTCCGTTGCTGCGCTCCTCTCTCGGGATTCCGCTCCTTGGCTCGTCTGTTTTCGGGACTACAGACAGCGGCTGCGGCTGTCTTATACCTCCGCCCTCCCGGCCCACATGATTCATGCGTCAAGCGGTCCCCATTGACGTCACCAGACTGAGTTTCATTCATAAGATTTTCTGCACCCCCTCCCCTCTCTGATCGAATCAATTAGCTGCAGTGCTCGAGCTGCTGAATGAACAGAAGCTGGTGAATGAATTCGCCGTTTATGGGAACATCTCTCAGGGCCGGACTCAGCCCTTCTGAGGCCCTCCTGAGCCGAGGAGGAACGTGTCTCCGTGTCTCAAGCTAATACTGTGGCTTTCATTATGGACTGATTTCTGTGTACCCTCAGACAGACATAAGAGCAGGAAAAGCAACCACACAGAGAAAATGATCGCCACCACTGAGATGATTGAGCCTGGATTGTTGTATACCGGAGGTGTGTAGGGTGAGTATCTGAAACCCATTTGATTAGGATGTTGGGAAGCAGTTCTGTGAGGTTTGGAGGACCAGAAATGAGCACAAAAGTCCAGGAACTTGGTTGAGATCTCTGCTTTTTACTGTTTCTCAATTTCAAAATACATATTGAAATTCCATAAATGCAAAACAAAGAAAATTTACTGACACAGAGGGAGTCCCCCAGCCCACAGACATAAGGCCAAATGAACTTAACAGTGGCTTTAAATGCTTTAAATACTGTCTGGCAAAACCACCAAGCTAATATCTAGGGTAAAATTAAACAAACAATTAAAGCTATTACAATGATGGTAACATTGACTTTTCCATTGATGCTTTAAAATGTACAATAACTCCACAGTATGCTATTCAGGCTAGAGTTAATTTTACTAGGGCTGCAAGGAAAACATATTGTCCACATGCAGTCCATATTGCCAACACCTATTAGAGAAAGTTGCATTCATGTGTGCGCATTCATGAGAGCACCATCCTCAACCAGGAAGTGGACAAAACAATGATTAGAAATCAAAGCAAACAGGAAACCAATGAAACAAATACTTGACTGAAAAGTAAATAAAGCAAATGTATTAATCAACTAATGTGGATCCTAAGTTTAGATGTTGAACAGATGAACAAATCAAATATTAAACTAAACTAATAAAGAAAAGCGCTTTCACTTGATTGGTGAAAAGGTGGTGTAAAAATGAGCACTGCAAGAGTTATTATTTGTGATCTGGAGACAAGGATAAAACAGCCCTTGATTCTTTCTCATACAAAGCACATTATAAAAATGATATCAAATACATCTGGCCCCAGCAGTCTGTGAACACCAGACCAAAATCACTCACAGCATCCACTGGGAAGAGGTAAAAGTATCATTCACCAGGAGTCAGTGGACAACTGGAGAAAGATCATGAACATTCACATCTGACACCAGAGACCATCTTTGAGCAAAAACAGAGGGCACCATCTCTGTAATAACTTGAACAGGTTTCTAAATGATTTGTTGTTCATTTGCCACGTTTGTTTGGTTGTGAAGACTTGAAATAACATTTTCTGTCTTTTTAAACAGACACAAGAGCCTTGGTTGGTGGTGAAAAACCTGCAGATGCAGCACCACTTGCAGGTCATCATCTGCACTCTCAATCAGGAATCAACAGTAGTGAATCACCTCAAAGTTCAGGCTGCCCACTCATTACACACAGCTTTTAGTGTCTAGGAACAATGAAGATGGTACACTGTGTTTTTAAGGAGGGTGTGGTGAGAGAACAGGTGGAAGAGGCCACTGTGAAATGAAAATAAAGGGAGGCATGAAAGGTTGAAATAAAGGTTAAATGCTGAGAGGTCCAGTTGGGAGTCATTGGAGGACAGAATGTGGTATGAGTGCTGCGTTCAGGTCTTCAGATTTCTCTTTTTCCTAAGTAAAATTCCAAATGCAGAACTTATGAAAGTGTATTTTGAAACACTTCTTCTTCAGGCACAGTGGTGGAAAAATGGATGAGATGGAATTTTGTTTATAGTACACAACATTGAAAAATGACATTTACAGAGCAACTTAACAGACCCTGAAAATCTTGTTTTTGCATTTGACCTCAAGTGATTCAATTTCTTATGTTGCTTCAGTGATGTGCAACTGTACTCCAGGGTTTTTGTCAGTACACCATGACATCACTGCTGGGTGTGGTTACAGGTGCCTTGAACCATTGGATCCACTAGATTTTGTCTAACCTTTGATGTTCAGTATATGAGAGACTGTGGATCATTAGGTTCAGGCACAAAAACTACTTGGTCAGGGTTAAAAGACTGCGATTAAAAAGAATCCAAATTTGACTGTTGGTGGGATAAATGAACAGCAGTCAAGTAATCTCAGGCTTCTTCCTCCTTCACTCCTTGAAAGAGTCATTTAGGTCGTCGTTTAGTCGTTTTGGGCATTTTCAAAATATAACTGATGCTGTCATTTCTTTCAGGAGGACAGTCTGGAAATCTCTGGTTATCTTTACAAATGCTTCCATATCTTATTTGTTTTTAATAATCTAGAATGCGACTCTACCCCATTCATTTTGGTTATGTTTTAATGTTTTGGACATAAATATGTATACTGTTTCCATTCATTTCTGTGTTAAAACTAAATCATTTGGGAATTATTTGAAGAGAACTGGTGTTTTAGAACATACCTTTTATACATCATGACTTTGGAATATATTTTTCCAAGCTCTGTATTTTGCAATAATTTCTGATTTCAACACTTTGTGCTTGTGTGAAAAAGACAGAGCCAGACTATCACAAAACATCAGGAACACACCATTTGATTTTGCTTAAAATGTTTTATTTCTTTATAAAATTACATTCACACACCAAGTCCCTTTAGCCTTTGCCTGTAGACCATTACACAGATTCAAAGAGCTTCTGCTTTTCTACACTAGGGCCCCTTTACAGCTCACTCAACAATACACTGTCTCAAATTTTCTTCCTCAAACAGAGAGATTTAAAATCAAAATCTTCATTCTCTTTTATATTAATTAATTTATGACAATCACCAAATTGATTAAGTCAAAACATATGATGAGCTGATTGACTAAAGACAAAGTTGAAACTGGGTATTAAATAAAATCTCACCCAGTGGAGAAGAAAAAAAACGTTATTTAACACACTATTAAAAGTTATCCACGTTAGAAGAATGTCCCTTTGAATGAGAAAAAGGGGCAGCAGAGGTCAGGGTTAATGATACAACCACAGGAAGCCCCTCAAATATGAAGAATGTGAGGAGGATTGCCCTTTCAGTATGTTTCAAATGAAGTGCTTGTTGGATTGTGGCCAAAACAGAATTTCTGACAATCACACCAACTTTAAGCAGCATTTGGACAGGTGTGCTGAGGTGTCAAAGTACGCATACAACTGTGTGCAACCCTGTGAATGTCTTCGAGGTGAGACTGTCCAAAAGTGAGTGTTGTTATCCCGTCAGAACTACAAAGTCATGACACAGACACCAAATTCTTGGGGGAGGCAGTGTGATGCAGAGAGGGGGAGGTTATGATACCCTGCTTTCTAATGAGTGGCCATTCAAAACAACTAGAAACATGTTGCACATCTGTCACATTGCACCAACTAGTTCATTTGAAGAATATTGAGGGTCACAGGGATAAAGGAAAAAATACATTAAAATTCTGAGATTAGACTGAATTTTGAGATTTATGACGGAATTCAAGACTTGACAAAGATTTGTAACATTTTTCTCAAATTATTAAACATACTGCCATCTCAGAATTGAAATGATTCGTCTCCGATGCTGGTCCGGAAACAACCGACAAGCTGGTGTCTTTGTTTTGCAGCAGTTTCCAGCAGATTGTACTGCAACACATTTTCAGCTTCTCTTCCCTGTGTGCTCCTTTTTTCGCATTTGTCCCTCTTACACAGCGATACAATGCATCATTCTATCTCTGGCATATTAGAAAACAATCAGATCACACGATGAGCCCTTACTCCTGGAACATGTACTAACATTTAGAGTTCAGCAGGTGTCTCATACAGAGGAAAACAAAAGGATTTATGTGTACAGAGAACAGACATTCAACAGAACTGACTCTGCAGTGCCATTTGCCCCTCCTTAGAAAAGTTCAGCATGAATGTACTGCAGCCTGTTCCCAACTAAGACCTCTACACTTTCTTAGTTTCTCCAGGAAGTACACTTACTCAAGGGTCATGAGGATGTGCCCTCTAAAAGAACATAGTGTTGCAATGACAATTCGATATTCACTTAAAAGTTCTCTGTACAAATATACCAATAACATGTTCAGGAGGTCACATGAGGTGTGTGACAAACTTGGCTGGTGGGTGGATGGTCTGTCATGAGCTGTTGTCTGTTTCTTGTTGTAGTTAAAAGCAATATTGGAGCATTAAAAAAAAGAATATTTAAAACAAAACTAAATAGAGACCCATCACCAACCAGAATCAAGCTGCTCACACAGTGTACAAACTTCAAGCATAATCTGAACATCTAAACATTTTTCACTTGAACTGATCACATCTTTGACAGTCCACATCATTCTTTAATTGCACTGCAGCAACTCTTTGAGCACGATAGCAAGACCCAGAAAAGAAGGAAAGCAGTCAAGCTAAAACCAAATTCCTCCTGTAACCACTGCCATCCAACTTTCCTTCATCCACATCTACTACCAACCACCACACCCCTGTCTTTCATACATTTGAAAGGCTGTGATCTAGGAATGTGATGAAAGCATTCAAAGAAAGAAAAGTAATTTCCTATAAGAAATTAGATGGAGGTTCAGAGATTCAGAATTCCTGATAGAACACTGTAGAAATGATAATCCTGTATAATGAAAGATAAGCATTTACTTTGAGGCAGTACAAGAAAGGTTTTCCTCTGTAGGTTTACATAGGACTGGAAAATGTAACAAGACCTTTGTAGCAACTGCTAACAAAACAATGTATCTGGAATCCTGGTTGTCTTAATATTGTAATTCAGCCTAAAAGAAATTATTTTAAATGAAAAGATCTGTTTCAGCTGTGTGAAATGAGTGATTGATACATTTTGTGAAAGCACTGATGACATGATATTGTAATAATCAGTTCTGATTTTATGAAAATAATTATTTCAATGTATTTATTTGAAGAAAGTGAACATTTGCTGAAACTAAGTGGTTCCTGAAGCATTTTGGCTTTTTAAAACCTCATCTTGCCATGAAGGAACATGGATAAGACTGCTTGCAGACACTGTACAATCATTTATTTTCCCGAATAGTTAATCCAAGGGAAAATCTGGTTCACTACATGTGATGAATGATGAGTTTTTGTACATACCTTAAAAGTGACTGCGAAGGAAGTTTGATAGTACAGCTAATATAATCATCCCTGTCCACAGCTTATGAAGTAAACATGTAATACATTATATAAGAACACAACACAACACACACTAACTTTAGACTAAATACCAGGGGTGTAACAGTGCACATGTTCACTCTACATTGTCAGCTTTGTATAGGGCCTGCATGGGCCTCGTACAGGTGCTGAGCAAAAGTTGCACATGTGTGAGAATAAACATAAGATCTTTGTGCATTTGCATACGTTTCCAGCAACTTACATGCCAGTCTAAACTAAATCAAGTTGAAATAGAAACTGGGAAACAAACCAAACCCTGACCTAAAACATGAGGTATGGACAAACCATGACTTTGGTGAACTGTTACACCCCTAAGAAATACATTCAAAACTGATTGCAGGCATACTACTGTTTAAAGAATGCACTTTGTTTAACTTAAATGTCATTTCATCTACTAAAGGAAGAGCATCTATATCTGATCCTGCCATTTTACCTTCCTGCCCTTGATGGCATTTCACACAGACATCAGATTAGATCAGCAACATCAGTAACAACCAGACATTCAAAGGATAAAAATTCATAAAATTATGTCTGACCATAGGATGTACTTGTCTATTATTCATTTATTTCTAATTGCCTTGGAACTTGAGTCCAGTCCTAACATGTAGTGTCAGTCACTCTATCTCAGCGTTAGCTTCCTGCTTTCTGGAGGTAAACTAAGTGGGATGTGATTCTCAGTTGCACTTTGTTAAATTGCATAAGATAGACTCGACATTTCAATCTTGTTAGTACATCAGTCAATCTATGGTGCATATGAATGGCTCATATGGGAACAAGCTATTTTAGGTTGTGATGCAAATCTCAAATGTCTTCAGTTCATTATTCTCAATCCATTCTGCAGTTTAACAGCCTAGGCCCACTGTATTGGGTAAGATGGACCAATCACAGATACGGGAATGAATTTCAAAAGGTACAACTCTGCCTGTATGAAAAAAGTCAACATAAAATCTTGAAGCATCAATTGTTCAATAAATTGCAATATAGTGACGGGTGTTTCTGATGCCATCTCTGGATTATATACTAGAACAACTAGAGAGTGAGGCCAGAAAAGAAAGGAAGATGTCGTAATTGTGGCCCTCAAATCCTATTAGTTATGACGACACTTGTATCTTCACTGCTGAGATCTTGGGATCATGCTGACTCAACCCGGCTTTATAATGTGATGCACAAAGCAACAACACAGGCCATTCAAGCCATCATGTGCTTAAATGACTTCACTGGAAGTGAAAGTAAATTACCCAGCCTGCCTGTTGTTAACATCCATTAGATCTTTTAGAGTACAGAGATAGTACATAGATATGAACATGCAGTGTTACAACTAGAGATGCACCAATAACGATGCACTGATATCAGATACTGGTCTGATACTGACTCAAATAGCTGGATTGGGTATCCGTGATAATGGATCGATTTGGTATTGGATACCATTATTTTAATAAATAACAATTCAGTAAATTTATATCTATGTATTTATTTGTTACATTTTGTTTTACAAAGTTAAGAAAGCAACGTTTTTGTCAAGCTTGATATTGCCTTACATATAAAAGAATGATCCCAGTCTTCTCCACACAGTGAGGTATACAGCTTATTAATTAAACACTGGTCATCGATTGGTACATGGTATCGGCCAATACCAAAAGCCCAGGTATCAGGACTGAAAAAGTCAGATCGGTGCATCCCTAGTTACATTATAGATGACTACTACACTGTATGTTTCAGTTGATTTCTATTCAGAATCCAGTTGATATAATATGGTTAAATTGGGGATTCGTTTACAACCTGTCTGGTTCTGTTTGACATAGACTGTATCTAACAGAGTGGCTGCATCCACCGACACCAGCAGTGAAGCTGCACCATGGCCACAGAAAGTGCATGTTTCTTAATGGTTGGTGAGTGTCTGTTAGAACTATTTGAGGAAAACTCATCAACACTTTAACCACCACTCTACATTTGTGAAAGGTACAGACGGGGCCTACCTTAATGTTGCCATGTCTGCAACGGGCCACCGACCCCTGTCAAAAGATACTCGTCACCAGACCTAACAGCTTTTCTGTGGGAAACCCTGCATCTGTATATTAAACTGCAGGTAACCATAGCAATAACACCAAAGCTTCATGCAATGCAACCATCAGTTAAACAGAACTAATCATGACTTAAATTGGATGACTATTTGAACACAGTTTTTTGTTTTGTTTTGGGTTTTTTTGCAGTGGTGACAGGTAATAATCCAAGTGGGATAATAGCTCTACGAGGTGTCCTGATATTGATGACAACACACTGGTGGAACACTCATTCTCTGGTATATTATTGCTTCCATAATCAATAGGAATAATGGCGAACACTACAAAAGCAAGACTGCAAAAACATTGAATTTTTTTCTTTAAATAAGTCTGGTGATATCCAGTAGTTTTTGTTTTGTCAACAATTCAAAGTCCAAAACCAACAATAACAAGTACTGTGTGTGTATCCAAAGCCTGATATATCTTATTTCTCTGTGCTGTGAAGCAACAAATGTGGATTCATCCGCCGCTGAAAACAGTCCCCTTGAAATGCACTACTTCCTCCTGTTTGAGTAACATTTGTTAAAAACTACAGTGACCAGCTGTTTTTTTTAAATACAAAACTATATATTTGTGAGCTATTTTTTAAGATTTACATCTTCAGTAGGAACCAATGTGCTTGGGACTGAGAGCGACACACAGGGTAGGGAAGTCAGAAGTACTGAGAGATGGACTAACACATTGTTGGATTTGGTCTCTTCAAGAGAATTGTTTACAATAAGAAAATATATAATAACACCAGACTTATCCTTTAAGTGATTCCCAGTTTTTTTTCTCTCTCTTTTTCTATTCCCAAAATCCCCAACCTACTCTTAAGCCCACACTGAGTATCTGACCAAACTCCATGAAACAGTGTGCTATTTGTATCAAAGCATCAGCGAAACTACAAACCTGCCTCAGTATGGCTCTAAAGCCAGTATCCATGGTGGGTTATTATCTTAACTCTTATAAGCAAACTGGACTCCATCTCACCCATTTAAAATTCTGAACCCTCCTGCAGCCACACACAGATCACACACACACACACACACACACACACACACACACACACACACACACACACACACACACACACACACAGACACACAGACACACAGACACACAGACACACACAAGGATCTTCCAGTCCTAACTGAGTCTCTTCCTCAGTTAAACACTGTTTATCAGTCCCCAGAGCCCACAGATACACAGAACCAGTGCTGTCAGTCCAAGCATGTTCATTCCCAGATTCCATCCCACCCCCACTCATCCAGCCCTCTGCCTTAGTATCTATAGTCTCTCACAACGGTGCTGTGTACTACGCCAAGCCCATCTCCTCCAACACACTCCTGGGTGACTCGTCTTCCTGTGAAGAAAACAGACACAGAGATTGGAAGACTCAGTTACAGTCTTTAACGTTCACTAATTAATCACAGTAAGTACAAAGAACACCAGTTAATGAATACAATAAAAAAGATATGTGTATATGAATATTTCATTAGCTACCAGCTCTAAGACGTAGCGAGCAGACTCAGGCCTTGTTCCGTCACATTACATTATGGCTACAGCTGCAAGGATGAATCGATTAGTTGCCAACTATTAAATTAATCGCCAACTATTTTGATAATTGATTAATTGTTTTGAGTCATTTTTAAGAGGAAAATTTCCAAATTCTCTGGTTCCAGATTCTCAAATGTGAATATTTTCTAATTTCTTTAGTCCTTTATGACACTCAGGGTTCCTACACCTTTTCTTAAATCAAATTCAAGCACTTTTCAAGCAAATTATATATATACACACATATATATACATATATGTGTGTGCGTGCATGCGTGTGTATGTATGTATGTATGTGTGTGTGTGCATTTAGCACTATATCTTTAATACATACATAGCAGGGTCCAAAATGTCTGAGACCACTTTCCCATTTAGACTTTTAGATCCCACTGTAAATATACCGATCAGCCAAAACATTTAAACCACTGACAGATGAAGTGAATATATTAGGCAGCAAGTGAACAGTTTGTTCTTGAAGTTGATATGTTGGAAGCAGGAAAAATGGGCCAGCATAAGGATCTAAGCAACTTTGACAAGGGTCAAATTGTGATGACCAGATGACTGGGTCAGAGCATCTCCAAAACAGCACATCTTGTGGGGTATTCCCAGTATGCAGTGGCCAGTCACTACCAAAAATGGTCTAAGGAAAGATAGCTGGTGAACCAGTGACAGGGTCATAGTTGCCCAAGGCACACTGATGCACGTGGGGGACGAAGGCTCGCCCGTCTGGTCCGATCCCACAGAAGAGCTACTGTAGCTGAAATTGCTGAAAATGTTAATACTGGGTATGATAAACAGGTGTCAGAACACACAGTGCATTGCAGCTTGCTGCGTATAGGGCTATGTAGCCGCAGAACAGTCAGAGGGCCCATGCTGACACCTGTCCACCGCCAACAGCGCCTACAATGGGCAAGTGAGCATCAGAACTGGACCATAGAGCAATGGAAGAAGGTGGCCTCGTCTGATGAATCACGTTTTCTTTTACATCATGTGGACGGCCAGTTGCCTGTGCATCATTTACCTGGGGAAGAGATGGCACCAGAATGCACTATGGGAAGAAAGCAAGCTGGCGGACGCAGTGTAATGCTCTGGCCAATGTTAAACCCTGTGTGCTGGTATTCATATGGACGTTACTTCGACATGTACCGCCTACCAAAACATTGTTGCAGACCAAGTACAGCCTTTCATGGCACTGGTACTCCCTGATGGCAGTGGCCTTTTTCAGCAGGATAATGCACCCTGCCAAACTGCAAAAACTGTTCAGGAATGGTTTGAGGAACATGATAAAGAGTTCAAGTTGTTGCCTTGGCCTCCACATTCCCCAGATCTCAATCCATCGAGCATCTGTGGAATGTGTTGGAAAAAGAAGTCCGATCCATGGAGGCTCCACCTCGCAACTTACAGGACTTCAAGGACCTGCTGCTAATGTCTTGGTGTCAGATACCAAAGGACACCTTCAGATGTCTTGTGGAGTCCATGCCTTGATGGGTCAGAGGTGTTTTGATGGCACGAGGGGGACCTACACAATATTAGGCAAGTGGTTTTAATGTTTTGGATGATATATAGATATATATATTTAGTTGAATTTATTAATAGGATAGCCCCTTGAGATGTAGCATCTCATTTTCAAGGGGGTCCTAAAACACACAAAATACAGAATATAACACATACTTACAATGACAACGTTATATAACAAACATAGACTACAAATACACAGATACAGACAGCTCTCTCATCATCTGCCACCCACACCCCCCACCTTCAGCAGTTGTACAAGAAGCTAGATACAAGAAATGAAAAATGACCCGTAAAATCAGATCAGTTTCATCAGTACCGAGAGCACTTGAAACAATTCATCTTCTAATTGCAAATACACACAAATTAAAAGCATGAACAGGTTGTTTTACGATGACAGAATAAAGAGGTCCTGAAGCAGTGAAAAGAATTAATAAACTTAGCATGAAAAGTAAGGAAATTTGTGCTTGGTAGATTATTTCTTTGTTGTAACAATGCTTCTTGGCAATAAATCTTATACCGTTGGAAAGCCTGTTTTTTTCCCTTTTAAATGGTGCCACATTTGAAAGGAACGTGCATTTGTGGGATGAGCAGCAGAGCTGACTATGTGGGTTGCGTCCATGAAAAATTTGCCAAATCTTCTCTGCCAATGCCAAAAAGCTTATTTTGCTCTTGCTATTGACTCCCCCAGGTGCTGCTAATCAGGTGACTGATTGGCACCTGATTGGAAGCACCTGTGAGCATGGGCCCTGCTACAGTGGTCAGTAGGTGTCTGCTCCAAGAATTGGCATTCCACGTTTGACTGATCTGGATAGGGCCTGTGCGATTCGACAACTTCAAGCTGGTGTTCCGCAAAACCAAGTTGCAGCATTATTTGGAGAGAGCCCTAGTACCATCTCCAAAGTGAAGGCCAAGTTCCATATAACGGGGGATGTCAGAGACAGGCCGCAAAGTGGGCATCCCAAGAAGACGACACCCCAAGAAGACCGTTTCCTCACCCTGTCAGCACTTAGGTACCGTAGGCTGTCTTCTACAGATTTGCAGTCAAGGTTTGCAGGACGATATGGCTGACGGCTCTCTACCCCGACAATCTGGAACAGACTGCACGCAGCCAATCTCCAGTCTCATAGGGCTGCCAGGAGGCCTACTCTTCACCATCAGGCCCGTTTGCGCTGGTGTCAGCAACACATGCACTGGAACCTGAACATGTGGAGGAACGTTATGTTCAGCGATGAGTCCAGATTCTGCCTAGGCAGTTGGATCGTAGGGTCAAAGTGTGGAGAGTAATGTAATGTGAAAATGTAAGAACTTAACCAGGATGGGTCTGGGAGCAGATCTAGTGCAGGAGCTGAAGGTGGGAGGGCGATGAGCCCTTTCGATGACTGGGACCGTGGGGGAATTCTCCTTGCAAAGCAGTAGTGGAATCAGCTGGTTCACAAAGGCGATCATGTCTCTTCCCTCACTTTGTTCGGGGACATTAATGAAGCGAAGATTAGATGACCTACTTCTGTTGTCTGCATCATCAACTTTCTCCTTCAGGTAGGCATTTTCTTTTTCAAGTGATTGTTTAAGTTTCATCAGGTCATCAACGTTATCCTCATAAGCACTCACCCTATGTTCAAGCTCAGAGACTTGATCACACAAGGTGGATAAAGATCCTTGAATGTTAGAGAGACTCGTTTGGATGGTCTCAATTTTAGAGTCAAAATAAGTCTTTATGTCAGATGTGGTCCGCTGAATGGCGTCCCAAATCGAATGAAGGGAAACTTTGGCCTGATCCATACCGGGGTCCAAAAAGTGATCCGAGTTAATGATCCAAATAGTTATTTACTGCAGGAGATAAATAACCAGAAAATGTCGATCTAGATAACTGGGAAATGTAGATCTGGACGTCAATTAGACAAAAGTAGCATATAAGACAGGCCCAAATTAGAGAAGCAGTCTGAGACCTGCCGGAGACCCTCATGCCACACACATGGATACTGGAATGCTTGGAAACATACAACATCAACAGGACACAAGAACCTTCATCAAGAACTCAATGGGGCTGTGGAAAATGACTCAAATGCCAACTCAAAGCCAATTGCACTAGAATGAGCGAGACATCGACTCACTGATTCACATCACCAGGATCAACAATAACGACACTGGAATGTCATTCAAACTAGATAAGTGTGGTCGGATGGTATCAAAGGGAGGTGATCAGAACCAAGGGGGTTGAACGACAAGAAGGCAGCATTGCAGATGTTCAGGACAGCTACAAATACCTTGGGATCCCGCAGGCAAATGGGAACCATGAGGAAGCCGCAAGGAAGTCAGCCACAGCCAAATACCTACACAGAGTAAGGCAGGTCCTGAAAAGTCTGCTGAATGGGAAGAACAAGATATAAGCCATCAACATGTACGCACTGCCAGTCATCAGATACCCCGCTGATATAATAAGCTGGCCAAAGGAGGAGATAGAGGCTACTGATATCAAGACAAGGAAGCTCCTCACAATGAATGGAGGTTTTCATCCCAAGTCCAGCACCCTGAGACTGTACACTAAGCCGAATGAGGGAGGCCAAGGACTGGTGAGCGTCAGAGCCACTATCCCGGATGAAACAACCAAGATCCAGGAATACATCAGGAAGATGGCCCCCAAAGATGAGCAGCTAAGTGAATACCTCAGGCAGCAGAAACCTGATGATGCAGAGGAGGAACCATCATGGAGGGACAAGCCCCTACATGTTGATCGACAAATGACAGAAGAAGGCAGTGGTGATAGATGTAGCATTCCCAAGCGACAGCAACATCAGGGAGAAGGAACATGAGAAGCTCGAAAAATACCAAGGGCTGAAAGAGAGGCTAGAAAAGATGTGGGGAGTAAAGGCAACAGTGGTGCCAGTGGTAATCGGAGCACTGGGGGCTGTGACCCACAAATTGGGAGAGTGGCTCCAGCAGATTCCAGGTACGACATCTGAGGTCTCTGTCCAAAAGAGCGCAGTCCTAGGAACAGCTAAGATACTGTGTAGAACCCTGAAACTCCCAGGCCCAAGGGACCCGAGCTTGAGGAAGACACATCACCACCCCCCATGGGAGGGGGGTGAGAGGGGGATTTTTTTTTTTTTGTATGGTTGTGTATGTTGTATGTATGTATGTTGTTGTGTATTACTATGCTATAAACAACCAAAATTATGTTTAGTGACGGCATTCTACAAAAGGGAGACAAATTTAAAAGAAATGTGTCACTGATCCAGCACTTGGCCATGAAAGTAATGCAATTGCAATTTCAAGCACTTTCAAGCACTTTATTCAAAATCCAAAAACATTTCAAACTTTGAAAATACCACATTAATATTCAAGTGTTTTCATGGATTTCCAGCCCTGGTACAAACCCTGTAAACTGAGTAGTTTGAGCTGTGGACAGAACAAGACACTTGAGGACATCATCTTGGACTTTGGGAAAGTGATTGACATTTTTCACCATGTTCTGACAGTATATGGACCAAACAACTAATAAATTAATCAAGAAAATAATTGACAGATCAATCGATAATGAAAATTATCATTAGTTGCAGCCCTAATTATAGCATTATGCAGCCCGCCAAAATATTCAGCAATGCTGAAAGAAAAATGCATATAATCTAATTTATGGCAGACCACAGATAAGACTGCTCTCAAACTCATGGGTCAGTCAACTGAGCAACTAGTGCTAGTACTAAACCTCAATGCTTTTTGACACCAACCAAGATGTGTTTGTAACACCAAATATTGAAAACTACCAAGTATTGAAAGCTAAAAGTCTGAACAGATTCATAATCTAATCAAATAAAAATGACAAGAAATGTCTTCCCTGTCGTAATATTACCAGTTATATTCACACATTAACCACTAGTAACTGGATGATTAAAGCTGTACACAAGTTATAGCAGCCTATGTTTGGGTTTGACCATTCAATGACATTCAGCACTACAAACTCCACCAGATCAGAAAGCACCACCTCTGAAAGCAGGGACTTTTTTGGCACCGGGAAACTATGTAAAACTCTGGTTTCTGTGGTGGAAACAAAATGATTCAGGGGCCCTGCTATTATTTTTATTTGGTATTTGTCTTAAATAGTAGATCAGATCCACATTTCTACTGTCAGGGCTTCCCACCATGTATTACAGCAAATGAGAAAATTACTGAAACAAAGAGTGTCCTCACCAAGGTCAGAGGGATTTCTATAAAATGTTAACCTCGAGGAAGAAAGCGTGAGGCATTTGCTAACTAAATTAATAATCATGATCTCTCTGATACAGCTCAGAGGGTGACGATTGATAGATTGATCACATCATATGTTCACTTTGTGGTTCATAAGAGAAATGTCAGGGAAAAAATAAAAACTTCAGTTCTGCTATCCAGCTCTTACCATGTCACTTCAGTATTTTTCAACCTGGACCCTATTTTTCATTTATCATTTTGTGTATAAGTGACTAATGGGGACAACAGTTTTTGAAATTGGTCCAATATTGAGTGAGAGCGCTTCAGCTGGCAGCCGCATAACAAGCATCAATGTCCATCCACTAAAAGTGCTTGTTTTTGCCACTGACAGGAACAGATTGTTATTGTAAGTGTCTGACAACATTATGTTAAGGACCATACAGAGAAATAAAACTTTTTTCTTAACCTTTTGCTTAATCCGGTTTGTTTGTTGCATGTCTCACCAAGTCTTGCTCAATGAGAAGTCTCATTCTGAAATCGCAAGAGCTGACTTGTTGTCGAAATCAGCTAAATATTGAGCCATGATAAAGCTGGAGAGAGGAGTGCTGGGAGGAGTTTGTTGTGTTGGAGTACCAAAAAGTTTGTGTTATCTAAAAGATTTTCAAAGTCATGGGCGAATATTTAGCTGATTAGCACTATTGCCCCATCAGATTACATTTTAGCCCGGTTTGTGGCTACTGGCTGAAGCGCTCTTGCTCAATACTGGACACAAAATGATGGCAGAATAGGGTCCAGGTTGAAAAATACTGAGGTTTCCCTTTAACTCTAATCTCCTGATAACCAACAACCAGGCAAAGAAAAAGAACAGAAACAGAGATAGTGGGTCAGGTTACCTCCTGCAGTAGGTCAGCTTGTTCAATGGCTTTGAGGACGCTCTTCTTAGATGTGTCCTGGATCTCCCCTCCCATCAGGAACTCATCCAGAATGAAGTAGGCCTTCTCAAAGTTGAAGATGATGTCCAGCTCACACACCTGTACAAACAAATACCAATCATCAAGGTATAGTTTCTGTAAATCCACATGCACAAGCAGCAGATCAGTAACCAGATTTCTCCCCACCCACAACCTGAATTTAGAAGCATGGCTTACTGATATTAACTAGTGGTGTAACGGAACGTAGCTGATCTGTGATCCCAACGGATCGCCCCCCCACAGTTCGGTATGCATGTGAACCGCAGATTAACTGCAAAATTTAATGTCTCATTGGAGAAAGAGTAAACTAACTGCTGTAGCTACAAGTCATGGATAGACAGCGTGTTGCTAACAGTTTGTGTGGGAGTAGACTGACAGCGCAGTGAGAGAGAAAGGCACGAAAAGTGTTTGAATTTAACAAATATCTAAATGCTGGTGGTGGAAGCCCACTTGTTTATACTTTTATAGGCTACTTTGTGTTCAGAGCTGAAAAAAATTAAATTTACCTGGAACTATTACAATACAGTGGAAAATGCTTGTTGTGATCACGTCTGTTTGGGTGAAATTGATTGCTATAAGTGGACGATTATTATAACCGATTTTTTTTCTTTTTCTAAATTACTCATGCAGATTACCATTTAATTGATATTTGCATATTTATTACATGAATATAAAGCAATGCAATGTGCAGCTTCACTATTTACTGAATTTTATTGACCGTTTCAAAATATAGTAGTTTCAAACGCTTGTTGTTTTGCTGCTGCATCTCGTTGGCTCGATTTTGGCAGTTTGTCATAAGCTTCAAGGAGACTATGCTTTTCATCGAGAGAGAATGACTTTCTTTTTCCCGTCATGATGTCAATGTGCAGCACCAGGTAACCAGCCTGAAGCAGAGGGGTCGTGTGTTTAGGCGGCGGGGGTGGGGGCCACAGGGGCCTGCAGTAAGAAAGTTTAATCAGAATCAACTTTTGGAGAAATGAAACCCGCTGTACAACCCTGCCATGAGGGGGCACAAAAACATTATTAAGAAGAGGGGAGGACATTTCTCTTTGATAAAGTTAAAAGTAAAGTTAGGCTTTGCTGACAGCTTCCTGACTCATTTTAAAAAAGACGAGAGAATAGAGAGAGTGAGAGAGAGCGAGAGAGACAGAAGCAGTGGTCGAGTGAGCTAGAGAGTGGACGAGGAGAGTGAGCGGTGGTAGTGAGAAAACCGGTGAATGAGAGGAATAATACTTTATTTTCTGATTGTTTCATGACGGTTACAAATACCGCACCCCCACCCCACACCTCAGCACAAACCTGTGGAAGTAGGCCACAGCGCCTGATAATAGTGCCGCAGCTGCTAAGTACATATCATATGTGTATCATGGCACAAAATGAATACTGTAAGCGGACTACTTGATTACTATAAGAAAATTATTTAAACAGCATTTGTATAGGGATGATTCTGTCCCCAGCTTTTTGATCCATATAAGCGGTTGATCATTGTAACCGTGATCACTATAAGCAGTTTCCACTGTATGATAACATAATATAATCGATTCATCTTTTTTTAAGTATTGCCGAAAGATTGCTGTTTTCAGCATCTCAAATGTGATGATGTAATGTTTTCCCTCTTTTCTAATATCCTGCCCTGATTACAGAAACCAGGTTCCTCATTTAAATGATAGTTAAAAAAATCAGATTACTGGAGATAGCGGACTGTAACCTGGTTGCCTGAGTACATGTAAACACACATAATGCTTTGTACAGCAGAGAAAATCTAGGTAAAATATTCAGAGAGAGCTTTAGAGATCTAAGACTTACACTGCCAAAGTATTTATCCAGCAGCTCTACAAAGCGGTGAATGACTTCCAGTGTGATCAGCTCATTGTCCTGCTCTTCAATTGCACAACAAAAATACAGGCTGGCATACCTGCATGAATACACACACACACACACACACACACAAAATCACAATCATAAAAGAGAGAAACACTGTAAAACCTCAAAAGGAATAAATGGTCAAAGTCAATGGGGATGGATTTGCACTTCACTGTAACATCTGTTTTCATAAGCTATTCCTCCATACATTAATGCCTTTGACCCTTACCAGGCATTAGACTGAACACAGCCCTGTGTTAAAAAAAAATAAAAATGTCTGTGTTGGCTTGATTGAGTAATATTTCCATGATTTGCATTTTAATTTTTGGGATAAATAAAGTATTTATCTATCTATCTGATATGGATATGCTATCAGACACCAAAATACTGCACAATGGTTAATAATATAGTGACATTGAGTTGTTCCATGAATTCTGCCATTGCTTCCTAGCTTCTAGCTTGCTTTTTGCACTGTCAATTGACATTTTGTCTTTTCACTTAACCTCCCTGTAAACTAAACATGTTAGACAGTTGTCCGACAACAGTGAGGTTGTGCTACATCATGTGTTAAACCTGCACTAATTGATATTTCTATATTAACAATGGATGATGATTTTTTTGTTCTAACTCTTGAAACAACTAGAAAGCCTGAGCCAGAGGACCTAAGAGTTCTGATTGGTTTATATTGAATGAGTAGGCCAGAGAGGTACTGTGGAGCAGGGCCGTTTAGAGCTTTATGGACCAGGAGTAAAATTTTGCAGTCAGTTGTGAAACAAGTATGATGTGGTCAAATTTGCTCTTTCTGGTTAAGATTCTGGCATCAGCGTTTTAGATGAGCTGTCGTCTGCCCACAGTCTTTCTAGGTAGACAGTGAGGAGGGTATTGAAATAGTCCAACCAACAAGATATGAATAAATGTATGTAGTTGTTATTCTGTATCTGTCTGAGACAAGAATCCTCTTGGATATGTTCTTTAACTGATAAAATTTAGTTTTTGTGATGTTGGTGACATGGCTCTAGAATGTTAGGTCTAAGCGAATGATGACACCCAGATTTTTAACCTGTACAGTACTCTTTAGGGAAAAAGAGACTAGCAGAGAACATACTTCTTGCTGCAGAAGCTTAGCATCAATCATGGTTAAGATGGAGGAAGTTGGGGGACATCCAGGTGTTTATGTCTTTGATGCTTTCAACCAGTGATTTCACAAGTCTCCAGGGGACAGGGACAGGTATAACTTTGTGTCATCAGCATAATGATGGTTGCATATGCTGTTTTCATGTATCATGTGGCTAAGAGGCAGGATGTATTTATAATACAATTATAATAGTACAATTGTAGAAAGGGGGATCAATACTTAGACTAAGTATTTAATACTTAGTCTGAGGCATACAATGTCGACATTCAGATGAAGTTCCAGAGAGACACAGAAAATTTCCGTCGTCCATTTGATAGGAGGCGAACCAGTCAAGTACTGAGACAGAAATTCCTACCCACTTCTCAAGCCTTTTAATTAAAATGTTATGGTCAATGGTATCAAATCCTGCATTTAAATCTAATAGTACCAAGACTGAGACTTCACCAATGTCACTGTTACCTCTTAGATCATAAAGTACCTTGAGAGTACTTTGGTGTCACATCATCCTGTGGGGATCATGAATGTCTGTGCCAAATTTCATGGCAATCCATCCAACAGCCAATGAGATATTTCAGTCTGGACCAAAGTAGTGGAGCGACTGACCAAACTACTAGCATGGCTAAAACCTACAGCATGCAACCTTCAACTTTACCTGCATTTTATAATAACTGAAGTAACTGGTTTTATTATAGACCTGCGTGGAGGGTGTTGCATGTTTGAACTACAAGAGGACAGCTATATAAACTTAAAACAATTAGTAAGGAAATTTGTATTTGGTAGATTATTTCTTTGTTGTAACAATGCTTCTTGGCAATAAATCTTATACCGTTGGAAAGCCTGTTTATTTCCCTTTTAAATGGTGCCACATTTATAAGGAACATGCATTTATGGGATGAGCAGCAGAGCTGAGTATGTCGGTTGCGTCCATGAAAAATATGCCAAATCTTCTCTGCCAATGCCAAACAGATTATTCTGCCATTGACTCTTGTTTGGTGGATTGGATGATTGAAGTTTGAAGAAACAAGACATATTGGCAATTTAGCAATTAATTCATTTAACAAACAGGAGCCTCCGTAGCATGTGGAAGAACCATACACAGCCACAACAGCCTGGCACTGCTGCTCATCCCACAAACGCATGTTCCTTACAAATGTGGCACCATTTAAAAGGGAAATAAACAGGCTTTCCAACAGAACATGATTTATTGCAAAAAGCATTGTTACAACAAAGAAATAATCTACCAAACACAAATTTACTTAATTTTTGTGCTAAGTTTAGTTCATGCCTAGATCATATCAGGGTTGTATGATCTGAGATTTTCTTTGAGAATAAGTCTAATATCTTATAACTTGACAAGTTCCACATTTGCTATATTCTATTAAAACAAATCTAAAATGCCAGGCTTAAAGGGTTAACAGGAGATTTGTGATGAGCAGCAGAGCTCTTTTTACAAGTGCAGTATTCCCTCGGTCCATCTTCTCTGCAGGAAATCCCTCTGTGCTTGACTCATCACCCACCCACCTGCCAAAACACAGGCACAGGCTGATAGGTTCTCCTTTGTTTTATTTGTCCACCTCTGCATTCTGTTCACACACTGTGGCATCTGTATGTATGTGTGTATGTGTATGTATATGTGTGTGTGTGTGTGTGTGTGTGTGTGTGTGTGCAGTTAAATCAATGAGAGTGGAATGCTGGGTCTCACCCTGTCCACCCACCTAAAATCTAATGCAGCTCAGCCTACATACAAACAGACAAGAACTTTCATCGGTCTGTGGGAGGTGAACTAAAGTAAAGAGTGCACACACTAAAATCAGAGACACTGCTGCTTTACTGAAGTCAAATGTAAGACTTTTTAATTGCTACCTGGGAATCAATCCTTGACCGATTTCAAATCAAAACAAACAAACAAACAAAAAAAACAGATAAGGTGCTAAAATCAAAATCAAAATACAGGTATATTTGACTTCGCTAGGGATTTCCAGCCTGACATTAAAACTGAAGCTTCCTTTGAGATGAAAAGTATGAAGTCTTCTATCCCAGCATTAACAAGCACAGTGGGTAGCAACAGAGATGGATGATGGAAATGGAGGGCAGAGAGATGCAATGAAGTGCAACTCGTTTAAGTTAGCTGCTCCAACACTCTCAGCTCCAGTGTTGTATGCTAGTGAAGTCAGTTTAACTACTTATTCACCAAGTACAACTTTGAAGTTGTCATCTTCTTTAATAACTTTCTAAAAACATTTAAAAATATATCTTTTATCTAAAAGATGGCCACCCACCTAGAGCCCGGTTCTGCGTGAGGTTTCTTCCCGTTAAAAGGGGAGTTTTTGCTTGCCACTGTCACCAAATGCTTGCTCATGGGGGAATTGTTGGGTCTCTCTAAATTAAAGAGTTCAGTCTAGACCTGCTCTGTGTGAAAAGTGCCCTGAGATGACTTTTGTTATGATTTGGTGCTATAAAAATAAAACTGAATTGAAAATTGAATTGAATTGAATAGAATTTTATGTGCCTGGGTATGTATTACATCTCTTGTACATTTAAAGTGTTCAAATTTCTGTCTGATCATTTTTTCTGCTATACATGTTTTTTGTCTATTTGATGTTGTATTGTTTTTATGACCCCGTATGTTTTTAATGACTTTGAAATGAAAGGGGGGGACTTTGTATGGGCTTCTTTCCTCTCCTGCAAAATCAATATAACTTTTTAAAAGTGGAATATTTTATTGTAACCTCTGTGCAAATAAACGAAACTAAACTAACTTAACGTTAGACACTGAGTCAGATGTTGGTACAACCTCCTCTATTGCTGACAGCAGCCACACAGGACAGGTACTCTACAGCAGTCATTCGCAACCAGTGGGCCACAGCCCACAGCTGGGCCTCAGAGCGCCATCTAGTTGGCCGCAGAGACACTGGTACTGCCAAATGGTTAGATTAAATTTTCTTTTGGTAATTTACAAAGCAGTTATTTTTATATCTTAATGTGCTCAAGAATTCCCGTAAATAAAAACGTCAAATTAAAATGCATAATTTCAATAACCTGCTCCGTTTGAATATCACCACGCCAACCACGACACATCATCAGGTAGAGACAAATATGTTTTGCCACTGTTAGCTAGCTACCTAAGTTTCTCTGTTGATCTTGCTTCAGAAGACATGGGTCTGTCCACTGTGTTGGAAAATGAACTAATGGAACTATCAGCTAACAGCAGCCTGAAGCTTCAGTTCACACAAGTTGACCTTGCTTCACTCTGGATACTGGCTGCCAGTCAATATCCCTCTCTGTCAAAACAGGCAATCAAATTTCCATTGCCTTTCACCATTGTGACTGTCACAAAATCAAAGGCAAGGAACAAATTGAAAGCAACTTTGAATGCTACTCTACCTGTCAGCCTCTCACCCATTCCACCACAGCTTGATCTCATTATTTCCCAGAGGTAAGCACAAGTGTCTCACTGAAGGTAAGCAGAGTATTTATTTTGGCCATTACAGCTGACAGTGGCATAACACATATTTACAGCTTATTACAGCTTACAGTTTATTTTTTCTCCGTTTCTAGTCATGTTATGTTTTTTTTCT
Organism: Thunnus maccoyii; assembly: GCF_910596095.1. Classification (NCBI taxonomy): domain Eukaryota; kingdom Metazoa; phylum Chordata; class Actinopteri; order Scombriformes; family Scombridae; genus Thunnus; species Thunnus maccoyii. The sequence continues at coordinate 381,997 of NC_056554.1, read as the reverse complement.
CATTCATTTGGGAAGGTGGTCTTTGGAAATTTTTTTTTCAATCAAATCAATAAAAGTGGGCCTTATGTTACAAAAGGTTGAAAACTCCTGCTCTACAGTGCAGTGTGGAAATCTGATGTTTTACACAGATGAGGTAAAACCTGAAACTTGACATGTTGGCTGTTAACGGACTTTAGTGTGGACCATTTAGGTGATTGGCCTGTAGTGTAACTGGGCAGCAGCCATGAATAATATATTTCTCATAATCACAGGTGAGCTACATTGAAGAGCAAATATCAGGGCTTGTGAAAGAAAAGCTAAATATACACATAGGGTTCAGTAAAGTGCAGCATGACCTGCTGTCAGTCATCATAAATTGATTTCCCCTTGTGGATCCATGTAGTGCTGATGATACAGGATGACTTCATAAAAACTGTCCAATAAATAAGTTACCTGTCTGTCCATGTGACTTCATGACTAGTGTCATACTTCATTAGTCAAAGACAATGTGAACATAAAGCAGACCAGATCTTAAAGACAAAGATGATCATTAATTTCTTTTGTCTGGATCAACTGAACTGAACTACAGGTATAAATAGACTCTCTCAACAGGACTGCTGATGTTAAGAAAGTGTTTTCCAGTAGGTTATCGTCATAAGTAATTGTAATACAAAAATATTGGACTTGTCTTCACAGTGTCATTTTGTGTATCACTGCAAACCTCTGTAAATGGAACCACATTCCAGCGCATGTGCAGTGGCCTCTACATTACACAGAACTACTCTGCAGAGACTGAAAACATGATCGCTGTTATTAGTCACTTACTTTATTTGATTTAGCTGCTGCCTGAGGAAGAAGTTACTCTGAAGATCATATTCAGCTGAAAATGAAGCAGTGGCTGTTCCTATAAGTTTCATGAATATCATTTCTGTATTAGACTTGCTGTATGTAAGCGTGAGCAAACAACATACACACCAGAAATAGAAAGAAAAGAAGATCCAGAGATGGAAAATATTCCATCAGGAAAGTGGTATTTTGGCCAGAAGAAATGAATAAATGAGGAGAGAAGAAGGAGAAGACGACAGTGATGACACAAACTAGATTGTGTAAATTAATTGTTGAAGTAATTTGTGTTACTTTATCTTTTTTACACATTAATTCTCATTTGATATCAACATCACTTAACAAAGACCATAAGTGTTCATGATATAATTATGGACTTTAAAATGAATACAAATATTATTTTCGGTTCCACCAGTAAGTTCTGGAGCTTCTTAAGATGCTCTCAGCCTCCTACGAGTGTGTAGAAGTCACTTGTGAATTAATCATCATTAAGGTGTGTTTGGGAAACAAGGCCCTGGTCTTTGTTTTAGGTGAAGAAATATGTTCTATGACAATAGTATAAAGATTTAAACATGCAGTAGTGCTGCAAATAATGCTGCCAGTTCCTGGTAGAAAATAATACCAATAAATAAATGCTTAAGCCACATACCACATAACCACAACATCCTCAGTTCAATTCCAGCTGACCTGTTGCATGTCATATCCATCCGTCTATACTGTTTGCTATTCAATAAAACCTGACATGCCCAAAATATCCATCTACTAATAAATAAATGAGTAAATAAATCTGTTTAATAGCTATTGCCTAGAACATGTTGCTATGGTTACAGTGGCTACCATAGTATTTAAACAGACGTTTTTCCACCTTTAAGCAGAACCAATAGGACTGTTTGGTTTTAGATTGTGTAGAGTGTCAGTTGAGAGGATGTCAGCTGATAGAATATCCATGTGGTTCATGGTTTAAGCCAAAAATATCAAGGACAAAAAGAGTGAGAGTACGCACATCCAAAAAACTTTCACGGGTGCTTGTTCAAAAATCACATAGAGGCAAAAATCAGAAAAAAGATCCGCACACTGTACTAGTTGCTGAATACGTCTGTGGCTACATATTGTTTGTCTTGCTCTGTGATGGTGATTTGACAATGCCTGACGAAGATCTCTGGTAGATCAAAACATTGCTCAATTAAATTTGCTGGGAGCTACTAGTGCAGTGTGCGGATCTTCTCTCTGATTTTTGCCTTGAGCCAAAAATATGAAATGACTCCTCACAGCTTGTGCAACAATAACCAAGTGTTCTAAAACTAAATGACTGCACTGTAATTTCCAAAGTCCAACATTTACAGTGATTTTCTACCTTTTTGCAGCTGGTCTAAACCCCAACACACACATATTCAGGTGTCATGAATAGAGCTGAAACTAAGGTTAAGCTGATTACTCGATTGACAGAAAATTTATCAGCGACTACTGTAATAAATGATTCATCAATTTTCAAATTTTTTTAATCTGAAGTGCCAAACATTCACTGGTTCTAACTTCTACAGTGTGAGGATTTGATACTCTTCTTTGTCATATGATTTTTACGAATATTTTTTTATTATGAAAATTAAACATTTATGGGTTTTGAACTGCAAACAAGCAATTTGAATACACCACCTGTGAGAAATGCACTATGGGCTTTTTAACCATTTTATAGCCAAAGCCATTAATCGATTGATCAAAGAATCACTAACAAAGACACTTCTGTGACAATTAATGACTTAGCATTTTACCTTTTATAGACAATCTTGAGGTCTCTCCATTCTAGGAAGCTGCACATCTTTGGTTTGCGGGCCAGCACTATCTGCATCAGCTCCCTGACCATCTTCTTCTTGTCCCGTTCAGCTGTGGCTGTGTACCACTTCTGCAGCCGCAGCTTCCCCTGCCGGCTGAACAGCAGCATGAAACGCATCTGCAAAGACAAGGATGGAAAACATTAAAAGCAAAGAGAGGAACAAGGACAGGAAAGTATTGATTAATAATGTCAAAGTAAAAAAACAATCTGGTCATATTCTGTATTTTTCTTTTTGTCAACAAATCCAATTCAAAGTCCAAAACCAACGATGTATGTATCCTACCAACAAGAATTGTATGTGTATCCAAAGACTGATATATCAAATAACTCTGCCATAGACCTCTGCTGTTGTCCAAAAACTATTAAAAACACGTCAGTCAGCCACACCACTGCACCAGGTGACATGTTCCTTCATCACCAAGAGTTTGGTTGTGTTAGTTTGTTTAGAAACGGCTCCAAAGACTAATAACAGTGATCACATTTTCAGTCTCAGGAAAGTAGTTCTGTGTAAGGCAGACACCACTGATCATGTGAGGGAACGCGGTTTCATTTACAGCTTCACTCGCTTGTTGTACTACATATCACAACTTCTTCTTGACATTGTACTTAAGTTCTTTCAACAGTGTGGCTTGTTGACATGTTTTTAACCGTTTTTGAACAACAACAGAGCTCTACAGCACAGAGGAATAAGATATATCAGGCTTTGAATACAATGAGTTCATTCTTGGTTTGGCTCTGCACATGAGATTTATTGACAATGAGAAAAATATAGAAATTGTCAGCCAAATACTTTAATGACGGCTTTCATGTTGATGTATTATCTGGCAACATGGGAAAATGCAGTTTTACTGCTCCAATAAAGGAATTTCAAATAGTTACAAGTCTCACACTTCTGCTGCACGCATCACCTAGTACAAATGACTACCTCATGAAGCTGGTTAAGCTATTGCCAAGAGTGTGCAAAGCTGTCATCAAAGCAAAAGGTGGCTACTTTGAGGAATCTAAAATATGAAACATCATTTCAAACATAGTTTCAAGGTCTTCAGTGTTGTTCTACAATGTAGAAAATAGCAAAAATAAAGAAAAAATGAGCAGGTCTGTCCCAAGTTTTGGCTGGTACCATATACTGTGAGATAAAGATTTTGCCATACTATTTATCTCTAGTTGTATTAGGCAATTGTGGGCAGTGTTACAAACTAGCTGAGCAGCAGCATTGATTCATGGCAACAATGGATTTTTATATGATTTCACATGAATGAGATGAAGTACCATAAAATCTTCAGCACTGACTGGCCTTTACTTACCTCACCTGCAGAGAGGACCGGGTATTTATATGAAACAATCTTATTTAAAGACTGGCCTCTCATTTCTCATATTTTAGTATGAAGCCCCCTTGTTTTTGATCTGCTCCTGTTACTGTTAATGCAAACTCAACACTTCTTCCATGGTGACTTGTTGTCTTGATAAATTCAGTGTAATGTACATTTTCACAGCATTTATTCCATCACATCCTCAACACTCTGCTGAGAACACCTTCTCCTCTGAAACATAAATATATTTTCATTCAGTATGTAATTCCAGTCTCTTCTACTGTTTTTTCACAGTTAAGTTAGCTTCAATGAAATTCACTACTTCCTGCACAGATATTTCACATTAAAAGCCTTTCAGTAGCTCTAAAGGGCATTACGCCTCCCTTCCTGGTATGTGAAACATCTGCAGGAATGTTGAGTTTCTTAACAGCTTTACCTTGACAACGATCAAAAATTGGCTAAAAGGAAGTGACTGAAGATAATTATAAAAATAAAACAGCATCAGTGTTAAAGTGTTGGTATTAGAGGAAAAGAGAGCAGCAGCATCGTGAGCATGACTTAATGACTTTGTTCTGTGGAAATGTACATTATACTGTGAGCTATTGTGAGAGTGAATAGGTAATTATACCCCCTTCAATAACTTTTACCTCTTTTCTTTGTATTAGCAACCAGCATTTGCATGTGCTGGACACTCATCTATTATTTGAATTCAGAATACTTTACCATACCGTTATTTGTCAGGTATTTATTTTACTGGATTTTCAAAAAAAACAAAAAAAAAAAACAAAAAAAAAAACATGTTCATATGTTTTATCCATAAACTATTTCTCACATGCTTTTCCATATCTAATGTATCATGATTTCTATCCATATTGTGACATATTGCCCATTTCAAGGCTATGCTTAAATACTGGTTCTGCTTTTATCAAACAAGGTTAGTTTTAACTAAATCATACATGTCTTCATCAGTCAACTTCAATCCAAATACCCTCAGTGAGTTTCAGCCCTCATGGAGAACACTTAAATGGAGACATGCTGCACTATAGAGAACATCACACAAAATTCTCTTTAAAACTACTTAATGTGGCCTGTTGTTCAAGTTTTAGTGTCAGCTAAAACCTAGCTCTGGTCTAATATAATATAGGTCCACAGTGCTGAAGTTAAAGTAAGCTAACAATATTATAATACAGCTCCACAGTTCTGAAGTTAAAGAAAGACATTTCATAAGCTTGTTGCTTTAATTCTACAGCACATTGTTAAAGCCACTGTGCACTACCAGCTCAGCACCAAACAGCATACAGACACAGTTAGAGACTAGCCGGTTAAGATAGTGGAGTATTTAGTAGCTAAAGAGACAGGTATTTTTCCTCAGGAGTTGGTGGAGACCAAAACAGAGCTAAAAGATCAGTGATTATTGTACTTGCATTTGTAATTTAGCCACAAACAAGACTGCAATGGGATGACAATGTTAACTCTGTGTCTGCTGAGTATGTAGGTAGGAAATGGTATGCTTACACATTAGCCATTAGAACTTCATAAGCTGGGGATACGTAGGTGCTGTGCGTTCTGTTCTGAAGTGGATGTTAATTGATTAATCTATTGTCATCAGATATCTAAATGGAGTTTGGTGTGATATTCTCTCCACACATGAACAAACATGCCTGTCCACAGCTAGAAGAAGCATACAGGTATAGTTACACAAACCTGATGCGACCAGGAAAATCAACACATGCTGCAGTGACTGTGGGATTCATCTAATTCTATTAAAGGCTCTACAATACACACAATCATAACACAATTCTACCACTACCTACTAGTTGTCTTTACTTACATCTGCCTGCTCTCTCTATGGTCTCTATGACAAAGAGAAAGTGTGGTGTCTGTTTGTTTTACAGCAGCAGTATACTTGGATGGAGGATATTTGAGTATTGCCAGTGGAGTTATTGGAAATCACATCTGTTTAGTGCAAAGAAAAAATGAGTTTGTTTTAACTGCGTTGTGTACAATGTACCAATAATGTGAGAACAGTGCCTCAAGAGAAATGATATATTTTATCTTAATAACTTAACATTTATCGTGCACTTAAATCTAATCATCAATTACTCATTGTGTATACATCCTGTCGACTGCCAGACAGACAGAAACATCTCACTGACACCTTTATTGTTGACACTGACAAACAATTGAAGCTTAATTCAGTAACTATGAGGAAGCTCGGCAGCTAATCAGACCTTCAAATATCACAGTCTGTCATGCTAAATGTTAACATTACCGAATGTTATTGTGAAACAACTAGCATAACACGACTATAAGCTGATTTAAAAGCCCAAAGTGTGCCAGTTACGTTAGTCAGGGCTATTTCACACCGTATGCTGTTCTACGGCCTGTTAGCTTGCAGGCTACGCTGAGAGAAGCCAGGTGCAGGTACCGCAGGTAGGTACTTCCTGATATCATACACCTTGCTAGCATTAGCTTAGCACCTAACTGCTGCCTTTTTAGCGAACGAGACGGAGTAACTTACCATTTTTCGGATTCTTTTTAAGCTACCACGACGTCACAGACGAACTCTACCTCTAAACTGCCTGGTCCAACGTAAATATGTACACTGCAGCTAACGTTGACAGTCCATGTCTGTGTCAGATGCTGTACTACTAAACACTGGACCCATTCCCTGAGCAGTTCCGGCTCCTGCGGAGCATGCGCAATTCATAAAACCCCAAGCCCTGAGTTTTGCCTGTCAGGTAACACTATCTTTGTCAATTCGTCAAATCTAAAAATTACGTTACATATTACATTATTTTGTTACTCAAACATTTTTAAAAAATATATAATTTATATAAAAATAACTATGGAAGTTGCATATATATATGTTCTGTATATATATATATATATATATATATGTGTGTGTGTGTGTATGTGTGTGTGTGTGTTCTGTGTGTGTGTGTGTGTGTATATATATATATATACACACACACACACACACATATATACATATATATATATATATATATATATAAATGTTACAATGTCAGATATATTCTACGTGACCAAAGTTTCAAATAACGAAACTGCAAACCTTTGTGCAAATCTTCTTTATGCACCCACACATTGGGCAAAGCGCCCGGTGTAAGATAGGGCCCTTATGTAGAAGTAATCCCTGTGAGCAAAAAGCACCAGCTTAAAAATGCTCTGAACATTCACTTTCCAACGTTTTTTTCTACTTTGAAACTGAGCTGATTTCAACTCATGACGGATTTCTTTATATGGTCATCTGGGCTGCAGCGTGTGTATCAGCTGCTCTTGTTGGAGTTCACTGTTGTGCTTCTAATGGCCAGTCTAGTAAATGTGGTATTACTGCAGTGCCAAATAGCACCACAAGGTGGTGCCTCCCTTTGTTTTGTTGTGATGTACTAGACTAGTACAAGAAGAAGTTGCACACAGTGCTACTCCGACTTCTGTCCGCAAGAGAGGTGTCATTATGGATCCCAGTACTTTTCTTGACACACATAGCATTCAAGCACTAGGTTTGGTGTCTGTGCTTGCTCCGCCAGTCTGCTCTTTCCTAACAGTATGTTCAGTGGGTGTCTGGTGTTGAGTAATGGGAAACGTTAATTCAGAAGGACTATAAGTTAACAGTTTGAGTCAAGCAAAGAGGCTGTATTATGTGTAGCTTGGAAAACAGCAATATGGGGCACTGAATTTTTCTTTCTTCCTTGTCAGATCTCTTTTCCTGGTACTGCACCGAGGAGCCACACTGCTGCACGCCAGCCACAGTGCACAGCAGGATGGATAGACATGTTGCCAAGGTCATATGTTTGAAATGCAGTTTGGGGACATTTTAGAGGTTTGTACTGTCCACCATTCTGGTTGTGTTTACCTAACACTGGCCATGCAAGTTTACAGTTGTCAGCATCTATTGCTGCTCACCTGAACTAAATGATCTAATGTGAACTAGCTTGTACACAACTACCACAGCTAGCACTAAGTTAGCAAACTGTAGGTACTGCCAGTATGTAGGCAAGCACAGAACAGCACACTCACCTGGAGATGACATTAGCTGTGTTTCCATTAGATTTACAAGATAACTTTAAGCAAACTTTTTAAATGTTGCAAAAAGGACAATGCAAATTAGGTGCGTTTCCATCAACTGGTTTGAAGCGAATAAACTAGGCTATGCAACACATAGTTTCATCAGTAGATGGCAGTATAGGCTAAATAATCCGCCAGTAACAGAGTAGAAGAAACAGAGGTTGCCAACCAGAAACAAAACAAATAGTTATATTGCCTTGATGAGAGAAAAATGGAGGGAGGTCTTTTGGAATTTGTTTCAATTGGGCAAGTTGTCATTGTTATTTTATGTCAGCTAGTATTGGCCATGCTTCATGCTATCTGTAGAGGCTGGAAGACGCTGAGGGTGGAAACAGCTGATCAGTCATGTGAGTTAAATGTTTATTACGTCATTATTTATTTGACAAATGCTTTTCCATTGCCCATTGCGCACGTAAACTCTTTTTTGAGGTTGAATTTGAAGTTTTTTCAATTTTTTGCGTTTCCATTAAGCTTTTTTAATGTAATACTTCAAAATGCACATAAAATAGGTTAATGGAAACACGGCTAATGATGAGCCCAATCCTGATTTATGACCATTGGGTTAAATAAAGATGCTCCACTTTGTCTTTCGCCTCCTGGTTGAAGCCAGGCTGCTGTCCTTCTCCTTGTTGTCTCCTGTTGTACAGACAAAGAACTAGATTAATAAGAAGTGAAAGGTAATTGGTCATTCCATTGCAACATCAGCACGCAGCAGCAGAGCTACACCTCCACCATTTTGGACTGTAGGCTACTATCGAATTATGAAAGAACTTAATGATGCTTGTAAAAAGTCCCGCCTACAAAGTGCTGTACAAAAGTAAAACTAAATTCTCTCTCCTTTATTGTTGTATATTTAATGCCTCTACTGAAATGGCCTGTGTTGAACAATGAAAAATATTTTAAATATGCATACTACTACAACTATTTACTTACTTATTTATTTATTAAATTTATGAAAGAAACAAATCAGAAATTTGTAAAAATTCAGTCAGAATTTCATTTATTAAACAGCAAAAACTTTCAAATCATGGGTTCAGATTTAAATATTCTGAGTATAGAAATAGAAAGATAAAACATAGTATAACATAACATTACTTTTTGTCCCGCTTTCCAGAGGAGCAAAAAGTGAGCAATGGACATAAATCGAAGCAAGAAAAATCCAGCACTCTTGGGATTTTGAAAAACCAGACAATCTCTAACTTTTTCATATCAAGGACCTCCAAAACAGGTGCATATGGAATAAAATGAGGGTCATATGTATTGTAGCTGTGTGTGTCACCATATCTAAATGCGTGAAAACATTCTTTAATATATTCAAATGTGTGATTGTGTAAAAACATTTTGAGCAAATGAATTCAAATGATTGAATGTGTAAAAAATATCTTAACAAATAAATGTAATTTTTGAATCCGTAAGGAGGCTCGACGCTGTGCATGACATTTTGTGAACAAAACTAACCCTAACCCTAACCCTAAGCCCAACCCTAACCGTATTTTAATGATCTAAGCACACAGTCTGAATCGCATGGCGCAAGTGCATTTACGGTGGGTCCAAATCCACTTTTGTTTAATGGCAGAAAAAATGGTCGTAGCGCCAAGCGAATGGTTCGAAAGGATTGTCCTTAGTCACTTAATTAATCATGGGTTTGTTTTGGGCATAACATGCAATAAACCAATGAGAATGACATCTCCCATTCCCTTTAAAAGCCAGGTGCGTTTGTACTTTGGTGGATTGCTATTATAATGGCACATTTGCCAGGTAGTAAGAAGGAACACTTCTCTGCAGAGGAAACAGATCTGCTGGTGCACAAAGTGAAAGCATACGATCCATTACTACTCCCAGACCCTCTCTCCCCCAGGTAACAAGTAAAATCAGAGGGGTTTTAATTGCTGAAAGTATGGAAACCTGATCACTGTAATCTCAAAATTGTTAAAGAAAATTTGTTAAATATTGTTCAAAAATTAAATCATTAATTTTAATCATGTAAAAAATCATCACACAAAAAATCATCACACAACTATTTACTTATTTAACTATTTATTCACACCACAGTTTCTTCAGAAATGGCCTTATCAGGATTTGATCAGCTCTCCAAGGTGCTGATCCTGCTGCCAGCAGCAGCTAGAAGCTGTCCACAGTTCTTTCCTTCTTTAGTTTAATCATTGTTTTGACCTCATTTATTTCCCCATGTGTTCCCCTTGTCCTCATGCATTGATGTAGCAGGAAAGTTGATCCATGTCTGATCTGTTGTTCATATCTGTGTGCTGGGTCTTGACAGACACCCTCAACCTGATGGGTCTGTTTAAATACCTATGTGTATTGCCACAGTTTGGTCAAATAATTAGACAATTTCATCTGTCATCACTGCAATTAGCTAATTCTGATAAATATTTGGACTCACCATTATGTATTTTTTAAAATATATTGATGTACACAATAATCTTTCACATTATAATTCTTTTATTTGTAATATTTTGCATGTTACTATCTTGGCACATATTACTATCTTGACAATGCGCCCTTGGAATAACAGTGAAATACAGCGCCTTGACTTCAGACCAGGTTTTTGTTGGTCAATCTCGCAATCACTTCCTGCCACCTCAAGATAGCAGTGCGCCAACAGTACGCCTGACTGCACCTCATTTTTAGACCAACACGCCCATGGGTGCTCAGATAGGCGCAAGTGCATTTGCTATTTAAACAACGTGGGTGCTGGATGGGAAAATGACAACTGCGTTGGTCTTAAACTAGAAAAGACGCTTGCGTTGCACTTTGCGTCGCTTTGCACCGGGTGTAAGATAGGGCCCAATGTGTGAGTACATAAAGAAGATTTGCACAAAGGTTAGCGGTTTCAAAAAAGGTTTGCAGTAATGCAGCTATCTGTTTGTGGGTGAAAAAAGTTCACACAGAACTCAATTGTATATGTGAATCCCAAGTTTACTACAAATGAAATCTTCCCACTAACTATTCATACTGCTTCAGCTGCTTTTTCATGCATTGTCAACTCCTATCTACTGACTCATACTCCATTCAAACCTTAAAATGTCTCACATCTTTCATACAACTTTTAAATCTCATTCAGACTTAAAAAAAATTTCCCACTTTTCCAACTCATACATACTACTTCAGCTTTTTCATCCAAATTAAAGTCAGCAATCCAGTTTAGCATCAGCCTTTAAACAGCCAGCATTCACACCACAGTTTCTTCAGAAATTGCCTTTTCTATTCGATATTAAAGTTTGCTGCATGCCGCACATAGAGCTGAATTAAAAAGTGACTTACAAGAATGATGTTAAGTGTATTGTCATGTCTGGCCGAGTGGTGCTATACACAGTACTGAAAGGGATTCAAGGGATTTAATTCTTGTATGTTAGATGAGCATTTAACCTTTTGTTTTGTTATATTTGATCCTATGTGTCCTACTTGATGAGTTAAATTTTAAAAAATTGATTAAAATATTCCTGCAAATGTGGTGGTCAAGTTCAAATTCTGTAATTGTTTTATTAAAATTCATAATTATTTTATAAATGTTACTGTTGCAAAAAATAGCCTAATAGGTTTCATAGTCTATATATGAGCACTGTGGTTCTGATTTATCTTCATGAATAAAAACATTTCAACCCCCCCCTCATTTTTTTACAAATCGCACCCTGTCCATAAATAAGTATAGTGACTGGTAGACAAATTATTGCCCTTTTCAAACAACCCGGTAACAACAATAAGAACAAGAAGAAGAAATAAATGAATTAGTATAACACACAAGAAAAAATACATTTAAAGAGAATGGGAAAGTTAATGTTGTTAGAATTTAATTCTAATTCTATTTTTTTTTTATTTACTTACTTATTTTTTTTTTTATAATAATCAGTCATTCTATATAATACATTCACTCACTCACTGGCGCACACACACACACACATACCCACTACTGTTATTTTTGTTGCTATCATTGTTATTATTGTATCAATATCATCATTAAGGTGGCAGTATTATCTTTTATTTTGGATTTTTTTTTTAATCTTGTATTTTTACTGAATTTATTTTAATTTTAACTTCTTTTTTTGCTCCTTTCCTCCTCTTATCTAATCTAATGATGTCATATATAATAATATATCAGTCAGAGGGACCAAACCACTACTTTTACTGCAATACTTTAACTACATCAAGCTCATAATACTTATGTACTTTTACTGGTGCAGGATTTTTCATGCAGGACTTTTACTTGTAATGGAGTATTTTTACATCGATGTATTGGTACTTTTACTTAAGAAAAGGATCTGAATACTTCTTCTTCTTCTTCAATTAGCAGTCATTGCGTGTCAAACTGAGCCTGCTGAACTGCTGAACTTATTTGGAATATAGTCAAACTCTTCATCAGTGGAAACTGCTCAAATGGTGCAAAATGTTGCCCAAATTATCACAGTATGCCCAAAAATACCCACCAAAACCACCCAATCTGGTAACTGTTGTGAAGTTATGAATTTGGGCTATTTGGACACAAGGGGTCAGTGTTGACCTTCCACATCTATCTACTCAATACTACAGTGATCACTGAGACTGCAGCTTTGTAAAAACATTGTACTTTAATAAATATAAATACTACAAAAATACAAACATAATAACACAAAAATAGACATTATAATCAACAGTAAAAACAGATAAAAAATACATCTTTATTGGCACTAATGCAGCCATCATTCTGTCTGCAGTAACATCTCTCTCTGTGAAGTGCATCAGTGTCTGTTGTGTCACACAAAAAAAATCTCACTTTCCTTCATATTTCGTACTGTCTAGTCAACCATAAAACATTCAGAGAAATAAATTAACAGCAAACATAAACTCTTTACAAAGAATGTCTCAGTCATGTCAAATAGGTGTGTCACTTTGTCCTCTTGCATTAGGCACATTATAAATAAAATGTCCAGTAAAATAAGTCGATAATGTCATAAGCAGCCACATGAATCCTGTTGGTCTGGTGTGGTCATCATATGTATGGTCATCATGTGGCATATGAGCAGCAGTAGTCTGGCACAGTGGAATGAAGGCCGCTGTTTAGAGTGGGTTATTGAACTGACCCATGAACAGAACAGCACCTGCACACAGGAAGGGAAACATTACATAAACCACCTGCTCCACCTGCACTGCTCAATGGTATTGTAAATTGACATTTCATATTAAAACATAATAAGAGTGTTACCTGTGTGTTTGTGCTGGATGAGGAAGAGGAACGGTCGGTCCAGAGTGATCTCCTCCACTGCCATACGAGAAAACATCACAGCAGCTAACAGAGAGAGGAAACATACAAACAGGTCAGTGTCTGTAATGTGTGCAGCCCCCCAGGCAAACTATGGTACAATTGTCACATTTTAACTGTACTATTTTGTAAGCTGCTAAATCACTAATTACAAAAAATTACATGACTTTCACTATATATGAGTGTGTCAATATGTCACGAGTATGCGGTACTGGATGTGGTTCTTCTGTACATTTTGAATACAAGTTTCATTTGCGTGGATAAAATAATTATAAACTTGTTTTTATCAGGGGTTTCTGGCTTTGACTGCAGCTTTGCTTAAAGATTAATTCCAATTTATAAGATGATGGGTTTTATTTGACTCAAACATTCACTTTTTTCACATGAAACAAATTGATACCTTTAGTGTGTGTGTGTGTGTGTATGTGATTCAGTATTGAGCCTACCTGTTGCAGCTGCTCCTTTGGTTCCTTGCTCATTCACTTCGATCTTCACCCTCTGCAGGACCTTTGAAACACACAGTCTCTCATCAGCTGGAGGGCAGAAACACAGAGAGATTAGATACATAGTTCATCTGAATGCACTTTACTGTAGTCTGTAATGTGGTTGTGTGGTATGGACACTTCAATGTTTGAAATAAAGGGAAACTGCTGATATTAGTTAATGCATATACAGGTTGTTAAATGATACGGAAGCCTCAGATGCAACTAATAATTAAATACTAGGAGCAAAGCTTGTCATACCATGTAATCCCTCTCATTCTTTGCACTTGAACTTTGAGCTTTTACCCTTAAGGAGGCGCTGTAGACCAGTAAGAGCCAGAATAAACGTGTACAGCAAGTTCTTCCTGATAATGCATTTACAGTACTGAATGCAGCCTCCTTGTGCCTCTGTCTTTAATTACATTTTGCATTTAGCCTCTTTCTGTATTTTTAGGACTTTTTAAAACTGCATCTATGTTTTTTAGAGTCATGTTGTTTGTTGATTATCTGTCCTAAGTTAATTGTCTTATTTATGGTGTGTGGTGAAGACAAACTCTATACCCTCACTCTATAACTTACTGGTGATGCGTGTGAAGTCAGCTGTAGCCAGGTTGAACATGTCTCCCAGACCCATGTTAAGGAGAGCAGTCTTCAAATTCACCTCAGAGTTCAGAGTAAACCTGCAAAAAAACACAAAAATTAACATTTCATACTCGTTGCTTAAGGCTGGTAGCCATGGAAGAATCAATATGACACAAACAACCCAGAAAACTACACTACACTGTTATCTACCCTCATACAGGACAGTCTAATGTCTAATGTCTGCCTCACCTGGGCATGGCCAGCTGTCTTTTGACGTTCCTCAGCTCTGTTCGCCACTGCTGAATCCTCTGGTTGCTCAGATCTGCACTGAGTACGCTCAATGGCACCTCAGGCTCAAAGGGTGACACCAGCAGCATGCTCAGTGAGTCGCCCTCATATGGCACCTCGATTACATCATAGTCCACACCATCAGCAGTCACAAACTCACCTGTTGATTGATGAGAATGAGATATATGTATTTTTCTAAGTAGCAAATAGACTTTCTGTCATCCAGCATCAAACTGAGATCTGCACTGAGTCAGCGTGTTCAGCCTACCGTAGTTGAAGCGGTGGGTAAGTCTCATCATGTGCACAGGCACGGTGCTGCCATTGGCACAGTGGAACATCCTCTCCTGTGTCAGTTTGGGGTCAAAGGGAACCTTCCACAGGCCCTGGAAGTGAAGGGCATTAAGGAGAACCAGGCGAGTCTCATCAGTCAGAGATCCAGATGCCAAGAACTCAGGGATGGCACCTACAGAAGAAAATACAAAATATAAATCACAAAGGTTTCAAAAGATGGAAGCAAAGAAAGCAGCCCCCTTCAAACAAAGTTGAGGGTGTCTTTGGAGAAGATGGCATGCTGTTAGCTGGTTATTGTGAGTACCTGCAGTGTGGTCTGAGACCCATGAGTTGATGATGCCGACAGCCTGGTCTGGCTTGGTGAAGTCCACCTGGTGAGGGTGGGTCTGGAAGGCCTTGGACAGAGCCCGGCGGTATCCCTTCTCCAAGCTCATCTTCCTCTCCACCATCACCCCGCTGGCTATCTCCACACCCTCTTCACTGGAAAGGTCCCGCTGCAGGAGACGCTGCTGCCTAGACATCCCTCTCTCTGCAGGAGAGCGGAGAAAACGGTTTAATGCGCTCACCAATAATACACCAATTTAACTGCTGCAATAATACACCAATGTATAAGCTTATGATTATATTGTATTAACCTTGGTTTTTCTTATTTTTATTTTTTAGTTTTCTAATGCAATTTGTGATGCAATTCCTTTTATTCCTATTCTAATTGTTATTTCTGTCACATATTATAAATTTCTGTTCTACAGCTACAGTGAGACTGGTGGGCCTGTACAGGGTGCTACAGGACAGTCACAACTGGGTGCATACAGTACATGCACCTGTATATGGCTGCTAAGCATTGCACTCAATATAAAGTGATTTTTTTTTTCTTTATTGTTGCACTCAGCATAAAAATAAAAAGTTGAAACTATTGTACAATTATATTCTAAATTATTATTTTTTTCTGTACACTGTTATGGTTTGCTGTTAGTCCCATTTCCTAAAAGAATCCTCAAACCATCTTCTCTTAACTACTGTATGACTCACCTTGCAGTGAAAAGCCCATTGCAGTATTTAAGGCCTTACGGGTGCTTCCAGCAGCACCCAGCTGGGCCATGGCCAGGACGGAGGCCACCCCATACGGGGAGAAGGCTACGTTCTGGTCCACGGAGCCCTGGGCTAGCTGGGAGAAGACCTTCAGGCCAAAGTCAGTCTGTTTATCCTGTAGGGAGCCCAGCCCCACTCTGCTCAGGGTTAGCAACAGGAAAATATACACGCAAAGCATCCTGGGAAAGAAATAAGATGGTAAGTTTGATTGTGATATTTTTTTGTCACAAATGCTGGTTGGTTTAAATTCTGATTTAGTGTGCCTCAAGTACACTTGAATTTAAAACCTAAAGGTAAAACCTTTTAGTCAATTGAAAAAATGCTTTTTTCTCAAACATGCACTGAATGCCAATAGTCACTGGGTTAATAAAACCTGCCCCTACTCTTCTTTGCACAAACATGTAAAATGCGTCAATCGTGAGAGAGTAAATATAGCACCTTATTCCAAAGGAGAGCAAAAGCTCAGCAAATGTGTTGGATGGACAAAATGTTGCCCAATACTGTCTATTCAAACCTCTATTTAAATAGACAGTATAGACAGACTTAAATGCCTTTTGCCCAAAAGAGTTGGAAGTGAAACACACATTTGTCAGTGAGTGCAGTGTTTCTGTTTCTTATTGAGAAGGAACAGTGAGTAATAGAGTAACTCTAAACAGTTTTCTTTTGGGAGTTGAAAGAAAATTAACTTCGCTCAATGACACCGGAAATGATTCCACATTAGTAAGCTGACTGTAACAAAGATTTAATTACAAACAAAAACCAAACTTTGGCATAATTACTGGTATGCCAGTAAACATGCCAGTATTAACAAAACAAATGAATACAAATGAACAACATGACTAACCTGTTGATTCAGCGATCATTCATATTAGTTAGACATCATTCCATCAGTTTAACATTCTGTTTATTCCATCTACCCCTCCTTTAAACTGTGCCTCTATTATATAATCCCTATATCAGCCAGGTCTAATTATAAACCCCTCTATCCTATTTAACTCAACTTCAAATAATTTACTGCATCATCTCAGATATTCAGATTCTTCATTTCTAATCTAGGATACCATCTTAAATAGTTGAACTAACCCTTTAAATGTTGTGCAAGCACAAATGTTGTCAGTGAATGTCCTTACTGCTATACTGCATCACAAGTGTGTGTGTGTGCGTGTGTGTGTGTGTGTGACTCATGTTCATGTCAGTGTGTTAACTGGAAAATCTGTGTGTCAGTAATATTGGTTTTCCACTGCAGGCATTAACACTGCATAGGTGCAGCTTTACATGCCAGCAGCATCACAGAGCTGGTGCTGGGTCAAAGGTCAACACTATGACCTCAGTCTGTCTTTGCCTAACTACTCACTTCCAGCTCTGAACAAACATGCCGTTATTGCTCACCACAGAGAATTACACACAGTTTGATCTCCCAGTTGCGCACCACTTCACCTTTGTGGTATTAGATGAATAAATATAGTGTTAAGTAAATCTAGTATAAAGTGAAGTGTTAATTCACATATAGGTATAATAATATGCATAATTTGATTACTGGTGCACCTTTTTAAGGTGGTTATTCACACTATCCAAAAACTACACAGCTTGTACTTAATAGTTTGTAGCTTCAATGTGGAATTGTTTTCATAACCCTTATTTTTTTTTTACTTGCATTCTGTTTTTGTTTGTTTTATCATATGCATGTAACACAAAAATACTTAATAAAGATGTCTTTACTTTGTTGCTCTAAATAAAACATTAGACTGACACTGATTCCAACATGGCGGCTCCTGATCAGGATGCAGCTCCTGATTTTGTTAGAACACCCCTAAAATCTGAATCTGCAAATTAACTAGTAAGCTGTCAGTTAGTAGCATATAAGTATAAAGGTGCATAAAATGGAAATACTCAAGTAAAAACTTGAGTGAATGTACAAAGTTATCTTCCACCACTGCTAGTGTTAAATCTAGTATAAAATGAATTGATAAGTAATGTATGGGTATAATAATGACTATAATTCCACCAGTACTAGTAGAAATGATGGCTGTAGCTATCTTTGCATATTTTTAAATAAATGTATTTCAATGTGACTTCTCTTAGGTCAAATAAATATTTACCATAATGAAATAAACCAATAAATACACACAAACATACAGTAAATAAGACAGAAAAAATAATGCAACATAAATGAAGATTATATCTTACTCAATTTAGAGAAGAAAATTTGTTGCTCTAAATAGAATCTTAGACTGACTTTAGGTCCTGATTTTGCCCACACTGATGTTTAAACCGTGCATTTAAACTGTATTTCTGGACTTTTTGGCATTAGAAGCATCAGTTATTTTAAGCATCTTTGAGGCAGCAAGATATAACCAACTGACACACCTTCTAAACGTTTTGACACAGTCTTATAACTCTAATGACTTCTTGTGTTTACACGCTCATTTCTCAGTAATATGAATAGAATATTTAAAGAGTTAAGTTAGGTTCTGACTGTTTATTCCATTTATAGTGCTTACCTTGCAGTTGAAGTGTGTGAGATGTAGTAGAGATGGTCTCTGTTATTACAGCTTCGGTTTCCGTCTCTGCTGTGGCTGCTGCTTGAGTCTGAATGTCTGAATGACTTTCTTTCTTTTTATAGTGTAGAGCTGTATGGTCTGAAGCCCCGCCCCCCACCTACGCACGCACACACACACAGAAGTTATTAGTGATGATGATGTCATCTGACACTGTCTGGATAGGCTTCCTTTTCATGAACACACACATCCACTCTCCCTCCCACACTCACTTTCCTCTCTCTCTGTCTGTCTGTCTCTTTTGCCCAAAAGCATGACAGAGCTCATTTGGAAATTCACTTAATGGTTTTCCCTGTCTTGTTCAAACGCACACACACATCACTCTGGCATGTACAGGAAGTATGGTGTCCTCAGAGGGAAGGTGCAGTCATGTTTTTTATACATGGATCCCTCTGGGTCATTGAATGTTTGAAATTGATAAATCATCAGTTGGCTGACAGCCAGGGGCTGCACCATTACATGACTTGTGATTCTCCTGAAGAAAAAGTCTGGGTGGCTGTAAAGGAAATGGGTGTAATTTTTTTGTTTCATTTTCTCATGAATAAGTACTTTAGTCTAGCCTAATCTATTGTGATCTTTGGTAAAAACATGTGAGATTCTAATGTTGGCTTATAAGGACAGGTTCACAATTTTAAAAGTGTGTCTTAAAACAACAGTCAAATGTTCATATGAAAAGTGAGAGAGGTTTTCCTCGCTGTAATCATTCCTCCTGTACATACTGGCTATCAAAAGATCCCCTTCAAATGTGCTTTTAATGTAAATGATGGAGGCCAAAATCCACAGGGTCTCCACACAGTCATTTTGTGCAAAACAGCATTTAAAAGTTGATGTGAAGCCACCAAGAAATAACTGAATCTAATGAGCAGGTTGCTCTCTGCTAGTGCCACCCTGAAGCTAAAATAGCAATTTTACACACATTCATGCTTCCACGAAGATCACCTTTTATTATTTTAATGATTTTTACCACCAGTCACAGAAGTTAATGTTACTGAGTGGGACTCTAACATTAGCGTAATATACAATCACTCTCTTGACTCTCACTTTGGGGAGTGACACATCAAAACACCAAATTTGGTCCGGGATACCAGCATTCCTTATCCCACTACTCACCAAGCATCTGGTAGACAGGACAGAGAACGGGAATTAACATACCTCTTCCATCTATGTGGAATGAGGCCTCAGGCAGAAAAAATTCTGATTAAAACCACTTGTCTTAGAAGTTAAAAAGCAAAGCCAATAAGAGCTTCCCTTAGGTGCCTCAGTTATGGAATGTGTTTAATGTCTAAGGTTTTGATTTCCTTCAGTGAGTAGAGGACAAACTAGGATTTTCAGAGGGTGTTGAGCCATTTCAAATACTAAGGTGTTAAGGGAGGAAAGACAGGGAGGGTCACCCACAACAAACATGTTTTCTCTCTTCACTCTGGTGGTACCTTTCCATGCAGATAGTTCTGGTTTTATTAGCCCAGGTTTTGAGGTATCTGTCTCTGAGATTTTTGCCTTCACCACCAATACAATGAAGGTGAATGGAAATTAGTTTATGATGCTCACAGTTTTGAAAAATTACAATAACAGTCATATCTCTTTCCAGAAACAGTGTCCCAGTTTCTCTGGATAATCAACAAAATACAATGACAATCATCATTAGAACTACTTTCTGCCAAAGAAATAGCAGATGAGAATCTGTGGATTATCCAGAGTAACAGAATCACTCCTGACAAAAAACTCTAACACCAGGTAGACATTGATATTGGTGATTCTGCAAATCCTGGATTATGTTCAATGACAATTTTTAAAAGATGATTTCCTTCTACAATATCAGTGCATGGAAACTACAGTATGGTTGAGTGTAGGGAAATTTTGTGGTTAATCGTTAGACATTGACAGGACACAAACTCTGGTCTCCTGGGTGCTACACACCCATCCACCACATTGACCTGCACACCCTTTAATTCTGTCTCTCTACATAAAGGATGCAATACTTCCTACATTTGCACTGAATGTTGCTTGAGGTGTGGAATCGTCCAATATGAAGATATTTTTGAGATACTGGGCTAGATGGTGATTTGCAGACCAAATGTACATCTACTACAGTTACAGAGTGGTGTTACTTACTCATTAATATGGAACAACAAAGTATTGTAGTGGTGGTTGAGTGATCTAAGGTTTTCTCACAGCATCTAAAACCCCCTCTCCCCACATCTTTTCAATGTCAGAATTTGGGGGGGCTGCCTCTGACGATTTCTGTTTCTTTCCAAAAATCAGACAGAGGTCACTTGACCCAGTGATTAGCCATGTGTGTTGTAGACACTGTTTGTGCTGTTATCCCTATTGCTACAATTCATTGAGTTTAGATTGCAAAGACATAAAAAAGACAGTGGTCTTGTTGAGAGATCAGGAAAGTAGTGCCAAAACATCATAAGGTCATATGTCAAACATTTTACCTGGTTCAGCATTTACTGCAACCCAGTGCGACTTCATCTGGAATGGTAGACTATTTTAAGTGATTGTGGTCGTTGAGATGAATTGTAATATCCTGTCTCATAATATTATAAACTGCCTGTGCAGTGTTTTGGTGTCTGATAAGCCTTCAGACTAAAACTGGACTCCTTGAAACATATTTTACCGTAACACCAATGCCCAGAGTAACACGCCCACTCCAGCTCTCAAAGACAAAAATGTCCTCCTACAAAGTCATTAATGAAGAAATTCTCTTTAATTCCCCTTGAAATAAGGTTATCAAAGATAACTGACACTGCCAGCTTTTTGGCTAAATCGTCAAAGATGAGATGTTAAAGATGATGAAAATAGGGTTAGTTCCATCATGTCTCTTAACAAAGCTCCTATGATTGTTCTGAAACTGTGCATAAAGTTTAGCAGACTGACATACCTGCTGTCTTACTATGACACCAAAGCAAAGGACAAATCCAGGCTATTAACTGAGATGACATGGTTTAGGAACTAGACTACCCTGATGTCATTGTCTTCTGCTTTTTATCTTTCTCTTGTGCTTTGTACTTTTTGCCTTGTTTCTTGAACTCTGATGACTGTATCTCTGCATCCTGTTAGTGCTGTTTAAGTGTTGTTGCCCTTTAATTGCCTTGTTAAAGCACATAATACAAAGTTCCCACTAATAACTTGGAAATGTGAGTGCGTGCTCAGACACAGCCGCACAAATGACAGGATAATAGCTTTGAGCAGTGGGTCAGTGACCTCAGAAGTTATTATAAGACTTTTGTTTTACCACTGTTGCGACTACACGTCATCCTGCCGTTTGTTCAGACAGTGTTGCCTAAAATATAAAGATGCATCAACACATCTGTTTACTTAACTTCACATAACCCCCACATCCCCTCAAGATTTGGTACATTCCATATAAGCTTGTCAGTGGAAATTTGGCATGTACCACCCACTCAGTTCTCTGTAGGGGCTTCAGAAACATTGGAATAAACTGTTGCCAAGACAACACACAACAACACACAGTCTTGGTAGTCATTAGATCCCAGGTGGTTGTAAAATAATATGGACTGATGACAGGATTGTTGCAGATAAGGTTAAACATTATGGGAGTGCGGTCACACACAGAGAGAGTCTGAGATTAATGGATCAAATTGAATTGATAGTTCAGTTCAGTTCAGTAGTGATGATTTTTATGACTGTTAGTAGACTGGTTTTGTATATTCACGCAGTCAAATAACTCATCAAACAGAGGAACTCAGTGCTGTGCAGCAGGTCAGGGATAAGGGATTCACACCTAAACCCAATCCTGTTTTAAGGCCTGTCAGCCAATCCAGGCTCCACCTCCCTCCTCCAACTGGCAGATTAACCCTTTCAATGCCACTCTTTTCAACAATGTTTAAGCAGTCCTTTGGTGCAATGTAAAAACATAAAGACAGTACATAAAATAAGAATTTTTCCAATTTCCTCATTTCCTAACAGCTGCTTACCTCACTTATGTCTTAGGCCTTCTATGAAGGAAACACACATATATTAATATATAAATCAAGGTCAAAGCTACAATATAAATTAGGACATAAAGTTAAATCTATAGAGCGTGATTGTTAATAAGTACACTGATTGGGTTTTATCAGCAACGAGTCATTTTCCTCAGTCCAGAAATTCCACTGTGTTAGACAATGGCAGGAAATTGTTGTTTTTGTTTTGTTTTTTTATCCATCCTATGAATAAAAATTGGTTATGTACACACAATTTCTGTTTATTTTCCATTTTGGAGGGTTTTTTAAGGGAGTTTTTTCTTATTCAAGGGTCTAAGGACAGATGATGTTGGATTGCTGGACAGATTGTAAAGCCCCCCGAAGGCAAATTTGTGATTTGTTATATTGGGCTATGCAAATAAAATTGACTTGACTTGAAAATAGCTCTAGAATAGCTTGGTAGCAAGATACATCATGCAAATAAGCAACCCAGTCTCACATCTAAATATGTAATACGTACATTGGTCCACAGTGCAAATTGTATTAGTTTCACAATAAAAGCTCTAAAATTGAAAGATGCCGATGTTTTTTTGGCCTATTCTTCTCTATTGGCCTGCATCCACGTCATGTGACTGTCAAGCTTCTGTCTGCAAAAACAAAAAAAAGGCTGCCATTCCTTTTATTCTCAGTGGAAAATGCAATATTTTCAGATTTGTTCAGCGAATGTATATGATGTTTAGTCTGTCAGTTGTTACGAAGATTTTTTTCAGGCTCTCTATCATTGCTGTGGTGGTTGGTATGGATGCTTCTATCACTGAAACCACATACAGTAGTTGCATCTTGTTTGAATCATTGTCTTTGCGTTGTGTAGTTATCTGAGCTGTTATGTTATTTGTGTTATTGTGTTATTTTATATAACTGTTTGATGTTTCGATTAAAAAGTTTTTAATCGAAACATTTTTTTAGACGATTTTAGACTGCCCAAGGGATGAATGGAATTTGAAATCCAGAATTTGAAGCTTTGCTATTGGCTTGCTGGAGGACTGGAGGACTTCAGAGCCTGAAGTATTTTCCTCACTGTCACCATGTTAAGGCTTTCTTTTAATGATATCTTTAAAATTTATCAACACAAAAACATTAAAGTATCCTTGATAACTCAACAATACAACAGGTTAATGTTAAGGTCATTGTTAAGTAACAATATATTTCTCCCTTTAATTCAGTCCCTGCATCTCTAAAAGAAATTATATTCCATTCTAAATCCAGCTATAATCGATGGTGTTACAGACGGTTCAACAACAAATACTTAATTAATGGGTTATAATTCAACTCTGAATCTGACGTCAAGCTAGTCTTTGCTTTTTACCAAAAGTTTTGTCATCTACAGCACTGCCAAATGATGGACAGGATGTTATAAGTCTTTAATTCGGCATAGTAAAACCTCTGGGAAATGTGACTGCTTGGATGTTTCCTGAAGACACTCCTCCCAAGAAAAACAAACACACTTAAATATGCCTAAATATGACAGTAGGCTTACATTTAACAGACAAGGACCTTTTAGTGGCTGTGTGAAATGTCCAGAGCAAGGGCAGAGATAAGTGAGTTACAGTCACAAAACTTTATAGTGGATGGATGGTTCAACAAAGCATGCAACTTACAATAGCCAGCAACCTTAATGAATAAGTTTTTCCTAACCCTGTTATTTCCCTGAAAAAGTAGTTTCTGTGCCTCACCAAACCTTAACCATAGTGATGGCAGATAAGGAAACAATCAAATACATTTCTCTGTTCCTGCCAAGCGGCAACCTCCAGGGCTGAAAAATGAAGCCAATGCGCAAGTGCCAAAAACTGCAGTTCATTGAATGGCCATTTGAGGCTGGCTCCAAAGGCGAGTCAATCCCCATGGACCCCCATGTTAAAATGCCCAACTTTACAGCAGAAATAAACATGTTTACAGCCAAGTACAAAAAAGTACAAAACAGTTTTGATCTCTATAGATAATTCCCCCTTTCATGACAACTGCACGGGGGTGAATTTTTTATAACTCACCAGTTTAAATTTGGCTGCTTTGAGTGACAGGTCCGCCAGCTGCTACATGGCTTGTTTCAGCCATTCGGCCCACCTCTTTTCCCTTTTTTGATTGGCTGGGAGTTAGGCAGAGTCACGCACTGCCAAGATGGTGACAGCCAGAATGGCTCACTTTGAGCTTCAAAACCGTTCTTCAGAAACCAACGAGTGACGTCACGGTAACTACGTCCATATTTTTATACAGTCTATGGTTCCTGCCTGCATCAGATCAGAGAAAGCTTTGGGTCGTTTTTAAAAGCAAGGAGAGACAACATATTTTGTCATTTGATTTGCATGACTTGTTTTTATTTAATGAAAAACAGAACACAAAAATATTTAATATTGCCTGCATCAGTTTTTGGAGTGGAGTCTCCTGGGGTTCGCACAATCCGCATGGAAGATGTACTGATGTGCTTTTGCAAGATGCTAGTTTCTGTCAGAGAGATGTTTGTGCAACTCTGGCTCAATTGTAGAGCCCCCCTGTTTGCACTAGAAAGAACAAACTGGAAAAGCCCTGCTTTTGTCATGTAACATCAGACAACAGCAGATGCCTCATGGGATTGAAAACAGGAAGTGAATCAAGTGGAAGCGATAGCCACACTTCCTGAGTTCACAGTAGAGACTGCAAGAAAGGTTATCTTATTAGTCTTGGAATTTATTAGGACTGTGGTATGTTGTAAAAAACAAGACTTGAATGGAATTGCACTAGTGTGATGAGGTAATATGAGTTCCCATCAAGCATCATAATCATCATGTACTGACTCTTGGTGTGACACGTCCTGTCACATTCTGGTCAAGCAGTCACTTCAATGGAATCAATGTTTCGAGTAGACCCACTCTCAGAGGTGAAGTAAACTCATGCAAAGCTTTCAGCCTTTGCATACAGTTAAAATTTTGTGAACTTTGGCAAGCTAATTTATGTGTCAATGAGCAAATGCAAACCATCTTGACGGTGCTGACCTTTAAGGAAACAGAGAGCCAGAAAGTCCAAAAGAAGGCAGGTTAAGGTTGTGTCACAAGATCCAGTGATATAACTTTGCTCTGCTGAAGTATAAACTGTTCCACAGTAGAGGAATGGTCTGCAGGCAGTCATAGACAGGTGTCAATAGTTCAAATACTGTATACAGTAGTCCCTCTCTTTACAAACTGTTATTTTCTTTATTGTTCAGTTAGTGACTAAGCTAGCTTGGCAGTCTTTTGTGGTTGGCTAGTGCAAATATGTTCCTAGCCAGCTAGCATGTTACCTGTTAGCTTGCCAGCTATAGTAGTTCGCCATTTAGCAGTGCAAGTATTCACTATGTCACCAGGCATAGTTACAATAATGAATGCTGAAGCATTTTGGTTACCCAGTACAATATTTAGGCAATGTGATGATGCCTAACATGTTGGGTTCCTGCTGCAACCTGCCTTTGGTCAGTGGGCTGTCAAGAGGAAAATAAATAACAACTTTGCAATAATTGCTTTGTACCATTAAGCAAAAAGTTTGAATAGATGACGTTGAAGAATTTGAAAGTATGGAGAAAAAACTGTTCAGATTGAAAGCTTGCACATCTTCTGTTCTAAAGATTTTGATATTACAGCTGTCAAGAAGTACAGTACTTGAAATAATTTTAAGTGTAGTGGTCTGCTCTTTTGTAGTTTTATAGTTCTCATTAACCTTAAAACCAACTGTCAGTACGTGAGGCTTGGCTAAGCATTATAGTCAAATCATTTTCAAAGCATAAACCTGTCTTCTATGCCAGAGAATTGTACGGTAAATTACTTTATCGTTTACAAAGCATATACATGTGGACAAACAGAATTTTGTTTTGTTTTAATTTCATTTATATTTTGTCAAAAATACCCTACATCTGTCAGCCTTGAATAAAGGGTTAGGGATACAGTTTTTATATTATATAGTGTCAAGTAATGTTTTCAACAAAATTCTGTTACAAGTTTGTAAATTATTTTTGTAAAAAAACTAAAGAACTGCAGTGCGTGAAAGCAGTAACTTTTTTTTAATTTCATTTGCTTAAGTGTATTTTGTAAAATCATTTTAGGTTTGTGCAGACAGACAAATCCATGAGGCTTCAAGTTAATTGTTCAAAGTGAAATGTTGAACCATATTAAAACATTTTCAAACTGACAGTCTAGACTCCTAAATTCTCGATACAGTTACAGTTACACAAATGATTGTTAGTGTATTGTTCATGTAATACAGTAATTTTAACAATAACAATAACAGCCATTGTTTGCTTCCCGTTTCAACCACTGTTCCCTTCCTGTTTCCAACCATGAGTCAGGCGCATTTTATTTACAAACCGTAACATAGTGTTTGCTGTTGGCATAATGAGTAATGTATGTTTATTTAACCATATGCACTCCAGCATGGGTTTTATTTGATACATCAGAAAGTGAGAAGCTAGGGTTTGTTGTGTATTTTATCAGGTCTTCATTAAAAAGTGAGTGAAACCTAGCAGCCACACAGTAACTATCCCCCCATAATATTACAATACAAGATATAAAGACTACAATGGATTCAGACCATCTGAACGAAACTACAGGAGTGAAAGTGACTTAAGTTATACATTCTGTTGAATTAATTCTGAACAGTTACCCATTCTACAATAGAATTGAAGTCACTAGGGCTGGGTTCTCTTTTTCTGGAGAATGCCCTGTCAGGACAGGAAACCAGAAAAGACATATACTAAGGTAGTCAACTCATAAGTACTGATAAATAAAGTCAGTATCATATGTGAAACAGTGTGTCACTGTTAAACTTATATATGACGACTGTGTGATGTTGATGTCATCTTATGACGCCTAGTGGCACCGCTCAACCTATCCACCCAAGACACTAATTGGGCCTTCAAAATATTGTTATATACTGCAGGCCTAAACTGACTTTGTTACATAATCCTTCCTTTGTTGTTGTGAGCAGAGAGTTCAGTGTATAAGCAACAGGATGTACAGTATATGATGGTAAACCACAAGGCAGGAGGTAAAAGGAAAATTCTACTGTTTGGTCTGTGTTTACCTGCATGTGGTTGGAGTGAGTAAGTGGGTGAGGTTATGGTGAACCAGACTGTCTGTACAGACAGAAGATTGGTACACTGCATTCATGAACATACTTGAATTGAACACAGTTACATAACCTGACCAGCTCCTGCTGATAAAACAAGATAAAACACATAAACACAAAGAGTCTGGAACACTTCACATTCCTGTTCTCTAACGCTGTAACAAGCCTAAATCCAGATAAGCCCTTCAGTGATTTCACAGATAACACATTTTGGACTCTTGGCATCTTAGCAATGGTCTGGACTTGGCATGGACCTGCATCTTGCCCAGATCCACCCAATGTTTCCTTGGATGGCGTGGTTTATTCACAAAACAGCAACACAGGATGTAGAGGGAGTGACTAGAATTGGAATTATCAATGTACTTCGGAAGATCAGTTTTGTACTGCTTGTTTAGTTAAAAAGCACATGTTTGATTGATTTGAATTTTCTTTAAAGTTTACGCTTTCAGGCAAGGTAAGTTGGACTTTTTGATGAGAATTTTCTTGACAAGCTGCAATTTCCAGGGTCAAGAAAGCTCATATTCAAATGTTGGTTCAGCAAATCTTCCAACTTCCAAAATAATTCCTATGATCTGCCACTTTTATGGTTAAAGTCTAATTCATTTTAGGCAGCTAAAACTACTTGGTTGAAGTAAGAGAAAGATGGTGGCCATGATTAAAGGAAGCCAATGTTTACTGTTGGTAGGAGTTGGATACAAGCTGTGGTCTCTGATGTCAAAGTCATATGCTTTCTATGCCCGTCCATCCATCTTGACCCCCTGCCTAAAAGGTGTTATAAATACGGAGACCAGATGTCCCAGTTTGTCCAGGATCGTTCCAGTTTCAAGCTGGGTGTGCCAAATCCCAACAAATACCTGTAAAACACTAAAATGTCTTGTTTTTGTTTTACATTCACTACCAAATTGTCCCAGTTTTCACCACAATAATTATATTATACTTGTTTTCAGCAGTTACATAGGCCTTTATCATGTTCTGTCCCACTTCATTATTACCTAACCCAATATAAAACCATAAACAAGGCACCACACATCTGAATTCAACACTGATTTGTCTGTATGTGTGTCTATCAATATCGTTGTCAAGACTGTTGCTTGCCTATGATGCTTGCGGCTCTTTCTAACAGAGCCTGTCAGTGGTCTATGCTAACGGCTAGCTCTCATGGCTGAAGAGAGAGTCGGTCTTATCTAAAGAGCTCCAGGACACTTACTCCTTGCTTCATCAAGTGCCTGCCAATGAAAATGCTGCGTACACACTGCAAGAGTACATTTTCGGTCACGTACAGTGGAAATACCGATATAAAAGATCATATTAAGATGGCCAAACACTAACCTCCCACTACTGCTGCATTTGTATAGTTTATATTTTTTAAACCTCCACAATAATCAAACTTTAAGCCAATTTGATTTTTGAAAATTTTCAATGATTTTCAGCTAATTTGAAAAGATGATGACGATGTAGCTGTAAAACCCAAACCAGACTATTTTGTAGCTACAATTAAATAAATATTTTAGAGCTGGTTAATACAACAGTTCTCTACGGTGGCCCTGAAGTGCAAATCACAACGACAAATAGGAAAACACAATGACAAATGACAAAACACAACAGCAAATCAAAAAACACAACAACAAATCACAAAACACAACCACAAATAACAAAACACAACAGCAAATAACAAAACACAACAACAAATAACAAAACATAACCACAAAAGCAGACAACACAATTACATCCCTCCTTAAATATTGTACTTAATTTGCAGTGAGGGGGTGTTTCCTTGAAATTTTTCTCAGAAAATTTTCTCAGAATAGGCAAAGTTATAGACTACAGTGCCAACACACACACACACACACAAACACACACACACACACACACCTAACAGGAAACAGGCCCATTCTGCCTTTTACACACACCTGTGCACACATGCCTCCTAGTAACTTTCTAGGTGATGTTAACGTTATTTCTGTGGCACATTAACTCACTTTTTTTTCCATTGTGCCACTGCTCCTCTCATTACAGTAACAGGTTTGGCTGCAAAAATAATTGTGAATACACACTATGAAAAAGTCACGTTTTACAATCTGCGACATAAGGACAATATATCCTAACATTACTTTGCCACCTTAAATGCCTGGTGAACAAGCAAGTTATTAACGTTAAATATTTTCCCAAAGTTGGAAGGTCGGCGTTAACTTAACACAATTTACAATTTCAACTTTTCACATCCACCCCAGTCCGTTTACGTTTACAAAGGAGTTAAAAGTAGAGTCCTCACTTGAGGAAATAGCCAGCTGGAGTGAGAAGGGGGATCGAGAGGGTTAAAATCATTGAAATGTTGCTTTCGATTTGCAATCTCTTGTAATGTCATTACGTATTTGTCAAGTATGACCATATCATGGATGTATGGACCATATATTTGGGTGAAGGCTGGAAGAATGAATCCGGTGCTATGATTGGTCGAACTCTTCTCTTCTCCTTCTTCTATTGCTTTTTGGCAGGCTACAAGCTGCTGCCTCTTGCTGTTGGACTTGACGTACAGGTTGGCAAGTCTGCTACAAGTGGGAATTAGCACCTCTGCAACCTACTTCAATGGGGCAAACGCCGGTGACAGCCATCTGGATACTCCTGGTAGGTGTGCTAAGCGCTGAAATAATTGTCCCTCATCCTGATGAAAACGCCGATGGTGCGTACATGTGCGCGTGCATGAACTTGTGGTAATATACGCTTAAGGGTCCTGGTATGGGGGTTTGAAAATATGGTCATCCTACTTATAAAACTGTGATAGCTACACAGTCTTTCTTTCTGCTTCCTGCAGAAATGACATTTATTGCTCACATGACCACCAAAGGTCACTTGTCAGGTAAACAGGTAACCATAGGTAGATTTAAGTTCTTGAGCCATATAGACCAATACTGCATGATTATGGTGAGGAGGTCTGTGATGCATGTCTCTGCCTTCTCTGTCTTCATTATTAGCTGTCCCACAAAGCAGAAAGGCCTAAATCCCCTCATTTATAAGCTTATTGCATGGTCACTATATGTGTCAGCCAGGTATGCCATACATTGTTTTTTTCTGGACAAATAAGGCCATCAGAAATGCCATCATTTTGCATGTGAGTAGCATAGTAGTATTAGTATACATGTTCATGCTTTTTATGAAAAAAACCCTAAAAATGTCCATTCTGAGCCTTGTGCCTTGAGCCTGAGTTCATTTTTTTGATCACTCTGTTTTGCTGATTGTAATTGTCCTGTTTGGCAATGGATCCCTATGTTTTGTGACATCATTCTGATTGACATCAAGTTGTGAAATCATGTTTTAGGTAAGAAAACTTATTTTTAAACATGTTGGCGAATTTGTTTTATTTGCTTCTCAACACCTCTGGTTACATCATACCCTGTATATAAAGATGAACGTGGCAAGGTGTGACTTCATGCATTGGTTTGCATTGGAGATGGTGTAGGTACCAGATGTGATCTGATCAGAGGATCAGATAATAATCTGTCAATCAAAATAGTCATCATTCCTACAGGATCCTGACATTGACAAAAGTGAGTTTACAATAAAGTGATAAATAAAAGAGCAATATCCACTGTTAATTGGCTCCCATGATTATAAATACAACATTTGGGTCAGATAGACCTCATAAGTCATTAACTATGTCTCCACTCTTTCCTTCAGTAGCACAAACAGTCTGGCATTATTTATAAGTTTTTTATGTGACATATTCAGAATGGTTTCTTCATTCATTCTTCATTAAGTCACATATAATAATAACTACGTGTATTTTAAGACTTAGTGTACTCTTAATATTTGGAAATTATTTCTATTTCTACATCTTCTTATTCTGTTACATGATTACAGACTTTCGTTTATATTTCACTTTGCCAAATATGACTTTTTGCTGTCCCTTAAACAGAAGTTTTCCGCAGATACTTGGGATCACTAAAGTATTTCATTCATGGTTCTGATGATGTCACTTGTAATTAACAACCCCACCTCATTCACATGAATGTACTCGTAGCAGGATAGGAAAACCCCAAGTTGACTGAGCTAATTGATTGCCAGCTTCATAGTACTGGTTACTGGATGGCAAGTGTTAGGCTCAGTAAAGCCAGCTAACAAAACGATATCCTGAGTATGTTGAACTTGCGTCATAGTAAGGAGCTCTGTCCACTACTGAAGTTAAGAACTAAGTGTTTTCACCATCACCTCTGCGTCATTCACCTTTGCCTTCGCATTTTGGAGCAGAGACCGTTGTGTGTGGATATGAGTACTGGTTCTGGTTCTGGCCTGATTCCCAAAACTGCCTGATCTTCCTCCACCTGTTTCGAGGGAGGAGAGGGTGCAGAATCAGGGGTCCGTTTCACAAAGCAGGTTTAGTGAAAACTCAGGGTCTGTTAACCCTG
Organism: Thunnus maccoyii; assembly: GCF_910596095.1. Taxonomy (NCBI): domain Eukaryota; kingdom Metazoa; phylum Chordata; class Actinopteri; order Scombriformes; family Scombridae; genus Thunnus; species Thunnus maccoyii. The sequence goes on along the minus strand of NC_056554.1, from coordinate 349,939 downwards.
AAATGAGGGAAACTCTGAGTTTTCCGTTTCAAAAAGGGAGGTAACTCAAACCAGAGAAAGAGGGATAACTCTAGCCTGTTTCACAGAGAGGGGTAACTTAAGCTCTCGGTCAGTTACCGTAGTAACAGACTCTATGAACCTAACCTGGTCGGGACCAGGTTTTTCTCAATGAACCTCGAGTTTCTCTCAGTCTCCGCCCTCTTTCAGAGCCACACACTCCATTTGATTTCCTCATTCATTCAGTCAGCAGGCGAGTTTTGGCGTAGCCTAGTTCTGCCGTCTGTCATTTAAAAAAATCATTTAAAAAAATCAGAGTCAGTATATTAGAAGTCCATTAGACACAGTAACATTTTTCACTAACATGGCATGTCCTTTTGATAACGATCCCGTGGATGAAGGTGCAGCATTACTGCGCAGAGAATTAAATATTCGTTGAGAGATGGTTATCAGACCGCACATAGATGTTCTAGCATTTCCAGACAATTATCTTTTTGAGCGGTACCATTTCACGTCACAGTCCATCATCTACATACACAACCTAATCCGTCCTTACATTTGCAACATTACTAATCGTAATCAATTCTCTCACATCCCAGCAGATATTGTGTGTTGCGCTGCGTTTCTTTGCAAACGGAAGTTTTTTGTACAGTGTCGGGGCCAGCCACTGGCCTTCCTAAATTCTGGCTTAGGGCCAGCTCCCCTGCCTCCGTTAGAGGTGGCGGTGCTCGGCCACCACCCGTTTTACGGACATCTGCCTTCTTTCTGTTGGCTGAGTAGAAGTCTGTGTTAATTTAAATAGGATTAATTATTTAACAGAACATGATGTAGATGAGAAGACATTTATGTGTGTGAAACCAGCATTATGTTGGGGATAAAACAACTGCACAGTCAAACAGCCACTTAATATTTACTTTACAATGTAAAACATGATCAAAGTGAGGTACCCCCATGAGATTATGCCGAGGTCTCACCTGTTTGAACAATGTTTTTATATTTTATCCTAAACTGCTGCCAAGTGCGCTTCTCCCTCGCGGGATTGGACCTAAATAAAATAAATTAATAGGCGACCAATCAAGCAGTTTTCCTCTGTAATATTATTGTGATTGCAAAGTACTACATTTAAACTTACGCATTGACCCGAGCAGCAGCCGTCTCCCTCTCTTTTGCAGCTGCAGTGGTGTTGCACTTCTTTTTGAAAACATGTTCAAACTCGCCGTATTATCGCATTAAGATTTCTAATTCTGGTGGGGCGAAAAACGCAGCCCTCCTCTTCCCCGTTGCCATGGTGACTCGTTGAATCGGGGCTCCATTGATGCTGGCTTTTTATAGTTGTGGTGCACGCGCTTAACTCCAGGTGAAACTACTCCGAGTTGAATAAACTGACTCAAATCAGCTGTTCTGGAACCGGAAACTCAGAGTTTCTTATCTCAGAGTAGATCAACTCAGAGTTCAGGATTAGACTCAGAGTTTGTTGAACCTGCTTTGTGAAACGGACCCCAGAAGGCTGATTCCTCTTTGTTGTGGGATAGATTTGCCAGTAGAAAAAATAAGAGATGTGGCACACGCATACTTTCCTGAGGAGGATTTGCCGGTGAAAAAGTGGGAAGTTAGTTTTCAGTTTGTTGTGCTGAGTAATTTCCGTGATGTAGTATTGCAAACTGTGCATGATGATCGTGGACAATTGGAGATAAAGACAATGTATCAATGTGTCCTGCGCTGCTTCTTTTGATCTCTGTTGAAGCGTGATGTTTCAAAGTATGTCAGGATGTGCCATACTTGCCAGACTGCTGGGGAACCAAGTCAGTTTATCGAGCCTGTTCCTCTTTGTCCCCTTCAAGTTGTTAGCCATAGACTGTATAAAAATATGGACGTAGTTACCGTGACGTCACCCGTTGGTTTCTGAAGAGCTGTTTTGAAGCTCAAAGTGAGCCACTCCCGCCGTCGCCATCTTGGCAGTACGTGACTCTGCCTAACTCCCAGCCAATCAAGGCTATAAGGATGTCAGTCAGTCGATCCACCACTTTGTACAGACTGTACAGACTGAAATATTCTAACTATTTGATGAATTGCTATAAAATTTTGTATAGACACTCATGAATTTCAATCACTTTGGAGATCCTGTGATTTCGTCTATCACCACCACGTGGTCAAAATTGATCATATACATCAGTTCATTACCAAATACCTGCAAAACTAATGACATTTCCATCAACATCAGTTTTAAATTGTGTTTAGCGCAAATTATCAAATGTTAGCATGCTAAAATGCTAAACTACGATAACTATCAAGCATGTTAGCATGCTGATGCATCTCAAAGTACTGAAGGATCATCTCAAGGCACCACTGTATCTAAGTACAAAAACCTCACAAAGCTGCTAGCATGGCTGCAGACTCTTAGTCTTGTTGAAACTTATACCACCTCAAACATGGAGCTGTGAAATCCAGCATTACAGCAGTAGACACAGTATGTTGGTGCTACTTTCATTTGCACATCAAGTCCTGATTGATTTACCTCCACCTCACCCCTTCTTTTGTACCTTTATCTCGAGGACAATGACTCACTGTCTCTTGACTACTTTTGCACCACCCATGAGGGCCTATGAATCAGTGTTTTTGTGAGTGTGTACAGTTATACACTCAGTTATGTCTCAGAACCTTGATAAGTTTGCTGTCAGTGTCTTGCAAGAGATACACATCTGTGTCTGAGCAAGAAGACTAAACAAATAAATACTATACAAGAGGGCAGTCTGAAGTTTGGTGCCCTTTAACCCAGTGGGCTAGATGTTTCACTTCCTGTTATTTCATAGCAATCCATCCAATAGTTGTTGAGACATTTCACTTAAAAAACTAATATGTCAACCTGGTGACTAATCTAGCCTGAATTTATCAGCATGAGGAAATTCACAGCATTTTAACAGACAACAGCATAGTCTCAGTCTCTAATTTTGGGCACTACTTAATCAAATCACCTGAGGAAAAGTGCAGATTATGACATAATGTAATGTTTAGTGCACAAAGAGCTTGGTGATGGAGTGGGTGTATTTGTGTTTGAGGATGGAGGTATGCTGCACTTTGTGATGCACTGATTCAGTGTAGGATTGGGAGAAATACACGTAGGTGACAAATTAAATATGTAGTTCCACCACAAGCCTCCAGAACATCTGCAGTGGTCCTTGTCAGAAATTCTCAAGTGTGTGGAACTTCTGGAAGATGAACAGCATTCCTCCAAAAGATATTCTCTCCTTTGGTGTTTTGATTCAGCTTTTCAAAGCCTTCTGATCCTTTTTAGATCTAAAAAACCACTACACACTACCTGCTCATCACCAAACGACAAACACACAGTTAGCTGTAGACTAGCTGGTAAACATAGTGGAGCATTTAGCAGCTAAAGAGCCAGATATTTCCCTCAGGAGTTGGTAGAGAGCAAAAACAGAGCTTAAAGAGGGTGAATCTTGGACTTACATTCACCAGGTGGACAGAAACACAACTCCAGGCAGCTAAGGAAGGGAAAATCCCAGCCCCACGCAGAAATAAGCAAAAATCCAAATTTATTTTCAGAAGAAAAAAAAGGATAAAAGAGAAAGGGGAGAGGGGAAAAAAGCAAAGTCAAAACATTTAACACACAAAGAAAATATTGGCTGTAACTGGGATATCTTCTTCTCTTACCCTATTTATTCTCCCTCTCCATTTTTCCCTTTTTCTCCATTCTCTTCCCTTTTCCTCCCCTCTGCTCTTCCTCACTCCTTCCTTGCTTCGCCTCTGGGACAGCAGGCCGTGGCGCCGTGGCTGGTGAGGTGCGGCTTGACAGAAAGGAGGGGGAGATGAGTGACTTTAACTTAATTATTCTCTTTAATTAAAAAAATTCTCCATTCCTCTCCCTTTATATTATAAAAGGGAGGGGATATTATAAATATATATTTATTTATTTACTTGTTATCATTATTATTAATCTTTTTTTTATAACCACTCGCCCCAATTGCTCTTCTACACATACACACTCACACCTACACACACAGAAATCCTGTATAACAGACTGCCATACACCTGCATAAGTACTAACATCTGAATTTTTCTTTTCTGCTGTTATCGCTGTAAATCCTCAATGCACGTTTGTCTTATCACATAAATCCTGTCATGTCATCCGTTGGATTACGTTCTGTCTTGTTATGTCTTGTATCACCTGTTTTGTCTCATCTCTCTAAATAAAAAAAAGAAAAGAAACACAATTCCAAGTGGCCAAAAAGATCAGTTAATGCAGGTTTAACTTTATTTTTTTTCTCTTGGGGTGGGGCAATTCATGCCTTTATTGGACAGCAACAGCAGAGAGACGTCAAGAAACAAGGGGAGAGAGACAGATGGGGAATACATGAAACATCACTGGGATCCCAACTGCAGATGCCGTGGCCACATGGAATGCATCAGGGTACTGGGGCATGCCCTGAATTTGATCATTGTGCCAGGGAAGCTGGCAAAATATTTCCCCATCTTTGTATGCAAGGCCACTTGTTCTTTTAATATAAAAACTACAGGAGCAAAAAAGCACACACAACTCTCTGCAGTGACTCACTTCTTACAGTATTATAACAAACATGCCCCTTCAGCCTCAGTCATGTTTCCCCTGCTGTGTTTCCCATCATCCTCTGCGTGCTGGCGAAGGTTCAGTGCTTCAGAGTTGTCATTACAAGTCTAGGCTCGACCCTGAACACATTGTTCCATGCACACTTCCAGTAAAGTTAGAGATTTATGACAATAACAGAAGGAGAAACAGAGAGTTGTTTGTAATAAAAGGAGCACATATCCTGTTTACCCATTCCACTGGTTCTAGGGTATATGTTATCCCAGCCCAGCCTGCACCTCCGAGACTCAACTGCGCATGCTTGTTTCCACCGGCTGTTTCCACTTTATTTATAAAATCCTACTCATCTTTCCCATGCAGCAATGTTCCTTAGGAGAACCCCTCTGTGACACATGCACTGACTTTCTCACCACATACGGACAACACAAGGGGTAAAAGAGACAAAAAAGGAGAGGATGTAAAAAAAAAAGATGTAAAGCAACAGGAAACCAGTCCAAGCTGTGATCATCCCATTGCAGAGCTGCACCTCCAGTCCAACTATCGCCTTCTACAGTTAAAAGTGACAGCAGCTGCAGTAGGGGGGCACAGAGGCAACAGAAGATGACAACTGTGTTCTATACTGACTGTATACTACTGTATATTAATCTTTACAAGATACTGTTTGTGCAGTTAGTTTAGAAAAAATCAACATACAATGCAGGCTAATTTGAGATGGATTCCATCTGGAAAGTGGACATGATCGGGCAGCAGCAGTCAAGCCAAAGTTTCTAGCAGCGCCTCTAGAATATACAGGAAGTCTCCAATAATTGTTGTTTAAATAAAGATATCATAATGATAGCATACTAAAATATTGTGTGACATCATGACAGCATTTATTCTCTAAGCTCCATATTACTACATTATTTTACTTAGATTGTATAATTTAGATTTTTTTTCATGTAAAGAATACCATCATATTGCCTGTGCACCTTCAGTTCATTCACATACTGACATAAAGAAATTCAAATACAAGAAATACAACACAGTATTTTCCTTCATTGATGTGTCAAATATTACAATGTCGGATCTTAACATTAGTCTGTACAGATGTTATTCTGAGAAGTTTGTTATCAAACATTTTGTGTCACTAAATAATACTTGCAAGAATTAAATGACCATGTAATATTCATATTGTGGGCTATTTGTAATATTTGTAGGCTACTGACCAGACTAATAAAATCTAAATCTTTACAATTAAAAGAAAATGAGTGTTGCTGTAGATCATCATCGTCATCGTTACTGATGTCAGCATGCCATCACAGCAATTCCAGAACAATATGGACACGAAATCTAACCACCATGCCTTGGTAGGTGATCAATTCAATATTTTTTGTTTTTTTGTATTTTATTTTATTCTTTTATTATTTAGCAACAGTACAGAGCTGACATACATGTTGCTGATGCTGATGACATACAAAAAAGCAGACGTAGCAGTGGCATGCATCTTAACCAGTAGGCTACTGGGTGTGCCAGGCCTAGAGCATCTCATACAACTCTAATACCTTGACCAATCAGTGGTGGATCTAGAAAATTTTACATTGGGATGGCAAGAGGTTTAAATTAGTGCTTGGAGAAGCTAAAAGTCAGCAATGAGGAGGGTTGGTAGCACCATGTGAACACACACACGTGTTGCTGTTTTTTAACAATTAATTAAAGAACTAAATAATGAAAAAAAAACTTTGAAGAAGCCCTGTATATGATCACATCAATCAAATGCTTTTTAGTCTTAATTCTACACTAGCTCAAGTTTGTAAATTGTCATATCATATCGCAAAATGTATGCAACAGTATTAGTAAGACATTTCAAAAATAAAACATGACTGAAAAACTGCAAACAAAATTGGAAGGAAGTTTCATTACATACAGTATTAAAGAGTTCAGGTAATCTGATGTCACCCATTCTAATTGAGCAGTCTGAAGTGTAGAGGCTACAGATTAATTAATCTGTGTCCTCCTGCCTTCAGATGCTTCAGGGATTTAATGAACTGAAGGAGAAACTTTTCATATAGTATAAAGCAGCTGCGGACAACAGATACTGTCAGAATCAATCATTTTAATTTATAAATCAATGCAGACTGCTTTACTGCTTTAACCACATCAAACTTTATATTTTTTATGCTGATTAAAATGCATCTATTGGCTCGCCCGATGCAATATATGGATAATTCGGCCCAGGTGACAGCTACAATTTTTAGATTTCATCTGTGAGAACAACATTTATCTTCAAAAATCAAAATGCTGTGGAGACATTAGAGCCAGCAGTAAATTACCAAAGAGCTACACAGATCAGTTCATTGGATGTTCTCCCTGGGATGATGACGGATATTAACCGGCCAATCATCTCAAGAGCTGGGCTGCTAGCGGCTGAGATGACCGGCTGGTCTCACCTGGCCAGTGTCTCCGAAACATCTCCAAAAACGTCTGAGCAAATTATCAAATAGGTGTTGTTTGGATAAACTGACCATATATTATCAGTTTATATTTTTTTCAGACGAGAAAGTAACCATGCGTAACCATGCGTATAAAATGCATTCCTAGATAGCCTTCGAAGTTGGACAGCCTCGGTTCCACCACTGTGATGCATTCGGTCTTCAAATGCAGCCTTTGAACAATGCAGCCCCTGAATTGAGACACGGCTTAAGTCTCTGAATGACTACAAGCTTGCAATCATGACCTCATTTAACTAGGTTTATGCTCGATGCAGTGTCCCCAGCGCAAGAGTGAGTGCACCAAAAATGATGTCATTGTGTCTTTCGTGTCGAGCACGAAGGCTCCACAAGTTGGTCAGAGGTGCAACGCTTGGTCATGCACCTCTGAATTATTGTATCTAGGTGCACACTGCACATGGACACATGGAAGTAGCTGAAGTGCATTTCCTCATCAGTAGCTCGCATCGGCCTCACAATACGGCTATGTTCCCCATCGAGATGTCTCTCTGCATGTAAGGAATGGACAGACCATCTCCTCTTGCAGCACCTTTGCAGTTTTAATAGCCATAAGCAACAAATTCTCCCTCAGCAACGGCGAGCTCCAGGGCAGTGCATGTATTAGGGATGTGCAGAGAGCCCGGTATTTGTATTTGTATTTATATTTGTTGAGGCAAAATTATTTATATTTGTATTTGTATTCGAATAAAAGTGGAAATAGGCATACAAATCCAGTTTTTATTTTTATTACACTCTTAATTTAGGATATTAAAGTGTTAAAATATGTGTTTATGAATAAACTATCTTACAAAGCGGATGACTGAGCTGACTACTGAGCTAAACCAAATGCATCTCCAATGTGCAGACAGACATCTACTTATTTATACATCCATAACACAGAGACAGTTCAGCGTGTAATATGTAGAGAAGAACTTCAAATGCAATTCTTGCTTTGAACTTTTCATTTATTGCCTATTTTTTACAACCTAACTTTTTGAAAAGGAGAAGGGGACCAACAAGTTATGGAGAGTCCTTTGTAAGCACTTTCCTTGTGTCAGTAGCTCAGTGTCAGTGAACACCCCCAACTCCAGGAGTGATGTCATATAGCAGGTTGATGTGACTCCCCTACTTGAGACCTGCTGATAGACGTAACAGGGGAGCAGAGGAGAGAGACTGAGATAGCGATGTAACCGACCTACACACTGGTATTTGACATGGTTTTTTCTTCTTCCCCAAAACAAATGATTTTTAAAATATTTGTATAAAACAAATGTTCGTAAAAAACCCACTATTTGTGCTTTGCCAAATAACATATTTGTATTCAGGCACACCCTTATCGTGTTCACGTAACATTTTGTTTGTACTCCCCCTGGCATTTCGGAGAATACCGCAACGAACAACACATTGAGCTTTAACACCTCTGTGCATGCTCGTAGCTCACATGCCATCTGAGGGGGCCCACACCATGGTGTCTCATGCGAGTATAAACAAGGCTTTAGTCATTAAGCCTTTTAAAAAGATTTAAATAGAACTACAGGACAAGATCAGACATCTTCCTGATCCACTACAGTTTGCATAGAAACCTGAGGCCAAACTGTCAACAATATATTTCATTGTCAAATGGAACATTTTACACTTCTCAGACAATAAAGCCTTTAGAATGACCTTTACTCTAGCACCATCCTCAGGACAAACTTTTTGCCTTTCTGTTTTTTGTATTCCTATACTATTGGTAAGAAGAGCTAAACCATCAGTGTGTTGTTTGTTCTGTCTAAAACTTTTTGTACTGTGGAATGTAGTGAAAATTGCTGACCAGGGATGCAGAAGAAGAATGATGGATATAGCAGGTGTGGGTCACATCATGATGTAAAGATGAGTCAGAAACTGTAACATTTAGTATCTTTTCCATGTCTGCATTTATCATGACTAGTCTGTCTCCTGACTCATCAGCAACAGTAGAGGGCTGTGTGTGTAACAGCATATATTTTATATTGTTAGGTCTTGTTAGGCCTAAATCTCAGTTTGAGGCATGTACCTACAAGCATGATCGGTGACATCACACCTAATTTGGAGCCAGTCCTGGTCCAGTATGCAACACAAGTGTGATGTGGAAATTTGAAGCCTCCGGTGCACATACACTGAGAATGGACTTTACAGTGAAGTTGGAAACATCCTCTGTCCAACAGTTAAACTTTTAAAATGAAATATATTTGCATATTCATAGATTCTGAAATGTTCACTGAGGGAGGAGAAGTACATGTCATTTTAAGGAATATAATACGGGTTTCTTTTCCTGGAAATGTGTCGTAAAACAAGTGCTCCCCTCCTTACTGAAGTGAGCCACCGTGGAAAGGATAACACATTGGCTTGATCAATCATGTCTGAGTCTAAATGTAAACAAGACAAAAGGTGTTTTTCTCTAAAACTATGGTACAACCTCCTGATGCTGATATTTTTATCAAAGGTGAAAAAACTGACATAGTTATTGTTTTTAAATATCTTGGCGTGACACTGGATCCAAATTTGAACTTTAAGAAACATGTTAAAACCGTAAAGTACAACTCAGCAAATTTTAGACATATTAGAATCTGTATCTCTTTGGACGCAGCCAAGATATTTATGCATGCTATGATTCTTTGCTATATGTCTTATTGAATCACATGTTGGGGGCAGGCTGGAGAAACAGCCATAAAACCTCTTATATAAACAAACTCTAAAAACTCTGGACAAAAAGCAAATGCATTTCCATCACTGTAGGGTACTGGAGAAATACAATTTACTGAGCTTTGACAATTTTAGATTATTCTCACATTTGTGCCTAGTTTATAAAATTTTAAATGGTTTGCCCCTCCTCCACTATGTCACTTTGCGTACACTCGCTCAGTAAGTTCTATTAGATCCTCCAGAATATCCTCTATACAAGATTGTACCATACCATTTCGTCACACTGCATTTGGGCAGTCAGCTTTCTCTGTGAAAGCCACAACTCAGTGGAATGTCCTACCTGATGATATGAAGAACTGTAGTTCAATAAATTAATTCAATGCCAAATTAAAAAATCTACCGCTACAGCTGTGTGACCACTGAGTCTAGTTTACATTATTCATTTCTAATTGACATTGTAGGTGTATGTGATGTGCTGTTGTGTGTGGCTTTGTATTTTGTATTTGGTATGGTGTGTGATTGTGGGGGACTACGGATGCAAATTAGCTTCGAGCTAACTCCGGTGCAGTGCATCTTTAATGTTTAAAACTGTACACTGTCCCAATCAATAAATCATCTGCGGTAAAACACAGAGTGGACTTCTGAGTTGTCTTTCTTTTAAGCAATATTACACAAGAGGGTGTGCTTTGTGCATGACAGTTATGTAGTCAGGAAGGCGCTTGCACCTTGCCTACTTTTGAGTCACTCACCGTCACTGTCATGCGAACAATGACGGTAAAGCACACCCTTGTGTGATATTGCTTAATACTAAGCACTTCAGACTGACCTCTGTTCATCACTGACTTCCCTACTACTGCTGTAGGGCTGTAGCCAGACAATAAAGCTTGAAGTTAAGGATTGCCAGATCAGTAACGTGTCCCCCATAACCTGCTCTGTCATGTTTTATCACAAAAAGCCACATTTTGCAGAAAACACACAAACCTGGAAACTCTGTTTATGCTATATCTTAAAGTTGGGCTAGCTGGCATTAGACTATCTGCTGTGTTAAAATCCCCCAGTGATATACAGAAGTCTTCTTTATTGTGGGAACATGACATTATGACTTTCTATCACAGTGATCATGTCTGTGCATAGGAGACTGTCCTCACGAGAAAAAAATCAGTGTTTGTTTAATTATCTGTTTAAAAATCTGCTTTGAACAATAATTAGTGTCTGCTATAATTTCCCACAAGAAGGTTTAGTTACATCTCTCTTCTTCCTCCTCACTGAAAAATCCAGAAACTAGGAATATGCAAATATTTGCTTTGTCAAAAGCTTAAATGTTGGACACAAGATGTCTCCTACTGAAAATGAAAAGTCCATTCTCAGTGTATGTGCACTGAAGGCATTCAGGTTTCCACATCCCACCTGTGTAAGTTACTTACTGGACCATGATTGGCTCCAAATGAGTTTTGATGTCACAAATCATGCTCGTAGGTACACATGTTGAACTCAGATTCAGGGTGAGCTCAGAGAATCTTTCTTCCTTCAGCAGAAGAATGTGAAAACAAACTCGGCACAAACATCATTCTGCACAGAGAAATTGGCAATAGTTGTTGCCATTAGACATGTAAACTATATGACCCATTGGCTGCTATATATATATTTTGTGCTTCTGTGTAGTTCTGTAATGTAATATATCAAAGCTGGTATCAGTAATTTCTGTCTATTTTTTTATTTGTTTAATTATCTATTGTTGTTGATTTGTTCACTTTCATTTTTTTAATTTTTCTATTAGTTTGTTGTCAATTTATTTTCTTAATTTATTTTACATGTAATTATTCATCTTATGAACTCATGAGAAAACATATTTATTCTCTTTGAAGTGATAACTCAGTTATAAAGTTGGGTCAGGCTGAGTCAACACAGACACATATGCAGTCCTGCTGTGGCTTTGTTTCATGCCAGTGCAGACTTTGACAGTATTAACAGAGAACATAGTGTTCATTCCAAATAGTGAGTGTTGCATTAGTGACTGTATGTGGTTTGAAAAGAGGAAGCTGAGGTGGCCTGGTGGCTGGGATGATTAGTAACAGGAAGTAAGTCATGGAAAATGAAAGTTACACACTGGAGAAAACTGTGTGTTATATTTATAGAACAACATGAAAGTAACTTAGTATGTTTTGGCCAGTCCTGACTCATCACAAGTATGGGAACTCCAATCTGCTTGCAAAAGAGATGTTATGTGTTTTTCAGACACTGATGGATCTCATTTAACAGCAGAGAGATTATTAGTTTGGTCTTTATATTCTTTAACTTGCATTTCCAGGCATGATCTGGGATTGTGTAAGGATGGGCTTTTTGTAGTTATGCGACTCTGTGACATGAGGAGCCTTTGAATTTATACTAAGTTATCAGAGTCCCTCATGATGAGACTTATCAACCTCATCTGGAGAAAAATAACTCTTTTATGAATAGCCAGAACATAATAACAATTATTATTACCATATTATTATTATCATTATTATTATTATTGTTGTTGTTGTGATTGTTTTTCTTCTGTCCCCCCTCCCCCTTTCCCTCTCTTTCTCTCTCTCAACCCAACCGGTCAAAGCAGATGGCCGCCCACCAAGAGCCGGGGTCTGCTTGAGGTTTCTACCCGTTAAAGGGGAGTTTTTCCTTACCGCTGTCGCCAAGTGCTTGCTCATGGGGGAATTGTTGGGTCTCTGTAAATTAAAGAGTACGGTCTTGACCTGCTCTATGTGAAAAGTGCCTTGAGATGACTTCTGTTGTGATATGGCGCTATATAAATAAAAATTGATTGATTGATTGATTGATTATTATTATTATTATTATTATTATTATTATTATTATTATTATTATCATTATTATTATTATTATTATTATTATTATTACTATTATTATTACTATTGTTGTTGTTGTTATCTGTCTATCGTTAGTTTGTGTAGTGAAGCTAATTGTATAACTATGCTGTATTACTACGATAAATGTCAAAACTCGTTTCCAGAGTTTATTTATGAATGCTGCTTATTGACTGTAACGTCATGTTAGCGCCACTCAGTGGTACCAGAAAGTATCTACAGAACATCCTTTGTGGGGTGTTCAAAGCCAAATCCGATATATTCAGTGTCAGTTTGGTGTGATTTGAAACTCTGGTTTTCGAAATTAGTTAATACGAATAAATTTAAAAATCTATTCCAGAAGATGTTATTAATTCTGCACATATCACTAGTATATAAATGATTATGTTGGTGTGTTACATCACATGGCGCCGTGGCTTAGTTGGTTAAAGCGCCTGTCTAGTAAACAGGAGATCCTGGGTTCGAATCCCAGCGGTGCCTTTTGTAGTTGTGTGCCATTTAACTTTTACAGTGACTTAAGTGTAACAATGTCACGTTACAATGGACAAGAGTCTTTTGGAGAAACGCAACCTGACGTCACTGCGGCTGAAGGCTGCGGTGGCCAATCACAGCCGGAGATCAGACTGCTCAGAGTTGTGAACTCTACCATCAGGGAGTACAAATACGTTACTAGGACGAGGGGAGGACATTTCTCTTCGTGTGATAACGTTAAAAGTTAAGTTATACTTTTCTGTCGGCTTCCCGACTCATTTTAAAAAAGAGGAGAGAGAGAGGGAGAGAGAGAGAGAGAGAGAGAGAGAGAGAGAGAGAGAGAGAGAGAGAGAGAGAGAGAGAGAGCGCAGCTATGGTCGAGCGAGCTAGAGAGTGAATGAAGAGAGGGAACGCTGTTAGTTAGAGAGCTGGTGAATCAGCTCAATAAAACGTTATTTTCTGATTGTTTCAGAGCGGTTACTTCTAGAGCACAAATAAACACGCCCACAACCCCACACACCTCCGCTCGACCCTGCGGCTGAACGCAGCCCCGCCTGATTTGATCTGAATAGGCCTTACACCAGGGACACACAGCCTACCTCCACCTGAGCGGTGCATGTGTGTTACTGACCTGCTGCGGTTCGCACGCTGCTGCGGCGCAGCGACTGCCAGCTTTATCTTTATCTACATAGAGTTTGACTTTGATAATAGCCATCAATAGAATGTTTCATATCATTTCATTATAAATTTAATTTATATTTAGTTTAGAAAGTAAAATGTTAAGATACGTGTGCTCAATTGTGAAAAATAAATAAAAATATGTAAGGTGAAAGCGGCTTTCTTTCTGACAGGCATGGTGGGGTCTGGTTGGGGATACTTCTGTCAGCCACATACACTCCTCACAAAGGACGGGGTTTTTTTATTGATTACACGGATTATTCCGCCAGTTAAACCCCCGCTGTCACCGCTCCAAGTGAAGAGTATCCCTCCAGATGACACCAAATTCCCCAAACGAGCCAAACACACTCACACAAACACACCTCATTACTTTCAGGAGGGAAACTGACAACAAATAAGAAAAGTAACAACACCAAATCTCCGCCTGGAAGCAGGTGAAACAACAGGCAGGAGCCCCGGTTTGAATATCACAGAAAGTGAAAAGAAGCTCCGTGTGTCACCGACTGTCCGTGCTGGAGTTCCCCGCCAGAGGAGTTCTCTGCCCCGGCGTGCACCACGCAGGCTGACACGCAGTACTGATACGTCATGTCTGTGACATATTCTACAGATATAGACATTGAAACTATAGTGAAAGGTGTAATGTTTCTGGTATGATATCAATATGACTGTCGAAAGATCATTCCCTCTGTCTATTTTTGTTAAGAATAATAAAATAAAAATAGGCGGGACCCCGAATCTTTGTTGCCATGCAGCAGCCGTGGCTTGGCTGTGTGGCTGCTGTAACCTTCAACGTGGGCGCCGAAACGAAATGGAAGAGGTTTCGCGACGCACACGCACTGCTCACGTAAACTGTGTGTCGCAGGCGTTATCCAGGACACTTCTATAAAGCACAACGCTTTTAATGTTTCATAGAATAACAGAATTAGCTTTACAAGGGTAAATCTCACATTACGTACCATGTTTATTTCGATAGTTCCTACAAAGGTTGTCACTATCGTTTGAGATCGCCGTTGTGTTTCACCAATTACAACACCCCACAAATTAAAATGTCAAAACGCTGCGAGCAGGGTTCGAACCTGCGCGGGAAGATCCCATTGGATTTCAAGTCCAACGCCTTAACCACTCGGCCATCGCAGCTACTGTAATCTAACAGAAGCACATTGCCCACTTGAAATTACAATAAATGGTATAGCAATTGGCTTATATTTTTGTATTTACATTTAAAAAGATTATGACACGAACGTTATTGAATCACGTTTTGCAGTTACGGCAAGAGTTAGGGCGCTTCTCAATACCAAGTACGCCAAGTTTGGACTCGCGGACTTGGGAGTTGGGACTTGGCAAGTTCGACTCGGGAGTAAAAACTCTCAAGGACGGTAGGACGCAGTATAGTCATTCTGCTATTGGAACAGCAGTGTACTTGATTACATGACGTCACCATCTCGGTTCGTCTTGGCAATAGGCGTACGTGTCTACGCCAGTTATCTTCAATGTCATGTACATTTACAATAAAACGAATTACGATATAAAACACAACCCTGCCTCTTTTCGTTTTCATTAAAAAAATATGAATATGTGTATAATTTATGTTACAAGATCTGTAGCCTACATGTAAAAAGCCAGTGGAAAAAGTTTGTGGGAGTTGTTGGTGGTGAATCAACGAACAGAGAGAAAGTAGAAAGTGAGAGAAAGTAGACTTCGGACATGGGAAAATTTGAAAGATCGTATTGAAATGGATCAGATGCAGCTGTACGCTCTACAAAGAGGCTGCCCAACTGAGGAGGCGAATCTGACAGAGGAGAGCCAGGATGTGGTGGAGGATGGAGAGGAAACGTGCCATTTAAGCATGTCTCTATAACTTTGTACATCTGTCTAATCATTATGCTTTGCTGTTAACCAGTCTACTCATTTCTATGTAGACTTGACAGTTCACCTGGTACGCCTACATAAAAACTAATGTAATTTAATATTGTCTCAAGTCTTCATTAGATAGGTGTCGGTTTATTTTTTTGTCAGCTGTAGTTTGTGGTGCTGTTGAACTGTACAGGGTTATATTGGGGTATTTTTAATATTTAGTCTATTCTCATTCATATAAATGGGATGGACAAACAACTCCCAAAAACATTATATAAAAAACTTATTTACTTCACTTAAGTTAACATTTATTGCAGGGCTGTTTTATTAGACTACATTAGCTTTATCTGGGCCTACTTAATAAACTAGTAAATACAGGGGAGGTTTGATACATTTAATACTTTAATATTGAAATGGATTAGCCTACATTCCACATACATACCTTGTTTTTTTATCTTTTTGGTACTCAAACATCAAGATCAATACTCAGTCTGACAGGCCTGGTATAGTTAGGTGCATAAACATCGCTATAAATCAATGCAAGTACATATACCTCATCTGTGTCACATATATTATTAGTCATTAACCAGGACAGACTTCAACACAAACAGGACTTTTCATGTCTATGATACAGTAATTATGTAGGCTACAGTAACTTTTTGACTCAGAACCTGGGAAAACAGGTGTGCCTTACGCTACCCATCAAGTAATGAAAGAAATAGAAACCTTCTCAATCATAAGCAAGCACCTGATCAAACAGGTCAGATGTTAGAGGGAAATTTAAGGTTTCAACCATTGACAATTCATATTGGGAATGCAGTTGAATAAATATGAAATAGTAAAAACATAAATAAGCGATAAATACATAAATATAACAATTAATAAACAATCTAATTCTAAAAAGAACTTTTTTTAACAGGACCAAAGTCCCTTGCAAAGGTATGCACAAATGAACACTAATGTGCCTATCCTCACCATGTTTTTTTCTAGAGCTGACCTGAGGCCAGCCTTCAGGCTATCCAGGAACAGCATCAACATGCTGGTCCAGATGCTGCCCAAGCAAAAAAAAACATGGATTGAGCCATGAAACTGAGGTGCTGTACCAACACAAAACTGTGTTGGTACAAAGGTCAGTGATTCATCACCTGCTTGACACTCCCTTGGGGTGTTTCCATAGATGCAGTACAGTAGACTGTAAAAATCATCAGCTTTCTCCATATCTTGAATGTTCTTCGTTCATCTTTATTGGAGTAGACTAAGCTTATTGGGTGGGATTATATATATATATGTATTTTTTTTTTTTTATGAGACTGGGAGATCCCCACACGTATGCACATAATTGACTCATGTTGATGATAATATCTTTTTATGATTGGAGTCCAGTAACCACCTACCGAGCAGCTGAGGTTAAGGGTTATTTCAACTTTTTTATTTTTACTACTGTTTTTATTTTTAGAGCATTTATTGGTTTTGCTCATTCTGAAATGACACACAGTATTCTTTTTTTATTATTTTTAGCTGGCCAGTATTTTAAATGGTAATCTAAACAGCCTGTCTGAGATTCACTGTAAATAAAAATAAATCCAGCATTAATCAAAAGCACTTTTCACTCCTAGAAATGTTAAACTTTGTATTAATTTGCAGTGACCTTTCCATCTAAGGGGACAAGTGGACCCAAACCACGCCAGCAAAATGCCCCCCCTACAGCATTACAGAGCCACTAGATCCCTTCACTGTAGAGGTCAAGTAGGGGAGTGCATCTTTTTAATTTACTTTCAACATCTCATTTAATGAGTGGTTAACAGTGAGCTACCAACAAAATGTTTTGGATTAATCATGATTTTTAAAAATCATTTGGGAGCAATGTTGTCCACCTTTGAAAAAACTAATACTATACTACTATTAAATTATAATTTCACTAATTTTCAAGTTGTTTCCTATTATTCTAATGTGGAAAGTAACTATATATGAATGCCATTAAACTTTCCTCTTCTCGTCTTCTCTGTATTAAAATATCCCTCTTCATTTAGGTGCAAAAGTCTCCTGAGGTCTCCAGAGATCTGCCTTGAACTACAAAACTACTTTTTGTCCTTTTTTGTAGTGGTGCCTTCAAGGACTGCCAAAGGGGGGTCTCTGATCTCAGGGACCAAAACAATCCATCCACCATGTTGTTTTCTCACTAGCAATAGGAAAAAGGCGACACTAAAATATCAGTGTATTTGGAAGAAAACTAGTTTTGTCATATGATGTTGGAATCAGAGATATGGCGCTACTGCTATGAGGAGGAATGTTGTACTGTAGACACAACAGAGTATGGAGGAGGAAGTGAATATTGGAACTATGTTACAGCCACAGCCAAAAGACAGGCGCTGCGGCTTTGAAGCATCAACTGGGTCCATTGATGACTGGTGTGTCTGTGGCAGATGCAACACAATGGAGACACCACTGACAACGAAGAAACCCTGACCATTCTGAGCTTCAGGTGGACAGAAAAGCTGAATCTAACATGTATTTGGAAAAAAAATATCTTCACAATATAATGTTGGATGCAGACAGGTGGTTACTTATTAAGCCGGATATCGTACCATGGACACGAACACAACAGAGTGTGGAGGAGGAAGCGACCACCGAAGCTACATTACAGCCACAGCTGAAAGAGCGGCTCTTCGGCCAGAGTGGCTTTGCAGCATCGACAGGTGTCCAGTGTGGATGGAAAGAATAGAGACGGAAGTGAAAACTCTGCGCTGCAACAAACTTTGTAGTACTTTGGTGAACCTGACTTTGTTTTCTCACAAAATATTATATCAGACTTTGCCAACTCTGAGTACTTAATAGCAGGGTCATTACTAGCTTTTTAGCGACCCTATGCAAAATCTTGTTTGCCCCCCCTCCCACTTCAAGCACTCATGAATACACACCAAATCTGCATCATGTTCCATATGCATATAAATGAGACCAAACGCTACTTTTTACACATTAAAAAAATATTTTAATTTAAGGAACTTAGCTGCATTGTTAACATCATCATCACCATCCTCAAAACTTTCGCTTTTTAGAAGCAAAGTCATCAATGATTTCATGATAGGACAGCTGCTGTCCAGTCTCAGGACTGATACTGATTATGGCAAGACTGCTGAGGACGCTTGGTTATGTAACCCCAGCAACACCTCATGACCACAGGGTACTTAAATGAATATTGGACCAGTGTCTATGTTCGTAGGGAGGGGTTGATGGTAAAGGACTCAATCAGTAGCTGGAGCCAGAGGGTAGGTTCAATAGAAGACTTTATTAAAACTTTCCTTTTGTAAGAATATAAAATTACACAGCCTAAGCTGGCATTTTTAACAAAAAATATACCTTCTTCATGTGCAATGAAACAGTTTCACAGTAGGCCTATACAAAACCCATATTTCAGCAGGCAAACATACTGTTAAAACCATTAGTACAACAGTCATATTGCAGGATGCACAATTTCAAGTAAGGTAAATAACTCAAACATGTCATGCTACAACTTTTGATGTGCTCTTGTTAAGGGGTGCAATTCATGAATTTATCAAACAACCAAAGCAGGCCTTACTAGTCACCTTCCACAACTTGAGTGTACCCTATCAACAGAGCACATAGCGAACTGATTGCTGTGCATGCAGAGTCTGCATATCACCTACCTGCAAACATGAATGCAACATGGCTATTGTCAGATAATTTCACCCAGATGCTAGAGACAGGCGTTTAGTTCCGCAAGGCGGCTTTTGAGTGCATGTATTCCCGTTATCAGCAGCACCTCGTCCCGCTGTTGGTTAAACAGTTACAAGACCCAAGCCAAGTTCCCATGTCTTGCTTACCACCTGCTGATTAAAGGGAAGGGGTTAGCCTCTTGTAATAGAGCATAAATGAGATACACCTGGTGCCCACTGGAACCTGACCAGGCTCACTTAAGGTGGACTGACCTTTAAAGTGGACCAGCTATTCTCATTTTCGTGACAATCTCAGCCACTCCTAAACAGATAACAGAGGAGGGTGTGGCTGCTCAGCAACCCCACCCCTACCCCCAATCTCAGTATATATCACAGATAAAAAAAGATATCACAATATCAGTTTTTTCCAATACTGTGCAGCCCTAAACAGGGCTATTATTTTAGTCTAGTCAAGTCTCCATCATTTATGGCCATAGTAAATCAACACATCATTAAACTCTCAACATGCCACTATAAAGTAATAGCAATTAAAAGTTGATTATGATCCTTGCGCACAGGTACGATACAACAGGACTCAATTAGTTGTTTTGTAATGTTTTGTAAATGAAAATAAGCCTCAGTAAAGAGATATAACGTTGCTCACTGCTAACACACCATTAGTGGCCTTGAACGGTGCCATACACAATTCATTCTGGTTATTGTAGGATTTCCCCTTTAGATCAATAGGGGAATTGACCACCTTCTTCTCAGTTTTCTCTAATGAAATATTTTTACTTGATCAATTATTTATTGCCCTTCATATTTATCTTCATCTTAAATATCTATGTTTACCGCAGGTGCTAAAATGTTATGCCATTAAGTACTGACAGCCCTGTTATTTGTACAACTGTGTGTGTGTGTGTGTGTGTGTGTGTGTGTGTGTGTGTGTGTGTGTGTGTGTGTGTTTGTGTGATTTTCTATTCCTATTTTTTGACATTTTGGCCTAACCTCACTTCCTGGGTCTGTTTTAGCGTTAAAGGGGTTAAGTTTTAGGGTCAGGGTTAGAATTCAGTATAGCTTAATTTTAGGTTATAGATTGGGATTAAGCATTGATGGAGTTAGGGGTGAAGAAATGTATTATGTTATTGAGGGACCTCACAAGTACAAGTACAAAAATGCCATCAAACAAATTTACTAATCACATATGAAGTCTCTGACAACTGATTTTCTGAAAGTACTGAAACGACAAGAAACCAGTAGCTACCTGGTGGTAGTCAGTCTAAAGTCTTATAGATGCCTTTAGGTAACTGTATTGTAACAGTATTGTCCTTTAAGGCAAGTATCAGATTGGAGCATTTGTCTCCATTTCACAGATAAAGCTCAGCAGTGTGAGCGTCACTGCTGAAGGAGTGAACAGAGGTCAAAGTGCAAATGGAAATTTAAGTCAGATTGGTTGCTATGGTAAACAAAGTTTGACAACAGTTTGTGTCTAAGTAGAACACTGTAACAAAGGTGATGATGCTGAAAATGCAAACCCATAAGAAGACAATGACACGTTTTACCCTACAAAATCTGATGGAATGTAAAAAGTTACACATCAGTGAGTAGTAGTAGTAGTAGTAGTAGTAGTAGTAGTAGTAGTAGTAGAGAGTTTTTTTGGTTCTCTTGCCATTTGCAGTCCTTTGGATGACAACATCACAGAGATGTTCATTAACGTTGTTGGTCCAGATTAAAGGACGGGTTTGCAATGTTTCAAGTATGTCCTCAAACAAGAGTCAGGTGACCAAATGAACATTGAAATCATTCCTCCTGTTCATACTGACATTTAGAAGATCCCTTCATAATGCCCTTACAATGTAAGTGATGGGAGCCAAAATCCACAGTCTTCCTTCTGTGCAAAAAAAATTCCAGTATGAACAGGAGGAATGATTACAGCGAGGAAAACCTCTTTCAATGTTCATAGGGGCACCTGACTGTTGTTTTACGGCAGACTTGAAAAATTGTGAACCTGTCCTTTATGATGCGCAAACAATACAGCCATCAAATTGATGTGGAAATTTAATGTACACTGTCATCAGAAGATGATTCCACATGCTTTTTGTGACCCTATAATTTTTTCTCTGGTATCAGTATCAGGTCAGCTTTTCCAATTTCCATTTCTACACAAGGAATACAATAATCCAACAAATGTCATGAACTTTACCAAGCACAATAAACAGTAATCCTCTGTTGATCTGTGCTCATGCAAAACTGATACTGACAATAATGTTTGATGTTTAAAGGTTCTATATGTAGAACTGTGAAGCAATTTACATGTATTAATAGTTTTGTTAATAGTTAACATTTGTAACATAAAAAATGAAACCCTCCCCGACTTTCTCGATTGTCTGTATCAAACCCTATATACTACTCAGAGCTTGGCAAGAGAAAAATCTAACATACAAAGGGGAGAGAATCACTGTGGATCACCATTACTCACCAACACTGCAGAAGAAGAGAAGGGAATACACAGTCATCAAAAAACAATGGAAAGTCAAAAAAATCAAGTACCAAATCATAGTGTATCCCACTATGCTGAAAGTCCATATCAACAGTGAAATAGTGGCCTTCAACTCTGCTTGGGAGGCAGCTGAGGGCCTACAAGGCCAGGGGATCACCATGGAGCTATAGGAAGAGGAGCGGCTCAAGAAAGATCTGCATTGCCTTGGGTGGACAGCAGACAGTGCGCGGAACAAGCGCACCCGAGTGGACCGAAAGACTTTTCGTGATATGGAGGGACTGCTCAGTGAACCAAATGGTTGTGGAACTTTCAGCCACATTGTTCATGTGATAACAGGTGGTTTTATATGCAGGGAGATTGTGCCCTCTGTCTCTGCTCAAAGATGGTCTCTGCTGTCAGATGTGAATGTCCTTTCTCTGACCGTCCACTTACTCCTGGTCGATGACCTCTGACCTCTTATCAGTGGATGCTGTGAGTGGTTTTGGTCTGTTCACAGACAACTGATTTTGTCTGTGTCTGGTGTTCATTCAGTCTCTTGCCCAGGGGTCCTTGCTGTTCCACTCATGTAGTGTTCCCTACAGCTGTCACGTGTGATGTCATGATGATGTCATACACCCCTCCAGTCTTCCTCTGTTGACTCCTTGTGATCTGGAGACTCTGGCTAAATCTTCTGACATTCCAGTTATGTAGGGGAGTCTTACTAGCATACCCCTGATGGCAGAGGTGGGGGACTCGAGTCACATGACTTCACTCAAGTCAGACTCAAGTCACAAATTTGAGGACTTGAGACTTGCTTGACTAACATTGGTAAAAGACTCGACTTGACTTTGACTTGATATTCATGACTTGAGACTTGACTTAGACTTGAGACAGATGACTTGAAAGAAGACTTTTTCAATTCAATATTTGCATTTTTCTAGATATTGAGAAGTTACGTTTTGGTTTTGAAACATGATCGCATATGATCGGATTTATCAACATATCTGTCCTGCTGATTTCTAGTGCAATGCATGCAAACCTAGGAACCTACTAGGATGCGGCAGACCAGTGGAGGCCAATGCACAAGTCAGCTATCATGGAGGGGGCTAGTCCAAAAATAATAAAATACAGATTTAAGGATAAGGAGCCTCATTTTAAATTCGCAAGTACAATGACAAGCGCAAGGTGGTAGGTCTGGCATGCGGACTGGGTGGGCATCTCTATGCGCACCTGCTATTTTTGGTCCATGTATGTGCGGTAGCACGACATGCAAAGGGCTGAGTGAAGTTGAATATAGATCATTTATTTAGTGGGTGTGGTGATTATTAAATACTCTCTCATCCCATCACATCACTGCTCTCTTAGCTCTGAAACAGTTGTGCCAATCACAGTTGAATGTGATAGAGACAGCTCAACAAACAAAAAGTTTTCTTCAGGAAATGTCTGGATGGTTCAGAGTATCATGACATGAACACACATCACCCCAAACTGCAGCCAAAGACAGATTGAGTGTGATTTTTCATCAGTTAGTTACTATAATAACAAAAGAAATAAAAAATAAAGAAGCTGATTTGGTAAGGCTGTTTATATGATTATATCAGACCAACGCTATTTCAGCAATAATTCTGATGTATCTCACCTTGTACATGGTCACATAGTTTAGTAATTAATGTTACACAACTGTGTTTGCATCGCAATGTGTTTCAAGGATAAAACATGAGACGCTACTTTGGCTAAAAAGAAAGTTGATGAGGCTGGTATAATGATATACATGTTCATGTGTGATGAGGTGTGTGTGGTTATACTGTATAAGCCTGGTGACATCAGGTGATTTAATCAAGGTAAACATAGTGATGTCATGCGTAACGGCACTGCGCTCTGATGCGGCACTTCTCAGAGGCTGCGGATTTATAAACATATCTGTCCTGCAGCACTCAGATGCTGCAGGGATTTAATGAACTGAAGTAGAAGCTTTTCATACAGTATAAACAGCTGTGGACAGCAGATACTGTAAGAATCATTTATAGATCAATGCAGACTGACTTACTGACTTTCCTGCTTTAACCACAATAAACGTTATGATCTGTGCCGGTTGGAGAGTTCGTTCAATTAAAATGAATTATATAAACTTATAAAAAAGTTATTGCAACATGTCTGCAGCAAGTATTTAGTTTGATCCTGTTGATAAAATCACCGAAGCAGCAGCGGATTGATGTGCCACAAATCGACATGGTTCTGAGACATCTGTTTTCAGGGCAACGTCTAGGTCTGCAGCTCAAAAATCAGTGACACAACCACCACAACATCCAACTTCATCTGTCACTACAAAACCCACAAAGAAAGGTACGTGAATGTCTCTTTGTAGCTAACTTTTGGCTGGTTTGTTTACAGCTTTAGAGCTATAGGGCTATAGTATAATTAAGAGCCCCACTCTCCATTGTTGTTCATTTAGGAGGCTTGTTATAGATTGCAACAAAATGTCAAATATCAGCAAGATTTATAAGGTGTTAGCAGGCTGAAAAAAAGTTTTCATTAATGTTGAAAATAAAACTCAACTTTTCATGACCACTGTCTCTTAACTGATTTAAATACGGAAACTGGGGTAGATCATCAAAATTTCATATAACTTGACTGGTCTTGCTTGACTTATAGACTTGCTTGTGACTTGCACATATGTGACTTACTCCCACCTCTGCCAGGTGGCTCTCAAAACAACTAGAGCAAACATTTGACAACTTAGCAAACTGCATGCACTGAGGACGACCTGAGATGCGACTGAAAGAAGCTAGTAAGTGAGCCTTAGACATTAAAAGAATAATTCCATCATTTCTATCAACTGCGATAACATTGTAGTTACCAAAGTATATGGACTGCACTTATAATACACCTTTCTAGTCTTCCGACCACTCAAAGCACTTTACACTGCATGTCAACATTCACACACTCATGGCAGGGGCTACCACGCAAGGTGCCAACCTGCTCATTAGGAGGAGTATCTAATGCATTCACACATACTCACGCACCAATGGCACAGCCTTTGGGAGCAATTTGGGGTTCAGTATCTTGCCCAAGGAAACTTTGACATGCGGACTGGAGGAGCCGGGAAACGAACTGCTGTTCTTCCAATTGGTGGATAAACCGCTCTACCTCTAAGCCACAGTTGCACAAGTAGAGACCTAGGAACATGGTGACAACACCACATCAAACATCACAACAGGGAAAGTAATGTGGAATAGATGTTCTACTGCTTTATGTTGTGATGTGTGTTGGTCTAAGGTCACCAGCTTGCAGTGTAGGCACTATCCATAAGTTGGGGGTGAGGGGTCAGCTGGAAGCACGAATGGTAGTCTAATAAAAGGCTCGAGTTACTGTATGTTTAGTCATAGTATGGTATTGCTTTTGCTCCGGAATAAATATTTGAACATAGGAAAATGTATGGGTTATCTGACACATTAAAATGTCCCAGATAACCTATAATGAGAGCCAAGCCTTTTTTACACACCTTAAGATACAGACGATGCTAAAAAGCTGTGTCCATGTGATCAAAGTATTCTGTTTATTACGCAACAAGCTCTAAAATGTCTTAAAGTACAAGTTCTTATTTGTAATATAGTGTTTGATGGGCATCCCCACCCACCCTGTAAACTGCTGAGAGGTCAAAAAGCACACATAAACACATAAACACCTTTAAACTCACACTCAAAGAGAACACACCTCGTCCCTATCTCTTACAGTTACTCATTTACACATTTTGCAACACTGAGTAATGCAGCAATTCAGCATTCACATCACCCACTCAAGACACACACCCTGGTTTCCACACAGCACCCCCCTAACCCATCCTAGCTCTCTATATAAGGTCCTCTGCTCTGTCCCTCTATCTTCTCTTGCTAACTAACAGTTAGCCATGGATACATTCAAGTTTCTAATTCTGCACTTATGGCTGTGTGTCTGCAGAGCTGGACCACAGACACAGCTCAGGTGAGCCACTACCCAACAGCTATCATGTTCATTATGACAAATCAATCTTGTTTGAAAATTTTTATCAAAATTTTCATCATTGAAAAATCATTTTTTCATAATCATTTAACCTATAAAATGTCAACATTAATAATAAACAGGTTTGCCTAATGCCGAAAACAATGCCTTCAAATCAATTATTTTCTCATACTAACACTACAAAAATCAAGTCAGTTTACACATCATATGAAAAGTAGCAAATCTTCTAAATGAACAACTAAAACTGTAATATCAAAAGGATTAATGATTAATTGTTTTGTCAGTCCATAAATCAATTAATTTGCTAATTATTCAAATGACTGCATTATGATTGCATTATTCATTCAAAAGAGTGTCTGCAGTATTCACTACTGATTTTATTTAAAGGATGGGTTCACAATTTTTCAAATGTTTCATCCTTGGTGATATCCCCTCTTGAACTTGTAGGTTTTCGTACTTTACTGTAAAGGGAAACAAACTTTAGCCTGAATCTGTTCCTATGTCTTCCTCAGCCTCCACAGAACATACAAAGACAATGGTAAGTTGATTGTCTTCAGCACACTTTAACACAATAAATTAAATGGCAAACTAATGTAACTTTGAATATAAGTATAACTTGGATGGCATGCTCCCACAGAGCTGAGCCAGTAGCACAGCATGTGATCCGCTGCATCAACCACACTGTCCTTGAGATGGTTGTGGACTTTAGTTCTCAGACACTTATACACTGCGCACCTGTGTTATGAGTAAACACAGCTTAAACATTCATATAGCAACCTATAGAAAGCCATAAATATTACTATATGTCATCACAGCAACAAGCTCTCTATACCATTTTATTTTTTTGCAATATTTGTTTGTGGAAAAACTTTCACAATCACACTTAATTAAGAGACCATAACAGCCATAATGATTTCAATGAATGTTATTGAATAGGCAGAATGCAACATTTTTGAATTGTGATTCAAAGTGAGTTTTTTAATAAATGCAGGTCAAAATTAACCGATAACACTCTCTATGTATGAAAATGTGTACCAGCTGCACAAAGAACTTAAAAAGTTTAAATATTTCAATTTTTTGATATTCACATCACATATTACACATTAACATTTCAGGCTAAAAATGTGTTTGAGGTGTTTTTATTGCTCTCAAATGTAAAAATGGGTCCACTGTGAATAGTATGTAAGGGTCAAAGAGTAGCAGCCAGTGTCTTATGGATATTTTTTTTTTTAAATATTCCCTCAAAAAGAAGTTACAAATTATCAGAGAATTAAAAAAAGAAGAAATTAAAGAACAGTGTTCTTTGTAGTTAAGATGTATTCAACATTATCTTTAATGTAAATGTGATTTTAAGTAGTGAGGGCATTAATAATACACCCCTGACTTCATAGTGTCCCCTCCACCTCTGAAACCAAACCCATGCTCATCCATCCATTGAAGATGACACTTGAAGATGACAAAAGTTTTGCCCCTTTTGCCTTGTAATACCTAGCTAGGTTAGTCAAGCCATGCTTACATTAACATATAGTGATAATTTAGTCTCCACTTTACCGCAGACTGTTGACCTGGCAACCCATGGCCTTGCTGTGAGGCAGCACTATTAATACCAGAGCCACCATGAAAATCCTTAGAAAATGTATTTCATTTTGACTCATCTCTAAACTGATTAATTATCACATTAACCTAGTGATGAAATTTTATCAGTTAGTAAGTTGAATAATTTATCTCACAAACCAAACAAAATGTTGGCAATAACTACATTTATAATGGTGGTAAATGATAAAACATTGTATTACATTGTCAGTTTTGAACTAATGCATCTGCCTGTGTTGTGTTTCTCTAGCAGCAGTGCTGACCTCCTGTAACTTTAACCAGGACAGTGAGCCGTTCTGCAGTTTCAGTCAGGACAACACAGACAGCAGTGACTGGACCCGACACAAAGGTCCAACCCCAACACCTGGCACAGGCCCCAGTGGAGACTACCCTGATGGAAGTCAGTTCTGAATGCATGGTTTATTTGAACCATTTCATTACAATTCATGAATAATTACCTCGTTCGTAACCAGGCCATGACTGGGGTCAATTTGGAGTTCTAGGATGGAAACACTGAATTCCGAATCATGATAAGATAAAAACATATCATACTTCTGTCTCGATCTGTCCGCAGAGGGATTCTATATCTACCATGAGTGTGACAATGTGTCGAATGGACAGAAGGCTCGTCTGCTGAGTCCTGCCCTCTCATCATCAACCTCTCAGATCTGTGTCCAGTTCCAATACTACATGTATGGCTCTGACAGTAAGAATGTGTTGAGAGTTCTGGCCAGGACGCCTGGCAGTGACAAAGAGGTCTGGAAGAAGACTGGTTTCCAGAGTCCATCCTGGCTAAAGGGCTCCGTCACCGTGTCCAAACCCAGCAGTCAGAGCATCACTGTGAGTGTTAGCAGGTCACTGCAAATGTTGCTTTAACAATCAAACATGGAGACATATAACTGAGCAGCAATATGGCAACTAGGATTCATCTGGTAATTAGATCATGAGTGGAAAACGTAATTAAAATTTTTAGTATTTGTTCAGACCTCACTGTTAACGATTTAAATCTTGAAATTTTGAACACACAATAAAGTATTACTGACAGGCGTGTTGCATTAAAATAGTTAAAAGGTAAATCTGAAACAACTCATTCTGACATCAAGGCTTTTAAAACTAGTTGTCTTGTCTGGTATTTCTCTGACATCATAAAATAGTCTGTGTCACTTTGACAGAAACTGTATTGGTAACAGTCTTATTATGAAAAAAAAATCAGAACTGGAGTAATGAATGAGGAGGGAAAAAAATCACACATTTTCTAAGAAATGTATTGTAGTGTAAATTCTGATACATAATTGCCTATTCATTTTATTTTGAAATTGGTATAAAATTCAAATGGATGTCAAAATTCAAATGCTGAGATAAATGTATAAAAGTTTTTTTTTTAAAATCCACATCCTCTTGTATAAATTACTTAGATTATACAATTAATATTTACCTAGAGTGGGTACATTAGATAAGACATAAATGTTTGCAGTAGCATTTACAGTATATAAGGGTTCAATTTTTGATCTATTTAATTTCAAGTACAGTGTTTTTGTCCTCGTCTTGTATGGAAATCTAAACAAAGTAGAGCAGTTGTTGTTGTTTTTTATTGTTAATAGTGATGACTTCATAATCCATCATCATCCATAACAGTGCACAACAATTCTTTGCTTGGTGACAGCTCCTTATCTGGGGTTTGAAGCCTCTCTTGCCATTCTTTGTAGAGACTTCCACCCATCTCCTCATCTCCACTGTCCTCTGCACTGCCACCACTCTCACAACCTGGAGGCTTAAATAAAAATGTCTGCCTTATCAGTCTCAACTGATGTTACCAATTCAATCACTTCCTGCACAGTGAATCTTTTATGAGAATTAGCCATATCTCACTTACAACACCTCTTCCCCTGCACCTGCCAGGAAGACTGATAGCGGCCAACTGCAACAAACCAGACATGAATAAAAAGTCATCGTGTGTGTGTGTTTTTGTTTGTTTGTTAGTGGTTGAGACACCTCAAAAAGAAACAGAGGTTATTAGTCAATGGCCCCCAACTGAAAAATTGGCGCCTCGATGACCCAACTCCAAATATTTACATGACAGCAGTAGATGGAAACCTAGCGACTGTTTTGGGAAAGAGAAACACAAAGTTGAGCTAAATGAACTGCAGCTTACTTACTGTAACTTGACTTAAATGCCATGAGAATTCATATGTAGTCTAATAAGACTGCAAAGCTAAAATCAATCTATAACTCATATATAGTACAACAGTTTTTTCATACTATCGATCAGTATGATGATGTTTTCCCTCTGTGTTTATAGATTGTATTTGAGGCTCAAAGAAACCTCACTGCTTCCTGTGACTCAGCTCTGGACAACATTGTCATCACTGAAGGAGCATGTCCTTGTGAGTTAGCTGAGCATGACCACACACACACACACACTCACACACTCATTGTTGTATCACTGATTGTCTAAATGTTTTCTCCACAGCTTGTTTTTCTGGCTGTGATTTCGACATTCTTGATGATCTGTGTGGATGGACGACTGAAACTGAAAATCCCGATGTGTTCGGCTTTGGTCAGTGGCTTGGGCCGACAGACACTGAAGGCACCGGACCCGAGGATGACTTCTCAAAGCCTGGATGTAAGTGATTCTTCTTTTCAAAAGTCTGTATGGAATTGTAGTTGACTGTTTTCACAGTCTGCCCGAACGATGCAATCATGTACACAAAAGAACATTAAAGTTACATGAGTTCAGTAAATATGATCTGACTGAATACTGTTTCCTGCGATTTGCATGAATTTGAGTGTTTTTGCAGGCGATGTTCACCCCTAACAACCAATCTACTACCTGCACACATTAACATTAACATTATTTTCCTCCTGACCTTCTCCTTTTTGTTCATGACTTGGTATCATAGAAGCCTCAAACTACGAACTTCATCTTCAACAAACACTTAAACAACACTTACACAATAAAACACATGGATGTGTTTTGCATCCACATTGATATTACAATATTTCTGCAACCGAAATAAGTGTACAGTGGAAACTCATATTAGTTACACTATTACATACAGTTTTCAATGGCATGGGCTTTTTATTATGTAACAAGCTAATTATTTCAACTTATATTATCAATAAATATATTACATAGCAGGGAGAAAAGATGTGTTTTAATTTATATTGATAAATCAGATAACAGACCAATAAAGTTAAGGAGATGATCTGGCAGTTAACTAAATTATCTGCATCATTTTACTGTTACGTTAGCATCAGAGCTTTAGAACATTCTTACCATGAAAACAGCTACAGTAACGCAAAGTAAGCTAGCTCAGCTAGCTGTAAGCTAGTTAATGCAGAATGTAACTGCACTGCACCAAAGATTTGTGGTGGATGTAGTCATGTCTATTGAGGATATTTTTTGGTCATAATTAAATTAAAAGTCCAAATAGAAAATTAAAAGAGATAAAATTAAAGATTAATTTTTGGGAACCTTCTGTTGCTGCAATAGTTTATTGAGGAACATTTATTTTAACATTTTATTATCCTATACTTAGAAGTGCAATGAAAAATTAGGATTTTAACGCCTATTTCCACTTTTATTTGAATACAAATACAAATTATTTTGCTGCCTAAACACATTAACAGTTATATTCTTCCAGACAGGATAACAAATGACTAACTCTACATAATCATAACTAAATCACTGTAATAGTAGTTAATAAAAACCTGTGGCTGTGAGTTGGCAGCCAAATGAGCCATCAGTACAGTCATGTAAAGTCTGTTCTTCTTTAATAGGGGAAATTCAGGTGCTAAGCAGTAATCACAGGGAGCACAGTAGGGAATAGCAAGATAGAAGCAAAATACAATAAGCAAAATAAAACAAGGTAATTATAGATCACAAAAATATTTTTAAAAAACTGTATAAGATAAAATGAAATACAAGACACTAACAAAGTGTCGATGTGTCTAAGTAAGAGAAAAAGTTCTGAGTATAGTGGTGGATCCATTGATCCAGTGGTTACAGAATCAGCTGTGTATCTAACGTCCAGCTTGTGCTGTGACCCAGTGAGCACTTCTGGAAACACTGCGGCAGACCGCTGATCCAAAGCTGTTCTCTGAGAAGTCGGTGCAACAGAAAAATAGTGGAGCTTATGTTCACCTCATGCTTCAACAGTCTAACCCTGTATTAAATCAGGCCTATACATTTTTAGACTAGTGTATTGGGTAATGTCTGTTTCTTATACAGATACACTGTTGTGGAGCAAGCACCCAAGACTTTCACTCGCCTTTATACTTGAAGTGACCAGTGACAATAAACGTGATTTGATTTTGATTTGACCATAGCCTCTTTCACACATGCACTGCAACCCTGAAGTTATCTGGACATTACACCTGGGACACACTGGATGCATGAGCAGTGCGTGTGCTTTTCATTTTGGCGCCCATGTTTCTGAGAACCGCGCACGTCACGCGGAGAAAATAGGCGAGACCTCAAATCTCTAGAATTGAATGCTCTAACCTGGTTAGAGTAGCCACACAGCCCGCATGAGAAGCTGCTGCGTCATCTAGAGATTCGAGGTCTCGCCTATTTTCTCCGTGTGACGCGCATGGTTCTCAGAAATAGACAGGGAACACAATATGCAACAGGCTAGCTAAGCTGCATTATGTTGACTGGGCCTGAATGCTCCGCTGTGAAGCTGGCACTAATAGGAAAGAGGACTTCCTATGATTTCTCATAAAATAAAAGCCGTTTTATTTCTGGTGAAAAGCTTAAAAAAGCCGAATTACTAATGCAGCATACTTTTTGCATCAAGTCCTGCCACCTGCAAACTCTACCTAGGTGCCACCCCACACCTAAACCAGAGTATTTCCAGTTGGTGAGAACGTGTCTGACACAGACAATCTCCTGTTGTGTGCTATATGTGTGAAAGGACCTGATTCTCCGAACATTGCCTGGAGTTCATATGTGAAAACGGCTCATGTTTCTCTGTTGCTGTTTACTCAGGTCTAATTCAATACTTGGAGGTTATCATGATGCTCAGATTAAGTCAGTTAAGTTACGTTAGCCCAATCAGCTGGCCTTCACTGTTAGCCAGCGTCTCCTGGCAGACCCATATGACAACAGTGCAGGAAGACGTTTTTTTTCTCAGTGCATATTTCTACCTAAGTTACTTGACACTGCCTGTTTATTGTTTGCAAGTGGCCATGGTATCAACATAATGTTAGTCATGCATGCCAGCAAATAACAGCTAGTAAAGCTAGTCGCTAATGTTAGCCTCTTACCTGCTGCACTGTCCAATGCATTCTCGCTGTCAAACTGATAGGGAATTGTGGTGTTGGAGTTGTTAATGCTCCTTTCACTGGTGACTTTGTGTGAGAGGCCACATGGACAGAAATGTTAGAACACTTTCATCAAGTTTGCCTTATAAATGGGTGGAGAGGCGAGCAGATGGCTGCATAATTTTGAGCTTCTGATAGCAAGCTAAAACTACCCCCCTAATTCATTAAGTAAAGAAGACATGAAAACCGAACATGAAGACCTGAAGCAGGAGATTTATCAAATACTTTCTGTGAACTCCACACAAATCCATGCCCTCGAAATTGGACTGAATGAAGCAGAAAGACAAATTGATGAGGCTGAGACAATTAACATGGCTATGAAAGATGTGCTGATTAAATCAATGAAGACACAGAAAGCCATGCAGGAAAAACTGACAGATTTGGAAGGACGGTCTAGGAGAAATAATATTCACATTTATGGCGTACCTGAAGAGAAAGAAGGCAGCTCCATGTCTTTATTTGTTGAGCAACTTCTGAAAACTGGACTTGCACTAACAGAGGTACCCAACCTCCAGATCCAGTACACTCATAGAGCTCTGGCTCATAAGCCAGACGGAATGAGCCACTTAGGTCCATAGTGGTAAATTTTCTGGAGTTTAATACCAAAGAAGCGGTATTTAAAAAGGCCTGGGGAAAGAAAATTATCAAAGTACGTCTATCATTCGACCACAACTATGCAACGGAGGCTGTCCAGAAGCACAAAGCATACACAGGAATGAAGGGGGTCCTTCCAGACCCCACTGCACAAGATGTGCATTCACTGGAATTCAGGAACACGCACATACAGACAGATGACAAATTAAAGGAAAAACTGGTACAGGTCTAAATACTTGACCCCTACAGTGAGGGGATCTGGTGGCTCTGTTATGCTGTGGGGGGCATTTTGCTGGCATGGTTTGGGTCCACGTTTCCCCTTAGAGGGAAGGGTCACTGCAAATCAATCGAAAGTTGTTCTGAGTCATCACCTTCATCCTGTGATGAAACATTTCTATCCTGATGGAAGTGATCTCTTCCACGATGACAATGCCCCAATTCACAGGGCACAAAGGGTCACTGAATGAATGAAAATGATGTGAAACATATGCTATGGCCTGCTATCGCAGTTGCCAGATCTCAACCCAGTTGAACACCTATCCCCTCACTGTAGTGGTCAAGCATTCAGGCCTGTACCGGTTTTTCATTTTAATTTGTCACCCATCTGTATGATAATGCACAAGATACAGCGCAAGAGCTGAGGAGGAGAAGCTACTTTATAGAGACACCAGGCCACAGAGCTACAGAGCCAGACTGAGAGATGGAGTGTCTTCTTCAGGCAATGACATGGCAGCGCGCTGGGTAGAAAAGTGTAGACGAGACCACACGTCCAGCAAAGGAAAGATTACAGGAGTTTGAGTGGACACCCTCCAAGTAATGTTTATTTTGTGGCAGTATGTGAAACTTCGTTAGCCCCTTTGTAGAACCAGTGGTGACCACTACATGACTTTTGCCTGTGGCGTGAATCTCAATATAACAAGTGTATGCAGCTTTTTTATTTCGACTTTGAAGGACATTTTATTTATTTATTTTTGGGTTTACTTAGCGATTCAAATAAGGACTGACTGGTAGGGAAGATACCTCCCTCTTGTCTTATTATTTTTTGATGCTGGTATATATTGGGCTAAATAAATTTTGATCAATGCTTAAGACTTCATTTGGACCACCAAATAATTGCTATTGGATGATGTTGGACTAGTAGGATGCGTGAAATGGTGTAATTCACCTCTAGTGAGGGGCCCTCTGGAAGGAGGCTCTCCCCTCTACCTCCCAACAGTGACTCAGGGTGGCGAGGAATCACCTATACTTGGAAGTCATCTGTTTTTCTTTCATTCTTTTCTCTAGTACACGTTGTCCAGATGTTCAAGTCAAAATAAAATTGGTGTCACTTAATGTAAATGGGATGAATAATCCAATTAAAAGGGGCAAAGTCCTGGCTAAATTGAAACAACAGAAGGCTCAAGTACTATTTTTACAGGAAACCCACCTGCCTCAACAAGAACATGAGAAATTAAGATGTTTTGGATTTAGAAATGCATTTTGTAGTTCCTACAACCCTAACCGGAAGAGGGGAATGACTATCCTAATCACAAATGCAGTCCAATTTGAATGCCATAAAGAAGTCAGGGATAAGAGGGAAGGTATGTATCAGTCAAAGAAAAATAGAAAACAAAGTGGTGACACCGGTCCATGTATATGTCCCCCAGAAAATACCAAATGTTTTTTCAAAACTCTGTTTGATATTATTGCCTTAGAGACTAAAAGTATTTTTATATGTGGAGGGGACTTTAATGTGGTCATGAACCTTAGTCCCAATACAACAAGTCTATTAACAAATTAGTGCAGGAAATGGGACTAATTGATGTTTGAAGAGAACTCCACCCCCTCGAAAGGAACTATACACACTATTTGGTACTATACACACTATATGGTACTATTTGTCTATTCCAGAATTTATTATTTATTAATGAATAGTGATGAAAGTCACAGGGTCACAGAGTGAGATACAGAATGATGTCGTTACTTCACAAATTACAAGTAGGGGCCTGGAAGCTGCAATTAGTAGACTAAAGGCCATTAAATCACCAGGTCATCCTGTTTTAACTGGACCCTTAAAGAGGGCAGGGCTCTCCCATCATGA
Organism: Thunnus maccoyii; assembly: GCF_910596095.1. Classification (NCBI taxonomy): domain Eukaryota; kingdom Metazoa; phylum Chordata; class Actinopteri; order Scombriformes; family Scombridae; genus Thunnus; species Thunnus maccoyii. Next base: position 314,626 of record NC_056554.1, on the reverse strand, counting down.
AAGGAAGCAATTATTGCCATTTTACCTAAGGAAGGCAAAGACAAAAAACCAAATTAAAAATTTTAGGCCAATCTCACTTTTAAATGTAGATTACAAGATATTTACATCAATCATTTGCAAAAGATTTGACACTTTCATACCATCAACGAAGATCAAACTAGTTTTATTAGAGGATGTTAAGCACGCAACAATATTAGAAGAACCCTCCATATTGTGGACAATGCTCAAAAAAAGGGCACAAGTATGGTTCTGGTTAGTGTGAACGCAGAAAAAGCATTTGATTGTGTTAGTTAGGTATTTTTATATGAATTATTAAAGAGATTTGGTCTTGATGAAAATGTGATTCGGTGTATTAAAACTATTTACCATGAGCCTACAGCCAGGATTAAGATAAAGTGAAACCTGTCTAATAGGATTCAGTCGGAAAGAGGTTTAAGACAGGGCTGCTGTCTTTCTCCTACTCTTTTTGCTTTATATGCTGAACCCCTAGCACAAGCAATAAGGCAGAATGAAAACTTGCAGGGCGTAATTATAGGGGGGAGAGGACAAATAATTGGACTTCTCACAGACAATGTCATTATTTTTCTTGAACAACCAGATATATGTTTCCCAAATCTAATGAACCTACTAGAAACATATGGACACTACTCAGGGCATAAATTGAATATCACAAAAACACAAATCCTTTCATTTAATTAATCTCCATCCCAACAAATCAGAGATGCATATAATCTGAAATGGAATTCTAAAACAATGAAGAATCTTGGAGTAACTATAACTAAAACACTTTCCAATATGTTTGAAACCAATTATAACAAAATTGATGAGAAATCCAAAAGGATGTTAAAAGGTGGTGTACCCTACCTTTAGTAAATTCCATATTTATAAAAGGAGGAGGCCAGGGCACACTTTGCTGTAGAAAAATAATCTTCTGGGAGCATTTCCAGTTGTAAACATTATTGGTGTGTATGCACCTATACTGATCTTCACCTCTAAAATTTTATGATTAATTTAGAACCACAGTAAATCATATCTCATATCATATCATATCATATCATATCATATCATATCATATCATATCATATCATATCATATCATATCATGTCATAACATATCACATTCAGATTAGCCAGTTCTGAATGTGCCGTACCTTGGCCAAAACCGGCCCAGATATGTTTTAAGATGACTTGGCCACATTGGCTGCATCATATGTTGGCCACCTCAGGCTCACTTCCAGATTAGCCAGTACTAATTGTGCCGCATCTTTACCTATAGTTGCCCAATACTGTTCAACCATATTTGGAAATTCACCATTTCAAATATGGGCCATACTAGGCTCACATCCTGATTAGCCAGTGCTTACTCTGTCGTATATTTGCCAGAACTGGCCCAGATATGTTTAAGATAAATGGGCTACATTTGCTGCATCAAATGCGGGCCACTTCAGGCTAACATTCAGTTAAGCCAGTACCAATTGTGCCACATCTTTACCTAAAGTGGCCCGATAATGTTCAGCAATATATGGGTCATATTTACTATTTCAAATGTGGGCCACAGTAGCCTCACACTATGACAGCCAGTGCTGACTGTGCCATACAATTGCCAAAAGTGGGCCAAATTTGTTGTATAGTATTTAGGCCATATTTGCCATATCATATGTTGGCCACTTTAGGTTCACATCAAGTCAAGCCAGTGCTTACTGTGCCGTATCTTTGTCAGAACTGGCCTAGGTATGTTTTAAGATAACCAGGCCACATTTGCTGCACCATATGTGGGCCACTTTTGGTTTACACACACATTAACTATTGTCGACCAGATCTTTGCCAAAGGTGGCCCACATCTGTTTTGTGTTATTTGGGCCATATTCACTATGTATCACATGGGCAACTTTAGGGTCACATCCAGTTTACACATCGCCAAGAGCACCGCATCTTTGCCAAAAATGGCCCACATTTGTTTTAGCCACTTCAGGCTCACATCCACTTTGTTCAGGCCAGAAGAAGGCCAGCAGTGCTGCATCTGGGTATGATATCCTCAAATATGTGGATGTGTGTTTCCAACTTTGAGAAATGTGTAGTAGAATAAAAGTATTTTCTTGTGGTATAGAGAATCAATCAGCAACATGATGTCTTTATTTTATTGTATTTGTTTTCTTACCTAAATGTTAATCATTTATTTATACCCCTCCATATGTAGTCGGCGCCTACATGTTGATGGATTCTTTTGAGGCTGTCCCTGGAGTCCAGGCTCAGATCAGAAGTCCTCTAATAACTCCCTCCTCGAGATGTCTGGACCTGAACTTCCACTACTACCTGTATGGCACCAGCACCACCATGCAGCTCAGTGTCCACACCATCACCACAGGTAAAGACTGAATTTATCCTAATGTCCATACAGTAAGGAACACAGGCAGCATGAAAATATTTGTTTGTCTTGAATTTGTTTGTCTACTTACCAGGTGGAAGCCTTGGACCTGCTCTCTTCACTGTCAGGGGGAACCAGGGCCAAGGCTGGAAGCCTGCAGCGGCCCGCTACCTGGGAACTGCTGCCATTCAGGTAAGTACTAGAATTCTGTCTGTCTCTGTATGTGTTTATGTGTGCATGTGAGCACATAGGTTTACATTAACTTTCTTTTCACATTTATGTTTATATCAGTTTGTGATTGTGGGTACCTATGGAGAGACTCCTGAGACAGATATTGCTGTTGATGCTGTGTGTGTCATGGCCTGCAAAGGTGAGAATCTGACCAGAGCGAAATTACTCACTGCACCATTAGAAGCATTTGCTGTGTCAGTGACAGACATTTCCATGATTTACAGCTGAACCAACAACTCCTCTACCACCGGTAACAACTCCAAGACCAACTATGCCTAAACCAACAACTCCTGGATTGACCACACCTAAACCGACAACTCCCGGTCCATCTACACCAAAACCGACAACTCCTGGACCAACTACACCTAAACCATCAACTCCTACACCGACTACACCCAAACCAACAACTCCAGGACCAACTACACCTAAACCAATAACTCCTGGACCAACTACACCAAAACCAACAACTCCCGGACCAACTACACCAAAACCAACAACTCCCAGACCAACTGCACCAAAACCAACAACTCCTGGACCAACTACACCAAAACCAACAACTCCCAGACCAACTGCACCAAAACCAACAACTCCTGGACCAACTACACCAAAACCAACAACTCCTCGACCAAGTACACCAAAACCAACAACTCCTCGACCAACAACACCTAAACCAACCACTCCTCATTCAACAACACCTAAACCAACAACTCCTCAACCAACTACACCAAAACCAACAACTCCTGGACCAACTACACCAAAACCAACAACTCCTCGACCAACAACACCTAAACCAACCACTCCTCATTCAACAACACCTAAACCAACAACTCCTCAACTAACTACACCTAAACCAACAACTCCTGGACCAAGTACACCAAAACCAACAACTCCTCGACCAACAACACCTAAACCAACCACTCCTCATTCAACAACACCTAAACCAACAACTCCTCAACCAACTACACCTAAACCAACAACTCCTCAACCAACTACACCTAAACCAACAACTCCTCGGCCAACAACAACCAAGCCACCAAGTATGACATGTCCTTATCAAAGGTTTCCAATAATTATGAATTCATTAACTATTTATCTAATTTTCTTTTCCCTCTTTTTCTTTCTTTCTTTCTTTCTTTCTTTCTTTCTTTCTTTCTTTCTTTCCTTATCAAATTTATATTCCCTCATTTTTCTTCAACCAATTCTTTTGTCTGCTGTACAGAACCGTGCCCTCCTAATGCTGAGTATATAGACTGTGGTCCAGCTTGTATCCCTACCTGTATGGAACCCTCCACCAACTGTACCGGCTCCTGCATCAGTGCCTGCTTCTGCAAACCAGGATTTGTCTTCAAGGGACGCCACTGTGTGCCACTGGAGAAATGTGGTTGCCTGGATGACCAAAATAACTATTATAAGGTCGGATGTCATTGTTAATATTCCATTGTACAAAGATATAACGACAAGACAGTAAATGACAAGTAGGTTACACTATGTAGTTCTGATGACATACAGTACACTCTGCCAATACCGATCCTTTGTTTAAATTTGTTTCAGCCTGGTGAGGTCATATTTGGAGATGGCTGCTCAAAGCTGTGTCGCTGTGCAGGGAACTATACTTTGGAATGTGTTGATAACTCCTGTGACCCTACTGAAGAGTGTCGCGAGGTTAATGGTGTTGCAGGCTGCTATCCTAAAGGTAATAATGTCTTGTAACTTGTCAATGCATTGATACAGGAACTTGTTGTCCAACCACGTCTGAAGGAAAAACATGTTCTAAACAGCCACACTCAAAGGCAGAAAGTCTTTTCAGGGTCTAGTGAGAGTTGTTCAAGAGAATTGTTCAAACAGGGTAGCGGTTCACACTTTTGACCACTTTTCCACAAAGACATTCATAGTGGTGCACTTGGTTGTGCACACAAATGTAATGGTATTAGCTGTGAGAAGAATGAAAAAAAAGAGCATGAGGGAGAAGGTCACCCCTTGCCTTTTATCTCACTTCTGCACACCAGGTGAATCACTGTGTAAAGTGGACTTGCTTGTCAGATTGGTGTAGGACTTTCTCACAGCTGAAAGGTCTGGTGGTGGTGGTGGTGATGGTGGTGGGGGTGTTTGCTTTGCTTTTGAACTTTTTAACGCTGTTTGACAATCCAACAAGCTGTTTGTTTGAAGCATACTGACCTGTTAGAAAAAGTCTTGACAGTGTTGATCTCAGAGGGTGTGGTCATACTGAGTCCAAAATAGAGGAGCTATCATTTTAGCCAATGCTTTTTTATGCACTGCTTCTATAGCTAATGTTAGACTGACTGAGTCAGTTTGCTGACCTAATGATTTATCTCTACTTATGCTACTTTTAGACTACATTTTAGCATTAGACAGTCCTGCAACTGTCAACTGTGACCAAAAGTGACCAAAGTCCCAGGGTGATTTGTCGTCACCATCAGCTTTATTCTACAGATGTTAGGTTTTAAGTTAGGGCTTTCTTAGTCTTAAAATTATTGATCAGGCCAGTAAAACCTGTCTGTCACAAAATAACTTTATTTGTTATTCCCTTAGGTACATCTACATGCATAGCGTCTGGTGATCCCCATTACACCACCTTTGACAAATTTAATTACAACTTCATGGGCAACTGCAGCTATTTGATGTCTGGGCCCTGCAATGAAACGACTCTGCCACATTTTGAGGTCCATGCTGACAATGAAAATCGCTATAACAGGCCCACCATCTCATATTTGAAGGCTGTACATATATACGTACACATGGTGAAGATCTCCATCCTCAAAGGTGGCACTGTGCAAGTAAGAAATGAAGGCAGGAAACACACTAATGTCATATCTACAAATCACTTGCATTCTCTGCTGAAAATACACCTTTTCGGTCACTAATGCCATTGTAACTTTAAAGTGTTAGATTTTATATGAAGAGTTTTCAATAATTTTACCATTTCTATTTTCTCAGTAAGCGCTCATTCACTTGCACACTTACTCACACCTGCTCTCCCAATACAGGTGAATGGGACCAAAGTAAACCTGCCAGTGACTCCGGTCCCTGGTGTGTCTGTGTTCAAGTCAGGAAAGCACTACACTGTGTCCATGATCTTTGGTGTGACTGTTCGCTATGATGGAAACCATTTCATGGACATCAAAGTGATCAAAGAGTGAGTGTAGACTGAACACCTGCTGTCACTGGAGGCTGTCTCATTACATGTATTCTTACCACAGCCCAGGACAGAATACTATTTGTAATGGAAGTTTTAAAATAATGCTGACAATAAACTCTGATAATCATACTATTGCTTGGTTGGAGTGAAAGCAAGTTGCAAACTCTTGTAATCTCGTAATGTTTCTTGTAATATTCAGCTATCAGAACAAGCTGTGTGGACTGTGTGGAGATTACAATGGAGATGCCAAAGACGACTTCCGTAAACCAGATGGGTTGTTGACCACCAATGCCAATGACTTTGGACACAGCTGGAACACCGATCCAGAGTGAGTTTTGCAGAGGCGTGTGCCTGGATACAAGCAGACACAGATAGTTTTAGGACTTAATCCGATGATCCCACATATATTTATCTCTCTGTCAAACTAGATAAAATAAAGGGCCAATTCACCCAAATCATAATAAAACTTTTTTGTCCCCAGTTTTTAAAAAAAAACTGCTAGAATTAGAAATAAATAGAAAAGAGAATAACATAATACAATTTCTTAATATTAGTCTGAGTTTCAAAATGTATCAGATTATTTCACAATTTATATTAAGTGCCTTTTATTTATATGATTATATATTTTATAATGTCTTTTTGAGTCTTTAAATACAGAATGCTGGGTCTCCATGCCAAACAAATGGGTACAGATCAATATAATTACAAGGGACAAAACTAACTAACACACACAGAGCTTTTCTAACTGACTGTCTGTGTCCGCAGGTGTAATAAGAAACCCAACACCACCATCCCTGGATGTGGTGAAGAGGACCAGGAACTTTATGAGAGCTCTGGATATTGCGGCATCCTGCTGGACAAAAAGGGTCCCTTCGCTGTGTGTCACCCCAAAGTCAACCCCAATGTAATTCACAACATTCACACACAGTACACAGAAATATAAAGCTGTTCCCTCTTTTGATGTTGTGAGAAATTCAGCAGTACAATGTCATTAAAATAACTAAGCCATTTTTAGATGCTCAGATTGAGCTTTGGACTAGTAGAGAGTCATAATGGAATATTAGTAAAAGTGGGTTTGTGTGGTATTGTCTCATCTGCAAACCCTTGAAAATTTGCAGATGCCCAGCTGCAACAGTTTCGTTAGAGTTAATTGAGTTTATAACAGAATGGATTGACAAACCAGCCCCTGATAGCACAACATGAGGTATTGTAAGTGCTGGTACTCAGTCCTCTGCACCAGATATAAAAGAGTTTGAAGCAGCAAAGAATCAAAAAAGCAGGAGACAGAAATCACTGTCACAGTGGAAAAGGAATTTAAACACAAAAATAAAGTTATTACTTTTTGTTTTAAGATGAACAGACAGAATTAAGCATTGTAACTCAACAAACTATATGTGTCTTCAGAATTACTTCAAGGATTGTGTCTTTGATCTGTGTGAGCTGGATGGAGCCAAGCCCATTCTTTGTGAAGCTATCGAAGCCTACATCAATGAATGCCAGGACCGTGGGGTCAAAATCGGACCTTGGAGGAATGAAACCTTCTGCCGTGAGTGTTGGGTGAATGAGTGGACATAGAAATGATAGGTGGATGGAGAGATTTAGAAAGGGTGAGATGAAAGCAGTTCGAAAGTTGCATTCCAAGGGTCAGGAAGGGTTCTTATTTGATATGGGCCTGTATTTATCAAGCCTCTCAGAGTAGGAAATCACTGCAAACTAGCTAAAAGTTCAAATTCAAAGAGTGATGCAAATTTGGTCCTACAGGACTATGAGTAACGCATTTTACTACTTTCCACTACTATTTACTACTTTCTTGATTTAGAAAATGACTCCTGTCTCAGGCAATATTTAGGGGGGCACCAGAGGAGTGCTAAATTGCTAGGAGTCAAGTCTGAGATGCTTAATTAATATGGGCTCCAGTCTCAGCATATACCTCTATGCCTGTCCTATCACTGACTTCAGCTTCCCATCCTCCCCCAGCCCTGAGATGCCCCCTGAACAGCCACTATGAGCCCTGTGCAGACCCTTGTCAGGAGACATGTTCTGGGAAACCTCCCTCCTGCAGTGGGCCCTGCTCCGAGGCCTGTGTGTGTGATCCTGGCTACATCCTGAGTGCCGGCAAGTGTGTGAAAAAGAGTTTGTGTGGCTGCAAACACAATGGCCAGTATTATGAGGTACAGTGAAGTGTATCTAAAAGGAAGGGTGCGTGTGTGTGTGTGTGTGTGTGTGCGTGTGTGCGTGTGTGTGTGTGTGTGTGTGTGTGTGTGTCTGTATGTGTGTGTGTGTGTGTGTGTGCGTGCATGAGAGCTTTATACATTTCTCAGGACATCTTTCTGTTCACATGCTGTCCTCTTTAAGTGCATATTTGAAATGTGAAAAACACTAACAAAGCCAACAGTGCCCATTATGCTACTCTACTGAATTGTCTGTTGTGTTGATCTGACCCCATTTGCTCCACTGACCCTACTTCATCAATACACTTTATAAATGTTTGATTGAGGCTTCCCTCTGCTAACGCTGTGCACATGTGTCTCAGCCTGGAAAGGAGTTTTATGTGGAGGACTGTAAGCAGAAGTGTAGATGTGATGCCTTCTCCGTCACCTGTGTGACCTCTGAATGCCCACCAATGCACGAGTGTAAACTCCAGGGTGGAGAGCTGGGCTGCTATCCAACCGGTAAGTTTACACCCACCACACCATAAGAAGTGAGTGAGTAACAGATAGACAGAAAAACAAATTACTTACTAAAACAATACTTTTAGTAAGTAAGGATGCCCCAGATAACTCTTAGAAACATGGATGATTCCATTTAAACTTTCTAACAACCTAAATCCCAACACAGGAACAGTGGAAATGTACTTTGTCACAGAAGGCCTCTGCTACTGCTCTCAGTCTTAGTTAAAAACTGAAATGCATTCCAAAGGTTTACTATCCCAAATTGCAAATGGAGTGAACCACACAACATAGCGCTCTACCTCCTGGGCGGCTGTGGCTCAGGAGGTAGAGCAGGTCATCCACTAATCCAAAGACAGGCTGTTCGATTCCAGGCTCCTGCAGTCCACATGTTGAAGTGTCCTTGGGCAAGATACTGAACACCAAATTGCCCCTGCTGGCTGTGCCATCAGTGTGTGAATGATTAGATTCCCTCTGATGGGCAGGTTGGGACATTGTATGGTAGCCCCTGTACCTATTCAGTGTGCAAATGAGTGAATGTGACTCATAGTGTAAAAAGCACTTTGAGTGGTCAGAAGACCATACTGTTGAGTTAGGTTATGTTCCAAGGCTGGATTTTTGGTAATTTCTGTTATTACAGATATCAGTTATTTTGAATATGGTTTTAACTTCTGGAACACAATCTCAAAGTTCTATTTTCAAATCAGCTCTCTGTCAAGTTGAAAAATGTAACTCAATTGTACTGAAGAGAAAAATCTGATTACCTCATCATGCTATCACAGTTATTTTTTGGTTAGCACCCAAACCAACATATCCTAAATGCAAGCTGTACTTTTCCAATTTTAATGTAATTACCAGTCTTCTTCTTTGTTAAAGTGGTCAGGGGGTTCATTTTTACTCTAACACAGTGGTTAATAGTAATATCCATGTAGCTTATAATATGGACAGATATGAATCAAAATCAGATGAGAATCGAACAATTCAGTCATTGTTTTAGGAAAGCAGTCAATCAGCCGCTCATAGCTATCTCAGCTGTGCTGTAATTTAATGTTCTAGAGTTGTTCAGGCTGCTTGTCCCTCTCTCTCAGGTTCTCAGGACTGTGTGGTCTCTGGAGATCCTCACTACAACACGTTTGACAAGAAGTTCTACAGCTTCATGGGAACATGTACATATACACTTGCTAGAACCTGCAAGAACAACACAGGTAGGAACAGGTTTAGACATTTATAAGTGTTACATTATAGATTTTTCACACTTTTTCACCACTCCTACAAATTCATCCAGTATTCATAAAATTGTGTACCAGAAATGTTTAGATGAGCAAGGTTTTGTTTTGTTTTTGTCACCTATAATTGTTTCAAAATTCTTGTGTGTGTACCTATTTGACATGAACTGCCATAACACATCATGCAATTGCATCCACATTTAGATGACATATTGTATACACATATCAACTCTGGGTGATCCTATAAAATGTGATGGCCATACACCAGGAGGTGGCACTACAACTGCATGATAAATTAAAATAACCATACCTTCATCAGTTACTGCAAAAAGCCAACAATAAACTGTTTTGTGTAAATGTACTGACTGTGACAGCTGTAGGTAGGAGAGACATCTGAATACTGACTATTGAATGTAGCTTTTACATTAATAAGACTATTTCAACACATTTCAACACAAACTATTTATCTGATTTTTTGTCTTGACGTGATCCGTCACAGAAGTCTGGTTTAAACCATACCTGCTATAGCAGGACAACTTGGTAGAGCCCGAGTCATGCACCATATCAACCAATATTCATTTTTAATATTAACACACAATATCTGTGGTACTGTATGGTGTTGTGTTCCTCGTGCAGGTCCTTGGTTCTCAGTAGAGGGGAAGAATGAGGAGAGAGGAGTGTCAGGTGTGTCCTACCTGAGAAAGCTCTATGTCACTGTGAATGGAGTGACTGTGACCCTGATGAAGGCCAGGAGGACAATGGTCAGAATGACAACATATACACCAGTACACAATGTATTCTGTGTGTGTATAGATAACCTTTACAACCTGTCATTATCACAAGAGGATGACTAAGCAAAACATGTGCAAATGAATGTACGCACACACACACACACACACACACACCAGCTGTATCACTCTCTTTATCAGTATTAATCCTCCGGTTTAGTGAAATTACAACTCAAAGCCTGTCCCTTCTTCTCTTCACCTTTCATTCGATCTTTGCATTCTCTTGCTATATCTTTTAATGCCATAATCCCAGAAATCTGTCCACACTCTTCCTGTTCATCCTCTTTTGTACTCATCTGTTTGATCCATCCACAGATCAAACAGGTTTTCCCACTCTCAATACGTCATCTTATCTTACAAAAATAGAGCTAGAGAAAAAATCCCTGTGTGCCCTGTTCAACTTGAAAAGCTGAACGGAAACCACAAATATGTAACAAACATAACCTGAAGCTTCTATTTAACATCTTCTTTATGTCGTATTTTCTTCCTTCCATCCTGCAGGTTAATGGTCTGCGGGTGGCCCTTCCGCATTCCCCCTCTCCTCTCATCTCTCTCAGTCTTGCGGGTCAATACGTCACCCTACAGACACCCTTTGGCCTCCAGGTGCGCTGGGATGGAAACCATTACGCCCAGATCTCAGTTTCCAGGTTGGTATGGGTAGAGGTTCATTCAAACTTAATAATCAATGGTGACACTCTGTCAGAGGTTGACCCTCCTCTGCAGGTATTTTTCTAATGTTTATCAAATATGTCAACACTCTGAATTGTTTGGATATTTTAGGACCTCTTTGATTACTTACATACATGTGATAGTGTATTTCTTTAATTCTTTTTTTATTCGGAAAATTGTGACACATACTAGATATATTACATAATACATAAAATACAGGTGCATTTTTCCAATATTTTCCAAGAAAGCAAAGAGAAATAATGGAACTCCTTTAGTTTGTTTAAAAACATTCCAACATGGTGTCACAAACTCTATCAATGGCGTCCTCCATAGTTTAGAGGTTGGAGGAAAAAGCTTCAAAGGCCACATCCATACTAATACGTTTTTGTTTTAAAATGCATACCTTTTGCTACATTTACACCTAGCGTCCACATTCCCCTGGCATTTTCGAACCCCTAAAACGGAGACATTTGAAAATGCTGCCCCGTTAATTATGAAAACTTTGGGAACGCTCTCATAGCTCTGAAACAGTTGTGCCAATCACAGTTTTCATCAGTTAGTTACTATAATAATGATAGAACTAAAAACTAAAGAAATTGATTTGGTGAGGCCATTTAAATGATTATATTAGACCAATACTATTTGCCTACACAGAGCTGGTGCAGACAGCTGCAAAGATTAAAATGGGAGCGTATCGGTTGCATGTGACGTGCGCGTGAAAAATGACTCTTACATGCTTGCTGTCTAGACACAGGGTAAAACAGACCGTTCCAAGACACGTTAGATTCCACTGCTTTTCTTGGCAAGATACACCCCACATAGCATTCAAGCGCTAGGATTGGCCAGGCATCCATGCTCGAACATACAGTGAACATACAGTTAGACTAGCAGCGCCATCATAGCAGGATGTGTCTTGCCAAGAAAAGCAGTGGGATCCATAATAACACTTCCAAGACACTCAACCAAAACTAAATTAATAATTGACATGTCTTTGGAATTACACCAAATGTATGAAACTATTATGATTCTACTGACATACATGCTTAATTTTAACATTTATGTACAGCTGTTTTTCAATCCACATTTTTTGTAGAAATGATGAACTGCTAATTTGACTGCTGTGACTGTTTGCAGTTCATGTTTATTTGCCCCAAACAGCCAATGTAGTTATTGTCTGTTATTTTCCTCCAGCATCCTCTCATTTTCTTCTGATTTCCATACATTTTTGATCAGTCAACTAATTTTTTCACTCAAGTTGAAATATTTTCAACTTACATTGACGCATCTACACCTCTTTGAATTGACTTTTGGTCACACATGAAACACACCTTAAAAGGCAGAATGATATGGGTACCAAGCAAATCTTTTAAATCCTAAATATTGATGAATTTCTTTAAATCCGGTCATTACAGTCTGGAAAAAATCTGTAAATGCTGAGGGTCATTTTTTACTCTCTTTTAAATACAATTTAACACCTGATCACTGCCCTTGGCGTAGGTTGACCCAACTACGGAGGTATATTTCATGAAAAGAAGAAATCACCTTGGCATCTGTGCAAGCTGTAGTTCAAAGGTCATTGCTATTTTTAATAAATCCTCTCTACATTCTACATTTGGTCATACATCTCTTACTGATGATGCCCTGGCTGATTATATGAGATGAAAGGATTTTTACATTCGTTCTCTTTGTAGAATTCCATTAAAGGGCTAAACAGTATTTGGCCTTTTAAGTCTTCTTAAGACATTCCTCCACATTTCCTAATCCTGTATCCTCTTTGTTATTGTCGCTCCAGCTCCTACTATGACCAGATGTGTGGTTTGTGTGGTGACTACGATGGGAACGCAGACAATGATTTCACCAGACCAGATGGCACTCTGATAGGAAATGTCAATGACTTCTGTAACAGCTGGCAGACAGAAGAGGATGAGGACGACTCGTGAGTTTATGCACATTCATCCCTGTGCTGTAATCTTAGAAGTGACAGATTTCCTTACAATTCCTTGGAAAATCATACATGTGACTAAATTACATGTCAATAGGCTCATGGATACACTCTGCATAATCTCTCTATAATCTGTGTATGCATTCAGTAAAAATATAAACCTACAATATAAGCTATGCATGCAATGTATGGATTAGTACTTGGATGTCTCAATTCTGAGCACACAATTAGACATTTTGATCTCAAAATGTATTTCTTGTAAGAACATAAAGTTTGTCTGCTCTAAATGTGCATGCTCAGAGCTGAGACACAAAGATAATGCTGTAGAATGTCTTCAGTTACCTACTCACCTGCTCTCACATTTCTTCCTGCTATAATTCTTGAGAATGAATTAAATTGTATGGGTTGTTGACTTAAGGAGTGGCATAAACTTGACCCTCTTGATGTGTTTGATCAGGTGTACCTCGGGCACCAAGCCTGACCCAGACTGTGACCCCAAACTTGAGGCTGAGGTGGTGAAACCAGACAAATGTGGCAAAATCAAAGATCCTGCTGGTCCCTTCAGGTGAGGAAGCCACTTTTTGTCTGAATTATTGACTTTGAAAAAAGACAACAAGAAAAATAACTCTTTTCATGATCAGAATTTGATCTATACAGTCCAATAACATTTGGAAAGTCTAGAAGAGCAGCATGATCAAATTAATTTATACCATTCATATGTGTGGGAAACCAACAGGAAGTCAGCCAGCTTGGCCAGTGGAAGTCTCAGACATGCATGGTCTGAACTGGCTTGGCTGGGCAAGGACTCTACTGAGCATGCTCTATGGGCCTATAGACATGTTGATAACTTTTTGTCTGTTTTGAAAACTCATTATTGGAATCCATGGTAAAAAAACATGAATTCAGGCTGACCACAGTCTCTGCTCATTTTAATGATCGACTTAGTTTCATGTCCTCCATTTCCTTAATTTAGCTAAAACTAGAATGCATGGTACAAATCTCGAATTACACTTTCTCATGTTGACTTCATCAGACTCAAGGATATGAAATTAATGTTGAACTTCAAAAAGAGACACCTCCCCCTTGTGAGCAGTGTCAGCACTTATTTATCTGACTGGGTGGGGGTGCATCAGACTATGCAGACTATTGTGGCAAAGGGTAGTTGGAGGGTGTGATTCAGTCTGAATATTTCCAAATGATGCTTTACTGTTTTAATTTTGTACTTGTTTTACAACTATGCAGACAGTGAGGACTTTGTTTTGAAAGAGGTGACCAATGGTTATTGGAGGAAGTCATCAAACACACACACGCACACACATATACACACACACACACAAACACACGCAGATTATGGTATCCTTACAAAGATTATCTAACTATCTCATTTATCTTACTTCAGATTACAGTTATAGTTTGTTCTTGGAATATTATATGAACAGCATTAAACTCTGGACCACACTAAAACACACAAACACACGCATGTGCGCGCGCACACACACACACACACACACACACACACACACACACACACACACACACACACACACACACACACACACGTCTGTCATCAGATCCCATGAACAGACAGATCAACTACATAATACTTTCTGGCTTCTCGACCCTTTCTGTGGCTCTCAGCTCCAAGCCCATTGGAGCCCATTGGGCAGCACATTTTACACATTTACACCTTCACTTAAGTCTTAAGTTTATGTTCAAACTCTAAATAATTCATATGGATAGCAATCTGCCAAATCATAACAACACTGAAATACATCTATATTCAACCAAAAAACAAGATGTGGTGTCAGAAATAGAGCCCATTGAAAGCTTTCCTGCTGCATTTCTATAACTCGTTCCTATAGAATACACTGTATCTTACTACATCTTACTGTATTTACATAATATACACATTTCTAACACTATCAACCATTAAAAAACTATAAATTAAATAAAACAGCGATGTAACTTCACAGACTGTCATAAAAAGATCCTCATGTGCTGCCTGCCATTAGTGTTTTTATCTCAGTGTGTTCTGATTGACACATGAATTGTTGTGTTAGTGTGTGCTGAAAGGATTTGCTTTTGTGTGTAAAATGAGCTGCTGTGCCCAGCAGTGTGTTGGTAAAGTTGACTGTGTGAAGAGTTTTGAAGATGCATTCTCAGTGTTGAACCATGTGGTAACCAATCGTAAAAAACTGTAATACACATGAGGTGAAATCTGGCTTTAGCTCTTTCTTTCCTTGGCAAGGAATGTGTGGATGATAGAGCCCACAATATCTATCTTTTTTAGGACATGATTTCATGTATTTCTATATTTGTAATTTTTACATGAAAAGAACTGAGAGCTACTTGAGAGGGTGGTATAAGTGAAATCAGCAACATGTGCCTTTTCCTCCCCAAACTGACTGAGTGTGTTTTCTCTGTTCCAGGGAATGTGTCAGTGTGGTGAATCCCACTCCCTTCTTCCAGAGCTGTGTGTATGACATGTGTCAGTTTAACGGCCAGCAGCATGTGCTGTGTGACCAGCTCCAGGCCTACACTGATGCCTGCCAGAGTGCTGGGGCCAAAGTCCATCAGTGGAGGACTCCAGACTTCTGCCGTAAGTGTTCATTGTTTTAATATGACATAGTTTATCATTCCAAGAGAAGATCACACTCCTTCCTGCTTCCGGTTGGAGCACAGGACATCCTGAGTGCAGCTAGTATCTTTCTCATCGGGGTCGCTGAATATAATGTCCCTGTCACTCCAAATGTATTAATTATTTTTTCTTGGAAAATGTATATATTTTGTAATATCTCTCATAAAATGTTTAGAGAAAAAGTTACTGTATTTAACCTTTAGGGATATTGGATTAGGCTCTAGGGATGGCAATGGTCAGCCCAATTAGTCCAGAGTGAAATATCTCAACAACCTTTCAAGAACTAGTGTGTAGGATTTAGTGGCATCTAGTGGTGAGGTTACAGATTTCAACCAACTGAATACCCTCCCCCACCGCTTCCAAGCGTGTAGGAGAACCTACGGGTGCTGCGAAACTCGCGAAAAACATGAAAGGCCCTCACTAGAGCCAGTGTTTGGTTTGTCTGGGCTACTGTAGAAACATGGTGGTGCAACATGGCGACCTCCATGGAAAACGACTGCTCCCTTTGTAGACCTAAAGGGCTCATTCTAAGGTAATGAAAACACAATTCTTATTTTCAGGTGATTATACACTAGTTAAAATATACTTATGAATATTATGTTCCATTTCTGCCAAGTCCGTTCTGCTGGATGTCACTAAATTCTACATATTGCACCTTTAAATGACCATCATCAGTATTTCAACTTTGATATTGGACATCTTAGTTTAGCACACTAAAACACAAAGATATGGACTTTACTGTCATAGAAGATTGGGAAATCCAACATATCCTCACATCCGGGAGGCTGGTGGCTACAATAGTAACTGGACATGACATGTAGCTTAATCACCTCAACACCTCAGCAGAGACGAATAAATTAATCTTAAGCCAGAAGGTTACTATTGTGTTATTCATCCAGAAAAAGCTCGAACAACAACCATCATCCGACCAACAACATAACATCAAACTTTTTGTCCTTGTCTTAACCCTACTGTCCCTCCTTTTATCAATCCCTGTCTCTATCCTACCTTCCTTCCACTCGTCTATCTTCTGCTTCTCCTTCTGCTCCTCCTTAATACACTGCCTTTGTCCATCCTCCCTCCATCTGTCATGCCTCCGTTCCTCCATGTAGCGCTGGCCTGTCCTCCCAACAGCTCCTACTCTCTGTGCGTGAGTTCCTGTCCAGAGACATGTCTAGGCGTGGTCGGACCATCCGGCTGTGAGAACGTGTGTGTGGAGGGTTGTGAGTGTAACCCAGGATTCATCCTCAGCAATGACAAGTGTGTGGCACTGAAAGACTGCGGCTGTGTGGACACCAGTGGAACCTATCACCCTGTAAGTGAGCTTCAAGTGACTTTAATCACATTCCATTAATTGTGCACATGAAGCAGTACTAATCTGATACTCAGTTTGCCATAACAATGAAGTTTGTCAATATTATACAACATGACGAGAACAAGAATGGTACTCTGGGTTGAATTATAAGCAAAGCATACTAACAACAGATGGAGGAATTATTCATGTTAAGTGAAGGAGTGAGGCTATTATACAAATGCCATCAATCTTAAGCTAATGGCTTCTTAGCTTTGCAGCTCTGACATACTCCAATGTACAACCAATTGTAGGCATTCGCTGCTCAGAACATGTGCTAAAGAATGTTGAAAATGTAAAATAGCCAAAGGGAAGGTGAGCAGAACAGTCAGGAAAAAACATTAAGATGGTCTAAAGTAACAAAAAATATAATTCATGGCCCACAGCCCATTGAAACAAATAAGTGAAGTAAGTCTGCCTTAATGCTTGTGGCTCCATTAATAGGCACAAACATAAACCAGAGTTCATGTAACATGTTTTTGAAGGTTAATATTCGAATACATCAATAAATGAATACATGGAAAAAGCAGAAATATCTCAGAAGAGCTATTATGCTTAGCTGTGGTGGAAAGGTTGGTGGAAGTAAAGGATACAAAAAAAATATAAAAATAATATTAAATCATTACAAATACTATTATGATTTTGCAAAAGAAAAATAGGATTGAAAATATTTCAAGAACATACTCAAGATATTTTATTGTTTTAGTTTTCCATCATGTAAGCAAAGTCAGATAATAGAATTATGGGTGGAGATGATGAATATTTACAATAATAAAATTCCAACAACAACGACAAATTACAATGGTAAATGGTAAATGGACTGTACTTGTATAGCGCCTTTCTAGTCTTCCGACCACTCAAAGCGCTTTTTACACTACGAATCACATTCACCCATTCACACACATTCATAGGCTGAATGGGTACAGGGGCTACCGTGCAAGGTCCCAACCTGCCCATCAGAGGAAGCTAACCATTCACACACATTCATACACTGATGGCACAGTCATCAGGAGCAATTTGGGGTTAAGTGTCTTGCCCAAGGACACATCGGCATGTGGACTGGAGGAGCCGGGAATCGAACCGCAGATCTTCCGATTAGTGGACGAATAATAATAACAATAATAACAATAATAATAATAGTTATTATTATTGACTATTATGTGAGATATGAGCAAGCAGGTGGAAGCTTAATGTATGTTTTGGTCTTGGAAATATCACACTGGTCAGAGCTTTGTGCAGACCAGCATGTACTTAATATCAGTTAAGAGACTGAGAGAAGACCCTCATGCATTTTGTGTGTGCTTTTGTTAGGTGGGTGATGACTGGTACTTGCCCGGTTGTGAACAGAGGTGTGTGTGTCACAGTGGAGGTTTGATCCAATGTCGCAACAGCAGCTGTAAACCAACCACTGAGAGTTGCCACCTACAAGACGGAGAGTATGAGTGCCGCCCTCTGGGTATGTTGTTTATATTATTTATTTTTACAGAAAGAGAGGGGGTTGTACCGGCACCCAGCAGCTCATTTTTGCATTAGGGCCAACTCACAAGGACCTTAAAGTCAGGAGGTCCTGTCTGAGAGGGGTCTTGTGTCAATGTATCAAATGTATCTTTCAGTTCTTCATTATCTCAGCTCATTTTGTGCTTATAGTGCATATTCCTAAATTAGTTTGTGCCTAATCAAATTACTAAACTGTAAGCCTGGGGCCATGTATTATTTCAGCAGAATACATACTGTATACAATGCATAGAGAGTGGGAGAAATGGGGGTTAATAGGCCCCCACTACTTCATTATTTTGCCCTGGGGCCCCCAGCAGGTGAATCCAGCCCTGGACTTTCATGACTCACACGAAAACATTTGGATGGAAACTGATCATTTGTGCTGTTATGCAATATCTTTTTTTGAAATAATGCAGCTGGGAACTCAAATAAGTATAAAATTGG
This sequence comes from Thunnus maccoyii, assembly GCF_910596095.1. Taxonomy (NCBI): domain Eukaryota; kingdom Metazoa; phylum Chordata; class Actinopteri; order Scombriformes; family Scombridae; genus Thunnus; species Thunnus maccoyii. The sequence goes on along the minus strand of NC_056554.1, from coordinate 295,650 downwards.
AGTATTACATACATACATGCATAGGTGTATAAAATTCACAGTGGAAAAAAAACTTAGAGACTCCTTAAAGAACCATAAATATTTTCCATGTTTAATCTGATTTACAACCCATTCCATGTACTGCATGCTACAGTGGTTTATTTTTTTTCAGCTCAAAATAGAGGAAGACTAAGATACATCAGCAAACTCCAACAGACAAAGTTTAGACTCCACATACGTCAGTGCACACATCAAATCAAGCTCAGTTCTTCCCCCTCTTGTTCTACCACAGGAAACGGTATCTGCTCAGTGTCAGGTGACCCTCACTATACCACCTTCGACAAATACACCCACCATTATATGGGAGCCTGCTCCTACACCTTGACAAAACCCTGCAATGTCTCCTCCGGCCTGTCGTACTTCACCGTGGACACCCAGAATGAGCACAGAGGAAATAACAAGAAGGTGTCCTATGTCAGGGCTGTGGTGATCAATGTGAGTGGTGTGACCGTCATCCTCGGCAGGGGCCGCACAGTGCAGGTATGTCACCTGACTCAGAGGGTTGGTACTTAAATGTGTCTGATACAGTGGTAGATTTAGAAAGAAGTTTGGCAACCATGTATGTACAATCCTGTCTGACTTGGAGGGAAATCTGCCACCTTTGCGGTAGAGCAACAAAAGGAAAACGTACGTTCAGCATGTCACAAAATAATTAATAATTGATAATTAGAGTAACGTGCCATTATCCTGTAATTACCACTTATTGCCACAGTGGCCACTGTTGCAGAAATCACAATGGCTAAATACATATGTCTCTGTTCTGCAGGTCAATGGGACAGTGGTCGTCCCACCTGTCACCTCCATCAGTGAAGTTAAGATCTACTTGAGTGGGAAGTTTCTTGTTCTGGAGACATCCTTCGGCCTAAGGGTGCGTTTCGATGGTAACCATCACGCTGATGTCACAGTGCCAACCTCCTACAGTGGCCTGCTTTGTGGAATGTGTGGTAAGAACCAGTATCAGCAATTATCTGTGTCCCATTTCATTCACTGTACCATAAACTTAATATAACAACTAATGACTAATGTCATGTCTTTTTTATCATGAGATTTGTCACTGTGTGGTGAGTCTTAACGTTGTTGTCTCGGCAGGAAATTTCAATGGAAACCCCAAAGATGACAACATGAAACCAAACAAAACACCCGCTGCCAACACTAATGAGCTGGGAGACAGCTGGCAGGTTGCTGACCCACGGCCTGAGTGAGTCACACAAACATGAATACATGCACAAACAGAACTCACTCTCCAAATTCAGTCAGACGTAACGAAATCACTTACTGTTACAGAAAATACTGAACTGCAGAGAGAACCAGGCCTTAATTTGCAATAGGCTTATATTAGAAACTGGTAAACTCACCACTTCCTCTATGTTTACCCGCTGAATTATAAATTCAGTATAATGTCCACAGTCACACTCTCCTGTCTGCTGCTCTCACTTTCTCTTTTTAATGCTGTTCTCATTCATTAATTCCAGTTGCTTTTCACCATTTCTCTGAGTTCAGTTGGGGATGAAACTTATCGTATGAGCCGTTATAGCACAGATCATTCCACCCCCTCTTGATATTTTTTAGCTCAATGTTAAGGACCACCCTTTCTTTGTTCATGCTGGCCATGAAAAATATTACTTTAGACTTAACCACTTAATACTGGCTTGTATTTGAGAATTTTCCTGTGAGAAAAGGTTTGGGCATCTGATGCTCTAGACCAAAGTGTTAGGTGACAGACTGACAGTCATCTGTCATACACAAATATGCACACACTCAAGCACATAACCAACATTCATCACTTTATGCCATTGTAATGAATCTTCCACCTCTTCTCCAGCTGTACCAATGGTGGCGCACAGGAGGACTGTGATAAAGAAGTGCAGGAGGAGGCCGAGAAGCCCACCAGCTGCGGCATGATCACTGATCCCAATGGTAACTGTCCTCATTCATCATTCATTATCACCATTTTCATCAATATCACAAACAGCCTACTGTGCAGATTCCATTTGATATTTCAGAAAACATGTTAGCAAATTTTCATAGAAGAGGTAAAGTGTAAAATGGTTTAAAATAGGAGCTGTACTAGCAGGTTCAAGAGGATGTTCTGATGTTCTGGGCTCTAGGATTTTTGCCTAGAGCCCAGAAAATCACAGCAAAATGAATTTAATAGCATTCACCACCACTACATCTCTACTCCTTTCCCTCTCTGACCTCAGGTATCTTTAAGCCCTGCCTCTCTGCCGTGCCTCCTGAGCCCTACTTTGAAAACTGTGTGTATGACATGTGTGCCACTGGAGGCCAGACAGTAGCTCTGTGCCAAGCCATAGAGAGCTATGCCGACATGTGTGCTGCTGGGGGAGTCCCCATCGCATGGAGAAACAACACCTTCTGTCGTAAGTCTGTGTGTCAAGTCTGTTAGAATGAATGTTCAGTTCCATACACTCAGGCTTGGTCTGGTGTGACCAGTTGCTTGTGGTTATAATGGTAGTTCCTGTAATTGCCATTTGCCACAGTGGCTGCTGTTCATTACAACACTAAATAGACTTGATTTAAGAAAATAAAACTTATTCTTTAGCTGAGGAAATACAGGATCCTGCTTTATGAAAGGAGAGAAAGTGCTTCTGATCCACAAGTTTGTGTTGAATCAAATTAGTTCACTGAAATTTAGCAGCAATATTGTAGTTTGACTCATTCTATTTACATGATATCTTTCTGGTACTACAGTTGCTTCTTATAATTTTTAGTATAGCCTTGAGTTTCAAGAAGAAGACACTATGATTTTAGATTTAGACTATGCATAATGCACATGTTTTTCTTTTTTGTTTGGGGAGGAATGACAGATATAAAATTGTGTATTTCACAAACATCCCAAAAACATCCACTTACCAATGTCCTCTTCTGTGATACCCCCGTCCAGCTCTGAAATGCCCCCCAGGCAGTCATTACACCCCATGTGGCCCCGCCTGCCCACAGCCCAGCTGCCAGGACCCTGCAGGCTCTGGTGGCTCCTGCAACCAGCCCTGTGTGGAGGGATGCATCTGTAACCCCGGGCTCATCCTCAGTGGGGACAAATGTGTCCCGCTCAGTGAGTGTGGATGTACGGGTAAAGATGGAAAGTACAGGCCGGTAGGTGTGCTCTACTATGGAACGCTCATGGGGAATGATTTTCATTTTTTTGCAAGAAAATATCTTTTCTTATGTGTGTGTGTGTAGGTTGGAGACTCTTGGTTCACAGAGATGGACTGCTCAGAGCGCTGTAAGTGTAATGGCAACAACAACATCACCTGCGAGCCCTGGCAGTGCAGCCCTGCACAGGAGTGTAAAGTGGTGGAAGGAGTGCTGGACTGCCACTCTACAGGTACATGTAATAATAGACTGAATGATCAAAGATTCACTACACCTGAAGCTGTGTCAGTTGCCCTGGAGGTCATTTAACCCTTACCCTTACAATACACCCAGATTAAAGGATGGGTCTGGTTATTACAACTTAAGTCTTATTTTTGTCTCTTTGAAATGATGGAAAAGACCACAAAATTATCAAACATATTTGTCACTTTTCCCTGGATATCATTTCACTCCTCAGGTAAAGGAGTGTGTCATGTGGCTGGAGATCCTCATTACTACACCTTTGACAGTGTGATGCACACCTTCATGGGCACCTGCACTTATACTCTGGTGGAGGTATGGAATGAATTTGAATTTTATGTCACATTCTTTTTCAACTTTACAAACATCTCTTATGTTTGTGCCACTGTAGTAACTTCTGAACTGTAGAAAACAAAACAATGTTATTTCTTCTAGGTGTGTAACGTCACCAAGGTAACGCCATTCAAGATAGTGGCCAAAAATGAGGAGCGTGGTCAACCAGAGGCCTCCTATGTTCGCTCTGTCAAGGTCTACCTGCCTCATGACACTGTGGTTGAACTGCAGAAGAGCCGCAGAGTTCTGGTAAGGAACATTTTACATTTTTTATTTTTTTTTTTAGATTTATTGGATATTGGTGAGAAAACAGGAATGGGAAACAGCGTACTTAAATCATTCATGGTGGACTGACGTCTCTATCTTGCCTTAGCTGAATGGACGGCGGGTGCGAACCCCTGTTTCCGTTGACGTAGCTGGAGTCAAGGTGATAACCAGTGGATCCTACAGTCTGCTGGACACAAACTTTGGTCTGCAGGTGAAGTTTGACGGAGTCCATCACCTGGAGATCACCGTGTCTGGAGAATACTTCAACAAGGTATGAAGACATAACACTAGTCTGCCTGTCTTATTGTCCCTCCTCCAAAATTTCTCGGTGTAAATAATGTTGCTCCGCCTTGCTTCTCTCCAGCTGTGTGGCATGTGTGGGAACTACAACTACAACTCGTCTGACGACAACCTGATGCCCAACAAGAAACCAGCCAAGGATGTGATTGAACTGGGCAACAGCTGGAAATCAGATGGAGACAGTGATCCTGGGTCAGTGGAACTCTACCCTACTCACTCTGACAACCATTTGCATGCTCCATAAGTATTTCAAAAATCACAAAGTACACTGTAGTCAGTATGGTTTATGATAAATTCTATGAAAGTTGTATATATATTGTATAGTTGTACATATATAACAAGGTCTCTAGTTTGATGGCAGTAAACTGGTGCAACTGGTTGATACATCACAGCACTATGTTTTCAACCAGTTAGAAGTATATTCTCTTGTTAACATTATTAGAGCTGTGCTGGATGTAGAGATGTATTATGAATATCCTGCTAATGGTTTTTAGCTTTGCAAACCTTTAGCAAACTAACATGTTCAAAAACTTTTTATGAGGGAACATGTCATCCAGTGCAATAGTGTGGCTCATTGATGTGTTTTTAGGCTTCATAATATCAGTATCTTACTGTAATGGTGAGCTCACATAAGCTCATTGTTTTTAATAAACCCTATCTTCACTTGGCTGTGAACTTCATCTTTACCAATAATGTAGCAGTGTGTCAACAAGTGTTTTTAGTGCCACCCTTGAACAGTTTAAAGTGCCACTAGCAGCCCCTAAAGGCTGCAATCTTTGCTACACCCAACAAATTTGTATTTGGAATTCACAACATATTGAAGATTTAGTGGGGTCTTTACCATCAAAGAGAGTCCTTCCAATGGGAGCACAAATATGCATGGTGGTGTACTGTAGTTGCAATAAATCAACCAGAGCATCAGTAAAACATTCTTTGTTATTGCAGATCAAGTCAACTCAATTTTATTTATATAGCGCCAAATCACAACAGAAGTTATCTCAGGGCACTTTTCACATAAAGCAGGTCTAGACCTTACTCTTTAATTTATAGAAACCCAACATTCCCCCATGAGAAAGCACTTGGCGATAGCAGCAAGGAAAAATCTTTAACAGGAAGAAACCTTGAGCAGAACCAGGCTCTAGGTGGGTGGCCATTTGCCTTGACTGGTTGGGTTGAGAGAAAAAGAGGGAGGGGGAGAGGGGAGAGAGAGACACAGAAAAAGCTACAACAACAACAATAATAATGATAGAAATATGACTAATAATAGCAGCAGCATAGGTGTCAAACTGGACAGCAGTCGGTCCGCAATCGAAGATGTTTTGCGAGACGAGGAAGCACAAAACTACGGTGAGGATGCCAAATTAGAAACATGTTAATGGTACATGAATGCATATAGATGGAGAGCAGGGGAGGAGGAGAGAGGAGCTCTGTGCATCATGAATATTCCCCCGGCAGTCTAGGCCTATAGCAGCATAACTAGGGGCTGGTCCAGGGCAAGCCTAGTCCGGCCCTAATTATAAGCTTTATCAAAAAGTTTTAAGCCTATTCTTAAACTTAGAGAGCATGTCTGCCTCCTGGACCAAAATTGAAATATGGTTCCACAGGAGAGAAGCCTGATAGTTGAAGGCTCTGCCTCCCCTTCTACTTTCGAGACTCTAGGAACCACAAGTAAGCCTGCATTCTGGGAGCACAGAGCTCTAGTGGAGTAATAGGGTACTATGAGATATGATTTGTTAGGGCAGCCTGATAATAAGGAATTGTAATAATCCAGCCTAGAAATAACAGTAATAGATGCACAAATTGTCATCTATATCTATATGATATCAGTTAAGTCACCAAGGAAAGCACTCATCCAAACACTCTCCTCTCTCAAGCTGTCAGCCAGACACTCGTCCAGACATCCATCCCAACTGCACAGCACAAGAAGAGAAGATGTACGAGGCTCAGTGTGCCGAGGTCATCCTCTCTGACCGCTTCAAGCCCTGCCACTCTCTGGTGCCTCCCGAGGCTTTCTTGGGTAACTGCGTCTATGACATGTGTGAGTATGACGGCATGCAGGTGACACTCTGTGACAATGTGGAGGCGTACGCTCAGGCCTGTCAGAGCGCCGGAGTTACCATCAGCTGGAGGAACAACACATTCTGTCGTAAGTAACAGTAATTAACACTTTAAATGAAGAAAAGATTCTAGTTTTACTCTTTTAATACTTAATTCTCTTCCTGCAGCCCTGCCCTGTCCTCCTAACAGCCACTATTCAGACTGCAACACGCCCTGCCCCCCCACCTGCTCCGACCTCTTCCCCATGTTCTGTCACCTCCCCCCAGCCACCTGTGTGGAGGGCTGCCAGTGTGACGCCGGCTTTGTCCTCAGTGACAGCAAGTGTGTCCGTCTAGACAAATGTGGCTGTCTGGACTCAGATGGAGAGTACCATGATGTGAGTGAAGCAGAGTCAATACTGTTGCTGGCTGGATATGGTATCATACTGCACAATATCCTGAATACTGAAATCAGAAACACATACAGTTTATAAGCATTAAAGGTGCAGATTAAATGTTTTAGTGCACAGAGTTTAGTAGAGACAAATGGTAGGGTCTATACCAAAAATAAATTTGATGGGTAATAAGGGAGAAAGAAAAAAAGTAAATTTAATATTAGTTTTTACAGCTGTATACTGTCCAAATAATGTAATAATAATAATAATTTTTGTGCTAATTATAGAAAAAACATTATAAAATCAAAACTAATAAAAATTAGAATTTTCTTGTGAAATTTTGAACACTGTCACCACTTCAGATTTCTCGAAAACCTTCAAATGAAACAGAGGGAAATTGTTTACACTAAGGCATTGACCTGTTCTGAGGACTCAAAAGTAGACATTGTTTAGTTTGTGCAGTCTCAGATAAATGGTATTTAATTAGAGAACAAATTATAGCCAAACAAATAAAATATTACATTTTCTAAAGGCCAAGTTACCCGTACTAACTCACATGGTAAATTCAGTACAATGTTCCACAGCACTAATTCCATCAGTACAACAGACATGTCGATACTCACCACTCTGTGGTAATAGAGAAAGTTAGAAAGTATATGAGTTATTTTGAAAAAAAATATTGTTACATTACTTTGCCACTTTGCGGTTTTTTAAATTGTTGAACATTATTGTTAATAAGACTCAACACATCCTGGATCCTGAAAAAAAAACAGGAAGATGTCCTACTAAAATATTATCAAAAGTACAAAACAGAATAGAAAAATGAATAAAGGCCTGTCTGCAATATAATTCAATCAGAGACATATCAAGGAGTGACCATTTATAGCAAATGGTTACACAGTTAGATTCTCCTCCTTACCACATAGGGAGGAGGTTAGGGTGTTGGCGTTGGCATGAGTGTGACAAGCAGAGTACAGTGATAGCATCAGGCTATAATGTCTGCAATGTACACCTACATGGAAATAATAGGATGTTACCAGCCACACAGCTGTGAATTCGCCAATGGTTGTGAAGCATACTACAAACAGCTAATACAACCACAACTTGAGTGCCCTGCCTTAACTAACACTATGCTCCAAGCCAGTTTAAAATAAAGGCAATATATATTTTTTGGTATAAAATGTAGTGATTAAAAATGTCATAACACTGGAAGAGGCAATTGTAACTCCGTATAAGTACAATAGAAGCATATTGTGAGTGCATAAGTGTAAGTATGGTGCGGTTGTCTCACAACACCAACTGAAACTCTTCGCTGTCAGGTATAAAGAAGCAGCAGGCAATTCTGCAAAGGTTCCACAAATATAACTTGAAAAGAAATATCGTCAGATGTAGCAATACATCTTTGTACCAAAAATATTTTAATTCAAAGTCCAACTGAAACTGATACTGAGTAGTGTCTGTAAATCTAAATGAGTGCGTGTGTGTGTGTGTGTGTGTGTGTGTGTGTGTGTGTGTGTGTGTGTGTGTGTGTGTGTGTGTGTGTGTGTGTGTGTGTGTGTGTGCGTGTGCGTGCGCGCGTAGGTGGGAGACTCATGGCTGACAGATAAATGTGCTGACTCATGTACCTGTAACCTTGGTGGCAAAATCACATGTAAGGACCACAGCTGTGATTCCAACTCAGTGTGTGCCCTGGACAAATATGGAGACCTCTACTGCAAACCCACCAGTGAGTCTATCAGTCTGAACGGCCTTATGTGTCATATTACAAAAAGCTTTGTTAGTGTAAGAAATGTTTTGGTCATAATGCATTTTAAATATTCCATGTACTTTATCATCCTCTTTAGAGTTCGACAAGTGCAGCATCTCTGGGGATCCTCACTATCGAACATTTGACAGATTCACCCATCACTTCCAGGGGCGCCATACCTACATCCTGACTCAGGGCCACAACCTGCCAAACTCACTGTCGCCCCTGGTGGTGAGGGGGAAGAACATCCGACGTGGGTGGAACAAGAGGGTGTCGTTCCTGGATCAGATGTATATTGATGTTTACGGTCTAAATATCCGCTTCCTGCAGAAGAAGAAAGTTCTGGTTAGTAGTTTGTCTTTGTCTGATGGAAGCACTGTTTATTTTTTGCTGTTCCTTCTAGTGAAAACTAAACACTCAATTTGCTGTATCTCCTCTAGGTGAATGGGGAGCGTGTTGCACCTCCTCTCAATCCAGTTGATGGTTTGAGCATCACAATGACGTCCAGGCAGGTCCAGCTCACCACTGACTTCGGGCTCACTGTGCGCTTTGATGGCAATATTCGCGGAGGTAAAAGAAGAAGAAACTTTTGCTAACTTTTACTAACTGAGCTCTTCTTTGACTTGTTCGTGAATCATTTCCCTCATTTATCTGTGTGTCTACAAATCAGAGATCATACTGCCCAGCACCTATAAGAACTATGTCAGAGGGCTGTGTGGAAACTATGATGACATCACCAGAAACGAGTACATGAAACCAGACGGGACAGTCATCAGGGACCTGAACGCATTCGGAGAAAGCTGGAGGGTCAGTGACAGACAGGCTGACGGACTGAGGATCTATGACCTTCCTCACACAGTCCATGCCCACAGGTAAGAGATTCATTCTTGACCTTAGAAACACCTATCAGTAAGATATTCTAAACTTCATTTACTAGCAATTTCCTGGACTTATGGACCATATAACAGCCTTCTTCAGGCTATGATCTAGAGAAATTTGGTCATATGACTGAAGTCTAACACCTGAGTAAGTCTCCAGATGTTGGGGTTTGTTTTTTTCTGACCTTTGTGTTAAAGTGAGCATGAGTCATACATCAATAATAGCCTAATTTTACACATGATCCATGATGACAAAGATACAGAAAAATAGAAATTCATGGCAAAAATAGCATATTGTCATATTTGAGAGAACCCCAAAAATTTCAGAAATGTTCCCTGACTCCCCTGTCGTTCGCACCCTGTGTATCAGGTTAGACACAGCAACATTAACAAAGCACTGTTTCCCTCTGTCTTCACATCCTTTCTGCCATCTGTATCCAGGCGGGAGGTGGAGACGGATCTAGATACAGGATTTGAGACATCAGACTGCTCTCAGTCTCAGCTCAATGACTTCAACAGTTTAACTCAATGTGGAGCACTGTCTGACTCCAAAGGACCATTTGCTGCTTGCCACGCCACCCTGCCACCCCAAACCTACCAGGAGTGAGTAGTCCCAGTGTGTGGAATGTAGTTTTAATATACCACCCCTCTTCCAGATTGTCCCTGTGCGAGATAATGTGTTTAATGTGTGTGTTTAATGTATGTCCGTGTTTGTCCCTCAGTGACTGCTTGTTTGACCTGTGTGCTGAGCCAGATGGTGTAGCGCTGCGTTGTGCCAGTTATGAAGCGTACGCTGCAGCCTGTCAGGAGGCAGGAGTCAAACTGGGATCCTGGAGGCAGCAGCTGGACTGTGGTAAGATGCTGAAGACACACAACAACATTCACATCAAGTAGGAATAACAAGTATGTTAGAATCAGGACCATACCAGTGGCTTGCTTTTTTCACCCCATTTACTTCAAATCCTTTAAACTAGACATTTTTATGACTATTTTGAATGCATGTTGCGCAGGTCTGTTTGTGTGTCAATTCATTTCTACAAAATCAATTAGAAGACTGCTGCTTGGTAATCCAGATAAGTGAAGATAAATCTAGAAAGTTTGCAGTGTGTTATCTCATAACAATAATGTTACTTTGACAGAAATGGCTGAACTCAACTTAAGCAAGTGTCTGCTTATGGATTCTTTGACTGTATAAAATGAATGAAAACCAATGGAAGCCTGGAACTGGAGACACAGTTATTCACATTTCTAAAACACAGTACTGTAATCAGCAAAATTTTTTGCTGTAATCTGAATGAAGCATACATGATTTGAAGTAAATGCACTAAATCAAGCAAAACCACTGGTATGGTCAAAGTACTGTGGAGTTTAACATAGCCTTAATCTCAATATGTCTTGTACAGTCATGTATGTCCACAATGCCTTTTGTGGTTTTGCAAACTACAACTAGCTTGTTAAAATCGAACTGTATGAGCTCAAATGATCTGCAATTATCCGTATGAGACGTGTGACTTCTCTCTGTCTCTCCTAGTTCTCTCCTGTGGTGGCAACAGCACCTATTCCTCCTGTATGTCACCTTGCCCTGCCTCCTGCGCTGACCTGGCCGCGCCCTCCGAGTGTGACACCACTTCCTGTGTGGAGGGGTGCCAGTGTGCCGCAGGCTTTGTCATGAGTGAGGGAATCTGTGTACCATACACACAGTGTGGCTGCACCTTCCTCAACAGATACTACCCTGTGAGTACAACACCTTATGGAACAGTTGCACCAGCAACAGAAAGATAGTCTTTTTTTCATCCTTTCTCTCTCTTCTCTCCGTCCATCCTGCAGCTGAAGGAGAGGTTTGTGACTGAAGACTGTTCTCAGTCCTGTGAATGCACCAGCACTGGCGCTGTGTGCCAACGCAAAACCTGCCAGCATGGTGAAATTTGCACCATCTACGACTTCAAACGTGACTGCTACAGAGGTGTGTATGTGTGTGTGTTTGTGAGGCGCTCTCCAAAATTAAATTCCAGTCCAAACCCAATGTCATTTCAGTGCAAACTCCACTAACTATACATACACATATTTAGCCACCATGTCAAGCTTCTGATGAACACCTTTTAGAACTCAAAAAAACATTTACATATATTTTTTTTATTTTTGTAGCCTTGAAAAATTGGTAAAACTCAAGAAAAAAACAAACGGCAAAGGGAAAAACATTGTAAGCTTGTTAATAAACCTGCTGTGTTTTTTATTCTTTTGCTTCTTTTTAGTACCTTAACACAGTGATTCTGAATCAATGCAAAAAAATGATTGTGAGAAAAAAAAACTACATAGATTTGCCCCCAAAATGACATTATCTTTAATGGATATTCAAGCAACTGAATTTCAAGTTAATAAGATTGTGCAGTAAAAGACTTCTACCAGCTCTGTTCAGAATGTCTGTCTTAATAAATATCAGATAATGAAGAGGATGAAGCTCTCTGCGGTTGTAATAAAAAGCAACAAATGTCATCTCTCCACTGAAATATATTCACTGTGGATTTTTTGGATAAAAACACTAAAAGTTTTATATGCAGAACTTACACTCCTCCTCTTGATATGTAATGAAATGCCATTGTCTCCTATTCTTTGCCTGATCCTCAACATGCAATTAGGAGAGAAATGTGGCTTGACACAAAAGATGCAATTGCAGCCTGATGCACCTGTTTGATACGTGCAGAACATCTGGTCCAGAGGGTAGGCTGTTAGTATAGTAAATCTAACATTACAATATTTATAAACCCAATAATATCTTATTCTGTGTTGCAGCAAGCCCCTGCCTCAGTTACCCTTGTCTGAATGGAGGAATATGTAAGGAGGCCAGCAACAACAAATACACCTGTCATTGTGCTGAGGGCTTTGAGGGCACAAACTGTGAGGTGGAGATCACACAGAGTGGAGGACTCGGTAAGAGCTGCTCAATCATCTGTTTCATTCTTCAGGACAAAAAGCAAAACTAAAGCTTACACATTGGGCCCTATTTTACGCCCAGTGCAAAGTGGCGCCAAGCGCAATGTTAGTGTCTTTGCTATTTTAAGATTGACGCAGTTGTTATTTTCCCATCCAGTGCCCACGTTGTTTAAATAGCAAATGTACTTGCGCCCATCAGTGTGCCCGTGGGCGTGTTGGTCTTAAAATGAGGTGTGGTCAGGCGCATTGTTGGTACATTGCTATCTTGAGGCAGCACAGAACGATTGCGCTATTGACCAACAAAAACCTGGTCTAAAGTCAATGGCACAGTGTTTCACTCATTTTAAGGGCGCATTATCAAGATAGTAATATTCACCTACACAGGCACACAACATACACTCTGCTTGTTACACACACGGACGCACAGCAGCGCACAAACGTGCAAAAGATGACAAATAAAAAGATTACAATGTGAAATAATATTATTATGTACATCAACATATTTAAAAAAATACATGTCATAATGGTTAGTCATAATATTTATCAGAATTAACTAATCGCAGTAATGACAGATAAAATTGTCTAATTACTTGACCAAATCGTGGCAAAACACGTAGGTATTTAAGCATACATACATACATGATGACATGAGGAACATGAGGAAATAAATGAGGTGAAAACAATGATTAAACTAAAGAAAGAAATGAATCTGCACAGCTTCTAGCTGCTGCCAGCAACAGGATCAGCACATTGAAGATCTGATCAAGTCCTGATAACTGTGTTGATGATTCGTTACATGATTAAAATTAATGATTTAATTTATGAACAATATTTAACAAATATTCTTTGCATTTTTGAGAGTACAGTGATCAGGTTTCCATACTTTCAGCAATTAAAACCTCGCTGATTTTACCTGTTACTCCATGACTGAACAAAATGGTTTCAAAGAAACAAAAGCTGTAATCAAAAAAATAAACCTTTTCAAAAAACAAACGAAAATAAATTTCAACAAATTAATGAAATTAAGGACAAATTAAGGATCTTAAACTGGTGGTCTGGGGCTGGTCACAGGAGGGTTCAGGAGCAGCAGGGGCCAGTGTGCTCGTTATGGATCGTATGCTTTCACTTTGCGCTCCTTCTCTCTGCTTGGCAAACGTGCCACCATAATAGCAATACACCAAGGTACAAGCACACCTGGCTCTTAAAGGGAATGGGAGATGACACTCTGATTGGTTTATTGCATGTTATGCCAAAAACACACCCATGATTAATCAGGAGACTATGGACAACCCCTTTGAACCATGTGCCTGGCGCATTGACCATTTTTCCGCCATTAAAATAGCAAAAGTGGATTTGGACACACCCTAAATGCACTTGCGCCATGCGCTTCAGACCGTGCACTTTAGATTGTTAAAATAGGGCCCATTGACTCTACTGCAAGTCCGCAAGAAGCAAGTCAAACTTATGACGGACTTTCTGACAGAAAATTTTGATATTTTTATTTCTCTTGTCAAGACTTCCTAAGACATATTCTATCTTTCTCTGCATAGACAGTAGGTTCCATAAGAATCAAAGTTTATTTTATTGCTGTCTTACAGAAACCAAATGGATCATCCTGATTGCGGTCCTGGTCCCAGTGGCTGTCATCATAATTGTGATGACATTCGTGTGTGTTTGCAAACGAAAATCCAAGTGAGTCTCTACTGCTGCCAGACAAATAGACACTGGGCCCATATCAAGGCCCAAATATTATAAAAACACAAGTGCAATACAGAAAAACATATGAAACTACATTTGAAAACACATAAACCATATGCTTAACGAATTTAAAAATATTACATATGTTCAATAGTTTTTTATTATGGGGTTAGATAAATTTGGCAGTTCTTCTTTTCTCTTGTCCAGCTTGGTTTTGGCAGCAGGGATATGGTCAGTTAAGAAAAATGTTTCATTTTCATTCCAGGTCACAAGTTTATGTAATTCAGAAGCAGCAGTCATCTCACAGTGGATGAGAGAAAATTACAAATTCATCCCCTTTTTAAGAATTTCTGGGAACATACTGTATCAGCAGTGGGGAGGGAAGGGTTTGATTCACTGACTGCCTTCACTGTATCTATAAATCCTCTGTTCAGGCAGAATGTGTTCATCATGTCCATCTCTCACCTCCATTCTTTTTCACAGGAAAATCAAGTGTGAGGAGAAAAAACTCAGCCTGAAATCCACAAGTAAGAATGATCACCATTGTTAGTAATCTTAAATTGACTAAAACTCGGGTACATTTTTTATTTCAGTACTAAGACTAAATCTAAAAATGGCTCCCAAAATTAATGTTACTGTTTAAATATCTTTGAAGGCAAAAGGGAAGCTTTTTAAGTACATTTTGAGGTACTTAAATGTTCCAGTTTAGGATACATCACACTTCTAATTTACTACATTCACAGTTTTGATATTAGTAACCTGTTACTTTCCAAATGACAATTTTACATTCAAACGTGAGTTAAGTGTGTAAAATCTGATGCTTTTGGAGTGTAAATCCACCCACAGTATATAAAGTTGTTAGAATTAGCAGCATCTGGCCCAGCTGCTTATGTGATGACTCATCAATAAATTCACTCTCTAAGTTATGAGAACATTTGTTGTTTTACTGCCAGTATTTGTTTCCTTGTATGCAATTTAACTTAAATTTAAAGTTGATAAAAATGTGCAGATTATAAATGAGAATCAGACCTTTTTCTCATGACATTAGTGTCATGAAACTAAAAAAAAAAAAACAAACAAAAAAATCAACTGGACCCCATAATAACAGTTTTCCAGAGGTCCAACCCAACACATATGTATTGGCATGTATCTTGGCAGATATGCAAATATAAATTGCAGTGCATAAATGTTTTCTAGACTGCATTTAATTAACATTTTAAATCTATTTGTTGTGTTTTATTTATATTTGTATGTTGGTTTAATTTTCAACATATTGTTCAAGATTTACTGTTAGTGTGATCTTAGATCATCTAATCTAGAGTTTATTTATCAACTTCAAAAACCCGGCCCCACTCGATACTTTTGTCACAGCTCTTTAATAACTAAATATTAGGTATAATATCCGAAAAATGATTATGTTTTTGTGTAAAAATAAGAAACTAGCAGCCAATATCACTCTATTTTAAGGATCTTCTTATAGGATTTTCTTATAATGTCCAGAAAGTGTCCTGGAAAGACCTCTGATATTTGGGACTAAAACTTGTGAGCTGGCCTCATGGTGATCATTGTAGTATGAATTGTAGAGCTCTAATACCTATCACTTTTTTCTCTTTTAGGTGTTTCCTATACAAACATAGATGACCAAAGAAATGAGAAAGCGACAAAGCTGTGATGGCAAATTGTGTCAGCTGTTTACACCTGCTATATGAGGCGAACATACAACAATCTGGTCTGAAGCTTATTCAACATGCCTCTCAAAGAAAAATAAAACTGTACGAAATGAAGGAAGTACACTTTGTCTTGTGGAAGGTGTGAATATTATAGATATTGTTCATATGTCCATGTGTTGCTTTCTTAACTTATGCTTTTGAAAATGTAATTTTGGCGTGCCTGTAATTAATGGAAAAGTCTAAATTTTTCTGTGTGTGCATATAGTAATATATGTATTTTTTGCATAAAATACATTCAAAAAAAGAAAATGTGTCTTTGTCTTTGATAAAACACCAACACATCCATAACACCATTATACACCAGAGGAGGCTGGTTCATAGAGGCAGAGGAGGTTTTTTGAGAGGCAAGAGATCAAAATATAAAAAAAGAATATTTGGTTGAAATAAACCATTACCAAATCTCAGTATCATTTATAAAATATTTTTTCTCTCTTTGGAAAAAAATCCATTATTGAAATTCTGATTAAAATGCTTCAACAGCGACACCTGCAGGGCAGGAGGAGAAAGGGCAGTCTGTGTGAAGTGGTGTGGGGGGGGCAGTGGGGGGCAGAGGAGGACAGGCTCCTGCTGTCCTCCTCGGGCGGCATCTCTTACATCAATTTAATGTACTTAATTTTTTTTCATGCTAAGGTATGATTGGCCAAGACACGTAAAATGACGCTCCAATGGAGGACCAGAGCCATATTAATCTCTTTCCATATAAATCGCTCAGCCTCAGCTGTGCAGGCTTGGACCCTCAGCGGGACAACGGTTACAGGCTGCGGCCCGACATACCACTGCTCTGAAGTGAACTCCTCTCAACGACAATAGAAAGTTAACAACATAATGAAACAACCAGGAGAGTTAGTTTGTTTGTAATTGTTACTAATGATATCAGACTGGTTAACCAGCAGCCACAAAATTCTGTAAACTAACAAACAAGATGACCCACAGCCACAAATGGACGTTATGACATGAATACTTAATTTCTGTGAAAGAAAGAAGACATCAGATAACGTGAGTCGGATACAACTTCTCTCTCTGTGTCTCTTTGGTCACTTATTTCATCTCTGATGGTTAAATGTCTCTGTGGCTGTTGTGTGAATTTATCTCCTTAACAAGAATGTAGCAGAGATCATATAATGTGCTGTGGGTAGTTTGCTTGTTGAAGTTACAGTGAGCTGTCCAGACTCACTCATTCATTTGGAATTGATCCAGTTTTTAATTGAGTGGTTGTTCAGTCACCTGTTGATGTTGTGTGATTTGTGAATGAGTGTGCAGGAGGTCTGGCTGCTGGCTTGTGACAGTTTCTTCAGTTCGTTCTTAAGCTGAGTTGTATACTGAGTAATTCGCTTAAAGTAACTAGAATAACAAGTGTTAACATGTCAGCTTTGTAGACTATGTTTTGTATGTGGTCCATATAGATAAGAGTGTGTAAGTCATGTATTTGATACATGTATTAATACGTATGTTCAGTCTTTCTAGTGTTCAGCACTGATCTGTACCTGTATCAGATTATAAACTTGGTGATACTATATATATTTCTTTATACTAAGAAAATACATATTCCATGTTGGTTTTCCTCCTGTCCTCCCTTATTTTTCAAGTCACCAGCTGCCACTGTTATAGACTGTAGATAAAGCTCATTGTTTTCATTGTTACAGACTGACACTAGGATTGTTGCCATGCTTGCCATAAAATGAGGCACAGACATTCATGTTCCCCATGGGGTTAATTCCATGAACTGATCTATGTAAAAGACTGCCTCACTGTCCACAAAATCACTTCATGCACTAAGCTCAAGAAATATGAATATATTGTGTTCCCTGTTTGGGTAGGGACATGTACGTGACCATTGTTGGTATGTATCACTCCCCCTCAGCACATTTTTAAGCTCTGGAAGATATTGCCAAGCTCTGGTCACTCTATGGCTCCTCTGAGTTAATAATAATGGGGAATCTTGACCTGTGCTGGCTCTCTGACAGCTCTAACAAATTAAAAGAACAGTGCCTGGAACTTAATCTTTCTCAGTTTATAGACAAACCCACCAGACAGAATTTTTAAAAAATCCTCTTAACTCCACATTAATTGATATTATACATTCATCCATTCATACACATTCATACACTGAATGGGTACAGGGGCTACCATGCAAGGTCCCAACCTGCCCATCAGAGGAAATCTAAACATTCACACACTGATGGCACAGCCATCAGGAGCAATTGGGGTTAAGTATCTTGCCCAAGGACACATCGACATGCAGACTGGAGGAGCCAGGAATCGAACAGCCGATCTTCCGATTAGTGGACAACCCACTCCTCCTCTAGCCACAGCCG
The DNA here is from genome assembly GCF_910596095.1 of Thunnus maccoyii. Classification (NCBI taxonomy): domain Eukaryota; kingdom Metazoa; phylum Chordata; class Actinopteri; order Scombriformes; family Scombridae; genus Thunnus; species Thunnus maccoyii. Next base: position 277,630 of record NC_056554.1, on the reverse strand, counting down.
CCCCCTCTATTACTGATCCTGCTGTGGCACTAGAAAACTTTTCAAAATCTTTTAATGTTATTGCTGCAAGGCATACCCCTTATATAAAACAGAAATAAAAACAGATACAGTCCTTGGTTCTCCCCACAACTCTCCAATGTCATCCACAACAGAGACAAAGGCTGGTCCAAGACTAGATCCAGCAGCACCCTTGAAGACTGGTTAACCTTGAGGCAACAAAGAAACATCTGCACCAGGAAGGCTACATAAAATTATTATCAGTCAGCTCTCTCTGCCTGTGATAGTTCCACTAAAGTTTGGAACACTACAGCATTTCTTAGGAATACATCATGGTCACATCTCCCAGCACAAATCAAACAAGTATCTGGTCATATTTCTGATAGATCATCCATAGTTGAAGCTTTTAATCACCATTTCCTCTCCTCTGGTCTTTATTTAATGTCTGCTGATTCAACTGTAGACGATTACCATATCTGTCCAACAGAGGGAGTCCCCAATGCCTCAGCTTTGTCTGACTGCAAATTTTCTTTTAGCCTGGTAAGCAGTGCAGATGTTTACAAAGCTCTGCTTATGTTAAAGTCCATGTCAAGGAAAATCATAGATTTCTTTTTAAACACATTATACATGTTAGAAAATAATTGCTGAAAACATGAAAAGACTGTGAACTATGTAGTACTGCATTGATGAGTTAGAATGTTAAACTGTTTTTTACCATTTCTGTGTTCAGGATTGTTTGGGAGGGCCTGAAATGGTGGCTCAATGATATAGAGGGGTTACTAGCATGACCCCTCCCCACTATATAAACACTACAGCGCACATACTCATAGTAACTATTTTTACACTGAGAAGTTTTACAAACTTTCATTGGAGACAACTCCGATTCACTTTGGATAATCTGCTGTTATTGGTGAATAGGGCCATTTTCGGTCAACCCTAGCGCTCAAGGAGTTATTTTAAACCAGCTTAAGCAGCTTCGACTTCAGCACCAGCTGTTCGGCTAGGAGGTCCCCAGCCAGAGGGAGAGCATTTGCCGGCAGCACTTCACCAAAATGAGGTGAGTGGCAATTACTCTAAGGGTGATGGCTACAATGAAGCCACTTTTCAGCAGAGAAGTGAGTAACGTTAAGTGCACCGAACTCCATTGAAAAAAAATTATTTAACATAATTTAACATAATAATGATTGGTGATGGATGGCTTGTTAACTAGTCAATGAGTTACATTTTTACTGAAACAAGTCCACATTTACCTACAAAATATGCGCCAATTAAATAGTGGCTCCTAAAGTTACTTTATTTTTTAAAATATCATCCATCTTGCATGCCTTAAATCTACAAACAAGGCCTGTTTTAAATTGTGTATTTTTATACAGGAGTTTGGTATGAGCGTTAAAAACTCACAGGCTGTTCAATTGGACTGTGCTTTCAGTTCCTTCAGCGGACATGCCCCCAGCGTTTCAGAGCAGAGAATACTGCTTATTTTTCCACTATTTTGAAACGTAATTTTATATATTTGGCAATCTTTTTAATCATTCAAATTTGGCTGGGTATGTAATTACACATTTTTCTGTGGTGTGACAAACTCACAACACATTTATTATTGCTTTACATGGACTTCATGGACTTTAAAAGCATGCAGAAACACTGGTGCAGATAATCTTGACTCATATCTTCTTCATCTAAGTGCCCCCAAAATCCGTCCACTTTTAGCACATATTTTTAACCAAACCTGGCATGATTTCAGCTTTGTGGAAAAGCACCTTAGTAGAGCCCTTACAGAAAAGTGTTGGACATTACTGGTAGGCTAAGCATAGGAAGACTGGGACACCTTAAGTTCAGTGATAATACTGTCTTGCCCTCTAAAGTGCCCTCACAGTATGATAAAGTTCCCTCTAAGGTGCCCCCACAGTATGATAAGGTGCCCTCTAAGGTGCCCCCATAGACTGTAAAAAATAATGGACACAGCCACTGTGATGTCACCCATTGGTTTGTGGACTCCTGTTTTGAAGCCTCGAGTTTGCATTTTGACCATTGCTGTCTTGGAATTTTGGAGCCAGAAGTGACTATATTTGGACAAGAGGGTGGAGCTGACCCTAACACTAGCTGCTAGCTGCTAGCTTGGTTAGCACAGTGTATTTACAGTCTATGGTTAACTGTGATAATGCTAATGATAATGCCAGTTTTCACTAGCGAAAAACAGGCTTAAAATCATCAAAACAAAATTTACTTACCAAAAAAACTCAACATCAAACTCCATAGAGGGTCTTTTAGTACAACCAAATGCTGAACAAGACTTTTTTAGGCAACCAAAATGCTACAATTAACTTTCATGAATATAAACCCCAGATTTTGTGAATCTTAGTTTACACCATGGCTATGTTACCCAACCAACACTGTAGGTGTGGTAGCAACTTGTCCATCACAAGGGAGTCACACCTTAAAGCATACGCTGCTTTATAATCAATAATTGATAATTGATTGACACTGCAATCAAAAAATGTTTTATTGCAAATAAAATAAATTTGTGATTAAAATTCAAATCAAAAAAATTTGTTTGGGAATCCAAAAGTTTTGTTTGCAAATCCAAATGTTTTGCTTGCTGTTGAGCTGAATATTATGGGCGGGACCTGCACTGAAAGATGTAAGACACGTCTCTATTGACCAGTATTGATCAGAGCGACATCTTGGCAACATCCACAGTTAGTAAATGAAAGAGGGATTTTTGAAGTCCATGGAGACGACAGAGTGGGAGCGGAGAAGAAAGAAAATCAGTGTGCAGGTATGTTGACTTCCATCTTAGTAATGGCAAGAATGTTATGTTTGAACTGGTGCATATAGATTGCTTTTATTTAACAATCTGTGATGTTGTAATGAGTTAAAAAATACAGATTATTTTGTCAGCCTGTAGCTGCTAGCTTAGCTCAATTAACTAGTCACTCTCTCGTCATGGGGACTGCCCATTGGTCCAAAGGCACAATATTCCAAAACCCCCAAAACTTTGAGTATTGATACTTTCACTTAAGGATCTGTGTACTTCTTCCAACACTGCAAGTCACAGAATCTGATGGGTTGATGACAAAATAAAATGTATTTTTTAACCCATTACTACATCACAGACAGTTAAACAAAAGCAATCTACAGATACAAGTTCAAACATAACATTCTTGCCATTACTAAAATGGAAGTTATGTGTAAACATACCTGCACATTGCTTTTCTGTCTTCTCCACTCCCGCTGTCTTCTCCATGGACTTCAAAACTCTGTGCCTGCAGGGACCTTGTCCATCAGCCGCTGGAAAGTAGCTGGTGCTTCATGGAGGCCAAGGGGACAGTAAACTGAAAGTGTCCAAACGGTGTTCTGAAGGCAATGATATCTCTACTTTCTGGGGTGAGCGGAACCTACCAATAGCTCTTGCAAGGGTGCTGATGTACCTTGGACTGGAGCATGTAAGTACCCCACAAAATTTGAATGTCTTGAACTGTCTTGAATGAGGTCATACAGAGTTGGCAGGTCTGTCTCTAGCAAGAAAGGATAGGGCAATTCAGGGGCTACACCAACCTTCATTAAGTTGACCTGTGTTCTTCACCACAATGAATACCTCTGCAGTGGGGGCCTGTTCTTCATGCCCATGGATGCAGATGATGGGGACAGTGTCCTCTTTGTGCCACAGCTCTCTTGAAACCAACTACGCTTGAACAAGAGACTGGGAGACACCTGTGTCAAGTAAGGCTGAACACACTTTGCCATTAAGCTGCACAGAAATAACTGGTGCATCTGACTGTGTCTCAAGGGAAATGGAGAACTCAGGTCTGGGTACATAACACAAACTGGTAGCCTTATGCTTTTTAACTGGGCACCCTGGATAAGTATGGCCTGTTCACCACAGTTGTAACAACAAGTACAACCAAATGCTGAACAAGACTTTTTTAGGCGACCAAAATGCTACAATTAACTTTCATGAATATAAACCCCAGATTTTGTGAATCTTAGTTTACACCATGGCTATGTTACCCAACCAACACTGTAGGTGTGGTAGCAACTTGTCCATCACAAAGGAGTCACACCTTAAAGCATACGCTGCTTTATAATCAATAATTGATAATTGATTGACACTGCAATCAAAAAATGTTTTATTGCAAATAAAATAAATTTGTGATTAAAATTCAAATAAAAAAAATTGTTTGGGAATCCAAAAGTTTTGTTTGCAAATCCAAATGTTTTGCTTGCTGTTGAGCTGAATATTATGGGCGGGACCTGCACTGAAAGATGTAAGACACGTCTCTATTGGCCAAGAGACTGGGAGACACCTGTGTCAAGTAAGGCTGAACACACTTTGCCATTAAGCTGCACAGAAATAACTGGTGCATCTGACTGTGTCTCAAGGGAAATGGAGAACTCAGGTCTGGGTACATAACACAAACTGGTAGCCTTATGCTTTTTAACTGGGCACCCTGGATAAGTATGGCCTGTTCACCACAGTTGTAACAACAATAATCTGCTGACTGTGCCTCACTCCAGGTATATTCCTACACCCCTGGTTTACTAGGTCTAGGCTGGCTGGCATAGTTAGTTGGCGCAGTTGTCCAACATAGCGGTAGGTTCCTGGCCCCCTGTGTGCTGTGACATAAGCCTCCATCAGCTCTGCTGCCTCTGCCACTGTCTCTGGATCTTCCACCCAGGCCTTCACCTCTGGATACAGCACCCTTAAGTAGTGTTCTAGGACAATCTTCTCCATGATCTGCTCCTTGGTGGCTGTGGTGAAATCTACCCACTTGCAGAACAGGTGGGCATATAGTTCTTGGGAGACTCATCTGCTGGTGTGACAGGGGCCTGGAACCACTGGTAGTAACTTTCTCTGCCAATTTCATATTTCTTTAAGATGGCAACTTTCAGCTGATCATAGTATGTGGTGCATGCGGGGTCCATGGCTACAAAAGCTCTCCTGGCTTTGCTAGTCAGGAGGGGAATGAGGCGAACAGCCCAAACTTGTTGTGGCAATTTGTACACCACTGCCAGTCTTTCAAAAGTGGTCAAGAAATGTTCAGTGTCATCAGACTCTTCCAATCTGACCAACTTGGGTTCTCCCACCAGCACCCCCATGCCTCTTGATGCTGACCTGTTTGCCTCTAGGTCCAGCTGAAGTTGGGTGACCTGATGGTTAAGGACACTCAGCTAATGCTCCTGTTTGGTCGACTCCTAATTTGTCGTTTGTCTCTTCCCATCTGGAACTTTATAAATGTTTCAAACATTTTGACTAGGCTGGAGAGCCTCGCCTCTGCAGATGGGTGTGGAGTTGCAAGAATGAGGAGTTGCAGGCAGAGTTCAGCAGTCCAAGTGAGTTTTATTCAACATCAATGGAGTCCCATGCAGATATATACAGTGGGCACAAAAACTGCATTGCACATTGTTTTTCCAAAGTAAAAAAAGAACTAACTGACCAAAAAAATAACCCTTTGCTCAAAAATAGGGAAATACAAATCAAACAAACAAACAAAAAAGAAATCAACTCTGAACTAGTGGTTACGCTCGAAGCAGACTACTCGGCATTGTATCGACCTTTGAACAAAGATATTGCGGCAGGATGTATCGACTCCTCACTTCACAATGGCTAAAATCACCTGACCATCCCAAACGAAGCTTCTTTACGTGACACACGTACGAGTGTGTTGTGCGCATGCATGAGACTGTGAATGTGCTGGTTAATTTCTGAACTGGGTTGGTTGAATCATATGGGTTGAATGTGGGGCGGGCACTTGTCAATCTCCCATAATGTTTAAAAGTGGGCAGAATCCCTCCAAAATTTGTGGGTTTTTTGAGAGGAGGGCATTTTTGCATATGCCAAATTTTCATTGAGAGACAGCCAGGGACAGTTTAATTAAAGTAAGAGTAGTATGAAATTAGATACATAGTATAGAATGGACAGACATAAAGAAACACACATACCTGTACTGTAGATAGACACACCAACCAACACACAGGTGCGTGCACACACACACCCAAGCATACTCAGATCAGCAAACAGGTTTAGTTGACTGATAAAAAATTTATTGTGAGTGAGAGAGAACTAGAAAGTAACTTGCTGAAAGTGAGAGTGTGTGACTAAAAGGCTGTGTGTGATAGAGTGAGGGAGGGAGAAAAAGGGATAATGGAGGCAACACCAGCAAAAAGAGCCAGATTATATGTGTGGGGGCACTTTAACTTGATTGGTCCTATTCTGTTTTTTAATGAAAATTTGTGAACCCCCTGCACATACACATCAAAATCCACCACACGTTTTCTATTTTCTTTTTTCATTAACACAATCACTTTCCTAGCTACACAAGCATATCCTTAACACTGTATTATCATTGTAGCACAGTCACTTTTATTCCTTTATTTCATGTCACTGCTTAAAACCAGTTATAATATAGATCTGTCACATAGCTTACTGTTCCTAATTCATCAAAGAGTTTATAAAAGTAGTAAGGGGTTACTATAAACCGTATTAAAAAATGACTAATTATTATATATTATTATTCTTCATATATATGTGTACATCCACACACTGAGACAGTTTTTGGTAAATAACCTTTATTGAATAAAATATGACAGAAAACAGATGACAGCAGTGAGTTTACTTATATTTTGCCTGTTTCATGATGTCTTGTCCTGAATCCTTACGTATAAAAGCAATATCAAAGTTGCCCAGCAGATGCCATTTTGATTGTATCAAATGCTTCAAAACAGTGAACCATTTTCAACACAATTGCCCCATATGATTTACTGCTTCAGAAAGCTTCATATCTCCCATCACAACTCTAAACTGCACTTTGGCTATGCCCCCTGAGATTGGGCCCAAAGCAGGGGTTGCGGACAGAAGCCGTGCACGTCTCTGCTTTACCAGCAGCCTCACGCCACCCAGCCTTCTCGTTTTTATACAGGTGGACTCCACCTACTCAAGAGAACAATATCAATTATCTCTTACAAAACACTCACAGGAACAGCAGTGTTAAATAACAATATATTATCAAAAAGAAATTCATTTAAGTTTACTTTACATGTTTTCTCTTAAAAAGAGTACTTTAAGAGCGAAATCCCCCCCAAAAGGCAAAACACCCCTCTCACTGTACCGCATTTGGTCTCTTCCCCCGGAACCCCTCTACTTAACCACGTGGACTGCTCCAGGTTGAGTTTGGCGTTTCCCGGACTGACAGGGAAAGAGAGAGCACAACAGAGAAGACAAAGGAAGCACAATTTAAACTCAGTAAACCGACTACTTTTAACACAACCGCAATGTCTCTTATTTTGCTTAACCACAACATTTTAAATGTGTGCATTGTACATGTCGATGTTAGCAAACACTTACACACTAGGTAAACAAGCTGTCGGGTAAAATTCTCCGACCAACAACGAGATTGAGAGGAGAGTGCTGCATGTATATATGTGTGGCGTATGCGCCTAACTTTAAGGAACAGGGCTTCCATGTGACAGATATGTTTCAATGTTACAGTCCCCCTTTTTGTTACTATACGTCCAACGCAGCTCAACAAGGAAACAGTGGGAATTTGATGCTGAAATCCTCCTTAACTATTCATATGGGCACCTGACCTATGTTTAAAGGCAGCTTAAAAATTGTGAAAATGTACTTAATAATGTACAATGTATCAAATGTAAAAGTGATCATTAAGTACAATAGCCTTAATGATAACTTTTAATTATATGAAAAGTGATTAATTATATTAAAAGTGATCATAATTATTATGCGTATTATTATATTAATACTGATGCATTACGTTTAAAGCAGAGGTTAATGTTCAGATTTCATAGTCTATTTTATAAAGTGTGTAGTTAACTGTATAACAGCATCAACAACTGTATGATCCAGCTGATGATAACTGAATGTTGGCTATCAACATGTGAAAATCAAGGAGACAAATGAGTGAAGTGAAAGAAATGTTGCTTTTATTCAGTACAAGAAAAAACAACTCAATGGATGCACAAAAAGAGCATGATCTGCTAAAAAAAAACAAAAACAAAAATACGCAGTTTCAAGTAAAATCCACGCCAAGGTACACTGTTGCTTTCTGAATGAACTCTTGCAGTTCAAATTCAGTGAAATCTGTAACAAGTTAAATTAACTATCTCCTGTCAGTAGTAACCTGGGGTTGTGGAATTGTAGGACAGCGATGGGAACTGTTAAAATGAAGTGAGCGTGATAAAAGATGAATCATACTATGTACCAGAGCTTCTGCTCATTCTGTCCTCAAGACAAGACGTACCTTTTATACTCTGCATCATTCCTACACACTATGTAACATAAAACATGTTCACATATGAAAACTTTTATAATAGTAACAAGCTACAAAATAAGTCACAGTACCACATCAGTAAGAGTTCTTTAAACCAGATTTTGCCTGGAAGAATAAAAACAAAGATTAATAGTATGTTAGGAAGACAAGCATGAAAATTAAGCAGAGTTTTCACTTTATTTTCTGTTACCTATCACCAGAGAGTGAGTTTGTAGAGAAGTGTTTGTAGGGATGAAACATTGATGTGTGCACACAGCATGTATGGAACCACACTGTACACCATAGAAAACAAGTGGAGATGCTTCTGTGTCTTCTAACTGTGACTTAGCGTCTCATAGTTATGAGAAAACTTTGTCATAATCACAATATCTCCATCTAATAATTAGAAGAAAATATAATCAAGAGAAAATATATTATAATTACAAGATCTGCAGCTCTCAATTACGAGATAAACATCCTGTGTTTACGAGACACCAATTATGATCTCCTTATTACAAGATATTGAGATGAGGAATAAGAATAAAGGGTCATAACTACAAGACAGCATTTCACTTTTTCTTTTTGTTGGGTGAAGACAATACTCTTCTGTGGTTACTGATCCTTGTCTAAGCATTATCTTGAGATCAAGATGTAATGTATTGTTGTCTAGAGGTAACACACCCCTTTATTCTTCAGTTATCCCAATATTGTGATTTATTCACCATTTTGAGGAATCAAACCATTTTTTGATGATCATGATGTAATTACCTGATTATATTAAGATAACAACAGTTAGTAATAATGGTAATATGAATATTTCTATGATTTGTAGGCCTACTCTTTACCTCTTGATGAATGAATACTGATACTTAGGTCAGGAGGGAGAATACTTATTTATACAGACAGGGCTGGGCAACATGGTTGAAATCAATATCATAATATGTATACAAAAACAATCCCATATGAAATAATTGAATTAATTTTCAATGTACTGGATTATTCCACCATCATGTATTACACACACCCTTACCAACATGCAAAACAAAATCTTCAGTAATTCATTTTGTTAGATTTAATTACAGTTGGCTTAAATTCTAAATTTGTATGATGACATTTTGTAAAACAATAGCACTGTATGACCCTATCATCACGCTACAATCCCAGTGAAACTAAAAAATCGTCAAAACATCCACTATCACCCAGCTCTAGTTACTGAGCGACATTTATCATCACTATTTCAACCATGGGATGAGTGTGAGCAGATTCAATACTTTCTCATCAACATCAATAGTAAATTCCATCATACTGTGACATACCAACTCCTCCCCTCGCCACCGCTGATCTCCAAAGAGAATAAACCCTGATAAATACAATATGTACACATATCAGTTTGAATAATAAATACAGAAGGACCTTGGTCCATAATATGACTGCATCCTAAGGCATGAAACAAATCCTAGTGGTAGTGTTTCTGAGACATATTCTGTGCATCTGTGTCCTACAGTTCAGTAAGCAGAGCTGTCCGAGCACAGGTTTAGTCCAGTTCTTCACTGCAATACAAGCATGTAGGGCTTGTTTATATCGGCACAATAAATGTATGGCATTGGTGCAAACAATATCCCTCCTTCGAACAAACTGAACAAATACTGAACATACTGTTCTTATAGCTAAACACATAAAGTTTGTCCTAATGGTGGGGCTAGAGGAAAGATCACAGGGTCACTTAAATAAAAAAAACTGGGAGCATGTTGTCATGTTGTATCCACACCTGACGTTTTGTGAAAAAAAAGCTTGACTGTCCAACATGCTGATTTTTCATGAGCGTGCAATGTTGCCATTAGAATTTTATATTCTTACATGCATGTAGACAAATGGAAATTCTGACCTGCTGGTGTCTCTGGAGGGAAGGTCAGAGCTTCACCAAAACTATGATTAATTAATTAATAAGCATTACACACACATGTTGTGGAAATTGGCCACTTTCTTCCATATCTTGCATTAGAGCCTGACCAATGCATCGAGATCACAGATATATTGTTGATTTGTCTGATATGTAATGTCAGTACAGAAATGCCAAAGATTACTTTTTTTAACTGAACAATGTCATAATAGTCTATAACCAAAATATAAGAAATCCTTATATAATGTTTATGTTCTATGTTTAAGTCAGAAAAACTGTAAAAAAAAAAAAAAAAAAAAATCCCCTGGAATCTTGGCATCTCAGTCAATGAGCAGCTCATTAAAAAAATTGACATTAACGTAACTGATACAAACCCACTAGATGGTAACAACTTATAAGGTGGGATACAGGATGTCCAGGCAGTGCAAAGTAATAAAAAAATACTAATTAATCTGATCAAGAAAGGTCCCTTCAAAGTCAATACAAGATACTGTATATTAAGGAGACTATCGACATGCACACCGTAGTCTGTGTGAGGAAAGGAGGGATTGTGTGCAATTTTTGATTTGATATAATTTGTATTGACTTTAAGAGAAGAGAGCTTTCTGGGTCAGAGTTATTTGTCCTGTAACAAATTTATTCTGCTGAACAACCGAAATGTTACCAGGAGAAGGCCATGCAGGACTGTGATACATAGTCTGACGATCCTGGATCGGGGCTAAGTATTGGTCAGGCTCTATTTTGCAAAGGTCACTGTAATGATACATAGTTGTAACTGAAGGAAATTTCAAGACTGCAAGTCTGAGTTTCAGATTTTGTGAAATAAATATAATGCAGTAGTTGCTGGAAGGTAAGAAAATGTAAACACTGGTATGTCCCTTTACTGTTAAAGCTTAATTAATTCTTTATCAGCCCTTTGACTCAATGTCTAAACCAGATGACTGTAAAAGCTGATTAGCAATCTCCTGTCACCATAGGAAACAGAGGAGGTATCCACTCTGAACACAATGCAGTACACCCAATCCCCCCAAAGGGCCATGTGCTGCAAGGTGACACCATTCACTCTGCACAGGATGGAGAACTCACTCTACTGTTCAGTGGAATATTGGATATTTTACACACAATCAGAGCTCCAACACACTTCAAACTGTTTCCAGACTTTCTTTCCATACCTGCACCTGAACACTCTGACCAGCCTGTACATATATTCAGTTGGCAATATGAATATATTGTCAAGTGTAGCTGCATAAGATGTCGATGTATGTGTACTATGACTCGGCCTCAGCATTTTTCACAAATTGCCTAAAATTTCAGGCTTGCTTAATACCTTTTATTATTGCTGATGTTGGCTAATATGTTCTTACATGTGCGCAAAGAGAAACTGTGTGGCATTTACACTTATTGTAATCAATATTTTGTAAATTGTAAATTTATTTCCATGGAGAATTTTCCGTTGTGATTGGTCAGAGGATGTGCATTATTTTCAGATATCACCATTCAACAACATTTTTTCCAATGTTGGTGAAGAAAAGCGTGAGCTGTGCCAAAATATGAATAAATACTTGAGCTCTGTCAAATTGCTGTTCACTCCAAGCCATGCAGTGAAAAATAACACACTCCATGGAGTGTTTCCTTTTTATTTATTTATTTTTTTAACACGTACTGGCTATATGAAGGCAATCAGAATAACATCTGTTCCACTTCAGACACCTACTTGTAAAATATTTATATAGTCTATACATTATTAATTATATTATTATTATTATTATTATTTATTATATAAGACTTTGCAATGGCAAAGTATGATGGCTGTACCAAAAATGAGACCAGTGTTTAAACAGTACACACTGCAGGAAAGACTTGTGTTGTTGACTGACAGCTCGAAGTGAAAACCACAACTGACGGTTGAAGTACTCTGACTGCTCACACACCAACCAGTTTGTCTGCTCTCCATCCCACAGCATCAAGCAAGGTACCTGCCTGAGTTTTCTGTGTGTGCTCTGTTTTCCTCACACACCACTTGACAACCAGTAAATATAGGTACCTATAGCTTACATGGCATTCAGTGTGGGATGTGCTAATTTCTGTTACAGCTATCATTTAGATTTAGAATTGTCAAATATTTCCATGTTACAGAGCCTAAAGAGAACCACATCAGACGACATACTGACTTTGATCAGATTGAGATATAAATGAGGAGGTTTTACTTGATTTCAAATGTAGTGAGTCACTTTGCTTTGGGAACCATAAAATCTCTCCAGAGCCTCTTTAAAGCCCTCAGTGTAAACATGGAACTGCACCTGCTCCTAAAATGCTTCAAAAATGCAGTCAACCAGTGCGACTTTGTGACTCACATATGTGTTATATTTTTATATTTGTTTTTGCACAAAGACTGAGCTCTCAACAAAAGCTGTCTTGAAAAAGCAGCCAGACAGTGTCAGCATGCACACACATTGTTTGCACACAAATTACAGAACTGTGTTATTGGATTGTAGGTGCACATGACTATGGATAGAGATACGAAAGGGGAGAGATGTTGTTTTGTTATATATGTCGTAAACAAAGATGATTAGATTCCACTGGAAACATCACGCAGCAGGATGTTAATGACTAAATATCCTCAGCACCATGACAAGGAAGCGGCACCACTCAGGGCGCATAAACAGATCCCTATAATAGAACACATGACTCGCTCAGATAAACACATCTAACGCTGCATTCCAGAGATGGTGGAGATTCAGTTTCCTACTCCAAGCTGAAGAAAGCAGGGTGGAGGTGGAGAGCAGGAATCAAAGAAATTGTATTCAATTGGAGGAACATCAGGACTAACAGCACCACCAGTCTGAGACAGTGATGCCCAACATTTCAACCATGGTCTCATTTGTTACAGCACTTCTGACTATCTCTCGAAATGTAGTCACTGATCAATTTGTCAATTACTTGATTAGTTTATTGGCAAAAAATGTATCTGCAACAATTTTGATAACTGATTAAATCATTTTTCAAGTAATTCTAGCTTCTCAAATGTGATAAATTGCTGTTTTTCCTTGTCTTAACATTACAGTAAACTGAATATTCATGGCCTTTGGACTGTTAGACAAAACAAGAAATTGTGCATTTCACAGTTTTCTGATGTTTTATAGACCAAATAATTAATTGATTAATTGATTAGGAAGATAATCGTTACTTGCAGATCTGATTTAATTTCAGGTGAGCATGTCAAAGGTGTGCTTAGTTATCAGTTACAAGTACCCAGCTCTTTTGAAGCTTTTATGTGCCCAAAGCTGTGAAATTTAAGAATGACAGGTGGCATTTGCTTGTTTTAAGTTTAAATTATGTTAAAAATATGGGTTGTATTTTTGACATAATTAGTTCCATGTTTTGTATGTTTTATTGGTCTTAATTTTAGCGCATCACTTATGATCTGCTTTTATTTACAAGTTAATCAATTGTATTTATATTGTTTTTTTAAGCTCCTTGAACAACAATAACAGAAAAAAGTCATTTTCTGTGTTAGTACTGTATGTCATCTGCTGTGTCTGTCTAGTTTGCCCTGTGAGCATTAACAAAGTTATCTTAACTAGGCTCAAGTTCAAAGATACGCTTTGTGATTTTGTTTACTCACTCAGTGATCTGGGAGGAACTCTGGGGAGTTGAGGACAAAATTTCTTGAAGATGCAGCTGCTTTGAGATGTACTTTCAGCCCACATTGATGAACTGTATTTTTAATACCTGACATCATAACAAAGAAGTGGATCTCCATGGGAACAGCTCTGCATGTGGATACATTCCATCTACTTTATCAGATAGTGGAAGGAAGGAATGTCATTTACCAGTCTCCTAGAAAATATCAAGCAGCTGAGAACAGAAGTAGGCCTCAGATGGTTTTCCCCTCTTGTATTATTAAGAGATATTCAACAAGCTGTTCAGACTAGTGGGGGCTCAATACTGACTTTGAAGCTGAACTAAGTTTGTTTACAAGAGTACCTTTATCCTGCAAGTACCAGCCAATGCTGAGTTTACAGAACATATCAGCAATGGAACATTAATGCAGTATACATACTCTAACCCCAGTTTGTGCCACTCATGTGTTACCATAACCTGACGTGCCAAATGGTTTGTTACACAGAACCTTCTGAGAAGTCATCCTTGGAAACTGTTCAGAAAAGGGCAGGCACTTTAAAAAAAAAAAAAAAAAAAAAAACTTGGCAGGTGATTGGATGAACTATCACTGGCTATCACTGTTCATCACACTAACTTCTCACTGTCATCACTCCTAAACCACACCCATAGCTGCCAGTAGTTTCACATAGGACAGTGATTGGTCCGAACTGTCTGAACTGTTGGTTCAGCCACAAGCACACTTGAACCACCTGACGAGATGGATTCTCACGTGATCTCATGAATCCAGCTGCCTCGCAAGGTTAAGTGTTACCATGGCATTAGTCACATAGCTGAGTGTGTGCTGTTCTGAAAAATGCCCGACAATCTTTGAAAAACCCAGAAGGTGCTTAAACACTTGCGATCATCTCAAAGACTCCTCTGACCTTATGAAAGAAAAAATGTTCTTTATGATAAAAAATCATGGAGAAGGAGGAGGCATCTGCACTGTGACTCACTCTCCCTCGCTGCCTTCGCTGCCTCCGTCTCTACTCTCTCTCTTTTCACCTCTCTTCTTATCGGGCCCCACCACCAGGGAAAAACTATATATATATATATATATATATATATACACAAATATTTGATTACTGATTTTGCTGTTCAAATATCATGGCAACGAACAAAGCTTCAAAACATTCGGTACAGCCCTAGAAATAGCACACCTCTTTGCTCATTTTATACAGTATATACAAGATAAACTCTGTCTTGGAACTCCCTGCCCTAAGATATCAGTGTGTCTTGTGTGTCTGTCTTATGTTTGTCTGCTGTTTGTCTCACTAACACCGCCCCTTAGTGTATAGTGTATAGTGTAAAGCAATTAAAGTATATTATGTATAAAGTATTATTAATGCATTATTTTGTATTAAATATGAAGTGACTCAAAGGAACAACAATTTCTAAAAAAAAAAGGATGACTGAATAAATACTTTTTAAAACTTTTGTACATGTTGTACTAATTGAGCTGGAACATGTGACATTTCTGGCTATCAACTCTGTTTTGATTAAGAAAAAACATTTTTAAATCTTTTTTTGTTGTGCAGCAGACAAAATATTTATTTATCCAGAGTCTGAGGATTATGGTAATACCTTTAAAACATGGGTTCTCTTTTTAAAGGCCTGTGTTTTCAAAGATTAGCTTAAAGAAAATCAGATGCTTGATTGTGTGACTTGGACTGCATGAGAGACACAAACTGTGACTATAAGTATCTTTAATTTGAGAAGTTTCAAGCATGTGCACCAATGTCAACATGAAAAGTGGAACTCTTATAGTACTCGTGAACCAGGAATAAAACAGGCTTGTGTGCCCACCGTCACACATCACTGTGTAATAAACTGCAGCAGTAGCACCTGCCAACACTTCAGGAGTGTTTTACCATACCAAAAACAAAGTGGTCCTCTCACTTTATGACACAAAACCTACCATCATCTTTCAGCTTGTTACTGCAGCCATGAAAGCATCCCAGGCGCTCAGAGGTCAAAGGGCAAGTCCACGAGAATTACACTAACTAAAAGCAGAGACAGTTTTTAAGAAAACAAGCAAATGACCAAAAAGTGGAAGTGCAAAGGAGGAGCTTTTTGTTTTCTCGGCTCAGTTTTCAGTTTCATTAGTCAAAGGTACCATATTTAGGGACAAGACTCACCTCAAACTATCTCAACCTTCCTTTTTCTTGCACTCGTATCAAAGTCTGGTTGTTCCTCATTAAATGGCTTCCATCCCAGTCTCTCTCCCCCTTCTCCACCGTCCTCCCCCCTCCCTCTACCCCCACCTGCCTCTCTCCTCCTGTCCTGGACGAGTCTTGTCTCAGAAAAGAGCCACCGGCTGCTATCATGAGTCCCTGGCTCTGTTGGCCTGGCTGGGCTTGGATCGGCTGAGCCCGTGGGAACTGTTTAACATCCAGTACATCTTTGTACTGGATCTCAGGTCTGATCATCCTCAGACAGGCCATCCTGGTGGTGTTGTCCAGCCCTGGCTGGAGCTCATAGCCAAGGATCTTCACTAATCCGCTCTGGAATGGCCGGATGGTTTTGTCTCGGATCCGGTGGGCCTCCACAGGCTTCCCGCCATCCCTCAGACAAACCCGGGCCAGATCGTCCCGTCGCATCCTGAGAAGAGCCACTTCCTGCTCCATCTGGGTGTGACCGAACCTGTCAATTTCCTCCCAGAAGGTCCGGTTAAAGGCTTTGTATAAATACCAGTCTAAGGCATTCCACTGCCGCAGCTTCTCCCGCTGTTCCTCCGTTAGTGACAGATTGGGCGGTGTCTTGGCTTGTGAGCGTCCACCTCTAACGTTGACACCAGCCACTGCTGCCGCTTTGCCCATCCAGCTCCCACTCATCCCTCCTATGCTGCTGGGCTTCTGCTGCCGAGCGTTGAGACTAAATGAGACAACAGCATCCAGCGGCCAGCAGAGGGCGTGTCTCAGCAGGATCATGGACTGGTCAAAGTACTCTGATATCAGAATCAGCTTAAAAGCCTGGTGGATCATGGCCTCACCACGCTGAGCCAGAGCCACTGAGAAGTTAGCATTGTGGTCCATGCCAAAGTCAAACCACAGCAGGTTGCGTGCATAGTGGTTGTTGCGGAGACGAGGATCATAGTATTTCCTGGGGTCATCAGCAAAATCGCCCAAGCCTTTGGCTTTCCGAAAGGCAGGTGCCACTTCTTTGTAATAGGCAAAGGAGGACTCAGCCAGAGCAACCGGGTCTCTGATGATGGAGAAGTAGAACGTGTCTGCAGGCATCACCTTCTCCACCTAACAGACAGAAGAAGACAAACTCTTTTGCAAACAGTAGTAATATACAATTCCTGAAATGAGACATTTTCATTCACATATCTGTGAAATAATAAGAAAATAAATGTGTAAATATAAAGAGAAATAAATAAATGAATGAATTAATTGGTAAATATAAAGAGAAATAACAAAATATAAAAGAATAATTATAAGCATTTTCACATATTTTCACATTTATGTGCCTACTTATTATTTGTTTATGTATTTACTTTTATATAGCTTTGTTTACTTTTATCCCTTTATTTTTCTTAATTCTTTTCCCTGTTGTTTTTGCTTTTCCTTTTCCATTGTTCTTTCTTTCTCTTATTGTTTTTGCTTTTCCCTATTGCTTTTGACATGCCTTGTGCTAGGATTGCCAAGGTGTCCATGCTTGCTTAGTCCCAGGTCCATCAGTTAAGTAGCTGCTACGACACAAGCATTGACCACTGGGATCAGCAATTCTGGGATGTGGGATCAGCAAACACACCTTGAGCAGCATGTTTCTGTGAATCTCTTGTGTGTGGGTGTGCAATTTGAATCCTGTAGTAATTTTGAATGGAAATTACGGTACAGACAGACAATAACAGAATGTAAATACATTGAATCACAGTATAATGAAAATCTAAAGGATTTTTGGACCTTTAATGATGTGCTCAAGAGCAATAAGTGTAAAAACTGCAAATGCTGCTCTACATTAAAACCCATCATTTAACCACCTTATCGACCAGATATTTCATGATAAATGGACTAAGTATTTTATCAGCATTACAGTGGCCCCACAAGTCCCAGGTTGACTAGGTCAGTTAGTTATAGTAATTTGATAAACTGCAAATTAATTCAGGAATTTACACCACTAACGTACAATACCTGTTGAGGAGGTGAGTTTGTCAGTTCACATATCATCACTTTTTGGCGTGCTGAGACAGCAGGTGTGCCATCAAAGTAATACAATATTATTACTTTCCTAACCTTTATCCAAAGACATTTAATATTGCTTCATTAGAAGACTTATGATCCCCTCTCTCACACTTGCTCAATTCAGAATGTATTGACGGTAGAAAAGAACAATTATTATTATAGGGAAATTTAGTAATTATAGTTGGTAAATTCATCGTATTTGGCTACCCCTTTTCTGGAGCATGAAGGAAAGGAAGACTTAACCCTATAATTTTATGTATCTATGTATTTGTGGAAGTACATAAATACACAGTGTGTGGAATGAAGCTATGAATAGAAAACATAACATGTATTATGTTATTCAAAATCCCCTTTCCCCTTTCATGCAAAAATTAATCTAAAAACCGGTGAATATTAAGTTTTTACAACAATTTAATTCTTGATAAACATAAAAGTCACTCACTGTCAGCAATTAAACAATGGACTATATCATGATGACATCCTAGGGATGTCAGGCACTCATCGTTGTCATCTTGTCCTCCATTATTTTTTGTTATTAAAACAACATTCTTGCTATGTTATGCTGCTGAAACTGAAATGTGAGGCTGCCAAACCACTGTCAGGTTGCAAAACAATCTCCAAGCAATTAAAAGCTGCTCAGTGCATGATCCGACTAGTCTTCATTATTTATCAGATTCCTCATTTTGTATTACAGTGAAGTGGTAGAGTGGGACTATGACTGGCCCACCAACATCCACCCCTATCACAAGAATCATGTAGTAAACAGAGATTAATGAACTATAATGATTTATGGAACAAATAATGGAATATTTGGGCCTTTGCATGAATGTTTTCTCATTTTTCTCCTATATTTCTTCTTGCACAATGCGATGGGAGGAAAACAGGAAAATCCTGCGTGGGATTCAACAAACTCTCCTAACTGCTTGGACTTGTCATAAAATCACTTGTGTCAGCCTGATGAATGCCACCTTTTCATGAGGAGGTGCGTGTTCGTGGGATGTGATCACAAAAAGCATAATCCACCCCCCTAAAATTGCCATATAAGGCTCTGTGATCCACTCCGTTTGTGGGCAAGTTTCAATCACAAAAAAGCTCTCAAAAGGTAAAAACACTGCACAGCTTCGAGTCCTGCTTTTAGAAATCAGAAGACAAACACAGAACAAATTTAGGAGAGACAGTAGAAGACCTAAAACAAATAGAAAATGTGAATCCAGCTAACATCATCAGAGCAGCTCTTCGCTGTGACAGAAAAATAAAGAGGGAATGATTTGACGTCAAGTTAGATGCTAAAAAACATCTTTCTAAAGCAAAGCGCTCTGTGATGGGAGGCAGTCATGTGACAGTCACAGAGATAGAAAGGAGAGAATAATATAGACTACAGGCAAAATCATAAAATCTAAAAAGCCTTTTAAATAAATTGCCAGCCATGGTGATGAAAATATGGTGAACAGAATATAAATTTTGTTTGTATAAAGTTTGTTTTAATTATATATTTATTTTTTTGTTAATTTCAGTATTATATGTAAACTCCAAATTAATTCAGATTAGGGCATTATAATTGTAATTCAAATGAGCGTTTAAATTTGACAAGGATGTGAAGAAAGCGGTGTTTCTTTTGACATGATTAAACATGTAAAAATTTACGCAAGAGGAAATAATCTCATGTTGCAAGTCACAGCTTGCATGTTGCAGTTTTAATGAAACCGGCCCCAGTTCCTCTCTGGCTGTTGTCTGCAGGATTACTGCTGCTAAATATACAGTTATTTGAAGCATTTGGATACTTCTACTTTATGTGAGAAAGATGACAGCCCCACAGAACCAGCACACTCTCCCTCATGCTCTCTCTCTCTCTGGCGTTTTCTTTTTTCCCCATTGAGCCCTTGGCACAATTTGTGTAGCTGCAGTGTATCCACATGACTACAGAATATCCCATCATCATTGTGTCAAGCTTATATCCCCCCTACCCCCTCTTCTCTTCTGATTAACTCACCTCTGGCTTATTAAATCTCATGTGATTGCCCATGATGTGGAACTCCATGGCTCTGGGACCTCGGTAACCTTTGACCCTGTGAGCGTTGAAGGGCAGCGGGTAGCCCAGCTGGTAGCCCAGTGGTAGGGCAAAGTAGAGGTTGCGCTCCTCTCCAAAGCGGTACAGCATGTTGAGCACAGTGCTGCTGGCTGTCTTGTGGGTCTTGAGGAACATGATGTGGGTGTGGGGCTGACAGGAGCCCAGAGAAGGCCCCTGAGCATCAGGGGACGAGAAGATGGAGCGAGCAGCTGGCTGGACACTGCTGGGGGACAGATGGAAGGAAAATTTTACCTTTGTGTTCAAACCTCAATTTATATAAACCCCATTTATACAAATGCGTGTCATCTAGCAAATTACAAATTACGATCAAATTGTTTATCAAGCTTTTCATAATAATGGTAGTATACCAAAATTGCTGCATTGTAATAAACCAATCCTAAAATCACCTATAATTTCATGGTAATTTATGATAAATAATGTTATGATGATATATAAAAACATTTTACTAAAGTTTCAAACTACTACTTAAAATGTCAATCATTAAGCTTTAAACTCAATAAATGTTTTACTTCCATCCTGTCTTTTACTGCATTGTCTTTGACTGATGATCATAATTTGGCTGATCAGTTCTAGCCTTGTTTTTAGGAGAATTATCTTTAAATAAAAACTTTTTTTTTCTTCACCAAAAGACACAAGAAGACTTCTTTTCAGCCCTGAGTAGTGTCTGCAGGCCTCCTCACAGGCACCCCCAACAACTTCCACCATGGGCCTGAGAGGCTAAAGCCAGAGCAAAACAAAGTCTGCAAATCACTCACTGGGAGCTGGAGTCAATCCCAGCTCACACTGGGTGAGGGGCAGGTATGCAATGGACATGTCATCGGTCTACCACAGTCTCCAGTTAACCTAACTGCTTGCCTTTGGGCTGTGGGAGGGCACCCAAGCACCTGGAGGAGACCCACGCAGACACAGGGAGAAGATATAAACTTCATACAGAAAGGCTCCAGATGACCAGCAGGTTTGACCCCCATAACTTCTTTCTGCGTGTATTTAGGGGACAGTGCTAACCACAAGAAAGCGGTCAAGTTTTGTCGACTGATGAATGGTAAATGGACTGTACTTGTATAGCACCCATTCACACACACATTCATACGCTGAATTGGTACAGGGGCTACCATGCAAGGTCCCAACCTGCCCAACAGAGGAAACTAACCATTCACACACATTCACACACTGATGGCACAGCCATCAGGAGCAATTTGGGGTTCAGTATCTTGCCCAAGGACACTTCAACATGCGGAGTGGAGGAGCCGGGAATTGAACTGCCAATTTTCCGATTAGTGGACAACCCCCTACTAGCCCACAAACTATATTTGGAAGTTCAACTTCCTTCAAATTCCTTCACGTTCTGCTGTGGCTGCAGATGGATATACTTGGGGATGACGGCTTGCGGGACACGCCACCTCAATCGTACCACGGCCTGATGGAGGTTTGGAGCTGTCACAGCTGTCAATCATGATGTCACACCCCTTTTTATATATTGTCAAATAACTTATTAAAAACGAACTTATCAGAAAAATTACTATTTGAACAAACATCAGCGTGATAAGGATGACCTTAAATGACAGAAAGCATCTTTGGGAAAAATATATTTATTTGACGTGTACTTTGATTGTTTTAGTTTCACACATCACATCTGCTAACATAGAGGGGGCCAGATTTATGACCATACCGCAGCCAGCCACCAGGGGCGATGGATATGTTTTTGCTTCACTTTTAGAGCTGTGATGATGTCCATATATACAGTACATACAGTCAATGGTGCTAACATGATAGTAATATGGTGAATAAGTATAAGGACTCTTTCTGTATTTGTTTTCTGCTCAATTTCCCTGTGAAGGACATGAAACTCAACACATCCTGCAGATGTTTCTCATTAAAAGTCTCATTAAGGGCCTCAAAATCGTGTCAGCATAAAAAATACAGTTTTCTTTTAGGTCGGTGTGCATGCAACAGAAGCCTGTTTTTATGCTCTGGCTGTGAACAACACCACATGAATGCTCTCAACAGGCAGAGAGACTGCAACCTGAACCTCCCTTAGGGCCCTTGGACCCAGATGTTTATAGGATACAGTGAATGAGTTAGATGGTAAGCTTTGTAGAGGCCCTGGATGTGGGTGTACTGGTATCTTTGAGAGAATAGCTTTGACTTGAAAACAGTAACACCATTTTTGTTAAACTTATTCCTTAGACATGAGTCTACTTCAGGTTAATAACTGACTTTAGTATTTTCACGATGTTTAGGTTGAAAAACTCAGAAAGAGGGTATGGTTAGAATGGGTAACAGTGTTTTAGTGTTATTGGTTGATACCTTACTTTGGGAGCAAAGTAATGGTTAAATTAAAAATATTGAATTACAAAACCCAAACTTCTTAAATGTGTCGGTGCTCTATGTTATCTTAACATCTTAAAATCATCAAAATGGTTGTACAAAATCTTTGCTTAAACAAAGTAGTATCTTGAATTAGCAAAATCCTGATTAAATCAGGGGCTGTTCGAGAATAAGTCAACAAGATCATGAATCTCACCAAACATGTGATGCCCTTTTTCGATACTTGAGAGTTTTAATACTATGGACACGTTTGGTTTGGATACCCAGCTGTGACTGTGTGCATTCAGCGGTGGAAAGTAACTAAGTACATTTACTCAAGTACTGCACTTAAGTACAATTTTGAGATACTTGTACATTACTTGAGTTTTTCCATTTGATGCTGCTTTATACTTCCAGTCCACTACATTTCAGAGGGAAATATTGTACTTTCTACTCCTCTACATTTATTTCACAGCTTTAGTTACTTTCCAGATGAAGATTTGATACAATGGATAATATAACAAGCTTTCAAAAGACAACGCATTGTTAAAGATGAAACCAGTGGTTTCCAACCTTTTTGGCTTTTGATGTCTTACAAAAAACAGTGTGTAGTCAGGGTCACATTTCAGATGTCTATGAGTTGTTAACAGCTCCACCAAATAGTTATTTTTACCTCTAAACTAAAGATTAGAGAAAAACTGAAAACAGATTTGTGTACCAGAACTTTGTTTTTTCTTCTTTCCTGTCCCATTAATCATCTCACAACCCCTCAGATTTATCTGATGACCCTTTGGAGGGGCCCAACCCCTAGGTTGGGAACCACCGGACTAAACTAGCTAATAGTATATAAAAGTAGTTCAAACTAGTTTTATCTTCAGCAGCTAAAACAGTAACATGCTGCTTACACACCTATACTTTTTAATGTTTTAATAATTTTAATAGATTAATCTTTTTAATAGATTAATAATCTAATGTGATATATAATAATACATCAGTCAGAGGGACCAAACCACTACTTTTACTTCAATACTGCTAATACTTTTACTTAAATAGGATTTTTCATGCAGTATTTTTACTTGTAATGCAGTATTTTTACATTGCTGTATTAGTACTTTTACCTAAGTAAAGGATCTGAGTACTTCTCCACTGCTGTGTTTGTATTAGTGGCACTAGAGCACACTAGAAGCAGGAGCAGAGAAATATTGTCATCTTCCTAAAATAATGGCCATTTTTTTCAACTCATTTTTTCAGGTTTCTCAGAAAACACAAAAAAATCATCATGGTGTGCATGCACCCCTAGGAGTGCACAAGCTGCCTATAGACACTGCATAACAGACATACTATAATATTGGTCAAATGATGTTATGATTACTAATATTATGTTCAAGTGAAATTTTCATTAAATAAAAACACAAAAGTAATTTTTTAGTTATACACATCATTTCTAGCTGTTAGATTAATATACCGTATTCAAAACTGTAGATTAAATATTGTTTAAAAGGCAGAAAAGAGTCAACAGAAAGCCTATCACTTGTAACAGCCACAGATTCTGGAGCCTTTCCACTCTTTGCTAAATGCTAGCGTCATGAACTTAGCTATTTTGCTGACTAAAATGCTGACTAAAAAGACTGAATAAAAAGACTAAATAACTACGCCATTTGACGATTTAGTCACACTCTTGACAGAGGCTATTATACGATAGGGGTAGAACCACATGATCTGTTCAACTGAGGATTTGGGCGATTTTACCAGAGGTGGCCAGCATCATGAGGAGACGATTTTGTCAAAAAATGACTTGGGCCATTATTTTAGGAAGGTGACGATATGTGAATCAGTAATGAGAGGATGTGTCTCTGAAGACAAAGCAGCCTGATATACTGAACTGAACTTTTCCCTCACAGCTCTGTAGAACACAGAAAAACTTGTTCATCTGAAGGCCCTGGGACTGGAGAGACTTAGCACTGCAACAACACTATAAAACTCTTGCTACACCACTGATCATGTTAGCCATTAAAAGGGAATACTAACAATTTTCAACAGAGGATTGGTAATAGTTAGTGGACTAAAGTGCCACTAGAAGCTATAACACTGAGCAGTCATGTCATCAGACAACTCAAGACAGTTGTGTGTAATTACTGAGTTGGTTGTGAGGGTTAAAGATACAGTGTATTTACAATATATTACTATATCCATTCAATTTGACTTGAACAACCCTGGAATGATGGACTTTGGCTGACAAGAGGCATCGACATTTGGTTTTCAGGCACTTCTTTATTATTAAGCACCAAGTTAGATAAACTAGAAAAAAAAAACGTTCCCCTGTCATAATTATGACTTGGATGTTGATAGGAACAATACACATTTGAAATTACATTAACTGCGATATAGACATTCACAGTGACCTCCGGGTAGTGCAGGAATGTCTAAATTTGGCAGCAAAATAAGAAAATGTTTTCTTAGCCAAGATTTTGTGTATTTGCAAAGGTTTTGAGTCCATAAACACAGTTAACATTTCATGTTTGCTTTATGTGCTGAATATTAAACCAATGTGCCACTTGTGCTCTATGATGAGACTGACTGCTGTCAGCACTTATGTGGGCATTACTATACATCTTACTACACTTCCTGTGATGCCTTTGTAGTGACTACATGTGGAAGGTATGAATTTTGCTTTTGCTTATGCTACAGTAAACTGAGAAAATAGAATTGTCACATCTCATAAAGTGCACAATATAGGCACTGTCCCTTTGATCTTAAATTAAACTGTATGCTGAGAAAAACTGAAGTGCAGACGAAGAGATTTAGGAGCAAACTATGAGTAAATCTGTTAAGAAGCATCTGCTTCATTCACAGTGAGGACATGGTTTGCTCCATAGCAGACAACAATAATCTGCACACTATGCAGGGCTATACAAGCAACTTGTCATTTCACCTCCAAACAGAATATGTCTGCAGGTCTGAGATGGTAGAGACTACTGCAATTAATCAATTTGTGGCTCAACTGAAAATTAATTAATATAAACATTTTTTTTGATCATCAATTGATCATTTGAAGATTCCCCCCAGACATGTTTTAAGGCATAAGAATGCACTGCTTTGAATAACTGATGTGATTTTTCCACAAAAGTTCATTTACAGTACCAGTCAAAAGTTTGGACACACGTTCTCATTCAAGGGAATGGGAAAGTGTATCCAAACTTTTGACTGGTACTGTACCGAGTTAGCAATGATTAGAATTACAGCTACTCCTTCTGCCTCATTAAAAATCCTGAATCTATGAATATATAGAAATATTTTTCATTTCAAAAGTTTAACTGTTGGACACAAGATGTCTCCTATTTCACTGTAAAGTCCATTCAGTGTATGTGCACTGGAGGCTTGAGGTTTCTACATCACACTTCTGTTAGTAGAATACTGGACCATGACTGGCTCCAAACTAGTTGTGATGTCATAAATCATGCTTGTAGGTACACATGTTAAACTGAGATATTAGATGAGCACAGAGGAAACTTTCCCTCTTCAGCAGATGAATATGAAAACAAACTCTGCCGTCATAGAGAGGGGGGAAACATGATATAGTTTAAATACAGGGATAACAGTGCATATTAACAGACAGTTTGAAAATATTCATATTTTCACATGAAAAGTGACAGAAAAAAGAGAGCTAGAGAGACGACTTCCAACCCCGACAACTTTCTCACATCTGCACAGCTGGCCAATCACAGTGTGGAGTGGGTATGAATGCTGAAAGTTACAGAAATGGCCCTGTACAGCTCCTGTATACCGACTCCTTAAGTCATACATTTCACCTCTTCCACAATTCCCCAAACCATCTACAATCAATCTGTGACATCTTGGCCTCCCTTCTATCACAATCACCAGCCTTCAAGTCAGCAGGATTCTCAAAAGAAAAAAGACAAGGAAGGCAGCCTGCCAAGACCGTGTCACTGGTAACACTCAGGCACTGTACTGATCAGCTGTCCCCAACCCTGGCTGATGTCTTCAATCAGTCCCTGACCCAGTGCATTATGCCTGCCTGCATTAAGACCACCACAATCATCCCAGTCCTCAAAAAACAGTCTGTCTCCAGCCTAAATGAGTAGAGACTATTAGGATTAACCTCCAGAATCATAAAGTGCTTTGAAAGACTCATCCTGTAGCAGGTCAATCCATAACCGACCCCTTTCAGGACCCCATGCAATTCACCTATAGAGCCAACAGGTCAGTAGAAGACACGATCAGTCTGGCC
The DNA here is from genome assembly GCF_910596095.1 of Thunnus maccoyii. Classification (NCBI taxonomy): domain Eukaryota; kingdom Metazoa; phylum Chordata; class Actinopteri; order Scombriformes; family Scombridae; genus Thunnus; species Thunnus maccoyii. Next base: position 250,971 of record NC_056554.1, on the reverse strand, counting down.
ATGCACCATGTTCTACAGCACCTGGACAACCCCCACATCTATGCCCGGATCCTGGTTGTGGATTTCAGCTCTGCTTTTAATACTGTCATCACTGATGTCAAGCCAAGTCAATTTTATTTATATAGCACCAAATCACAACAGAAGTTATCTCAGGGCACTTTTCACATAGAGCAGGTCTAGACTGTAGTCTTTATTTTACAGAGACCCATTATTCCCTCATGAGCAAGCACTTGGCAACAGCGGCAAGGAAAAATCTCCCCTTTAACGGGAAGAAACCTCAATCAGAACCAGGCTCTGATGGGCGTCATCTGCATTGACCGGTTGTGTTGAGAGAGAAAGAGGGATGGGGAGAGGGGAGAGAAAGACAGAGAATCAGAGCAACAAAAATAATAAAAACAACAATAACAATAATAGACATATGACTAATAATAATTAAAATAGCAGGCATGGGCGTCAAGCAGGACCACTGCAGCATGGGGTCTGCAACCATGACCCACAGAAGCTTGTGATCCATAACCAGGCGGTCCATGACCATGAACCATAGAAACCTGTGAAATGAGAAAGCACAAAAACTCTGAGGAGGAAGCAAAGTTAGTAACATGAACTAATGGTACATGAATGCGTACAGATGGAGAGGGGGAGGAGGAGAGAGGAGCTCAGTGCATCATGGGAAGTCCCCCAGCAGTCTAGGCCTATGAAGCATAACTAGGGGCTGGTCCAAGGCAAGCCTTGGCCAGCCCTAACTATAAGCTTTATCAAAAAGCAAAGTTTTAAACCTACTCTTAAACTTAGAGAGGGTGTCTGCCTCCCAGACCGAAACTTGAAGATGGTTCCACAGGAGAGAAGCCTGATAGTTGAAGGCTCTGCCTCCCATTCTACTTTTGGAGACTGTAGGAACCACAAGTAAGCCTGCATTTTGGGAGCGCAGTGTTCTAGTGGGGTAATAGGGTGCTATGAGCTCTTTAAGATATGATGGTGCCTGACCTTTAAGGGCTTTGTAGATGAGGATTTTAAATTCTATTCTGGATTCACAGGGAGCCAGTGCAGTGAAGCTAAAGTGGGAAATATGATCTTTTACTAGTTTTTGTCAGTACACATGCAGCTGCATTCTGGACCAGCTGGAGAGTCTTTAGAGACTTGTTAGGGCAGCCTGATAATAAGGAATTGCAATAATCAAGCCTAGAAGTAACAGATTTGTGGTCTAGTTTTTCTGTATTTTTTGAGACTGGATGTGCCAGATTTTTGCAATATTGCCTTGGTGAAAAAAGGCAGTCCTAGAGATTTGTTTTATGTGGGAGTTGAAGGACATATCCTGATCAAAGATAAGTCCCAAATTCCTTACAGTGGTGCTGGAGGCCAGGGTAATGCCATCCAGAGTAGCTATATCATTAGATAATGTGTTTCTAAGGTGTTTAGGGCCAAGCACAGTAACTTCAATTTTGTCTGAGTTTAGTAGCAGAAAATTGCAGGTCATCCAGGTCTGTAAAGAATGCTTGGAGTTTAGTTACCTGATTGGTTTCATCTGGCTTCATTGATAAATATAATTGGGTATCATCTACATAACAATGAAAATTCATGGAGTGCTCCAAAATAATATTACCTAAAGGAAGCATATATAAGGTGAATAGCATTGGTCCAAGCACAGGCCCTTGTTGAACTCCATGTCTAACTTTTGTGTGCATGGAGGATTCATCATCAACGTGTACAAACTGAAATCGATCTGATAAATAGGACTCTAACCAGCTTAATGCAGTTCCTTTAATGCCAATTCATTGTCCAAGTCTCAGTAATACGATGTGATGGTCAGTGGTCTTAAATGCAGCACTAAGATCTTACAAGACAAGTATAGAGAGAAGGCATTTGTCCAATGCAATTAGGAGGTCACTTGTAACTTTCACCAGTGCTGTCTCTGTGCTATGATGCGCTCTAAATCGTGACTGAAAATCCTCAATCCTCTTGAAAATACCTGCAACGCCATGATAATCTGAGATTAGATCTATTATTAATACGGGTTTAGATGACAGATCTAATGTTTAAGAGTCCACATTTAATTCTCCTATCTTGTTGTACTATTGCAGTGGTGGTGTGTTGTTATCAGATTTTTATGAATAACTCCTCTTCTGTTTACTTTATATTTAATTTATTTTTAAGTGGTCAGGTGGCAGACACAGTTTCTGTTTGTTTTTGGGTGGGTAACTGTGTGTAGGACTGCAGCTCTGCCTTATGATCTCAGCTCTGGGTTGTCATGGTTTTGGTCTACTAATAAACTCTACTAACTCTACTAATAAACTCAACCAGGAAGTCCACCAATTGTCTATGAAGCCCACGTCGTTTGGTGGATACCATCTTGACAACCAGCGGTTGAATGATGACATGCAGCCGACATGAGTCCGACATGTCCTCCTCAACAAACTCAGGCACCTGAACATTACAACATTTACAACTCCCAGGTCAGAAAGAGAGTGGGTAAGATCATGTCTGATCCCTCTTACCCCTGCCAGTCCCTCTTCCGAAAATTCCCCTCTGAAAATCAGAGAGCCCCCAGAACCAGGACCACCTGCCACCTCCACAGTTTCTTTCCCCAGGTAATAGCCATCTTTAACAAGGACAATAAACGACTGCAAACAGCAACTCCACCTAAACTCCATATCTCATTCAAATTCATGTTGTGTATACTGTATATACTCTTTGTCTGTCCTACACTGTGTATATACATTTTATTTTTTAACTGTTAACTTTACATACAGTATATATTGTGTTAATATACATACATAGTTTATTTACACTCAAATTTATATGTATTTATTTTTCTACATTGGTATTTATACGTCTATTTGTATTCTGCTTTTGTTGCACACAGTTTTTATCATGTTAATATGCATGCACATCATCCACCCCAACTACACAGAATCATTGTAAATGACTGTCACTCTCTTACACTTTTATGTTTGTGTTTATGTTTATTGTTTAATGTTCCTGTTTATTGCTTTTTCTGTTGACATCTGGACCACACTGAATTCCATGCTACTTGGCAAATAAATTTGATTCTGATTCTTTCTGTCTTTACTTAGATAAAATAAATGCCATACATGTAAATCTAGCAGTTGTGTAAAAAGAAACACCACAGTGTAGACACTGAACTGTTGATACAGTTGAATAGTTGTTGAATAGTGAGCAGCTACCACCACTGTGTGTGCACAACTCTGCTGCCACAACTACCAGCTACACTTCATCCATCTACTCCAGGTTATAGCTTAAATTAGATATAGTGTTAAGAATAACACACAGTTAACAGCATATTAACTAATATCATTAACATAATCTGACTTTGATGTTGCTCAAGGCCTGTTTTTAACATTGATATATTTGTATCTTTTGAGGAGTGATTAAGGGTATGACTGGTACATTTAGTTTCTGTGTTGTTCTCCTCAGTTCCTCAGTGTGGTTGCTGTGGTCACCACAGTTACATGATGAGCAGACAGCTGCAAGCTGAAAAACTCAACTCAGGTTAATAGTTGTGCACATACAAAAGAGCACCAGTTGTCTCTGTCTACTTCCTTGTTATGACCAAGTTTTGGTGCAGTGCTTGCTGTATAATACTACAACGAGAACGAGTTGTCAGTCTGGCAGTAAATGTACAGTACAGACTACAGTGTCAGTTAATAAATGCAGCAGTGCCTTTAACATTCTAGCATATTTTAAAAATATCTTATAAAATATATACTATATAATTACACATTGTTGCATTGAAATATATAAAGTTAATTAAGATTTTCCCAAAAACACAAATCAGATGGAGCTTTTTAGTTGTTCACAGGGTACTTTAACAAGCTCCAGCAATCAGAAGCAGTATGTAGGCCCACGTTGCCTGAGAGGCAAAACTCAGGATAAATTGTCAGTTTGTTTCAAGCCAACTGCTTGAGTTTCTTGACCCATCAGATTTTGTTTTGGTGATGTTTTGTGTTCTCTCCTATTAACTTGGTGAGTATAATGTTATTACAGATAGAAAGGATGGACAAAACTATGAAAATAACACCTATTTTGACAGACTTTAATAATTCAATCAACAACATGAAATCAGATACCTCTTGTTGAAGATGACTCCGAGCAGCTGGCCTGCAAAAACAATGGCCACAAAGAGCAGCAGTGCTTTCCACATCCAAACTGGACCCAACCGACCACACACCAGCCATCGCAACATCCTGGGAGGAGAGGTGGAGGTGGGGGAGGCAGGCAGATGGAGAGAGCATGAAAGAGGAAGGACAGAAGGTGAGAGAGAGGGTGGGACAGACAGAGTGAGACAAGAATAGAAGAAGGGAGTAGAATAAGAAGCAGAGTGGAATGAGGGGTGGATGGACAAAAGGCATGCATGAGGGACCATGCAAATGATGTCATGTAAAAAAGAGATGTAGAGATGGACAAAGAGTGGAATGGGGGGGGGGGGGGGGGGGTAGAGAGAGGGAGAGGTTGGAATGAGTCATAAAACAAACATGACTAAGGCATCATCATCATCATCATCATCATCATCATCATCGCAGGGAGGAAAGCAGCCTGAAAACAGGACCTGCTGTATATATACTGTCATTTCTTCTATACATGAACAGGGAATACGCAAGAAATCAAAAAAGGATGAAGACTCAGAGGTCTGTTTTCTAACATGTTACTTGAAGTCTGGTGATGTAATAAAACAGCATCACCTCCCTTTTAATATAGCAGCCAAACCACACAAGATATTTTTAAAACAGCTAGGAGCTCATTTCGGGAGTTTAGAGGCACCCTCAGGTGTACGGGTGAACAGCAATTGAACATGATCACTGATGATCTCTCTATATAGATGAATCGTGACAAAATTTTGAAGTTTTTGACAGCTCTCATGTCAAAATAAACGAGTTACATTTAAAAAAATCTGTCCCACTGTGAAATCCTCATTAACTGAAAACATATTTTTGATTCGAAGAGATAAACATGCCCTGTCATACTGAATAATAGTTATTCCTTTAATACCACAAGATCACTCCGGATATGAACTACTATGATGTGTTGCAATATAGTGGCAACAGGTCCAATCAGAACAGAGTATGTAAACATTTCCACTAGCTTCAGGCTCAAGAAAGACAAAAAACAGCCTGTATGTAAACAGGGGATAGGTCACTGCAATGCTGTCAGTCCACTTTACAGTAATGTTGAATTTACAGGATTTATGGGGTATTTAATTCACTGGAATAACCCAAATCAGACATTCCAGTCTGGTTATTGTATTGGATCATGATTTATATCACTATTGCAAAAAATGCACTCTGACAGACAGATATTCAAATTGCCCACCTCTATAGCACCATATTAAGATGCTGAGACAATTAGCGAAACATTGATCCTGTCCATGCTGTGTAGTTGAGCATCATAACAATATCACAAACTGTATCTTCTACCCAGTGGTGGAAAGTTACTAAGTACATGTACTCAAGTACTGTACTTAAGTACAATTTTGTGGTACTTGTACTTGAATATTTCCATTTTATACTTCCACTCCACTACATTTCAGAGGGAAATGTTGTACTTTGTACTCCACTACATTTGTTGGACAGCTTTAGTTACTTTTCAGATGAAAGTTTTTCATGAAATAGCATAATAATAAGATTATAAATCAAACTGCATTGTTAAAGATTAAAGCAGTGGTTCCCTAACTTTTTGGCTTATGACCTCTTACAAAAAAATCAGTGTGTATTTGTGTCATGTTTCAGATGTCTATAGGTTGTTTGCAGTTCCACCAAAGAGACATTTCCCCTCTAAACAACTCACGTGACAGACGGCTGTGAACACATTTGTACATTTGCATACCACAATGTAAATTTACAGTACCAATAAATGCAGTGAGTGTGAGCACTCTGCTTGGTCACGCTGCTGGATTGTTACACATTCATAACTTTAAACAGTTACACACAACCTTGTCTCATTCATTCACCTTCTAAAGTACATTTATGATGTTTTGAAGCTTTCTAGTCAGTAAATTTGCTTCAACTTAAGTCAATTTTATTTATATAGCGCCAAATCACATCAGAAGTTATCTCAAGGCACATAGGGCTCTTCACATAGGGCAGGTCTAGACTGTACTCTTTAAAATGCTTCAGACGTACTGGTAAGAAATTAAGCTCCAATCAGATTATCTGTATGAAAGGAGCCTAAAACTGTCAAAGGCTTTGTACAGCAAAAGTAACAAAAACCAGATTATCCATTCAGTTTTTTTCATATGGGAAGCATGCTAGATATTTAATTCGAGAACCTTTTCACAAGAAATGCACAACATTTGACTGAGTAATATGATCTGCAGGTTCTTCCAGCCTCTCAGATGTGATAAATGCCTGTTTGTTGCCGCTGGGATGTGAATGCTTTTTATGTTGTTCAGACAAAACATCTGAGGTCTGTTAACTTGTGCTGATAATTTGCATTTTTTTCATATTTTACACCGAATAATTAAGTGAAAAATAATACAATAATAAAAATAGGGATGGGAAGATTCACCGATTCATGTCAGTGGACCAGCATAAACGTTCATGATGCGATTGCCCCGATTAAAAAAGTGTGCACCGGATACAATTCAGGATGAACTTGTGGTACATCATTTCTAACATCTTTGAAAAGGCCTGTTTGCATTGCAATAGGGGTGAATCCAAGTGGGTCGCTGCTGGTCTGAAAAGTGAAGCCAATGTGGAAGTGCCTTAAACCTGCATTCTTTCTAATGGCCAGCAGGAGGCAACTCCACTGGTTGCAAAAAGAAGTCTGTTTGTATAGAGGTCTATGAGAAAATGACCCTACTTCTCACTTGATTTATTACCCCAAGAAACACTTTCCTAATGAGTTTATGGTGAGCATGATGTTCTTTTTGTAAATGATGGTCCCATTTAGAGTAAAACAGACAATAAAGCAAGGTATGCTCTACGGCGTGTTACCTTGTGATTAACAAGTCGCTACCATGGCAACAATGTTAATTACGAAACGTTACCATGGCGTAACCCCAGATTCACAGAGTATAGGCATAACTGTTGCTATTTCACAGAGTGTTTTCAGTTCATGAAAGTTAATTGTAACATTTTGGTCGCCTAAAAAAGTCTTGTTCAGAGTTTGGTTGTGATAAAAGACCCTCTAAGGAGTCTGCTGTTCAATTTTTCCGGTAAGTACATTTTGTTTTAATGGTTTTATGCCTATTTTTCGCTGGCGAAAATCAGCATTTACATTAGCATTATCACAGTTAACCATAGACTGTAAATGCACAGTGCTAACCAAGCTAGCAGCTAGCACTAGGGTCAGCTCCACCCCCTCGTCCAAATATGGTCACTTCTGGCTCCAAAAATCAAAGATGGCCATGGTCAAATGCAAGATGGTGACAGTTTAGCGATGGTCACAACGTCTATATTTTTTCATGGTCTATGGGTGAATCGTATTGTATTGCAGTGGTAGCTGCTTCATATCAGGGCTGTTACGATATTAGATTTTCACTGGACAATTATCGTGGCCAAAAGAATTCTGATAACAATATTAATGCAATATCTATAGAAAATTTTTAGAAAGTCAAATTTATGTTTAACTTTGTTTGCTGTGTGTTTTGTCTCTTTTCTGGCAAATGAATTACACTCAAAATACGAGTGTAGGGAGATGGAGACTCTGTAACAATTACTGTACAAAAGCAAACAAAAAGAACAATACACTTAATGGATAGTGAGAAGGCAACCAGATGAACTGATAAAAAAAAGTGTGGGTGGGGCACTGGGGGGGGACAAAGCAAGAACGGAAATAAATGGAAATGATTTAGGAGGTGCTGGATTATTTACATGATATTATCATGTAATAATGTGTATTATTGTGTATTATTAACATGATATCAATATTTCATTTTTTAAATATCATGGTTATCGTCAAGACTGGTATATCGCGATATGTATCTATTAATGTATTGGATCACTGGCAATGTATCGTGATGCATATCGCAGTGATGGAGATGCACGTCCCTAATCCACAAGCAACAAAAAAAAAAAACAACTAATCTCTGTTTTCAGCCTCTACAATGTGAATATTTGCTGCATTTCTGTGTTTTAGATCATGTTTGGGTTTTGGACTGGTGGTCAGACAACACTGTCAATCTGAAGACATGTCCCTGGGCTCGAGAGAAACTGTGATGGGCTGTTTCTTTCTGCAGATTCTTACATTTTATAGCAGTGTTTCCCCTATAATAGTACAGACCTGGCAGAGAACCCCCGCCAGGCCAAAACATATATTTTTAAATGTCAAAAATAACGCCAAATATCCATTCATTCGCAAATCAATAGCGTTTGGGAGCAGCTTGAGCAGAAACTTAAGTTAACGTCTGTGTCGTTGCCTGGGAAACTGAAGGTAGCGTAACTCCTTTTAAGGAATAGGGCAGAGCGTAAGCGAGTGAGTGGTTGAGCGAGAGAGCGAGTGACAGAAAAATAACGGTGAATGCGAGCAGAGCAGAGGAAAAGGTTAGCAGTAAGTTGTCAGTCTGGCGTTAAATGTACAGTACAGACTACAGTATGTCAGTTAATAAATGCTGCAGCTTGTCAAGACCATGAAAAGTCACGTCTGTTGTTTCCCCAACTGCTGGAAAAGTGAAGTGTACATATATATATATATATATATATATATATATATATATATATATATATATATATATATATATATATATATATATATATAGTATATATACAGTAAAGTGTGGAGATGGTGTGGCGATGTGTCATCAGGGTCCATACAGAACCAAACAGTATGAAGGACACACAGGCTCCCTCTGAAAACATTCTCTGAGGTCTCTCCCTCTTATCATTACTATCAGTATTATATGAATCATATGTTCTAAACATATGGACAGCAGAGTTCAAATTGTTACATAACAGTTCCAAAAGCAGATGTGTAGTATGAATATACAATAGGAGCGGTAATACACAGAGAAGACAGCAGTGGCCACCACCCACAGTCTACCAATACAGACACAAAGATACATAATACAGCTCTCACTTACACACACACATACATACACACACACACACACACACACACACAGAGAGAGAGAGAGAGAGAGACAGAGAGAGAGAGAGAGAGAGAGAGAGAGAGAGAGAGAGAGAGAGAGAGAGAGAGAGAGAGAGAGAGAGAGTTAAAGACGAGAATCGTCCTCGCAGATGGATTGAATAAATGTGAGAGAAAGGCCTTTGCGGCTGAACGAGCCCTCCACCCACACCTTCTGTTTCCCTACAGGATCACCACTCAGCGCCACCGTTCATTCCCACAATCACTGCATCCCAATCTGTGCAAACACTCTTTGGATCTCCATCTCCTCCCTTTTCTCCCTCTCTGACAGCTCGTGCTAGCTAGCTAACGTTACCTGGCTCTCCGTCGGAAAAGCATAGCTGTGTCCCCGGGCCGGTATCGGTGACGGCGTTATTGAGCAGCTGCAGAGAGCTCGGAGCATCTCGGAGGCTTCAGCTGCAGCCTATCTGCCGCCGGTACAGATCAGGCCATAGACCCGGACCCTAACCCGGAGCCCGGATCAGCCTGTGCGCTGCGGAGAGCTACTTTATTCTTTCAGGGAATTCTCTGTCTGTGCAGCGAAAGCTCCAACGCTTATTCTGCTGACGGCCAAGACAGACGGGCTGTGCAGACACACTTCTGACAAGGAGAGAGTGTGTATGTACAACACTTCCGGACACTTGCAAAATAAAAGCGTTTTGACGGACATGCAGGAGAAAAACAGAGTAGGCCCCCTCAAGGCAACAACTGCATCTGACCCCCCTCCAACAAGTTCTCTGATCCTTTACTGTAGTAAAATACTCCATTACAACTAAAAGTCCTGCATTTAAAATCCTACTAGAGTAAAAGTACATAAGTATTATGAGCTTGATGTAATTAAAGTATTGCAGTAAAAGTAGTGGTTTGGTCCCTCTGACTGATATATCATTATATATGACATCATTAGATTATTAATACTGAAGCATCAGTGTCTAAGTGGCATGTTACTGTTTTAGCTGCTGGAGGTAAAGCTAGTTTGAATTATTTCATATACAGGTAGCTAGTTTAGTACAATGGTTCCCAACCTAGGTGTCAGGCCCCTCCCAAAAGGTCACCAGATAAAGCTGAGAGGTCTTGAGATGATTAATTAACATAACTAATTAACATCTGAAATGTGAGCCTGACTACACACTGCTTTTTGTAAGACGTCAAATGCCAAAAAGATGGAAACCACTGGTTTCATCTTTAACAATGCGTTGTCTTTTAAAAGCTTGTTATATTATCCATTGTGTCAAATCTTCATCTGGAAAGTAACTAAAGCTGTGAAATAAATGTAGTGGAGTAGAAAGTACAATATTTCCCTCTGAAATGTAGTGGACTGGAAGTATAAAGCAGCATCAAATGGAAAAACTCAAGTAATGTACAAGTATCTCAAAATTGTACTTAAGTGCAGTACTTGAGTAAATGTACTTAGTTACTTCCCACCACTGCCAACCTCTACATAGCATCACATCAAAATGGTGAGAGAATTAGTCAAATCATGTCCATGCTGTGTAATTGAGCATTATAACAAAATCACAAACTGTCAACAATATGTTGTAATCTAAAAGCTTGTAATATTGTCTATTGTGTCACATCTTTATCTGAAAAGTAACTAAAGCTGTCAAATAAATATAGTGGAGTAGAAAGTACAATATTTCCCTCTGAAATATATTTGTTAGGATCCCCATTAGCTGTGCCCTAAAGCACAGCTAGTCTTCCTGGGAGTGGAGTGGAAGTATAAAGTAGTATCAAATGGAAATACTCAAGTAAGATACCAGTACTTCAAAATTGTTCTTAAGTACAGTACTTGAGTAAATGTACTTAATTACTTCCCACCACTGCCAACCTCTACATAGCATCACATCAAAATGGTGAGAGAATTAGTCAAATCATGTCCATGCTGTGTAATTGAGCATTATAACAAAATCACAAACTGTCTACTTAAAAATAGCAAGTTGTGTCAAAATCAGTTTCTTGCTTTTATACTAAACCTTGTTTAGTGCCAATTTGAAGACCTTTGCAGCAGCAGATTAAATGATTTGTATCATTTCAAACCTCAGAGAGAGTTTGCACATGGAAACTCCTGCTAATGTAACACAGAACAAGTGCATTGTTATTCTAAGCGGTCCAGAACTGGATCTGTGAGTAGGAGACAGACAGTCGTGACCACATTTGTACATTTGCATACCACAGGGCCTCTCAAAGTCCGGACCTCGGTCCGCATCCAGACCGAACGGCAAGTTAATGCGGACCCAGCCCATACCTCGTGATATGAATACAATACATTATGGAGTGTAACATTTTCTACTTTGAAATAAATTTTCTATTGATCATAAATTGTTAGTGACATTGAATATAAAGTGTAGCTGGAGATCATTCACAACAATCCTGTCCCCAGATGAATGTTGCTTTAATATGGCTTATTTCCCTATCGTTGACATCTTTGTCATGGCGACTTTAACTATCGGAGAGTGTTGTGTTTTGTTGCTGCCGAGTTCACACATTAACGTTACACTGGAGAATTTGCTGTCAGGTCCTAAATCGCAAATACAGAATGTATCTGTTTTTCTCTTGTACACAATTTCTACAACTAATGTAAATGTAGTTGTAAGAGTCAGACGGGAGCACTGGTCGCTCTATGGGCCGCTTGAGCAGCCTGTTATACAAAAACAAGAGTGAGAGAGATGCGTCGTCTCATCCACCCTCTAAAAGTCCATTTATGATGTTTTGAAGCTTTCTAGCCTATAAATTTAGCCAGGCAAAAAATACAGAGGACACAAGTCCTTTATTAATTATTGTTTTGTTGGCCTAAAAATAGTCAAAACAAAATACTGGAATCAGCTTATAAAATAACCACCTTGTGTTTTGAATTGTGGGATTAAAACCCATAAACATAACCTCAGTGAACTCACAGGCTGCCTGTCATTATTACTGTCATTATTAATTCTTAACTGATTTTTATTTTAATAGTTTAGTCTATTACATATCAAAGAAAATTGGGTCCTAAGGTCCAATTAATTCCCATTCTAATTGCAATAATATAAAACAAAAAAATCCTCAAATTTAGTAAACTTTTGGTAAATTTATAATTTCTAAACTTATTTTTGTAAAAAAAAAATAAAAAAAAAAAAGTGTTATTTATATATTTACTTAATTTACACTCATACAAACAGCTCAAATCATCAGATAACAGAGGAGAAACACTGGAGAGGTCAAGAGGTTGTAGGCGTATAGCCTATAGATTTAGATACTGACGTCATAGGTCCGATTTCCTGCACACAACCCCACCCAACTGAGCAAAGACTAATCACCAATGCTTTTTTTTCTTTAAAATGTTTAATAATATTTTCTGTGATTTTATTTTCTTGCATTATGATAAGAGGATATTTTTAAAAAGCTGTAATTCTGGTGGAGAATGCTAAATCCTGAGTGTTGCCATATGACATCACAGTTCCACAGAAGTTTACGTGGTCACGGTCCATGCTTTTATTTTGAATGCAAAATGGGTGTGTTTCCTGTGCAGTTTGATTCACTTCTGTCAACTTGACAGAGCAGGTTTGGAAGAATCTGACGTCACCCTGTGATGCTGACAGAAAGGCATCCAGACAAAAAGCAGTTACTGCACCATACGCCATGGTAAAATATGACATTTTAGATATATCTGACATTACTTAACTGCCTCAAAATGTGTCCTATATATCAAGACCTTTAAGCAGTCTTGCCATTCCTTGATGTGGACATGACGTATGAACACATTTCACAATTCTTGGTCATGTAGCTCAGTAAATAAAGCAACAGTTGATGTAGACATACAGCCTGATGTGATGTGAAGGCGTAGACTGAGGGGTGTGAGACGTGTGTCAGAGCAACCTGGTCAAATTAAAATTGTTTTCAAACATCCCTTTTATTAATGTTGCTGTTAATATTATTTTTCCAGTGTAGTGTAGTCTTGAAACGTTTTTTTGAATTTGAAGTGTTGGATTTCTGTCCTAAAAAAAACAGAATTTTTTCTCTCTCTCACCTTGTTCCTCCCTTCTCTCAAGGCTTTCAGGTGTGCATGCACACATGCATACAGGAGTAAATATTCATGTGTTTTTTTTGCCTGCACAAGTATATCCTTTACATGTATAAAATGAATACTTCTGTATACTATTTTTGAATGCATGGCCTTTCCCCTATAATTGTACAGGCCTGGCGGGCCCCCAGGCCAACAAGAACCCCGCCAGGCCAAAAAAATATTTTTTTTCAATGCCGATAATAACGCCAGATATCCATTCCTTTGGAAATCAATAGCGTTTGGGAGCCTCTGTGTAGTGCTGTTCCGAAATGTGAGTTAACCTCTGTTGCCTTGGAAACTCTTGGTAGCGTAGCTCCTTTTTAGGAATAGTGCAGCTTGTCAAGACCAAGAAAAGTCATGTCTGTTGTTCCCCCAACTGCTGGAAAATGAAGGGGGTTAGCTCCAAAAAAAGAAAAATCCCTGAGTGAATGCAAATTCAAATTTTGTCAATACTGTGAATTGCTACTGATGACCAGTAAAATTTAAGAAGAAGTAACTTTTTGACCTTTAATCAATTATCACTGGGTAAAGTGTGTGCTGGGGCAACAGCTTCAACTGATTGACTGCACATGAAGTTCTGTTTTATTTGCGTTGTGTTTTGTGAGCTGCACTGCTGAAGTAAGGACCACAAGCTGTCACACAGGCTGCTTCTTTAATGTGGGATTGCAGGATAATGGCAAAAGTGGATCTGTACAAATCAGGAACATAGAATTGTGTGGCAGTTTTCTGCCACACATACAAGCCGTCAGTCCCTGTTAGCAAAGAAAAGCACACATAAAAAAAAACCTACACTACTGGGAGACGTGTGCTCAACATAAACCTCACCAAAAACTACTTTTAACACATTGTGTCTTTAGTGACTGAATAACCACATGTTAACATTCTTAAGACAATCCTTTAGAGTTACATAGACCTTTGTTTAAATCATTTTCAAACTAAAAATAGCTCTGACAGAAAAATGCATAATTCTCACAGTTCAGACAGAGCAGAGAATATTGCAGTGAATCAGCAACTGTACAGGATATTACTACCACAGTGTTAGAGGAATATACTGTAGTGACATTTTCATTGCAGACAAACAACAAGGAAGTGAGACAACTTGACAAAACCCACACTAGACTTGCAACTTTGTTGGTTGGATATATGTTAAAGAAGTGGTTGGCCACTTCTTTAACATGTTAAAAACTGTGTGCAGCACCATTCAGAGTGTTTTGCTCATTGCAGATTTGACAAGTGTAGTCCAGCTCTGCAGGTCACTCCTGCTGCTGGTCAGCAATCTCACACTGCTGCAGCTGTTACAACATGTCAACCTATCCAACAGCTAAGCGCTGCTCACACACCAGGAGCCTGTGAGCAAGTGCTGTGCATGCAACACGCTCCTGTGTACACTGACATTACAGTTCAGTGTAGATCATACGGGATAAAGGGACAGATATGCTCCAAAACAGATGCAGGCAGTGCATAGCTCTGTTCTTACTTTTGAGTGTATTCATGAGTAGATGGTCCCATTACGACATATTATGTAAAGTTTACACTAACGTACAACAATGTATACAGAGTATCATTATATTTTTACTTGACATTTTTCACACTCTCATAATCCTACATTATTCTCAAAAATAAAATACTTTTCTCAAAATTATGACTTTCTTCTCACAGTTTTGTTCCTGGCAAATGTCTTTATTATCATAATATTACTTTTTTCTCTAAATGACAACTTAATTCTTATAGACATTACTAACTTTTCCTCTAAATATCCAGAATGCATTCTCGAAATTGAAAGTGGCTAGTGGCCAACAAGGGCAAATGCGCTGCAACTTAAAAAAAACATATGCAAATAGACAAAACACAAGCAAATTTAGATAACATCTTCATTAATTTGACAACACATGGGCAGCATTTAGAAAACGTGCTGCAAATACCACGACACAGCACATTAACAAAAGGCGCTAAAAATACCACAAGACAACACATTATAGAATTTAAGAGTGATGAACACGTCAGTGAAACATTAAAATACAAACGAGGCCTCTTTCCTATTGTAGTAAGGTAGACAACAAGCTACAACCTTATTTTCACAAAAAAAACAGCCATCTTCAGAGCTGGACTAATAACACTGTTCTCTATGTACAGCTGGCTGTGAGACAAGGGCACAAGGACTGTCTAAAAAGTGCAACACCAAAAAGAGATAATTCAAACAATATTCAATAACTTCACTCTTACACAGTGTAGTGCCCAAAAAATCACTTCACATATCAATGGACTCCTGTTACTACAACACTTAGTTTGGAAAAAAGGGTTAGGGGTTATTCTCTGCCAAGAATATGATGAGAGGGCCCTGACAATCCATTCTTTCACATACAATTAACCAATCAGTGCTTTGTAGACAGGACAAATAATGAGGATGTCGACAACTTGTATAGCTATGATCGAAGTGGCTATACAAGTTAGTTTAAGTCAACATAAAGAAATGACATGTCTTAATTGGCATATTTCTTTGATTATTATGAAAAAAAGGATAGATTCAAAAAATCTTAAGTCTGCCTTAAAATAACAGTCAGGTGTCCATATGTCCATAACACTGAAAGGTTTTCCTCACTGTAATCATTGCTCCTGTTCATATTGGCTATTAAAAGATCCCCTTCAAATGTGCTTTCAGTGTAAGTGATGGGGGCCAAAATCCACAGTGCAAAAATGTGCAAAAATGCATTTAAAAGTTGATCTGAATCTTATACAAGGCTTCAGCAGTCTGAGTTATTCATATCAAGTGGATAAGTGCCACATTTACCATCTTTTTAGCACAAAATTCCCTCTTTGTGTTTCCTCGGACAGTGTTTCCCTGTTGAGCTGCAGTGGAAGTATAGTAACAAAAAGAGGGACTTTGGCGCTAAAAAGACTGTAACATTGAAAGATTTCTACTTGATTTGATTCTGAAGCTTCATATTAGCGTCAGATAAACTTAAAAAAATACATTTTTGCACAGAAAGACTGTGGATTTGGCGCCCATCACTTACACTGATAGTAAATTATGAAGGGGTCTTCTAATGGTCAGTATGAACAGGAGGAATGATTACAGCAAGAAAAACGTGTTTCATTGTTCATTTGGGTACCTGACTGTTGTTTTAAGACAGATTGGAAAAATTGGAACCCAGAAGAATGTGCTGAAAGATACCTTCAAGGTAGAGTGACCTCATGCTACACTGCTTGGTAAAAGGAACATGAGAGTTTGCCTGGAGCTTAATACGCCTTGTATTATAAAAAAAAAAAAAAAATCTTTGGTCTGATGAGATACAATCCAGTGCCACTTATCACCTGCTAATGCCATCCTCCAGTGAAGCATGCTGCTGACAGCATCATGTTTAGGGGCAAGTGTCCCAGCAGCAGGTCAGAGTTAAGACAATGAAGAACGGAACTGAATACAGAGAGCTAGAGACTGCACACAGGTGCAGGTTGTGGTGAAGATCGGAGGTTCTAAGGATGCAGGATGTCACATATTGTACAGACTGCAGAACCATCTGAGACAAATTTGTGATTATGGGCTACATATAAAAAACTGACTTGCCTTGTGTTAAACCACATAATAACAGTGGCTTCTGGAAAATTATGTGAATGTCCTTCAGTTGGCAATCCAAAGCCTGGACTTCATGCCAAAAGTAGTCCTAAAAGTAGTGAAATTCAGAATATGTCCATAAATTATATTTTTAATGTAACATTTTGATGGAACCTGGATCAGCTGTTAGTCGGCTTTAACAGCTGTAGAAACTTATAATTGTTCAGGCCTGGTGGGCCACCAGGCTAATGAGAACCTCCACCAGGCCAAAAAAATATTTTTTTGAATGCCAAAAATAATGCCAAATATCCATTCATTCGGAAATCAATGATCAATAGTGTTTCTCACATTTATTGAAATGAAACCATGTGAGAAGTTTAGAGGTAAAAATCACTGTTTGGTAGAGCTGTTAACAACTCATAGACATCTAAAATGTGACCCCGACTACACACTGCTTTTTGTAAGACATCGAGGGCCAAAAAGGTTGGAAACCACTGGTTTCATCTTTAATAATGTGTAGTATTTTAAAAGCTTGTTATATTATCCACTGTGTCAAATCTTCATCTGGAAAGTAACTAAAGCTGTCAAATAAATGTAGTGGAGTAGAAAGTACAATATTTCCCTCTGAAATGTAGTGGAGTGGAAGTATAAAGTAGCATCAAATGGAAAAACTCAAAGTACAAGTACCTCAAAAGTGCAAGTACAGTACTTGAGTAAATGTACTTAGTTACTTTCCACCATTTATAATTTTTTAAGACGGTCTGAAAACAGTCAGGTGGCCATATGCACATTGAAACAGTGTTTGTTTGTCATGATCAGGCCTCCTGTTCAAACTGACCATTAAAAGATCCCTCCCTAATACACTTGCAACATTAGTGATCGTGACCAAATCTACAGCTGTGTGTAAGTACATCCAGTGTTTATCTGGAGCTAATATGAGGCTTCAGCAGTCTGAGTGAGATGGTGTCCTGGGTTGCATCCAAGTCTCTTAAATTGCATCCACGTTTCCCTCACTTGCGTCTTTTCCTTGTGTCTTAGTCCCTCCCACCATGGATGCATAGAGAGACGCAAGGAAACCAAGCGAGGAGAGAGGAAACGAGGAAATTTGTTTTTAGAGACATGAGACATGCTTTCATCTGAAACGCCACATGAAGCGACATCCGTTTCTGATGATGGCACCAGCCGATCACGGCTGGATCAGCTGTCAGTCGGCTTTAACAGCCGTAGAAACATCTGGATCATATGGAGTTTCATGTCTGTACACATGTGCACTGTGTTAATACTAATAAAGGTGCACAGTTATCACTGCAGCAGCTATTTCCTCTCTGCAGCCTGTTACCTGTTTCACAAACACCTACATAAAAACAAACATAAATAAAAACCTGCATTCAGTATTTACACTGTGTCCTGCTCAGAGGCAAAGGAACCATTTCCACTTGCAGAATGCATTTATACTATTTATTGATTATTTGTATCTGTTTTTTTGATATTCTGATTGTGAATTCATTATTCAGTAACCCAGAATATGATCATGGTGTCTTTGAACACTGGAAAATATGTATTTGGCTAAATGTTTCAGGAAAAATGGAAATGATGAAACTCATATCAAACGTCAACGCTCAGGAATTTCCAGCCTCACATGTGACTGAATGGAAATGACGATAAATGATGTAAAATATAAATGTGTTTTACTGTTATTATGGATACGATTAAAGTCAGGAAGAGTCTGTCTGTCAGGAAGGAACAGTTTACTGGAGGAAATAACAGATCATGAAAAGAAAAATCTTTCTAATAAATGAAGGAATTTGATGGTTCTTTTGTTGATCAGATCGACAATTAACAGATTTTTTAATTAGATGATGAATCAGAAAACAATTACAATTTACAATTTCATTTAGCAGACACTTTTATCCAAAGTGACGTACAAATAAAACATAAAACTTGGGAGTGATACACTTGAGTTTAAACTGTAATCTGTCTCCAAGTCGGTATAAAACTGCAGTGATGTTGTGATGTATCAGATCAGTCCAATCATCTGCAGCGTCCAATCAATAACTGATATCCAATAAGGGGGCGTGTCGGCTGGTAAAAGACTTCTTTTATGTTGCTGCTTTTATGTTTCCTCGCTCCTCGCTCCTCAGAGATCCCTTCTCGCTCCTCGATCCTCGCTCCTCGGAGCAGAAATAAGAGACTGGGGCTGCGGTCGAAAAAGTCCCTCCTATCGTCTTTTCCTAACCACTTTTCCTTGACCTCGTGACTTTTTCCATCGAGGTCAAGGAAAGATGTGAAGGAGAAATCATAAGAACTATGAACTACACTGTGCTACGTAATTATGCGACGGCGGATGATATTGACGTGGTTCTGCTGTGGTGAAACTACAATGTTCTGAAGATGGACTACAAAAAGCGCATCTTACATGCTTCTTTAGTTTCAAACATGATGAATTAAAAACATCATCTGACTTAAAACATCTTACGTCTTACATCCCTTTCCCTTGAAAGACAGACTTCTGTGTTATGGTTAATATGCTGATTATAATCTGTTATTAGCCTATAATGCAAATAATAGTTTAAGAACCAGCACATACAAACCCAAACACCTTGAAATGTTGACTTGTTTGGGCTTTAAAGTTGTCCTGGTTGATACAGGCTAGGGGTCTGTGTCTCCTCCATCCAAATCTCTGTTCAACTTGTTTGATAACAGGATAAACAAATATACAATGCATTGTTTTGTTGCAGATTTTCGTGCGAAGAAACGGCGTGTCTGGAGATTTAAATAATAAAGTTAGGCTGCTGTGCCTGGTGCGTAAATGCGCACAGCGTCTCTCTTAATGTGGGGTGATCCCTGCAAGTATTTAATAAAGCAGAAACGATTTGTGCGTTTCCCCAATAAGACAGAAGCTGTGCGCATTTACGCGCGAGGCACAGCTGCGTAACTTCATTGATTATCTATCTATCTATCTATCTATCTATCTATCTATCTATCTATCTATCTATCTATTTATCTATAGCAAGCATAGTAAATGACAGTATTTTTGTAGAGATGCAGTTGGGGCAGATAATATAAAGTAAACAATAAAAGTGAAAAAACAGTTGTTTTCTGGTTTTGATTTAATTTCTATTCCAATTGCTGATTTGAAGACGAAAACGGGAAAAGCACACGAATTTCTGTTTTTTTTTTAAATTCATACGAAAAACATATAACGCTTTGTACATTTGTTTATTCTGTTATCAAACAAGCTGAACACAGCTTTGGACGGAGGGGACACGGACCGCTGTGGATGTGTAATGTGGGTTTAATCGTTTGAATTTGTGAATGGTGCGAGGATGAGAGAGAGAGATGCGAGGAAGAGACACAAGGATGGACGAATTTAATTTATGAAACGGGACGTCCTCGCTCAATCCAGCATCATGTTGACGAGACGACGAGTTGTCATGACACACCTCACCCTAAATGTCAAATATGAATAAATCAGTGGTAGAAATCACTAAGTAAAGGTTTAAACTCTATAGTTTGCATTTTAAATCCAAGTACAATTAATGAAGACTTTTCCCTGTTACTTAATAATTTCCACATATTGATAGCTGGAAGGAAAACACCTGATAACTGCTCCAGTGTTTTATCATCATCATCATCATCTGGCTGTCACAGAATAAGACACAAACAGAAAATTTAAAACTGTTAATTACTGAAAGAACAGAACTGACATAAAGGGACAATAGAAACAGCTGTAGCCTGCAGAATGTGTTTAAATAAAATGTTGCTTATTTAGTTTATGAAAGTCCGACGTGCTTTTAGGCTCAGGATGATTTTATAGGAGACGCAGCTGTGCAGTGTCATATGTTCCTGAAGAAGCTGAGGCGCACTGAAACGGAGAAGAAGAAATAAGAAGCCTTTTGGCACATGAAAAAAATAGTAGTGTTTTTATGATTGATTCATGATTCAGTAATGTGTATTTTATAAATAGGCTATGAGCAGCTGCTGTTGTGCTTTCATTCGTTCTCTACAGGTAGTTTTCCTGATCTGCTGTATTGCAATAACAGTCTGACTGGTTACTCTCCCGTCAGATCAGCTGACTAATCAATACACAATTGAATCAAAGGGGTGTTGCTGTCCGTTAAAACACTTCCACATAGGATACACCTGTGTTTCCTCGCTCTAAGCTCCTCCAGGAGCCACCTCTCTCCTTGCTCCTCGTCTCCCACAGGTGCATTTAAGAAACTGGAAGATCCTCCGTGATGGCGGAGGGAGATCGGTTTCTGGGTCACGGAGGAGAGAGGACGCGAGGAAGCATAGAATTAATGTATTGAAAAGCACCCTCTCTCCTTCCTCTGACTGCGTGCAGCTGCTGCGGTTGTTTGCAGCCCTCTGCTCTCCCCTCCAGTTTCAGTTTGGGTTTAGTTATGTTGCTTTGGTTATTTCTAATTTCTAATTGGGCTTCTATGCACTCACTGTCCAACACCTACACACATACACTCTCTCCACTCATTCATCATGCACCTCGCAGTGATCCTGCTGACATTCACACCCCATACATTCGATATTTAATTAATTTGTGAATTTGATTTAATAAATTATCATTTGTTAGCTCTTTAACATAGTGTGTCTCCTTGTGGCCACTTGAGCCAGGTCATAACACAAATCAAATGGATATCCTCCAAAGTTATGAAGTTCCTGCTTCCTTCCTCTGCTCAACAAGGAAACACTGGCCAGTAAACATAAAGAGTCATTTTATACAGAAAAGACTAACTTTGGAAGATACTTGATTTGAAAACTTGACTGCTTCAGATAAATATTTGGAATACAGGCTGTGTTCTTCACATATCTGGAAGTGCATATAGGAAGGGATCTCTTAATGGCCAGTATGAACATGAAGAATGATTACAGAACACAAAACCTGTTTCATGAAGTCTACAAATGGGCACCAGGTTATTGTTTAATGACAGACTTGAAAATGTGTGAACCTTAAAGCTTTAGGGTGTATGCACTGCATGGAAGCACCAGAGACACATATGATCCATCACAAACTCACAGAAAGTGAATCCTTTAATATGTAGAGGTGAAAGTACGTGTTTGGTCCACTGTATTATTGGGTTCACATCAATGGAAAGTGAGCTAAGAAGTTCTAATAATTTTATGTCTTTTATGTGTATAATTTTAATGTCTCATCAGTACTGATGGAGAGTTAGTGTGTGTCAAGCAGGACAGCTCTGATTCTAAATTTAGAAGTTAAGCCTCTAATCGGTTAACTGGTGCCTTTGCTAAGGAGCGCAGCACCAGCTGCTCCTGACCAGCCTCCTCCTTCTCTTCCTCCCCCACCTCACCTTTATGGCCTAGATCAGACAATGGCACCATGTCAAAAACATGAACGGGCTGCACTTGCTGTGTTGCTATAGGTACCAGTGAGATGATGAATTATGAACCAGAAATTATAATTTGAAGGCTTATCAGATGCAAGGACACTGCACAGCTGTGAGCCAAGATTTCACAACTGTGGAAAGTTTTCACAGCAGCAATCAGTTGCTGCTCTTCCATACTCTCTTATACTCCTCTTACCTGACACCCTGCCTCTAGTATCTCCCTATAAATAAAAGAAAACAAGCACAGTTTTTAAACTATGTGTATAACCTCTAGCCTACATTTCAGTCTTTTTAAACTCCCTTTCTAGCACCAACTCTGTTTTGGAACAGAAACTTCCCAAACACTGGCAGTTCAACATAATCCCACATTCCCACTCCCCTGCTTTTCAACTGAATCCAAATTAACAGCCCTCACTGAATGATGTTACCATGTGTCAGAGCATGCTGTAGAATTAATACTTGATTGGTTACTAAAAAAGTACTTGGGATTGGGTACTGTGCTATATACACTGAAACCAACATGTAAAAAATTGCAATATAACATGGCAGCACTGAATCACATTTTCATGAAGTTTAACAAACAACTAACTTGACGCACCAGATGGTTTGTTACACAAAACTATCTGAAAAGTCATTAGGTTATTGGATGAACCATCTTTCTATCACTGTCTATGACCATCTTACCTTGTGAGGCAAAAATTGTCATAAGATGCTGATTGGACCGAACCATCGGTGGTTCGGACACAAACGCGTAATTTGCAGCCTGACAAGATGGATTCTCGCATGATCTTGTGATCTTGCAAGTCCAGCTGCCTCACAAAGTAAACAAACACGTTTGCTCAATCAAGATAAAATATGTTTTTAATTCAATTTAACTTCAAGAATAACCTCACTCCTGGTCAACTCAGTGGTGTAGAGGTGATACATGTGTCATGATGAACATGTAACCATGGACAGAAGAATCAGGAGAGGAGAGAGAGAGGCTTACTGTTTCTTCACAGCTGGAGTGATCGATATCAGCAACAGACACAAGGTGTTATAACATCCAGTCTGTCCTTTGATTTAGACATAGAAACCAGCTTCACACAGCATGTGGTCAGAAAGCGCAGTAATACAGCGTAACACTGTAAAACACACATGACAAACTTTCTGAGAAGTAGAGGTCTAGTCAGGGGAGCCATAGCTAATTATTTAACCCATTTTGCTGTTATTGTGGCTGCCTCTGCCGCTACCGCCGCCACAGTATACTATCAAACAAGACTATTATCATTATTACATTACATTGTTGTATTGTTATTATTATCATTATTATTATAATAATTATTGACGCTCTCACTTTTTCTTTCTCCCCCTCCCTTTCTCCCCCTCCTCTCTCTCTCTTCATTTCTCACTTTCATTCACTCACCCCCCGTTCCCCTTTCCCACAATCAATCCATATTGCTTAGTTGCTTTCTACATTTACTATCTTTTTAATTGTAATATGATGCTGTCATTGCTGTTGTTTGTCATTATTTTTGTTTGTTTGTCTATTTGCTTGATTTGTCTTTTTTTTTTTTCCTTTCCACTATGTCTTGTCAACAGTATCACCAATAAAAAATAAATAAATAAATAAATAAAAATAGTCAGGGGAGCCAGTGCTCAGCTCCCCTACAAGTGTTGTTACACATCATGTCATTCCATGTCAGAATGCTACACAAAGTTTTATACTTTATATGAAGTCCATATGATGCATCATTCAGGTAAGGGATGATATAATATAATAATATATTGTGATGGTTAATAGCATCTGTTATAATGCATCATTTATACTGTGTTATGTAGGTGCAAAAAATGCATTGTGGGTCTACTATGTGCTTTATACAAAATGTTGCATATATTTTAAGTCCCCCTCCACTCAAAAATGACATCACAACTAGTTTGGAAGCCAATCCTGGTCCAATATGCAACTCACAAGTGTGATGTGGAAACTTGAAGCCTCCAGTGCACATACACTGAGAATGGACTTTACAGTGAAGTAGGAGACATCTTGTGTGCAGTAGTTCAACTTCTGAAATGAAATATTTTCATATTTGTAGATTCTAGAATTTTTAATGAAGAAGGAGTGGATGCAATTTTAAGGATTTTAAAGTTGTAAATACAGCCACAAGCAGCAATTCGTGGGTTCAATCTTTTCTGCACTCAACAGAGGGAAGCAGCTCAATCAGCCGAAATTAAAGCTGTGAGCAGCAATGAGCAGGTTTCAGGCTTTACAAAGATGAGCAAAGTCAATTCAGCTAGTTTAAGGAAGGAGTGAGACCAATCACACATTTGTTTCACCATCAGAAAGTCTGCAGCATTTCAATTAATGCACACTCAAAGTTACGCCATTCATCCGCAATTTATTCCCCCTTTGTGTATGTTCATGAGTTAGCATAGGATGTCTATAGTGAGTTTAATCAGGACTGCTCAAAGGCATCTTCAGTTATGAGCAAATATGTGATAGGCCACACCCACTTGCACTGATCAATATGGCGCTTCAGAATTTGGTTAATACTTTCCCCCAGAGCATGCACACCAATTTTGGTGAAATTCTGTCCATGGGGTTTTCAGAAACATGTTTGTGGCATTTGTGGTGACCCCTATGGGTCGGGCTCAAAATGCTTTGGTATACCTATTCCCAATCAAAGACTGAAATTACCTACCAAGATTTACGATGATTGGACAAATGGTTAATGAGCTATGGCCAATATTTGCTAAGCTCTGCCCTTTGCAAAGACATTTTGATTGATGGTGGCCATGTTTTTCAACTGATCTTGTTCATTTATCATAGAAATGTGTATCTCAGTTCCCAAAGGCTGTATACCAAATTTGGTGTTTATTGAGTCAAAAAAAGTAGATGTCACATTACTGTTTTTCACATTATGCAAATTGGCAAAAACTCCATCATGGTGGACTTTTATGGTCCAAGAGGCTTTTCTGTAGAGCACATTGAGCTGGACCTGTGGACAGTTAATTGGACTTTCGGTCTGAGGGGCGTGGCCTTTCCAAAATTGAATTTTTGGGCCTTCATTACAGCACTATAAACTGGCCAATTGGGCTCATATTTCATATGACATCATTTGCAAACAGCTAAATGACGTGTATTAAGTGTAATAAGTATTACAAATGAGTATTACAAATAAGTACTGTTGTTAGCCATTAATTCTCTTCCAATCAGTCTGTCATTCTTAGTAAAGAAAAAAGACTTTGTATTCTGGTACAACTTTTGATCGTTTAGGAGATCTCTTCCTTCAAAGTTCCCATAATACACATACAGAGTGTGTCAATTTATTAGTTGTTAATGTCAATCAAAATGTTTTCAAACTGTTTCTGTTATCATTCAATCCACACAACACTTTGAATGATAGCTTTCACACCAGGAAGTAGTCCAGTGGTTCCCAACCTAGGGGGGAGATGATTAATGGGAGAGGAAAGAAGAAAAAACAAAGTTCTGATACACAAATCTGTTTGAAGTTTTTGGACTTCTTCTCTAATCTTTGATTGTTGGTGAAATATTGGATGATTTGAACATTTATTGAAATGAAACCATGTGAGAAGTTTAGAGGGAAAAATCACTATTTGGTGGAGCTGTTAACAACTCATAGACATCTGAAATGTGACCACGACTACACACTGCTTTTTGTAAGATGTCAGAGGTTGGAAACCACTGGTTTCATCTTTAACAATGTGTTGTATTTTAAAAGCTTGTTATATTATCCATTGTGTCAAAATTCAATCTGAAAAATAACTAAAGCTATCAAATAAATGTAGTGGAATAGAAAGTACAACATTTCCCTCTGAAATGTAGTGGAGTGGAAATTTAAAGTAGCATCACATGGAAATACTCAAGTAAAATACAAGCACCTCAAAATTGTACTTAAGTACAGTACTTGAGTAAATATACTTAGTTCTTTCCACACTGGTATCCATGTATGAGTTGGTAGAATAAAGCTATCATTACACAAGAGCCATAGTGCACAACACATACAGCACAGCATTCAGTCAATGTTATCAAACAGCACCACCTAGTGGCACAACTACAACAGCTATAGAGTATGTTACAGAATGTGTGTGTGTGTGTGTGTGTGTGTGTGTGTGTGTGTGTGTGCGTGCGTGCGTGCGTGCGTGCGTGTGTGTGTGTGTGTGTGACATCATCATGCATTTAGTGTAAAGTTCCTTCTAAAAGAGATGAAAAGACTTAGTGAAGCATTACAAGGTGTTGTTTAGAAGTGTCTTCTCTAATACAAAGAGGTAGCTGCAAAAGGGACAGGGCCTGGGCAGAAAATGTTTTATAATGATCACACACCTCCTATTTGATTGCCCTCAGTTGTTGGCATTAGCAACAATTATTATGTAGATATACCATAATGGTATTGTCATGTCTTCTCACTCAAATATTACAAAACACTCATGTTAGTGGTGAATTAAAATTTGACAATAATCTGATACATTTTCTCTCTGATCAGTGTCAGCCTACAAACAATTCTAACTGCTTTGGCATTAAATCTGGTGGCAACCTACATTAAAATGTAGCTTTAGCTATGTGTGAAAAAAGAAAATGGGATGGTTTGGATCACTTATCTGCAGGCATACTGAAATACTGTACCCAAACCATTGTTACAACTAAATATGATGTGGGTCAGGACTTTCAAGAAGATAAAAAAAATCTCTTAGAAATGCATTTTTAAATTCACATGCAGTTTTTCCACAGTTTCTTTTTAACAAGCCTGAACATGTCAAGTGTGACCATCAACTAAAAGGGAATAATACTGTATATTTTCATTCACTTTAAATGCATGAGTGTACAGATCATAACCATTATTTTGTAAAAAAAAAAAAAAAAAAAAACACAAAAAAAACATATATCAGTTGAAACATCGCCTTAGATTTTCTAGAAAAATTAATTTCTGTAAAATATTGATGATGATTTTTCAGTTGCAGACTATTTTTTTCTGTTAAAATAATTAATATCTGGTGGCGGCTGTGGCTCAGGAGTTAGAGCGGGTGGACAGAGTCGTCCACTAATCGGAAGATTGGCGGTTTGATTCCCGGTTCACGTCGAAGTGTCCTTGGGCAAGATACTGAACCCCCAATGGCTCCCAATGGCTGCGCCGCCATCGATGTGTGAATGTGTGTGAGAATTTCTTGTAGTGTGAAAGCGCTTTGAATGGTCAGAAGACTAGAGAGGCGCTATATAAGTGCAGTCCATTTACCATTTACCTTAAAATGAATACAATGTTGATAGTATATGGAGTTAGAAGTTAAGAGTTATATTCAAAGTTCTAAGTTAGACTACTGGAAAAAGCAATATTATAGCCTACTGAGCTAAAGGATTTTTTTTTTTTTTTTTAAAGGTTTGCACTTTAGTATGACTTGTTTTGGTTGCCATGTTTGATATTTGTGACTTCAAACTCAAAAAACATCTCTAGAAATGAATTTGATTTATACATGTGAAAATATGTCTCATATGAAATGTATTACGTAGTTGTTGTTAATGTTTTTGAGACAGTTCATTGCCTGTATACACCATGTTTAACAGAAGAATCAGGGAAACAGTGACAGAACTGTGATACTTCCTAATGACAATGCGAACATATGATCCATTCCTGTTGTAGCCTACCCCTCTGGTGCCTCATTGGTGTACTAGTTTTAACCTGGCCCAGTAAGACCGGGTTAATACTGCAGGATCAGTCAAACAAGATTACCCCCAACTGTTGAACCAAATGCCTGGACAATAAGCCGACAAGTGCTCGGTGTAGGCTATTTGGGAATTATTACAGCAAGACACGAACAGGGCAGTGAGGATTATAAATCAGCTCAACAGGCGTTTGCAAAAACAGAAAAGAAATAATAATCTAACTTCAAAGTTGCGTGTCTTAATCAGGAGACAATGTGATCTAACGCGAATTAATAACAGATTTGAAGTAGCAGGTACGAATTAAGAGCGCAAACTTCTGTTAAGCAAAACGAAATGGGGAACATTCGGCCATAGCTTCCAAAACTCTTATCTCGCCCTGTATATATATATATCCCAATAAATGAAACGGCTGCTGCATCTGCAGGGAATGTCAAGAGCAGGTGACGGTCCAGAAGTATCTTGACGGTAGAATATAATCAATTTTTCAATTACAACCGTGAGCGATTCCTTTAAGCTGTAGGCTACATCGAACGATGTATTAGGCTATATTTTATGCAAATGGATGACACATTGCATTGTTTTATTATTATGCTAATTATCTTTCATTTGTGAATGTAATATTTCACGTTAAAATTCGATTGCTATGTTATTTTAAAAATTTGTTAGCCTCTGTTCAGTGTTGTA
Source organism: Thunnus maccoyii (assembly GCF_910596095.1). Taxonomy (NCBI): domain Eukaryota; kingdom Metazoa; phylum Chordata; class Actinopteri; order Scombriformes; family Scombridae; genus Thunnus; species Thunnus maccoyii. The sequence goes on along the minus strand of NC_056554.1, from coordinate 222,607 downwards.
GTATGTTGAATGTTGCACTTGGCAGGCCATTAAGACTTTTTTCAAATGGAAAAGCCCACTGTGGGAAAGCGTTTGGGCCGTAATGTCAAAATGTATAAGGAACAAAGACGTTTTTTGGTTATATTGTCTACGCTATACATACCTTTTTTTGCTTTTATGTTGAAAGGAAACTTACCGGTGTTTTTCTTGCTTCCTCTAGCTTGACGCCCCGACCATGTTCCCCTGCATAACTGCTTAATCCTAATGTATTAAATAGATATTCACCTTCTGTTTCAAAATGTCGTCGACGTGGACTGTGTCGGAAGAAATCACAGTAGTGTAATTGTAAACAAACTCCCTGCGTTCTTTGTTGGGCTCCTCCTGTTGGACCGATAGTTTTCCAGCAGAATTCCAGGAGCAGACGGAGGTTAGAGTCTGTAGAAGTTCCCGGCTTGTGGCTCAACTCCCGGACACTAATAAAAACATCATAGCGTGAACTGTCGGTGACAAAAAGCGGTCATTCCCCATCCAGCCTCCAGCCCTGGTCTCCAGCACGTGCAGAGCAGAGCGGTCATCTGAAACCATGAATCTCTCCTGTTCTCCGTCTTATCCCCCCTTCCTTCCCTCCTTTCTTCCTTCCTTCCTTCCTTCCTTCCTTTCCTTCGGCTCACAGTGCCTCCTCCAGTCCGGCACTTTAACCTCCCTTCCTCTTTTGTGCCTCTGCTGTGGCCTACTGTCAAACATTCTTGCCTCTTTCAAAGATTCAAAGAATTTTAGCAAACTTGTAATGTGCCATTTTCTTTAACATACATTTGAGAGTCTCTGTTCAGTGTATTGAATTTAAATAGATTGTTTTGTTTTCAAGAATACTGATTAAATATATAGTGTAATATATATAAAAAAATATACCTTTATCATGCCACTTTAGTCCCAGTATGACCTTTAAGCAAATATTTTTCATTACATCCATTTTAATATCAGTGGATATATTAATGTACTGAACTGATTGCTGAAAGCTGCAGCAGGATTTTTATCTACTCATAATTAGTGAAAAACATAATTTTAATTAATCATTTTAATCAAGATTTAAAATTCTGTGGGTATCCATTCCTGTCTTACAACTCACACCAGACCACACGGCTTGATGTTTATGTTGCAGTTTGAGCTCCGGTATAGTTAAGTGTTGTAGCCTACATATAGTGCACACTTTGATTACATGACATGAATACCAGAGTAGTGAAATATATTAAGACAGGGCAAAAGGAACAGCATAAATAAACAAACAGTAAATAATATATTTTAAATAAATAAACATTAACACAAATCTTTCAGAAGAGTTGTAAATAAAAGTACAGTTTTCATAGCTTTAACATTTTTGGAAGACTTAATTACATTAAAATTGAGCTGCAGCTCAATTTTGATTACTTTTGGTAATCAAATATAACAAAGAACATCTTCAAAAGAAAATGAAAGTCATTGAAAACTTACATTTGAATAAAGTTGAGAACATCAGACCCAATGTTTTCAGTATGGATGCAAGACCAAAACAGATTCACGGGCTGTTGTCATAAGTGTTGTGAGTTAAGAGTAAAATTAAAGTCAGTGTCTTTCAGCAAAATAACCACTCCAGAGAAAATGACATATAAAAACAGAGAACTCTTTAGGAGATATTGGAACAGCATAAGCTGCAAAACATATTGAATAGTTATATAAGAATCAGAATCATCTTCATTGGCCAAGTATGCTTACACATACAAGGAATTTGAATATAGCTCACCATTCAGCTTAAGCAGCTGGCCAACCAGCAAATATTTTTTTGAAACCAATTCTCTAAGAATAGACTTTTTTGTAAAGAATGTTCCTATTCCAAATGAAATAAGTGTGCAGAGAAAAATTTAGTTTGAAGATGAGATAAAGAGAATAACATTTGCCTGTGGAAGTTGGACAATTTGATGGGGATTTTTGAAATACCATAATTGTAGATTAAGAGGAACTTTAGTTTGCCTATTAAAAACAAACAAAATTTGAGTCATTTAGGAAGTGCTTCAGACAATTTATTTTAAATGTGTTATTCAGGGAAGCAAAATGAAGGAAATTTAAACCACCACATTCTCCTGTATTCATCACAACAGATTTTTTTTTATATGGTAGACCTTCCTCCATACAAAATCAAAAACATTTTATCAGTTTTTCTAAGTCAGATTATCTATACATAAAGACAGTGCTGCATAAGTAAGTCAAGAGCGGCCTTCGGCTTTAGAGAGCTGAATTCTACCCCTTAGTGATACATCTCTTTGTAGCCATAACTTAAGCCTCTTTTTGGTTTCAGCAATGATAGGAGGTAAGTTGGAGGGACATCTACAGTCTTTAGTTGTTACTATTCCTAAATATGTGACTTGATTTTTTTATGGGGATGTCATATCTAGATGGAGCTGGGCAAATGTGCCATGTGTAGGTGGCTGTGTGTGTGTCACGCTGGGGCATACATCCTTAAAGGTGCTGATTGCCAAAACATATTGAAAAATTTTACCCTGTAATTCCCAGAGAAAAACTGAAGTCTTTTGCAGAAAGCATTCTGTCCTTGAAAAATCACACTGTACATAAAGCTAAGAGCGATAAATATACATTGTAAACACAGTGAGAGTATGCACTGATGAATGAGAGATGAGACATGATAACCTAAGGCCCATGACATTTATCGTCAACTTGCTTTTTTGAATGTGTGTATGTGGTGTTCTGTTTAAAAATAGGATGTGTCCCTCAAGCCTCTCTGTGGCTCTGAAGGACACACAGTGGCAGGCTATGACAGTTAGCCTGACACTGAAGAGTTGTACAGCTAAAACATTATCTTCTACTTGAAAATCTAAAAAGAATAATACCGAATGCTGACAGTAAAATGTAGTAATACGTGATGGGTTGACAAGATAGTGAATTACATCAAACAACAGTGAAATAACAGGCACTAGGGCCTCTCTTGGTCATGTGATGTGTGAGATATTGTAAAAAAAAAAAAAAAAAAAAAAAAAATCCATGTCATGTCATGTTCATGTCCTATGGAAATGATGAGAAAGATGGGAAAGACTGATCACATCATCAGACGACTCAAGATTGATTGATTGAAGACTGAAGTATGATTACAGAGTTGGCCCAGCCAAAGATCATTTGAGAGGAAAGATGCTTCCTTGCTCCATTTTTGTTGTTAGTTTGCTATCACCATTAGTCTGCATGCTCTTGCAGTTTCAACAACTGTAGCAGAGTGAGTTTTCTTTAGTTAAATAATCTAGTTGATTATGCCATGTTGATTTCTGAAAGTGAATGCATCACTGTCAAATTCTGTTTGTACATCAGTAAGTGAATGCATCACCATTCAGCGGCTCTCCATAAGTAGGCTATAAAAACAACCCTTACCTCACCTCGCCATATCACTGTCAAATGCACTTCAATTTGTAAAACAGTACGAGAACGCATCACTGTGGAAACATATTTCAGTTCATAGATGCATTTCAGTAAGTCAATGCATCACCATTCAAAGCATTTCAGTATGTTCATCAATTAGAAATCAATACACACTTCAAATGTATTTCTCTGTGTGCTGTCCTCCAGGCATTAGTGAGGTGTTTGGTGCCCTCTACTGCATTTCTGTTGAATTGTTTAGCCTATTAGGACAAAATTCTAGGTAGACAAGAAGTAGAAAAAGAAAGCTCATATAGGCCCCAGGAGGGTAGTTTTCAGCCCATCCAGAGTGAAGAAGTTCATAAACTGCCATCCCGTTGTGTCCCATATGAAGCATTGCCTGTAAGTTAGAGTCTATCAATAAGCAGTTCAACAATGTGTATTCATGAAACTTTTAACTTTTGAAGGTATTGTTTCTATGCTAGAATTTAAATCAGCATTTTGATTCATTCAGTGGTTAGATATTGATATTTAGCATTTAGCCCTCATCCTCGCTAGTGCTATGATTAGGTAGCTGTCTAATTAGTGTTTGGTTTTTAATCCTTTTATTGATTATCATTTCACAAAATCTAGTACAGAGCTGGTCATGTTTGTGCTCTACATACCTCTGAATAGCAAACATTACTATAATTTTGCATATTTTATTCTTTCAGTTTCACTCCATTTCATTTCTGGAGCTTGATGGCTACATCCTGACTTGCAAATGGAGTTGGCTAGCTGTCTAATTGTGGTCGCCTCACTTTAAGGAGGAGGACAGTATATGAAGTTCCTAAGTAAGCAAACACATCACAATTCAAATATATTTTGGTACGTTTATCAGCAAGTGACTGCATCACCTTCAAGTGTATTTTATGACGTTTATCAGCAAATGCATCACTGTTAATACGGCCCAACATTCAGCTCATTCTGATTGTCTTCAGCAGTAGCTATGATAAGTGCATTTTTTCAAAGAGTTGTGAGCATGATTATTCTTTGACTTTCGCAGTCTTTAATAGAAAGTAAGTAAAGTTTGATTAGTATAGCACTTTTACAGATCAAAGTCACCATGCTTTACAAGAGAATGAAGGAATAAAATTATTTTTAAAAGAAGACCATAAAAAGCAGTCAAGAAAGAAAACAATAAAATATGTGCAATAGAAAGACATTAAAAACACGCACACACTGCTTTTCAAAGGCACAATGACCTTTTCTTTTTAGTTGAGCGCCAGGGATAACCAGTAAGCCCTGGTCAGAAGACCCAAGTGTCCTACTGGTGATATATGTTAGGTTGACAAAGTAAGAAGCCCTCACATTTTCAATCATGTTGTTGAACTCGAAAGGTCCTTGTAATAGAGATGGTGTTTGTGTCCGCACTTCACGATGAAGTCGCTGATTGAGGATTGGATGACCGTGCAACTTGTGTGCAGAACTCCTTTCAAAAATGTTGAGATTTAATATTGCTGTCCATTTCTGAAAGTGGGCTGCTCACATAAAACATCATAAAGCTGACAGCACGACTGTCAGACTGACTCTTCATATCTGTGTGAATGTGGCAGTTTAACAACCAAAGCAGTGGGATTAAAATCAGTTTTTATGAATTTTTGTGAACTGTCAAGTGTTGAATGAATTGGGCTAGCTAATATTAGCAGCTTTATTTCCAGTCTGTCTGTGATGATACATAGCTGGTTTTGTTCCATTTCTTAAAATGGATCCCTGATTACCTTTCAAACAGCTCCTTAGATGCAAATTTAATTGGCTTGCAAGCTGTTTTGCATATATTTCTCAGTAACAGCAGGTGCTAATAGGCTAAGCTAACAGTGTGTCAGTGGCATCGAATTAGCAGCAGTCCATATGGAGGAATTGCTAACCAGCCTGTGAAAACTACAACTGTGATCCCAAAATGGATTAAAACTACAACAGTGGTCCCAAAATGAAGTAAAATTACAATTGTGGGTCCATGTAACACTTATCAGTTCAATTTTATGTGATTAAAAAACATTTACATTACAGTTCACAACCTGAGTGTGATGTCAGCCTAAGCAGGAAAGCCTGCCCAAAATCAGTTGATTGACAGTGTTGGGCCTTATACTCCTTGTACATGAGACAAAGGCAAGTCACAAAGCCTGATAACAAGAAAGAGAGCCAGTCAAACAAAGGGAGTCCAAAGCGGACTCCATCTCCCAACATGCACTGCTCTGTTCGCACCTTGGTGTTAAATGCGGAAACTCTTGTCTCTCATTGGCAGAGACACTCCAGAGGAAGTCATGACGACACGGCTGTGACGTCACCACCCCTTCAAGTACTGGGTGCACGCAGAAATCTCTGCCTACCACAGTAACCGTATCGGAGGTAGCTTCGTCCCCTCTGTGAGCCAGTTGTTTACTAAAGGAGGTAACCCCGTGCATGTGTACTTTTTTCCCCACAGACACATGTGTTTTACACTGAATTGGGTTCAGAGACGCCGACCTTTAGGCGGCGCCATCTTGCTATTGTTCTAACCAAGACACCACGGTCACTTCCACGGCCACGCTATTTGGTTCTCGCGTGACGTGACTTCCTCCCATAGTGACGTTCACAAGAAATCTTTCTCACAATCTCTTTCTCACATCTCTCGACATCAGTACACCAGATCACACTGCCCTTACCATTTTTTTTAAGTATTTAAATAAATGGGTGATTCTTCAATTCGGGGCACTTTTGACTTTTGGAATTTTGAAAAAATAATGTTCTTTAATCTCTGTTTTTTCTATTTCAAAAGGTTTATCAATTGGTCTGGAACAAAGATCTTAGCATAGCTTTGATTGTACTTCATGATAATTTTGATATTATGATGCTTTTTTCAAAGTTGTCACAGCAAAATGTCATTACCATCACAAAAACAAAACAGTGATTTTAATACAAAATGATTTGACAAGCAAAGTTTTCACAATCATTCCAGTAAGTACAAAACATGCTCTTTAAGAATTATGTTCTAAATATTTGTAAGTACATTTAAAATACATTTTAACAACATGTTCTCCCAAACTTTTTAATATATTGCCTTGTCTCAACAATGAAATATTGCGTAATAATCAGAATATTTGAATTGCAATGTATATTTTTTCAGAAAATGCAAATTTAGACTTTTAAACATTACCAGAATGATTGAGGTAAAACCCAAGTTAACAAAAAAGTAACATTTTCTATAAAAAAAATGTCTTGTGACGGTAATGACAATGTATTCCGGTAATGACAACATGTTTTGGTAATGACATAAAAATTAACACTGGTGTTTTTTGTTGTTTTTACAACTAATGAAAGATAAAGAAAATACTACTTTTTAAAAAGAACACCTTTTGAACACTTAACCTTCCATTAAAATGAATCACTTGGTAAACTACCACAGCATTGCTTATGTAATATCTTCTTTGGGCCGGCTGGCTCATTTCTGACATAAAAAAGGATCAAACAAGAGAATTGGCATGCTCAACTCAAATGTCCCATATGATGGGTGCCAATCCAAAAATGATAAAATGGAAAATAAAGTTTTCAGCACTCTCAAATAAGTGTGTAGCATTTTAATTCATGCACAGCAACAGTGGCGTGACCCATATTAAACAACAGTCAGGGACCTGCCGGTTATTATCAACCAGCTTATACAAATCATCAGAACAATGTCATTGAAAGACAAATACTAGTACGAAATACAGTGGAGTAAGAAAAATAGTATTTAAGTCAGTAAAAAACATATATCACATTCTGTGACTGCAACAACCACATAAGTAACCAATTGATTTTACACACTAGCAAAAAGAAAATGCACATAACAATATAAAAACTCATCATGTGCAAAGTGTCTGGCTTTATTTTTTAGCACTTTTTTTAATTAACAGCACTCAAATATCACTTTGTAAAAAGCTATTTTGACAGTTTAGAGTGTGCTACCAATATAAACCTTAGACACAAGTTTGTTTCATTCTCTGAGGGAGCACAACATCTCCCACACATTCTCTGGTAGCCTCATGTGCCTTTCTGTGACAGGCTGGGGCTCTGGGACAAGACCAAGCAGATCATGTGGCTGATACCACAGGACATCATCTTTCATAGGCCAAAAGAAATGGTTCTTGCCAATGATGCTCATTGTTTTCACAAGGGTACAACCTGCTGCATCTACATCCTGAATGATGCCTGGATACACATCTTGGTCATATTGAATGGCACACCATTGTCCTATCAGTTGATCTGTGATCTCTGAAATGGGGACAAGTGTTGATGGCTGTATGTCCATCTCAGGTGGCTGTAGATCCAGGGGTGATCCTTCCTGGCTTGTAGTTGGCTCATCTCGCTGAATGGCCACTGTCTGCGGGCCATAGCACTTGCACTCCTCTGGAGCTGAACAGAAACAGCTGAGTACTCGCCACTTGATGTGACCTGGATTGTTGGTGAAAATCTGTACAAAAATTAAAACAATTGGGTGTTACTGAATATGCTACATTCACAGAGTACATATAGACTAATTTAATAAATAAATATTATAATATAATATATAAAATACTCCACCTGATGTATTTTCATTGTTCCATGAACTGTTTCCAGTTGATTTGGTAGCAAGGCATCCTTTGTTGAAATGTCTTCTTCAGTGACATGGAAGAGCTTGATCTTTGATTGCTCCTTCGACAGGACATCGAAGAGGATCTCACCACTTGGTATATCTATTCCACGGGCAACAATAGCATCAGCATTTCGTTTTATTGCTGCCCCAACTCCATCCGCAGGCCCTTTGCCATGCCCGGCCTCCAAAAAGTTCCAGGTCACCCTGTTGAACCCAAACCTAAAGGGCATTGTGGAGAGTAAATAAAAATTCTTCTTGGATCGGTACTGGGTTGTAGGGCCGTCACTTATGACATGCAGGGTTGTTGCAGAGGGGTTCTGTTCCTTCAAGTGGGAGAGCACAGGAGAGAGATGTGCCCATATAGCTGAAGGATCATGTCTCATTGATGAGGAAACCGAACACAATGACGATATCCCTTTTCCTGTGTAGGCAACTCCAGTGTGAAGGGATGCTTGCTTGTGTGAGTCGCCAAAATGTACGGCTTGAATCTCAGATGCGTATTTGCAAAGATAATTCTCAGCAAAATCCACTTGAAGAATAATCTCACTCAGACGACTCAGCGTGGAGTACTGATGGCGGATGTTGAAGACATGTCTTGCAAACCTCTCTTTTAAAGCAGTTGTGTAGTCTTCCAAAAGAGATTGAAGGGTACCATATATCCGTTCCTTTGTTAAGTGTACATTGAACTTGTGTTTTGTTCCATCTTTGTTTGTCTTCTCACATTCGTCAACTTTATTTTTCCAGTTAAACCAATAGGTCTGTAAGCCAGGATCAAATTCACCAGTTTGCAGCTCTTTTGCTTTGCAGAGGTTACACTCTCTGTATGCACATTCTTTTGTTGGCTTTTCACAGCATAAGGTCTCCATCATCCTGTCAGGGTTTTTGCTTTGTATCACTCTATGATACGCTAGCTTGTCAGCCATAAACTGTACATTGGCATGTATTTTGCATAAGCAGGTATCTCTGTCGCGTGAAGTAGGTGTCACAACCCAAAAAGGTCGGTTTTTGCAAAACTCTGTATATGACAGCTTCAACAGCGGACTTTCCATTTTGAACTTCAGATAAAGGTTGTGAAGTGTGTCATTTAGAAAACGTTTCTGCTTTTTCACCTTCTGTCGGGTGAGTGTCTCCCTTTTCCCTGTTGTTGCTCTGCTGTTATCGTCTCGTTCCAAGAATATCTTAATTCTCTCAGTGGTATCCACACTGATTATGTTTTTGTAGGGTTTCCTATGAAAGTGAAGACCAACAGGCCATTCGCTGTTTTTCCGCATCATCTTGGCTGAGAAACCAAGTTGGTTTTGCACTTCTTTCACCAAGTGGTACTTCTTTAGAATCTTCAAAGCCAGAATCTTTGACACTACTTGTTTTTCTTTTGTGCCAGAATCCTTATATTTTTTTCTCAGCTGAGAAAGCACTACATTCTGAAACAGTAGTGTTCTTCGAAGGGCCTTCGGTTTTAGCTGCATCTGTTGCTTTAATTTCATTTTGGGGGATTCTGAAATTTTCAGCTTCTCGGAGAGCCTTTGATATCTCTTTTTATACTTCTCAACCTTTCTCAGAGCATGTTCAGGCTGCAGATGGTACTCAGCAAGGTCACGGTAAGCTTTTGCCCTATTTGCTCTCACTTTTTTCCATCCTCTCATATGACTTGGGGTTTTATGATGAGAACTGTCAGAAACATCAGGTGAAGCTTCAAGAATGGGCACTTCATTCTCATGGTCTTCCTGACCTATAGGCAATATGGGGGGGGGGGGGGGGGGTTTCAGTTATATAACTTTGTATCTTCTCTCTGTTCTTATCACTGGCCCTTTTGTTTCTTTGGTTAACTTTCCACTGACGTCTCCTGCATCTTTGTTCCCGCTTTGATAATTGTGACAGGCTTTCAATTTTCCTGTCTCTTTTCTTTTTTTGTATCTCTCTTTTTCTCTTTCAAGATATTGCTGATATTTCTCAGGATCGTCCTTGATTTTGTCTCTGTATTTTTTTGACCGTTGAGCTGGTTTAGCTGGGGCCATGTTGACATCTTCAAACAAAAATGTAAATTATGGTTGGTCACTGTTCAATTATGTATCATAGTAAAGTAGTAAATAGTAAATTAAGCTAATATATTCTAGTTATAAGGTAATAAACAGATAAATTGTCATTGCCATCACTGATTGCCATTACCATCACAGTCACTTGTGTGATGGTAATGACACGTGATGGTAATGACAATTTTCACTCTTTGCAGAAAATGTTAGCTAAGTTTTAGACTTGCTAAGCTAACTGGTTAGCTAGCATACAATGTACACTGAATATATGTAAATAAAGTGAAATTTCCCATTAATGAATTAAAATACTCAAATGGTAACTTGTTTGGTAATGACGCCTAATAAACATACTCTCAGATCAGGATGTATAAAACACCAAATTACTTACATATATGGGCATGGTGTCATCCTTAACACAACACAAGAGGGAGTACACCACTGCTACACTGAGGCATGTACGGTTCGCAGAGTGGAACACTATCTATGTAGTTGCCACCAATCCACCAGGTGGCTTTAAACTATGTACATCTTTATATACAGTCTATGATGTACATACAAAACAGGCAAAACTATTTTGTGGAAATTCATAATAGGGGTTATTTCCAACCCTGTTACACATGTTTCCTCCCGAGCTGATTACAGGCTCCCAGACGTTACCTAGAATGAGACGTGGAAGAGGTATGCACCAGATTTAATAGGAAGGGATGAGGGGAGGAGGGAAGACAGTATGAAGGGATGTGGGTAGGGATGAGGTAAGAAGATGAATGGATGAAGGAAAGGGAGGGTGGGTCGAGAAATCTGAGACAAACAGGGTAGGATGGGTTGACCAGATATAAGAGGGCTTTACAGGTGAAGTTAACTAGTTGATTTCATTGAATAGTAAATAGAAAATAAACTTTGCTGTAGCCTAATTTATTTTTCAATATTTCATTCAGTGCCAAAACTAACTGCGTAATCATTAAAACGTAATTTTAATTAGTAACATTGCAAAGAAATCAATCATATTGATAATTGGTCCCACCCAGAAGCTTTGACACAAATCGAATTATTTATTTATTTATTTATTTATTTATTTTTTAATTGAACACATTGGGCTGATATATGGATTTCTTTTTTTACATTTTGAGGCTCAAGCCTAGGGCCCCAAGATTTTTGAGGGTCCCACAGAGAGGGCCCCTTTGTGCAGATTCAGAATGGTGAGGCTGTTTGAGTTGCCTTTGTGCACCTCAGATGAGCAGCTCAATCTACTTTAGGTATTAAAAACAGATCAGTTATTGGTCAACCCATGTGGTGTGATTCCTGTATCTGCCTGAAGCTGAAGAAGTGATTTTGAAATTATCTTCCTGTCAGTAGGTTTCAACCTACTGATGGAATTTTACAACTATGACTCTGATATGTTTGTTTTTGTGAACTGCACAATCCATACACTCCTCTGGAGTGTGTGTAAAGAATTACTACAAAAAATGTAACCAGGTCCAGTATTTTTACAGATGTTTTTTAACCGTTACTGATGAAACCAGAAGAAGATTCCAGTCCTCTTAGTGTTTCGATATGAGTAACATTTGCTGCTATGTTACTCATATCGAAACTTGAAAATCTCCATGGTTACTTGAATGTTTGCATTAAAATTGTTAAAAGTCATAAATCATATAAGCCTTAAAATCAGATTTTCAGTGAGTCAAGGTAAAACTTTCCTCTTAAAGCAGATGAGTGTGAAAAACCTCCTCCAGTGTCAAACTCTGCAAATATAGTCCAGACAGTAAGTATTTGCCCAGTTACACGATTTGTTCTTCAGGCTCTGTATTTCAGTAGGTGAACACAGGAAAACTAGAAAATGTCAAATGAGCTGGTGGACTGAGGAGCACAAGTCTTATGGATGAGCAGAAATAATTTGCATGGTGAAGAGAAAAGCCCTTTTTCATGTCTGCACAGCAAGTAAAGAATGCTCTCTAGGATGTAGGGGGACATGTTTCCTTGTCAAAGATCAATAGAAGACTTGATGACCAGAACTTCAGAGGATTCAAGATTCAAACCCCTGGCAATCTTCAAAAACAGGAAGGCAGACTGCAGTTCACAAAACATATCAATCAATCAATCAATCAATTTTTATTTATATAGCGCCATATCACAACAGAAGTCATCTCAAGGCACTTTTCACATAGGGCAGGTCAAGACCGTACTCTTTAATTTACAGAGACCCAACAATTCCCCCATGAGCAAGCACTTGGCAACAGCGGTAAGGAAAAACTCCCCTTTAACGGGTAGAAACCTCAAGCAGACCCCGGCTCTTGGTGGACGGCCATCTGCTTTTACCGGTTGGGTTGAGAGAGAGAGAAAGAGAGAGGGAAAGGGGGAGGGGGGACAGAAGAACAACAATCATAGAAACATAGAAACTTTGTTGTGGAACAAAGTTCTATGGACTGATGAAGCAAAAATCAATCTCTATAAAAATGATGGAAAGAGGAAAGTGTGGAGAAAAAAAGGAACAGCTCAGGAGCCAAAGCATAACACCTCATCGGTCAGACATGGTGGTTCTGTTATGGCTTGGGCATGTATGGCTGCCAGTGGAACTGACACACTGGCCTTTATTGATGATGTCACTGCTGACAGAAGCAACAGTATGAATACAGCAGTACAGAGGAGCATTCTGTGTGCTCACATTCAGACAATGCATCAAAACGTATTGGAGCTGATTTCACCAATTAGCATGACAATATATGTGAGGTTTAAAAACTATATTATTTGCAGATGATACAAATTCATTTTGTTGTGGTAATAATTTGGAACAACTTTTGGACACAGTGGAAAAAGAACTGGAAATGCAAAAGAGTTGGTTTGATTTGAACAAACTAACAGAAAGCCATAAGAATAGTAAACAAAATCACTTATACACACAAAAAAATGCTGGGTTATTTTATCTACCCAAATGCGGGGCTGAGCCTATTGGGCCATTTTTCTGGATTACTTCCAGGGAGTTGGGCAGTTTTTGTGTAACCCAGCTGTCGGTTTAGCAGTTGGGTCAGCTCTAGTGACAGTTGACACATTGCAGATGAGACCGCCCCTCCAAATTCACGCATCTACAAAGCTCTGCTTTCTCAACTTTGTGGTCTCTTCTGGGCTCTGCTACTCAAGAAGCAGGGCTTCCTCCTCTTGTATGGGAAAAGCAAAGTAAAAGAAAGGGTTTGTATATACTTTTGCACCTAAGTCACATACGAGTGAAAACCACTTCCTACCGTTATGCAAAAATGAAGCTAAAGCTTGTGCTGCTAAGTGTGCTAAAGTTAACGAGTTAGTCTTCATCCTTCAAGTCTTTTCTTTTGTAAAAACAAAAATCACTTTTTGAAAACACACAAAAGGTTGATTTATCATCTAATCATTTGTATGAATTTGTATTTATGTTAAAGGTCACTTCAAATATTTTTATTAAAGATAATGTGGAAAAATAAAGATTTTAAATTCAGGATGGCTTAGATTGTATTTTGGGACAGTTCTGGGAGGATGGTGAAAAAATTAGTTAACAGCCCTGATATAGAGAAAGCAGCTCAATATATATTAACTTGGCTTTTCTGCATAGATTCGAAATGCTGTGCCACCTACTTCCCCACATAGGTAGTATGTAGTAAGCCCTGATGTCCCACAAACTGCCACACTTCCACCCCCCATGGAGGAACAAGCAGCACCAGTGGATCAGATGATACCATTGGTACTACATGTAGTTCCAGTATAGGTAAGTTCCACTTTTTAAGACTTGGGGTTCACTGTTTTTCAACACTAAACAGTAACAAAACCTTATCAGCTATGCTGTCTCTTCTTGTTGTTTTTCTCAGGATATCCACCAGATTCTCACAGCCTCACCGGAGGGCAGGGTGATTCTTGAAAGCCTTGATTTTGTAGACAGATGCACACACAGGGAGTGGATGAAATACATGTGGTGCTCTTTAATTCCAAGTCACAGTGCATCCAGAGTGAATCACAAATTAACTTAACCAGAGACAGGAAACTTAACTTAAAGACAGGCCACCAACTTAAACATATGGAAAAGTGAAAATCCTGTAAGCACCTAAATAGTGGTGTAAAAATTTTGGTTTAGGATTGAAACATGACTAATCAATTGTGTAAATATGTTTTTTGTTTACAGACCTACCTTTGAGACAAAAATGCCTTGGCTTCATCTTTAGTTCAGGCATTTCCCTGCTTGAAAGACACATCAGGCAGTGGTAGTGTGAGTAGTTTTTAAAAAAAAACTCCATAGAGGAATGGATGCTAACTAGAAAAATTTGCATTTTCTGAATATGATGTGAATGTGTTTGATAAATGTAATTAATAGTGTCCTTTATAGTGCCTTTTAAGGTAAGGGGGCTTCTCACACATTTTGTGTAAAGTAGAAAATAGGAAAGACAAAAACAATCAGAATCCACCCCATCTCTATCACAAAAGATTTTAATTTCTTGCCAGGAAATGCGGTATATACAAGGCCGGAACCACCATCCAGCCACTGGATTCCTCAAAGAAAGGCTTAGGAACATTAGAAAGAGGCTGAGATCTGTGAGCAGGCTGCAAAGGCAAAAAGATAGCAAGCCTGAAAGGTCATACATACCAGTTAATAGTTGAAGTGAAAAATACTTTGGTAAAGCAAAAGACTCATACAGTTATTGACAATATTCTTACATGTGTTTTTACAGAATCTACCATATCTGAAGAGGGAGTCAAACAGCTAAAAGAATGGTTGAGACACAATTCTCAGCCCCTCAGCCAGGTGGAGGCATAGATGCAGCCCTGTACAGGGCACAGTTGATAAGGGGAAATAATTATATGTGGGATCCTCCAAGAGTTCCCATATCTAACATCTCCAGGCATGGTATGTGTCTAGTGCAAAATAATTTTACATATAACAGTGATGCATTATTTATAACCATCTTATATTAGTATGGCAGCTGCCACATTGAATTCCTTTTGAAAAATGTTTTCAATTCTTTAGATTGTGCAGGACTTTCTTGGTTTGCATGGAAAGACAGCACCAAAACTTTTTGAAACATGGCTGCCTATATATGCAGAGAAGATCCTGCACCTGGCAAGACAGGAAGGGAAACTCCCATTTCCTGTAGAAGAAATGATGCTGGATAAAATAGTTTTTTGTTGTACAGCACACTTTGCAAATATCAGTATTAGCGTAGGTTTTTATTATATTTGGCTACTATATAACCAAATCACAGGTATGCCAATCCACATCATATTGATGCCTATAAAATTGTCTTCCCACAGTGTTGTCATCAAGCAGGTGTGGGGGGGGAAAGAGTTTATTTTGAGAGGTCAACAATCATGCGTAGAGCAGTTGGAGTAGCTACCCTTCACTGTTTGTCAGTTTAGCTTGTTTTTTTTTTTGTTTGTTTTTTTTCATGTTAGCATTATCACACATTGTTGTCAGCTGTGGAGTAAATTGTTTTATCGCTGATCATATTTAATTCTCTTTATTCAGTATTGATATTGTTACACCCCATTGCTATTCAACATAATCTTTACTTTGTTTTATTTCTCTTTTTCTGTCTTTCTTTCATGCTTTCTTTCTTTCTTTCTTAGGTTGATTACCTGGAATACCTCCAATAGACTTAGGTGTTGAGGCCATACTCCTACATCCTGACACTGGATGATGACTACCAGTGCTCCTCTCAGGCATTTGTCATTCTGGGGGGGCAGGCTTTGGAGCAAAGCACACTGCTTGGGGCAGTTGATGTGTGCTTCAAGGCATTTTATATCTTTGACATTAACTACCCCAAAGCAGTGTGCTCCTGCATGGGACCCAAAAAGTGGTCTATGAAATGGGAGGAAGTGAGTCAACACCTGTGAAATTTCTACATACAGCAATACTTGCTTGCAAGTAGAGACTAGAGGACTTGATCCTTTTTCTTCTGCTGCTTCTGCTTATTGGTGTTAAATAATGCTCACTTAGAAGTCAAGAACAGCTTATTTATTTATTTTTTGACAGTAATAGTTATGGGCATGTTATCATGTAGTAATGATGTTGTTGATTCAAGTGTTACAGTGTTTATGAAATGAAAAAAAATATGAATTTCTTATCGATTTTTGAAAAATAGTTGTTTCTGAAGTTCCAAAGTTGTTTAAAAGTGTGTTGTTTATTGCATATATGTATGACTTGAATTACCAAATCTTGGATGTACAGACTTAAAATAATGCACCATTCACCCTGAACAGTGTTGAAATTAAAAGATATATTATTGTCAATGCATGTCTATGTTTGGTTTGCGGTGGAACAAAACAAAAAAGTTGTAACAAAAACTGAATTCATGCTTATTCTACAAAGACATTCTAAAATAGCCTGGACAAAATTATTGGTACCCTTTAGAAGTTGTAAGAAATTACTTGTAGTGATACTTTAAGCAGACTATTGTTTTAATTAGTATCACAGGTGTTTTCAATCTTTTAATCACTCATGCAGCCAGTTTAGAGGGAGAAAATCACCCACTCTGCTGTTTTGTGCCACTGTGTGCATCACATTGAACATGGAAAGCAGGAGGAAAACTTGCGAGTGGTTTGAAAACATTAGAAAAAAGGTAATAGCCATCATGGTCAACGTACAAGACCATCTCAAAAGAGCTTGATGTTCCTGTGACCACTGTTGCCAATATAATTAAGAAGTTTAAGTCCCATGGAACTGTAGCCAACATCTCTGGACATGATCGCAAGAGGAAATTCGGCCCGAGATTGAACAGAAGGATTGCCTGAATGGTCAAGAAAGAACCAAGGAAAACTTCAATACAGATGCAAGCTGATCTTCAAGTTAAGGTACAATAGTTTCAAGTCACACCATCTGTCACTGTCTGAATGAAAATGGGCTCCATAGTAGAAGACCCAGGAAGACCCCACTTCTAAGAGGGAGACACAATAAAGCCAGACTGGACTTTGCCAAAGTGCATGTTGACAAGCCACAATCCTTCTGGGAGAATGTGCTTTGGGCAGATGAAACAAAATTTGAGCTTTTTGGTAAATCACACTAACCCTATACTTACAAAAGAAAAAATGAAGCCTTCAAAGAAAAGAACACCATGCCTACTGTGAAACATGGAGGAGGCTCAGTGATGTTTTGGGGTTGTTTTGCTGCATCAGGTACTGGTTGCATTGAATCTGTGCAGGGCACAATGAAATCAGAAGACTATCAAGGCATTTTGGAGTGAAACATACAGCCTAGTGCCAGAAAGCTGTGTCATAGTAGCAGGTCATGGGTCTTCCAGCAGGCTAATGACCCCAAACATAAATCAAAAAGCACCCAGAGTGGATAAAAAGAAAACATCGGACCATTCTAAAGTGGGCTGCTATGGGTCCTGAATCCCATTGAACATCTGTGGAAAGAGCTGAAACTTGCAGTTGGAAGTGAGTTTTTCATAATATGGCCCCTTTTAAATAATATGTTCAGCTGTAAATCAAAAGCAAAGTTTCAGTTATATTCAGTGTGAAATAAGGAATGATTGATACCATACGTCAGTTTCAACTTAATACAGAGAAAATTAATTTTTTTTTGACCATGTCTGTATTATGCATAGGCTAGTATATCAAAGAAATTTAACTGTTAACATACATGTGTAGTCTACATGAAAATAATAATAACCTATTGATGAAGTTCTAGTCAATTTGAACAAACATTTGGATAGAATATTTAACCAATTTATGTGGTAGAATTAACCCAGCATTATAGTTAATATGAATATTCAACACATCTTGCTTGGTTAAATGAACAACCCATCTTGTGCTAGATTAACCCAGCGTGTGATTGGTCCAATAGTTACCCAGCAGTGTAGTTGAAAACTACCCAGATTGGGTTTTTTTCAACCCTGCATTTTTTAGGGTGTAGAGAACCAACAAACCCACTCTTAATTAAATTTGCGTTTTAATAAGTAAATACGTTTAAAAATAGCATATTAACCAAATACAAAATAGACAATCAGGAAGGCAAGAAGGACAGGACACACAATATGTAAGTTGTCATTGATAGGTTTTGTTTTGATTATTTTGTTTTTGTTGTTTGAAGTTACCTTTCGAGATTAAACATAATGTGTGTTAAAATGGTAGGCATTATAAACTGCAGCTTCAGCATACACCTTTCTTTCAGACTGCAGAAAAAGAAGAACTTTAAGTTGGGTTATTGTGCTGTTTTGAACTTCTCTATTTAAGTATCTGTCTCTTTTTTCTCATGTGTTTATGTATGTATAAAATATGAATAAATGATTTTTATATGCAGACCAGAAAATAAATTCTAAATTCTAAAATTCTAATCATAAACATATGGCCAAAGCAACCAAAGAGCTTTTCAGGGTGAGGAGGTGGAATATCCTGGACTGGCCAAGTCAATCCCATGATCTCAATCCCACTGAGCTGCATTCCACCTTCTGAAGACCAGGCTAAAGGCAGAGAAACCCCAAAACAAGCAAGAGCTGAAGGTGTCTGAAGTGAAGGGCACTATATGTTAAAAGGGCTATGTCTCCCACACAGTTCTTTCTATATTGATGCAAACCTGCTCAAATTAAAGCTGAGACTTGGTACTTTAATGTAATATCCATATTTATTTGAAATTGAATGTGCTGAAGAAATGTAGAACTGTCTAAATACTTACTGTCTGCACATATACCATTCTCCACAGTGAAGCTCAAACATCCAATAAGCAAAACACATTTTTGAGTGGAGGAGGACTTAGACACTTTTTAAAGGTAAACCTTTGTTCAGTGTGGAACACAGCTACAGAGTGACCAACACCATCAACTATATTCATGATTCTCTATTAGAGATAGCAGACTTCACAGTTTTAATTTGTATTTGGAATCACCTTTACACACAGACAGACACACACACACAGAAATGATCCTTGCAGAGGCGAGCTCTTCACAGGTACATAAAAAACAATTTATTTATAAATATCTGCCTTGTAAATAGCCTCTGAACTCTGGGAACTTACAAGTGTGGCGTCCATGGAGCCTTTATGTCTGGGCATTTCTTTACTTTCTGAGGTCACTCACATATACAAGCATGCAAATATGCAACATACACAGGAAACCACAGACGCCAGTGCAACATGTACTTCTCCATCATATACATCTGTCTCTCAAAACCACGCAGACAGAAGCAGAAAAACACTGGTTGCAATGACACAAGAGCTTTTCCTGTTCCTTTAATCACAAGGCACTAGTTGACTCAAAACTTGACTCGGCCTAGAGATTTAGTGACTCAACTACAACACTGGTGTGTCCATATAGTCATTTTGTGCAAAATTTGACAAATTTGACAGATCGGCAACACTTTCAACTCTGTATTAGAAATGGTTCTCATAATTACCTGTACTGTATGTGAAAGTTGTTGCTCACAGGGTAACCCACTGAAAATTATCGCCATTTGTACAGTTCCCCAAACAGCAGACAGACACAGTTAGCGACTAGCTGGTGAATATCATGGAGCATTTCACAGCTAAAGAGCCAGATAATTCCCTCAGGAGTTGGTGGAGACCAAACCAGAGCTAAAATGGGATTGAACGTTGGACTCCACCACACCACTCCAAATTAATACTAATGTTGCTCTGTTTCTGCTCGATGTGGAAATAGGGAACTGTTTAACAAATTCAACATATGGACACTCATGTGCCAAAAAAAAAGTTATTACAGATTTAAATATCTGATGGCATTTTTTAACCTTGACACAACAACTTTGTTTTCTTGTTAGGGTTTTCTATTCTAGACCTAAACTGTCCTCTCATGATCATTAGATACAAACAGGTTTGGCATTGGCAGAGAAGATTTGGCAAATTTTTCATGGGCACAACTTCTGCTGCTCATCCCACAAATGCATGTTCCTTACAAATGTGGCACCATTTAAAAGGGAAATAAACAGGCTTTCCAATTATATAAGATTTATTGCAAAAAAGCATTGTTTCAACAAAGAAATAATCTACCAAACACAAATTTCCTTACTTTTTGTGCTAAGTTTATTATGACTCTGAGTTACATAAAATTCAATTGTTCAAATAAAATGATGCAAAGTCTCTCTGTGCTAATTAGTTAGAATCACTTTAATTATTAATTCTTTTTTAAAACTGATAATAAGTTGCTTAAAGGTACAGTTTGACATTTTGGGAATCACCCTTATTCGCTTGCTTTTTAAAAGTAAGATAAGATTTCACTCTCTTAATGTTTGAGCAGCTGGCTGTTGATCAAGCTACCTGTTGTCATACAGAGACCAGAACTAAAACCAAACGTGCTGTTAGTCTGTTTTGTCAAAAAAATTGTTCAAGCATATAACTGTCCCTGAAATCACTTAAATGAGATGCAATGTGTTGATTAGCTGCCAGTTTCTGCCATGAACACTCGGAGCAGTGGGCTACCGCAGCACAGCACCCGTGGACCAACTCTAGTTCTTTTGCTGTTGCCTTATTCAGGGGCACTGACAGGAGTATTAACCCTAAACCCACACAAACATAGGGAGAACGTGCAAACTCTGCACAGAAAGGCCACCATGCTGCCAACATGTTTTAAGATGTGATGCTGTGGTTAAGGTTTAGTTGGTTACAAAAACCACTTTTAACCAACCAAAAACCAGATTTAGGGAAACATCATGGTTCTGGTTAAAATGACTACTTCCTTGGGGTTAGGAGACCTTCATTGTCATGGTTACAATAATACTGTTCTTCTGGATTGCTTGTTAACATGCTAACATTGTGGCCTTTCACAGCTGGTGTGCTGCTTTCACTTTCACTTCCCATATGCTGGTTGACTAAGAATCTTTATATATACAGTATGTGTAAGCAGTAAGTCTGCACATTAAGAGCTTTAAAAACACATACGCACCCCTGAAGCCCTATATAGCTTTCTGCAGCTGCTGCCTCTATGTTTAGATGAAAGAATAGGCCTAGAACATCAAACTATTCAATGAGTGTAGGAGCAGTTACTCCAAAATACATGTTTGATGTACCGTTACTAAAGGGCAAGACAAGTTTATTTGTATAGCACCTTTAAACATAGTAATGGTAAGTGTAGACAGCATACAACAATATACATCTCAAGAGAGTGTATTTCCTGCTCAGTTTGATGCCTCACCTAAAGCTTGAGTGTAGTAAAAAGTCATGTATTCACAAGAACTGTTTATTCAGACTTTACAGCATGGTCAACAGCAGTGTTATGGTTATTTTTTAAATTACTTCAAGACAATTCACTAAAGAAAATAGTTCTCATAGTGTGAAAGTTTTGTGGCACTTATTTTTCCAAGCATTGTTACTCAGTCATGTCACAATGCAAGGGATGGATGGTAGGACTTTTTAGTGCAACACAAAGGGCCAAATCCACAAAGAATGGATTGCCTCCACTAATAGCACCATCAATTGCGCAGCATTTGCACCCACAATCTGCCCATTCTAAGGTCGTATTCACAAAAGATTTTGCCGGTGCAAACACGCCCACAAAGTTTTGCAGCTGAGTGCAATTTTTCCCTTGTTTTGCATCTGATTGAGTAAGTGGAGCTGTTTCCAGTGTTTCAGGCTTTTCTCCATCTTTCAGCACACAGATTGGTCCATAATGAAAACTGCAGAGAGCACAGCAGCCTCAAACTGCATGTCTTTAATTAGCAGAGGGGGAAGAACAGGTTATGGAGAGTCCCTTGGGATTTACTGCTGATAGATGTAACAGTGGAGCAGAGGAGAGAGACTGAGATAACGATGTGACTGACCTGAGAACTGGTATTTGACATGTTTGTTTTTTTTTCTTCCCAAAAACAAATAATTTTTAAAATATTTGTATGAAACAAATATTTGTATAAAACCCAGTATTGTGCTTTGCCGAATAATGTATTTGTATTCGGGCACACCCCTAATGTCAAAATACAGCTATTAATGTGACTCAGCCAGGTCTGAGACATGTTAGATTAATGTCTGAATCTTACAATAATGTTGTTCAAGTGTCACTGATTGTACCCAGGATTTCAAAGAAACATCAGCATTGATGTTCTGTTTGTTGCCCACAGCTGGCTGTGTGTCACAGCTGGCTGCAGCATCACACAGCAGCTGAAACAATAAGTGAGTCTCCAAACTGAGAAAGAGACTGTCTGCATTTATGCACATGGCACAGCAGCAGTAACTTTATTAACACTGGATCAGTCAGGATCTAACAGTAATTAATGTTCTGTATTTTGCTACATATCGACACAGGTAAACTGTTACACACAGACTCCAGGTTTATATGGTGCAATTGTTTGCAATAAAGCAGCTCCTTACTGTATGGATGAAGATTTGAAGAGAGGGAGAAATAGAGAGAGTGAGTGAGGAGTGAGTGTGGTTAGCACTAATTATCTGAAGATGCTAATAACTCCACCCTAGTTGTGTGTGGCAATTAGCGCTGGTCTTTCTTAATTAGACTGTTTTTGCAGCAAGGCTTATTTGCATAGAAAGGGGCTAATTTTGCACCAAATGTATGAATATTACCTATTTACATACATGCAAATGGAACAGGCGCATCATGTCGCTATTTCCTTGGCAGCACAATATGCGATGCATTTTACCCTCTGCAGGTTTTGTGAATTACATGCTGTCTTTTTGTCTTATTTTCACAGGTTTAGTGGCCACAAAAGCCACGCAATCCTTTTGTGGATTTGGCCCAAAGTGTGCATTCTTTCATAATTCATGTAGCCAGTGTTATTTATTTATTTATTTTTTATTTTTTATAGGAAAAGACACAGAATATTCACTGCTACATATCATAGCATTTATTGGCTAAGCAACATTTATCCTTAGATGGACTTCCATGAAAAATGCATTGCAATAAAAATACAAACAGATTTACACAAACAATCAATACTGTATAAATTGATATATAGTAATAGATAGTTATAGGGTAAAAGATAAGGCTTCTTTACTGAACCCTTTTCACTGGGTTCCAGATGTAACTGTTGTGGGCTCTGGTGAAATGTGTTGCTCAGTTCCACCTGTCAATCAAGTTGGCAGATTTCAATTTTCAATAGATTTAGTGGTACTGATGCTTCTTAATCTTCTTGATCTTCTCTTCCTGTTACATAAAATGCATGACAGCCAGTGTATGCTTTTAACAAGCTAGCTCATACGAAGCATCTAAAGAATTTATAGCTGTTCAGAATGTTTATACTGGAAGGGGATGTGAAAAACCTGTTGATACAAAGAGTCCGCTGATGGGTAATAATTGGCGCTTCAACAGTCCTTTAGCTGTTGTTAGGCATTCTGCTCCTGCTGTTTGCCTGTAGAGAACTTTGACTATTCAAGGGGAACATCCTCTGAACAGTGCTTAGGCTTACCTTCCCCTTGAAGGTGTCTGTGGTGAAATAATACGTAATGGGGTCAAGTACTGTGTTGAGACATGCCACCATCAGGCTGTAGCGGTATGCAGCTAGCATGGGGCATGATATTTTGTCTCTGTACAGAGAGAGGAGGCCCAGGATGGCATGGTATGGGAGGAAGCTGAGTAGGAAAATGAAGAGGCTGGCAGCAATCATTCTCTTGATCTTCCTGCTGTCCACTAGGTTGGTCTGGGCCACAGTACTTTTCTGGACAGCACGGACCAAACCCCAAGAGCAGATTAGCATAACTACTAAAGGGATCGCAAACCCCACAAAGAGTGTGGGTATAACCACCAGTGGCTGTATGGCATAGACTGGAAAGTTATCAAAACAATGCTTCTCATTGGAAACTTGTCTGTGCTTGGAGAGGTAGATGGGCAGGCTGGCACCAAAAGTGAGCATCCATATTCCGAGGCAAACCAGCGGCGCTTTCTTCCTCCCTTGCTGGACACAGTTTGACATAGGGAAGGTCACAGCCATGCAGCGGTCAAAGCAAATGCAAGTAAGGAGAAAGATGCTCCCATACATGTTGGCCTTCAGGACCAGACCGATGACATCACACAGCAACGGAGAGAGCTCAGCAAATCCCAGATGGTAGTAGATCCTCATGGGCAACGTAAGGATGAGCAGTACATCTGCCAATGCCAGGTTGGTCATGTAGACAGTGGTTTGTGATCGGGATTTGGTGTGTCTGAAGAAAACCACCAGTGATATGAGATTAAAAATGAGACCCGTGATGAAGATGAAGGAGTACATGCACACGGTGAAGATGCTGATGTGATGCTTGTAGAAGATGCTTGTACTGTCATTGTGGCAGTCAGTGGTGGTGTTGATGGACATAATGACCTGAGAGACAGAAGAAAGACAAGAGTAGTTAGGAAAAAGTCTAAGAACTTCCTCTATAAGCAACAAAGACAGATGTAGTGTGATGTTATAAAATCACAAGCATCTCAGGAAGGAGGTCAGGGTGGATGGTTGAGTCAACTGTGGCCAATTGAGACTGTGGTTCATGTCTCATTTCCTAACCTTAACCAAGTAGTTACAATCACCTAAACCTAACAGAGGTTGGATCAGAAAACATTAGTATGAATCATTTTTGGGCCATATGAGGTGATTTTGGAAGGCACTGACAGATCACCTATTTTGTCATTCACAGAGGGGAAGGATGATGCTCCATCTAACAGTCAGTTTGCAGAATGAGCTGTAGACAAGGCATATGAAAATGGACTCTCTCCATTTAGATTGGCTGCTATTATCACCTCTACAAGAAGTAAGACCAGCAAGTCAGCCAGTGAAGCTTAACAAGCTAAAGAAAGATGACACTGCAGGTATTAAATCATGATGGCAACATGTGGGGTGGATCAGTCTTACAGCATATTATGAAAGGACTCTGCCTGCTCTGAGCTCTTTTAAAGGAAAATTGCAGCTCTATGTGTCATACTAACTTTGCTCTCTCCAGCTCCATTATAGAGATTCGAGGGATTCACAAAATGTTTATCGCACAAAACAATGTATATCCAGGCAAGCTACTAAGCCTAAGCCCCCAGGAACAGCACTGGGCTTTGGAGCGAAATCGATATAATTGCCAAATCGTCTAACCATGTACAACTTCTGGGTCCATAACATTATGCACATTGGCCCAAAAAGACCTTTTCCCATAGACTTATATGTGAAAGAGATGTATGTAAATCAGTGGATACATTTTTTTGAGCGTCACAACCATTGAGAAAGGACTCGTTTCACTATCAGAATTTGATCCATTCGGTCTTGGCCCATTGGCCCAGAGAGCATGCACAGTATTTTTTCACTGGGGCAACGGGAAGTGACTTTTTTGGCTTCATGCACCATTGAGCAACTTTCATAGGAATGTTTGGGCCCCCCCTTCAATGTTGTATCCAGTTCTCTTTATACATTCATGGCTGAGCCACCTACATCTTTCCAAATACACAGAATTTGTACTTGAATTGCTTCCAAAGTTTGTTTGAGTCTGGACGAAAGTGAACACATAAACTAACTGTCTGTGGCAGCCATCATAGCTAACTGCATAGAGATCTATATATGGGGAAGCTTACCGGCAAACCTAACCACCACCTAACCACCTCCGGCAAACCTAACCACCACAGTTTGTTTACATGTATGAGGCTGACGAATTGTCCCATGGATTATTATGAGGACAATCGTGAGCATTTCACTTTGACTGGCCAACCATATTTAGTTGAGCCAGAGTACACATAGAGGAAATAAAACAAATGAAAGAGTAAACACGAAGAATGGAGGCAGAAGGGCAACAGCACTGTCAGGAAAGTTAACATACAGTAACAGTTACCTCTGAGAAACTGCTGTTGTTACTGCATTGCTCTCCTGATGAGATAAGAAGAAAAAAAATTCTGCAGGGTGGGACCTGTTGCTGCCAGACTTGGAAAATCTATAAGTGTCCATGGATGAAAGTAATCATAGCTGTATAACTAACTACAAATGGATTATACAAATGGTTTCACCTCAAATAAATCAAATAGATGGACAAAACTGTCAGCTCCACATGGTAAGACAAATGCGATTACAACACATAAAATGTAATAAGTAATTACAGTATTGTCCAGTGGTTGCCCATGAAAACTGCACAGTTTGTACCTTGTCATTTCATCCTTGCAATTTGGAAACTTGCAGGCATGAACCATTTTATTTCATCTTCTAAGTGATGAGACACTGAGCTATCCACAGCCTCATATGTAAACAAACTGACAAGCAAGTTGTCCCAGATATACAGTACTGTGCAAAAGTTTTAGGCACTAAAAGTAAAGTGAGAATGATTACAAAAATATTGCTATAAATTGTTTTAATTTATCAATTAACTTCTTACAAAGTTTAGTAAACAGCAGAAACCTAAATGAAATCAATATTTGCTGTGAGCAGCTTGCCTTTAAAACAGCAGCAGTTCTCCTCGGTTCACTTTAACACAGTTTTTCATGGTAATATGGAAGGGAGATGGTTTGTCCACCCAGTGCATGCACAGACATACAATGGTGAACATACTGTAGTCCATCAACTTGTAGTCAAGTTGATGTGTTGTTTGAACTAAAAATGGCTTTCTTAATATACATAGTGACTGAACAAGAGAAGCTAGTGAAAGGTGTCAAAATGTGTAACGATTTTCATTTCAGAAAACAAAGAGGCAAACAAACTGTGCCTACTGCATTATAAGTAGTACCTTTTATGTGTCCATGTCTCTATTTAAAACATTTTAAACAGGAAGAACAACAAGCTGCACATAAACACATATTCGGAACATATATCACACTGCGGGACTGCGGTTTTTAACACAGAGCTGAACCTCGCCTAAGTTCCGGAACGACTCTACTCTATGAAAGCAAGCAGCTAATGATGTGATCTGCTGCTTAATATACCTCACAGAAGCCACATCCTTGAGTCATTTGTCTTAAGTCCTGACAAAAACTATTATTTTTTAATGTATTTTTTCAGTGTGATCCAAGTGCATTCATCATGTATTGAAGAGGAACATGGTTTCTTATCTCAGCCTGCAGCTCCCGGGGGAAAGCAGAACTCAGTTCTGTTACTTGCATTAATTCACTCAGCAACAAATTGACAAAATTATCTTTATCACTATTCCTGTACACAGAGTGTCAAATGTATTTAACCAAACAAAATTTGCATTTTAGGCCTACATGATATTTTCACTACTGAATTATATCTTTGGTTGTTAAACTTTTGCAGGTTTTATAAGCAACACATTTAAAAGAAAAAAGAGATTAATCTCTTATTTGCCTTAATTTGCCTTCAAGGTTTTTATTGTTATTTTATTTGTTTGTAACTAATAACTCCTCTGCTCTCACGTCTAGACTTAATCTCTAAATATTAATTTTTACAACTTTATGGTTCTCATACAGTAGAGTAAACACCCATACATGTACCCACATGAGTCATTTCCATCAGCACATGCCTTTTTCCTTTTGACAGATTTGTATGTACTGTGAAATGGAATGAGACATGCAGCACATTCATACAGTATACAAATGTAGAAATGCACTCACAGTGTGACTTTACCTGTTGTATGTAGCACAAGAGGAGAATCCAGGAAGAGGAATGTGTGTCTGTTACCCCAGCATATGACAAACTGATCTGCCTGTCACACTCTAGGTGTGTGAGACTCAGCACAGGAAGTTGACAAATCTTAAGATCTCTCTCTCGCAATGTTAGTCTTTATGTATCTACTACTTTCTGTAGTCCTGCTAATGTGAAAATGTGGCTTACATAATTATGACAATATAGATTCAGCTTATATCTTCATCTTCACAATTTATGTCTTTGTCAATTTTTACTTTAAAAAAAGATCTTCTTATTTATTTCAGCAATTTCATCTTGACACCAGATCCAGCCCAAACAGGTCTAAGACCATCGCTAGACCAAGACCAGAAGAATGAAACAAATTAGGCAAAGAAAAATGTCCACATCTTTCCAAATGTTGAAATAATGCAAATTCATGAGAGGAGAGATGTATGGAGGATGGAAAATGACTGAAGTATAAATAAATAAATACAGAAATAAATAATTAAACATTTTATGATTATGAAAAATGAATACATTTTGGTAATGAAAAAGGATTGGATTGGATTTTGAGCTGGTAAGAACATCCTCATTAAGTACTCAACCAACAAATATGTAAAAATTAAAATCAGCCAGTTTTCTTGAAAAAGCTTTGTAATCAACATACAGTATAAATTAGGGAGTCAAAACCAAAGCATCATTATTTTAACAATAACATTATAAATTACTCATTTGTAATATTTTATTAATTAAAAATTACACACATCAAAAATGGTTGGGCTTGCAGAGAAGGCCCTGAAGGTCCTGACAGACCTCCTCTGTTCAGTTATGTCACTGGTTATCAACAGTTATTAAGTGTCAAATCACAGTCAAACATTTAAGAACTTAATATTTTATACAAAATTACATATATACAAAATTTACATTTCTGCATAAAATTAGTATAGTTTACTAAAGGCTACAGGCTGTGGCTCAGGAGGACAAGATCAAAAAGGTCAAATCAGCAGGGATCAAAGGCAGGAAAGACACACAGTTGGCATCTTGTTGATCAAGGGGTTGTTCCCAGATGTCACTTGATTATCAAGTCTCTACCCAAATGTGTATTTTCTTCTTCACTTTGCAAAGAACAAGCCCATGTAATGTTACTGTGAGACAAAAGGCAGAAGTGCATGAGTTACTAACAGCAAACTCATGGCTGATTACTAAATAAAGCAATAGGGATTAGCTAATGCTAAATCTTAGCCAGTTAGCTTGAGTGTTGTGTCTTTAGGTTCACAAAACTTTCCCTTACTGACTTGCGTTAAGTCCTTTGCACACCAGGGGCGTTTTTTTTCGTGTCAATATATTTTTTCAAACTGTTGTTTTTGTCATAAGTACTTTCACACAGAACATGAATATTATGTGTCAAAAAAGCGACATAAGGTTTTTTTAGGAATAAGGTCGATTTTTCTGAGTTTTCACACAGTAAATAAAAGCATCAACAATCCCAAAGTGTAATTTGCACAGACAGCTGTTAATTGCGAAGGCTATTCATCACACCCTGGTGTGTAAAGGCCTTAGGTGTTATTACTTACATTTTTCTCAATCGCGTACACACTGTAACTGGGCCTTATAAACATCCCAAACCATGACACCATCTACCAAAAGACAGACCCATTTCCCAAATCTATAAACCCCCCTGTCTTCACACATGATTCAGATTTGTTTAACTTTTTGTGAAAAACTCTACACGCAAATCCCTTCACATATCACTGGCTGTACCATGTGCTCATTTAGAAAGCACTGGTATTCAATATCATCAACTCAAGTCATCACAGCTGGAACCCAATTAACACACAATTCCCCAGGTGGAAACACTAAGTGTCAAAATTGTTTACTCTCCAATCAGAACCTCAGGATAGATAGATAGATAAAAGAGCCATGGGTCAGTTTACTTGTTTTGGAACAATGGATCCACAAAGACACAAAGATAGAGAAAGAGGGCACAGGAGGTGGAGGTGGAGGTGGAGGTGGAGGTGGAGGTGGAGGTGGAGGTGGAAGTGGAAGTGGAAGTGGAAGTGGAAGAGGAAGAGGAAGGGGAAGGGGAAGGGGGAGGGGGAGGGGGAGGGAAAGGGCAACGAGAGAAACAGTTTCTGGTGAGTTTCATGTGACTCTAGTTGACCATGTCCTGTCTATGGGATGTCAATGAGGGAAGCTGGGCAAAGAGTGCAGCTGAATCTGAGCCGCTTCACAGTAGCTTCTATAATCTGGACTTTCTGAGAGGAAAATAGGTAGGTAATTTACATACTGCTCTCCACTGTAACTTTGGAGTGCTGTACACTGTGCTGTTATAGCACATACTATGGAGCTATTTCCCTATCTTTACTCAAGAGCGTTTATACCAATTTGAGAGCAAAATAATAAATATAAGTGGATGTATGGAAATGTAGAAATATTCATGAACATAAATTAATTCAAGACATTCATTTATGCCCTTTTTCATTACCAAAATGTATTTATTTCTTTATTTATATATGTATTTAATTATTTATTTCAGCATCTATTTTTTTACTTATACTCAGGTCACCTATTGTCCTCCAAAGTGGGAAACTTCAGTGTCCTACAAGCAGATTCCACAACACAGGTTCTATGTGAATTTCAATAATACAACTTTTATCTTTTCTTTTTTTTTTTTTCTTTTTTTAGATATTTAGGGAATATCAAATTAAGACAAGTGTGATTCAGTGAATTCTCATGAACAGAGACAGGTCAAAGTCATACATGACCCAATGAAAGGAGACAGTAGTGGTCTACTGCTTTGTAAAAATGAGAAAACTACAGTGTTTAGCCCAATCATATGCATAAGCTATAAACACCGCAGGTCTAATGTGAGTGATTACTGTAACACACACACATCAGGCTGTAGCTGCTGCAGACAAGTTTCTATGGACCATGACAGTCATTGCCAGGTGTAGGCTGTGGACTTGTAATTATGTGAGTCATTGCATTCTTGATTTTGAAGGCGTCAGAAATAATTTAAGGTCAGTAATAATTACGTGGCGGATTTACTGTCTGTTTGATATTTAGATTAGTCTGTATCTTGTTAGAGAGGGCCCTCTGGCGGCTAATAATTAACGTTACCTACCCTAGTGACTGAAAACAGCAGCGGCCACTGTAATGTAATGGCACAGATATGACAGCATATTTACGTTATTTGGAAAAAGGCGAGTGAGTTGTCGAACACAAATAACGCAGTACCTGTAGAAACTACCAAGATAGAGCAGTCAGTAATCTATTTGAATGATCGTTTCATCAGCGGTTTGATGGACCTCGTGGCGCAACGGTAGCGCGTCTGACTCCAGATCAGAAGGTTGCGTGTTCAAATCACGTCGGGGTCATTTGTTTTTCTAGTTCCCGATGTAGTAATTGCAACGGGCATTGTGGATACTTTTTACCACTTTTACCCTTTTACGGCCAAGAAAGCTTGTTTGCACTATTTTAATGGCAAATTAGTATATTATGACGAATCAATTATTGGTATTACGACAGTCACTCATCTCTGAGGTCAGCATGTACATGAGGTTACTTGATACTTGGACATATTCACACTATATTATATTATTATATTATATTAGTAAAACTGATGTAAAACGTTTTATTTAAGGAAATGGAAAGGGCACAGATGAATATCTCAGAATTTATTCTATGATAACTAGAATTTATTCTATGATAACTAGAATTTATTCTATGATAATGAAATCTGCATGTCACAAAATCATTTAAAGTCTTTAATGTAGCAGAGGCTCAGCAGTTATGTATAGCAATGCATTAGCAGCATTTTATTGTGGTAGCTGCTCAAGGTGGAGCTAGTTTGAACCACTTCGTAAGGGTCACAAGATAAATCTGAGGGCATTTAAGATTATAGATAGTTCTGCTACATAATTTTGACTTAATTTTTAAGACCTTTTCTATAATCTTTGTTTTGTGAAATATTATTTTAAGTTTTACCTCTTTGGGCCTCAAACAGTTTAATTTGAAATCACATGAGGGGAACTGTCTCTTTGGTGGAACTGCAAACAACTCATAGACATCCGAAACACAACAAAGAGAAACAACTGCACACTGATTTCACATCAAAGACATATACGTTAGGTTTAATACTCCTGTCCGTGCCCCTGACCAAAGCACTGGCAAAAGAACTGGAGTTGGTCCCCAGGCACTACACTGCAGCTGCCACCTATTCCAAGTGTATAAATTGGGTCAAATGCAGAGGACAAATTCTGTTTCAATTTATGTGAGTGCTGAGAAATGACAATAAAGAATTAATCTTAATCCTAATCTTAATCTAAGGGTCTTAATCTTAATTTTTTTGTAAAGGGCCAAAAGCCAAAAAGTTTGGGAACCACTGGTTTCATCTTTAACAATGCAGTGTGATTTATAATTTTGTCATTGTTATTTTATGCAAAATTTTAATCTGAAAAGTAACTAAAGCTGTCTAATAAATGTAGTGGAGCAGAAAGTACAATATTTCCCTCTGAAATGTAGTGCAGTGGAAGTATAAAGTAGCATCAAATGGAAATGCTAAAGTAAAGTACAAGTACCTCACAATTGTAGTACAGTTCTTGACTAAATGTTTAGTTACTTTACACTACTGGTTTTAATTTTATTTCATTTTTTACTACTACTTTTTCTTTGTTTGTCTGTATATGTCCATGTCCCATGCTGGATTGAATCTTTTGTTCTAGTTTTGTGTATATTTGGCACAGGGATTTATATATGTGTTGGTTAATGGCAGAATCTACTCTAATCAAACAATGTATATTATATTGAAGGGTTGTTTTATTATTTTTGTGTTGTAGCTGAATGAAGTGGTGCTAATTTTACCTAGCCTACTTCATTTGGTTAGTTACATCTGTAATAATGCATCATATTTTATAAGATGGTAATTTATTTTGAACTAATGCAGTGTCCATTCATAATGTTCCTGTTCGATACCTAGAGAGAACAGTGCCTAAACGCCTCTCAAGCAGACTATCAGGAGACTACAATTTTGAGCAGAGCTGAAGTTGTTCAGATGAACTGCAGTTCTCATTCAAAACATGCCTGAGACATTTTGCACTATGTCTTGAACATACATACCAAGTTTCTGTGCTTGAAGAATGGGAAAAGGAGAGCTTAACTCTATGAACTTTTTCAATTCATTCTCTATGGTAGTCATTATCACTACAGATGTAATCAAACCTCCAACCACAGTGTGAGTTGCAATGGCAGAGTGGTGCGTCCGTCTGTCCACTTCTTAACTCCACTGACAGAAGAAGAAGCAGAAGCAACATTGTTTATGAGGTATTTTTTATATATTGATATTTTTTAATATATTTTTTATACTTGAGAACCCCTCATCCAAAGAGCTTTACACTCAACACTGCACTTGGTTCCTTGGCAATATACCTGCCAAGTGTGAAGTCGATCGGATGAATGGTTGTCAAGATACGTGAAAAACACATATACAGACAGACATAGAGCGATTCCTTCCTTTATAGTTAGATGTAAAATCTGTTAACTATAGCTGTCAATGCAAGTTCCTCAGAACTGCACTTTTCTACAGTACTTGAGTAACTGTTACTTTCCATCACTGAATAACTGTTTGATATACCTATTGTTCATCTATTATAATAATTAAACTTCAAAAATAGAATATATCGGATTCTCACACGCGTATTCACATGGCAATTTTCAAGAAGAGTTTTCAGTGAATCCAAGTTTACCTTCTACTTAATCCTCTGCATCTCTTTAATATCATCTCTTCTATGACCATCAACAATGACATATGTCAGCTCATGTTCTCATGAGCTTTATTACAAAATATTTTTAAACATACAAATTTACAGTCACAAATACAGCATACATCAGTAGTTCCGAAGAAAGAAATATTGATTGATAACCCCAGTCATTCCTCTTGGAGAATGTATGATAATGATGATGATATAGGCACAAAGTGAAAACCAGAGTACAGCTAAACAATGGGTGATAATCTGTCCTAATAGGGACTCTATCCCATCATCCCTTGGTGCAGTGGATTATGATAATGGTGATGCTAGAGATAATAGTAATGATGATGATAGAGTTGATGGTAATAATGACCCCTTTCATCTCTTCTTCAAGTGGTCATGATGTGTTGTAGTTCAACTTACTGTTCAGAGGACAGAGAGACAAGGGTTAGTTTACACACCTAGACTACACTTCAAGCACACACACTGAAAATACCTGGCCTCAGCGTCACTGAGCTCTCAATGGATCCCTACCAGCTGAAGAGCAACTGGCTATGACCACAGTCAGACAGTCAAGCCACAGAAAAATCTCCCTACATGGTTGGGTTATGCAGGCATCCTTAAACACACAACAATGAACCGGCAATCTTTTGGAGTTTTGTTGTTTTTTAGGGCATAATAAAGTTTTAGGTATAAAAGCATTTTTCAGAAGCTTTGACCACAGTACATTTGCAGGTTTACTGTAAGATTCAAACTACAAAAAGGAACAGGCTTTACTTTTTACAACAAATCTTGCTGAAGTCCTTTAGGGTGCAACCACCCAGGAACAACAATGCTCTTTTCTTTTATGTTAATAAAGTCCATTGTTAGTTCATTTACAGATGCACTGAGCAATATATAAAACTGATCCACTCATCGAATAGCACCAAATACATTTACCACGTACTTTATTAGGAACACCAGTGCAATCTAATGCAATCCAATTCAGCAGCTCTGCCGTAAATTCTACTTCTCTAGTTTTTGTTGACATTGTCAGAAAGGTGATAATTCTTCAAACTCTCTATTTATTATTGAGGTCACAGTGGGTTGTGGTGGTGTACTGGAGTGCATTATATTGAAAACTGTTCCTAATATTTTGTCCATCCCTTTAACATACATGAGGGGAGTGCAAAATATTAGTAAATATTTAAAACAAGTTGTAGCTCTGCAAAGAGAATAAATACATGTAAATATCTCTGCAGATCTTTGCAGAGAAGTGTGTTATGAGTAAGTGTAGGTTGCAGTGGAGCTGATGTGAACATTGTGCAGCCCTTTGTGATGTAAAAACTGACTGATCAGAAGACAGGTTCATGTTTTATATCCATTTTTGGATGAGGAAAGGCTGTCCAAAAATGTGTGTGTTGTCCCTATTTGTACGATTCATTGCGTCAAAGCTACAAAGACAAAGTTCTTCACTCTTCTAATGTGTCCTTTCACAACAGGTAGAAATATTTTTGCTTTACGTTGTACAAACTAGTTTATTTCTACCATGCTGAACCCTTAAGTCTGTTCTTGTCTCACCTCCTTGCCAGAGCAGGTGCCGCAGATACATCCAAACAGTCCATTGACCATCTGGATGAGACAGAGGACAAGCTCCACGCACGCTGCAACTAACAGGGTGGAGAACAGACCCACGTTGAATTCAACCACATTCTCTGGAGCTTTACACCACTTCCACATTTCCTTGTCTGACAGGTAGCTCCCATTACTGGAGAGAAGGAAAATTAGAGGGGGATTAGTTGTGTCTCTTAAAAGCTGAGTAGTGAAGTCAAATGTAAATAAAGGGACATTACAGTGATGTATTTATTGTTATTTTATAAATACAGTTCTCAAATCAGTTTCAAGTAAAAATATAAAATGTATGAAGTCTGTACCTGTTAGCAAAGGGCGTCCCCCACTGTAGATTGGGGCTGTTTTTATTGCTCCACTGGCACAGTGGTCCATTAGAGAGGCCCAGGGCAGCAACACTCAGACTGTACACGGCCCCCGCCACACCAGCTGCTGCAAACCCAATGGACAGGAACATCTGCACAGAGCACACACATTGGAGTTAGTGTAGTAACAGGAGTAACACATTCCACCCTGACACTGCAGTTACTGGAGTTATTTCTGATGTCTCAAGTATTTCTGAAGCAATTTTGAGTTTTTCATGTAGCTCAATTATAAAGTTGTGTTGCTTTAAGCTTTAACACACACACACACACATATATATATATATATATATATATGTGTGTGTGTATATATATATATATATATATATATGTGTGTGTGTATATATATATATATATATATATATGTGTGTGTGTATATATATATATATATATATATGTGTGTGTGTATATATATATATATATATATGTGTGTGTGTATATATATATATATATATATATATATATATATATATATATATATATATATATATATATATATATATATATATATGTGTGTGTGTGTGTGTGTGTATGTATATATATATATATATATATATATATATATGTGTGTGTGTGTGTGTGTGTGTGTGTGTATATATATGTGTATATATATGTGTATATATATATATATATATATATATAAATATATATATATATATATATATATATGTGTGTGTGTGTGTGTGTGTATATATATATATATATACACACACACACACACACACATCATACCGTATTAACTACTGTCGCACCTACAGGATTGTGCCTTCCAGTGCAACAAGAGAATGGTGGTAACATTTCAGTTAGACAGCGCCCATACAGGACACACTCACCCCACAGCGGTTGGCACAGCACTTGTTAGCGCTGGTCAGATGAATGTGAATGGCAGGAATGAGGACCTGAAAACCAAAACAGGGAGAGGCCAAGGAAGGACAACGAGAAATAAGAAAACAAAGAGACAAGAGAAAGAGAGATGTTTAATGTAGGGAGGAAAACAGAAACAGGGTCAAACAAATGAAGGAGAAATATGAAGACCAATGAGAAAAGTCTTGAGATAAAGTTTTCAATTTCAAAGCATCAGCTACAATGGAAATGCAAAATTATGTAGACACAGTCCTGAGCTACAAGCAAAGATTTAAGATAAGATGGAGTAGAAAAGAACTGAACTGAATGTGAGCGGGTCATCCACTAACCAGAAGATCAGCGGTTTGATCCCTAGCCTCTAGTCCACATGTCAAAGTGTCCTTGGACAAGATACTGAATCCCAAATTTGAGTGTGTGTGAATAATTAGACTCCTCCTGATGAGCAAGTTGGCACCTTGCATGGCAGCCTCTGCCATAAGAATGTGGCATGTAGTGTAAAAGCGTTTTAGGTGGTCAGAAGACTAGAAAGGCTCTATATAAATGCAATCCATTTACCATTTACCTACCTTGAACCAAAGCTTGAACCAAAGCTAGCTGCCATCTGTGGCACTTTAAGGCACTTCCACATTGGCTTCAGCCTCAAGCAGTGGTAGTTGCTGCTTGGAATAATGGCTGTACTCTCTCAAAAACAATGGCAGCAGGGTAATATTGTTATATGACCATAAAACGCCTTAGGGAGAAGGTTGAGGTGGATGGTTGATGTCTGTCTTTGACATTGATCACATCCTCATTCCTACCAACTGGCAACATTGGTTTGTTTTATTTCTGACTATGATCTCTCCCTAACCTTAACCCTATACGTGGAAGACCAGAAACCCACATGTATGAATTGTTTCTGTAACTGTCATATGTAGCTTTTTGAAAGGCAATGACGAACAAGGTATTATCTAATCTACTCACCATGATTCCTCCTCCAATCAGGCCTCCCATATATTTGACCTCCTCAGTGATCTGGCCCTTTCCTTCCCTGTCTGCTTCGGCATACTGTGTCTCAAAGTCAGGGAAGAAGAGCATAATGTTGCAGATGACTGACACTGCGGCCAGGATGTAGAGGGGGACAGCAATATACTTAGAGCACGTTCCAGTACACATGATGTCTGCAGATAGAAGGAAAAAAACTGCTGTTCAAAAAGTTAAAAAATGTCTAAAATCCCAAGTGCTCCTTCAGAATATTCAGATTCTCCTTACAGATGCAGTCAGTGAGCTTTTCTTCTGTCACGTTTGGAAAAATGAAAAATATGAAAGCTTTTAATAGCTATAACATGAGAAGTGCAACTTAATGCATTGGATGTCAGAGGAGAATGGAAGAAGTGTTTAAATATATATTTGAGCTTTCAGAGGGTGGAGGGTGGAAAGGTGGAGTTATAGGAGATAAGGACTGATTATCAACCCCCCTTTATGACCCCGACTTTATGTGGTGTGTGTGTGTGAGTGTGTGTGTGTGTGTGTGTGTGTGTGTGTGTGTGTGTGTGTGTGTGTTTCCATGAAGACCATAAAAGCCATGTGACTTCTGCCCAAGGTAACTTTTTATGAGCTTACAGAACAGCTCGTTATTAAGAATGAAAACGAATGGCAGACAGCTTCATGCAAGTGCAGTTCTCATTAATTTTGTCTACCAATATTATTATTACTAATGATTTATTAATAATTTCCATGTATCACTACTGTACTGATAAAATTATAATAAAGAAATAAAAACAAGGATGAAATCTTGTGATTAAATGTTGAGTAATGTAGCAGTTATACTTGAAATAACAAACGAATTAATATGAATTAATGATTAACAAATGAGAAAAAAACAATACAGTTTCTGTGCTCCCAAGTTCCAACTGACAGAATAAAAAAACATGTTGCAGGCACGAAACATACTTTGAAAGCTGTGCTGAGTTTCACAAAAAAATGGAAAATTCGTGTCCATGTACACAAATCTATAGATTAAATTTTGTGACTATTTCACAAACTGTCGTGAGACTGGGTTGTAAGAACAGAATAGAAACAATAGAACAGAATATACTACAGACTGCTGCTGTTTGCTAACATGATTAAAAATCTTTGTACTTTTCCCTTATTAGCACAAAATGTATTTTTTCAGTTTGAGTTCAGTTTTGGACTAGGGCTATATGAAATTATCTTGGCTAAAAGTACCTAAGGTGTGTTAAAGGGATACTTGTAAAGGCAGCACAATAGCATGCAGTTCATGGAAAGATGCAAGTGGGCACAAATTGGCACAAATTAACTCTGAAGACAGAGGCTGCAAACTGAGATGACGACACATCTGTGTTTTAAATGTTAGAACTTGAGCAAAAATCTTGCTGATATCGAGGCTGTTTGCCACAGGTAATGTCTGTACAGTCTATACATTAGCTCTGTAGCTCTGAAGGGTGAATAAACCTCAAAAACACTGCAGTGGTCACATCAAAGTCTATATGGTCTACTACTTTTCGCAAAGATTTCATGAAAAATCGTATGTTTGTTTCCATACACATATGTAGGAATTTTTATTTGGTAATGAATTCCTGTTTAATGAATCATTAAATTAATTAATTTTGAGATATTAATATAATTATTATAGTCATTCAGTAATGAATACTCTGACCTTCTTTTTGAGAAAAATAACTGCAACATAACAGCAAATAATTGTAAAATAACAGTAGCACGCCACCTCTGCCAAACATTTTGACCATTTCTATCTTTGTTGATGTTTAATGATAATCCTTTGGTTTGTACTTGGATGGAGTTTTTTAATTAATCATGTATTTGCTTTCTTTTGTACATTAAATATTTTGCTGTTTTTTAAACACTGTTCAACATGTTCTTTTAATAGCCTTGATTAATTACACAGAACGCTGATTAGTAGCAATAGATTTCTGGAAGTTCCAGTGTATGTGTGTGTGTAATAGAGATGTGACTAGCAACAACAAACAGCAGCAATAGCCGGAGAAGGACACCAACAGGACCGCGAAGGCTCAGCCTGGATCCCGGGGGTTTCCTGAGAGATGAGAGAGCAAAAAAAAAAAGCTCTGGGGAAGAAGCCAAGTTAGTAACAAGCATTAATGGTAAATGAATGCATACTGACGGAGAGGAGGAGGAGGAGAGAGGAGCTCAGTGCATCATGGGAAGTCCCCCGGCAATCTAGACCTATAGCAGCATAACTAGGGGTTGGTCCAAGGCAAGCCTGGGCCGAATCTAACTATAAGCTTTATCAAAAAGGAAAGTTTTAAGCCTACTCTTAAACATAGAGAGGGTATCTGCCCCATGGACCGAATCTGGAAGATGGTTCCACAGGAGAGGAACCTGATAGCTGAAGGCTCTGTGCCCCCCATTCTACTTTTTAAGACTGTAAGAACCACCAGTAAGCCTGCATTCTGGGAGCGCAGTGTTCTGGTGGGGTAATAGGGTACAATGAGCTTTTTAAGATATGATGGTGCCTGACCATTAAGGGCTTTTTAAGTTAGGAGAAGGATTTTAAATTCTATTCTAGATTTTAAAGGAGGCCAGTGCCACAAAGCTAAAATGGGAGAAATATGATCTCTTTTTCTAGTTTTTGTCAGTACACATGCAGCCGCATTCTGGACCAGCTGCCCTAACAAGTCTCTAAAGACTTGTTAGGGCAGATAATAAGCCTGATAATAAGTAATTGTAATAATCCAGCCTAGAAGTAAGAAATGCGTGGACTAGTTTTTCTGCATTTTTTTGGGACAGGATGTGCCTGATTTTTGCAATATTACGTAGGTGAAAAAAGGCAGTCCTTGAAATTTGATTTATGTGGGAGTTAAAGAACATATCCTGATCAAAGATAAGTCCCAGATTCCTTACGGTGGAGCTGGAGGCCAGTGTAATGCTATCCAGAGTAGCTATATTCAATTCAGTTCAATTCAATTTTATTTATATAGCGCCAAATCACAACAAAAGTCATCTCAGGGCACTTTTCACATACAGCAGGTCTAGACCGTACTCTTTAATTTACAGAGACCCAACAATCCCCCCATGTGCAAGCAATATATCATTAGATAATGTGTTTCTAAGACACTGTTTGCCATCACCACCCATATACAACCACCTCTTATCACATGGCTGAAGTTCCATACTTCCCATGATGACAAACCATCACCATAACAACTGAACAAACTCCATCTGCAGAGGAAGACCACGAGATGGAAAACTGGTAAGTATAGACCTTAAATCAAGATTATTTTGTCACACTACTTTTTCCAAGATCAAGAATGAACTTCTACACACAATAAAAGACCAAATAAATGAATAATCAACAGACTCTGGAGTTTAGACTTTGACAGCAACTTCATTGTCGGTTATTAACTGACTAAAGGTCTATTACTCATCAAAAAAAGAAGTATTCATGGATGTTCCACAGATTCCAAGTTGAAAATTACTGATTTACTCTTAATATATTCTGATTTACTTGATGTTAATATTCTGATTCATTCTGATAATATTCTATTTACTATTTTATTGATTGACAATATCTACCTATCTATCTATCTATCTATCTATCTATCCTGCACCTCCAAATATGAATTACAGAGCATCCAGAACCTTCATACAAAAGTAATATTGAAAGACATGCACTACATCAGTATGAATTACAGGATAATTTTGTTAATGAGAATTCATGTAACAAACAGGAACATCTACAAAGTTCTTACCTGTAATATTTTGTACAATGGTCTCTATTTAAGTTCCTTTTACAACAGCTCATCAAATGTTTACCCAAATGACTAATATCAGATTACATAACAGTGTGACAGTTGAAGTTTATGAGGTTTTATTGGTGAAATATAATATATTTATAGTCACTGAGGTTGTTAGTGCTTTATGGCTCCTCTTTGTACCTGGTACCACCACTCTGATAGTATTCTGACACACATGAGACACACCCAGATACTTTGATACTTTGTATCTGGGTGTGTCTCTGGATGTGCATCATACACACTCGAGTTATATTGCAGCACGTTATCATAATTAGCACAGAAAAAATGGGATAACCCTTGGGAAAGACAATTCAAAGAGAGATCTCTCTCCTCAGATGGCTGATGGTGCAGGAAAGGTTGTAGGTGGCAAGATAAGAAACTTGAAACATGTAATGGAATACAGAGTACAACAATAGGACTATATGTATACTATGATCTACATATAAAGTCCATCAATCCATTTATAAACTGAGAGTCATAAAACAGGGCCAATAAAATAAAAATAAAAAAAATAAAACCAAAGAAATAAATCCTAAAAATTCGACAAATAATTCCAACAGCAGTTGTTCACATCCTTCCAAGTCAAATATAAATACTAGTAATAGCAAAAGGAGTTGCAGCAGTATTAGTCATGATGGCAGTAGCAGTATTTCAAAACCCATAAACACCTGTGTAATGTAACATGTAACAATGTCCATGTCACTTTGAATTATCAGCACTGTAAACGTTTTTTATTGGAACTATTTTTTCTGAGGAAATAGTACATAAGTTATACTCTTGTAGAAACAGACACTGAGATTTTTTTTTGTAACTTAGGTGGAATGACCCTTTAAAAGTCGCCAGACTCCAAATTAAGACGTTAGTTGTTTGTGTTGCCTCAGTTCAGTGGTATGCTTTGAGGCTCTACATGGGTGTGTTCTGGGGTCTCCTCCCTATTGGATATGCCCTGAGACAACCCTGTCTCCTAGAAATTATGTTCATATACGACTAAATTGCAACAGCAAAAATGATTTGCTAGAAACATAATGCTGCTGACTTATGTTTTCTCTCAACATAATGAGAAAATATTGTTAATTAATGTATTTGACAAGTCGTGAAAATGTTTATACCGAATATGAGTGAAATATTCACCGGCAACGTACCTAGTTCTTTTTTTTCCCACAAAAATATCCAATGTTGCAGTACAATATCTGCTAGAAGAAACTACAGCAATATTATATATTTTTATAGGTGTATTCAGACTTATATAATATATAATACAGAAAAAAGTCTGCAGTGACTTTGAAGCATGTTTATGTACATTTAAGCCACATCACCATCTTTCACTAACCTGAACCAAAGTGCTTTTGTTGTCTAAACCTGAACTCTCACAGGACTCACGATTTGAACCTGGGTCTCTACTGCCAAAGTCCTGCATCTTGTACACCCCTCATCCAACCTGACCTCCTCCTGTGAACATAATCCAGGCAGCAGTTATGTTTGTCAATGCAACATAATTGGGAAAACAGTTTAATTGTATATGAACACAATTTCTAAGAGACAGGGTTGCCTGAGAACCTTCACAAGGAGGTGTCTAACAGGCATCCTGGTCAGTGGCCAGACCACTTCACATGACTCCTTTCGTATCCCATCCCTATCATTGTGGGGGTGGTTATGTGACCCAGGCAGCATTGTCGGGGGAAACTGGGACACTGGCTCAGTGTCCCAATGCAAACTGGTGGAAGGTTTGGAGTCTGTGGGTCAGCATATTCAGAAAAGAACCAACTCATCCAGAATATGGAGACTGGGCCCCTTTTTGGAGCCACACATGAGAGAGGAGCAATCTTGCAAGTGCTTATACCAATAGGGCACAGTTTGGGTCAGCTTGAAGAAACAAGATGGGATTGCTGCCATGTGAGTCTATCACCCACAAGGATGGGCTTACTATAGTTATCTAGCGCAATGCCAAGAGAGGAGGTGCACATAAACACAGGAGGAACACACAAGGGAAACAGAGAAAAAAACAAAACCAGGCAACATAAATGCAACACTGAAAACTCAAGAGAACAAAATACACAGAGTCCAAAAACCACAGGAAAAGTCCCAGTAGGACATGACAGAACCCCCCCCTTTGCGTGATCGCATGACATACAGCTATGCTCTAACGCTGCACCTCATTTGGATTTCATGATTACAGCAGTGGTAGGCACTTTGCCTCTGATCGACCACCTGAATTGTTCCAACCCTCCTCTGCTCTCGACGAACCATACCACATCATCATTGCCACCCTTCCTCATACAACTACATTGTTGTCAACCATAATAAACAAGAAATCCTCTGCACCAGACTCAGATTCCCATCTGACTCCAGTCCCTCTATTTTTAGCTTTCCATGCCTCCCACAGTCTTTTATTCCCTTCATCGACATCCTGACCATCTCCTGCTCCATCATGTTCGCCCATTCCATTCTAAAGATTAAATCTTCCACCATACAGGTCTATGTCAATTGAATGAACTTCTCCATAAAACTGTCTTCAGGGGCACCATATCTAGCCTTGCCTCACACTTCAGCATATTATCCAAAGATCCATAAGGCCAAACCGCATCTTACGCCGAAACATTCACCCCTCCACTACATCGGAACTTTCCACGCAGGCTACCTGTCTCCTACATTGACAAAGTCTTAGGAACTACATTCTGACTGGC
This sequence comes from Thunnus maccoyii, assembly GCF_910596095.1. NCBI lineage: Eukaryota > Metazoa > Chordata > Actinopteri > Scombriformes > Scombridae > Thunnus > Thunnus maccoyii. Next base: position 179,129 of record NC_056554.1, on the reverse strand, counting down.
ATTCCCCTGTTTTATGCTGCTCAGAGTTCACTGCTTTTTCCCTCAAATACGATCCATCTCAACAAAACAATGTCCAATATTTCCATTCATTGTTCCAAGACAAAGACGCAACTCCCAGACACCCTCAGATTTAACCTCAAGCAAAGCAAAACTGACCAGCTTGGCCTCTCTTACCCCTCTTCCATTTAAATTTGTATCTGAGCCCTTTCGATCCCATTAAAACCAACATAAACCAGAGACAAGCCCACCATGCTTCTCCATAAGACCTGTTCTTCACCACCAAATCATCGAGTTGCTATGTGTTTCTGGTTACACCATAATCTCTGCCAAGTTTTTCACAAGTCAGGGATTTCTCCAGAACTATACTCCGGCCACTCCTTCCACATGAGAGCCACTTCAACTGTTTCCAGACATGGAATCACAGGCTGCTGTCGAAAAGTGCCTCCTAACGTCTTTTCCTAAGCACTTTTCCTTGACCTTGATGGTCAAGCATAAGGACTTAGGAAAAGTCATGAGGAGTCATAAGGATTTAAGAAAAGACAACTGCGGTGCTGAGAGATTCCGACTGCACTTACACTGGGCTACGTAATTATGCGACGGTGGATGATATTGACGTAGGTCTGCTGTGGTGAAACTACAATGTTCTGAAGATGGACTACAAAAACCGCATCTTACATACTTCGCCCCGGTCGTTCTTACCATGTTGTTTCATGCAGGCTATATAAACATGCACAACATGCTGAAAAATAACTTAATTACAAAGGTCAGAATTGAATTTGAAAAAGGAATATATCCTGCCAGTCACAAAACTGAAATGACATTGTCACATTGAGAATGCTTGCTCACACTCACCCTCCTGAATCCCAATTATTGTATGAAAATAAATGTTAAATGTATGACATAACATGTTAGGCCTACAAATCTACTACTGCACATAATCGTTGTTCTTATGTTTCAAACATGATGAATTAAAAACATCATCTGACTAAAAATGTCTCACATCCCTTTTCTTGAAAGACAGACTTCTGTGTTATGGTTAATATGCTGATTATAATCTGTTATTAGCCTATAATGCACATAATAGTTTAAGAACCACCACATACAAACCCAAACACCTTGAAATGTTGACTTGTTTGGGCTTTAAAGTTGTCCTGGTTGATACAGGCTAGGGGTCTGTGTCCCCTCCATCCAAAGCTCTGTTCAACTTGTTTGATAACAGGATAAACAAATATACAATGCATTGTTTTGTTGCAGATTTTCGTGCGAAGAAACGGCGTGTCTGGAGATTTAAATAATAAAGTTAGGCTGCTGTGCCTGGTGCGTAAAGTATTTAATAAAGCAGAAACGATTTGTGCGTTTCCCCAATAAGACAGAAGCTGTGCGCATTTACGTGCGAGGCACAGCAGCGTAACTTCATTGATTATCTATCTATCTATCTATCCATCTATCTATAGCAAGCATAGTCAATAACAATGTTTTTGTAGAGATGCAGTTGGGGCAGATAATATAGATATGACAATAAAAGTGAAAAAACAGTTGTTTTCTGGTTTTGATTTAATTTCTATTCCAATTGCTGATTTGAAGACGAAAGCACGAAAAGCACACAAAATTCTGTTTTTTTCAAGTCATACAAAAAACGTATAATGCTTTGTACATTTGTTTATTCTGTTATCAAACAAGCTGAACACAGCTTTGGACGGAGGGGACACGGACCGCTGTGGATGTGTAATGTGGGTTTAATAGTTTGAATTTGTGAATGGTGTGTTGCTTGCTCTCGCAAGGAATTGTGGGACAGAATTATCTCCTTTCCTTTCATAAAGGATGTTGAAGTGTACCCTGTGCTTAAAGAGATTAGAAGGGAAGCACTGGAGCACCTTTCCTTAGCAGTCAGAGAATTCGACCATCTCTTATCATGGCTGCCACTTAGATACTACCGGATCATTTCACTCAGTTAGGAACCTTCCTAAGTAAAAAAGACTATTCGACCGCAGCCCCAGATCACCCATAAAAAATTCTCGGCCACTGGTCTTCCCCCTTTACCTAACCTACAAACTCCCACAAACGCCTCTCCGCATGAAGTTCTTTTGGGGGCTCTATCCAGCCAATGGACCGATGAGACAGCTCCCCCACTCAGTCTTGACCCCACCTAGTTCCTTCCTACCTTCCCGCCATCTGCCATTGTCAGCTCATTGACAAACTACCATACATCCATCATCGACCCTCCCCCTCCCTTCATCCCGCGACCCTCATCCCCTCAACCCTTCATCCCCTCAACCCTAACCCCTTCCTCCCTCCATCACTAATCCCTTCCTCCAGTCCCCAAACCCATCCATCATTCAATATCTCAGCTCTTTTTCATTACTCTCAATTAAACTATTTCAAATCCAAATTCTTGTTGCCATGGTCTTGGTTAGTGAAATACATCTGTAGTTTAAATGATTAAAAAATTACTTCTTACTAAAGCTATTCAATTACATATACAGGGTACCTCACTAATTTTAAAGTTCAAGTACATTTCATGACTGATTGTGGTGCAACAGTAAGGCAACTTTTAGTGACTGTAAACATTTATTTTGCCAAACACTAAACACTTAAGCCCCTCTCCACTCAAAAATATGTTTTTCTTCTTGTTCCTTTTGGACGTGTGAGTGTGACACTGGAAGACTGTTTTCACATTCATCTGCTGAAAGTGAAAAGTTTATCTGTGCTCAGTGAAAATTTGATTTTTAAGGGGTGGGCCTACAAGCATGTTTTGTGACATCACAACTAGTTTGGAGCCAATCCTGGTCCAATGTTTAACTTGACACAAGTGTGATGTGGAAAATTGAAGCCTCCAGTGCATGTACACTGACAATGGACTTTACAGTGAAGTAGGAGAAATTTTGTGTCCCACAGGAAAACTTGTGAAATGAAATATATTTGCATATGAATAGATTCTGGAATTTTTAATGAGGGAGAAGAAGCAGATATCATTTTAAGGATTTTAATGAGATAATTGAATTTTTGTTGTGGAAAAACCATGAGATACAAATTATTATTAAAAGTAAAACAATTTTACATACAGTACTGTGCAAAAGTTTTAGGCACTAAAAGTAAAGTGAGAATGCTTACAAAAATATTGCTATAAATTGTTTTAATTTATCAATTAACTTCTTACAAAGTTGAGTAAACAACAGAAACCTAAATGAAATCAATATTTGCTGTGAGCAGCTTTGCCTTTAAAACAACAGCAGTTCCCCTCTGTACACTTTAACAGTTTTTCATGGTAACTTGCAGGTAGGTTGTTGTAACCATCCTGGAGAAAGAATGTCCTTCTGTGGACTTATTATTTAGGCCATCTCAGGTGCTTCTTCATGTAATCCCAGATTGACTCCATGATGTTGAGATCAGGGCTCTGTGGGGGCCATATCATACCATCTGTTGCAGGACTCATCATTCTTCTTGTTGCTGAAAATAGTTCTTTATGACTCTAGCTGTATGCTTGGGGTCATTGTCATGTCATGAATAAATTTGGGACCGATCAGACACCTCCCTGATGGTATTGCATAATGGATAAGAATCTGAACAACTAGGGTACCTAAAACTTTTGCACAGTACTGTACATCTTAAAACATGTTTGGAGGGGATCTTTAAATGAAGAAATAATCTCTTTCAAGACAACATTAGCATTTTTGGGCAGCAGAAGGGACTGTGTTTTATTTTACTTTATACACACACACAACTAAAAGCAGTTTTACTGTAGTTTCACATTAATATGAGGACTTCTGCTTTGACATTCATTCAGCACAATGATGAGACACAGGTAGTTTACAGAGTAACATAACAGCAGCTGTTTTTGTTGACTGCCAGTGGCTGAACACACCTTGCTTCAGGTCAGTTCACTACATGTCATGAGTCATACCAACATACCAGCCAGATGACTTAGCTGGTAACTGAAGAGCTGCTATTCTCTGTATGAAGGTTTACTCATCAAGGTGTGTTCAAGATGGCCCTGTGTAAACTGTGGTTGGAGTAAAAACAGTCAGACTCTCAGTATGATGATGCTATGTCAGGCAGCTCCAGTTAATATGTCACTGATCTCCAGACTCAGTTCTTCAGTTCCTGACAACTCTAAAAGGGAGTCCATGTCCTGGTATAATGACATCAGCAGTCTGCAGCACTGCCTGGCGGCTGACCTCCTGCACTGCAGTGTTCACACTCAGGTCCCGCCAGGTCTCCTCATCTGAGTAGGACTCAAATAAGTCCCCTGCAACAAGCACTGTGCCCGCTGTAGTTCCCCTCACCTGGACACTGACATCTTGTGCTGTGTGGCCAGGAGTGGGAATTACAGACACCTGTGGGAGAGAGGAAACCGTGTTCACCAGCAGAACACATGAAGCTACTGAGCCCTGTCACAGGCTTTCTTCTTCTACATTCTCACAATTACTGTTATATAACATTGTTAAAATACATTTTGTTATATATATTTTATATTTTTATTCTCTTAGTTGTTTCTATGTGTTCTAAAACATCAATACTACTACAATTGCTGTGATAGTAGCAATAATATTAAGAGTAATAACGCATGTAACACATTCTGAAAAGATGTTGACTGTGCTTTGCAATTAAGAAAAATACACCACTGAACAGAAAGCATACAAAAAAATATGTAGCCCAGGAGGTGTCATAGAGAACAAAAACCCTCAAACTAATGCACTCCAATTATTAGATTGTGTCTGAAATGGTGGTCAAATAAACACTTACAGAGTGAAATTGATTTCGGACAGAGCAAAAGATAAAAGAGGAAATCGCTTTTTTGGAACAGGAATCAGTATTTATACTGTCAGTATACAATAGTTCTAGCTGCTAAATGGGGTAAAATGTTCTATAATGTAAAACAAAGACCCCACATGAAATAAATCTGGGGCAAAAAAAACAACCTTCAGTGACAAGGTACAGTATGAGAAGCAATCAATTTTTGGCAAGGAGGAAACTGCATTTCACTGCATGTACTGCCTCCATAGAGGCTTATTTAAACTAGCAAAATTGACTACATAGTTTATTTTATATAGCATCAAGCAGGAAAACACACACTGTCTCATTACAATACTTTCAATTTGTAAAAGTGATCAATTTCTATAATCTACACGCTGTAGCTGTTTCTATGGTGAAAAATGTAAAGAGCTCTGATGCTCATGCATCAGTACAATGATGCAGAGTATTTTGATATTACCGTTATTTGCATTCTTCACAAAAGCTGCTACAGACAAATTGCAGTCCTTATTGGAAGTTAAATAATTCACATCTACAACATGATAAAGTTAAAGTAGATATTGCTAAACTGATAACCTATTTCTGATACAAAGCAAAATTAGAAAAATCTTTTTATTATTATTAAGAGTTATGCAAATTTGAGGTAAGTCAATCATTGAGGAAATATGGCAGTGCTTTAGCCAAAACACAGGGAAAAGAGGAAAATGTTATCTCTAGTATAATGTCCATAGGCAAAAACCTGGAAGGTTATCTGAAAACAAAAAGATTGAATTATTAAGAGTGCAAAATAGGGATGCACGATATTATCGGCACGTCATAGGTATCGGCTGATAAAAGCTCTAAAATGAAATATCAGCATCGCAAATTCTGACGATTATGAGAGGCCGATATGTCGCCTTGTCCCCCGCCGCCTGACTGTGCTTCCCTCGACCTGACCGTCCACTGAAAGTGGGAAGAAGCAGCGGGTCTGACGGGCAGCTGAGTGAAGTGGAGCCTGCGAAGGAAGCACCGGGACCGTCAGGGTGAAACAGTCCGTTGAGGAACTGCTGTTTGACTGCACAGGTGGGAAACACCTCGTACCACGGCAGTTGGCAACTTGCGTATTAGGTGCATTACCACCACCTTCTGCTCCAGAGTGTGGACCAGAGATTAAATCCTACACATTAATCCTGTCTGTCTAATAAACTCAAAGAAAACACTACTGCTCCACCTACTTGGCAGGTTCATTTAAGTTTTAACGCTGAGCTCCTGAACTCCAGTCTTCCTAAGGTCTTGACCCTCATATATTGTCTTTCTTGATCATACTTAGTACAATCTATGCTTGCATGTGTAATAGTCTGCTCAGCCAACTGGAAAAAAAATATGTCTATATATCAGTATTGGCATTGGCCACAATGAGTTGGAAATATCGGCATATCGGATATCGGCAAAAAATCCAATATCATGAATCCCTAGTGCAAAATAAATTAAATAAAATGTATGAGAATAAAGCAAAATGAGCCTTCATAAGATCCAGAAAACACAATGGATTGAAAAAGGTGAGCAAAACTCCAATTATTTCTTTAGGTTAGACAAATATCATGGTAAAAATAATTTCATTCAGCAACTTGATATGAATGGTTTTACAACTAATGACAGAGCAAAATATCCAAATATTGCTCCGATTTTTATGGTCATTTAAATAAAATATAATAGTTGCCAAAAGGAAACGGACAGGTTTTTCGGTTAGCTTCAGGAATCTAAACCAAATTAACCCCAGTTGATAAGGAATATTGTGATAAGCATATCTCCATGAAGGAAATTATCTATGCAATTATGCATCTTAAAACTAATAAACTGTTCTTTCATTAAACAGCTTGCTCCTTTTCTGTTAGGGGTTTTTATATAAGGCTTTAGTAAAGAAACCCATCCCCCTACTCTTAGACAAGGATTGATCTGCTTAATCACTAAACCCAATAAAAATCATAGTTTCATCCATACTTTTTTCTATTAAATAATGACTATAAAATATTTGCCTCAATAATTGCCAAATGGCTTATAAATGTGCTGGATCCATTTATTGATGAAGCCCAGTCAGGGTTCATGAGAAAAAGACATATTTCTAACATGTTAAGGCTTGTCTTAGATTTAACTGATTATTAATTTCTGTGTCCTGATGATGATAGTTTAATATTCTTTCTAGCCTTTGATTCCATAGAACACAGTTTTTTTTTTTCTTTCCCCACGAAATAAGGATTTGGTGACTTATTTTGTAAAACAATTGAGACAATGTTTGCAAAAAGTAATTCTTCTATTAGGTTAAAAGGAGGCAATTCAGCCCAATTTTATTTAGGCTGGGGCATTAGACGGAGTTGTCCAGCCTCGCAATATTTATTTCTTCTATGTGCACAATTCCTTACTATGTTTGTTAAAATAGCAAAATTGAAGGAATCTCTATTGCTGATAGAGAAATTCTTATCACCTAACTTGTTGATGACTCTACCTTATTTTTAAAAAATGCCTATTGCAACCAATGTAACTGAATCATTTTCTTTAGCCTCTAGTCTGTGTTAGAATCTAAAAAAAAGGGGTGAACTGTCACCCCACAAAAACTATGAATAATCCTGTGTCTCTGGCATACCAGTCAATGATAAAGTTTAGGGATTGCTACTGTAAACAATGAAAATGCTGGTGCTCTGCAAACTTCAATTCAATATATAAAAAGGCTAAAAAAAAAAAACCATACTCAGTGGATACAGAGAGACTTATCTTTAGAAAGAAAGAGTACTGTTATACAAGGCAGAAGGTATCACAGCTTACATATGCTGCAGTCTCTCTATTTAAGGATAAGAATCAGAAACAGAATCAGAATCATCTTTATTGGCATGTTTACGCAAACAAGGAATTTGACTCCGGTTTAGTGGCTCTCAATGTATTCACATATAACAACATAACAACATAACGTCTTCAGAAATATATACAAGAAGTGCAAATCAATTGATGACTTACTTATTCATTTCATTTGGAAAAATAAGACATTAAAAGTCTGTTATTATGAACTCATGATGTAGGAGGGCTTAACTCTTGTGACTTCACTACCCAAAATAATACTTTTAAAGTTTCTAAAAAGCCTACCTACATCTATTTGGAATTTTGAGCCAAATTACATTTTTTCTAAAACTGGAGGACTCAAATATGTTCTCTTATACAACTAAAAAATAGAAGAACATCCCAAAAGCTGTTGTCTACTGGAAAAATCCCTTCAGTTCTTCACTTGAAGCTTCATATTACCTTCAGATAAACTTTTAAATACATTTTAGAACTGTGGCCCCCGTCAGCCTACATTGTAAGTGCATCATGAGGGGATCTTCTAATGGTCAGTATGAACAGGAAGAATGGTTATGGCGAGAAAAACCTGTGTCAGTGTTCATTTGGGCACCTGACTACTGTTTAAAGACAGACTTGAAAAATTGTGGACCCGTCCTTTAAGAGAATTGCGATGTGACTTTCAGGCTTGTATAAGGAGATCTGAGAACACACCACCTTTTGGGTGCATTTGCTTTTTTGCAAGCTGGAACACACTTGCTCCTTGAAATCCTTTAAATAATGAGGACTCAAATATTAAATCACAGATATACTTACATGCTCATCCACACAGTATGCCTGTCCCTCTGCAAGCTTGTTAGGACGGTATGTGTCCCCTTCACTGATATCATATCCTACAATTATCACCGCGGATGGAAAAAGACTCAGATTCCCGATGTGGTCTGAATGTCCGTGAGTCCCTACAACGAAGTTAATGTCTCCCGGTACGATACCCCTCTCCTTCAGTGTGATTAGGAGAAAGTCGCGGTCCCACGGCCCCCCGGTGTCCACCAGAATAGTTCTGGGTCCGGTGATGAGAGTGATCGTCCCGTCGGCTCTAAACGTGCCGTCGGTCTGAGGGAGACTGTATCCGACTTTGAGGACGGACACGGAGTAAGGCTGACCGGAGAAGTCCAGCTGGGACTCAGACAGAGGAACTCTCTGAAGCTGACCAGACAGATCTTTACTGCCTGTCCCCATCGCGACGACAAACTTCACAGAACTGCATGAAGAGGTAATATATACTAAGGCAGAATCTCACTTTCCTCAGATGTATGCGGAAAAAAGAGGATCTAGGTCCAGGCCTGCCAACTCTCACGCGCATAGACATAAATACGTGGACGCCGCTGTCAGCATGGACGTGTGAAGAGAACTGTCAGTCACTAAAACATTTGAGTCAACCATGGGTATTTGAGGAGCGCATGCGCGATAGGGTCCGACATCTTGGACAGCTAGGTACGGCAACACCACTTGAACAAACCACATGTCACAACAGGATTTGACTCGTAGATGTATAATACATACATATAATACATACATACATATGTGTGTGTGTGTGTATTATATATATATATATATATAGACACACACACACACACACATATACATATATGTGTATATACACATATACTTATATTCAGCCATTTGCTTTAAAGCCAAATTGCATACAATGTAGACCAAAATTGCTTGTATCAACCCTTCAACATCCACCCTTTTTATAGAATTTTCACCTATTTGGCACATCCAAATGGAAAAGCTTATAGGCTTCATTTGACAAGTGACATCTAGTTTCTGGAAATGTGTTTGTTTAGCATCTGGCTAAAACACAAACAAAACTACATCAGTTCAAATAAGGCTCAAAAAAGTGTTTTTGGTCATCGTTTATAATGAGTCATATTTGAATGAACAATAATTAGGACATGCTTTATGCCAGAACCATGCAAATCACCACATACCTTCTACATCTTGTCAACCTGTATACAATTCCAGACTAACCTTATGGGTGCAAGGGAGTTTTTAGTTTGTGGTGTCACTGGTGTCACTGGTGTCCTCGAACCTCTCCAGTTATCTCCACAAGCCAAATTGTGCCAATTGCTTTTACTCATTACTGTGTGATGCTACCGCTTACAACTGGCTTACTGTCGCTGGCGACCCGGTGGATGTTAAGAGGTTAAGAAATGTTGTAAGCTGTTTAATGACAACTTTCTCAGCAACCTTTGAGAGTACTGGCAGTAAACTTATTCATCTGTAGTTACTGGCTTCAAGGTGGTCTCCATATTTAAAAATAGGCGTGACAATGACACATTTCTAGTCATCAGGAAAGGAGCTGTGTTTAAAAGACAAGTTAATTAAATGAGCAATAGGGGGGTTAGCAGCATGTCAATGTACTGGAGCATTTTGCAATCCTAGTTGGGCCTTTTACTAGTTGTTCTAGTTGGAATTTCTTTGTGATCATTTTTAGTTTTTTCCTCTTTGTTTTATCCTCCCAGTTCACATTAAAATCACCCATAAGTAATAATTCTTTGATGAGATTGCACTCAGACTTCTTTGACTTGATCATAGAAATAGTCATCTGCAGAAGGAGGCCTATAGACACCTACGATGTTAAAAGACATTTGTTGGGATAACATTATTTTTATCCCAACATATTCTAGTCCAGATTTGAGTCAGACACACGATGAGTCAACTGATTGCTCTTTGCATTAATGCTTCTAGCATTAAAATGTCCAACAAATAGCCCACTCAGTTTCAGCTTCGGGTCCCATAAGACTTTTGCATGATTGACAGTTTGGAAGATTTTGAATAACCTCTGCCTCCTCACTGCAGGCTTTCGACACACAGTGGTGTCAGCAGCAGGTTTTGTGAGAGAGACACTGGACCTCTCAAGGTTTCCACAGCCCGGTAGCGAAAAGTTATTCATTGATCACATCATGCTGCTCATTCGTCACTGGCACCAGAGGAGTCCCAGACACACTCGGGCACAAATCAGCATCATCGAAGTTCTGCAGCACTCCAGGGATCAAAACACACTAAGCTGGTCACCAGTAAGACCAGCATAAATCCAGCAAAACCAGCAGGTCACCAGCAAAAACCCACCTATCCTTTAATGTCATGACACACTCCGATGCAACTGGTGGCGGTATGCACCTTTTACGTTGGTTTGCGATCCGCCAATAAACAAGAAGAAGAAAAAGACGCAACGTCACATCTGCGCTCCACAATGGCGGAGAAAATAACGTTGGATAAAGGGTCATCATTTATGGATCCATTTAAAGGGCTGTTGTTGACGTATTTTATGCCAGAATCATGTTATGATGAATTTTTCCTCAATTTCAACTTTTTAGACGGTAAGTGGCTCCTTTTAGTTGGAAAACTAGCAGCTCAGTGACACTTAGACACTCGGGAGATGTTGGTTCTTCCTCAGTGTGGAGCGTAACATAGGTTAAATTATGCTGATAATAATCTTTAGTTATTTTAAATACTTTTCACTTTAGGAGTGTAGTTTGGGCTATGGGGGCATCATGGTGGCCTGTGGTTTATGTGAGAGAGAAACTGCTGCCTGGATTATGTTCACTGGAAACGTCAATCCCGGAAGCGTGGCATGTTAAAGCAGGACTCCAACACCGAGAGACCGAGGTTCACTGTTGTAGGGAAAGACGGTGGTTTTAGTAGCAGTCACTCCTCAAATTCTGGATCATTCAGGTACATCCAGCAAGCTTTACATAGAGCACACATAGGCACACACTTACACACCATATGCATGATTATAAATACCTACACACAGAGACACATAGTCAGTTATACATACTCATACATAGGTACAGGTTTATGTACAGACATTGTGTTAATTTAGGGTAATCTGAGGGGTAATATACATTTTTTTTTGGTGACGTTTTGGACTGGAAGTTAGATTGAATATAACAGCAAATCATCAGCCTCTATGTACATTTGTAATACTTGACATAGATTATGCTAACATAAGCATACAAACATGATGTTCTTGTCTATCCATGTACATTATGACATTCATTAACTGCCCAATAAGGTCTCCTCTTTGCAACACCAGCTCTGAATTCCATAAGCTACCACAGAAAAACAATATAAATCATGTCTTGATGATGGTATGACAATGGTATGTAGTCAAAGACATAACTTCTCAATTCGGGTTATATAGATTAATCTTAATTTCTCCAGAGGTGTCGATTGTATTTCTCTTCTGTTGGTTAGAATGGAGGACTGAAACTGCTATAAATAAATAAATGAATCAATAAATAAATTAATTTGCTATTAAATTCACCAAAAATAATATCAAAAATAAATAAAATAAAATTAATTGATAAAATGTGACATTTTGGATATTTCTGTTTTAATTTGCTTCTGTATTTATCTACCTTATAAGGTTTTGGGAGATGCCGCAGTAATGAGTGATTGTCTCTTTGAGGTCCTCTCATATCAAACAGTATGTTTATTCTATATAACAGTTATCAATGATTGACCTTCCCCATATTTTCAAGCATAATAGTGTATATATGACATTGCACTGTTATGTAAAATAAGAGTTACTCTCAAAAAGGACAGATGCATATTTGCAGTTTCAAGCTTTCTCTGTAACTCTGAAATCATCCTCAGGAGCAGGTAGAGGTGTCATGAAGCAGCTAATAAATAACAGGTGTAACAGCTGATCGCTCAGCAGCATCTAATGATGTCTCAACACCATGTAAACAACTTCAGTTCCTTAGATATTCAACATCTTCTTTAAATAGTGTTATGTCCAGAAGGAACAAACCATTTCTTTAATGCCAGGCATGTTGGTATAAAATTGTTCCCTGATGTTTGTAGTTTAGTTTAAGGTGGCTGTTTTTATTTACCTTTTGTAAACTGCCATTGGTCTGATTTTTGGCAAGTGACACACCTGCTTAGCTGGACTGAGGTCAGGTGAATGACAATGCCAGTCAAGAACATCCCACTGCTGGGTCATAAAAACTCCTCGGCTGCATTTGCTGTATATTTAGGATCGTCCTCCTTGTGCATTGTCCTAAAATTGGCAGACTACCTAAAAAAGGGGGCTACAGTTGCTTCAATGTTCACCCACACTTTGAATGACAGCCCCCTCATTTGCATAATGAAGCAGAAATGCATAAAGAAATGTAAAAGGGAAATACAGAAATAAATAAGTTTGGGGAAATAAATAAGGGGGAAATGCAAAGGGAAAACAAGGCTTTCACCTTAATATTAACAACATTTTAGCAGCAGTCGGACCTAAAAGTATGTGTCTTCTCTGAGATTTGGTAGCATTAATTAATGAGTCATCATTTAGAAGTAAAACATTAGGTAAACTAGGAACACAAGTTCTGGTTATATCAGATAGCAAGTGTGCAACTCTAGACCAAAAATACTTCAAATTAAAAAAAAAATACTACAATCTGGTGATGTTTCCTGTCTGAATCTCCATTAGTATACCACTTAAAGTTGTCCATACATACATACTCTGAAGAGGCTAAACATTCTGTCAAACCCTTTGAATTGTATTTGTGAAAACAGAAAAAAGGTGACTTCAGAAACTGCTGTAGATAACAAGTCAAACCAGGACTAGATCAACACAGAAGCAATTTGTGTATTTATCAAATAACAACAAAGGATCACGTCAGCACTGATTGGCTTAGTATGTTTCTGGTGTGCTCCTTTAGGTAACTAGAGTGAAAATGTTTGTGTGGCTATGTCCGGCTTTTGAACATGGCTGGTGGGCGGGGTAGCCATTGACTATACAGTTGGTGGTTTGATCCGCAGCTCTTCCTTATATGAGCATAACTAATCTACCTCTACCACCAGTGGTGTTTGTATGCATGTGGACTGGTGATGTAATCGAGTAGTACTCCAGCCACATGGAAAAGCTACATGTGAAGTTTACCAGAGTTCAAGATGGTGAACATTATGAATCCGTATGTGTTCAAAGCATGATATATCTCCTCAATTGTTGTTCTTGTCCAAAAAGTATTAAAAACTATTAGAAAATGTTTGAGTTACATTTTCTAGAAAATATAGAAATTTCAGAGCTTTTTTTTAAAAATGAAACTTTATATTTGTGAGCCATTGTTAAAGACTTAAGTCTTCAGTAGAAACCAATGGCAAGAAGTTGAGAGCCACATACATGGTTGGTAAGTCAAAGTATTGAGAGAAAGACTAATGCAGTGTAGTTCATACTCGTTCCTGCTTTGCCACAGAATAGAAGTATCAAATAAAGTTATGTAAAAGATTCACTTCTCTCTGCATGCTTCCTCTCTCTTTCTTGCAGACTCGTGTTTCTCTTGCTTTAGATTCTCTGACTGATGTGAGTATACATTGATGCAATCATTGCCAGCTAGCTATACTTAATATTTTTTTGTTTTGTTCTAGTACCATGTCTGAAGATTGTTCTGAGCAAAGGCCTGGGGATCGGTATCATTCTGGGATCAGTGCTGGGTAAAACACCTCACCTTTTCTAACTTGGACACCTCATTTAGTCTAATTTAGAATTTTAGGCACATTTTAGTCATTTCATTATTGTCCTACTCAAGGTTTAATCAATGAAAACTAATGACATTTTAGTGAGTTTAGGTCAGGGAGAAGTATATAAGATTTTCTCTCATTTTTATTTGTTTTATTCTAATCATCAGCAGAAAAAGTGGTGACTATGCAGTGTAATTTTGTAATGTGTAGTTTTTCCTTATGAGGAAATTCTAACCAATGATTCAGTAATATTGTAGAAATATAAATAAAGATTGCACAAAGAAAAAAAATCAGTTTAATAACCTATGAAAATCTGTGAAAGAAACAATTTGAGATTGTCAATGAGATTCTTTTCATATCAGTCTGCAAAACAATGTTTCCCTTACAATGCAACCAGGACATAAGAGGTAAAAAAAAAAAAAAAAAAAAAAAAAACTTTTTGCAACCACAGTAATATGTCTGATCTGTGTAGAGGTGAGTGTGGTTCTTCTGCAGAAGCCTGATGTCAGTTTCAATCAACATAATGAAGGTAAACACAATGAAGGGCTGTGCATAATGGCACTTCACTCTGCTGCGGCACTTCTCAGAGGCTGCGGATTTATCAACATATATCAGTCCTGCTGCCTTCAGATGCTGCAGGGATTTAATGAAATGAAGGAGAAGCTTCTCATACAGTATAAAGTAGCTGTGGACAGCAGATACTGTAAGAATCACCCACATTCATGCACAGATCAATATAGATGCTTTAACCCATAAATGTTATTTTCTGTGCCGAATTTGGTAGGAGAGTGTTTACTTGAAATAACTTATTTATATTTCATGCATTAATCCGTTATTGCAGCACATTTACAGCAAGTATTTCGTTTGCTCTTGTTGATAAAATCACCAAGTAGCAGTGGAGTGCCTTTGCTCCAGAAACAGATGTGGTTCTGAGACATCTAAGACCCATTTTCCACAAAATCACTTTACGCTGCCCATTTGCATGTCTTCTTCCGGCAGCTTCACTGTGCGTGCAGTGCGGGGCACCGCAATAGCACACAGACAGGCAAAGCAAATTTCAAGGTCAGGAAAATGCGAAACTGTCTGTTTGCTGCTTGCACTGGTCGTTGCACTGTCACGAAAAATAGGACCCAATGTTGTATTTGGTGGTCAAATTATTTAAAGTAGTCTGAACTGACAGCCATTATAGGCTACTCGCGGTCCTCTGTGTTTTGATTATGATTGGCTTTAAAGGTCCAACATCTTATAGAAGGCTTAGGCATTACCGCTGTGACCATAATAATGTAGCGTAGACGTTACCTCTTTATCCCCATAACACCTGAAAGTGGAGGGACAAACAGTCTTGAAAAAAGTCCCAACTTAACATTCTGTCATCCTGTCGATGCTTGTGCGTGTTGAATTTTATAAACTGGCAGCTGAAATCACTCTCTAATGAGGAAATTGATGTGAAAATATATCAGTGTAAACAACAGGGTCATTAATTGATACTTCATCAAGTTTTTGAATCCATTCTGTGATGCAACCTGAGAAAGAACAAAACTATCTCACCGCTGCGTTCTCTCTTGATCTTTGCTTTCAACGCTGTGTTTTTTATTACTGTAATTGTATGAAACCTGCACTGTGTATCTCACCTCTCCTCCTTCCTTGTTCACAGTGAAGCTGCCTCAGATCTTAAAGCTGATGGGAGCAAAGAGTGCCGAGGGGCTGAGCTTCAAATCTGTGATACTAGAGCTGCTGGCCATCACAGGAACGATGGCCTACAGTATCGCCAACAAGTTCCCCTTCAGGTTGGCCCATATTCAAATCAACTCTGTCAAGTTTAAATGTACACAGAGCACCATGTGGAATCTATTTTATTTTATTTCTGTAATCTATGTATAACAGCACTGTAAGCTGAATTAGACGAAGTGCTCCACCTTTTTGTTTAAAAATGTGAGTACCTAACTAATAACCTGCGCTGAATGTTATCTTAGTGCCTGGGGCGAGGCTCTGTTCCTCATGCTGCAGACTGTCACCATCGGCCTCCTCATTCAGCACTACGGAGGGAGAACAGGCAGAGGTTAGATTGCATCCACATTCAACAGTCTTTCAGTTCAGTCACTGTGCAACACTATAAATGCCTTCCAGGATAAAACAAATATGCACCATTACCATGTACCATGTATTTAAATGATATAACCCCCATGTCATACAAATCAGTTCTGATCAATCAAAAACCCACCCATAGTATGTCATGCTAGCATATTAAAATTTTTTAATTAGCTAATTAAACACAAAGTACAGCTGGGGCTTTTGGGAAGTTTTGCAGTTTGGTCATAAACCAAAGTATTTTGTCAACCTACTGGTGCTAGAGTAAAAGTCAGATGATCAGTTGGTAGCATTCATCCTTTTGGGATCATGAAAGTCTGTACGAAGTGTCAAATGGCAATCCATCCGATATTTAAGATAGCTCACTCTGGACCAAAGTGGACTACTGACAACGTGGACAGGCGGACAGACTGACATGCCACTAGCATGGCTAAACGTTGGGGGGGGAAAAGATGTGCCAGTCTTTAGTATGCTTTTGATTTCCCTTGTTTGTTGTCAAATACTCATCTGCCTCAGAAAGGTGTATGTATCCAGTAGTCTCTGGGTAAGAAAATTTGAACTGAAAATAACTAGATATGGGCTGAAGCAGTGGAACCTCTCAGCAACACACACATCTAGTGGTAGGAAAATATGATTATTTGTGAAATATTATATGTAAAATGTGCCTCAGCACATCAATATGATGTTTTCATGTTATGGATGTTTAATATGTGAAATAAAAATGAAAAACACAAACACTGATTCAGTCTTAAAGAAATCCCTTATTGGTTTGACAGATCAGCACTGAGTGTTTGCTTCTTCTTTCCCAGGTCTCCTGTTTCTGGTTGTGTACTTTGGCCTACTGGTTCTTCTGTTGTCTCCAATCACTCCCATGTCAGTAGTTACCACCATGCAGGCCTCTAACATGCCAGCCATCATCATTGGCAGGGTAGGAAAAGACAACACAAGTCTAATACACACTGATATAATGCTTGTATTTTTTTTTTAAGAATGAGTGTGGTTGATTCTTGAACTTGTAGTTAAGTTTAATACAATTTAATACGTTTATTCAGTTTAATTTTTTCATGTTGCAGATTCGTCACAATGTATAGAAATATAGGCTTAAAAAAGAAAGGAAACAACCAACATTAAGAAATGTTAATAATGCCCATACTAAAACACACACAACACAGAGAAGACTGACGGTGTGTGTGGTTGTCTCAGTTAATCCAGGCAGCCACTAACTTTCGTAATGGACACACTGGCCAGCTGTCTGCGGTCTCTGTCTTCCTGCTGTTTGCTGGATCTCTTGCCCGCATCTTCACCTCACTACAGGTAAGAGGCCTGTGTGTCTGTCTGTAATATATGATTGATGACATTTTGATCAGTCCTGTTATATTATTGCCTGAATGCATCCTATGGACACTGATTGAGGACTGAAGGACTGAAGCTGCTGCTAACATGTTGTTTTCACTGCACAGCCAGTGTGGACTGTGTGACTAACAAACAAAATGCTTGCCTGATAGGCAAGTCAATGCTATTTGTATAGCCCAATATCACAAATTAGCCTTAGGGGGCTTTACAGTCTGTATAGCAATACAGTATCTTCTGTCTTTAGACCCTTGATTCGGACAAGGATCCCCCCCACCCCCCTCTCAAAAAAAAATTGTAAAAAAGCTGAGGAACAGCAGAATAGGAGAGATCACTATCCCAGGACAGACAGACATACAATAGATGTTGTGTGTACAGAACAGACCAGATAGCAACATTACAGAAATAGAGCAGAACAGACAGAATGACAAAATTGTAGATGGATTGATAACATATACAAAGAATCTGATCAGGAGGACATCAAGTACCTCCATCACCCTAGAGACCTGAAAAGAGGACAGACTACACATACACACAGGAAACTCACATCACACCATTCACACACACAGAGAAAGGAGAGAAAGATGAGGACCTCGATCACATTGGGAAGGAATAGAATCTCCTGCAGGATGAGTAGCCAGGTCCAAAACCTCTGGAAATGGATCCGACAGCCAGGGAAGCAGAGCAGTCCCAGGACGGCCTATGGTCCAGCAAAGAGACCCCTTGAGAGAAAAGAGAGGACAAGGAGGAGAAAATGAGGGGAGAGAGAGGGGGGGGGGGCGGCATAGCTTGGATGCTAATGCGCCTGTGGACAACAAACAATCTTGTCAGCAGGACAGACAAGGTTTTAATTAGTAAAGCTTGATACATTTATTACCTCACATTACATTAAACAACAGCTGAGGCTGAAACGTGTCCCAGTCTTGTGTTTTCTGCTACTCCCATTTAATCATCATGTAGTACAACATGGTTGTTTTTCTGGCGATTTAAACCAGTAGCTTGTGTTTCCTCTTGAAGACACAACTATTTTCAGACAGTATTGACATTGAGCATGGTTTGTTCTGTCATGGCCATACAACGCACACACACTCCCTCATCAACAACTGCCCCCAGCTGACGTTCCGCCAACATTTACGTCATTTTATCTATATCTGACTTAGATTGGGCACTCATGGTTTATTATTACATCACTTAAAACTGCAAGGGGGAACAGTACTAATGTAGCTTTCTCTGTCATGAATGAAGCCACACAAAGAAAGCAGGACATGCTGACTGACAGCGATGTGTCATTACTTTGAAACTTTCATGTTATTTTCTTATCAGTTTTTGTTGACATGTCAGACAGGTATATGGTTTTCAGCTTTTTTTCCCCTTTTTATAGGAAACTGGAGATGCACTGATGGCCCTCACCTATGTCATATCCTCCGCCTGTAATGGCATCATTGCTCTGCAGGTCCTCTACTACTGGAACAGCTCCTCAGAACGCAAGAAGAAGAAGAAAAAGAAGAAGGAGTAGGCAAAGGACATTCGCTAAATTTCAGTCGTAAAGCAACACTTTTCTTTCCATATCCAACAAGGTGTCCTCAAAACTTGAAAGAACAAATTGACACCTGAAATGTATGTACAGAGGAAGTGTGGGACATTGAATCTGCTGGACAAACACTTGGCTTTGACATAAGGCTGTGAGTGTAACATGCCAATCAGATGTTCAGTAATGTTTTCTATCAGTCCCATGTAGGCCCTCTGGCTTTATGATTGACAGTTAGCTGGTTCTGTTGGTGTATAGCTCTGAGCAGGGCTGCTGGGTTCAGACTGCTGCTGTGCAATACACTGTAATTATATTCCTCTTGATCCAGTTTCCCTCAGGCAGGCTGTGTTCATAATGATGAGTTAAAATGTTTTGAAACAGTTTGTGTACCTGTCTGTTGATTGTCCATATCTAATCATTCAGATCATTTTGTTAGCTGTGGATGCATGTAAAATGATTTTTTTTGTTTTATCATTTCACATAAACATAATTCCTCACTTGCCTCTGTAACTGTATGGTATATTATGTGGTCTGCATTAGAGGTAACATTAATGGGTGACATTTGCAAACTTGTACAATATAATGCAAATTAGAATCCATCCTCTGGGAACCATGACTGTCCATGACAAAATATTCTGCCAATCCCTCTAGTAGATGTTAAGAAATTTCATTGGATATGTTAGAGGGAAGACCATGGTGCTAGAGGAAAAGTCAGGAGATCACCAGAGTCATTAGAACATCATGGACATCATCTGGATTTCATGCCATCCATAAAGCCCAATACATTCTGTTCATGTTGTTGAGCATCTCCCGTCATCCTTCACTCCCTCCTCTGATGTTGGTTCTGAAACAACACTGCCCTCTGCCTGTGTTGTGTTGGTGGAGCACACCATCTGTGTAATAGAATCAACCACCTCAAAGTAAGAATGACAGGAAGTAATGCACTGCTGACACAATAGTGAACTACATTACAACATATCCCTATAAAGCGTTTATATGTTTAGCATATAGTGTATTTCCAGCAGAAACATTGGGTCTTCCACGCCATTTTGTCACCCAGTGGAAGATTGCAGGAGCTAAATGAGTTTGAACCAAACAATGTCATATCACATTCATTTACCGGGCAGTTTGTTCACCGAGCTGCAACAGAGGGATTGTAACTAAAAGAGAGAAGTATGAAGGCTCAGCTTCAATTAGCTTCAATTCACATATGAATGCATTTTCCCCCCATCACTTTCATTGGAAACAAGTTGAGAAGGGATCGCTTCACAGCCAGTATGAAGAGGCCATGAAGAGATCACTGGTGACCCATAAGTGTTTGTGTAGTATTGTTGTAAGAGAGGCTTGAAAAATTGTGAACCTATCCTTGAACATAACACTGAGAGAAATGAAGAGTGGTGTAATAGTGAGAACTGGCTCTGACACTGAACAAGTTCCAAATTTATGAGTTTAGACCTATGGCGTGTCCTTTACTTTGCAGATTACAAGTGTCAACTCACAGGAAACTGTGACTGCTTCACAACAAAAGCTTTAAGATGCTTGGTCATTGGAAAGCTTCAGTTGTGAAGCAGAGACAGTAAACGTTTGTATTAATAGAAACTTAACTGTGATAGACCTCAGTACAGCTCCAAGCAGAGCTGATGAGAAAACTGGGGGTTTTCTACCTACAGTAATGTTACCTGAGTGTTAACAGGGATCTAGAAAAACACTTAACACCATTAGTAGGGCCCTGCTAAAAAATCTCAAGCAGCAATCAGACTCATATGGAGTGAGTAGGTCACAGATATGGGCAGGAGCCCGACCATGCAAATCTTAAAATCAATTCTAAAACTCACAGGTAACGAGCGAGGGGCAGGGAGGATTGGGACTCGTGGGTTTTTTGCATTGTAAGTTTGTTACTACATACAATAGTGTGCACTGTGATGTCACCAGGCTTTGTGTCAGCAGTAAAACCAGCTATACTGAGGATGGATTAATACTGAAGTGAAATCATACTGATGCCATCTACGGGAAGACTGAGGTCGATAACATCAGAAAGTTTTTTTTTATTTTTTTTATTGTTTATTGTTTATTGTTTCTAATCAAGTTTTTTGGTGTATAGACAAATCAATAAACACAAGCACATATACAGTAAAATTAACAAGCAATCACAAGACATTTCATTAATTGATCATTTAAAAAATAAACATAGGTGTTTTAATTGTTTTTGACTTAGTGTTATTTTTATACAGTACTAGTCAAAAGTTTGGGAAAGTTTGGACACACTTTACCATCCACTTGAATGAGAAAGTGTGTCCAGACTTTTGACTGGTACTATATATAAGTTCAATTCTCTAATAATTACATAAACAAATTGAAACTGTTCTCTGTCCTGTAATTTTCTCTTTTTCTCTTTTTTCACACGCAGCATACATTATGCCTTCTGCAACTCACAGTTGAAAAGTCTGGGCGATACAAGTTATACTCACTGAGTAGTAATTCAACTGTCACTTTCCATTTCTGCCATCATAACTTGTTTTCACATGACTAACAAATCTAGTTTGACAAATCAGCTTTGATTTTTAATCAAGATATGCAGGATCACAAAACCTCATATGTCACAGATTAAATAACCAAATCCAAGTAAAACTTAAATAGCTTGTCTATTTAAGACCCACATGTGTACAAAAACTGTTCACAACCATATAGATGTGGGCTTCAATGTGGATGCAACAGTGTGTGCTGCATTTCCTGCATCCCCACTTTATCTTCTGTTCAACAACCTTTTCTTTACCATCCTATCAGATGCATTTCAGGCGGCAGGGAAGGGACAGAGGAAGTTGGCTGCCTGAAATCAACAACAGCATTTCAGGAAAGAGAAAAGAAAGGGAAACTGCTTTTAATGAGATAGAAACGGGGTGAGGGGTGGGAGTGGAGCACAGAATAGCAGCAGGCCAGCTCATATCTGATTGTGGAACAGAGATGGTAGAGATTGGTGTGTTTGTTAGGCCCAATCACCTGCCACTTTTCATCTTGGGAGGTCCTTCCCTACTCAGCTACAGACTAGGACGCACCACTGCTGTTCTGTCTGTCTGTGTTAATGCACTGTACCAGAGTTTAGCAAGTGTCAGCACACATAAGCAACATTAATGTTAAAGTCAAATATTTTCCAAAGAGAATTGTTGTAGTTTAATTTTGAATGCTTTATAGGCAGTGATTAGCTTCTGTTTATTTTAGAATGCTTTGAAAATAAACTTGCAGTGACCAAAACCATTTTCTCCCAAAAATACATCTTCTAGTATCAGCTTGTTATTGTTTCCATCTGGAACATTAACTACATATATTTACTGTATTCTTAAAACTGAGAAGTTATCATGACTAGCTATCAGTTTTTAGATGTGTACACTTAGTTACCAGTTCATTAGAAACACTAACTACTACTAGCACTGGCAAGTAGCCTGTGCTGGTTTTAGGCACAGACTACAGGTTGTCTTTCATAAGATCAGATCATAAGATAAGTTCTAAGTTGGAGTCCCATAGTTAGTTAAATGATATGATGATAAATGATGATCTCTGCCTTGATATGATTGTATTTATTTATTCATTTATTGGGACAGTGTAGGGTTTTTAACATGAATGATGCACTGCACCAGAATTAGCTCAAAGCTAATTTACATCTGTAGTCCCCTACAATCAAAACATACAACAGCACAACAAACAGTGCAAAGCAAAAAACACACAGAACACATTATACAAAATACAAAGCTACACACAATAGCACATCACATACACCCACAATGTCAACCAGAAATCAACAATGCAAGCATGTCAAACCAAAAGCAAGATTATTTACATTATCTATATGAAAATTAAATAGAGGATGTCCAGATGAGGACCAATCTAGGCTGATAGATAGGTGTTGACTATAAATCCACATTTGCCCTGGGGATAACAGCTGTTAAAAATACTGGTAGCCTACTGCACAGCATTTAAGTGAGTGACCTGCTGAGCCACAAAAAAAGCTGCAGCCAGTAGTTTCAATTAATGATTTGGCAACGATGTGAGCAGAGCAGCATTTTGCATATATTTCAGTGACAGTTTCCTAGTGAAGTACGCCTCTACAGTGCTGCTGTAGCTTGAAAACTACAGTGTTATGTTCATATTGAAAACAGTCTGTCTAAATCCAGTCTAAATCTTCATTCCAAATCCACACTGATATCATCTCTCTATGGATAAGTAATACTAGAGGAAACTAAACAAAATCACTGTGGGAAACCATCAAGAGAAAGCTGTTAGACATAACTAAATTCTCTACTCATTTTAATGCAGGGTTATTGTGGACCAAGTGTAAATACTGAACCACAACACATGGTCAGGACATCAATAAGTCAGACTCAGATACTGACAATACCAACACCAGTACAAAAATGACTGAGTCAAAGTCAAATATACTCCTGCACAGATCATCAGAAACCTGGATAATGTTATAATCGTACAAGGTTTCTTATGTTACATATATTATATGCATATTACATGTCATATAATGTGATTAAATACAAGGTAAGTCTTAACAGGGGTTCTAGTGTGCATGTAAGGTACTAATTGAAAGATTTGTTGATTACACCTAAATAGAAGACCAATCTTCACACTAAAATATAATGTCTCAAACTGCTGAAACCAATATGTGTGAATAAGCAGATCTACTCTGTCTTGAAACTAGAAATGGGGAACAAAAGAAGAGGGGTTAATTATTACAAATGGAATGTGCCAAATGTGTAGTAAGAAAGAGCATGGAACACTGCCAATCACTAAACTGCACCAAGGTACCTGCTAGTATGATTAAACAGGGGGAAAAAGTTGTTATACCTTCCAATCTAAAATTTAGAAGATGTATTTTAACATTTTTTCAGACTTGTGAGGCATCTATGAGTAGCTTTTTTTAATAATTTGACTACTATAACAGTTGTAACCGTTGTTCAGCTTTGAGGGACAGATTTTAGATCTGTATTGCACCTGTAATATTTTCTATGTGTGGGCTGTTCATATCAGAATCATCAACAAGCTGCATTTTCCATCTCCTCAGAGTATCTGCACAACCCACACTAAATACACCAGAGTCAAGGGGGGTCAGGAGTGAGGGAAAATGGAAACATGAGTGAAGATGTGTGCCGACACTCCTTTCATCTGCTTATAAGGCTTTATCACCAAGGTTTATGATAAGTGTGGCAAATATTTTGATTTCTCAATCTGTTTATCAGAGCATCTAGAAATGCAGTGTTGAAAATAACACAGAGCCATGCTTCCGCATGGCTGTGTGTCATTTGTTATTTTAACAATATTTCTGCCTCTATAGCCATTATATTACTATTTTATTAGTATTGTCTATATGTGTGTTTAAAAGGTACTGTTTGCATCAGTGTATTACTGTCATATGAACTCTGATACTTTGGTCTGTTTATCAAAAACTATGTCAAAAGGGTGGAGATCTCACACAGTAAACTCAGGTGCAAAACTGCTACTGCAGAAAGGAGTTAATGCTTTTTTCTCCAATTAGGGACCACATTTCCCATAAACTCTGATGCTTTTGGTACCTGCGCTCCAGTGCACCCCTTGTTCTTGTATCAGTATGTTTCCAATATTTAATTTAACTGTTGTCTGTTGATCACAGTGCAGACAAGCAGTTGTATTGAGAGTCTTTGTGACAGATTTGATGTGGAATCAAACATCTTTTTGAACAATTTAATAAATACACACCGCCGGCAGGAAACAGTCCACTAACCTCCTGACTGGAAATATTCAGCCCCACATGCGTGTGTACATGCGTGTGTACATGCGTGTGTACATACGTATAATGCGTGTTATACGTTCAAAGAATCATGCACACATACCTACAAATGTACAAACGTATGTGCCTGTATGTTTAAGTACATGCATGTGGTATTTTGTGAACCTTTTAACCCCCCCATACACAGACACACACACACTCACACAATACATCCTCTCACTTCACTACATTAGAGTAACCTATCAGTCAAGTCTTTCATGACCTAGGAAACACACTTCTCTCTGTTAGTGGCAATAGGCCTGTATCTGCTGACAGCCTTGCTGGCCACCATGGTGGTCCGTCTGTTTCAGAGAGAGAGTTGACTGATGTGAGGAAACTCCCATTTCTGAACCAGTGATTACTTGAACAGAGGAAATACAGTACATTTAGGACTGTGTATATTCAAAAAAAATATACACAAAACTATATTCTTCAGAGGGGTGTCAATTATTGCAGGTCCACTTCGCCAATCCTGTCAGTAAGACAGACTGAGCCCAGAGCCTCACAGATCTGGGCAGAAATGAGGCAGAAATCTCAGAGACAGATATCACAAAACCTGGATAAATAAAACCAAGACTATCTAACTGAAAACAATAACACCATGAGGAAAGGATAGAAAATGTATTTATTCATTTATTTGAGTGAACTGACCTTTTAAATCCCATTCAACAACATTAATATTGATTTAGGAGTTTCACACCGGTATCATTCAGCAAAACTTTACTCAAATAGAGGATTGCTGTTTGCACATATTCCCTCTCTTCTAATGGAGGATGTGACTTGTACTGTTTTCAGACAAAACAATGATCCTTATCATATCTTTAGCACCAGTCGACCTGGCTTGTGTGTGTGTGTGTGTGTGTGTGTGTTTGTGTGTGTTTTCATATGTCTTCATCAAGCTTCCCTACCCCACCCCCCCCTTAGTCCCACCCAGGTATTGCATGCCACCGACAGTTCAGCTGCATAGCGTGATGCTGACTCAAAAATGCAGTAGATCTCGTGTTTAGGGTGACGCTCATTGCAACTGAAGTGGCAAGCTGCCAAAGGAGCAGCCACCCACTCATTCACTTGCATGCTAGCAAACAACACTGTAGCTCACCCAACCACCTACGGAGGAGGGTGTGTGCATTTTTATGTGCAGTCCGTGAGGGCCACATGTCATCACAGAGACAGGAAGATGAAGATAGCTCTAAAACCTGATCGATTTCCACCTCAGGGATATTATTAATGTTTTATTATTATTAAAACATGGGTTTTTGTTTAAGATTAGATAAATATTCAGATAAACATTATCCTTTATATTAACAGGCTTTTGCTGCACTCAGCATTACAGATTGTCCTAAACAGAAAAAAAAACAGCAGCGGTTGTTTTGTTCAAATGCCTAATGCGACCTATGTTTATGACAGGTGGAAATGGAATGACTGTCTCTCACATCTAAAAGTGGAAGTGTTATATAGGAGATGACTGTTAGCAACATGTATCCTACTAACAATCGCTGTTGGATATCCAGGCGCCGGTCATTATTTATAGTCAGATTAGCAACTTGAGATGCGAGAATGGACTTGGAGTTGAGAGACGACCTCTATAATCGTTTCACAAGTAGCCAGTTTATGTTTCTCCACACAACAAACAAACATCAATACTTTTTTAAGTGTTTTAGGTCCAGACGTGGCATTTCAGCCAATGCATTCTGCCTCTCTCACTCCCCACAGGGACTGCTTACCTGCATGCAGCCAAAGTATGACCATGGTCTTTCTAAGCCAAATTAATTTCACAAAAAATCTCAACTCAAAGAAAGAAGGACAACAGTCACATCTGACACCATAGACCATTTTTTGGCAGAGACAGAGGGTACCATCATCCCCCATACACAACCACCTGTCACATAACCAAAGTGCCATACTTAGATCATGTTATGACAATTGAGCCAGCTCCATTCAGTAAGAAAATCTGTGAGATGCTCCAAAAAGCTAGTAAACCCTAGTGCAGACTACAAGACTTTGATATTCCAGAATTGCTGTGGAGCTCACATTCCATTTTTGGTCCCAGACATGTTGGTGTGGGTGTGGACAAACTATTCAACTGATCTCAGACAAGGTGTGCTGTTTAAAGTCTGCATTCTGACCCAGAGACTTGTATGTATCAAACAGAAGAATAAGCATTTTTATGCAGATGCAAATGAGTTTTACACAATCTCGAAACCCATCAGCTATCGTCTGATGACAATTTAACCTCTGGAGGCAATGGCGAATGTTTAAGGGCCAAGACTTCCTCTTCCGTGTGCCAGTCATTGTTTACCGTCTGATTAGCAACTTGATATGTGAGAATGGAGTTGGAGTTGAGAGACAATGTTTGTGACCGGATTGTTTCACAAGTAGCCAGTTTACGTTTCTCCACATAGTACACAAACATCAATACTTTTTATAGGTGTTTTAGGTCCAGACAACATTTCAGCCAATGCATTCTGCCTCTTTCACCCCCACATGGATTGTTTACCTGCATGCAACCAGAGCATGACCATGCATGGTCTTTCTAAGCCAAACTAGTTTCACAAAAAAAATAACTCAAAGAAAGATCAAGGAGGACATTCACTGACACCAGAGGCCATCTTTGACAGAGACAGAGGATACCAGGCTTGTCCACTGCTGTGGGATTAAAACAGTCTTATCCAGTCCCCAAAACTGGAAGTACTTGAGCACCTTATGATAGGAAAAAGATCAGTATCCAAATCAGAAGTGGAGAGGGAGACAGTTATGACATTGAAACAGTCTCATTAGTATTCACAAACAAATGTCAAGTAATGTAACTTGCAAAAGAGAATGCACAAATAAATGCAGAATGATTTGTATCTGTAAAGCTGTATCTGTATCTGTGCCTCTAATTTACCACTCGTATATCATCATTTGTACCTTACCAGTTACATTTGCTGTAGTGGTTATATGAATTTAGGACCTGAAACCTTCAGTGAACTGATCACTAAAGCCTTTTCTGTGTTGTATTTAGAGTGAGCTACAAGCAGCCATGGTGTGTTTTTCTGCTGTCATCTGATCACATCTGATCATCTGTGCTGAACAGATTCCTTCATCTGCCACAGTGAGAGCCACCAGGATCTAACCAGTATCAGCAGGTAAGAATGTAGTTCTGACTCACAACACCATAGAAAAGCTAGTTAATTTTGCAGAAGTGACACTATCAATCTGTTGACAAGAAACCTGCAGAATGTTTGTCTACAAGTTAACATGGCAAAGAATTCAATATTGGTTGATAGTTTATCTCTTCACACTCACACTGCCGATGTGAAGTTGTGAAGTTGCAGTGATCAATTCGAGAGGTTGTAATCACTGAGTTGGTGTTGTACAGGAAGATGGACTCAAGTAAAAAAATAAATGAATATGAGTAAACGTTGGATTACAAGTTTGTAGCTGTCATTCTATTTCTCTAAATATCAGTTTACACATTTGTAAATATTTTGTCTTCAAATTCAGCTCGCATACGTGTGAATATTTCATATATTTCAACACAAGTTAAAATTTTTGTTCTACGAGTTCTCACATGAAGTCTACAAACTCGCATTTTGCAACATATCTACCTTCATGTTAAAGTTGCCTTGGGGGAAACACTGTTAGCCATGCTGCTGCTGCCCCTTCACCTCACAAGCAGGCAACCACACAAGTCTTGGTCCTGATCTTGGTCTTGGTTTTGGGCTTGTTCTTCTTCTTCTTCTTGTGTTTAATTTAACAGCAGTTGGCATTCATAAATGTTGCATTATCACCATCTACTGGAAAGCACTTGGTCTTCCCTGCAATTGTGGATTTTGTGTGACACACGGTGCGGTACAACAGTCTCAAAGGGATCCACACTAATAGGTTGAGATTCACAAATATATTTCAATTTAAAAATGCTATATTGATGTACGAATGATGATATATGACTGGTAAATTAGAAGCACATATACAGATTTACAGATACAAATCACTCTGCATTTATTTGTGCATTCTGTTTTACAAATTACGTTACTTGACATTTGTTTGTGAATACTAATTAGACCTCTGATTTGCACTCTGATTGGATACTGATCTTTTCCCATCACAAGGTGCTCCATCTACAAGTACTTCCAGTTTTTGGCTGCAATTCAATTAAAAATGTTTGAAAAACTGTAACAGCATCTGGGGTAGCTCATGGGCCTGTCATGAAGGGCACAAGAACAGTTCTGTGCCAACATATGTCACTGTGTCAGATTAGGCAATCATAGTCATAAATTCTTTCTGTGATTTGGCTGAGGACCTTAACCAATCATTGCTTGGCATCTTTCAGGACTTGCATGATGTACACGGATGATTGGTAAGCCGTCATTGTTCCACCTGACAGCATCAATAATAAATAATTCTGTATGCAATCAGTGTTGTCTAAATAATGGCTCTGTCTCCTTCCTACATAATGAGGACCCTGAAAAGTCCATTATTTTCTATATCAGGAGCGCATTATCATCCATGACCACCTATCACAGGCAGAAAGAGAGGCTTTGTTCAAATTGTAATCCATTTTTTTTTAAATTAGTGGTGAGATCCATTTCACCAGCAATGTTTACAGTTAGAGCAATTTAATATACCTTAAGCACTTACTCAGAACAGTGGTTAAACTAACTTTTGAACAGACCTAAATTATTTCTATAGTTTTTCATTGCTTCACCTCTTACTCAGTGGACACACCTTGGCACAATATCAACATGACTTATTTACACACCTTAGCAAGAGAGCTTGAAATGAAAACCTGCCAAATGCACGAGTAAAAATAAACTGGAGGGTAGTGTCATCAACTTACTGGTCAGGTTAAGCACTAGGTAATTTGCACAAAGACAATGACAGCACATCCAACTACACCTGCTATTAACATTCATATGTGCAACAAGCTATGTGCAAAATAGTTTTGTAAAGTTGAAGATAAGCTAAATACACAGCTAAATAACTTTACATTTTCTTTAACTTGTTTCAGAAAGAAAACATAATGTCCAAAAACTTGCTATCTTTTGGCTGCATATTTGAGGTGTCATACATTATTTTCCTGCTAACTGTAACTGATCTACACTCTCCTCTTCATTTTTAACTATCATATAGGACAGTCTTTTCTAAGTTTGTCTCTAGGCCAGCTTTGCTGTCTTTCATAGTGTCATTCTTGATATTACCACTAGATGGCCCAAGAGTGGTCCACACAAAGGGGATTTAAATTGAGTGTATTGTGTGTGTGAACCATTAAGGCAATTGTTAAATGTGGTTGCATTTTTAATTAAATATTTACATGTGTGTTTCTCAGCTCCACCATGACTCCACCCCCATCACGCCACAACAGTGCATTTTGTGACACCGATGGAGCAGAAAACACTGTCCACATTGTGTCCAGTAAGTGTCCAATCACTGGTGACCTGTCCATCAAGGACATTTATCTCTGAATGCAAGACTAGATTTATTTCAGGAATATCATCCCCTCAAAAAAGAATGCTGTTGCATTCAATTAGATTTGGTCACATGTACATGCTACAATTAAATTAGACTAGAATGATCTGAGGTAAATGTTTCCGGGTCATCGGCTGGTCATCAGAATTTTATTTTTTCTCTGGTTTTCTCTAAGTTCTCCTGGTGAGGTGTATAATCTCACAGTTCTGTCAATATTGTGCCCAGGGTTATTTTGCTGAGTAGGTGGTCTTGATTTCACTCAAGACTGACCTCAAAATTACTGCACTGACTCAGTGTTATGTCATGACCATGCAAAATAGTTGTTTCTGATTGGGTAAAATCATTCCAACCACCAGGGGGGAGAAAAGGAACAGGTTGTTGTTAAAAACCAAGAGAGGAGACAGTTTTGTTGATTATGTCAATAAGTCCCTAATGGTGAGGGATCAAGTTGATATAGGGACCATGCGAGTATATGCAAGAATTAGAGGATAAAATACACATCTGTGTGTATGTACAGATCTATAGGGATCATACATCTGCAAACCTCCTCTGCCTTACATGCACAAAATGCATGGGAACGCATGTATATACGATGGTGTTTGCCCTGGTATGCATGCAAATAGGAGCTGTCGCTCTGCTCCTGGAGCAGGTACTTTATATTAAAATCAAGGCAGCATTTCCATGACTGCTCATGAAGTGGTGGTTTCCTGGAGTAATGTTGCCGAACTCATTCCTGTCTGTGTTGATATAATTCCTAATTCCGCCATTTACTTGTTATAGTGTTCATTGAAGAGAGAGACAACAGTAGCAGCCAGTGAATGAGAGCTTGACCTGTCAGTCAGTGAGCGTAAATTAACCTTGCAGGAGAGAAGCTGGGATTCAAATTCATTTTCTGCAAAAACGTGGATCTTACAACTAGATTGTGTGTAAGCAAAGTGAATGTCAATTTGCACTTAAAACTCACCACCTGATTCTCTCTCTCTCTCGCTGTCTCTCTCTCTATCTCTCTCTCTCACACACACACACACACACACGCACACACACACACACACACACACACACACACACACACACACACAGGCTGACCACAGCTCTTTGTGGAGACTTTTAAGTCACTCTCAGCAGATCCATGGCAACCACTTGTTGAAGCCTCACTGCTTGTTGCTAAGTGATGGGATGTATTGGACCAGAAAATCCCTCTTTTGACACTCCCTCCACCCACTTCTCCACACCCACCCCTCTCCCACTCCCTACCCCATCCCCACCCACACATGGAGCGCAGCCAAAACAACCCACATATATGCTCTAACTTCCGCTAGTTACAGGGCAAAAAATGCTCCTTTGATTCTTTGCCAAAATCAACATGTATTTAAATACACTGTCAATTATCGAAAGTTATAAAAGCACCTTTTAATCTCTTCTGGAGAGCAAAGTTCTACATGCTCCATATGTTCTTATGTTTAGGTACTATCTAAGAATGTTTGAATTGCAGCAGTATTACATGAACCATGCCCAATGCTTTTCACTCAGTTTTTTACAGATTTCTTTTTTACAGATCAAAAAATAATTTTAGATTTGGTTTATACAGCTCTATAAACTCCACTTTTTGGCCATATGTTCCAATGGTTCCAATCAACATGTAAGAGATTCTTAACAACTGAAATAAATGTTTCAGGGGGGATCTTAATCAATAACCGTGGCATGACTAAATAAGTACATTTTAACAAGGTCCATATGTATGTATATGTGTGTGTGTGTGTGTGTGTGTGTGTGTGTGTGTGTGTGTGTGTGTGTGTGTGTGTGTATGTATGTTTAAACA
Source organism: Thunnus maccoyii (assembly GCF_910596095.1). NCBI lineage: Eukaryota > Metazoa > Chordata > Actinopteri > Scombriformes > Scombridae > Thunnus > Thunnus maccoyii. The sequence continues at coordinate 147,008 of NC_056554.1, read as the reverse complement.
AAATACAGGTATGTTCTTTAAGAATAACATTTAGATTAATTCTCAATGTTTAATCTGAAAGGCCCCAAGTGGTCCCTGAAATGGTTCTATGCGTCCTTGAGATAGTCCCATGGGTTCCAGGGATCCTCAGGGGGCTTAGATGGGTTTGAGGGCGTCTCGGAATCTTTCAGAGGGTTCGGTTTCAGTTCAGGGGGTCCTTACCAGAGTTCCACAGGTCCCCATGCAGCAAATAAATAAGAAATTAGAATAGTTTCACTATTATTTTATTAAAGTTTACATCACGGGAAACCTCTCTGTACACAATTGACCGTTGCAACTCACAGGGCTTTCTAAAAACTCAACTAAATTCTTCATTTGGCTAAGGCTAACTAAAATATGGCACTACCTATGAAATGTATTCGGATATGTGCTGTTTGGGAAATTTGAGAAGCTATTGATTTTCGCCGACCTCCCTGCATTTGTTCCCCGTTATCCTTTTCCCCCTGTTGATCCTGGTTCCCTCATCTTTCTCTCCCCCCTTTCCCTACCATCCCATCCCCTCCCCTCCCCTCACTGACCGATTAGCCGGTGCGGGGTTCTGTCCCATTTCCATGAGAAAGGCGGCGGTCGGTGAAAGGGTTAAGCTTGAGGACGAAGCCGCAAAAAGCAGCCCTAATTTTCTGCCCAGCGGGAGAGTGGGGGAGGCGGGGAAAGGGAACAAAGACGCCCGGGGGAGGAGCGGAGACTCCGGCTTTACTATATGCACCTGCGGCCTGAAAAGCCGCGGACAATGCGCCTCTGAAACGGCCAATTACGAACGGGCTATCCACCCGCTTTCTCTGTTGAGAGACGCAGGGGAGGAGGGAGACAGTGAAAGGGAGGTGGGGGGAAAGGAGAAAGTGAATTTTAAAAGAGGGTAAAGATAAGAAAGTAAATAATCGAGCTTTAAATCATTCTAGGCACCATTCACCCTCACCCATCACGTCTTGCCACCCCGGCAAGACACCCATGTTCTCCCGCTAATGTTCACTTTTGTCCGGAGTTTTATTCTGAGCGGCCTCAGGCAGCGCTGATGGCTCCGCCTGTGAAGACGCTGTGAAAAAAGTGAAAAAAAGGTCAGTTTTGATTGCTGGTATGCCATTCTTATATTCTGCGATGATGTCGATGAATGAGGTCATGTTTGAAGCAACAGCTGAGAAACACCAACACTCATCTGGTGACATTTAGATAACTGGATTTTCCAATTCAGAGGAGAAAAAAATATTAGGCTACTATTCATCTGGCCCTTCTGGAAAAAGATTGGTTATAGCCTATTTGAAAATAATAAGCAAAAGAATAAACTGTAAATCTATCAGCAATAATATCAATAAAACACATTAATGTAATATGATAACATTTAGGCTGTAACAAGTAATGCTTAGCAGTACGTATATTTATAAACTGTAAGCCTACAGCACTGTGTCGCTTTAGAGGAAAATTCCAATGTTTAATCTCCCTATAACAGTCTATATTTTACACAACTGCTGACCATTTTCCAAATCATGCTGTAGAGCTTCAGATTTTTTAAGGGTATATAAAATAAATTCGAAATCTTTAAATAGGCCTATGTGCTACAAATGTTTAAACCATCACAGTGAAAGTCAAATCTGCAAAAGTTTTCTTTAAATTTGATTACTGCTGCCTAGAGGGAAGTCTACTCTGCATTAACTTAGAATGATAATATAACTATGACACAAATTAATGAAGACTTGGTATTCAAAGCGAGTTTAATTACAGGACTCAAGCAAATTTTAAGCTTTCATATCCCATAGATATGAACAAAATAACTAACCGCCAAGAACAATAGGAGCCCTAAATTAAAAACTATGAAAGGTTGAATGGAGGCTTACAAAATATATATACATGAACTGAATTGAATAAAACTTGCTAAATTACGAGTATTGTCCTTTAAATGCGTCCATATTTCGCTAACATATAGTATCAGTAGTGCACCAATGTTATTATATGTTAGAGTTAACAATTTTGAGCAACTTGAATTTTACTTGAGTTTTACTTTATGGTAAATTCTACTCCATTTCATTTCAGAGGAAAATATTGTACTTTTTACTCCACTAGATTCGTTTCACAGCTATAGTTATTAGTTACTTTTCAGATTGGGATTTTATATGAAGTTGCAATTTATTTTGAAAAAAACTAATAAGCTATAAGTTGTTAAAATTAGCTGTGCTTCGACCTTAAAATGCTTACATGTACATATCAATAAATCAGTAATAATATTCCAATATATATGATAAACATAACCCTCCAGGGCCATTTTGCATAATAAGTAATTTTACTTTTGATACTTTAATTCCATTTTGCTGTCAATACTACTTGAATGCAGAACGTTTGAGGACTTCTCTTTGTGATATATACTTATGTAAAAGGTCTCATTATAGATTTCTATGATACAATGATGGAAGAATTACTCTTATATAGACTACTGTTTACTACAACAATTTTGTGTTAAGTTTTATTATCTTTTAACTATTTTGATTAATCACCATGTGAATAAAAATTGCCTCCATAAAAGGAACTGTTCATGGGCAAAATAAGACTTCACTAATTCCATTTCTATTAATTCCATCATATACATACTGCCTTTGAACTAAAAGCACACAGACAAAATTTATCATGCAACATAAATGAAAAAAGGATTTGTACTTTTTATTAATATTGTCATGAATGCCATAACAAAGATTTTTTAATCAAAAAGGAATCAAGACTCTTAGTATAAGAGCCTAAAAATGTATACATTATTTACATGAATGCTACATACAGTAATTCTAGTATCTGGCAGCATTTACAAAAAGAGAATTCATTCTAAAAATAGAGATACAAGTCAGTGTAACAGTTAATTTTCAAATACTCGGGTAGCAATGTAAACATTCACGTATTACTTAAATATACCTGCTCTCCCCCCTTTTCAAAAATAAGTCAGGCATCTGTTTCTAGTGCGTGTTTACAGTAGTTAGTAATGAATGCTTTAAACTAAAGAACTGTAAATAGTCTACCACATGCAGCATTCGCAGTTTTTGTAGGTTGAAAATATACAAAAAAAGCTCCCTTTAGGTCCATAGCAGCACTAGTAACCAGACAGAAAAACAGACAATGACAGTACTGTCGGTTTGAGAGAACTAGGATTAAAAACACTGTAGTTTATTCTTTCATAGAATGATTTAATTATCCACAGGTAAAATTATCTGAAATAAAGTTTAGAAACAAAATGGAAGGTTTGTTAGAGATATAATCTGAAAATTTAATTTGATATATTCTCTTTGCTGGTGGTAAAAACACTTAGAAAGGCCATTAAAAACATGCCTGGAAGGCTTTTGTCAGTTCAGCGTACTTGGAAGATATAACTTGCAAGTCTTAATGTGCTATTTGGAGTAAAACTACTCAACTGAAATACAGCCTTTCATATCAAATTTCATTCACTTAAATGATCAGCCTATACAATGCCTATTGCCTAGAGCAAAGTGACAATGAATACACAGAGCAACTCAGGACAATGCCAGAACAACACAACTGAACATTTACATCAAAAAAGTCCAATCTAAAACTAATTATAGCGAATAAAAACATACAGGCAGCAAAAACAGTGTCACACATCTTCTGAGACTCAAAGTTGTAAATCCAGAGATCTGGTGAGAGTGTGGAGACTTTCACTAGACCTACTGTTCAGCATTTTGTACACTTTATAGAGAACGAAGGAACCAGGCTGGTTCTACATTCTAAGCAACACCGTAGATCATAGAAGCCAGTGTTTTATGTTCATTTCCAGTGAATGCAGTGCTGATTGTCCAACAGGTGTTTTCCATGTCATCCAAAATTTTCATCAATTAAAAAAATATAAAAATACAAGAGTACTAAACCAAAGCCAAGGCACAAAGAGTTCATTTTAAAAAAAACACCTCTGTTATTCAAGTTGTGCATTTCCTTCCCATTCTACCCACCCAGCTGTTCTCCAGCTCCACTCACACATTAGGACAGCAACAACAATTCAACAACCAGAGCACTTCAGCTCAGGTGATTTGTCTGTCACTAGCTGAGAGATTCTGATCCATGGACCAAGTTGGCATTTTATTTGTCTCTGTGCTGTGGTTGTACATGGCAGGGACTGGCTGTATGGTCAAACACTGGAAGACTAAACCCAATAACAGAACCAGTCTACAGGCACTGACTGGGTATGGTGGAACTGTAATGAGTGCCAGTGTCACAAGTTAGGGAGGTATTAAGGAGTCTTTGATTTTAAGTTATTACGGATAACTTCTAAAAAATATAAAAAGGCAAAGTAACATTTCCTAATGTGTACACAATAAACAGACATTGTCCCCGTCTTCACTGCAGTCCTTCATGGAGAGAAGTCTGCTGGAGGGCGGTGGGCAGGAAGAAGTCTCAGTTCTGTACGTGTGGTGGCAGGTGTGTGTGGTATTTATCTGAACAGATGTGGCACCAAAGAGGTAGAAAAAACTGCTTTATAAAATAAAAAAAAATGTAGTGATCTTGTGCCTTTAATTGCAGACACATGTGGAACTATAAGAGCCCTGAATGCAGGAACAAAATGTATTTTTTCTTCACATCTTGTGTCTCTTTGCCAGTAAAGTCCACCACACTGGACTCCAACTTCTTCACCCACCCCACCCCTCCCCTCCCCCATGATTCCCAGTTCAATTCTAGATGTGTGTGAGTGGGACGGTTCCAGTGAGGTAGTGCTGCTGGACACTGCTGTAGCCCCTCTGTGCTGCTGTGGGGTCACCGGCATCCCCTCCTGGTCCTGGGATGTACATGCTGATCATGTCCCTGAGGTCACCCTGCAGAGGACCCCGATGGTGGTTTGGTGTCCCCGTCGGAGGTGAGTGGGACACAGGTTCTGCTTTCACCATGGACATGGTCACAGGGCTCGGCTGCTGGGGACTGCTACTGTAGGACATGGGGCTGTGGGTGCAAAAGACATACAAGTAAGATGCCTCATCTGAGAGTTTAAAATATAAATACATCTGGTTACTGGGAGAAATCAGACTATGGGTTTATGTCTGATTTCAGGATGCACTGTTGCAATAAGGTTTTCATGCCCCTGTCCTTTATGCTTACGCTTTATGCGCAAGTTAATAAAAAAGAAAAACGTAGCAGAAATGTAGCCATGTTAACAGGGCTTCTCTTATTAAGATTCCAGATTAAGAAAACATCTTTCTCATTCACATTTAATAATCAGGTTACTGAAAAAAACCCAATGATAATTGGGTGACTGTCATGTTAATTCAGTGATAAGAGAATGGGCCATGTGTGATGTAATCTGTTAGACACTTTGAAAAGGAAAACTGCACAATTTCAGTGTCTCCAACTCTAGAGTACAACAAGTTCGCCGTTTGAGGAAATAAAAAATTAAGCCAAACTTTGCTCCAACTTCTAACAACTGATATTCTGAATGTCTTCTTAACTTTTAAGTTTTATTTTAAGGAGTTATCCTTTCAAGAGGAGAATCAGTGTTCAGCAGCATTAAAATTAATGAACTGGGACTTGATGGAAATGATCATCGTCATACTTGAGTTCAGTCTTGGGAATAATTGTATCTAAATGTTATATAGGAGTGTTCATGGCACAAGTTCAGTAGACAGTAGAGGACAATTCCAGATTACTTGTTTACTGCACAACAAAGATGCTCTTTTACCAAAATGAAACCATGTTCACATTACATCATCATCATTACGTGTAAGTAGCTTTGTAGCTTTAGTTTCCATTTGAGCAGTGACTGCTCTGTTTCTAGGTTAAAGAAGTTGAGGCATCAATCATGTATTATATGTGCAAGTGAACAAAAGGGTAGGCCAGTCCAAAACCATTTGAAATAGTCTCGAAACCTGCTATCACTAAAATTTAGAGGATTTCTAAGAGATGAATATGAGTTATTCATAGGTTTTTGGTCCTGGAATATGGTTTTAAACATAAACAGCTTCAGAAATCATTAATTTAGTGGTGTTTACCTAGCTAAATTAACACTTAACACACTCATAAATTAGGTGCTTGCAGTGTGAATAAGTGTGCAGGTGTCTTTTTTCCATATGTAAATATAATTTATATGATCAAAAATACCTCTGAGAGGGCTTGTACTTCTTAATGACTTTACATTTAAGCACATTTTATTGACGTGTAAATATTTAAGTAATACAGACAATGCTAAATTTTACCTGTAATGCAATATTTTACATTGTGGTGTTGCTACTGTCACTTGCACTGCTTGGACTGTTACAAGAGGCAATGAGTCAGAGTACACCAGTGTTCAAACTACGACAGATTTTTCATAATGAGCACCTGCATGTTGAGACAGAGCCAGGATCAGGGAGAGTAACCACTGTATGTTTGGTCTACAGATCAACACTGGCCTAGTTTACAACCCCACCTACAAACTCTGAAAGCCTTCAGTCAGAAACACCTCTGCTATTCACCAGCCTGAGCACAAAAAAAAAAAAATTCTCACTCTGAGTCTCAGTGGGAACATTCATTTCTTATTTAAAATGAACATTTAACCTTCAGGTACAACAAATTCATTCATTCACAAGAAACTGACACTCTTAGCAAACTTTTGCTAGGATATGTTAAGAAAAGTTAATCCAGTATGGGGGCTCCTATTCTGGAGAACAAAGAATTTGGAGCTGCACTGCTGCCATTATAATTCTGACCAGCACAGGAGGCTAAAAATTGATTTATGGATAATTCAGCTGGAAGCAAATTCAGTTTAACAGAGCTCCTCATCCTTGTGGAGGTTAATGCTGAATCCACACAAGCCTGCATGTGGAACTAAAAATTGACACAAGCAAAAAATATCCATCATCTAGCAATCATAGCAACGAGTTCACAAACAACAACAGGACAGTAATCCCAAATGAGGAGAAAGAGTGCAATGCACCCAGAAGTCATGGAAATGTGCACTGAAGTGTCACTGTAGAAACTTGCCAGCAGACAACATCCCACTCAGTTCAAATGGTTTCTCTGCAAAAAGCATGTCATTGAAGTGTTGAAAAAGTAGTGACTTATTTTAAACCATCTTATACCAGTCTAATTGGGTCCAGTTTTATATAGTTAGAACATCCTACTTATACAATATAATGAAGAAAATGTTTAAAACCCTTAATCAGTTGTATTTTTGCCATTTCTCAAACTCACAGCCCATAAAGATTTATGTCAGTTGACAAGATGTTTCTTTTTTCCTAACTACAAACTTCCCTGTGTTAGATTCCATTTACTATGCCACAAAGGAACAGGATGGACATCAACAGACTTGGCCTCCAGCATGACTCTAAACTTTTGACTTCTAAAACGTAAGCTTCCGTGGAAGATACTTTTATTTGTGGGAGAAAAAAAAACAGTAAGAACAAAGATGTCTGAAATGATAACACTGCAAATCAGTCAAAGGAACTTCGAAATGATCAAATATTGGAATAAAGTTCAGCATCATTCACACTACAACATTTGTCAAAGTGTTCTATCTTTCAATTGTATCTACTGTAGTTTGGGGGACAGTAGACCTACGGCAGAAGGCAGAGACCCAGAAGTGTATCCGGACACAAGTTTAGGGTTAGCAGGAACAGGGGATTGTGGGTAGAGGACCACACACAGAGCAGTCTTGCCTGCCATCAAGTCATCCTGATCAACATTCCAGACAGGACCCAGCCCACAGCAGAACGCCACACTCATAACAAGTAGGCAACAGACTGAAGCCTGTTGTTTCTCAGAGTTTTTCAATGGCTCAATGGCACTGAATAATTTATCTCAACATTTCTTCCCGATTAAAGTCTTATTTTTAAAGTGCTCTCTTACAGGTCCATTTTACATCTCTCACTCTGAAGATTGAGTAGTTGAGTGGTTTCAGTGTCAGTGTATTTCAGGTCATTTGACATTACTTTTTCCTTTCTTGTTTGTTTTTTGTCCGTTGGTTTGAAAGTTTTATTCAGAAATTCTTAAAAAAAAAACAAAAAAAAACACTAAATCAACATCAGAATTCTCAGTCCCCTGTGAGAATTCAGGCACCCCTCTTCATGTCTGACAAGCAAATCCAGTTCAGCAACTAATAAAGCTAATTGTCTGTCACTGTTGTGGCATCTAAATATGATATTGGTTGACTACTTTTATTTTAAAAATAACTAACTTTTTTTAGCTGCTAAAACTATTTAAAACCATTTCTGGGGTTTGGGCAGTACAAATAAAATGGGGAGTCTTTCTATCCAATGATCAAGTCACAATCTTGTTAAAAAAAAAAGAAAGAAAGAAAATACAACTATTCTGTGAATGTGAATAGAAGAGGCATACAGTATATGCAAGTGTAACTATGTCTTTGTTTTGTGTTTGGAACTGCTGACATGGACCCACTACAATAAGAATAAAAGATCAATCTAAATAAAAATCCATATTTTAAAAAAATTTATTAAACGCCTTATTCTAAATAAACTGATTCATGCATGTGCGTAATATTTAATCTCTGCCATGCTCTCCACTTGATTTGAAAGTGTTCTGTGCAGACCTCTCTCCTCAACTGATTGTCGTTGAGAGGCGCTCCCTTCTTCAAATCCATCTTTTTTGGAGAGCTATTATCAAGTCACGTGATTAACACAGTTTGCCTTTTGTTCAGTAATTCCAGAATTTGTACATTTCAACAAAACTGTTTTTTTCTGATCGCAGCAATCAACCAATAATCGGCCTACAGCGCGTGCTGGAGACCTTATTTGGAGGCTGTAAACAGGAGGCACCTAATTTCATCATTTTATTAAGCATGTTAGGCTAATTCTTGGGATATTATTTACTTTGGAGGCAACAAAAACGGCCTTCAAGGAAAAAAAAACTGCAGATAAATTAGGCGAAATGAAAACCACCATTCACTCAAATTTAATAGTTTTGATCCTTGTGGGAAAGTTCTGAAGGGTTTGCTTGATGGACAAAAGGGTCACAAAAATTACGATAAATATATTATATCCTCTTTCTATAGGCCAAAGTATTTGTAAAGCAGGCCACACTTTGATACATTTTGGCACTGACTGGAGAAATGAGGACAGGCTGAACAATCAATGCAAGGACATTCGGACCAAACTGCCTTTGTTGGTTAAACAGCGAAAAAGGGACACAGTAAAAACAAAAAGTGATCCTAAAATGTACTTTAATTTACTGCACTGTAGTTCCCGTACAGCTGCAGCTCACCTGTACGAGTTGGCTCCGTTCATGTACGTCTGTGCTGCCGTCATTGCAGGTGGGTACTGGAGAGCTGACAGGTCATACCGGTGTAGCTGCTGTGTGTAGCCGAGCGCCTCGCCCTGCATACCGGCGTACCCACCGGTGGGGCCCCAGCCGTAGCTCTCCATCCTCGGACTTCCACCTTGGCCTTGCGCAGCCGCAGCCGCCAGCAGGTTACCGGCTGACAGCGGGTACTTACCCACCTGAGTGTCCTTCTTCAGCAGTGGCTTTGTCTTGCGGCGTGGCTTGTACTTGTAGTCGGGGTACTCCTTCATGTGGACGGCCCGGAGCCGCTTGGCCTCGTCGATGAAGGGCCGTTTCTCGGCGTCGGTCAGAAGTTTCCACTCCGCTCCCAGCCGCTTGCTGATCTCAGAATTGTGCATTTTGGGGTTTTCTTGAGCCATCTTGCGCCTCTGTCCCCTGGACCAGACCATGAAAGCGTTCATGGGCCGCTTGACTTTATCCATGGGGTCGCCTCCAGGTGCTAATGCCGTTTTGGAGCTCGGGTGTGAGTTGCCGTTGGTGCCCATGTTCCCGGTCATGTTGCCGGTGACCGGTGACATTCCTTGGGAGGTCTGATGAGACGGTGGCTGGCCGGTCGGCTTCAGCTCGTGTTCCATTATGCTGTACATGTTGGATCTGGCAGAGTTAAGATGAGTTACAGAACAGTTGAAACGATGAAGCGCGCAGCAGCCCTTTGTCGCCGTGCACCTGGCGACTTGTGGCCAGGTTTCTCCACAGGTTTAATCGGGAGCACCGGGTGATCCAAATTAACTAATTACTCACGACACACCCGGGAGAGAAAACAAACCGCAGCGGACGACCGATTTGACCTTTTTTTTCAATTTTTAAGTCTGAATGTGGCAATCATTACTTCGATACTGAAACTTACAGAAAATATGCAAAATTCAGCGAAGAAACGCAGCAACTGCCCGTTTTCAGTACTATAATTCTCAGCGGAAAACCACTTGTCAGACGGCCAGCTCAGACACTGAACTCAGCTGCCTGTTAACTCCAAAACTTCCCCTATTCTCGTGCAGCCGGTCCGGTGGGGACCAATGGGAGAGCGTAAAGCTTCAGCCTGTGCGCGTGCATTTGCAACTGAAAAGGCTGCGATGGTGCCCGAGATACTTGGTGATGTCGGAGGTGGAGAGAGGGGAGGAATCTTAATAATCAATTCTAATCAGCAATAGACTACTTAACAGATTGTTCACATTTAAACAGTGTTTTACCAGTGTTCTCTTCGTCAAGTGTGCGTATATAACACACACACATACACACACACACACACACAGGTAGAGAGAGAGAGAGAGAGAGAGAGAGAGAGAGAGAAAGAGAGAGAGAGAGAGAGAGAGAGAGAACGTGTAAACTGCTACAAACTTGAAGGTCTATCTTAAATTTACTCCGTTTTTGCCAGGCGAAACACACAAACACCAAAATATTAAATATAAATATATTTACGTTTAAAATTGCAAAGGGATAAAACAACAAAATATATAAAAGTAAAATAAATTACAAAAAATATTAGTAATTATTATATGAATAAAATCACATAACACAAAAACCATCAACAAAATATATTCAAAGTAAAGTTTAATGAATTATTTAGAAATTTTATACTTGGTGAAATCCTTCATAGGATTATTTTCCAGGAAGTCTGTTAATAAACCCTACATATTTTCATAGTATTTTATTGCAAATATTAATTTTTCCATAGAAAGTGACCTTGACAGACTGCAAAATTTTCATAAACAATAAAAGTTAGATTTCAAATAAAAATGATGTACAACATTCACCCTAACCTCCTAACCGGTAGTTGGGCAACAAGGTGTAAACTGAGAGAAAATCAAGCCACAACCAATAGCAGTGGGTGGCGGCAGTGCATCACTCTATTGTTTTGCCAGCCACTATAAAATATAAAAAGAAGAAGAAAGGTGACCACAACAAACATGTCAGAGGAAATGCAACAGACATTAGAAGTAAGAAGAAAAGAATTCAATTAGCAAAGGATCAGTATGTTGCCTCAGGTACCAGTCAGAAATGAAATGTGATCCAGGAGGTCCAGTTGGAGTAACAGATCTGTGAATTTGAAGGCTTCTCAGATGCCAAAAGACTTGCTTTTGTTCTCCATCCTGTTCTTGTGTCAAAATATGGTGCCCCTGTTAGAGAAGTGCAGTACCCTTGTCGCTCAGATATCAACAGATTTAAATGCACCAGTGTCCTGTGATTGTCACTGGTGGCAGCAGCAGAGGCCACTGCTCAGCAAAAGTTAGTCTCACTCTAAGTTACATAAAGCTTCCTATATATAATGTAATGTAAAGTACCACAAAAACAAATGTTGTTTAAAATGTTGTTTATGTTTAGGGCCATTTTAACTCCCTTGAGGTCTCCGGGGCAAAACTGTTTTTGGGCTCCCTCTTTATAAAGCAAGGGATCTCTGTTTGCAATACATCCGCCAGGTATTAAGTAGATCGGATCAACTGTTTTCGAGATATGTGAAGGACAAACATATACACGTCTGGGGACTCAAGGAAGTGCAGTGTCAAGTGTGAAGTTGTCTGGATGAGCGGTTCTTGAGAAATATATAAAAATACCTCATAAACAACGTTGATTTGCTTTTTCTTCGGCCCATATAGTCAACAGGCAGAAATGTGGACAGCACCACTCTGCCATTGCAGCAAACATTGTGGTCGAAAGTGGGATTACATTTGTAATGTTACTGACTTGAAAAAGTTGAAGAGACTTAAGCTCTACTATTGAATTGTGCACTGTGAACAAAACTTGGCATGTACGTTCAACACTTACTGCAGGATGTCTCAGACACATTTTGAACAGGCACTGCAGTTCATCTTACTAAAAAACAAGGAATCTCTGTCTGTCTGTCTGTTTGTCTGTCTGTCTGTCTGTATGTATTTGTGTCTTTTCAATATCTCGAAAACCATTCATCTGATCAATTTCACACTTGGCGGGTATACTACTGAGGACCCAAGGAAATGCAGTGTAGAGTGTGAAGTTGTTTGGACACGCGACACATTTAATTAATTTAATATAACAGGGAACAGCGAGCCACTCAGCTCCACGTCTGAGTGCATGGGGGACTGTTTGATATAAACATCATCACATCACAGTGGGGTGGAGCTTCTGGGCTCTCACTTGCTGAGCGGGACAAAGGCACATTCCCCACTCAGTTAAACTGCCCGAGAGAGACGAACGAGCATACACAGGAGAAAAAAACAGAGGCGGAGGCAATAAAACTAGCCAATAGTAGCACCGACACCTTTGATTGGCAGCAAAATCAACCAGTGGAAGGCCATAAACTGCTTCTACAGTTCAACCTCAGTTTTGTTTTTTCTTCTTTCCTCTCCCTTTAGTCATCTCACAACCCCTCAGTTTTATCTGGTGACCCCTTTGAGGGGTCCGACCCCTAGGTTGTGATCCAATGGTTTAAATGACCAGATGATGAAGTCAGAATTCCGGAGGAGCGGCTGCACTGGGAGTGAGCTCCTGATTACATCTCACACTTGGACCTAAAAAAGTGGAACATTTTTCAAAATAACCTCCTAATCTTCAGAAAGGACTCTAAAGAAGAAGTCATAACATTGATCAGCAAGAACAGAAAAGAAAATATCATCTTACCTACCTGCTGTTACCAATATTCCAAAGGAGATACAGCACTAAAGAAGCTAACAGAAGAGTTATTTTATGAAAACAAGAGGAAAAATTAAAGGATCCTTGCTGGTAATGTAACCCACACATGCTGGACCTATCCAGTCACCTCTCTGTCAGCTTCACTAAATTTATGCACTTGTGTAAACTTTTTGTGAATAATATTCCATCTCAACATCGAAGGAAATGGTCCTGGCCACATGGATCTTTTGGGGATCCTAACTGATGGTGGCCTTTTCTCCCCCGCTGAGCTCAAGAGTAGGTTCCGGGTGCACCAGGCCAGTGCTGAGGGACTTAAGAGGAGCTTCTTCCCTCAGGCCACAGAGATCCTGCATGGGATTGCTGCCTAGGACTGTCATGTTTATCATACCCCAGAGCATGCCTGTCAAAAACTGCGTCAAGTTCAAAGCAGTTTTTCATCAGTGAAAAGACCTGGGCTGTGTTTCATGGAGTTCTTTTTGGACTACTGTGTCAATGTCAATGTTGGGAAATGTTGGGAATGGAAAACAGCTGGAACACCGAGTGACTTTAATTTGACAAGCTTGCATCATTAATTTCTAGTTGACATTGTGGATGTATGTGATGTGCTATTGTGTGTAGTGTGGTATTTTGTATACTGTGTCCTATGTGTTTTTTGCTTGGTACTGTTTGTTATTGTGCTGTTATATGTTTTAATTGTAAGGGACTGCAGATGAAAATTAGCTTTAAGCTTACTCTGGTGCAGTGCATCAAATGTTAACATTTATGTTTAAAACTGTACACTGTCCATAAATGCAATACAATTGCCAATTGACGCTCCTTCACTGAGTTTTCATCATAACTTACTGGGATATTTTGCAATCTATTCCTCTGTCCTGCGGCACAGACAAGCCCAGGTACTAGAGCGAATCACTGATCCAGTGGACTGGTCATCTGCCACCCTGTTTTGGAGAATAGCAGGTCTCCTCTTCATGCTGCTCCTGCTCTCTGGAGATATTCAGCGAAATCCTGGACCATTGACCCCTGGAGCGTTGCAGAACTTCTGTGCTGATTTGTGACCAAGTGTGTCCAGGACTCCTCTGGTACCAGTGATGAGTGAGCATCAACCTTCTGAGCCAGGCTTTTCCCTTAACAGACTAAACTTTGTTAACACCAGGCATGATGATGATGATGATGATGATGATGTCTCAATAAATAACGTTTCACTCCCGGACTGTGGAGACCTTGATAGGTCCAGTGTCTCTCACAAACCTGCTGCTGACACCACTGTGTGTCGAAACCCTGCAGTGAGGAGGCAGAGGTTATTCAAAATCTTCCAAACTGTCAATCATGCAAAAGTCTTGTGGGACCCAAAGTTGAAACCGTTTATTTAGTAGACATTTTAACATCAGAAGCATTACTTCTAAGAGCAATCAGCTAACTCATCTTCTGTCTGACTCAAAGCTGGACTCTCTCTGTCTGACTGAAACATGGTTGAAACAAACAACTCCTGCAAGTGTGTTCACCGTGCCCAAATGCCAATGTTTTAGAAGAGACAGACCTGATGGAAGAGGAGGGGGGAATGCTTTTTGATGTGAGAGACAATATCAGATGTGAATATGTGGTTTACAATGTGGGTAACACGTTAGAATATGTTGGGATAAAAATAGTGTTATCTCAACAAATGTCTTTTAACATCATAGGTGTCTATAGGCCTCCTTCTGCAGATGACACTTCATATGATCAACTCACAGAAGTCTTGAAAGAGTGCAATCTCAATAAAGAATTATTATTTATGGGTTATTTTAATGTGAACTGGGAGGATAAATCTAAGAGGTAAAAACTAAAAATGATCACAGAGAAATTCCAATTAGAACAACTAGTAAAAGGCCCAACTAAGATTGCAAAATGCTCCAGTACACAAATTGATCTGATATTTACTTAAAAACCACAGAGAATAATTTAAAGTAATAATTTAATCACTAGCTTATCAGATTATAACCCTATGTGCAAGAAAAATGACTAAAAATAGATTTAGGACCATGGCAACTAAGACTAAGGCGAAGGTGATTAAAACTAGAAGAGACACTGACATGCTAATTTATAAAGCAGTGTTTCCCCTACAATTGTAGGGGCCTGGAGGGCCACCGGGCCAACAAGAGGCCCCACTGGGCCAAAAAATAATTTCTTTAATGCGAAAAATAACGCCAAATATCCATTCATTCAGAAATCAATAATCATTTGTGTTAGGAACCTCTGTACAGCACTGTTCTGAAACATGAGTCCACTTCTATGTCATTGCCTGGGAAACTTTTGAGGTGTTGTGAGTGCCACTGCTGTAAGATCACAAACATATGGGATGCAGGTTAGCTAATGGCACCACCTAAAGAGAAAAAGCTCTAACACAGGGCACAAATAATCAAATATATTACAGTTTTCTCCAAAACTCTGGAGCCAAGCAAAAATACATATGGGGAAGAAGGTAGACTGACAGAAGTGGAAGAAGTGAGAGGGGCAGATAGGAGGCGGAAGCTCAAGCTTATTTTTATGCAATAAATGCAGCTTATTAAGTCATTCTCTCCTTTTGATCTGACCACACAAACATGCCATTCAGTGTGCCTCATCTCTTTAGGGTTTTTTTGGTGCGTACCACCAGGCCTGAAAAAAATTCTAGGGGAAACACTGTAAAGGTTTAAGGAACAAAGTTATCCAAGAGCTAAGAGAAGCTAAATCACATTTGTATCTCAATATATTGAATGAAGCAAAGGGCAACAGTAAATTGATCTGGAAAAACATTGATAATCTCATGAGGAGGGACCCAAAATTTTATGAGATTTTAAACTCAAAGTACAGGAAAACTTAATTGAAGATCATCTTATTGTTGCTTCTGTCTTTAATATTTTTTTACTTGAGTTAGGAAAAAAATGTATGAAAAGGAAACTGGATATTGTTCCTATAGATGCTACAGGCCAGGTTTTCGAGCTGGTAGAGACTAATGAGTTACAGTTAACAAAATCATCAGCTCCTTAAAAAGCTCCAAAAGTAGAGATGCTTTCCAATTTGACACCATGTTTGTTAGATCACACAAAGATATTTTAACTAACCCCCATTGCTCATTTAATTAACTTGTCTTTTTGTCAGCTCCTTTCCAGATGGAAAATGGAAAAGTGCCATTATCACGCCTATTTTTAAATCTGGAGACCGCCTTGAAGCCTGTAACTACAGACCAATAAGTATACTTCCAGTAGTCAGAGGTTGCTTAGAAAGTTGTCATTGAACAACCGACAACATTTCTTAATACAAGCAGTTTTGGTCTACATTGTATGCAATTTGTCTTTAGAGCAAATCATTCCACCAAAACTGCTACCTTGCACTTAATAGAGCAAATTAAATCAAGACTTGATAAAGGAGGAGTATTTGGTGCTGTATTTTTAGATCTGCGTAAAGCATTCGACACAGTCAATCATGATGTTTTAATATCGAAACTCTCTAGATTTAACTTCTCATCTAGAGCACTGGCATGGATGTCTTCATATTTATCTAATAGGATACAATGTGTTATAGTTTGTGATGCACTGTTCAGTAACATGAAGTTCACAATGGGTGTTCCACAAGTGTCAGTGATAGGTCCCCTATTATTTAGCCTATATATTAATGATCTCCCTCAACAGTGTCATGATGTAGAACTGCAAATGTATGCAGATGACACTGTTGTGTACACACATGCTGCTGCTAAACTAACAATTGCAGTGGAAAGGATCACACATTGGCTTGATCAATCATGTCTGAGTCTAAATGTAAACAAGACAAAGGGTATGTTTTTCTCTAAAACCATGGTACAACCTCCTAATGCTGATATTCTCATAAAAACTGAAAGGATTGACACAGTCACTGATTTTAAACATCTTGGTGTGACACTGGATCCAAATTTGAACTTTAAGAAAAAAACAGTTAAAACCATAAAGAACAATTTAGCAACTTTTAAACATATTAGAAACTGTCTCTCTTTGGACTCAGTCAAGATATTTATGCATGCTATGATTCTTTCCCATATGTCTTATTGAATCACATGTTGGGGGCAGGCTGGAGAAACAGCCATAAGACCTGTTGAGTCCTCATACAAAAAAACTCTAAAAACTCTGGACAAAAAGCCAATGCATATCCATCACTGTAGGGTACTGGAGAAATACAATTTACTGAGCTTTGAGAATTTCAGATTATTCTCAAATTTGTGCCTAGTTTATAAAAATTTAAATGGTTTGGCCCCTCCTCCCCTACGTGACTTTGTGTATACTTGCTCAGAAAGTTTTATTAGATCCTCCAGAATAACCTCTATACAATATTGTGCCATACCATTTCGTTTGTATTTGGGCAATCAGCTTTATCCGTGAAAGCCACAACTCAGTGGAATGCCCTACCTGATGGTATGAAGAGCTGCAGTTTCACCAGTACGTTAAAACCAAATTAAAAAATCTGCTAAAAACTGCTCAGCTCTGTAACCACTGACTCTAAATTTCATCTCATGGTCTTCAAATGAACGCAAATAATCTTGCTTTAATTTGACAAGCTTACATTAGTCATTTATAGTTGTCATTGTGAGTGTATGTGATGTGCTATTGTGTGTAGCTCTTTATTTTGTATTATGTGCACTGTGTGTTTTTTGCTTTGTACTCTTTGTTATTGTGCTGTTATATGTTTTAATTGTGACCTGCCTAAGGGACTGCAGATGAAAATTAGCTATAAGCTAACTCTGGTACAGTACATCAAATGGTAACATTTATGTTTAGCACTGTACATGGTCCCAATAAATAAATAAATAAATAAATAAATACATACATAAATAAATAAAAGTAGTAAAAGTCTAAAGTAGTTCAAACTACCTCCAAACTACCCACAACAATAACATGCTGCTTACACACTGATGCTTCAGTATTAATAATCTAATGATGTCATATGTCATATATAATAATATATCAGAGGGACCAAACCACTACTTTTACTGCAATACTTAAACTACATTTTGCTGCTAATACTTAGGTACTTTCACTTAAGTAGGATTTTTCATGCATGGCTTAAACTTGTAATGGAATACTTATACAATGTTATATTGGTACTTTTACTTAAATAAAGGATCTAAATACTTATTCCACCACTGCTCATAACATTGTATTAATTATTCACTATCTACCTACCTATGTAAAACTATCTACCTGCAAAAGAGGCTATACGATGTTTGGAAACATTAGCCCTGATGTAAAATCAGTAAAATCAGTAAAGTAAAATCAGTGAGCCATGGTTCCAAAATAAGTCACTCGCTACAGGTATACATTGATTTACAGTAACCAGGTTAGCACAGTGCATAGAAACACGATTCCTGATTTCCTGTGTAACCTGATTTCTCAGGGTATCCTCATTTCTTGTGTGTATTTAAATGTGCTAAACGAAACAACTGCCCTGATATAGTGGGCTTTAAGCCAAAAACCACCCAGGGTCATTTGGCAAAAAGTTGAATCCCTCTTCATGTTCACCACAAGGCAATGCAGTGTCATCCAGCAACATACTGCATTGGCCAATCAAACACATTCCTGGTAGATTTCTTTGTTACATAAACATGGTAAGTCTACTGTTTGCCTCACAATCTTTGAGAGTGAGGATACAACCTGTAGACATCTTGCATAGCAGGTATGCATTTTGACATCAAAGTACGCTGGTGCGATTTGTCTCTAAACTACGCAGAAAACTGGTCACGCCTATGAGTTCAGTTGTTCACATGCAGTAGTCAAGTCAAACAGCAAGAGGCAGCAGTGTCTAGCCTGCTGAAAAGCAAAAGAAGAAGGGTTCCACCTATCAGAGTGCCGGATTCATTCCCCCTGTCTTCACCTAAATATCTAGCAGCAGGGAAGATCATGATTGACAAATGCGTAATGTCATTTCAAGAGACTGCAAGTCAACAGCAATACAATATCGATTTTATCCCTCTCGTTTCCCTCCTCACTCCAACTGGTTGGTTCATCAAGTTCTTTTAACTCCTTTGCAAATGTAAATGGACTGGGGTGGATGTGGAAAGTTGAAATTGTGAATTGAATTAACTAAAATTAACACAGACCTGCCAACTCTGAGAAAATATTTAACATTAACATCATTAGCCTAATGTTACGTAATTTGCAATCTGGCTTGCTTGTTCACCAGGCATTTAAGTTGGCAAAGTAAAGTTATATTGTGTATTTGTCGCAGATTGTTAAATGTGACTTTTCATAGCACTGTATTCATAATTATTATCGCAGCTAAACCCCTAACCATAATGAGAGGAGCAGATCATGGCAGAAATAACGTTACCTAGAAAGTTAATGGGAGGTGTGTGTGTGTGTGTGTGTGTGTGTTGGCACTGCAACTATTACTTTGCCTACTCTAGGAAAATTTCTGACCTGTGCACTGGTATTTGACTTTTTTTTTCTTCTCGAAAACAAATATTTTTTAAAAAATATTTATATAAAATAAATATTTGTAAAAAAAAAAAAAACAATTTTGCTTTGCCGAATAACGTATTTTTATTCAGGCACACCCCTAGTAACTACACTTGTTAGGAGAGGCACACTGTAGTTGTACAGTGTAAACCTACATTGGTTAGTAGGCTATGTGGTAACCCAGTACAGCAAGCAGTGCCTCAGCCCTCGCTACAACCCTGCCAGATAGATCACTGTCACACACGCACACACACACACACACACATATTTATGCATTTGTCAGTCAAGTGCTAGGAAATCTTACCTGTCTAACATATTTGTGTGTGTGTGTGTGTGTGTGTGTGTGTGTGTGTGTGTGTGACAGTGAGTGATGATTGAAGGTTGGTGGTTGTACATAATGTTTTTCTGTGTCTGAGAATGAAAGCATGATTTGTGTTGTGTATGTGTGTGTGTGTGTGTGTGTGCAGCATCTTACCAGAAGTGTGTATAAGAGTGGGCTTCCTTGAGAGTCAGTTGGACAGTGTAATATGCAGATTTGTGTGTGCATGCTGCAGGTGTGTATTTGTGACCATGTGTTTGTGATTAATTAGAAGTTGTGAGGCTCCAGTCTCCCATTTCCATCTCCACGACAACACTGTGTGGAATCCCTTGCAAACCTAGCCCTCTCCCTCCTCCACTCCCTCCTCCTCTTCGCTCCCCTGGCTTTCCTCTTTCAAAAACAACTCACCAGCACTCACATTCTCTGCTTTTCTTCATCTGTCTGTCTTCATCTATGGTTTCAGAGGGAATAGAATGGCAGTGCAGTTTTTTCAGCTCCTTCTGTCCCCTCTCAATCTTTACACTTGTTGCATGTGTTTGTGTGTGTCACATCAGACACAGAAAAAGCCAACATGGTAGTGGGTTTCCACCTTCCTCTCGATCAGAGTCATGCTCTCTCTGTTTTTTTGTTTTGATTTGTTTTGTTTTGTTTTGCTTGTTTGTTTGTTTGTTTGTTTGATGGCTATAAAATCTTCATTATCTACTTGGTTGTCACAGTTGGGAAAATTGAGGTGAAGACAGCAGCAGTTCCAGTCCTCTCCTTACCTTCCTGTCAAGTGGGTTTTTGTTCACACAGTCACACATGTACGCTCCTATACAAGCGATGTCATACATTCAAAGTTATGTGTCGGATTTCCTTCAGTCCAGCTAGTGTTTGGGTTGTGTTAAGATATTTTCCAGTAAATTACATCTGAGTTTTTCTTATCCTATTAAATGTAGTCTTTGGTCACAAGGTCCACCGCAGTAAACTGGCTGTAATAGTTGGGAATGCCACAGTGGTGCATGTGTTGTCCTGTTTTTGTGGTATAAACTGCTAGGGTGGGTGTGTCGAACCCAATGTGGGTGTAAATATTCCCCCTTCTCTGGTTAGCTTTGACTGCTGCAGTATCACTTGTGATAGAAATCTGGCTCATAAATCTGTTCCCTGATATCTGGAGAGACAAAAATACCATAAACTCAGTTTTGAGTCACTACACAGGAAAGCTGTGGGATACATAAGGAATGTTTTAAGAAATATTAATGTCATCAATTACATACAAATATGTACAATTACATACAAATTACATACATACAAGTATGCTACCTACCAGGACTGTTCGAAGTCACTGTCGGGATATTATACTGTAGGAATATGATTACAGGGCCTTGGACCAGGGAAGTAAGTGAACTAGTATTACATTTTTAATGTTGCAGTATTTGTTGATACTGCTTTCAATGTTTGACACAGTCCTGCTGAGTAACATAACTCTTCTGCCTTCATGAAATATCTTAGACATAATCAGTATCAAAGTTCACATTGAGGTTTATTATTTTTTGCACATGGAAGAGTCCATGTGAACACTCCTCAGATTTCTGTTAGCTGGAGTTAAAAATTAGTTTGTGGGGAGGCTGATGGAGCTCACTGGTAAACTGAAACTTCTGTTAAACTGTGATGGGCCATGACAACAGTAGCTGAGGTGGCTGGTAGAGGGACAACCTACACAGATCATTATTTTTTAACTAGCTCCACCTTTTCAGTCTCATTACCGCCAGATTTACACATACCACTTGAAACTAAAAGCCTCCTTTTTAAAAGACAGCTTAAGGATTCCTTAAGTCGAGGGACTCGCCGATTTAAAACAAAAAAAAATCCCATAAAACGGTGGACTTGGACACAGGAGACCGCTGTTCATTTCCCATTTCCAGCTGCAAGTTGGGACAGTTTTTAAAAAAAAACTTAACTGCAATCATCCCCTAACTTTAACCCTGTGATTATTATTGTAGCCATGACAATGAAAGTTGCCTAACTTTAAGGACATAGTAACTTTAACCCACACCACATGTTTCTCTAACCTTAACAAAGTGATCATTTTAACCCAAACCCTGATGTTTCCCTAACCCTAATCAAGTGTTTTTTGTGCCTAAATCTAACCAGACCTTAACCACAGTATTGTCACATCACAAAACATCATTATTTTTGAACAGTGATTTGTAATAGTTTTATGTCAACCCACATATTTGATTGTTTAATTTGGAGGACTTGTTATTTAATGCAGGTATAAATGCACCAGTGCACATTGTTATTAGAATGCATCATCTAGATCACATCCAGAGGTTGTCTGGCTAGCACTGTAATCAGATCTCAGCCAGGTGCAAATGATATCTGAGCAATTTGGCCACATTCTCAAGAAAAAAAACAGGTAGCAGCTCACCAAACGGTGGACGGTCAGTGTGACGTAAATTTCCTCATTTGCCCATGTCTGTGAGGGACCATACACACTAAAAGTGCACCAACTGCACGTGCTAGAAAAAAAAACAGTACACTTGCGTCATGTATGTACTAAGGATGTGCAGAGAGCCCGGTATTTGTATTTATATCTGTATTTGTTGAGGCAGCAAAATTATTTGTATTTGTAGTTGAATAAATGTGGAACAAGGATTAAAAATCCTATATTTGGTATGCTTTTAATTTTAGAAAATTAAAGTGTTACAGTAAGTGTTCATGAATAAATTACCTTACAAAGGAGGTCCCCACACCGGGTCTCGAACTGGAGTCTCCCAGATTATAGACGACTGCGCCGACTACTGAGCTTAAACTTTTATCATTGCCTCATTGCAGACAGACCTCTACCTATTTATACAGCCATAACACAGACAGCACACCATGTAATGTATAGTGAAGAACTTCAAAGGCAATTATTTCTTTGCACTTTTCATGTATTGCCTTTTTTTACAATCTAACTTTGTGGAAAGGAGAAGGGGACACAACAGGTTATAGAGAGTCCCTTGGAAGCACTTTGCGTGTGTCAGTATCTCGGCTTTATCTCTGAGGAACAGCCCCAACTCTGGGAGTGATGTCCAAATTAGGAAATGTGAGTGATGTAGCAGGTGGATGTCACTCCCCTTGTTGAGACCTGCTGATAGACGTAACAGCGGAGCAGAGGAGAGAGACACGCACTGGTATTTGACATGTTTTTTTTCTTCCTGAAAACAAATAATTTTTAAAATATTTGTATGAAACAAATATTCATTAAAAAAAAAAACACTACTTGTGCTTTGCCGAATAATGTATTTGTATTTGGGCACACTCCTAGTATGCACTATTCCTATTCTCATTAAGCTGACACCATTTACTTTTTTCAACTCTGGAAAGTTATCACGGCCGCAAGCTCCTCTCATCCCCTTCAAATGCAGCAGACAGATAAAAAGGATGAGAGAAGAGATGCTGAGGTCTCTGAGAAAGAGAAAAATGGTTTGCCTAAAGCATGTGCAATCCAAAAACACAGATAAACAATATAACAAATATTAATGCTATCAGGGATAAATATTATAAATATATAAATATAGGGATAATGTCCTTTCTTCGCTTAAATTTATGTTTCAGGAAACACTAAAATTCATGGCCATGCACAATGAAAGGATTATCTGTGCAATGAGATGACCACAAAAACTACAATACAGTTTGTTTCTGTGATGCTCACGCTTGGGACCCATAACATTTCCATCATTACAAACTGCCTTATTTTGTTGTTATTTACCAAAATTAAACAATAACAGAGGATGCAGTCAGTATATGGATACACTTCCATGTGCATTATAATGCCACTGCTACAAATGTTTTGATTGCAAATAGTAAAACTTCCTGTATTAATCCCCTTGTCATGACAGTAAAAATATTTGATTCTTAAGAGAAACATTTGCAGGAAATATCTTGACAGATTTGATGGAGCTCAGGATTCCTGAGGATGGTTGCTGGCTATACTATTCTAAATGACTGCATCTGTGTGTAACGGCTTAACGTCTGCTGATTACAAAAAAACAGAACATCAGCTAACATTACTCACCGACCCTGTCAGCATGTTGAGAGATTTAAAAAGTGAATGAAGTGACTGCGTAAGTAAAATTCATGTAGCACCTCTCAATTTAGGGACTGCAAATGAAGACACTCTTCTCATTGCCACTGCTATATGATGACTATTCAGGGGGTCTATAGTTAGACAGGGGCCCTGAAACATGCCAGGGACTGTAGAGTTTTGATGCAATCTCAGAATAAACTGTTTTCAGGGTTTTTTCTAGCAGTGTCTCTTTCATTTCTTCAAAATGTCTCAAAACACTGAGATTGATCATAATCATTTTAAAAACATAACTGAGACTTCAGTGGATATGTACTGACAGTCTTCACATATTAATACTGATGGGAGAGGGCGAATGAGTCCTTCACAGTATCGAAATCACAAAAAATTATCACCCAACTCTACATCTCTGCTGAGCTTTTCAGCTCTTTTGACCTTATTGGTTTGGTTTAACACATTTACAGGAAGGTTTAAGTCCAACAGCTCTCATCAATCCACGTAAGCCAATTCAGGTAAAGAAAAAAGCTTTGATAAACCCATTGTACATCCTGTCTGTTGCAGAGAGGGTGTTGCAGAGAGACTGGTGAACATAGTGCAGCATTTAGCAGTTAAAGAACCAGGTATTAGAGAGTAGACATGTAATATGTTAGTAATATCAACTTTATATATGACATGCTTGTGCTTTATGTTTGCCTTGTTTTGGTGTTTTCCTGCCCCCTGGTGGCTCAAAATATTTTAACACAGCTTTAAGCTAATTATGCCATAATATCTCCTGCTGACTCAAATGTGGACTCAGTCAGCATGTCAGAGTCAAGTCACATGACTTCTTTTAGTGTTAAAGAGCTTTGACCATGACATTTCCATTATAGCTTCTCATTCACAATACCCGCAAAATAATGAGAGGATTCAAATGTTATGGAACTCACAGGGGTACAAAAAACAGCTTGATGGAAAGGAGGGGAAATCTGAATGAACAGAAATTAAGTGGGATGAAATCAAGAAGTAAGGAGGGCAGCCGAGTGGGGGTGGGGTGTAGATTATAGGGTGAAAAAGAAGCAGTGAAGACAGGCAAATGAAAGCCACAAAATGAGGGAAGAAAAGGAGGCTGAAATAGAGAGGGAGAGCAAGGGAAGAGGAGGAGGAGGTGGGACGAAAGGATGAAGGGATGGATGATGAAGGGGTGGGGTGTGAGGGTTCGGTGCATGAGGGTGGTTTTGGGTGACAGGCCTCATTGAATAGACCTCTATTCTCCCCTCTGCTGGCTTCTCTTCTCATGCAAAACAGGCCTGTTCAGCCTCCCAGCCATCCGTCACACAACAGAAAGACCATGGCAGGCCCTTTACAAGCCTCCCACTCGCATAATCCCCCCAATCCAGCACCCAACAGGGGGTGGAGTGGGTGACAGGGATGTGTATGTGTGTTGGGCAGTTGGGGGATGGGCATGGGTATCTTGGCCACAGAGAAAATACCTTTGGAAGAAGGGCCACCTAGGCTGAGAGCAGGACAAAAACACAGAGAGATGCAGCATGTTTTGAGGCTGGATGGATGTCATATTGGGATACTGGGGGGTTAGGAGGACTTAACCAAACTGGGATGTGGTGGGTGTGTATCTGTGTGTGTTTGGCAGGTGGGTCATTGGAAGTGTTGCTGCAGGGAGTTACATGTCATGGACAGCTGGAGGGAGCACTGTTTTTATTTGTTATTTGTGCTTGCCTGTTCAGGGCCCATCAGAGCATGTGTACGCATGTGATGCAGCTTATATGGTATGTGTTTGTGTGTGTGTGTGTGTGTGTGTGTGTGTGTGTGTGTGTGTGTGTGTGAGTACCTGGAATTACTGATGCTGTGGGGACATAAATCTGTTAACACAGTCACATTGTGGGGATTTGCCTCCCTTTTGGGCACAGAAAGCAAGTCTCAATAAGTAAATCATTACATTTTAGGGTGTAGACTTGGTTTAAGGTTAAGGGCAAGTAAAGGTTTGGCAAGTAATGATTATGATTAGGGTTAGGGAAAGTCTAGAGATTCAGGGAAACAGGACAACGTATATTGGGGCAAGCCACACAAGCCTTCTACAGCTTTCTGAATAAACATGATTTTTACATGAATCACTTCAAACACTTGTCTCTGAGTTTAACTGAAAGTACACACAGAAACTGGCTACCTGGAATGACCATCATGGTTAACTGCTTAGGATCTACAACTGCACGTTAGTTTGTTTACATGGCTGTGGGTACAGCCTCAAACATTTAGCATGTTCATTCTAGAGAAGTAAAAGAGTCCAAATTACAAGAATAAAATTACAAAATAGACACTGTGCAGTTTTCATGGAGTATCGCTGGACAATAGAGATGTACATATCATAATCTCTCACACAGTGTTTTACCTGTTGTAATGTTTTTTTCTCTTACCAAATGGAGAGCTGAGCGTTTGGTCCAGCCGGCTTGGCCTCCAGATGATTCTGGGGAGGTGAAACATAAGTCTCCAGGGCAAGAATGTTGATAAGCACTTGCAAATATGTTTGATGTAGTTCACAGCTGGGATAATTCTAGATTCTATATTTTCCAAGTTTGGTATCAACAAGTCCCACTCTGCAGCAAAAGTTTTCCTTCTCACTTGGCAGGAGAGCAGTGACTGCAGGAACACCACCAGTTTCCCTGAGGTATGTTGTCTTTCCTGACAGTCCTGTTGCCTTCTTCATTTTTCTTCTTCTACTTGATATAGCACCTATCTGTGTACTTCAGCTCAAACAAGTATGGTTGGCCATAAAAGTGAACTGACTTGCAATTGTACTCATAATAGTCATTATGGTAATTTTGGTCTGACTCAGAGACAAGCATTTTAAATGATTCATGTAAAAATCATGTTTATTTGGAAAGCTTGCCCCGATATATGTTGTTTTATGTAAGTCCTCGTTTACCCAAATCCCAATAATGGAGTTGAGGAGTGCAAAGTTATCACGACCCATAGGGGTACAATGGCCACATTTATGAAAAATATACACCATGTTGAAATAAACCGGAATTGTGCCTTTAATCACCTTCATATCAGGATAGAACACTGTGAGGGTCCCAGAGACGTAAGTTCTACTGGGTGCAGAAATACCCCTTCACCTTTAACCATGAAGTTACCCTGGATGTACATCCCTGGGCACTCAGCTGAGTGGCTAATTTCTGTGTTAACTTCATTTGGACTCAGAGAGTCTAAAAGTGTTTGAAATGAGTTTGTAAAACTGAAGTTTATTTGGAAAGCTTTTGAAGGCTTGTGCTGCTTGCCCTGATGTATATCGTTTACTGGTGTAAGATACTGGTGTCAGTTAAAAAACACAAATCCCCTTGAGGAACATGGCTCATTCCCTTGCTCAGTATAGCAAATAATGTGTGTGTGTGTGTGTTGGGGGTGTGTTAGGGTGCATAACACACACAATGGGTGAAAAAGCAACTGAACAAATCCATGGTACAACATGTTAGATTTACCTTTTTGGAAAGGTTAAAACTGTACCATGTCAAGTCATTGAAAGAAGACACATTTTTTAAAAAGCCTGAACATCTCCCGAAAAACTTGTTTTTGCTGACCTCCAGTGGTACAGTGCAACAGAGCACACTTCTGATCACACCCTACCGCCCCCATCGGTGGTGCTGGGTGTGGTCAGAGGGGAGACATGCTTGACAGTTTCAACCAGAGCTGGAACAGCAAAACATTTGCTTTTCAGCTTGATGTTAAGTTACTCTTTAAAATTATATTACTGGCATTTGAGACATACATAAATCAAAGTATTCAACCTTGTCTCCTTCAGCCTCATAAAAAATTCTGATTTAATTAAAATGTGTTTACAGACTCACCTCCTCTCCCTGGTTGTATTATTATTCATGACAAAGGTTAAAATGGAAAAGAAAAATGATGGTGAAAGTTGGTTTATGCTTCATTTATTAGACCTACAGAGAACACAAATCTAAGAACTGTTACTAGATTGATAATCAAATCAAATCTAAACTTGGTAGTGGCATTATACTTGAATTTGTTCTGTAATTTGTCTCAGATTAAAACAGTAGTGGTACGGTCACATTATGTTTCTGTTCAACAAAATTCGGCCCTGAAAAGGGACCTGATATAATGTATATGATGTGGGTAATAAAAAAATATTGATCAGAAACACACCAGAATAATAAGTTTCCAAATTTCCAAACATAGTGCAGCACTGTCTCAATTGGCCAACTGTACACATCCCAAGTGAATGACAAAGATGAACAAAGGTGAACTCTCACCTGCAAATCCACTGGAGCAGCTGGCGATCACAGTGAAAGAGAAAACACAGGCTTGAATGGAGGGAATATTTGTAGGACTGAAGTGTAATGTAGGCTATACGTTTGCATACCTTTAGCAAGCCTCATATTTAGTATAATTCCATCCAA
This sequence comes from Thunnus maccoyii, assembly GCF_910596095.1. Classification (NCBI taxonomy): domain Eukaryota; kingdom Metazoa; phylum Chordata; class Actinopteri; order Scombriformes; family Scombridae; genus Thunnus; species Thunnus maccoyii. The sequence continues at coordinate 118,904 of NC_056554.1, read as the reverse complement.
ACTTAGACTAACACAACTCAATCATTTTGATCACTTTTCATCTTTTGCAATCACATTCACACAAATCGTCCCTCCTATCACCAAACTATGTTAATAATTTGAAGATGAGGACTGTCTAAAAGCAGAGGAAATTAACTGAAGATATTTGGACTCAATGACAAATTCCCATGTAAAATCAGTGAATAAGCATTACATCCTACTGTGAAACAATAGGAACATGACAAAAACTAGTGAATCTGATTGTGTACAGATCCATAAGATAACATATATGGACAGTGGTGGGTGACGATTATTTACCTGAATGGGGCTACAGGCAGTAAGGGCTTCTGTTTGCACGTTAGCAATGTTGTTGTTGGTGCACTTAGCACGTAGCAGCATTATCATATCACTTTGAACATGGTACAAGTCTAAAGTGAATACCGTCAGATTAACGTAAAGGCTGCAGCAGCACAAGATAAAACATGAAGAGAGAGCACACGTCTTGTTTCGCCTTCTAAGATCACTGTAATGAATTTGTTATCTCAATCATCATCTCTTTTGCACAAAGAAAATAAAATAAGTTAAAAATAGGTTAAACTTTGAGAGAAACTATTTTAATTTGTTGATGAGATTTTTCTCCTCTATAAAAATGATTTTCCCCTAGTGGTGTGATGGGGGAAAACATGGGGGAAAACAAAGTTAAAAAACCCTCATAAAACCACAATAATAATATGAGCAGCACTCTCTCCTTCCAGCAGAACTCACAGCATGTGAGCTAATAGGAATTAAATGAGCATCCCAACTTAATGCTCTGTCATTAAATGATTGTGAATGTCAAACTTTATACAAACAGGAAGTAGAATTCTCTAATAATACTGCCAAAATGATAATTAATAAGAACAATATCAGTGAGTTCACTGTAAGAAGCGGAGTTGTGCCTAATTAAGGCTTAAACAGCAAAATAAGTTCTAAAATCCATCAGTGATGCGCCTGTGAAAGGTCACAGCTTTGCTCTCATATTCTGCTTTTCTGCTTTAAGGCCTACTGTTTCTGTTATAGTTACAGCAATGTTAATATGCAAAAAAGTGGCAATAGCCTGTAAGTTCAGCTACCATACCATTTTGCCATTGACTACTCCTTCTTTGTCATGTTGTTGCCATCCGCTGGGCTGGACCACAGGAGCTGGCAATGATTAATATCAAACCTAATGTAAATACTTAATTTCTGAAAAAAGTGGAACAGAGTAGCTTAAAGTCTCTGCTTCTCTTACTATAATTATTGATAGCATGAGAAATACTAATAGGGACAGCCTCCCTTGTGTAGGTTCTTGATTGGCATCTCAGCTAATCACTCATGAATCCTGTGGTTTGGTTTAAGGGCCCCTTTTACACCCATTTACTTGTAATAGATTGAAGTGGGCTCAGGAAGAGGGTAGTGGTGAATTAGTGTGTATTGCATGCCTGGGATGGCACCCATTAGGAAAGAGAACACAATATAGATTCATTTTTGCTGTTTATGTCATACTGTAGATACTGTATATATGTATATATGTATATACTGTATTTACTGATTTCAAATCCGATAATTTCTTAAGCTTGTTGATCCTGAATGACCCTGAGCCCTGTGACTGGTGGGGCAACGCATGTGGGTCCTCTATCAACCTTAATCTAAATTTATAGATATAACAGCCGAAAAGGCATTATTTCTACAATGGAAATCAAATATTATCAGGAAAGTTCTTCCCGATACTGTTGCAGAAGTTAAATATGTTGCACTCTCATGTTGCTTTGCTTTTCAGTTCATCCCAAACCAGCTTGATGACTCTGCTGGTTTTCTTCTAAGGTACAGTAGTTCTGACAGCCTGGAGGTTTTTTTGGATCATTATCTTGCTGTAGGATGTACCCCTGACCAGCTAGGTGTAGACCAGAGGGTACTGCATGGCTCTGCAAGATGCTGGGGTAGTCCTTTTAGTCCAGGATGCCAGTCACTCTTTGCAAGTCACGAACTCTGGATCCAGCAAAAGAGCCCCAGACCATCATGCTTCTTCCTCCATGCTTTTATACAGACAGAGGGTTTGGAAGTCATCAGCTAAAGTTGGGACACCCGTCGGAATTGTTTGAATCAACTTTCATGGTTTTATTTACTTCCATTGCAGCAGAAAAGCTGTATGTTGTTAACCTATTACTTGATCCCTGAAAATTTCTTTCTTTTTACATTATTTTTCAGTTTTTGATAACTGAAAATTTATTTTACCTAACTATATTATACAATATAATATAAACTTAGCACAAAAAGTAAGGAAATTTGTGTTTGGTAGATTATTTCTTTGTTGTAACAAAGCTTCTTAGCAATAGATCTTATACTGTTGGAAAGCCTGTTTATTTCCCTTTTAGATGGTGCCACGCTGTCCATAACCTGGATTCCGGATTTTACAGGAAGCCAATGCAGGGGGTCGAAATACCTCATCCTGTGAGACGAGAAAGCACAAAGACTCCGGGGAAGAAGCCAAGTTAGTAACATGCATTAATGGTACATGAATGCATACAGATGGAGAGGAGGAAGAGGAGAGAGGAGCTCAGTGCATTATGAGAAATCCCCCAGCAGTCTAGGCCTAAAGCAGCATAACTAAGGGCTGGTCCTAACTATAAGCTTTATCAAAAAGGAAAGTTTTAAGCCTACTCTCAAAGTAGAGAGGGGGTCTGCCCCCCAGACCGAGACAAATTTCAAGGACTGCCTTTTTCCACCTATGTAATATTGCAAAAATCAGGCACATCCTGCCTCAAAAAGATGCAGAAAACTAGTCTACGCATTTGTTACTTCTAGGCTGGATTATTGCAATTCCTTATTATCAGGCTGCCCTGACAAGTCTCTAAAGACTTTCCAGCTGGCCCAGAATGCAGCTGCACGTGTACTGACCAAAACTAGGAAGAGAGATCATATTTCTCCCATTTTAGCTTTACTGCATTGGCTACCTGTAAAATCCAGAATAGAATTTAAAATCCTCACCTACAAGGCCCTTAATGGTCAGGCACCATCATATCTTAAAGAGCTCATAAAACCCTATTATCCCACTAGAATACTGCATTCCCAGAATGCAGGCTTACTTGTGGTTCCCTGAGTCACCAAAAGTAGAATGGGAGGCAGATCCTTCAGCTATCAGGCCACTCTCCTGTGGAACCATCTTCCAGATTCGGTCTGGGGGGCAGACACCCTCTCTACATTAAAGCGGAGGCTTAAAACTTTACTTTTTGATAAAGCTTATAGTTAGGGCCAGCCAGGCTTGCCTTGGACCAGCCCTTAGTTATGCTGCTGTAGGCCTAGACTGCCGGACCACTGAGCTCTCTCCCCCTCCCCCTCTCCATCAGTATTTATTCATGTACCATTAATGTATGTTACTAACTTGGCTTCTTCCCCGGAGTTTTTGTACTTTCTAGTCTTACAGGGTCCTTTGGATCAGGGTCTGGCACTAGCTTCTCTGGACCATGCCTGTTGCGGCCGAGTCAATATGTTGTTCATGTTATTTTTATTTTGGTGAACATTCTCAAAACCTATGTGCAATATTCTCTGCCATAAAGTTAAAATTTCTGTGTATTGCCAACCTCAAAATTTAACAAATGACCCATGACTGACGTAGCTAGAAATTCCCGGCAAAAGTTGGACAACTTTTGTGCTGATAAGATGTGTTGTGATGCTCTTTCCCTTGGGTAACTAGCACGTTTAAAAGTAATTTATTCCAGCTTAAACTGTATGGAAATGTAAAGACAGATCATTGCTAACATGTTTTTGAGTTTTTCCACTGGTTTTGGTCAGCAAAAATGGCTGTTACTTCTGTTAAATCTGTTGGAGATTTTCCCTCACTTGCATATTTTCTGACTTGCTGCAGGGGACTGAGAGAGAGTGTGCCACTGTGTGTCTGTGTACTGACTGTGCCCCATGGTACTCTTATAGGTACGTTATGGTGTTGAATTGTTATTTGTAATATTCTTGTATACTTTTATGGAGGGACTGCATTGAATAAGTAGCCTTACAACATGAAAATCTTTACTTAATGTGTATTTTTTTTTCTACATTAAATTTTGTTTCAGTGGATATTCATTTTACTCAATTATTACTTTCATTTTTGCTTTTATTGTAACTGCTGATTTCTAATACACTTGTGTAACTACTGTAAGAGCATACTTTTTTTTTTTAGTGTGCACATATTTTATTTATAGCAGTTTATTTTAACACAAAAAAGTTGGACAGCTTTTGTGCTGGGGACTGAGAGAGAGCCTATTATTATTAATCATATTTCTACTATTATTGTTGTTATGTTGTTATGCATCTCTGTGTCTCTCTCTCCTCTCTCCCTTCTCCCCTCTCCCGTCTCCCTCCTCCCTCTTTCTCTCTCAACCCAACCAGTCAAGGCAGATGGCCGCCCACCTAGAGCCCAGTTCTGCTTGAGGTTTCTTCCCGTCAAAGGGGAGTGTTTCCTTGCCGCTGTTGCCAAGTGCTTGCTCATGGGGGAATGCTGGGTTTCTGTAAAATTCAGAGTACAGTCTAGACCTGCTCTATGTGAAAGGTGCCCTGAGATAACTTGTGTTATGATTTTGCAATATATAAATAAAAACTAAATTGAATTGAATTGAATTGATGGACTTAACTGGAATGACACCAAGTTTGGGAATGATGTACATACAGCCACGCTGCGCAATTGTGTAACATTTGATACAAGTGTACCCTCGGGGTGCTACTGTAATATTATAAAATGATATTTCTACAGTTCTGTTGTCTTTAATAAAATGAAACTTGGTATGGCCATTAGTGAAACACCACCATACTACCTATTAACTGCCATATCTCTTAAATGTAATATTCCATGGTAACCAAATTCAGCAAAGTTGTACAGATGGGAATGCTAAACAAGACATCATCATGTTGAAAAACATAAAGTTTTTCCACTGAAGATCAAAAGGATGATTCATATTAACAAGTGAAAGAAATGAAAGCAATATCCCAATTATACAAGATGAGGCAGAATAAAACATGAACAACGCTGACATATGTCAAAGGGTAACTGAACAAATATGTTAAATGTTAAGTTATCCACATTCACAAAATAAACGTCCTTGAAAGTGAAAGAGGACATTGACGTTGTGAATGAACTTGAAAGACGAAGAGAACAGGAACAGGACAAAAAATAAGCATGTTACAAGATCAACACCAGATCTGTTCTGGAAATGCGTCAAAAACTGTCAATATAAAAACACTCATTAAGTTTCACAAAGGATCTGTCTGATGTGACAGAAAGGAGAAAAGAAATCATTTTTTATGTATTTTGTTCTCCATGGTAATATGTGACTGTGACCGTGACCATATGTGTTTATGTTGGGGAAGAGCTCTATCTAGTGTTTGAAGACATTCTCATAATGTGGTTGATTGTTTACTTTGGGATGGAGCTCCAAGGCTAGGCTCCTGTTTGCTCTCATGATGCTAAATATAAAGGTTCTACCAAATCAAAATGCTTCCTGATTGTCCTGTATGATATTTGATATGAAGGAGATTTTCCTCCTATTTGTGATGCTTTCAGACTGTGATCCCCCTGCCAATTAACTTAATTAGCATGCCATAATGAAGAAAGAACAATGTCTCCCTCTAGTGGAGTCAGTGAATACATTCAAAATCATTTTGATATTATTTGTGACTACAAAAAGGGGGATCAGATATGATTTCAGTTGGACATGAGTAAAATGTATAGGGGACACATATTAAAAGAGTAGGAAATCAGTCCTGCTGGCCAAAATTGGTCCTCTTTTAAGACAAGTACTTAGTAATGCTTTAGATTATAACCCGATGTACAACCTAATTATTTCCGATTTACAATGTCATTCTTGTGGGCCAACTAATGGTGTTCCAGTAAAGTATATACCATAAATTGTACCATAAAACATTTTCCCCTCTCCCCCTTCCTCCTTTTTTCTCTCCCCTCTCTGCCGGTCAAGGCAAATGGCTGCCCAACTAGAGCCTGGTTCTGCTTGAGGTTTCTTCCCGTTAAAGGGGAGTTTTTCCTTGCCGCTGTCACCAAGTGCTTGCTCATGGGGGAATTGTTGGGTCTCTGTAAATTTAACAGTACGGTCTAGACCTACTCTATGTGAAAAGTGCCCTGAGATAACTTTTGTTACGATTTGGTGTTATGTAAATAAAATTGAATTGAACTGAAAAAAGTGCTCTTTGTGGTAAACAGTGTTAATATATGGTGGAAACTGATTGGAATGATGAGTATACAAATGATCTTTTGCCTACATTATTGGAATTACCTCTAAACCTGATATTGAAAGTAAACATCCCTTTTAGATTTTTCAATAGCCTTTTGATTTCTTACTTAATTTGAAGGTGCCCAATAAAGCCAGGTCAACACAAGCTGATGACAGCAACGCAAGCTGATGAGGCAAGCGATGATCCTGTACCTGTGTCTCAATCTCCTGAAGTATGGAGAGCTGAACTCATCAACCTCAGCAAGCGTAAGAAAGTGGTTCTTATCCACAACACTTTTGCAACATACTTGGAATACTTGACTCTGTTGGCAATGAATGATGGGACACCACTATACTGCTCAGAGCTGTTTTATAGTATTCTTCCTCAGTAAGGTAAATGCCCCAATAAGCCCTCAGGAATCTAAAATAAATGGTAAAGATTCTCCTTTTAACAACTGATGACAGTGAAGCTTCATGTTTCATATCAAATATCAAACAAATGTTAATAAATGCATCGATTGGCCCATGATGATTAAATAATTATTATGTACTGAATCCATTGAAAAATGCATATGCACCGTATATATGCAAGTATCCACTTGGGTACAGGGGCTAAATAGAGGTGTTTACACCTTGAGTAAAATTTTAAGGAGTAAGCTATAGGCTTACGCTGCTGATTTTTCATTTGCAATATCAGCAAATTTATTAATTTAAAAAATGCTTTTGCTGTACAGACATTATGACTCTTGTCTCTTATCAGTCTTAAGCTATACTTTTTTTTTTAGTGTAACCTACTCTTTAAAGTTTTTGCTATTCGATGTTCAGTTCTATGAAGTTTTTTTGATGTTCCATTTTGGTGTTGTTTTTGTTGCCTTTTATCCTTTTCTATTTCCAGAAAAATCTGAGGCACTTCAATCATGAAATGTGTGGGTATCATATGAAGTTGATGTGTTTAAGAAGTTCATCCAGCAACATACGTGTCTCATCATCAGTATGTTAAAATATTCAATTCAATTGAGTTAAAACATTGTAGGTGTTATGAAGAAACTGGGTCAAACTTGCCTAATGATTCCTGTTTTATTTCTACCTTAAGGTACCAAATATGTGACACTCAAATTCAAATTCAAATTCAAATTCAAATAAGCTTTATTGGCATGGCAGATCAGAAATCTACATTGCCAAAGCAGTGAAGTGCGTCATGACAACTTGTCGTCTCCTCAAAATGACGCTGGAGTGTGCGAGGACGTCCCGTTTGATAAATTCAATTCCTCCGTCCTCGCATCTCTCTCTCTCATCCTTGCTGGGATGAGCTAAGACGCGAGGAAGAGACGCGGGTGAGGGAAACGTGGAGACACGTTAGCGTAATGAAAAGCACCCATGGACTTAGGAAAAGACAACTGTGGTGTTGAGAGAGTCCGAATCCACTTACACTGTGCTACGTAATTATGCGACGGCGGATGTTATTGACGTAGGTCTGCTGTGGTGAAACTACAATGTTCTGAAGATGGACTACAAAAAGCGCATCTTAGATACTTCGCCCCGGTCGTTCTTACCGTGTTGTTTCATGCAGGCTATATAAACGTGCACAACACGGTGAAAAATATTACTTACCAAGGTCAGAATTTAAGTTAAAAAAGGACTATAAGCTACCAGCCTCAAAACAGAAACAAAATTATCACACTGAGAATGCTTGCTCACACTCACCCTCCTGAATCCCAATTATTGTATGAAAATAAAAGTTAAATGTATGAAAGATAGGCAGAACATGTTACTACTGTACATATCATCATTCTTAAGTTTCAAACATGATGAATTAAAAACATCATCTAACAAAAAACGTCTCATATCCCTTTTTCTTGAAAGACAGACTTCTGTGTTATGGTTAATATGCCGATTATGATCTGTTATTAGCCTGTGCATATAACAGCTTAAGAACCACCATACAACTCAGTAAACACCTTCACACGAAAAACGAAATGCATTGAATATTTGTTTATCCTGTATCAAACAAGCTGAACACAGCTTTCGACGGAGGATACACGGACCGCTGTGGATGTGTAATGTGGGTTTAATCGTGAGTTTGTGAATGGTGCGTCGCTTGCTGCCGCAAGGAATTGTGGGACGGAATTATCTTCTTTACCGTCATAAAGGATGGTCAAGTGTACCCCTATGTTCAGGGAGATTAGAAGGGAAACATTGACGCACCTTTCCTTAGAATTTAGAGAATTCGACCAGCTCTTATCATGGCTGCCACTTAGATACTTCCGGGTCATTTCACGCAATTGGGAACCTTCCTAAGCAAAATGCACTATTCGACTGCAGCCATGGTATAAATGAACAGCCAAATTATGGGACGCCCAATGCCACTCTACCGAAACAAGGAAGCACCCGTTACCATCGCAACGGATAGACGCCGTGCTTGCACGGCTGTTATACTGTTTCACAGTTTATGAGAATGAGATATGAGGTAAATTTGACATTTTTTAATTCATTTTTATGTAGGCGATGCATGCATAGAGGCATTTGTGGGTTTTCTACAAATCAAGCGACCTTCGGGAAAAAGTGATATTCTCATTTTTGTTTTATTTTTTCACACTACATTCTGAGATTTTGTTTGAGACTCTAATGTTAGCGTGAGGGAAACAAAGATACGTGTGCTTGATCTAAATGCGTGACAAAGTAGAAAGATGGAACACTCACATGTGTATATGTTGTTTCCTCCATTCTCCTGTTACACGTGCACTTCCTGTTAGGATTATCGTAAACCTGCACCGATGCAGAGTTGCTATTTAATGGTTTCACAGTCCATTTATACTCCGCGCTAATTTCATTGGGACGGCCCTTAATTTTGCAAACCTCCACATGAACGCGCAAATGGAGGGATAGTGGATAGGGCAGGGAGATATTGGCTAGTTTGGGATTGGGCCAAAGTCTGCAGAAATACGGATTTACAGAAACTCTGCATAAAGGGCTCAAAAAGTCTGCGAGGGAACCCTCACGTACTTGACGATTTGACAGTGGGACAACCCTAAGCCCTCGCGGATCTCGCGGGAACGCGCCTCAAAGTCCGTTAGTGCGGACATTTGGATTGGGCCGAAGTGTGAGTTAGGTGTAGTGTGTTGGTATATTTTAGACTCAGGACACACATGCTTACTACCTGGTGCTGCATGAATGTGGACTGAAGTGCTCAAGACTGCAAGTGTGGGTATTTAGACGGATCCATAATTACTCCTTCACCTAGACGATGATACTGTGTGGGATAAGTAAAAATTTGAATTACTACACCTGCGATGGTAGTTGTTCGTCTGTCCACGCCGGCAGTTGGACCAAACTGCAGTGTTGCGGTTTCGGAAGAGCTCTGCCATCTGCAGGAGCCTATCGCCGCTCCCCTTGTAGGTTGTGTAAATCAATTTAATACACAGGATTTGGCCATAAAAACTTTCATGATACTCAACAATGCAGAGGCCAGATTACAGTTAAAGGAGCAACCTTTATTTTTTAAGACCATTAAAATAAATACTATACAGAATCCAATGTAGAAAACTTGATACACGGTTTCTGTCTCAAAAAGGTTAACAATTCCATAAATTCATTTTAAAAAATAGCACTGACCATACACCCCAAAACATGACTGTTCTCCTAAACCAGACACCACACCCCATGATGACAAGCATTTAAAGAGTCAGACAGAGAGATGAAGAGAGATTTGGGGGCAGGTGGTTGGGGAGGGGATATAACCTCTATATACGTAATTATCTGTAGTTTGGTCCTTTTATGTCAGACGCCCCCCTCCCCCAACATTTTGACGAGGTAGGTTACAAAAAGTTACCACCACCTTATCAAAAATCCAATATTTCATTTAAAAATAAAATCTAAAAGAATGTCAGAGATGAAGATCCAACCAGGTCGTCGGGGTCGAGAGGCAAAGTTTCTTTAGAACTCACCGTTGTTTGCCTCCAAACGTCTGCGGCCACCAGTCAGTCTTCAACTGAATGCTAATGAGCAACTGATGGTACAAGTCAAGCAGTATGTACAATAGCATTAAAAAAAAAAAAAGAAACAGAAGGATCAAAATGGTAAACAACTCATTCATGATGGATTTTACTATACAGGTCTTTTTATTGAATATGCCCTGTGTACTCTAACCCCCAAAATCTGTTCTTAACATGATCATGGATGTGTGTTATAGGCTGTGTAAGTACACTGAAAATTGTTTTAACACTGGTTGGTCAAATGCAGCACTTCCTATTTCATTTAGATCATTGTTGACTTGAGTCCAAAACTGCGGTCTTAAGTACTCACATCTATCAGTCACCAGAACTGCAGCAGCTGGTGACATTGCACAGGTGCAAATCACACCCACATTTCACAAAAGCCTCAGTCATCTATGTGTTTGCATCGTTCATGTTACTCATTGAGCCAAGTTATTGATTTAATGTTAAGCATTTGCCAACAGATAAAGCCAGTGCTAGTATCTTTTTTTGCCCCCCCCCCCCTTCCATTATCAACTTTAATGGCTTTTAAATGTGCTTTTGGAAACAAGGTTATGTTTTGCACTCGTGGGAACCAGTTAAAAACTTATTTTATGGTTAAGTCCTTAGTTTGCAAAACATCGATGTGGAAATATCCAAATGAATGCTTCAAATTTTGAAGGCAAGGGATTAGCTGCAGGAGGAATTTAGGTGCCGATATGAAGTAATGAGACTATGGCGAGCAAATAAAGCAGATCAGCAATTCATTCTTCCAATCGAGACGACCAAAAAACTATTTCAGAGGTTAGGAAGGAATGATGGCTGCAGTCTTCCTTTCCTTACAATGTAGAGGGTTAAGTCAGGGTGGAATTTAGCCAAAGGAAGTTCTTAAAATTCAGATCACATAAGAAACAAGGTTTGACTTCTAAAATGTGGGGGGCGGGGGTGGACGAAGGGCGTGTGGATTCTTCTAGATAAGATCGGCCACATTCATGGGCATCTCCTCGATCGTGGTGTTGTAGAACGTCTCAATGTCCCTCAGGGTTCGCTTGTCATCCTCAGTCACCATGTTGATGGCTACTCCCTTTCGGCCAAAACGACCACCCCGACCAATCCTGACAGGACAAAGAATTCAGTTTCACTGGGCAAAGAACATTTAGTGGCTCCAAACAGCAGCAAGAGTAATTGGGAAAACTTGTGTTCAGGTGTCATACAGGATGGGAGATAAAGATGTGAAAGCTTCTTATATTTCCTGTCAAACAACTGAGGACAGTTGTATGTGTACATGTCAACATCAAAATTGTAATAATGACATGAACAATGTTTACAAACTGGCAATTATATTAACATGAACATGGCATGAAAAACTATTTGAAATGACAGGAATAGGTATTTGAGTAGTTAAGTGGAAGCAGTGTTGCATCTTCTGACAAACCAAACACTGAATTTCAGTCACTGTATTTGATGGATTAGTTTGTCATCCAAGTGCTACAGTGTTTTCTTTTAAAAACAATTCCATACAACAGTTTTATTGCTCAAAATAATTTGTAACTTGATTCTTGGCACTCCTCAGTTGTGTTTTTACCTGTGGATGTAGTTTTCCCTGTTGGTCGGCAGGTCGTAGTTGATGACTAGGGACACCTGCTGGACATCAATACCTCTGGCCTGAGGAGGGGATCCCAGCAGCCATTAGTTACACAGCATTAAGTAATTTGACTAATCTCAGTCACCATTTCAGTTCAGTGCACTAGAGCTCAGAAGTAAAGCAATTAAAGATGCAACAGTCCATACACTCCGATAGTATTGTTTGTTGGTCAACATGGGCAAAAGTGATTGTGAACTAATAGACTCAGTGTCTATAGAAATGTGTACATCTTCTTTAAACCTTTTTATAGTAGACTACATGTAGGGGATTTCTGCAAAAGATACGTGCAAAAATATCATCCAGTCAACAGTAAGCCCCCTCTAAAATGTTAATAAAATCATAACATGAAAGGACTAGACTAAGTGTAATCTGCCATTTAGTTGTGAGTCAAGACTTACACCCAGCCACAGTGGAGGGCAGATAAATTTCTCTACCAAGGAACTTTCAGTCCTTCACCAACACTACAGATGGGAGGAGAGGGAACCTTGGACACAGCTGAATCTATAGATGTACATATAAATACTGTACATGATGTGCCTGTGACACTGTCAGCAGCTCGTGTTTTCCAGCATACTCATTAGTCCGCACTCTGTTGATCATCTTGGATCTAGCCAAAAGTTGGTGTAAAAAGCAGTTCCTGTACATACCAGCAGATCAGTGGTGATGAGAACTCGACTGGAGCCAGAGCGGAACTCCCTCATGATCAAGTCTCTCTCCTTCTGGTCCATGTCACCATGCTGAAATATAAAGCAGGACCTTAAGTGAAGATAACAGACTAATTTGAATAACTGTTTAGAAGTCAGCGCTACCATGAATCAAATTTGTGCTCACAAGAACAGAGCTGAGTGAGATACTTTGTTATCCCTGCCAGATTAGGACCCTGTGCCATGGGAAAAAAAAAAAAAAAAACCACTAAGAAGACAAAGGATTTACTTACGTTGTACTTGCCACAAGTACAACGTAAGTTAATCCCTGAAATCTTTGCTAAAACAAAACCCATTATTACAGTTTGTAATTGTTATCCTACTAGTCCACATTGTCTGAGCTGACTTTACTGTACATCCTTCCACTAGTGCAACGCCTTAGTCAGGTATGACAGTGAGTAAAGGATCTTACCAGAGCAGAGACAGTGAAGTCTCTGCCTTGCATCTTCTCAGTGAGCCAGTCCACTTTCCTCCTCGTGTTAATGAAGATGACAGCTTGTGTGATAGTCAGGGTTTCATACAGGTCACACAGCGTGTCCAGCTTCCACTCCTAAGGGAAAATCACCAGGTCAGACACAGCCAGCTCAAAAAAGTTATTATCTGTACACTGCATGTCCTTGCCCTCTACTTTTTCCCCACAAGTAGCTAATTTACATTGATCATCCTGTATTCAAACTTGTAAAAATTCATCCTCCTGTCTAGTTTGCTGAATCCACTACACTGGAAAATGTTTCTCCACCTCTTTCTCCACATTGATGTAGAACTGGCGAATGCCCTCAAGGGTCAGTTCCTCCTTCTTCACCAGGATTCGGATAGGTTCACGCATGAACTTCTTCGTGACCTCCAAAACATCAGCTGGCATTGTGGCTGAGAGTAGGACAACCTAAAACAGACAAGGGCTGGTTAAAACCTGATCACTCATTTTCAGTTCTTGCATCCCTACATTCATGAGGCATTTTCAAATCACTTAGTGTTGTTAGCTTGATGTTTGCAGCTCATTTGAAATACAAATAAAGCTGCCCCCCGTATACATCCCGTTACAGACAGCACAAAGTGAACCATCTGAAGCTAATTAAAAGTCAGTTTCAAAATCTGTTGAGGTTCCCATGCTGTCAAAAGGCTCAAACTGGTGCAGTGAATCAACTCCTACCTGTGTGCTGCTTAACAGTTTCTGGAAGATCTCGTAGATCTGGTCCTTGAACCCCCGACTAAGCATCTCGTCAGCCTCGTCCAGCACAAACATTTTGATGTACTTAGAAGCTGCAAAAAAAAAAAAAAAAAAAAAACGTGTTTGTTTTATGTACCCATACTTGTGTTATTTTAAAAAGGCTGGATATGAGAGTACAAGGGATGCTAACCAATTAATTGCCATCATCAAAAAAAAAATACATTCTGAGTAACAGTGTTCTGCAATTTGTTTTGTGATGTAGTTCCAGTTTGCATCACTGGTGGTGACACTTCAGTTAAGAGGTGAGGGTGTGCTGCCTTGCACTGTTCACCGTGCCAGTCTCCAGAGCTGATTAAAGAAAGATTTAGCTCTTTATGAAAACAATGTAGAAGCCTGCAGCTTGGATATGGTATGAATCAAAGTGCTACACATTAAATCACACTGGAAAATTCAAGCAAGTGGTTGCTGTAGCTCAGGAGGTAGAGCAGGCTGTCCACTAATCGGAAGATCGGCAGTTCGACCATGCATGGTAGCTTGCCGCCATTGGTGTGTGTGTGTGTGTGAGAGAATGGGTGAATGTGACTTGCAGTTTAAGAGTGCTTTGAGTGGTGGGAAGATTAGAAAAGGCATTATATAAGTGAAAAGCAAATGGTAAATGGACTGCAAATTAGCTACACAGCTCATGCTAATGTCAAAACTAGCAAATGACACCCTTTCAGAGGTGTGATGGTGCTGTATTCAGAAGTAGTGATGTATGATCATGCCTCTGCATCCCTGCTGTCCTGAGGACTCCAGCCAGCAGAACGCCAACCAGAATAACAAAACCACCAGGGGTTTACAGAGTCAGCTGACACGCATGGGTTTCATCATTATACAGCAGTTCTTTCTGAATGTTTGTAGCTCACAATCTGAAGTGCACCAAGCTGGAAGGCTGGATATCATGTTCAGTTGAGTAAAATTGCAGCAAGCAACTGCCTAAATTTGGACAAAATCCTCTAGATATGCAATTCTATATTGCAACTTTAATTTATATTGTGACAGTCAATATTGTGGAAATTCAATTATAGAGAATTGGAATTATAATGTAGAATAAAAACCTAATTTGTATACACTAATCATTTCTGCTCTCAAATATTTGTTTTGCATGACACACCTGCTTTCAGGCTCTCTTACTCCCATGCCAGCCAAACAAATCTCACACCAAATAGGACGTGTTCTGTTTGTTGCCCACAACCACCTGTATGTAGGACTCTATTAGGGACAGAATCCAAACAAACAGTTGCAGGCAACAAATAGATCAGTACTGACGTTTTTCCAAAACATCAGAATTAGCCGACATGTGAACACAACATACATGGTGTTGTGTTTTTGCAATTAGAAAAATCTGTATGCCCTGCAACAAAGTAAAACACACCCCACCCAGTGTAAATACCACTGGGTGGGGGGGGCCTGACGTTTGTCGAGTGTGCAGAGGCAAGCTATAACCTTGATACAGGTACTGTGCATTTTTCAGTAAGAAGTGACTGATTTTAAATCTGAAGCAGGAATTGTTAAAAATTGTGCAAATTATTATTCCCCTAAACCCTCCATATTCAATTGAGAAACTTTCAGTAACATCAAGCAACTCAGATTTGTCACAATTCTGCAGGATGACTTACAGAGGTTTTTGCGAGTTAACATGTCAAAGACGCGGCCGGGGGTTCCCACCACAATGTGAGGGGCTTCAGCCTGCAGCTTCTGGACTTCACTGCGGATGCTGGTCCCTCCAATACAGGCATAGCAACTGGCTCCCATGTAGTCACCCAGGGCCAGTATCACCTTCTGGATCTGGGGGAAAAAAAAAAAGGCAAAGAAACATTATCACTTGTTGATTCATGTGTTAGGCCATGAAAGCAGTAAACATTCATCAATGCATGTCATAGGTTGTTGGAATGCTGTTTAGCCAACTCACAAATTCAGAAACAACATTTACACAACTTTCTCCGCAGTTTCTTGTAGCTTCTAGGAACGCTCATTTTGTTTTCCGTTTGAACACTGTATCCCTGTATGAGACACAGACGGCTGTTACTGTTAACAAGGACCAAAAAACCCACCACTGGCTCCTGCTCCCGTTTATGTTTTTAAAAAAAACAAAAAAAACCCTCTGTGCTGAAGCTAGCATGCAGACTGGAGCTGCTTTCATGAGACAGACAAATGAATCAGAGCTCAGAGGATCACATATGGCATTAACTGACATGTGCAGCATCAAACAACAATAGTCAGACTTAAGACGAAGTAAGAAGCTAAAAAAGCTTTTCAGTGAAGCTTAAGTTTGTTAAACTGACAGTTTTAACTGTCCAGTTTATCTGCTACTGCTGCTTTACCTTATGGTAATGTAGCTTGATAGTTTGGATAGCTTGACTGCTGATATATTCCCACTGTGTGTTGTTTGTCCACAATTACTGTAATTATCATAAAGCTAAAGTTCTGTTTCATGCTCACTCAGACTTTAAAGAATCTTCAGAGTGAGTAAAGGAATCGGGAGAGAACAGACAGAAGCAAGGAAGAATCGCAGGATGTAACGTTAATGGTGTTGAAAGAAAAAGGAGAAAGTAAAGAACTGATTCAAAAAGAAGGTGCAACTGATTCAAGATTTAAATAAACAGTTTAAGGATGAAAGAGAAACACAAAAGGCAGCCCAGGTGTCAGGTGATGAGAGACATGCACAAATTCAAAGCAGGAGGCAGAAAAACTGGCAAGGTCTGACTTACACCTGTATCTAGATGAATTACTGTTCTGTAAATATTTTTAAAAGCACAATCTGTTATCCAAATGTAAACTAAAGGGCAGCCTAACAAGTCAAAGCACAAGATTAAACCCTGCTATAAAAGCACAGATCTTTGAACACAAGTACTAAAACTACAAAACAATTCTATTAACATGTTTTCTTCAGCTGTTAAAAACGTTGGCCTCAGTAACCATTGTAAACAGCACTATGAGATAATTCCAGTTAATAGGAAACAAAATGCTGATTCATCATCCATCTGACTGATTCAATCTCTGATTGCAATCATACCAGGAATGAAAAACTTCACATAATGAGTGAAGCTGCAATAAGTGCGGTAAAACGATCCCTCCATTTGTTAGAAGCTCTGGTTTAAAACCAGAGTGGAAATGGAAGCCTGAAACCAAAGTTATTCTACTGACCAGGGCTGTTGCGGTGAAGGAATTTCCCCTGTAGTGGTTCAGGGTGGTACAACAGCGTGGTATGTGGTCTATGCGATATTAGCGCCTTTTGAGATCAATCAAGGTATGTTCGTCAGGTACTGATGCTCCATTAGGCTGACACATAATCAGACTAACACGGAAAACAACTTTAAATTTGTGGTGTGGCAGATCGTATGTAGGGTTTCCACCAGTGTATCGACCCCCCTGCTGGGCCTAAGCATTGGGGATTTAAAAAAGATAAAATTAAGATGTTTTCTAAAAACGTGTTATACAAGTAGTGTAAGGAATGTGTACGCTCAGTGCGTAGGGTGTGCAATCGAGAGCGAGCGTGCGTACAGTGACAGTGAGGCTGCACCTACCAGAGAAACCCGCCTACCATCCAAGAGCAGGCAGAGAGCGAGTGAGTTTCTGCCGAAAACAAGCACCGAGACCGAGGAAGACATGAGAGCAGCTGCTCACCAATAGCTAGCATTATGTGTAATTACAACACAAAGCAGGACTCTGCTGCAGCAGACGGCCACAGAGCAGACACTTGCTATGATTGTAGCATCCGTCATCCGACTAAGTATTGATAACATGCTTTATTATTTTACAAATGAGTTTGTTTTTTGATGAACGTGGGAGCTGATATGCGAAATTAAATGGGTTTTAGTTCTATAAAAACAAGCAAAACAACGGTGGGGGCATTTAGCAAGTAATCAGTATATGCTCAAACACAGTGTAATACTGGGAACACCTTTACACACGGCAACATGCTTTGCTCAGCACCAACCCCGTTAGCTCACCCCGAGCCTGGCTCTGTTATGGGGGCTGGGCGCCAGGTTAGCTGGCACTCAGTGTGCAGCGGGCAGGATCCTCTGGAGCCACCAGACTGGACGAGCTGCTGAACATTCAATACACACACATTTAAGTGTAAACCATGAAGGCCTAGCCTCAAAAAAAAAAAACAAAAAAAAAAACAAAAAAAACCCCATGAACATGGGGTTAGGGCGGTTGCTTGTCACCCACCGTGGATGGCTTGTCTACAGCACGGTATTGCAATGTTGCAATTATTGTGATGGCCCTACTACTGTCCAATAAAATTTTTTTTTTTTTTTTACTTGTCACTTTATTGAAAAGTCAGGATCCTGTAGGAATGATGACTGAATTCCAGTGATTCAATTGGTCAGTGGTCAGGCTGTTGATAGATTTTGATCCAATCCTCCAAAATTCACTTACTCCAGAGCAGACAGCATGAAGTGGGAGACTTACATACATTGTATTGTGTGTAAAAACTGCTTTGTCTGCTCAAGATTAGCTTATTTCTGTCTGCTGTTCTCTAGCCTCAGCCCCCCCCCCCCCAGGCAAGTATCAAAACTAGCTAATGATTCCCTTTCAGAGGTGTGATGGGTGCTGTATTCAGAAGTAGTGATGTATGATCATGCCTCTGCATCCCTGCTGTCCTGAGGACTCCAGCCAGCAGAACGCCAACCAGAGCAACAAAAACACCAGGGTTTACAGAGTCAGCTGACACGCATGGGTTTCATCATTATACAGCAGTTCTTTCTGATTGTCTGTAGCTGGCACCATAAGTTAGTATTACGTGTTCAGATGTTAGTCTGTTCCTGCTGCTGTGAAACATGCTGACCATCTGAAGTGCACCAAACTGGAAGGCTGGTTTGATTCATGGTGACAAACTTCACATTTTACAAGTTGGTCTTTCCACCTCCACACACACACACACACACACACACGTTTGGTCAAATACATTAAAGCAGTTTTGCCTAAGGCAAAAAAAAAAAAAAAAAGAAAAAGAAAAAAAAAGAACATATGCATTGGAATACTGCAGATACTTGATGGACAAAAGTCTGAGGTGTACATCTTAATTTTGTAACTGCAGCCTACAGTGTCAAATTACTACATTTGAAATTTGTTGAAGTTGGGCTGAAACAGTGTTTTCGTCTGTACATAGAAGTCCAACAGATTGATCAGATCACTGGTTAAGCCTGAGGTGCAGCAAACACTAAAAACCAACTGGACCAGGGCACTGTTTCCCACAAGCATAATGAGTGAAGACAAGCTTACAAATGATTCTAGATTAGTGAGCAACTCCTACCCAGCCGTAGGAGGCCCAGGGCATCTTAGAAGCTCTGCATATTGCAGAAGGAACCAAAAACTGTTTTTAACTGTTTTTTGTTTCTGTTTCTCTTTTCATGAACACTGATATTTAAGTGAGATTTGAAGTAAAATTAGTGACAATGTTTAAATTACAAAGAAAAAAAACAAATTAATCTATGGCCTTATCCATCCATCTTGTCTTTCTACTACTACTGTATTTGTATATGCGTATCGTTACTGTTTTGTTACCTGCCTTGAGACTACAGATATAAATTAGCATTCTAGCCAACTCCGGCATCTTGTATTTTATACTTCTGTTCATTAATGTGCTCTGTCCCTATCAAATAAAATAAATTAACTGATCATGTTCTATGAAAAATGCAGTTATGTGATTGGCTGCATCGACATGAGTTAAAGCAGGGAAGAGACTTGGCCTCTTACTTGCCATGTTTGTAACCATGATCTACAGAACAACTATAGAACTACTGAGAGTGTTACATGATAACCCAGCTCTAAAATTGATTACCAGCTATCTAAAGCATTAACCTGCTAGAACACTGAGTGCAACACTTATGTTTTTAAAATGTGTTTTGATTTTTAAAAAAAAAAAAAAAAAAAAGGAAAAAAAAAGAAGAAATATGGTTTCCGTGCAAGAGAGTCTACCTGCTGAGCCAGCTCCCTGGTGGGGGCCAGAACCAGAGCCTGGGTGCCTTTCAACTCCACATCAATCTGCTGGAGGATGGAAATGGCAAAGGTGGCAGTCTTCCCAGTGCCAGACTGGGCCTGAGCAATCACATCATAACCTAAAGAACAAAACACAGAATAACTTATTGGAAATATTTTGTCAGAGAGATCAGTGTCTTGGTCTGATACCCGACTTGATCCAATTGCTAGGGTGGTGATGCTCCAGTGATTTCCTCAGATCAGAATATTTTTAAAACAAGTAGCTGACAGCACGAGTTGGCCCTGATAAGTTGTGTGTTTTTTTTTTTTTTTTTTTTTTTTTAAATGGCTAGTAGAATAAATTGTACCAGTAACAAAATAGACACTGACAAGTATGTGCATACTAACTACAATAATTTTAAGGTATGACAGCAGATCACAATGAGTAAGGAGGTTTGGCAATGGATTTAATTAAAACAGCAGTGTAATTAAATTGTCAAGATTAAGTTACTAAAAGTAACAAGGATAGCTCATTCAGTTCAAGTATTTGCTGTAAGTATCCGTGCATCTCAAGTTTTGGTTTGTGTGGATTTATTGTTTGGCCACATACAATAATATGAGCGCCCCATGAAATAAGTTACACCAATTGCAGGTGTGATGTTTTAATTTATCCAGTAGGAGGCAGTAATACACCTTAAAGCTGGTTTGCCAACCACAAACTCCATTTAAAGTCCCATTCAAACAGCTCAAAATTACTTTTTAACAAGTCATTTCCTTGTCAACACTTGCTGCTTATTTTCTCAACCATAATGAGACTTACAGCTCAGGTGACATATTTCATTGCTACTTGCTTGATTGTTTTGTATGTTTGAAGGGGCCATTTTATAATCATTTGTCAAGATGCAACTGACTGGCACCCCCCCCCCCCCCCTTCATTTAAAAGGGTCAAACCCGCTACAAAGTGACATGAAGATGTGATTTGATGGCACGGATTGCAAAATGGAGGGAGTAAATAGCAAGGGGAGAAGAGGCAGGCCAGAGGACACAACACAAAGTGTCCAAGCTAAAACAAAGCAGAAACTCTGTACAGTGTATGTAAAACCAAACTAGCCTACCACAATAGCACCATGTCAAATGCTTAATCATCTCAGCAGAAAGTATCCAGTCCACAGTGTGGACACTACACAAGGCATTAGCATCACAACGATGACTATTGGTAGAATACTTCACATAATATAAAATAATCAATGGCTGCAGCCCTATACACATGTACCCCACTGTTTTCAGTGAGGAAAACAGCTACAATGATTGAGTCTCTAGGCATGTGTAGAGGCATATGCACACACACAAAGAAAGCTGTCAGAATGCTTTACTGAAGGTGCACCTTACTTACCCTTGATACAAGGGATAATGGCTCTCTGCTGTATAGCGGAAGGCTTCTCAAAACCATAGGCGTAAATTCCCCTGAGCAGAGCCTCGCGCAGGTTCATCTCATCAAAACTGTCCACGATCTGGTTCCAGTTGCTCTGTAGGAGGTGGGCCCAAATGAGGAGCAACATGGCAGAAGAAATTAAGACACTCATGGCATATTGCCTCACCACATTAGACTGGCTAAATAGCCTATTAATTTAAATACATTTTTATTTTTCCCTTAATATCAGTTCCATGGCTAGCACCAGTGTGTCAGCATCAAATTTGAGTCTGAGCTAAGCATTCATTTCTCTAAAGAAAGGTACTCTATGTTTGAAGCGTTTCCACAAGCTTACAATAAAAAATAAAGTATTCCATCCTCTACACAATAATAAAGAATTGATTGAAATTCACTAAACTGTAAAGGTTTTCTATGTGAATTACTGCAGCAAGTTGGGACTCACCTCAATGATCCCATCTGGCTCCATGCCCTCTGGGCCATTGTCTCTGAGAATGACAAAACAAGGCATTGGTATTATTCCTTGGAGATTTCCTCCGCACCATATGACACAGTTTAAAATTCATAGCCAAAAAAAATAATTCAAAAGCCATTTTGCGTCAACTTTTGCAGCTTTGCTTGGAGGGATATTCCTTTTCCAGCCCCTTTGTGTCTTCACTCTTCTTGTCAATATCTTTCTTATCAGACGCCTGCATTTTTTAATTAGCAATTTTCGATTTTATGCCACCTCCTAAACACGACGAACAGTAATTGTTGGCCTCCTCTATACACTTTAGAAAAATCAATTCGTCTTTTTACCCTGGTACTTCTAGGCAAACGCCTTTTCGGAAGTCCGCCATTTCTACATCTTAGATTCAAGATGGTCGTTTCTCCAGTCAGGGCTGAAACAATCTAAAGTGAGTCTGTGGAAATAGTGCCCACAACTAATCACATCGATTTAAGTCGAACAGTCTACAAAATGCTACTTATTTTTTTAGTCTAACTTATCAAATTAAGAATGGGTTTTAAGACGTTACTCCGATGCAAATGCGAGATAGTAAGAATAAAGAAAAAGCTTAGCTAGTTGAAGCCGCGGCCCGCTACAGTCACTGCCAACAGGCCTCGGTCGTCTTTATGCGGCCTTTTATCACACTTGTCAAGTCAGCGAAACCTATTAACTCCTTTATACCGACACTAACCAGGCGTTTGTTTCACGAAGGCAGGGTATGCTTTCACCTACGGCAATGTTAGGGGAAAAGCTTCCAGCAACAGCATTTAGCGGCCTACGCTACCGGCATTGTCCAAACCGCTGGTTAGCACCAGCACGACCATGTGCGCCCATCCTACAAATAGAACAAATACTTTTAAATATGCACCGCAAACTCCACAGTCCACCCCCATCCACCGTAAGACAAGCCGGAAATGTTACATTTAAATATACTCAGATGTAATATTACACTACTAACGACAGAATCACTTGAAACAAATAGAATTTAGGAAGGCCTAGTCCAGGCTCATTCACGTGCTACCCAAGGCGCCGGTTGCCATCTACTTTGTTTCAGCTATGTTCAGGACCTACGGCGATCGGCATCGTTACTATTTCCTACAAAACACGTTTGTGTACTATAATTTTAGGAGGCAAAATACACGTTTATAACTTAAAATAACAAAACCTTAGATCTGAGCTAAACGTAATGGTTTACAAAACCGGTAAGGTTTGTGTGAGACCGGGTATCGGTGGGCCTTCACGTTACTCGAGCACAGAAACACCAGGATGCTCCGCTCAATGTCTACATTGCCAGGAGTAATCAATAACCAAGACAAACATACCGACGTTAACTTGTAAATCCATTTTTTAACACAGAAAATGATCATATCAGCATTAATGTTCTCCTTACCTATTATCATATTCAGCCGACATTATTACAAAGAAAGAAACTGCGGCAGAAATGTCTTATATACGTTGACACACACAAAGAGGCTTTCTCATTGCAACAGAACGCCGTCATTTAGCTGTAATCCCGCCCAACGTTACTTGTGATTGGTCAATCTGTACGTCGTATAAAAGTAGGTGGACCGTAGCGTCTGTGGTAGTGCACGATTGCATCACTGTTAGCGTTTCAGAGGGGCGGAGTTTACACTTTAACATTAAGCTGACTGAAAGGTAATTGTGTTCATATCCTCCGGGCCACCCCGGGTATCATTTTAGGGCCCCCAATTTGTCAACGCAGACAAAAGCCTGGACATTAGGGAAAAAATTCCCCATGCCTCATTCTGAACCATATTTCCCTGTTCGTAGCAAATCAAAAAATGGAAAATTACAACAGTGACATATTTTATGTGTAGTAATCTTCACAACATGAGACTGTTTGGATGAGTCATAGTGTAGCAATCTTTACACAGGTCATGGGTTCCGTGCATGAACTATAATTCATTTGCAGTTGTTCACGTTGTATAATGTAAAATCCCATTTTGGGGAGTATTTTTTCATTGTCCTAAGACGTGCAATGCAATTCAGTGCGCTAAAGTGTCCGCTTGTTCCATCATCCAAATTAGTACAATGAGAATTGAAACAGGAAGTCGAGAGCCGGAAACAGGGACAACTCGCCTTCAAAGTAAAAGTTGCGCGTTTTGAAGCGTGTCGGCTGCAGCGGTCCATCTAAGTAGAGCTCTACTAAATAAATACATAAATAAATAAATAAACAAAAAGCTTAAATGGCATAATTCCTAACTTCTTTTATACACTTTGGAGATGAAACTATGTCAAAGGAAAAAAGAGGCGGCGGGACCAACCCAGGAATTTTCAAAGTAAACGCACCATTAAACATGGTTTAAACTATTTACCTGCCCACCAGTGTAGTTAACTGTTAGCTTCAGAAGATAACCAACGCTACCAATGTTAATTGTTTTGTAGGTAAACTAGCTAGTAGCTAGTAATAAGCTAGTAAACTAACTAGCTAGCAAACTGTTGTATGCTAACGTTACTCCTTTATTATTATCAGCTGTTTTGTACTTAATATGGATATTTGCTGTGTGAAATGTCTACATTCATGGTAGAAGTGAGTCAACTGGACCCTCTGCAGTCAGATATGTAAAGATTATGGCTGTTTTGAAATGCATTTTAGATTTATTAAGCTCACAAATGTGTACATTACCAGCGATGTGTTTGTGCATGCAGACTACAAAGTAAAGAAATGTTGTAAATAATATAATACGTGCCATGTGCCCCTATTTGACAGCTGTGTGACCTCCACCGGTAGTCTGATGCATAAACTCAACCTATGACTACAACAGGATAACCTGGAAACAGCGCGGGGAAAACACGCAGCTGGTAGGTAGAGAGCAGAGTCCACCGTTTAGACATTGACACATTTAGGTCGTTTTGGCTCTGGCATATTTGATTTGAAATTAAACAATGACTCAAAAGGCATTGTCATTTATCTGACCTCAGTCCAGCTGAGCAGGTGTGTCACTTATCAAAAATCAGACCAAAAGCAAAAGTCCAGGTTGTAGTTCAGATCTGGCATAGAATCACCAGGGGAGATAGAGTCCTCTGGGATCACAGACTTCAGATAATGACTGAAAACAGTTTGACACCAAATATTATATATTATGACTAAAGTTTGTTTAAATTGGTCAAATGATCCCTGGTCCACTAAAGTTGGAGAGCTTTAGTTAAAAGTAAAAATTAAAGCTACAAGTCCTACACTGTTCATCTGTGGATGTAAAAACCATCAAAGTAAAGACAAAATATGTCTCATAGTTATTTATTTTCTTAATGCAGTCTTTATTTAAGACATCTATTTAAACTTAACAAAACATTTTCTTTAGTTACAGAGTTTCCAGAGGACCAGAGTAGAGAGCTTGTGAGACACCAGGGAAGACAGCTGTGGATGGTGTGTCATTCACCTCGGATTTTTGCTGGGGCTTCACATGTCTGCTTTCCGAGTCTCTAACTGTACCTACCAAGACTGGCTTTCACAGCAAAACATATACTCACAAAGCACTTTATTAGGAACACCTGTGCAATCTAATGCAATCCTGTAGACCACCTCTGCCATAAATTCTACTTCTACGAAGCACTGTATTTTAAATTACTGGATTATTGCCAGAGATGGTTAGTCATTGTACAGTTTATGTACAAATTAATTCTTCATCTTGTCTGTTCATATGACCTCTGTCTTCTTCAAAATAAATAAAAGGTATACTCTCACTTTGTTGTTGAAATTTTCATAATTTTTGTCCAGCTAACAGGCTTCAGTGGCTCATTTAACAGTCACTACTTTAGTGTTTTGTGACTTCAACATCCTATAGATAGTGAGAAAGGGAATGTGATATAGTTTTATGAAATTTGAGGAATTTAAAAAAGTGAATATAATCTGCACGCTTTGATTGGATGTAAGGCTTAATGTTGTTTCTAAAACTGCTTTGTTTTGCATAATCCTGAATCAGTATGTCACTAAGTGTGAATACTTGCTGCATTCTTACAGGGTTAATCATTCAGGTGAAAGATGTATTTATTGATAATGTCAGATGGCCTCCACATATGAAGTCAACCTGTTTCCACTAATCTCAGGCATGAAAGCAGATTTTCAATGCTGGAGTAGTTTCACACTATCTCTGACTGGCATGCTTCAATGTGTGAAAATAAATGTTTTCCCCAAATTTTTTTTACGTTTCACTGTCATTTTTATTCCAAAATCATTTTTCAGAGTATACAGTAGTCAGTCTCTTTTATTTGGGTTGGTAAAGTTCCACGTGTAACTACATCTGTGACCAAGATGCGTTGGTGGACTGATTTTACCCAATTTTATAAGCTACTATTGGTCCACCAATATTTAAAAAAAAATATTTTGGAATCCTGCTCATGCCACTCCTCACCACGCCCTGCTCTGGTGTGTTCCTCCCTTTTTCTGTCTCCCTCTGTACATTCTTCCAATGTGGCCTCAGTTTTGCCGCCACTTTAAGTTTCGTTCAGTTTCTACTCTGGGGGCTTTAAGTAACAATCATTTGTTCATTCCCTCCTAATTACACTCAATGGTCAATGGGCCAGATCATTAACACATTCAAAGATCTTTATGATGATGACATTTTGTAGCATTACCCAATTATGTTCTAAATACAGCCTACCCAGCTCCAATCTCTTAAATTACTTTCAGATTTGGCATTTTGTACAATATCATTTTGTTTCCTTCCCACATTGTCCTCCTGAATAAGTTTGGGAGGAAGTTCTAAATTTGTCCCATACTAGTTGGTAATGATTGGTCTCCAATATTTATTGTAGTATCATGCCATACAATAACTAATATCCAATGAGGGAGCATGCCGGCCAGTGAAAGACGTCCGTGTAGGCTGGTCTTGTGTTTCCTTGCTCATAGCTCCTCAGAGATCCCTCCTCGCTCCTCACTCCTCTGAGCATGAATAAAAGACTTGGGACAGCCTTCAAAATGGCGAACCAGAACAACTTCTTCAAGCAAGGAGTGAGGAAATATCAAATAAGAGACTTGGGATATACCCAGAGAGACAGACAGGGGAACACAAGGAAACATTAGGGTAACTAGAGGCACGGCTAAAGCCATGACACACTTGTATGCTTTTGTTTGGGTACTGACTTCTTCTCTCTGTTTTAATACTTGTTTTATTTATTTATTTTGTAGGATTGTCATGCAGGTGGTGTCAGGGGGAGGGGGGTGTTCCTGTTGTATGTGAGTAAGGGAAATTAGGTCCATTAAAGTTGCTTTTAGGGTGACGGTGGGAAGCCAGACTGTTTCTGAGGAGGTTTTACACACAGTGCTAGTTGAGATAGTCAACTAGGTTTGGAATCCTTAATTCCAAACCAATAGGATATGCATCTTCTGACATAACAGGTCCTGACCCTATTACCCAAAGTCTCCATCTTAGTGAACAACCAACTTGCTTGGACAGAGGCAATGGAGGAACAGTCAAGTACTAGCTGATCGGCTTTGGTCCTCCTTCGTGAAAAAATCTTCCCAACATGGAATAAATGGCAAAAGGACAGTCAGAATGTGGAGAAACAGTACTCCTATTAATGGACCCACCTGGAGGACTATGGCCTGTAGGAAAGGTGTCATGTATTGCACCCAGTCACAATAGAGGGACACGCACTGTGGAAGTCACATCTAGAGGGAAAAAGTATATTAGACCTGTGGACCAAGTAGTCATTCTTTTACTAACTCACTGCAAAGACTGTAACTCCTGATTAGACACCGACAAAGTTATAAAATGCGTAAGGCCTGTGAGTCCCTTTTCCCTCCAAACCATTGTACTATATGTGCAGAACAAAGAAAGAACCTCCATAAGTTTAAACATGACTGTTTCACCCTCATAATATTCTATTTGGTTGATATTTCATGGATTTGTTTGAATGTTCAACTAATTGTTTGTATTGCATTATATTAGATTCCTGTGTTTAGTAAGGCCTGTAGATTACTGAAATGCCAGAGATTGTGGATGCATTAATGCAAGTGAAAATGATTTAATAGTTTACTTAATGTATTTAGTTCTTTGTTTACTGCTAATTATCAGATGTGTAATATTTTCTCTGCAATATTTATTTTTTAATCTATCCATCCACTTATCCATTCTTGACTGCAATTATGATGGAATGGCTCTCTTGCATGCTGTGTTTAAATGTGCACCCCACATCAGATGTCCTGTGAGCCAACGTCATCACTACCACTTTAGTTTTTTCAGTCATGCTATAAATAGGCCTACTCTGCACTGTTTGAATTACTGGTACTGTAATTCAAACTATATGTACATTTGTATAGTTGCTAAATTTACTGCAAAATAGAAATTAAGGAGCCTTTACTGCATAATTTGGATTTGTTGAAGCATCTCAGGAAAAACCTAATACCCCTGCAAAATCAGCAGCACATAGTGTTTCATCCGTTTGCCTACTCTGGTAAAGAAAAAAACGAAGTAAATGGTTAAAACAATATATGGTTAGAAAGGAAAGATGTTGTACTTAACTTTTACACCGTTAAGTTAATTGCAAAAATTCACAATAATTCTTATTAGTAGTTAAAGTAAATTGTAACGGCAAAATTGTGTTGTTATAATGAGAAATATTTTTTCTTGTTATAAAGAGATATTGAGCAAATGTTTTTAATCTCATGGTAGCAGCACTATGCTGTTGTATGCTGCTGTATATTGCTTCCACCATGACAAAAAATTGCTCAGTTTCTTGTTACCTCATTAAAACAAGAAAGTTTTCTCAAAAATTGTCTCATTATACTGAGATACTGAGCAATTTTGTTTTTTCTCGTGGCAGTAATTGGCTGATGTAATTTAATAATAATAGGCCAACTTAGTTCATTACTTCCACAGTATAAATATAAAAAGGTCCACAACCTAGACTATTCCTTGAGCTCAATAATGTTTTTATTTGACAATCAAGTTTTTCTTTATTGGTTTATTTCTTCATCTTTACTATTTGTACTCTTAAGAGAAAGGTGTTTCTTTCACAGCTCCAATATGGCCTCCTCTGGTGTTGCAATGTTCATTTTATCGTCACTCTCTTGAACTTGCAGGACTGCGCTACTACTAAGCTTGGTTTTAATATCCAGTTTGTGAAACTGTTGTCTCAGAGGCCAGAATGCCGTCTCGCTTTTTGGAGCCAAAAGCAAGAACGGACATTTACAATAGGCTACTGTAAGATTTGACGGTAAAATGCTGTATTTTCTTTTTCACCGTCACAGTAATGGAAGGACAGAAGCCACATGTAACAATCAACATTGTATAATCATTGCTCATCCTCCTTTGTGGACTCTAACCATAATGTCAGTAAATAGAATAACATTTGTGCATCTGGTTATCCAAATAGTGACTGCATGTAATTTTTGCTGATATTAAACTGGTAGGCTATAATCCAAGCAAGCTCCTGGCAGGCACAAGAGAGCAGTTTCAGGTAGTGTCTAGTTTTAAGTTTATTTTCGGATGAATGTTTTCTCTGTACTTAAGTTGGTGAATGCTTACATTAACCGGCCTGATCTATGCCTACACCTTATTTATCCCACTTGCAGTTCATCATTAATAACGAGCCTACTATTTAAAACACGTAACAACTGAAGTTGATTAAAATAAGTAACCAAGTTGGAAGATAAGTTGGCTGCTGAGCCCCAAAAGACCGAGTCGTTATATAGCATCGCAAGGTTATTTGGTTATCTTAGCTCAACCCAGGTGCATTTCTAAGCTGTAGCTAGGTTTCTGCAAAGATATTGTAGTTTGTTGCCAAGCTGTACTAAAACCTGGGACATAATAGGTGATTTCCATGCAATATTTTGTACTCACTCACACAAGTGTTAAGGTACTTCATTGTAATTAACTCCGAGAGGGGAACAGAGGCCAGCCAGGTAAAAGTAATGTCTAAGTAGTAGTAATGCCTAAGAAGCAAGCTCAAAGTGAATCCTCCTCACCATTCTTTTGAAGAACTTGATGTCACTCCATAAGTGGTATGTGGTACTGGTAAGTTAGGTGTCCTTCTAAAATGTTTCTCTGACCCATCCAATTGATGCATTTCTTTCGCTCTCACTTTGTGCTTGATTTTCATTTTCACTCTTGTTTCTTTCTAACTCAGTGAACTGTCAGCCCTGTCACAGGGCGTGAACCTCAAGAATTAAGTGTTCAAACCAAAAGTATGTCATATTTGAATACTTTTAAATTACTGTTAAGTTCCATAAAGCTGCCACTTCTCCCATCCTCTTTTCTGCTATATAGTAAATGTTATGTGTTTTAAAATGTAAAACTGAGCTGATCTAATTACTTATTCTCATTATCAATCAATCAATCATCAATCAATCTTTATTTATATAGCGCCATATCACAACAGAAGTCATCTCAAGGCACTTTTCACATAGAGCAGGTCAAGACCGTACTCTTTAATTTACAGACCCCCAACAATTCCCCCATGAGCAAGCACTTGGCGACAGCGGTAAGGAAAAACTCTCCTTTAACGGGTAGAAACCTCAAGCAGACCCCGGCTCTTGGTGGGCGGCCATCTGCTTTGACCGGTTGGGTTGAGAGAGAGAAAGAGAGAGGGAAAGGGGGAGGGGGGACAGAAGAAAAACAATCACAACAACAACAACAACAACATTAGATCTCACTACTGGACCATTAACATTGAAGACACATTAAGGTTATTTACAGTATATGTCTCCAATTTACATTTGTTTTTATTATACAAATAAGAAGAAAACTTTTCAGTTTACTGTTACATTCACAGTTAGAAACTGTAAATGTAGATTACAATAGCAACACTAAAATACACTGTGAAAAAGTAATTAACTGTTGAAGTACATTAGTGACACTGTACAGTATAATACTGGCAACCGCAGCTGCCGGTAATTTACTATAATTTCACAGAGAAATTTGTTAGTGTATAGCTGTGTCAAATGTCTGGGATGATGCTGTTCTTAGGGATTTTGCTCATTTGTCCTTGTTCCTTAAAAGCTTTAAGAATCAATATTTTCTTAAGGTTATGCAGTTTAAATATAATGGTGCAGGGGAAACACAGTCTCATTAAAAGGGCGAACACCGTGCTCACTCTCAAAGTGGTATTCCTTCAGATTTACTTTCCACTTTTTATTTTCAAGAATTTAACCAGGAAGGCAACCATCCCCATTTTATCTCCCTGCAAAGATAACAATGCACATGTTATAAGCCCATCATGTTTTTGATGTAAAATGTTAATTTGTATTGTAGTTATTTATCAGGACAGTGTACAGTTTTTAACATAAATGATGCACTGTACCAGATTTAGCTTCAAGAAGCAATAGCTGTTAGATAAATGTAGGGGAGTAAAAAATACAATATTTCCCTCTCAATGTAGTGGAGAAGCATAATGTTGCATGAAATGGAAATAGTCATGTTAAGTACAAGTCCGTCAAATGTGAACTTTGTACAGTATTTGAATAAATGTACTTATTTACATTCCACCACCGGACCCAGGATTACATGTGGATTGTGTCATTATACAAAGCTGATATCCATGCAGTTGCATTAATAAAAAGCACAACCACTTGTTTGCCACGTATTTTTATTTTTAGCAACCATAATGCATTGTAGAAGATATATAAAACTGTCAACTCTGTTGCATCAACTCCTGTTTGAAAAAAAAAAAAAAAAAAAACTAGAAAAAAAACAACATACACACACACAGCTCTCAACAAAGTTGTCTTTTGTTATAAAAAGAAGAGTAGAGGAGGGTACTGTAACTCTACTGTTGGACACACTGGATCTGTTGTGTAGCTGTCATGGTCCTCACCAAAATGGATCTCAAGCTTTTAAAGAAATACTAACCAGAGGATCTTTTTTGTACTTACTCCAAAAATAACAAATTAGTAGTCCTCCTTTTAAAACAGTTTGTTTAAAGCAATAAGCATAGCAACACATTTACTGACAGAGATAAACACTCAGGAAAAGATAAATGCAATGTAAAGATACCCTCTCTTTGGGCCAATTTGTCATTCTGGCTTGTATTTGGGTGGCGATCCACAGAGGCTGATCCAGTCTCAATTTGAAGATGTTCCATTTCTAAAAGTGGGAAAGTGGAGGCAGAGGACGTTTACAGCCTGGGGGTAAATATGTGGTGTGTTCCACAGATGTTGTGTATAAGCTGATTTCCCTCAAAGACAAAACTCATTATTATGGCTATTCACATCAGAACCCAAAGCTGGAATGGTCAACATGGCAGCATCATCTGTGCATTGTAAGTTCCATTTTCAGCATCACCTTAAATCTATCTAAACATCTTTGAGGAAATTGTTAAATAGTACATATCTGAAATGTCACGTCGCACTACATGGCAAATACGTGCTGACTAGATAGATAGCATTGTCAACATAAAACTGGATTTAGTGTGGGGGAGTGTATTTTATGTTGGGTGATCAATGTTTTTCCTTGTTTTGATGTCGGCCGAGAGTTTCAAACTTTTGACATATAAAATGGAGCACAACATATTGTGTTGACTGGATGGATGGATGGAAGGCATGAAAATCCACTGGTACTACTTAATTAAAAGCTTACACAGACTGGTTCAAATTATTCTGCCATCCACCGCTGCTACCTCATACACTCACTGTTCAGCCATCTGACAGGAAAGTAGTAGTCAAGGTTGGACTAACTGTGGTCCAACCTTAAATCTGGACTGGATTCTTTAGATATCTACATGATCATCTTCATGCTCCCATTCAGACTGAAAAATGCAAGTGGACTATGAAAGGATGGAAGATTAGTACATTCCCAAAACGGAAGCTATTCTTGGCCTCTGTCAACCACAAAGGAATAACCATGACATGGAAATTAAATCAGAGTTGGCAAAGGGTGAAGAGAGGGAAGCAAAGGGAAACAAAGTGAAACAGTGACATCACCTACAGGGGAACACCAGTAGAAGAAGTAATTTCTCTGGATATTGGCAGAGAAAAATATAAGTTTTTTGGAAAGTTCCTCTTTTCTAGTCAATCATTTGCTCCCCTTGTTCTCTTCTTGTTATATCTTTGTCCCTCCATCTTGATAGAGTCAGGGGTGGGAGCAGGTGTAGATGGTGGGATGGGGTCGGGATGGTGGGTCACAGGGTGAGCTTGCAGTGACACAGTTCTTTGTACATTTGCCTCCTCAGCCGGGGCATATCCTGCTGGCCAAAGTTGAATGGCTGCCCTAATGCCAGACACTTGCAGTACTGCAGGATAGTATGGTGAAAATAAGAAAAGTTATTGACCTGCAGGGACAACAGATTCACAACAAAACTTTTGTAATAGTACATTTACTCTGGATGCAACATAAGTCAGTGGCTGTGTGTTCCTACTGAGATGGGCAACCAGCTTCATAGACGCTCTGGCTGACAATTTTAATGCAAGGCAGCCATTTATCACTGGAGTAGGGTTGGCCAATTTTAAACGACAAACACTGAGCATAGTTGAAAAATTAGAAACTTTGATATACTGTTGATAAATTACAACTGCTTGACAACATAGTAATGACCACTCTCAAATAAATTATGCTATTTCTGACTAAACATATGGCAGCCCTTTGCGAACAGCATACTTACCCAAATAGGCACATCAGGGTTCATTAAGTTAGCTAAACACACCATATGCGCTTACAGTCTCAAACATCTGCAATTAAACCAATCCCCTGGTACATATAGCAAGGCACTCAAACACCCAGCGAACAAACTGTAACATTACATTAACACATAACACATACAAGACATGTTGCCAATATACAGTACATACATATACACTGACCGAGCACTTTACTAGGAATACCTGTGCAATCTAATGCAATCCAGTCCAACAGCTCTAAATTCTATTTTTATGACGCTTATACATTTTCAGTCTTTGTTGACATTGTCAGACAGTTGATAATTTTACTTTGTTTATTATTGAGGTTGTAGTGGGTGGTTGTGGTGTACTGGAGTGCATTAAACTGAAAAGTGTTCTTAATATTTTGTCCACCCCATTGACATACATGGGGGGACAAAATATTAGGAACACTTTGCAATATAATGACAATCAATAGAAACTGAAAATGTATAATTTTAAAATTTTTGTTTGCGCATTATGTTAAAAAGTGCTCCTAATATCTTTTCAAACCCCCAATCTTCTGATTAGTGGACGACCCACTCTACCTCTGAGCCACAGCCGCCCCAGTGGGTTCATGGATTCATGCTATTGACGCCTAATTCTGACCCTACCATCTGCATGCCACAGCAGAAATGGAGATGCATCAAACCAGGTTACAATTTTTCAGTCTTTAATTGTCCAGTTTTGGTGAGCATGTGCCCACTGCAGCCTCAGATTGCTGTTCTTGGCTGAAAGGAGTGGAACCTGTCATGGTCTTCTGCTGGTGTAGCCCATCTGCCTCAAAATTCCAAGCGTTATCTAAGTTACCTTAGCCTTTCTATCAGCTCCAACCAGTCTGGCCATTCTCCTTTGATCTCTCTCATCAACAAGGCATTTCCATCTGCAGAACTGCCACTCACTGGATGTTTTTATTGTTTTTTGCACCATTCTGAGTCAACTCTAGAGACTGTGTGTGAAAATCCAAGGAGATCAGCAGTTTCACAAATACCCAGACCAGTCCGTCTGGCACCAACAATCATGCCACGGTCAAAGTCACTAAGATGCAGAGTAGGGGTTTCTGGCACAACTTAACCTACTTCCAAGGTGCATGGAGAAGGGAAAAAGTCCAAAGAGGTCAAACCTCCAGCAACACTTGTAATATATAGAACAACTTTATTGTGAGACCAACGTGTTTTGACTCGTGGCCGTCATCAGGGATGACCCTGACAAAGATCAAATTTTTTTCCCTATTCTGATGTTTGATGTGAACATTAACTCTAGCTCCTGACTGATATATTCCGTTTTCTGCTAATATAATTCTTTGGATTTTTCTGGTTCTGAATCTAGTAATATGGAGTTTTAATATTAAGGTTCATTAAGCTCAAAAGAAATTGACTTCTATATAATCGATACTTGTCATATGAAAAAAATACTGTGCTACAATGTCTTGCCATGTTACTCAGCCCTACACCAGAGACCAATTCAGGTCCTTAGTATTTAATATGTATATTTTATACATATACAGTACATTGTCAGCTGGAATTCAGGACTAAATTTGGTTGTAGTTGTGTTGTTGGTGTTGTCATTAACTCCAACAAATGTCAATAAATATCAATATTTTAACTGTTTCCCTGCAGTTTCCTAACTTTAATCATTTCTTCTTTGCAATGGATGAAAGCCTTTCTTAAATGAACTACCACTCTTTCTATCATTCTTTTTTTTTTTGCATTTCTGCCTTGATTGTTGCTCAACAGTTAGTGTGTAACAGTAAAGCATGTTGCACAACATGAACAACAATTGCAGAAGACACTGAGTAGTATTTGTCTAAAAGCATTAATCTCATTTTGCAGTGGTGACAGGATCTTCAGCTTACTTGGGAGGAATGTTTTCCTGGTCTTGATAGCCTATTGATTTTTTGGCAACATTTCAGAAGTTTGTTCTCCAAATTTGTTTGTTTGTTGTTTGTTCTTTTTAATTTAAAAGCTTGCAGAGTGATGTATATGCTTTTGACAGTCGTCATCTTTTAATCTGGTTCCACAGTTTTTACAGTACAGCAACAGTGTTTTTGTTGAGGTTGATGAATACATATGTTCTTCCTCACATTCACTGGGCTTCCAGTATTCTGACATATTTTTATTGTTTCGATGAAGCTTTTCTCTTCACCATATTGTACTCCAGTGTCTCTCCCTTGTTAGTTATATTTACATTGATGTCCTGCCCCCCTTTTCCTGTGAAAAGTTTATCACCTGGAGTAATTGACACTTGTCATTTGTTAATGCAGCTTAGGGAGAAATTGGGAGTTCTTAGTTTGATGTAAAAGGTGTGATGCAATTCAGAATCATAGTCATATAAAAATTAGCTCATAAAGGCCTGAATCAAGATTGAGATATTAATACTATTAATTGTGTGGCCATATTAATATCAATGTATGGCAAAAATGATAAGTCAAGATTTCACATTTGTTTCACATTCTCAACACATGAGAAACTCACCTGTAGCACAAAGGCCCCACAGTCACTGTCGTTGTTTTGACGACCCACATTCTGCAACACACAATCCACAATCTATTAGCAATAGTAGTACAACTGTTGAAATGCACATCATAGACAAAGTTATGCATGTGTGACTTGCAGAATCAACAACCCATTTTCCCCCCAGTGATCGTTAAAGTTTTATTTTAACCTTTAGAAGGCTTTGTGAAATTAGTAACCTTAATCTGTGTCAAAGTTGAAAAAACAAAACAAAAAACAAAGCATCTCACCATTTTGAAAAAGCCTTTCCATCCCGTCAAAAAGTCTTGTTGGTCTTTTTTGATGGCCTCCGCTTGCAGATACTTAAAAATGTGCTGGAAGCAAAAACAACACAAGATTCAATGAAAGAATACAGAGATAAAGCAAAACAACACAAGTCACAGCCTCCTCAGTTTACACCTTGCATTAAAATGTATCCTGGGTGATCTGATCACAAGTTGACAGATAGAGGTGTGAATGCACCCAAGACACATTGAGATCCGATCGCTCAGACCACATTTGAAGGTGGTCTGCCCTGCATGTGGCCAAATTCATTTAGCAGTGTGAATGCAATGTGTCCTGGGCCACATTGAAGGACAGCCTATTCAACTGATGTCCTCTGTTTTCTGGCAGACTAGGCACGAAAATTGCATTGCTGCCTCCTGGTCCATGCACCCTCTGTCCAAAGCTGTGTTCAACTAGTTTGATAACAAGATAAAGACATGCATTACTTAGTTTTTCCGTTTTTTATGTGAATTTCCCCCCCCCCCCCCAAAAAACCCCAAAGCCAATTCACATTTTTTCCTGTTCCCCTAACCTGTTTTCGTCATAATGGAGCTCAGGATTTATCAGGAGGCTGCTTTACTCCAAACAATTTCACTGTATGAACCTCAAATGTGTGTGTACAGCTGACTTTTTGGAACACAAACAAGCGCATTAATTACAATTAGATCCTGACCGATCCTGTCAGCGTTTCAGGAGACTTAAATAATCAATGAAGTTACGCTGCTGTGCCTAATGCGTAAATGCGCACAGCATCTCTCTCTCTCTCTCTTAATGGGGAGACACAGCTGCAAGGGGATCGCTGCACTTAACTCTATATTTATTATGGTCAGACCCGGCACTAGAGCAAATCAAGGACGGGCATTTGATTTTCATGAGGGGGCACACAATGCATTGTATATTTGTTTATCCTGTTATCAAACAAGTTGAACACAGCTTAGGACGGAGGGTACAAGGACCCCTGGTCCTCCCGCCGAATAAAAACAACAACGCATTTGGTCTTTGCAAATGGAAATGATGTATGTGTTTATTTGTATATAGAGTGGGGATGTGAGATCCAATCACAACTGGTCACTCAAGACTCATGTGGAGACACATGTTAATGCCAGGTGAACAGACATACTTAGAGCTGTCCACTTGTGATCGGATCACTCAAGATGCATGTTAATACCAGGTGTAAACAGGGCCAGTGATTTGTTCTACTACATTATTCTTTGTTTCCACGCACATTAGTTAGTTATATATAAGTTAGATTTATTAAGATTTCACATTCTCATGGACCCACTTTGAGGAGAAATAATGATAAAATATTTATGAAATATGTGAACATTTTCCCATACCGTTTTTTTTTTTTTTTTTTTACCACTGACGTGTTTAACGGAAAATCAGAGTACATTATTTGGAATTTAAAGAACAGATTAAGTGAACACCAAGCCTTGAATTATAAATGAAATGACACAAAATAATGACTTAATTTAAAACTGCAGAGCTACCACTACCATCTTTCATTCAAGGATTAGCCCCACAAAAATCCAAACAACAAATAATACTGTACAACTTCTAGGCTTCATTAAAGGACATACATTAGATAAGATGTGTTGGCCATCTAACAAACCAATGTGACTCTTTTTTCCTTAATCAAAAGTGCTGTAGCCTTCAACAGTAAATAATCCTTTAGCATCTGCATGAGCCTCAGATAGCTAAACTAAACCAGACAGCTGCCAGACGATAACTCCGTGGAATTTTCACAATTTTATGCTGCTGTTCATCAGAGAAGGGTCCAACTGCAGACCTCACGTCTAGGGACTCCAGGTCTGCGAGCCAATTGGAAAAGAGCAGGGTCCCCATATGTGAGGTTATTCACTTCCTTGTCTGCCACAAAATGATATAACCAAATAGGCTACAAAATCAGATTGTCGTATGTGGTTATTGTATGTTTGTTACATTTTTGTCCTGAGTGAGAAGGAGTTAGAAAATACAGAAACATAATGTTTTCTAATTTCTATATTGTGTACAGGTTTTGAAGGCAGTATGAGTTTAGGCACACATAAGTCACTGAAATCAAATACTGTCGCTAACAACATTTGTGTCGATATATTATACTGACAATCTGTTTCACATGATTTTATAGGGCTAATATAAATGTTAGCTTTTCCAACAGACTAACATCACCTGCACAGTCAACCAGGTTATATTTTTAGTATTTTGTTTAAATTTACCATAGTGTTTCTTTCACACCTAACACACTACAAGAACAAATATTTAGCTATTTTTTTACATGACAAAAATATTATAAGAACTCTCAAGCACAGAAATGTGACCATGCAAATCTAGAAAAAAAACAAAACTTTAAAAAACAGAATGCTAACAGAAGTGATGGACCTCAGGTATGGGGACCATGGGGAGGTTAATGGAGGTTTAATGGGCTGACGCTCAGAGCACCGTGCTGTCTCGCCATTACAAAGACATTTCCGGCTTTGTTTATACACAGGTCCATGTACATAAAAACAAATCGGCTGCATGCAAAAAACAGAGTTTAAGATGAGAATGTGTGGGACACACAGCTTTCTCCCTCTTTTTGATCATTCACCAACAGTAGTTAAAGGGATTCATTTTTAGGGATTTAAAATGGGACACTGAATATGGTCTATATTTATGACATTGAAACCGGCCATCCCAATTTTGAGTGTTGAACTAAGCGGGCAATAATACCTAATGACCTTAAAATTGCTTAAGTAGTTCCTGTGTTTGAATCTGGAGACCAAAGTTCATTTAACAATTACCACGCTATTTGGATCCAAAATGGATTTAGGGAAAAAAAAATATTCTACAGAAATGGCTGTGCTTCAACTGGTTGACAAAATTCATACTGCTTTGAATAACAATGAATATGCTTTAGGAATATTTGACTTATCTGTTTTTGACAGTTAATCATGACATTTTACTCCAAAAACTGTTACACT
This sequence comes from Thunnus maccoyii, assembly GCF_910596095.1. Taxonomy (NCBI): domain Eukaryota; kingdom Metazoa; phylum Chordata; class Actinopteri; order Scombriformes; family Scombridae; genus Thunnus; species Thunnus maccoyii. Next base: position 79,991 of record NC_056554.1, on the reverse strand, counting down.
ATGGTTTTACTGGAATCACTTATAAATGGCTTTACAATTATATTCATAACAGTTTGTTATCATTAATGGATAGTAATCAGCCAATTTAACATGTGGGGTCACACAGGGATCTATTCAGGATCACTCTTATTTATTATTTATATTAATGACCTGGCTGCAGCATTGTCCTTCTTGCTCCCAGTACTTTTTGGCAATTTATTTCTCTCACATATTAATTTCTCTGTACTAATGGCTAGAGCTAATTCGGATCTAGGAAATATTTCCAAATGGTTCAAATTAAACAAATTATCTATCAATGTCAAAAAATCAAATTTTATCATATTCACATCAAAAAATTGTAAATATAACTCATGTCTCTCCATTGGAAATTAAAAAAAAAAAACAAACCCAATTACCCAGGTCTCATCCACAAGTTTCCTTGGAGTCCTGAATGATGAAACTCGAAGCTGGAAGATTCATATTTGTTTTGTTTGGTGTTTGGTGTTTATTAACTCTTCATTATAACCTAATTTATCTGTACATCATATATTGCAATATCATTTGGGGATCTACTTATCCCACATACCTTCATAAGCTTTATATTTTGCAAAAAAAGTTTTGCAGAATTGCCACATTTAGCAGAAGCACTGACTACTCAGCCGCTCTCTTCAATCAGCTCAAGATCCTATCAATTTTTAACATAAACAAATACAAAACTTGTTTTTGTTTTCAAGATTTTGCCTGATTCAGCCTGCGTCGCTTCCCTTGCCTTGTAAAGCATTTTTACAGCCCAATGGTGATGTACACAACTATAATATGAGACATGCCAAATGGTTACACCTCTCAATGTTCCATACTGGGCTCTGTCAATTCTCTATTAGATAGGGGGGCAGCTATGGAACAGTTATATTCAAATCGCATTTCAGTCTACTTCATACTACTCTAAAGAATTTCAAATATAAGCTTAGGACCTGTCTGATGAATTAAACTTAACTATTCAAACTGATCATATCTGACTATAATTGGCCTTTCTCTCTTTCATGAGGAGTTGACTCAACATACGTGTGCTTCAGTATGCGTGTGCACACATTCACATGCATGCTCACACACATGCCAAAACACACACATTAGAAGTCGTTGTTTTATTTATGCTAACTATTTTATGTTTGCTTTTTCATCCTATGGTTGGTTGTTTGCTTATTTTTGTGGATTACATGACTTTTGTATTTGCTTATAATGCGTACTGAGGTGAGATTCCTTCTATAAGCCTCTGGGGGTTTTCTAAATCTCACCTGCACAATTTGCTTCCTCTCATTTGTTGTTGTGTTTCTGCTATTTTGTTTTAAAAACAAAATAAATAAAATAAAAAATAAAAATAAAAAAACAATCTTGATTTTTTGCATGTAGCCTAGACATTTTAACAGCTTGTGGTTTTACTTTTGTGATAAACTGGTGGTCCAACTCATTCTGGAAAAAGACATGGCTGTCTCTCCCTCTCTTCAATCTTGCAGTAGTACAGTATATTTTTTGCTGGACTGCAACAACAGTTATAAACGCAATTGTCTACCACTTACTGACTGACTGAGTGACTCCCTTACTGGGTGATGAAGCTACACCATTGGTTGGCCCAAGCTAAGTATCCCAAAATGCATTTCACACCAACCAGCAGCAGTGGCGGAGATTAAGGGACACCTTGGTTGTAATTCATATTTCAATAGTCCAATCACTGAGAGTCTCTAAGGGCTTTCCAATATTTTTTCAAAAATAATCTACTAGTATAAGGACTTAATGTTACTGTCCAGTCTTACCTTTGGGCAGCGTCTGTTGAGGGTCCGCTGGGAGTCAAAGTATGTAATGGCTCGGCGAGGAATGTCAACACTGACCAGCGACCAGTGGACCTCCAGATGGATGGGGATCAACAACAGATCCTTCTGAAAGATGTCAACCTGATAGAAGTATGACAAGAAGAGAGGAGGGGACAAAGTAGTAAAAGGAAATAATAATATGAGATAATAGAGTGAGTGAAGGCAGCAATGTTCCACCTAGCAGTTTTAATAGATGTAATTCAAGTTCAAGTTACACTTTATTTGTTGTTTGCACAAAATACGCAGTCATCTGTACTATGAAATACTTAGGATAGAGACTCAGGGACAGTACTGCAGGCCAAAGTAATTATACACAACAATAAGTTAAAGAAAGACAGAAAAACTACTATAGACAAGGAATTTACAATAGAACCAGTGTATATATAAATAGTGGGTGTTTGAGCAGAGTTATTAAATGCTTTGCTATGAGTATGGAGTATATATAAATTAAAGCAGTAATACAAATAATGCAAAGATGAGTGATGGAATGTGTAATAGATGTAAGCAGTTATCACAATAGTGCAGGGCATGAGTGCAAGGGCAAGAGATCTTAGTTTCTCTAGTAGCAGCATGAACATTAAGTAACATGTGCAGTGGGCTGCATATTTCAGGTTTTTACAGTTAAGTAGCCTGATAGCCTGGTGAAAGAAACTGTCATTGAGTCTCCTGTACTGCTTGCCAGAAGGTAGCATGGTGTGTTGGGTGGCTATGGTCCTTGGTGATCTTACGTGTCTTGCCAAGGCAATGAAAATTGTGAATATCCTCTATGGCAAGGAAGTTTGCCACCAGTTATGACATCTGCCAACTTTGCAACTTATTGTAGAGCCTGGTGGTCATGGGCGGAGCAGCTAATTAGTGATCATTCATTGATATTGGCATGAGAAGCAACAACAGAACAGTCGAGCTACAACCCTATGACTATCCCTTTGTCTTGATTATATGAATAGAAAAGGACGTATAGACAACATACGAACAATGACATTGACTATAATGCCTGGACTGCAAAAGGCTAACAACTATCAACTGATACCAGACAAATCTAAGAAAGATTTAGAAAATAAGAGGTCTCCGTTGGTAGGGATGGGGCATTCTTCTTTTGTAGCCCCATTTAATAGTATAAAATGAAAAGATTTACATAAAAACCTTATGTAGGGCAGTCTTGAAAATCCTGCTCAACGTTGTCACTGAAAAACAGTTCAAAGAATGGGACACCCACTTACATTTTTCGTCCACCGTTTGACTCCTTCATAGCCTTTTGTCCTTAGCTTATCATAAAAGAAGCTGTTGAAAAAGTGAACCTGAGGAAGAGAGGGAGAAAATTAAAAATAATGGTAGAAGACATAAGAGTTGTCAAAAAGGCTTATGCTGTGAACGTTCTCTTTATAATGTGATAAAACACCTCATGAACTCTTGCACAGCTGACAAACGTCTAATAGTAGGACTTTCGCAATAAAAAAGTAAAAAGGTGAACAATGTTTGAAGAACTGAAACTTGATGTATTACTTTTACCAGAAGCGTTTAACAAAGTATAAGTCACAAACTGTGTTACCGTTTACTGTCTCTTCAAACCTCTCCCCACTGATAAAACACAGCTTGTAATGGTCAGAAAGAAAAAAACAAACAGCTACTTCATAAATAAATAACTGTCTTCAGAGAAGCAGATGAAAGTACAAACACTCTCCAAAACTTAATCAGTGTTAAATCCATCAATAACAACATTCAGAGAGCAGTCCACTAAGAACATAAAATCTTATAATCTTGACCAGATGGCTGAACAATCAGCAACTGTTAGAAGTTTTGTGTTATTTTAACACTGTGGTGACCTGACAGTCTTACCTCCACCAAAATATTGGTAGTAAATTCGCAAGTAGGCTAGCAAAATCTTCGAAACTTCAATCTGCACACTTGTTGACATCAAATTTAATACTTCAAAGAAGAAGTAGTAAAGTGAATAAATGCACATTGTCCCTGAGCGATACATTTGACATCAATCATGACATTAATATGAATATTTTTCCAATATTGGATGCAAAAAATTTCATAAAATTATCAAAATATAATCATCAAAATGTTTTATACAATTAACTGTGTTCCACTGTTATGTATTAAAAGCAGCAAAAACCCTTAACATGCCTTAAACAATACCTTACATAACTTATTATGGTAGCTTTTTTATTAAAGATCCACTCCATACGTGTTCATATATATAGCATATAAAGAAAAACTCTGCTTGGAATAATAATGTCTTTGATACTGGTTTTCCACAAAAAAGTTCACTTAAGTGCTTAAAAATTCTTTAAATTACATCTCTTCCTTCCTCATTAAAAATCCAGAATCTATGAATATGTAAATATTTTTAATTAAAAAAAATTAACTGCTACAAGATGTCTCCTACTTCACTGAAGAAGTCCATTGTGTATGTACACACCTTAGACTAGACTTTTCGGTGAGCACAAAGAAACTTTCCTCTTTTGGCGGATTGATTTGAAAACACTTATCTCGTGTCTGCAATTATGCACAAACGTACAGTAACAGTCAAAAGTTTGGACACACCACCCCATTCTCTCGAACAAGAAGGTGTGTCCAAACTTTTGACTGGTGCTGTACAGCATTCTGCACAGTGAAGGTCAAACATTACAGTCAGGTAACAATAAAAGGAAAACATTCTTGAGTAGTTGTTTAACAGATATTTGTAAAATGATAAAGCAATGTAATCGGTAATCTGAAAAATTAATCAAACAAAGACAATTTACTGTGGTTTAAGGCCATGTATTTATTTACTTTGGGTAATAAAGTTAAATATATATAAAAGGTAAATACTCTCAAGTTTAACCAGTTGTAATAAGCTTATTAATCTTTCAGCCAATGATGGGATATGAAATGCTATCAGGCCGTATCCCTGGGGGCCTGCATAAACAAAGGAGAGAGCAACAGGGAGAGATATGGTAGCATGTACAGAGTAAGTGGTTAGAGAAAAAAAAATACAAAGTTAGGAGTTTGGTTCATTAATGGAGCATAACTGCAAAATTAGTTTGTTACCAGGTGCCTTGCCCCGAGTAGGTTGTTAGCTTGTTTACCATTAGTTACCCTTAGTAGTCTGACCATCATGTTTGCCTTTAGACCCTTTGGTTATCTCTGGGCATCAAGTGGGATTTTTTTGGCATTGGCCTTTGGAACAAATAAATTAAAAAAACGGAACTTGTGATGCATCGGTTGTGGATTTTTGTTCAGAATAGAACTGTCTGGTACTGTAAGTAACTGAACTACAACTCAAAAAGGCTCTGGTTAATGATTGTTGCATGGATTCACTACTTTGGGCTTAATACACTGAAACTGAAATTTGTATTTGGTTGTTGACTGATTTATGGTGACTAGGAAATGTTATTTTTGCATTTAATGATTTCCACCCCTTTGGCAGAAATCTTCAGCTTTTAGGGTTTAATACTAGCGAAATCATAAGTACCTGAGACCTGTTATCTGTGGTTAATGGCCTTTCCATTGTCATTCACTTAAAAGCACATAAAGATTTATTTTTCAGGTACTTTGCCATGCAAGTATTTAACTCACTTCCACCCGGCAATTATGTGGTTATACTAGTTTTATTTCCCTTTACCTTTTTGGTTGTTAATATCAATTTTAGACTGAGGCACCAGCAACCAGTACATAAACTGAAACGCTTGACTGTTTCCTGTAACCATATGACCACTTCTGGTGAATTGTTGTTCATCTCAACTAAACTAAAGCACAGTCTTCAAAATGGAAATAAAAGAGTAGTCCAGCCCCAAACTGCACAAATCCAAGTCACCCAACTGCATCTCACACACATTAGAACTTCAGCTATCTGCTCTACCAACATTAGGTTACTCCAGGCACAAGATCAAAAAATAAGATTGTACCATATATGACAAAATATTAAGCTGATCATCATGACAGCGGACACTCCACATCTCCTGTTCTACTGTCTGTGGAGAACCAGGTCAAACATGTAAAAATGGACTGCTCGAGCAATTTAGTATTGCAATTAAATAAAACAAGGGGAACTTACAGTAGAGAGATTTAAAGAAGAATGATCAAAGTCACTGCTGCAGAGGCTGAGATATCCTGATTTTTAGTTGCTAGTATGGGTCAAGCTCCAGAAATGCTGGATCTGCATTTCCAATAACACAGCTCATTCTTTAGACTTTATAACATCAACTTGCACAAGGACTGCAGATGAAAATTAGCCTTTTGGCTAAATCTGACACATTTACATGTTGTAAATTAATTAATGTGAGTTGTCCCTGATATATATTAATTAATTAATTAATTAATTTATTTATTTAATTTAATTAAGCATCCCCTTAAAATTTTATGTCCCTAATTCAAGCTGAGATAAACTAGATGACATCATTAGGGTTATATTACAGCTTGCCTCAGAGCCTCCAAAGACATTTAACAACTGTTCTCACTGAGTAGTACTACATGATGAGTTACCTGAAACACATGTGTAAAAATCAGTGGAAAGCCCTTAAGTGCGCCATTGTTATTTTGCTTTTATTGCCTTACCTTTTCTGGTACAGAGTCCATGACTAGGTCACCATACATGTTCATAACCTGAATAAAATAGAAACAAAGGAAGATGCCAAATGTAGAGAAACATCTTGAAAAAGGACACAATAACAGATCTGATCAGTGAGCAGTGATCAAACAAGGTGGTATTTAACCCATTTACTCAATTTGTCAAAAGATCATCTCTGCCATCTTAGATTCTTTCCTGAATTTCTAGGGGCTGAATCCATTTTGATAAATTTTGCTGGAGCTTGGTAAGAAGTCTTATAATTGCATTCATCTTAGCATGAAAAAAAAGAAACTGCTGCTGAAGCCCATCACTTGTCACTTCGGGGTTTCTTCGCAATTCGCACACACATTTTGGTTCAAGCATGATCTCTTTCATTTATCCTTCCAACTCGGGCCAATATGCCTTGGTATCGAGAGAGAGAGAGCGCGCACACAAGACAAAGAGCGAGCAAAACACCGTACACGAGAAAGAGCGAGACAGCATGCACAGGAGAGAGACCGAGGTGCATGTTGTGCACTACAATACATCATGGTAATAGAGCATCTCTGTGTGAGTTTAATAGAAAAAGGTATGTTTTTGACTGTATTCAAAATCATACATTTGGGTATATCTCAGGAATGACCAAAACCTGGTCCGTGGGCCACTATGGGGCCTCGGAATATTTACTACTGGGTCGCAAGGAAACTTTATGATTCAGCAAAAATAGCAGAATAATATTTTCACAACTTCATTGATTATTATAGGCTATTTTGGTGGTAAATGAAGCTGGGCTGCACTTTTCCTCATCACTTCCTGTCATGTCATGGCTGGAACACAGCTCTCACACTTGTTATCTTCACCTTTTATTGTGTGAATGCTGGAAGCACAACATATGTTATTCTACATTCTTCTACTGATGTGAATGCTGGAAAGCGTTTTTCCGCTCCATTCAAATGAATGGACGGAATGTTAAAATTTACCAATTTTTACACTTTTTCATGCATTTTCAACTCTTACTATTCATTCATACTTTACGCTACAAACTTCACTCAACGTCGAGATGTGCCACATCTTTCATACATTAAAGGTATTATTCAGTTTTCGAATCCCATTGAAACTTTTCAAAATATTTTAATTTGTTTGAACCTTAGTTATAATGGAAGTCTATTTGAAAAACATTCAAACCCACTCATCTTCAACATCTTACAAATCATTTATACATTCATACATTCATGTAGAAACTTCTTTAAATGGGTAACAAGTCTTGGGACTTAATCACATTGATTCAACATTTTCATATCATTCATATTTTTTACAAAATCACAGTTTAACTTTCATGAAATTTTCAGCCTTTCTCAGATTATTACATTTGTGTGTATTGTGCAGAATGTTCAGACCCAGAGTGAGTGAGTGAGTCACTCATGACATCATGCACTGTAGGCTCAGGCATAAACATTTTATCAAAGATCTTCAAGACATTATGATTTTACTCCCACAGCTTCCACTCTACAAGCACAATTTCTACATCTGGATGTAGACAAATTTGTCCTCTCTCATTCAATGTTACTTCTATTGAAATAGGACTCAGTTTTTGAATAAATCATCCAAAAAGGCAGAGTGCTGTCTAACGGTCTCATAGAGCCCAATGTTATCTGAGCTCATGATGGTGATAGATAAATTGTGACAGCTCCTTTATTTTAAATCATACAGACTAGTTCAATGTACCATCATTCAATGCGACTCCAGATCCCTTTAATATTATTAGAATGTCAGGGCTGCAAGCCTTATTTCCTATGAAAAGAAAAGTCTAAATATGGAAATCTGATCTTGCTTACTGTTTGCTGTGTGACATGTTAGCTCAGTGCAAAGCGTGGCTGTCTTACAAATATGAGGTAAGATTCCAGGGGGTAATATTACTTTTGTAATATTAGCTTTTCAATACTATTCAGCTATCCCGGTGGATTACTTTGTAACAGGAATGCAGTGTTTCTACTGATTTGTAAAGGCCTGTCTCTGAGTATTATAAAATTATAAACTGAGAACTATGAAATTACAAACATCTGGTAAGCCTTTAAACACATAAATCTATTCCTGGACGTCCTGGATTGTATTTCACCTTCTCATCAGTGCTTTAAACAACACACTCTCAACAACAAAGCCCTCTGCTCTGTTTTAATACAGGGTTTTTTTTTAATCTGAATCCCCACTAAGACACTTTTTCAACAGTAGGTGGCAGTATATTCATTCTATGCAAATCATCTGCATTATTTAACAATGCAAAGTTCTGCAACCATGGTGGTAATTAGCAGCATTCTTCATCAAAGTGTTAAGCCCACAATATTGAGATTGTGTACTGATGTACCTGATCGTTGAGCCAGTTCTGTCCATACAGAGTGCCCAGGTCATCCATGGTCAGAACATGGCGTTTGTAGTTGACTCTGAATGTTTTAGCCAGAGCTGATCCTGATGAACGCTGAAAGGACTGTATTAGGTGCTGGACCACTGCTTTCCTAATGAAGAACAAAAACACATGAGCCCTTTTCAGACATGGAATACATACCACTGCAGGCTTCATTTATCTGTTAAATGTGATGGCTTTTTGTCATTCAGACACTGATGACTTCATGACTTCATAATGTTCCTTAAAGATGATTTCAGAAGTGACATTTACAGAAAGAGACACTGCTCACGAGATATTTGGCATGGTTTGACTGGTGCATGAGGGTGAGCAAGGAGTAAGAGAGAGTCTGAGCGAGAGAGAGCAAGAAAGAGAGAATCACATCACTGATGGATTTTAAAACTTATTTTGCTGTTGAAGCCTTGATTAGTGATCACGAGGGATGCTCATCCCCTCTTTTCTCCATGAATCTGCAAATGAAAATTGAAAATAGAGCAAGGGTCTGTTGGTCTCATTATTACCATCGTAAGACGTTTTTTTTGTTTTTTGTTTTATACATCTGTATATAACATATACATGTTTTCATACATGTCAGATTTCTACACAGAGAGTACGTCCTAGAATTAGTTTGGTTTTAAAATCCAAGCACAGCACAGTGTCTCTCCTGCCAGCTGCTGAAAATTCGAGCGCTAAACATCAGCTTTGCTGCACTAAACACCGCAGCTGAGAACTGAGAGCTTGGAACAGGAAACACAGTTGCTCTGCATCACGCTGTCCTACCATCATTCCTCTCTGTTTCCATCACAGTTATGTATTTTGGTCATTTAGAGACAAGAATCTGTAAAAGTTTACCACCTGTCATGCTGTCACCCTTCATTACTCTGTGTATAATGATGTGGCTTAAAAAAAAAAAAGGGCAGCTATTTGACTGACAAAATGCGAGTGGACCTAGGGGCTTATCGAATGATGCGTCGACTCAGCAACTTTTAGGGTGCAGCCTTAATATAGATAGAGAATGCTTTCAGCTTTTCAAATCTGATTTCTACATTTTGAGGAAAGAGCTGCCTTCATCCATAGGTAGCATGTGAGAGGCTGTTTACTCATATTGAATAGCCCCAAGCTGAGCATATTTTCATACTGTAACACATAATAAGTATGATTCTTGAATCTTACAACACTCATTGAACATATTGTACAGATTGAAACATCCACTACAGAAATATAAAAACTGGAAGACATCAAGACTAAGACTGTTGGTAAATTATTTTGTTACTTTTACACTTATTTACTCGCCATTATTACTCTTATTTAAAAAAGAAAAAAAAGGAAAAGACCCAATCGAGTATATACAGATTCAACCTTAAAGATAGATCACTGTTGGAGATGTAACCATGTTGCAAGGAACCTTACACATAAACTATGGGAATGTCCAATAACTTAGAAGTACTGGCACCAGATACATAACTTCATTCAGGAGATAGTAGATGAAAACTTGGACTTGAGTCCAAAGTTATACTATTATAATGATTTGGAGGCTGTTGATTTACAACGTGTTTTGTTTTGAAGAAGTTGATGGCTCAAGGTTATGATAAGGAGCAGATTGAAATGGTAAATGGACTGTACTTATATAGCGCCTTTCTGGTCTTCCCACCACTCAAAGCGCTTTTACACTAAGAATCACATTCAGCCATTCACACACATTCACATGCTGAATGGTACAGGGGCTACCATGCAAGGTCCCAACCTGCCCATCAGAGGAAATGTAATCATTTACACACATTTACACACTGAAGCCACAGCCATCAGGAGCAATTCGGGGTTAAGTATCTTGCCCAAGGACACATCGACATGCTGAAGGAGCCGGGAATCGAACCGCCGATCTTCCGATTAGTGGACGACCCACTCTACCTCCTGAGCCACAGCCCCTCTGATTGTGATCAGAAGCTGATGAATTTATGTATTTTTCTTTCTCCTCTATTTATGTATGCTGAACATAACATGCCAGGGTATATATACTGAGCACGAGTTAATGTACTTGGGGAGTTGAGGCCTGAGATGGTTGTCTACACAACATCCTAGATAATGGAAAAATAATACAAGTCAAAAACTATAATAAGGCAAGTACGAGTATGAAAGATATGAGCAATTAATTCATTCATTCATTCAATTACGTTTCCTTCCAAGAGATTGAGTTGTGGATATGTTATGATATGTAGTAATATGTATGTATGCAAATGGGCACATATATACTGTATATGTATTGGCATGTATTGTATACAAATATATGCATGATTTATGTATTCCTTTTTATTTACTTCTATTGTTTCTTTGAATGTGGTTTTTGGTTTGCTTGTTTGTTGTTTTTTTAGTCCGTTATAAAAAGGCAAAATCAATAAAATAATATAGCCATAAGGGGCAATGAGCGGGGTCCAAGCAGATCGTGAGCATTTGGATGCTTGTCTCCTATTTAATTGACAAGAAGCAAAACTTTTGATTTTCTTTAAAATAATTCATCATAGTTATCACTATATGCTGATGCTCTGTTGAGGGATATAAATCTACTTTCAGAAACATTTGATGTGCCTCATAACCTTCAGTGAAGACATGTTTCACATGACTGCACTGCTATTTTGATAAAAATTGATTGGCTTGTATAATTGAAATGGATTGACACATCGAAATTTCTTTCACAACTTAAAATCAGTGAAGTCTGTAGATGATCCTAACCAAGTTTTGGGACAATTGGTCAAGCAGTTTCTGGCGAGATGGTGAGAATATGATTTTGAGAAAATTGAGTTAAAAAAAATTTCAGAGAAGAAGACTAGATGCAGGTGATTTGAGAGATTAAAATGATAAAACAATTTTGTCACTAGGTTTTCAAGATAATTGTGAAAAAATAAACTTGATTACTACAGCGTCACCTTGAGTGTCATTATATGTGCCTGAGTAGTGGGTGGAAATTGCAACCCACCTGTCAATTTTGGTTTTTCTAGGTCTTACGGTTTTTGCTGCACAAACACTTTTAGCAGAGAAAAATAATAAGGTTTATTTTTTAAAAGATCAGACCTAGATCTGTCTTATTTTAGTGGCAGCATCATTTAGGACAGATTTTTTGTATCTTCTGTGTTGAAAATTGTTTTTCATTTCACTCATGTTCCTGTCAAAATCATCAGTTTTCTGGCAAATTTGTTTTAATCTGTAAAACTGACTAAATGGAGGACTTTTTTAACAGTAAGTGATGATCAGACTCTGCCCTTGGTAAAGTATTTCTAGCATTAGGTTGATGTGTTTGTAGTCATAATCCATGGTAAATGACAGGAATTCAGAGCATGAGTTGAGGTATGTAAAAAATTACTCTAGCTGGGTCTTGGATCCTTTAAACAAACAAAACACATCATCCAAATACCTATTTCATAAGAATATATTCTCCTTGAAGCCATGATTTGAGTAAATAAACTTCTCTTCAAATAAGCCCATATACAAGTTAGACAATGAGGGTGAAAAGGAAGAGTGCAGAGCAGTTAAAGGGAATAATAACAAAACATTGGCATATACTTGAATCTGACTGTCAATTCAATGGTATATATATGTACTGAGGTCAAAGAACAACCTCAGTACATAAAAGAAGTAAAAACCTGGTACACTCATTTACGTCCTCTTCAATCAGCACCAGCCCAAGCTCCTATCCACAGCCCACACCTATCCCTGAGGGCAAACGTTGTTGTGGTTGTTGTCATCAGTGTAATAACACTTACCGTTGTAACAGTTTTAAAAATCCTTACACAGGTAAAGAGATCCCTATAAAAGGGATTATTTCATGTCACACTAAGTCGCTCATTTATCTTATCACTTACCACACATGGTAAGTCATATGTTGACTGTGAAAGACCACGTAAACCCTCAATCGCTCGGTCATGTCGACAACATCAGGAAGATCAGATCCTAACTGTCTGAGCATGCAGCACAACTCCTGGTACAGGCTCTCGTAATATCACGCATTGACTACTGCAACCCCTTAATGGCAGGCCTCCTTGCATGTACGTTCAAACATCTGCAGATGATCCAGAACGCAGCGGCACGGCTGGTCTTCAACCAGCCCAAAACAGCACATGTCACCCTGTTGTTCATATCCCTTCACTGGCTCCCAGTTGCTGCCCACATCAAATTCAAAATCCTGACACTCGCTTACAAAACAGCAACTAAAATGGTTCCCGCCTACCTGAAGTCCCTCATTCAGGTTTACACTCCCTCCCACTCACTACGGTCTGCCAATGAAAGGCGCCTCTTACCACCACCACAACAGAGCCATAAGTCACTAGCTAGACTCTTCTCTTCTGTAGCTTCCTGGTGGTGGAACAAGTTACCAAACTCTGTTCAATCTGCAGTCCCTCTCAATCTTAAAGAAAAGACCAAAGACCCAGCTATTTCACAAACACCTCTGCACTTGATGGACTGAAGGAAGAGAAAAAACAAAACAAACAAAAAAATTAAATAAATAAATACAAATTTAAAAAATCTGCTTCTATACAATCTATGCAGTCTATGCAATGCCTATCGGACTCAAACTTAGCTTTATGGCACTTATGTTGTATCAGCTCTCAGATGTACGTTGCTTTAGATAAAAGTGTCTGCTAAATGAAACTGTAAATTGTAAAGACAAGTAGAGCCCATTTCCTCTATAAGATATACTGGTATTGAAAAAGTCTCTCCAAGAGGAGGTGGATGTTTTACTTTCCAGGAGGGAACACTATTGGATCCACCGTTTGAGAACTCTGTCACTTCATGGATTAAATATACATTACAGTAGTGGACAATGGAGTGTTGCACTGGGCCTTCAATAGTCAGATTGATGACACCGCCACACATACACACACACACACACACTCACACACACATAGCGCACTTATCGCCAGCAACTAAAATGGAAACAGTATGCAAACTACATCATTAATTCCACATTAAAATAAGTCCATTACAAAATTGTCTTCCAACACCTGTTAACTCGCCTGTGCTCAAACCACCAGCTCAATAAGCTGAAACAATGTGTTGTTTTGTGAGCTCACCAAAACCAAACCACCAAACCAAACTCCTATCAGCTATGTTGAAATGGCAATAAAGTACTGAAACTTTGAAACCCAGAAATTAGGCCATATATCTCACAGCAGCAAATTTGAGCATTGCCAAGAACAGTCTTAACCAACTCTATAGATAATTAATATAGCAGGACTCACCAGTCACTTAAAAACAAAATCCATCCTTTCTGCAAAAAGCCTGCCTGCCTGCCTGCCTGCCTGCCTGCGTGCCTGCGTGCCTGCGTGCCTGCGTGTGTGAGCTCTGCGAGCCCCACGGCACACAGAAATACCTACGCTTATTGGTTGATATGATGACATCACCTGGGTTCATGGTTATGATAGTAATTGAAATCGAAACAAAATGATTTTTAAAAATAAAAAAAATCATTTTAATAACATATTCTATTTTATTATAACAATAACATTATAATTACTCATTTGTAATATTTTATTAACTAAAAATTACACTTCCTAATGGTTGGGCCTGCAGAGAAGGTCCTGAAGGACCCCCTCTGATAGATTACGTCGTGAAGTGCTTTCTGTAATGTACCACTATTTTATTGTTTATTTAGATTAAGTTGTTTATGATATTCATCCAGAGCTGAGGTTTAACTTTTTCTATATATCTATTAGAAATGTATTCAAAATAAATGTATTTTTAACATAATTGAATATACTTAACCAAAAAATTGGAATTTAAAATTGAAATCTCTATATGTGGTATGAAACATATTGGTTTTTGTCACCTTATTTGAAAAGAATTGACTGTGTCCTACTATGACTGTTGATCTCGAAGAAGAAAACGTCATCTGAATAAAAGAGAAATGCATACGGAGCCAGAGTGTGCAACACTTTTTTCCTACTCTCAAGTCTACTTCCAGTGATCAGCACCTCACTACAACCCTTGGCATGCGTTACTTTTCCATTATATATAGACTTCTGAATTGACCATGGGTTACAGTGAGGCTTTTTTTAAGTTTGGAATGCGAAACGTCTAGAAATCAAGATTTTTTTGTAATGAGCCATACCGACTTTGATCAATCATTACCAAATTTTATGCATTAATTTTATGTTGAGTCATCAATCTGGATCATGCAAACCTAATTTTGTATGAACCTGTGCAGCCAATTACGAGATAAACTTTTCGCATTTGTGGTACCCACTAGTGGCAGAATATCCCAAGACTGTGTAGCTAAGCTCGGATCTAGCATTCAAGCACGTGCACCAAGTCTGGCAATAACTTAAGCCGATTTTAATTTATGAGCATTTATTAGGGGTCCAAGCAGGGAAGCTGCTGAAACCCTATTTATTTGTTGCTGTTGTTGTTATTATTATTATATGTATTAATAACTTTGCTCATTATTAATTTTTCTACCATACATTTTTCAGTCGCTAACTACTTCTGCATACTTTCAGCTACAGAAACCATTCAAATTTCAAAATATTCAGCTCTTTAAGGACATTAATGCTATCATTCAGATTTTTTTTAAATAACTTTTTTAAAGTATTAAAATTTATAATAGAAAATCTATGGGAGAAATGTTTGAAAGTTGATATCTGAAAAACAAAAATTGCTGAAGTATTCATACTTCATGGATGGCTGCCCCATGTGGAAATGCTTAACATATTAACAATATAGGCCACACCCATTTGCCCCTGGAAAAAAATTCATTTTGGATTTTTTGTAAACACATTTATATCTTCTGTTGGCACATGTTTCATCTAATCTTCACCACACTTGGTATACCATATTTAGATGATCCTGAATAAAACTTATGAGTTTGTTTTGGGTTATCACTTACCATTTGTCTGTAATCGGTTACCAATATTTGAAGGCATGGACTGATGCATTTAACGGGCCATATCTCTTCAATACTAAATTCGATTGCAAACAAATTTGGGAATGATGTACATACAGCCACACTGCACAAGTGAGTAACATCTGATACAATTCTGCTCACAGGGGGCACTACTATAATACTATAACATGATATTTCTATAATTCTATTGCCTTTAATAAAATGAAACTTGGTACACAGGTTCTCCATGAAAATGTGCACAGCATATGGCCGCCCACCTACAGCCTGGTCCTGCTTGAGGTTTCTTCCCATTAAAGGGGAGTTTTTCCTTTCTGCTCTCGCCAGGTGCTTGATCATAGGGGAATTGCTGGGTCTCTGTAAATTATGGTCTTGACGTGCTGTATGTGAAAAGTGCCCCGAGATAACTTCTGTTATGATTTGGCACTATACAAATAAAATTGAATTGAATTGAATTGAAGCATGGCACCAAAAGCCCCACCCTGTGGCCATTTGTGAAACACAACCACACAACTTATTAACTGACATATTTCTTAAACGTACTATTCCATGGTTTCATACATTTTCTGTAAAAAAAACATCTAAAAGCAAAAATCTTATCAGATGGGGGCCGTGGTCTAATTTGTGTTCATTTAGGGGTCCTTGATGTAACAAAGTTTGAGAATCACTGCTATAAACTACAGTGTGTATCTGACCTGTGTGGCTGTGAGAAGCTCTCATTGAAGATCTCCTGAAGCTTCTCCACGAGGTCATCAACATGGATGGGGATCAAACTACCATATTGTTGTAGGGACTCTTCAAGAATACCTGGAGACAAGAGAAAGAAATAAGACACTGAATGTAAACCTCATCTTCACAAGCTGAACAAGCATACAATGGTGCCCATTCAAGAGGGCCACATCATTAAACCTGTAGTGCGGATAAATGAACGTCCATTACATTGAAGCCCTTGCCAAACAAATTCACACAATGACGATTAAGCCTATCACCTAAACCTCTCTGTATTTTGCAGTATACAGAGTTTTTAAATCTCATGTCGGGTGTGACATTCCTGCCCTGGCCGTTTGGCCATTAACTGTGCAGCTCTGTTAGACTTTCCAAATGTAATAGGACCGAATGGATCAATTCTGATAGTGAGATGAGTCATTTTACAGGGGATTATGTGATGCTCAAAACAATTTATCCACCGTTTTAAAGCCGCAACAGTAAGTTACTGCAGGTGGTGTACTGGCCATCAGGCATACTGGGACAAACCCCGCTGGGCCAGTGGACCAACAAAATATACATTTTTGGGCTGGTGGCCCATCAAAACATATCCATTTTTACCTGCCCTTACTGTGTGCTCGTCATTCTGGATGCGCATGACAGTGTGCTGCATGCCTGTGTCAAGTAATCACAGCCAAGCGCCCCCCTTTACTCTCACTGCCAGATGGGGGAGACAAAAGTCCCCCACTCTAAGTTTAATTGTAACATTTTTAAAGTTTTGCATGTAACTTCAGCAGCTAGCTAAGACAAAAGGCTTCTATGACAGTGGTTCTCACAGTGGGTCCTGTGGCACCCTGGGTTGCCTTAAGGGCAGGCCAAGGTGCAGCAAAATTAATCACATCACTGTTCATTTATTGTGCATTTTTAATAACATTTCATCACATTTAAAAAAGTGGTGACAGTTACATTAACTATGCTTTATGTTACATTTCCAAACATATAAACAAAATTAGAAAAAGCAATAAATATTAATATCATCGTATCAAAAACTGTTTAATAATATGCAGCTATGCAGCATGACAACTCATAGTTGCCGGTTGTCAGTAACTCAACATTCTTTCTAGCTCAGGAGTTTTCTCGGAGCTCAGCAGTCGGAAAATAAAAGTGACCATGAAAGCAAGCAATGGTAAGATTTGAGAAGATAAACAGAGCTCAAAGAAATGCAAACATTTCTCAGCTCTTGACACAGAATCTAAGCTGGCCAACAACTCAAATTTGACTGAACTCTTCTCGGCTAATGGCTTAACAGACAGGTTTTGGCTGCTTGTGGAAGACGGATATCCATGATTGTCCGCATTCACTGTGGTATTGTGCATTCCCAACATCATATGTGTGTGATGTGGCTCATCATTGGTATACATGAAAACAAGGCAAGAAATGGTCTGTCAGTGCTCTCCCTCCCCACATCAACAGCAGGTTCACATCACATTAAAGTGGCTTGTTTGGGGTTTTTTTTTCCTTGTTTACTTTTGTAATCTCAGCATTCTTCTTGAAACTCCACCTGACACTTCAGACAGAGATTCCGGTGTGTTATTCTAATAGTAGCCACTACCAACATAACATCACTTGCAAAAAATTATCACACAGCTATATACAATTTTTTCATTTGTGCAGTTATAGCTGCCCCACATTAGTGATTCAAATAACCAGATCACAAGCCACTGAGTTGACTCGCATTTTGTCAGTCTCTGTTTGCCACTTTAGCTGTGTCATTGTACACATTTAATAGCATGTTATGACTGTAAACTTTAAAAAACAGTCTCAAAATGACTAACAGGACACACATTTTTTATTTCTCTGACTGCGGAAAGGTGATGTTTTCATATCACAGATGATGAACAATGGCATTTACTATAAGTGAACCGGAACTGTAAATAATGAAGAAAAAACATCAGAAAAAATATTGAGTATTTAAAAAAAAACGAAAAATATCTATAGATAAGAAAAAGCATGATCCTCATGATCAGATACAAAAACAGCAGTTTTAAATGTATCTGATCTACTGTGAATGTAAGCGAATAGCCTCTATCTCTGATCCATACCTGTCACACAACTCATGTGTTCCTCAGTAAGAGCCAGCTCCACTGGTTTATCCTCCACTCCCCGTCTCCCTCTTTCCTCTTGCCTGTCTGGAGAGCAGCCATTTGTCTGTTTATCTGCCAGAGAAAAGGAAATAAATTACACACAAACAAATTTTACTCTATGCAGATTCTTAGACTTAGTCATTATTTGTCTATTCATTCCAAGAAAGCAACCTGATGGGGCTAAAATGTTTTGTTATGACATAATTAACTCTTCTTAGAGTACAACTCCATACATTGACAGCCCATCTTAATTTAATATTGATCTTAATCTTAAAATTGCAAATATTTTAAGAAAAAAAAACCTTAGGGGGCTTGAAAGGGGGCTTGTTTTTCAATAACATTGTGTTTCCCACAACGGACATATTTACGATAGCCAGTGAAGAAATAAATCACCAACTCAAAACTACTCCATGTTTATTTTGTCTCAATAAATCCAAGGGTCACTTCAGCTTTTCTCAGGGAGTGAAAAGTGTGGAAAGCTGGTAACCCCACTATGATGACAGGATTTTAAGATGCTGCATTTCGTGCCCTGCTTTTTGAAAAATGAAAAATTAAAGAAAATTATTAAGTGAATTACTCCTTAAATAATCATTTTTTCTTTTCTCTTTCTGCATGTCAGTCAGCTTTGGAGGTTTGAAGGCACTCTGACAGAGCTTGGTTAACTGGTTTCCCTACTTCCACTCCCTTGCTAAGACAAAGTATGCACTTTCCCTACTGCTCTACTGAATGCACAGATTAAATTGATAATAGGCTTCTTGTCTAGCTTTATCTAACACAGCAAACATGTATATAAAAAGTCACAGTGTTCCTTGATAGGACCACTTATTTTTTTCCTTTTTAGGTCTGGTGATATTCTAGTTTTCTTGGAAATCCTACGTGCAGACCCAAACCAACAATTAATGTATCATACTAACAAGTAATGTGAATGTATTGAGTACCACAGACAGAGTAGGAAGTCAAAAGTGTTGAGAGACAGATTTATGCCAAGGTTACACTACACGATTTTAGCCCTGATTTTCCACTTGCTGACACAATAATATAGTCAGTAGAATAATATAGTTTCTATCAGAATACATTGGCATACACACAAGCTTTTCAGTATTTGTAACCTTGTTGTCCTTGCCGAACCACAATACGAGAAGGCAGCTACGTTTTCGCTGCAAAAATATTTATTTACTTTATTTACCTTCATTTACTCACATGGTATCATGTCATTTTGCATATGTTTTAATGACAAAACATAGTTTAGAGACCAGACAAACTGCTTAGGGATTCCTTCTGGTGAAAGATATTGTAATGTGTGATCTCCTATCACCAGTCAGTCATGTAGTGTGCAAACCACAACGACTTCTAGATTCCCAATTACGAGACAGAAAGTAGTGTAAACAGTACAGCCATTTGACGACTTTAAAAGTCATGTAATGTGTAAATGGCATAAAACTACATTCAGACCAAATCCAGCAGCAAGGTGGGGGCATGTTTTCTGAGGTACCAGTGAGACAATGAAATATGATCCAGGAAGTTAACTTGGAGTTACAGATTAATGCATTTAAGGTGGCTTCTGATAAGAAGCCACAACACCATGCAGCGGTTTGTAAAACTCACAAACAGGATTTTACAACTCTGGAAAGTTATCACGACGGCAAATGTTTTATCTTTTGTCGCAATGATCATGAGGTAAACAGCTGATTACAGCCTTCAGGTTACAAAGTAATCCACCATGAATGTGCACTTACATGTATGTGATTGGCCAATGCAGCGTGACATTGGGTTGTATTTCAGCAAAAGTTGAGTCCAGTTCAACTTTTTGCCAGATGGCTTTTGCGTTTTTTTGCTGAGCCCTGCACGTTCCCCCCTCCTGCAGCATAAAAGCAGTGCCCCCATTCAAATGAATGAGAGTGCTGCCATTTTTCATATATTACCAGATTTGGTCTGAACGGAGCCTTACATGTGGTTGGTTTTAGTCTTTTTATAGGATTTACTGAAAAGAAGAAAAATGTACAATATTGCCAGGCTTATCCTTTCAGCACTAAACCCTACTGTTCCATTTCAATAAATTCTGTCCACATCAACTAGCCTTCAATGGATAAAAATGTAGTGTATGCCAATACCTCTCTCAGATTCTGTGAATCTCTCATCACTGCTGTCGTCTCCTCCATCAGGGTATGGTGATTGCCGATACCTTCTTATCCTCCTCTGCTTCCCATATAGATTGTACCTTTGCCCTCTCAGGCTCCACCGGTGCCCTAGGGAGCAAACCCACTGGGCCCGCTGGCGCCAGCTCTTCCAGTGCTGGGTGAGCCTAAATCCTTGGCCTCCATGGGAACGCAAACGTTGCCAGCGCCTGAGCCTCCTCAGAGCCCTGTATCTGCTGAGATGGGACCTGAACAAGTCCCCTGTTACAGCCTGAGAGATAGTATCCTCTACAGTGACATCACCACCCTCTTCTGCCTTCTGCAGTGGTCCATAATATTGGTGTTTTTGTGAATGAAGATGCTGGGTGGACTGGGAGGGAAAGTCTGGGATATCCCACTCTACCTCTGCATGGTCTCCTTCCACCTCCTCCTCTTCTTCTTCATCATTGTTATCCCAAACCTCAAACTTGCCCTCTGCATCCAGATTGTTGTCGTCTTCCTCCTCACCTATTGCCTCAATCCTTCCCATCCCATCCTCGTCTGCCTTGTCCACAAACTCACCTCTCCACACCATCTCTTTCTGCCCCAATCTGAGGTGCATGGGGCTGGGTATGCTGTGGCCTGACACCGGAACTATGAGGTGGTCTCCAGGAATCCCACCTAAACACAAACATCAGCAACTGTGTTCAACCATGTGCCATCATGACCCAGAAGCCTTTAGGGTTTCATTTCAGCCTAATACAACTTGAGTTCATTTCACTGAGAATACTTACTGTGCTAAATTACACACCATTAGTCTGTCAGGCCACCCCAGTAACATACATGAAGGAGGCAAAATATTGGGAACACTTTCTAATATAATGCACCCCAGTACACCACTAACACCCACTACAACCTCAATAATAATTATCACTGAAAATGTATAAGCTTTGTAAAAGTACAATTTATGGCAGAGCTGTTGTATTGGATTGCATTAGATTGCAGAGGTGTTCCTAATAAAGTGTTTGGTGAGTATATAAGCAGACTGATGGGCTTTGATATCACAAAGCAGACAAATTCATAGATAGTAAAGCCTGTCCCTCCAGGAATTTAACAAATACTCCTTTATTCATGTCCAATTTTCATATTATTGATAGTATTATCAAATCAAAGGAACACTTGTACGTTTGTAATCCATTTCCATATTACCTTCCTACCTACTGTTTCTGCCTTCTCAGTCAACAAAGGCTTCTTACAGTTCTAAATTATAGTAGAAAATGGCTGTTACAATTTCCTAAAGCCTAAACTGACACTTTCACATGGTTTTTGTCAGTGTATTGCAAACCCGGTGGCCTGCCAGGTCTGAGTTGACCCCTGCTGGGCCCAAGCATTGGGGAATTTTTTAAAAAAAGAGATGTTTTCCAAAACTAAAATGCGGGAACGAGCCAGACAACAACCACCGCTAAGAACCAGAACCGGAGCACCCCGCCTGCCATCCGGAGAGAGACACAGCGAGAGCAGGCTGAGCAGGCAGAACGCAGGAGAGTTTTTGCTGAACATAAGCACCAAGACCCAGGGAAACATGAGAGCAGCTGCTTGCTAACAGCTACATGTGTTAACAGCATTGAGCAGGAGGGTGGACAGATGTCTCACTCCGCTACTCTGTGCTGAGACTGCTGCTACTGCGGACGGTCACGGAGCAGACACTTTCAGTTTATATAATTGTAGCATCTGTCGTCCAACTAATTATTGATAACAAACTTAGTATTTTACAAATTAGAGTTTTTTCATTTGATGAATGTGGGCGCTGTTAAGCAAAAATTAACGAAATGAGCTTTATTTCTAGAAAGCAAAATGACAATGGGGGCAGTGGGCAAGTGATGTAATTGGTGCCTGACTGGTAACACGGTAACATGTTTTGCTCAGACCATCCTCCATCCTCTGCACAGCGCCCTATTCCACCGGGAGCGTGTCAAAAGCGGAGAGTCTTCACTGCTGGGAAGCCATCTGCCGTTTAAAGTCAGTTGCACTCCTACTACAGTAATTTCAGCAGCCTAGTCAAAGCTGATAAAGTGCCTTAAGGCTACTGTAATTACTGAAGTAGCAGGGCAACTAAACTGCCCAATTTTGTCATTTTTGTGCTTCTACTATGGTTAAGTAGGCTACGTAGTTAAATTGTTTCTTTATTCGTCTGTTTTAATTGCGTTTATTGTTGGTATATGACCAGGAGTCTGCACGGGGCGTTTTATATTGAAAATTGACCAGATGCTTGATGCTGTTTCTGTGTCTGACTTCCTGCCCAGCTCGATCTGCTCTGTGCTGTTTGACGCGGCCTCCGTAAAAAATAGACGAGGCACCTATCTTTAGCACAGCGGAGCGGAGAGCCACTTCTGGGACGCTTCTGGGACGCTTCTGAAACGCGCCGTTGGAATCTGATACATTGACTAGAGTGGCCGCGATCAGCACTGACGGCCGTGTCGGAGCTAGAACAAAGCGCACACGCGCCCGGTGGAATTTAGGGGTTAGAATGCAGATAGAAACTTATCGTTCGCGTTTCGGCTGTGGATGTTTTGGCCGCTGCGGCGCCACACCGGACTGTGGGCGGAAAGTTGAGCCAGAGTCAATTTGAAGAAACGCAACCTGACGTCACTGCAGCTGAAGGCCGCGGTGGCCAATCACAGCCAGAGATCAGACTGATTTTATTTGCCAAATTTCTGTGCACTCTAATTTCAGCTCAGTCTCGGCTGAATTTTGCTGTCATTTATGGTTGCACTACTCTCCTCTGCTGTATATGGTTCACCACAGGTGGGGCTGAGCGCTCCATGTGTGTGCTGCACACACAGGAGAGACGAACCAGGTGAAGTACTTGAGTTGATGACAACAACGCTCATTACATTACTGTAAGTGAACAAAAGCAAAGAAGAGTTATTTAATTTAATCTGCACAACGGGGGGCATGGGTGCACAGACCAAACCAACTATTTATTCATTGAATTAAAATGTGCTATATCAGGATAGGTATCATTATCAGGATATGAAATTACCTATATTGGGATATGAGATTTTGGTCATATCACCCAGCCCTATGTTGACTGATTAATGGTTACCTAAAGCCCTGAGACACCACTGTTTTAAAAACAGTGCAAGTCTTTTGCCATTAAGTGGTTCACTGGCGTGTGGCATCATTTATGCTTTCCTCTGTCCTCCTCCCCCTGCTGCTGATATGAATAGTCTCACTGCTGAACAGGTACTGCTGGTGCACTTATGACAGCAAGCAATAAAAGATCAGACCATAAAAAATACCCCAGGTTCTTAACATTTTAGAACTGGTTACCACTCAGAGCTGGGTTTTGAGGGGGCATACCTAGCCAGCTGACTGAGTTACTGTAGCGAGTCCATTTCTCTCATACACAACTTTTGCCTTACCAGCCCACTGAGAGGAATTTATCTCAGTGTTCCTACCCCTTCAGTTGGCACTAGGAACTGTATTATTAAAATCTCCAGAACAGTAGAGAAATCTCAACAGACTTTTTTCATTCAGCTTAGGCACTGCACACAAAAGCCCTGCAAATAATAATACAAGTATAACTAGAATGTAAACTTTTTATTGACCAGAAGTAGAATGCCTACCTCCTCCTGTGTCGTCCTGCCCCACAGCAGTCAGACCCAGGTCTCCCTGCCAGCGGTTCTGGGCCAGGCTACCGCCACTGTCTCGCATTATCCACGGACAACCCACGACCTGCGCCAGCTCGTCACCTACAAACAACAAACACAGTCTACAGCTGGGGTGTAACCACAAACTCAGCTCACAAATCTGTATGAGAAACTGAAGTTCCTTGTAAGTTTGGGTATTAGTCTGATTCTGAGTCTCACACAGTACCTGCTTGCTGTCACAGCAAGGTCAGCCCCATGAACTCAACTAATGTTGACTCTGTCTTAAAGACATAGTGAAAAACCACGTCAGTGGTCAAAGCAAGCTACTTTACTTTCAATCTAAATGCAGCTTGCTAGTTATCTTGGAGTGAGAGAGAACATCCCTATGAACATATCTCCTCCACAGTAGGACCGCAAATAACTAAAAATATGTACATTATTGGTTAATCTGCAAATTATTTCGTCGATCAATCAATTATTAGTTTTGTCTATATAATGTCAGAAAATAGTGAAAAATGCAGGGTAATGCAGGGCCAATGTCATTAAGTGTGTTATTTTACCTGATCAACAGTCTAAACCCCAAAAATGACTGAGAAGCTGAAACCCGCAAATTTCTGGCATATTTGCTTAAAAAAAAAAAAAAAAATCACTGAAATGATTATGCGACTAACAAAATAGTTCATTTTTGTGACAGTAATCAATTAATCAACTAATTGCTGGAGCTCTGCTCCACGATGCTCCACATCAGCCACAGCCCATTTATAGGATTTCTCCTCAAGGATGTATATTGTAATGAAAAGCATGTCTACAGTCGGTCTGGAACAAAAACAGGAGAAATCAACATTTACATTCACTGCCCTGGCCTGCCATAGTTAGGACAGTTGAGTTAACATTATGTCCAGCAAAAAAGAGAGGAGTCAAGTGGCCTGGTATGTGATAGTTATTCATTTTACCTTGGTTTCACTCCAGACAGAATGACAACCAAAGTCCCTTTAAAAATGTAACCTGTTACTGGATATGAGGAAGCAATGCATGATACTTATCTCGCTACTCCCCCTGAGCTACACAGTCTTGCTGGTATACAAAACACACCTCATCAACGCACCACTCATGCCCTCTGATGACAGTGCTACAATTGACACAACTAGCAGAAATGGCTGGTTATGCCAATTATATATTAAAATATTACAAGCTGTAAAAACGACCAATGACCTTCCAACAGAAAAGTGATGTGTTAATTCTCAACAGCACATGATGCAGTAATGGGATTTTTAAAATTATGTTCTCACTAACTAATATTATTTAATAAGTCACAACCATGATTACAATCTCAAGTCTTCTTCCAGAATACATAGAAAAAAAACTACTGTGCATTTGGGACTACACAACATGTGCACCTGGTCGGGGGGGAATATGTAATTTAGCATAATGGCTGAACTAAGAATGATTGAACAGCTGGGAGAATTAGCGTTCTAATAGTGAACAATTCTATGCGGCCTGTGTCGTGTGAAAAACATATTCTTTGAGAAAAGCGGTTCTGTGATGACAACATTTTCATTTTTTTCCGGTGCAGGAAATAGTACCTACCACGGCTAGCTTGTGTGCGTTGGGCGCTAGCACCGTCGCAGTCTTTGTATAAACGGTAAATTTGAAATAACGTTCAGGCAAATTAACAACCTTATTTTGTCGACTATGAATGGACTCAACCACTGCAGCACATTTAAGAGCAACCAAAAATAACCAGAATACCTATTAGTATCTGCTGTCTATCCGTCCTAACATATTAGCAGGTTAGCCATGTTGTCGTTAGCTAGCTAAGCGTTAGGTAGGCACACCATGTTAGCAACAAAAAATAAAACGCCTGGCTTATTGTATTCCCAGTCTAGCTAGGCGTTGCAACTGTATGCTTACCGTTAACCTGCAGATTTATAAGAATGTTGCTTCTGACAGAAAGTTTGGCGTGTTCAATTCTGTATGGGTATCGAAACAAAACAAATGCTAATCGGTGCTAAACTTCATTCAATGAAAGGTATGGAGCAGCCAGATGTCACCTCCTTGCTAACTTCGATTTCTTTTAGGTCTTCCGGTTCAGAGGAACACGCAAATACCTACACAGACGCGGTAGATTACAGTAAAATAATCTATTTCATTTTTTAAAGGTCTGTGAGGAACCGAGAGAAGCGCTAAGCTAGATCACTGCAGAATTTTCGCTCTCATGTCATCTACATCAAGTCCGTCGCACAGCAAAGGCGTCACACCGAGTCTGCACAGTGGACGCATCATGGATGTATAACAAAACCTTACTTCCATGGATGTACCATAATAGACGCATGGATGTATTAGGAGAATATCCTTGGGTGGACTAAACTACGAAATAGCCTAATTTTGGTGAGATTTTTGTTTTCATTCCAAATATTATAAACACTATTTGATTGGTGTTTTTGTAAATGTGATGATTATATTTTTTTCAGATGTCGTTTTTCTAAAGTATTGGTAATACTTTCTCTTTCCGTCAGGATTTTTATATTTTATAAACTTTTCAAATACATGCCCATTTAAATATTAGTTAAACATTTTTGAAAACACTTAGAATTCAAACTGCCTTAATTTTACTTGTTGTTTTTATTGTTGTTTATTTTATTTAATTTTTATTATCCTTTTCCTCTCTATTTTGTATTTCCTTTCATTAGACATGATGTAATTTCTACTTACAACCAGGAGGTTAATCACTCAACAGGGCTTGGGGGTCCATGTACGAAGTAATTATAATTCATCTGAGATCGTTCTTGTATATTGGGTAATACGTCTTTTGCAGTCCGTGCATGAAGTATAATTCATTTGCAGTTCTTCACATTTTACAATGAAAAAATCAAATAATTCGGGATATTTCCCAATTTTATTATCTTACGACGTGAAATTCAATTCAGGGTGCCAAGCGTCAGCTTGTTCCATTTTCCAACTTGTACAATGAAAATTGAAAGAGGATGTCAACAGCCATAAACAGATAGCTTGCCTTCAAAGTAAAAGTCGTGCATTTTGTACAAGAGGCAACCTCCGGGGCTTTAAAATGAAGCCAATGTGGAAATGCCAAAAACTCCAGTTCCCCCGAATGGCCACTTGAGGCTGGCTCCAAAAGCGAGTCATTCCCCATAGACCCCCATGTTAAAATGCCCAACTTTACAGCAGAAATAAACATGATACAAACAACCTGATACAAAAAATGGTTTTGGTCCCTATAGCTAATTTCATGACAACTGTACGGGGGAAGGGGGGGGGGGGTAAGCCGTAAAGTTATGCATAATGAAGGACATGGCTGCTCTGAGTGACAGGTCTGCCAGCTGCTAGGTGGCTTGTTTCAGCCATTCGGCCCACCTCTTTGCCCATTTTTGATTGGCTGGGAGTTAGGCAGCATCACGCACTGCCAAGACGGCTCACTATGAGCTTCAAAACCACTCTTCAGCAACCAATGGGTGACATCACGGTAACTACATCCATATTTTTATACAGTCTATGGTTTTGAAGCGTGTTGCGTGCAGCAGCCAATTTAAGGGGAGCTCAAGTGATTTTGGACACAGCCAATATGTATGACAAATAAAAGAAAGCATATTGACATTAGCTAGGTAGCTAACTTAAGGCTATGTAAACAGAGGGTTGACTACACTGCTAACAACAAGCTTAGAATGTGTAGGGTGATAGAAGCACAACACTCACCTGCAACATTCAATGTCCGATCGATCTGCTCCCACAAATGGGCTTTTCTGTCTTTGTTATGACAGTTTCTGTTTGACCAGTGGAGGCTGGTGCATAGAGGCAGAGGAGGTTGCTCTTTCTCTATTTTTTGAGAGGCAAGAGGAAGATCAAAATATAAAAAGGAATATTTGGTTGAAATAAACCATTACCATTACATCTCTGTATTATTTATAAAATATATTTTCTCTCTTCTTTGGAAAAAATCCATTATTGAAATTCTATTTAAAATGCTTCAACAGCAACACCTGCAGGGAAGGAGGAGAAAGGGCAGTGTGTGTGAAGTGGTGGTGGGGGGCAGTAGGGGATAGTGGAGGGGGAGTGGGGGACAGCAGCAGGCACCTGTCCTCCACAGGGCGGGATCTCTTACATCCATTTAATGTACTTAATTTTTTTTCATGCTAATCTATGATTGGCCAAGACACGTAAAATGATGCTCCAAGGGAGGACGTCCTCCCTAACCAATCAACAACCAGAATGCAATATTGACATCACGTTGGTCCAATGATAGTTTCCAGATTTCATCTTCAAATCTCTCCACTGTAAGGCAGAGTAGCAACAGTTGCTTGCGTTAGCCAACGCAACAGTTAACTTCTTGTAGCAGCCCTGAAGGACTCCATGGAAAAACTGTTACGGACTGTTGTAAAACTAATGGGAGAGTGGAGTTGGACTGTGCGGAGCAGCAGTAGCAGGAAGCTGCCGGGGAGACTGGCAAGAGAAGCAACCAGAGAAACAACCAGGAGAGTTAGCTTGTTTGTCATTGTTGCAATGATATCAGACTGGTTAACCAGCAGCCAAAAAGTTCTGTTAACTAACAAACAAGATGACCAACAGTACGTAGACGTCTTGCAGGACTTGGTTCAAAGCTATAATAACAGCTATCATAATAGTATGAAAATGACGCCTAGACAGGTGACGACAGAGAACACCTTGCAAGTTTTTCAAAACCTGTACAGTTCTCTTCCCATCTGGTACCAAGAAAAGTTAAAGATGAATTGTAAACAAGAAGATCTTGTGAGAATCTCCAAACTGAGAGGAGTGTTTGATAAAAAATATGAACAGAGTTACACCGACGGGATGTTGACGGTGTCGAAATGCATACTGCGATTACCCCCTGTGTACAAACTCAAAGATTATGACAGAGAACCTATCCAAGATATGCTTTACGAAGAAGAGTTGCAAAAAGTAAAGATAGCTTGAGATAAGAGTTATCAAGTGGAAGAAATTTTGGGCAAACAGGTCGTGAGGGGGGAAAAACAGGTGTTGGTACGTTGGAAAAACTGGCTTGAGAAATTTAACAGCTGGATCAAGGCTAGCGACCTGAAAAATGTATAAAATACCATAGGTGACTCTCATGACTTCATTACATGATGGATCAAGCCTTGGGTGAGGGGTTTTACGTCACCTTACCCTCCAATGCTAGTCTCAATGTATTTAAAAATAATACAAGTTCCAGTTACCATGTGGCAACATATTGATTTACAAGGGCCAAGGGAAGTGGCCTTGACAGAGATTTCATACCCACACACCTGGTTTAACCTCCCTGTAGAGTTAGGGTATTTTGAATAGAGGAAAAAAACCCCAAGACCCTGACACCGAGAGTGAAATCCAGCGTCAAAAGATTAGAGGGGGCTAAATTTACTAAATTTCAGCCCTATTCAAAGGAGATTTGAATTTCAAGCGGGTGCTAAATATCATTTGCGTTTTTTCCCACCCATGGCTTACATGATGGGGATGAAGTCAGGCGAATGGTTCAAATTTGACGAAAGGACGGCTCCCTATCCCACAGATATAAAGGCGGGGATTTATCAACTTTACTGTTATAGCGATATGGTACGTCATCAGCTGGTAGGGGACGCTTACACTCCTCTCTTGAGAACAGTCAGAATACAAGGGATTTACAGCAACATAGTCCACACAGTCTTTTAATCCTGCCTACTACCTGCCTGTGGCGAAGAAACATATTGAAAACATTCATATTGAGATTAAAACGGATCAAATTGAACCCATAAATTTTACATTTGGAAGTGTATCGTAAAACTCCATTTTAGACCCTTGAAAACCTCCTCCCTAAAAAAATGATGCAACACGATCCTCACCGTTTTGTGAGCTATTATGAAAACCAAACGGGGGGGGCGCACTCCCCGGTTTTTATAGCTTGCCCGTCATATGTACGGGAGAGGGATAGGCTCTATATTTTCAAAATTATTTCGTTTTGTATCACCTTTGATAAAAAGAGGTTTTGCCATTGCTAAACCTCATCTTAAATAAGCTGCTAAAAACATAGCCTCAGAGGTGATTAGCCACGCCATTGGTAAAATAACCGGTCTACAGGAACAGGGGTCTAAAGAAGGATCCAGAGGTATTATGATTTTGGCTAGAAGAGCGAGGAAGAGACCTCCGGGGCAGTGCATTTCAGAGAGATCTAAAAACGACGGTGCACTGAAAAGAGAAAATCAGTTGGTAGAAGCAATCCTAAAAGAAGGAAATCTACCCACGCAGCAAGATCCAGAGATATCTTTTAACACCTCATTTTTAGAAGCAAACAAAGATGGCTCTTTTACATCACAAATCGGCCAAATGCAGTATGGCAGAGCCCCCATGACACATCTGTCTATCAAAGAACAGCTTACACAGAAGTTTTACCTTTATTGGCCATTACCGACAATGGACCGAGTTTTTTATTCCCAGAGAAGGAATAAAATATTTGGATTTGTTACACCTCCAAGTAAAAATTACTACCCCTGGGGGGTCTCGTCAATTATCCTCTGAATACAATTTTCAGTCAATGCAACGTTATTCTAGGGGATAGATTGATATCACAATCCAGCACCACTCATCTGTACAGAGCTATGATCGAGACTTGGCTCAACTTTTCAGAAGATTCATTAAAAAGTCAGTTCAGCGCCAGGTTATTTTACAAAGACATGGCCAGCTCTCTAGATTCTGTGGTAACAAATAATGGCCCAAACAGAGGGTTATTTCAGAGAGCTCGGTTCACTGCCAGTTCTAGAGAGGTTCACCTATTGAGTCCTCTTCACGCTGACATATTTTTCAGCGAGAGGCTTCTTTTGAACACTGTGGATTTGAGAATTAAACTGAGCCGGGCTAACGACACTTTCAGTCACATGTGTGCCCCAAACAGTAACTTCCGATTAAAAATACAGGGGGCGTCTCTGTTTGTCAAGAAAGCTACCGTTTCCCCTGCCGTGCATTAAGGTCACGCCACGGCCTTACTGAAGGGTAACGTTTTTGTTTTTTTTACAGCTGTTACAAATCTATTTTGGAGATCAACTCAAAATGACAAGTGTTGGTGGATTATTACTGAGAAAAGATGAATGAAAAGATGAAAGATGAATAATCACCAACTGGAAGGTCTCATGCGTCATTTATTGGGTGATGCATTTTGGAGCGTGTGGGCCTCAGACCAGTTACCTTTACTGA
Source organism: Thunnus maccoyii (assembly GCF_910596095.1). NCBI lineage: Eukaryota > Metazoa > Chordata > Actinopteri > Scombriformes > Scombridae > Thunnus > Thunnus maccoyii. The sequence goes on along the minus strand of NC_056554.1, from coordinate 48,516 downwards.
CGCGCTCGTTCAGACTTCCTGCCTACATGATCGTCAACACACACCCCGTCCACGAACCCAGAGAGCACTCTCTATGGATGAAGATGGAAGTGCCACTGTTTTTGACTCATTTGGATTCCCACCTGATTTTGCCTATTACCCAAAAGCCATCTTGCATTTTTTAGAAAACCGTTCTAAAAAAATATTGTTCCAGAAAAGTCAACTTCAAGACATTGTGTCTACGGCATGCAGTCAGTATTGTGTTTATTATTTATTTCATAGGGCCTGCAGGTTACCTTTTGAGGATGTGCTATCCTCGTATCATGATGATGTGATTAAAAATGATGAGATGGTAACCAGTTTTGTGAAAAAATGTCAACGTTGTATAAGGAATTAAAGAGCCGATTCTTTCCACCACACCATCTGTTCTTTAGAAATGTTCAAAGATTGTTACCACTTGTAATAACGTGTGTGAAAGAGAAATAAAGACAGACTCAAGACAATATTGTTGTACGAACCTTTTATTATTTCATTAAATTCATTCAAATTCAATCCAGCGTGGGGATAAAATTATTTTTTTCCGTTTTCTTTTCATCGTCTTTGCCGGTGTGACTTCATCTTCAACTTCATCTTCTCCTTCATGCAATCTCTCAGTTTTAAGCTGACGATATTCCTCTCGAGCTTGGGGGTTAGTCACCAAGGTTAGAGGGATGTTGAGTCGAGCTTGGGGGTTAGTCACCAAGGTTAGAGGGATGTTGAGTTCTGATAGAGTATTTAAAAAACCTGTACAACCCTCAGGAGGTAGGGTCTGTGATTTTTTTTTTATATGAGGCAAATAGATTTTTAAACAAGTCAATCATGTGTGACCCTTTTACTGCTTTTCCCTTATAAATCAACTCTCCCTTTGAAGTCCACCCGTCCTGGCTTTTGGCTAATTTATTAATGATATACTGAGCATTTTTAACGATCGTGTGGAGGAAGGTTTTGTAACACATCATCTGCCAAAATAGCAGGACGAAATGTCCTGGCTTCTTCTTCTTCTTTCCTCTTCTTCTTCATTTTGATTCGAGGTTATCCTTCTGCCATCAGAGTCTTTAGCAACAGTCAGAACTTCCCTCCCCCCTTGTTTGATCAGGGTTAGGTATCTTTGCAGTAGAGCGTTGTATCTTTTAATTTTTTCATAAGGATTCACCCCCTGTACGTTTAATATATCCTTCATTTTTACATCCAAATCATTTTCGGCTGTACGTCTCACAGATGGAGTCTGATCGACCAAAACTGACCCATACGGTTAAACTGTTGTCTTTTGACTGGCCCTCTGTGCCATTTTTTCTTAGTTTTTATTAGTAAGTCCTCCTATAAGTTGTCCAACGATAGGAACAACTGCTGAAAGCAGTGGTAGAAGAAACCCTCCAGAATGTTTGATCAGAGTCCTGTGTTTGCCTTTTAGACTGGTTTTTTATCCACCAACAATTTTCTTTTGTCTTTTGAGTTTGTTATACTGACTTGCTGACAGAGGTATATTGCCTCTTAAAACATTCAGAGAGAGTTCGCACAGAGATTGAAGAAAATCTGAGGAGCAATGACTAAGTACATCTTTACGTCTCTGAGGTGTAGCATAATAAAAAGCTTGCAGTAAAAAAGCATTTCTTTTTATCCGAGCCGACATGTCGATTTAGGAAGATCTCGATTTGGGTAGATAGATGACCGGCCACTGATCAGGTAACAACCCCAACCTCAGTCTGTTTTGCTCTAGACAAGTAGGGGTGAGGTCAATGATTAAATATCCGTGAGGATCTTTAGTAGCATCTTCAAAACTTTCTAAAAAAAAACTTTTCTAAGAAGGAAAAATTTGCTGAGCTAACATATTTATCTGTAGCCTGTCTCAAGGGTTTTTAAAGACCAGGTAATTGCTGTTCAAACTGATGGTCCGACTATGTTTACCCCTGTGAAATACATTTAGCATCAACATCATGACACTCATGTTCTTGTGATGCCTGTATTGTGAAAATCCTGACTACTTCAGTATGGTCGGAGGCTTGAAAAATGACATCGTGCAGGATAATCAAATGATTCTGATCAGGCAGAAACAGGTTTTCATCTTTGAAAGAATCAGGTAGTCCTTCAATAAATTTAATATTTTTATTCTTCTTTTGCAGTTCAGCATACATGGGTTGAAAGTAAGTGTATATCCATACAATATTTTCAGGTACCTGAGACAAAACATCTTGACAATTTTCCAACACATTTTTTACAAAAAAAGTTTTTCCACAATCACTTGGACCCACAATCTGGCATGAAAAAGGTAGTTGCAATCTAGGGTCAAAGACAATTTCTTCAGTAACACCCAGGTATGATATTTTCAATATCCAAAAGGCAAGGTTTGACCTGTGGGAAGCAACCGTCTCTTCACGAAACTTTTTTTGAAATTATGAGTTTTTTTTAGAAGAAAACCCTTTTTATCACGTACAATGTTGTGCTGAGGGGTTTCAATGACGCCCTCTGCAGTGTGGTTTTGCACGTACCCCTCCACCAGCTCTTTGACGCTATCAAAGTTGATCCGTTGACAACATTCGTGCGTCTGAGTAATGCCCTTCACGCACAGCACTACTCGCTTGTTTTTAGTTTGATAGGCATAACTTTTAGGACCCGCAGCCGCAAAGTCCTGTATGCTATCGCCACCCAATTCATCCATCAAATCCCCCAAATAATTACCCAATTTGTGGCGAATGCTGTGATAAACACATTGTCAACCTTGTTTGGGGGTGCGATATAGTGATCGCCGTGACTCCATTGAATGAGAGCTGTTGTGTTGTGATGTTGTTGTTGTGTTGTTTGAGGAACGAAAAGTATTTGATTTTGTACTTTTCCGAAAACATGTAACCGAAACTGATTAAAGCGGTCTGGTTAAGGTTACTTCTCTGCGCAAACTTTCCCCAAAAGCTATTTAAGCAGATCTTAGACACTTGGCTTTTAGCCGGGTTTGGTTTAATTTTGTCGGCATCTAGCAAAATGCCCTGACTGGTCATGTAATCCCTAATGTATTTTTCTCTACCTTCCTGATCAGCAGCCGCCTCAGGGGGGTACCCTGAAGCTTCCTGTTTACCCTTCAGAAAAGTGTGCATGTACTTGACAAAGATGGAATCGCAGTGTCGATCAAAGTGCCAAACCTCCGTGATCTTACCTAATCGATACCCCATCTCCAAAGCCTTAAATTCAGGAGTGACCCAAACCCCCGTCAACGGTCTGGCCCTTGTCGTCGTGTGTACATGCACCGTCCTGAAAATTTAGCTCGGCATTACATACGAACACCAGTTTACCTGCAGCTGTTCTGTGAGGTAAAACAAACCCTGAGGTGGATAGACAACAGCCCTGATTATCCCAAAGTAGTTTTGAGGCTCTATAATCTGTGTAGATTATTTTAGGGTGTCCTAGAGAGTAAGGAAATACGCAGTTGACGCAGGGATACAAGGATGTCACATCTACATACTGTACAGTTTCATTCGGCGCGCCATATACCTCAGCCTCACAGCATTCGTCCTACCGCCGTACAGAGCGTTGCAGGGTTAGAGGCTGAGGAGCTTTGTAATGTTCGAGAAACTCCTTCAACCCCTGGTGGGATTTTTTTCATCTCAACCCAACGATGCTCTCTCATGGCAATCAATTTGATGCCATGGACAGACTGTAACATCTGTAATTTCTCTTCGCAGACCGCATGCAACTCTTCAAACAGTCTGCCAGTCAGAGGACAGGTCTCATGAGGCTGGACAACCATGTTAAAAAACAACCCAGAAACTCCCATGCATATTTCACACCTTGGACCTCTGCATAACCGTCTATAAAGTAACGTCTTATCTGTTTTTCACCCTCGTTCAAAGCGTGTTGAATGAAGATGTTCTCTGTACGCACTACCCACTCTAACCACTGGATGCTGGCATTTGAAAAGGATTTGAATTGCCTTCGACAATTGTCGAGAGATGGAACAGCCAGGGTATTAGGAGGAGTTGCTCGATCATGTCAATTCGCCCTGTGCAACATCAGGAAGATCAGACCCTACCTGTCTGAGCATGCAGCACAACTCCTGGTACAGGCTCTCGTTATATCATGGATTGACTACTGCAACTCCTTACTGGCAGGCCTCCCTGCATGTACACTTAAACCTCTGCAGATGATCCAGAACGCGGCAGCGCGTCTGGTCTTCAATCAGCCCAAAACAGCACATGTCACCCCACTGTTGATATCCCTCCACTGGCTCCTAGTTGCTGCCCACATCAAATTCAAAACCCTGACACTTGCTTACAATATAGCAACTAAAACGGCTCCTGCCTACCTGAACTCCTTCATTCAGGTCTACACTCCCTCCCGCCCACTACGCTCTGCCAATGAAAGGCGCCTGGTACCACCACCACAACAGAGCCCTAAGTCACTAGCTAGACTCTTCTCCTCTGTAGTTCCCCGGTGGTGGAACGAGTTACCAAACTCAGACTAAAGACCAAGCTCTTTCGCAAACACCTCTGCACTTGATGAACTGTAGGGAGAAAAAACAAACAAACATACTTCTATGCACTCTATGCACTCTAATCATTGCCTTGTTGCACTGCCTGTTGGCATCTACGTCCTATCGGGCCCAAACTTAAGCTTTATGGCACTTACTCGTGTTGTTGTCCCCTGACTAGTTCCTTGCTTGTGTTGTATCAGTCTCATATGTACGTCGCTTTGGATAAAAGCGTCTGCTAAATGAAATGTAATGTAATGTAATTTTACATTTATCGCATTTTTTACGCAACTTGCAGTTACTGATATAGATTTGAGCCCTGACTCTCTCTGTAGGCTCCTTGTGTTTGGTAAAACAAGAAGGTGAACGACATGTTCTGTTACAGTCAGTGTAGACTACGGCTTGGAGCTCTTGTTCAGTACAGGAAGGGTCTAAGCAAACATTACAATGACCTCTGCATCGGTGAGTCAATAAGTTGTTATAACCCGTGTAACAATAATTGCACGTGTACTGGGTGCCTTGAAAGGCTTTCACGTTTATTACACCATAGTAGTGGTTTTCAAACAGAAACATGTACAGCGTTTCTTTGTTCTCGGGGTATCGGTCACAAATTTAGAGAGCATACGTTTAATAACGGTCCTGAAAAGAACTACAATTTTACAGTTCAAAACTCTTTCAAATTTTGGTAAATCATTAAATGTTACCACAGTCTGATCAGTTAATCCGACTGTATTCTGAATGTCTCTGCTGCGCAATAACACTTCGTTATCAATGATATTGGGATAAAGCAGATAAGCCAGATTGATAGCGAAACACAGTTGGTTATCAGGGCCATTGTCTATGACATGCAGAAACCGTTTCTTCTTTTTCAAGATTTCCCTGTCTAATGTTTCTGCTAACATTCTTTTACCGCCACCTTGTGGGTTTCTGATGATCTGGGCTACCAATAGCAGATTACTGTCGGCGCTAACAACCGTGTTTGATTGTACAGTGTGGTCTATGAAAGACTGGAGTTGGTTTAGATCATGAGGTTCACCACTCAAGATGACAGATGCGCTATTAGGTAGACGGGGCGGCTGTGGCTCAGGAGGTAGAGCAGGTCATCCACTAATTGGAAGATCGGCGGTTCGATTCCCGGCTCCCCCAGTCCACATGCTGATGTGTCCTTGGGCAAGATACTTAACCCCAAATTGCTCCTGATGGTGTATGAATGCGTGTGAATGGTAAGTTTCCTCTGATGGGCAGGTTGGGACCTTGCATGGTAGCCCCTGTACCCATTCAGCGTATGAATGGGTGAATGTGATTTGTAGTGTAAAAGCGCTTTGAGTGGTCAGAAGACTAGAAAGGTGCTATACAAATACAGTCCATTTACCATTTACTCGCACCTCAGCTCAAGTTGCACCAGGTCTTGTCGCACAGTGTGTTAGAAGGCCCATCGAGCCACATCCTCTGTGATATCCATCACACTGCAGTAATATGCAGCATAATTAGCAATACCTTGATCCCTAAGCATATTGACAGGCTGAGTAATTTCAATGTTGTTAAATCTTTCACGCATCACCACCTTCGGAGGGGTTGATTTTCTTGTTGTGTTGTATTATGATTATTTTAAGTAATGTTACCTCCGTCTTGTTGATTTTGTTGTGAGGGCTCTGACTCAATGTATTGTGGGGAATCTGCCTGATTTTCTAAAAGCCTTACAGCATTGTTTAAAGCGCTAAAGCAGTTTCTGATTCATTTTGTACTTCAACGGTTTGTGTTTCAATTTGTACATTGTTTAACATTGACGGTTCAGAAAGGTCGGATCAAGGAGGTAACTGATTTATTAGGTCTTGAAATTGGTTTAAGACACTAAGCTCAGCAATAGCGTTATCGATAGCAGCGAAGGGGTCAACAATGTTAGAACTGGTGGAGATTTCGGTTATTGGAGACAGTGATTCATTATCTTCGCAAAATAAATTTTGGTTTAACTCTTGAATTACAGTCTGTAGAGAGAGAGAGTTTAAGATTTGTGTGTGTGTGTGTGTGTGTCTGTGTGACACAGAGAGAAAGGATCAATAAAAGTAAACAGAATATGAAGCTTTACATGTAGGATCATATAACTTATCTACGTATTATATATGTTGATATGTAATCAGAAATAGCCTATAAAGCTTTACATGTAGAACCAATATGACTAAGCTATGTAGTATATATGCTGTTGTTGTATCGTATTTATTATCACCATGTACAGTGTTAAACATAAATGTTAACATTTGATGTACTGCACCAAAGTTAGCTTATAGCTCATTTTCATTTGCAGTCCCATACTATTAAAACATATAACGACACAATAACAAGCAGTACAAAGCAAAAAAATACACTGGACACACACTCTCTCTCGCTACAATCAAATAAACACGTCTAACCATTTTCTAGACTAGAGAACCGTATATTTGATCCTAAATACAATGTAACCTTTAAGTTTTTAACATCTTCGTGGCAATATTAAATGTCTATGTTAATTTGAGCAGTTTACTGGTAAACGTTTGTACATGTTGTTGCACAGAACTTAACATTTGTACGCAGTGCCTCCATGGTGAACACAATAGGCGTTGCACGTGCTCAGTAAGTCAGCATCATGGATGTATAATAAGAGCTGGATAGGGCACTGACGCTCAGCCTTGCAGCCAATTTTTTCCAGTGGCCGCTCATGGTATTGCAGCAAAAAATCCCCCTGCAGCCCAAAAAGTATTTTCCCTATAGACAGCCATTGTAAAAGAGACGTCTGTAAAACTGTTGACAAGACACCTCGAACTACAAACAGCGTCAATTATGACTCTTGCTATTATGAACTTGTTCCATGGAGGTTTTATATTTGTAAAACTTTCCACGAGCCGAGAAAAGCAATTTAAAAATCTGTGACGTCATCACATTGTAAAGTCTATGGGCCGAGCGGGAATATGCGGGCAGGGCCAGTGGGGGAAACACTACTGCGCATATTCAGTGGGCCGCACAACGCAGAAGCAAACCCGGAAGCTAGAAACTTTTTTTGGTGTATGCGCCAGCCGCGCAATTCCTATAGGACTGAATGGGCGCCATTTTTCGTCTGGTATCCAGCTCTTATAATACATCCATGGTCAGCATCGATGGAGGGTTTTATAACCCACTTCCACTCTCCGCTAGTTGGTTTGGGATGGCACTTAATATGGCGGACCCTCCACATGAACACACAAATGGAGTGGAAGTAGGTAGGGAAAGGGTGTAGGGGCTACTTTGGAAAAGGCCCACTTTGTTGCCCAATATCAGACAGAACTGTCAACTCGATTCAGTTTAGTGGGTGGATTCAAAGACCCGACCAAGATATTTTCAACTAGAAACGCTGGGAGTGTGTGCTGCCTTCCCATGACGAATGTGCCAGTGAGAGTGCAAAGATAGCATTATGCCAAAAAGAGACAGTTCCCAGGGAGTTAGCAAGAAGCCTGATCTGTGATATAGCATTTTGGTTTTCTGTGTGAAATGATTAAAGATAAGTCACACTTGTATTATCACCAAAGCGTCAAGGTCACTTATGAACCTCAGAAATAATGACCAGATGGTTGAATATAACTAAAAAATGAGTTGGGGACTAGAAACTAAGCTCCACAATAGGAGGAGTTATGAAAATTATATAATATAAGGTTTTATGATTTTGCATCAGGTTTTTTCTTTGTCCCGGGACAAGGAGGCCTCGGTTTGCTCTGTATCTTTTTATATGCACAGTAAAACAATTCACATTGAACTCTACCAGCTGCCAGTGTATTTTTTGAGTTTTTCTCTTATAAGTTTTGAGTTTAATACTAAGTTGTGGGTGACCTGCAGATTTATAAGCCCATTTGAAGATTTTTCCAAGACATATGGCGAGCCAGCCAGGAGAGTGTCAGAGGCTGCTGAGGTCCGGACAGGGCATCTGTTAACCAGAACCAATGGGCCCACTAAGAGAGATAAGCAGAACCTTTTATCACATCTGCTAAATTGTTGTTCCTAGCTTCAGATTGTGTCTGCTCGGGCTGCAGGTAACTAACACCTCTCCTCTTAAGAACCTAATATTGTGAAGTTGTGTTTTAAGTATTATTATTATGTTAATATTAGTATGATTATTAATAAAACACTAATAAAAATTTATAGAAGCAATTAATTGAAAGACTGATGAATCAGAATCACATGGTATCTCCATCCTGGACCATTCATCAAGTTGAATCTGGTAGACTGGAATACTGTGGGATTTAATTGATTTAGAGGTCTATAAAAAAAGGAGCAAGTCAATCACATGATGTCTCCATCCTGGACCATTCATTAAGTTGAATCTGGAAGACTGAAACATTGTGTGATTTTTCACATAATAGTTGAAGAGAGTTCAATGTGATGTATGCATGTGTTGGTTGTGCTTTGGTGTGTGTGTGGAGTAAAGTGTTGGGATGTGTGAATGAATAACGCTTTGGTGTGTGTGTGTGTGTGTGTGTGTGTGTGTGTGGAGTGATGCGCTTTGGTGTGTGTGTGTGTGTGTGTGAAGTAATGCTTTGTGCAAGTTAGCGACTGCTGTGATGTGAGACCTTGAGATACTATGAACAGTAGATAATAGTGATTTAAGGGATTTTTTGGCGTTTAAATGTGAGATAGTGTTGTCTATGTTGAATTGTGTTGTTTGAAGAAATAATTAAATTATATTATGAGTATAACTGCAACCATGTAATAGTTGCAGAACATATGAGTATAAAAGAGAAAGGCCTAATTGCTAAGGAGCCTAAAAGGACGGCAATTTATGAGAATAATCTGAGATACAGCTATTTTGGGACTGCTATCGGGCCACGTAAACCACGATTACCGCCACTATAGGGCTGACATCCAGAATTTATATCTGAGGTGACGCTATTTTTGGGGCTGCTCCAGTTAAAAATTATTAACTGAGATACCGCCATCTATAGGGCCAAGAAGCCAGATGTCTAAGATAGCGCTGTTACGGGGCTGCATTCAGAATTGGCTAAAAACTGCAATAACGCCGTAATTAGGGCTGAATCTAGACAAAAAGTTTATGAAGTGCACTATTGTATGATTTTGTAAACAATATGTTGAGCTCAGTTTAAATAATATTTGTTGTTGTAATCGTGTGTAGAATAAAAGTGATTAAATGCCTATTCATTTATTTGGTGATATTGATCGTATGCATTATCAACGGCTTGGTGAAAATATTTCAGATCAGAGAGTCTATACCATAATTGAGGTGATTGAACGTACTCCACACTTAGTGCGGCGAGGCTGCATTAGACTTTTTCAGTGTAGGAAAGAAAGGAGGCAAGAGACTGCTGAGACTGAAACACAGCAGAGGAGTGCAGCAGCGGGGAGTCGCCACACTCTCGCTCTCTTTTTTTGTTTTCTTTTTGCTGCAGCCTCTGTGTGAGTGTGAAGGCAGGGTGATAACGGAGCTTAGACACGGGATACACAGACACACTTTTCTTTCTTTTTTGCAGGAAAGGATATAAATGGAATAGAGGAGTGGAGTGTCACAAAGGTGCTTTATCTAAATTAAATAAATTTAAAAGTATGATAAATTACTAAATGGACTGCATTGAAACATGTTAAGACTGATTTTCCCAACATTTTATGAGAATAATTTTTGCAATGATTGTGAACAGCTGAGACACTAGAGTTGATATTGAGGTAACTCTGCCATGACCCAGAGAAAATAGCAATTCTACTTCTTAATTTTTTTTTAGGGGTGCTAGATGATACTGCAATAGAGGTTGAAAATAAACTATTAGTTAATCCCAGATTGGCAATTTCTGTAGTTCCCAGGAAAATCAGATGGGAGCTAGATGTGGGGAGATATTATTATATATATATCAGACTTAAACTTTTCAACAACATTGAAGCATTGTGAATGCTGTGTTCTTTTGGCCTGATAATTTGCACAGCTGATACACACTATTTGGGTGTTCTGAGCTAAATTCGACCCATATTATCCAAAGGCACCATTTAAAATTGTTCTTGCTTATTTTTACAGTTAGTGAAATTACTGTGGTTGTTGTAGGTGACAGCAGACCATGGTGATACAGTATGTTCTGAAATAGACAGGAGTGAGAGTTGGTGTGTGTATTGTTGGTGAGAGAGGAAAGAGGAGAAGGAAAGGGCAGGATGGCTTGGATCAACAATTCAGGAGAGCATTCAAAATTTAATGAACATCAATGGATTTGATTTTATTAACACTTCCACTCTTTCTTTTAATAAAAGTGAAGGGGTGCTCATAGCAGACTGTTCTCTTGTGTGTGTGTGTGTGTGTGTGTCCGCCCTTTGCGGTGCAAACATGGAGCAGAGTTTTTTTTTTCTTTTTTCCCTCCTCCTCCCACTCACAGATACAGGCGCTGCTACAAGCAGCAGATTTTTTTTTCTCTCTGTTCTCTGTTCATTCAGCTTGGGTGCTGTAAATGAAAACTTTATTAAGGATTAAATCACCTGGTTATTAATGACTGATCTTTCCTGCAGAGATGGACGGTAGTGACTATTAAACATATACTCTTAAAGTAATTTCCATGGCTTAAAAATCATGACCAATCATTTGACCTGTGACCCCAATTACCAACAGATATGTGGGTGGTGCAGAGTGCAATCTCAGTGTCTTTTTGCTGAGAAAATCCCAATTTAATTTTATTTCCTATTACCTTATATCTGTATTTAATTGTTTTATTGTTTGTATGTTTAAAAAGTTGAAATAGATGAGAAATTAAGAAAAGTTCAAGCAATCCTTAAATATTTTTTGGTGAGGATTAACCTATAAAGATGGTTTGACATATTTATTTTAATTGTAAAGTTTATGTACACCCATTTTTAGAATTAGATATATGCTCTCATAGAATATAATCAAGTTCCTGTCTAAATAGAAATAAATGATACCAGTCAACTCTAGGTTAATAAATGTTAAAATTGTTGTAATGCTGTATAGGTTACAAGCTGAGGTTATATAAATTACTATTTAGCTACATAGTGTGTGCTTATAGATGGCACATTTAACATTGCCTGTTGTGATGAGGTAGAAACAAGCTTCAAATATCAAAAAAGCCACTGATACCAGCAACAAGAGAGTAGGAAAAAGGCGGAAAGAGAAAGAAGTGTTGGGATGGTTTGTGCACAAGTGCACCATATATCAACAGACAGTGAAAAAGAAAGGAAAAGAAAGTCGGATTAAGAACAGGCCAAGCAGAACACAACACACAAACTAACTCAGCTGCAGTTGGAAGAACTGACTAAACAAAAGACAGATAAAGGAAACACACAAGCTCTGGTGCGAGCACCTGTGGTAACAACAGCACCCCCACAGGTGGAAAGACCAGTCTACAGTCAACAAACAGAGTCTACAGTCAAGCCTCACAGCTCCTTCCCATACATGTGTATGTCTACTAACCAGGGGGTAATTACAGACCACAGCAAGTTTGAGGAAGACCAGTGATGAGAGTGGGCCCCGGCCAGAGAGGGGGCTAGAGAGGCCAAACACAATCTGCTTAATATGGTTGACCACCACTCAACCAACCGAGAACACAACAAGGCCCAGGGATGCCTAATGACAACTGGGCCACAGGCAAAGAGACTGTCCTACCAACCCCTGGAAACTGTGGGTATGAACACAACTGAACAAACCCATAGACCTATCATTACCTCTTCACTGAATTTTGAAATTTTACAGTAACCAATCAGACAAAGACTATGAAGAATGTTGGGATGAACTTCTTTTTGCCAGGCCCTGTGAGGGCAGCCCACTGTGGGCCCTGTTACCAGTGTGAAATGCGGGGCACGTGTGGACCCCACACTATGGGGCCCACAGTGGGCCCGGGTGGGGCTCACACAGCCCACCTGAGCCCACTGGGGCACGTTGTGGGCCCACAGTTGGCCTCAGTGGGGCCCAAACTCAGCCCATACTTTGGGCTGGGTGTGGGCTGTCCCACTGCTGCACCACCCAGGCCCCATAATGCGGGGCCCACACGTGCCCTGCATTTCACACCGGTAATGGGGCCCACAGTGGGCTGCCCCTGTGGGGCTCATTTTATTCCCACAGTGGCCCCACATGGGTCCCAAAGGGGCATGTTTGCTGTTGTGTTGGTTAAAACCCAAAGCCTATACAATTCTCCAATCTTTTCAATAAAGAAACCCCATTCAAATGATTACAGGTTGGTGCATGATCTACACCGCTGTAGATGTAGAAACCCCAGTGATACCTGATCAACATGCTCTGCTTTCAAACGTTCCATCAGACACTGAATGGTACAGTGTGATTGATTATGTTTAGCATTTTTTTAGTGTGCCTTTACATCCAGATTTTTAATACCTGTTTGCATTCACATACCAAGGTGAGCAGTACACCTACACTAGGATGTCACTGGGTTGCTGTGAGAGTCCATTTTCCATGTTTAACAGAATGTTGCTTCAAGATTTGCAGCACCTAGACATTGAAAGCACACTGACACGGTGTGTGGATGCTTGCTAATCTGTAGCTCATCAAGAGGACAGTGTGAAAAAGACTCAATAGCAGTGCTAAAAGCATTAGCAGAAGGGGGTCATGAAGTAAACAACAAATTATAGCTTTTGTCAACAAGATGTAGGATATCTTGGCAGAAGACTAATTGGTGAAGATAGATTTATTGCTCCCTCACAAATTGAAGCAATAACTAAAGCACCCAAATCACAAACAGTGACCCAAATGCTTTCCTTTTTGGGAATGGCAGGGCATAGTAGACAGTAGATCTGTAGCTATGTGATTAAAACAGCATCCCTCAGGGCAATGATTAAAGCAATAGGGCAAATAAATAGTTCAGTACAGTTGCAGTGGACAGACGAAGCCAATGGCGCATTCAAAGGCATTAAAGGGGAACTACAATTAGTACCAGCATTGGGCACCCCCTATTACAGTAAACCTTTTTACCTGTATGTGGCAGAAAGGTCAGGATATGCAAATGCAGTATTAATGCAAGACATGCCTACTGGCAAACGGCTACTAGTCTACTATAGCAGTGGTGTGGCCCAAAGACTGCACACCCCATGACTGTGAGGCACAAATTTAGTCATTCCTGAATCCACACCCAGACATGCACAAAGAATTAGTTGAAGCTGAGTTTGTTTTGGCAGAAGAACAGAGCCCAACATCTGACTTATCCTCTCTCATCCTTAAGAAGCAGCCAGCATTTATAAAAAAAACTGTTTGGTTAAAAAGGGGGGAAAGCAGGGCCCAGATGGGCCCCACACAGGCCTCTGTTGAGGTCCTTCTGGTCATTTTCTGACCTCAACCTCTGTGCGATACACCTTGATTGAGGATGCACATGGTGAAGGCCATTGCGCAAGGGGGGAAGTGATACAGGAAGTGATACGGAAGTGATACAGGAAGTGATACGGAAGTGATACAGAAGATCCAGGGAGTTAGGAGACAAGGGAATTAGTGGTCATTATACTTGACAGCTATGGTTGACAGATCTTTGGTTGATTGTCCAACATGTACTGTGCATAATTGAAGAAAAACATATTTGACGCCTATTGCTACCATTTCGGTGCCAGGTGGACTGTTCAGACAATGTGAAGAATTTTGTTGATATGGGAAAAGACAGAAGGGCACAAGGCAAATGCCACATGCCGGTGATTGTTGATAGATTCAGTAGGTGGATAGAAGCTACACCTACAGCTAGGAATGATGCACAAGCAGTAGTGAAGTTTCTCATTAAGGAGGTTATATCAAGATTTGGCATACCTGATGAGATCAGTTCAGATAATGGTCCACACTTTGTAAATGTGACGGTATAGCTCCTGACTAAGTGTATGGGTATCAAGCACAGGTAAGGGTGTGTGTGTATCATCCACAGTCGCAAGGGATGGTGGAGAGAGAGCAAATGGTACGCTGAAACTAAGATGTGTTGGAATTTGTGTGCAAGTGGGAAGCTTCAGTGGCCAGATGTGGTACCTTTGTCACTAATAAAGATGAGAATGTAAACTAACCACATGACACATTTAATCCTGCATGAAATGCTTACGGGTCGACCCATGCCAGTTGCAAACCTTAGAGGACCCTATAAGGGACCTCCGCTTGAACAGCTGGAAATGGAATTAGCAAGCTATGTCACACACCTAACTGCTGTCCGCAAAGCTATCTTTCAACAGGTGAAAGGAGCCACCGAAGGGAAAGGAGTAAGATCACAGAGGATCTCCAACAGGTGCAGTAGACGATGATGACTAACGACTAGGACTCACATGGTCCCATGTAGACGCAGAGTACAATAAGTATTTACAACCCATCTTAGATGACTTGCCTTATGGACCCATCTCTATATCTCAGTCACACACAATCCATAGGTTAACAAGGGCTTCAGCTCAGTCAGTTAGGATATCCATTATTTGGGACTTCTTGTGCCCCTTATGAACTTCGCATAGCAAACATACAGTGTAAATCCTGGACAAATAGAATTTATACGCTGCCTGGAGGTATAACCCTTGAAATTAGCACTCTCCAATTACTATACTATTTTGATCAGGTACGTCACAGAGTGCATCACAGGGGGGATTATGACAGTTGGTGTATGCCATTAGAGACAACTGCTGATAGAGAAGTGATCACATTGAGACTAGGGCCTGTAATATTGTTTAGTACATATGACAGTTTAGCATGATGCGGCAGGAAAGGTATAGAGCATACAGCTGAAAAGTTAAAGGCTCAGTATACAAGATACAAAGGCAGGTACTATATCTCATTAATAGAGTCGGTTTGTTGATACCTTATGATGAGGGAGAGATACTAGAAGATGTATATTGTACGTGCAAAGACTGTTTTGCTGATTGTATTTTAGATCCCCAGTGTCCCAAAGCATGGAGACAACGCTTGACCTAGGACACCTATGGACCGATCTGCAGGAGTCCACAGATCAGTGGATGCCGCCAATGGATAATCGAACAGATCAGGACCAGAAGAGGATGTGCAACAACCAGTAACCCATTACCCTGACTCGGCACTGCAGTTGCCTGGTGTTTTGAGAATCAGTGC
This sequence comes from Thunnus maccoyii, assembly GCF_910596095.1. NCBI lineage: Eukaryota > Metazoa > Chordata > Actinopteri > Scombriformes > Scombridae > Thunnus > Thunnus maccoyii. The sequence continues at coordinate 33,016 of NC_056554.1, read as the reverse complement.
ATGATGTGGGGGTGTTAATAACATCATAGGGTAATGGAGAAAAGAAGGGACTTTCATACCAAAGATTTTTTCATGTTTATTATGCGTGTTTCCAATGAACTCACTCTGCACTCTATGATTTTTTAAAAGTTTTATTGTCACATTTACATGGAACCGAGGCCTGATCCAATTTAATCATGTGTTTTATCCTTTGTTTTTTTATTTAGGTTATATTAGTGTGAATAAACTAGCTATTATCCAGGTCTTAAGACCAGCAGCATATTCTGCAATATTGAGTAACCATAAGTTACAGTATGTCATATGTTTTCACTTGAATCAATGCTAACATCACATCATATGCTTACACCAGCTTAGAGCAACAATGTGATTCTTTTATTATGATATTATATTATTGTATGGTTTTACACTGTGAATCATTGAACATATGGGTATATCAAATAACTGAAAGTAGTTGTGATGTTTTGTGATTCCTCCTAGATACTGCAATGTCAACTCACTGGATTAGTTGATCACTTACTTATGAGAAATTTCCCTCATTCCTCATAAGTTAACAGAGGTTTTCTCTTGCAACTCAGATCAGGAAGGTGTAGGCAAGGTGCGACTTTTACTCACTCCCCGCCAAACAGGGAGGAGAGGTTTTCCACGCCATGCCCTGCAATGACTCAGGATGGTATCCACATTTATGGTCATCTCACCACAGGAGTTTTGTTGCTCTACGGTATGACTGACTCCATCATTGCAGGTAGAGAAGTTATTTTGATGCGACTGTAAAGTCACAAAGGGGGAATTGTGGTGGAAAACTGCCTTCTCATGACGAATGTACCAGTGAGAGTGCAAAGATAGCATTATGCCAATAAGAGACAGTTCCAAGGGAGTTAGCAAGAGGGCTAATCTGTGATATTGCATTTTGGTTTTCTGTGTGAAATGATTAAAGGCTTCCATGTCCATTTTTAGTGTGAGAAAAAGGTGGAAGATGCTGAGACAATAATTTTTAAGATAAGTCACACTTGTATTATCACTAGAAACTAAGCTCCATGATAGGAGGAGTTATGAAAAATATATAATATGAGGTTTTATGATTTTGCATCAGGTTTTTTCTTTGTCCCAGGATAAGGAGGCCTCGGTTTGCTCTGTATCTTTTTATAAGCACAGTAAACCTATTCACATTAAACTCTACCAGCTTCCAGTGTATTTTTTGAGTTTTTCTCTTATAAGTTTTGAGTTAAATACAGAAAAAAGTTGTGGGTGACCTGAAGATTTATTGGCCCATTTGAAGATTTTTCCACAACAAGCGCCTGCACAAAAATGAAATGAAAAATGACAAACGGGTGCTGGGTGCTGCGAGAACAATTGAAATTAAAGCTGTAATCAGCCGGGAACGGGCCCTTGCACCTTGTGCACATTGAAAAGAGTGGCAGCAGTGGTATGGCTACTGGAAGTCGATTGACACGGTGTTGTGTCAGATTGCTGAAGGAAAATATACCAGATCAAAAAACTATCTTTTGAAAATAAAAAGGGAGTCAGAGGTCCAAGCAGCAAAGTGTTCTTTAATGTCGGCAAAAAAGGGGAGCAATTAGCATTTTTACAACGAACCAAATCGCTCCGAAGGTTTTTCCTTCGGGGCGTAGTTTTTATTCCCTAGGGTCGGCATAGGTCACACCTATCATCCACCCTCCCTAATTTTTGGCCAATTATTCTGTTATCTTTATCTCCGTCACTCGTTGTTGGTCAAAACTCTTCAAAACAGGTTTTGAGCTGTTTGAGGATATGTACTGGCATATTCAAGTCTACCTGGTTATATCCAATTTTTTTATATAAGTATTGGGAATCATTTTACACCATTATTGCCAAGTTGTCTTCTGGCCTTTTATTTTATTCTGGTCATTTTACACCCTTATTTCTTGATCTCCTCCAGAGAGTATTTTTTTTTTAAAAAGGTGAAGACTTTAGTGCAGACCCAAGCAAAGTGACATGTAATACAAACACACTCAAATTTCTCCAGTGTATGATTATGATTCTTCTACCGTGCCTCTATACGTACATTGTGATTAAATATGGTTCATGAGATTATAACTACACCAATACAAATTGTATCACACTAGCCCTTATTGCTTGTAAACTTATAAAATCAATCTGCATAGCTTAATATTGTCTTTAAGCACACCAATGACATTTAATGAAAATACACCACATTTCCCCCCTTTGGGACTAAAAGTCCCATCGATAATGCTTTGGGATGATAAAGTCCCATTGCCAATCGATACATATGTGCATTGTATTCAGGTTCGCATATCATGTCATATCTTAATAACAGGGATCCTGCAATATGGGGAATGGGTGACAAATACATCAAAGTCATAGGGGTTCAAGCACATCCATTTAGTTTCAGTGTCATAAGTATTAGTAGTAGTCTTAAGTAGTAAGGAAAATGAATCAAAAACTATCATTGGACAATACAGTAGTTGGTTGATTGTAGGACTATGTTGATTCATCATTAGCAGCTAAATGTCAGATTTATGACTAATCACCACATGCAATCAAGCACACTTATTTATTGATTAAAATCAGTACATGTTCACATAACACAGGTAACTTAAGGTTACTCAAAATTGCAGAATATGCTGTTTTTTTGGTCAAGCGACCTAAAGTAATAGCAAGCTTAATACACACTACTTTACATTTCATCTGAGCCCACAGGCCCCTTGAAATACATTTTAACTCTGTTAACAATTGCCTTTATGAATGCCGTTGTGTCATCTTATTGTGTCATTTTATTACATAAAAGATTTCTTTGACCAATTCCGTCAAGGGCAGAAGGATAGACAAGCACTGACAATATTCATGGCAGTGGTAGGAGTTCGAATATGTCGTGTTCCGTTGCAGACGACCATCGAGATTGACAGTTAGTACTCAGCTGTCCTATCTGCTGAGGACAAGCAGGTGCCTGGGTGACCATAACACGTTCTGCAAGGTTAGGGATTCAGGGCCAACACAGTTCTGTCAGACCATCTCTCTTGAGGTGATACATCTGCACAATCAGAAAGGAGAGTATGACCACAGTGGTCACCCCTGCCACAATGGACTTGTATGTTGTGGGGGAAGCAACCGTCGTGTTTGGGGCGTATCCTGTTGGTAGAGAAAATAAAATCCTTTGGGTTTTCCGACTTTCCTTTCCCCATATTACTAGACAGTACACATCTCTGTTGTAGTCAACAGAGACTGTCAGGGTGAGATTGCCTTTGTTTGTGAACGTGTGGTCTGTATTCATCAGTGTTGTGACTGCAGTGTCATTACTGGCCTTTACCAGGGGAAAAAAAGAGCCATTGGATTTCCAGGGGAGGCTTTCCTGTAGCTGAGCAACTGAACATAATCCTCACAAGTCCCTTTGCTGGGGTGCTATCAAGCACTTTGGCATCAGTTCTTATTCTGGACAGTCCTTGTACTGAAAGACAAGTCTGCCGTCTTTGAGACCCACTTGGATAGAACAGAAGAACAGACATAACAGCCCTCATCAGTCCATGTAATGTTGCTCAGTGCAATGGATGAGGAGCGGTGAGATGAGTGGGCAAGAGTCAATGTCCTTTGATAGGGATTATTCACGTGAGGTCCATGTTTCTTGCTGTAGGTGGCCAAGTTCTCTAGGGAACCATCTTCAGACAGTTTTTGCCATGTGACCTGGAGCACATCTGTAGAGTTCTGTAGTGTACATCTGTAGTAGGCATCTCCGCCATATTCAGCTGTTGTATCTCCGTGTGTTATAATGTGGTTCCCCCGACCCTCACCAGCAAAGTAGAAAGTAGCAGGAGATGTAGCACAGCCATTTGGGTTCCAATTTTTATCCGTCTTGTACGGCTTCGTTCGGCAGGGTCTGTAGAGGAGCATAAACAGGATAAGAGGGATTTTCCTGTACTGTGGGTTACTTTCACATTAGTACTTCATTTTTACACAATGACAGTCATAGAGGCAGTATTTCACTGGCAGCGTAGGCTGTGTGATGGATGATGCTATGGTCAGTTATGGAAAGCGAATTGCGCTGCTATAGTCGGGACTTGGAGTAGAAGGGGCGGAGGACCCATGTGGGGTGGTAGGAGACAGTGAGGGCCCATAATGTGGAGATTGGTGATGGACTCTCAGTTCTCCCAATCCCATAGCACTGCGATACCCCGCCATGGCTAGTTGATCCTTCATATCCTTGTTGCTGTCAGTAAGTTCTCTGTTCTTTCGCCGGAGATCTCTATTGGTGCGCAGAAGGTCTGTCACCTCCATCAGTAGTTGGCACCTTTCCGAGGTCCATTTTTGTCTTGCCTCATCTCTTTCAGCTGTCAAGCGAGTCTTTTCTATGATCCACTGACGTTGTTCTTCCTTCAGTTGTCTGTGTGAGATGCGAGTGCGCTCCTGGAGAAGACGGGCCTTTTCCACTCTCTGTATTTGGCGTAATTGTGCAGCTTCCTCCGGAGTCTGGCTGGAGCCCACAAGGGCCTTGTATTGCCATGCTGGCATAGCACCCACCTCTCTTCGTGTAGGGGCTCTCTACGGTGCATAGCTGACAGGTGGTCGTTGCTGGGTTGTGGGAGGTCGTTGCTGAGTTGTAGGAGGTCGTTGCTGGGTTGTAGGGGTCTCAAGTAGTGGAGCTGACGCCCTCCCCCCCTTTGATGCCTTCCGATTCAGTGTATGAGTACTGCATGGGTTCCAACGGCGGTTGTGGTTGCTGTTCCTGGCGGGTCCTGCTCCTCAAGAGCCATGGAGTTGATGGTGGCTCCAGGTGGGTCCTGTCGAAGGTGGCTCATATGATGTGGAGGGTTGAGGTGGCCGGCCCTCGGTCCAGGTGGGTTCTGCTGATGATGGCTGGAATGTCCAGGTATACACACCGGCCCAACCTGGAGCTGCATTTCCCCCTGGTGTTGGTCCTGTTGGCATATGTAGGCCATCCTGGTAATCTGCATTGGATTGCCCATCCATGCCGTAATAGCACAGCCACTGTTCAGCCATGTCTATCTTAAACGGTCCTTCTTGGCTGATCCCACTTTCGTTTGAATACTTTCACGTAGACCCAGTCACCAGGCTCGACTGTCCTCAGTTGTTCTGGGATTTCCACGTCCTTGCTCTCGGCCACAGTTCTTATCTGTTGAAACACAACCTTGTGGCCATATGAAGTGGGTGGCCCTTCATATGGCCCCCTATGATAGGGAACCGGCATCGGTCTCCCTGTAAGCGCTTCATGCGGTGTTAGATGCATTAGTCGGTTAGCTTGTGTTCGCATAGACATCAATGCCAACGGCAAAGCATCCACCCAGTTAACCTTGTATTGGCTATCTGCCATAATTTTCCTGAGCTTCATCTTTAAGGTACCATTTGCCCTTTCCACAGCCCCCTGAGACTGTGAATGGTACACACACCCAAACTTTTGTTTGATCCCTAACATCTTTAAGGCTATTTTGAGTGTCTCTGCTACAAATGACGGCCCATTATCAGAACTGATGGTATCTGGTAATCCAAATCTTGGAAAAACCTCTTTGCACAAGATTTTAGCTACTGACCTACAATCCGGACCTTTCGTCGGGATCGCTTATATCCATCTGTTGAATCTGTCAACTACCACCAGGATGTATCTGAACCCCTTTACTCGTTCTGTCATGTCTATGAAATCTAACATCAAATGGCGAAACGGTCCTTCTGGTGGTGGGATGTGTGCTATTGGTGCTGAAAATGCTTTCCTTACATTATGCTGTGCACACACCTCACATTCATGCAATGTTCTATCCACCATAGCCGCTAAATATGGCCACCACCATACCTTCTGAAGCCTTCTCAATACCTCCCCCCTTGCACAATGGTCCTGACCATGTGCATCACGAATTGCAACTTGTATCAGTGATGTGGGGAGAACAAAGTGGCCCTGTGCACTGTGCCATAGCCCCTGTGATCTGTGATCTGTTATTTTAACCGCCCCCCTTTGAAGCCATGCAGAGTGTGCATATGAACCTGACTGCTGTTGTGCTGCAATAATGGATGCTAAGTTTGTTAGGGGTTCACAATCTTCTGCCACTAGCTGTGGTCCCATACATGTGGACGTAGCTACACGTTTTGCAGCCTCGTCTGCCAAGTTGTTACCCTTGGCGATCAATGAGTTTGTTTTTTGGTGTGCTGCGCATTTGATAATAGCTAGTGCCTTAGGGTGATGTATAGCTTCCAATACAGCTGATATAGCCTCCCCATGGGTTACTGGGGAGCCATCTGCTCTCAAAAAACCTCTTTGTTTCCAAATGACTCCATGAACATGGCATACTGCGTATGCATACTGTGAGTCTGTGTAAACATTCAGCGTTTTGTCTGCAGCCAAATGACATGCCGCAGTCAAAGCCTTAATTTCTGCCAATTGTGCTGAACAAGGCTTAGGCAATTTCAATGTTTGTACTTCCGTAAAGGTATCGACGGGATGCAACTGTATTATAGCATATCCAGCGTGGTTTCCTGTAGCATCCCTGAAACAAGAACCATCTACAAAAAGTGTAGGTTCTGCAATTATAGGCTGGTTATGTAGGTCTTGACGAGGACGTAGGAACACATCTGTAGACTGGACACAATCATGCGGTGTGCCTTCTATAGGCAGCATCATGCGTGTGGCTGGATGTGGCTAGTGCATCGTTGAACTGTGAGTTCTGGGGCTGAGAGGATTACCTCATAGCCTGTTCATCTTGCTTGTGTTAACACAAATCTGGGGCTCGTGATCAAAGCGTGCAGCTGATGAGATGTGTATCAAATGGTTGGATGGCCCATTGTGATAGCTGATGCCTTCTGAAAGGCAAAGGCAGCTGCTGCTAACCCCTGATAGCAGGGTGGCAGACCTGTTCAATGTTGTCCAATTTGGTACTGTAGTATGCTAGTGGTTGCTTACCTGTTGGAGTATCCTGCATTAGGACCGCACATGCATAGCCTGCTTTTTCTGCAACATATAAATGAAAAACATTAGCATAGTTAGGATTACCTAACACTGGTGCTTGTTGCAGGTCGTGTTTTAAAGCCAAAAATGCGCCCTCAGCTTCAGCAGTCCATTGTAACTCAGCTGAGCCATTTGTTTGTCCTGCAGCACGAATTAGGCCACGTAGTGGGGCTGTTTTTATAGCATAGTCACAGATCCACGGTCGACTAAATCCAGTCATTCCCAGGAATGACAGCATGTGGCCCACTGTCTGAGGTTTTGGAGCTTTTGATACTGCCTCGATTTGTGAGGGAGCGATTGCTTGTTTATTGCCACATAGCTGTCTTCCTAAATACTCTACCTGTGGTTGGCAAAACTGCAATTTGTCTTTGCTCACCTTATGTCCCCCTCTTGCTAAAGCCTGTAGAACTGAGAGTGAGTCTTGTACATATTGTTCTTTTGTCAGACTACAAACCAGCAGATCATCTACATACTGTAGCACTGTGCTAGTGACATTTAGATGTTGCAAATCATTGGCTAGAACTGTTAAAAATTGATGGGCTGTCCACGTAGCCTTGCACAAGACGTGTATAAGTATACTGCTGGTTTTTATATGTAAAGGCAAACAAGTATTGTAAGTCTAGATGCAATGGTACACTGAAGAATGCTGAACATAGATCAATGACTGTGTACCAGCAGGCATCATGAGGAATATTAGATAACAGAGTGTGAGGTCCTGACACACCATGGAGAATATTTTTCCACCCACCAGCTCTTTCCAACATTCTCTGTAATCCGCGTGTTGTTGGGTTTCATCATACATCATAGTACAGTGCAGTGGCAGTTGTGGTTCAGATGCAGAGGGCAGCTCTCTTTGTACCCATGCTTTCCAGGTGTTCCACTGGTGTATTGGAGTTGGGCGGCCATTGAATCCAATGTACTGCAGGCTGAACATGAGTAGTTGGTTTTTCAAATTCCTTTAGCACTTGGACTGCCATCATGCCTGAAACACTGTCTTTTAAGTCCAATTTGAGACCTGTGTGGGTGCAGGTGATAGTTGCCTTTAGTGGACACAGGATGTGTCGTCCCAATAGGTTGATAGGGGTGCTTTCTGAATAGAGTAGAGGTGCCGTTATTGATTTTCCTGATAGTATCGTATGCACCAGTCATGTTAGGGGAATTATTTGGGTTGTCCCAGAGAAGCCTACAGTTTGGATGGATTGTCCTGAGAGGGGAAGTGAGGAACCTCCGCTACCAATACAGGAGTATGTGGCTCCTGTGTCCACCATGAAGGTGTATTTTCGAATCTGTATTTCAACGGCAACAGTGGGTTCTTCTTGTGGTTGTGTTGAGATGACCGGTGTCATGTGTACCCCCTCTGGCTTCTCTAGGCGCCCCTATTGCCAATCTTTGGCTGGTCCCACCCATGGATTGGTGGGGCAGTCCCTTCGGCGGTGTCCTTTTTGGTTGCACCCCCAATACAACAACGGCTCTGAATTTTCAGGATTAGCAGACACTGTGTGAATGGGTAAAATATTATTTCTTTTGTGCATTACATGAGTCTGGAGATATGTACATTTGATGAACTACATGTCATTTAGGCTTCACTTCCAGTTGCCTGTAGACATACTACATAAGTGAGATATTAATGCAGCAATACATTTACCAGAGGGCAACTGATATTGATATACATTTTCATGAACAATGGACATTGCATATAGGAAATAACTATTACTTCCTGTGTTCACTATGTGACACCAGAGAACACCCACTAATTATATGTGTCTATATATCATGTAGACCACACCATGTACATTTTATGTAAATCGGATGTTTGTCACATAAGGCTGACTTCCTGTTGTCAGTAGGTGGCGCTATGTCTATGACTCAATATTGACATGCAGATGTGTTCAATTCAATTCAATTCAATTTTATTTATATAACACCAAATCACAACAAAATTCATCTCAGGGAACTTTTCACATGGAGCAGGTCTAGACCATACTCTTTAATTTACAGAGAGAGCAACCCAACAATTCCCCCATGAGCAAGTACTTGGCAACAGCAGTAAGGAAAAACAGCAACAACAACAACAACAATAGATACATGACTAGCAGCAACAAACAGCAACAGCTGGAGAAGGACAGAAGAAGGACGCCAACACGTCAGCATGGTCTATGTGGTTTCCTGCGGATGAGAAAGCACAAAGAACTCCAGGGAAGAAGTCAAGTTAGTAACATGCATTAATGGCAAAAGAATACATACAGATGGAGAGGAGGAGAGAGGAGCTCAGTGCATCAATGGAAGTCCCCTGGCAGTCTAGGCCTATAGCAGCATAACTAAGGGCTGGTCCAAGGCAAGTCTGGTCGGCCCTAACTATGAGCTTTATCAAAAAGGAAAGTTTTAAGCCTACTCTTAAACGCAGAGAGGGTGTCTGCCTCCCGGACCGAATCTGGAAGATGGTTCCACAAGAGAGGAGCCTGATAGCTGAAGGTTCTGCCTCCCATTCTACTTTTGGTGACTGTAGGAACCACCAGTAAGCCTGCATTTTGGGAGCGCTGTGCTCTTGTGAGGAAATAGGGTACTATGAGCTCTTTAAGATATAATGGTGCCTGACCGTTAAGGGCTTTGTATGTGAGGAGAAGGATTTTAAATTCTATTCTTGATTTTACTGGAAGCCAATGCAGCAAAGTTAAGATGGGGAAATATGATCTCTTTTTCTAGTTTTAGTCAGCACACATGCAGCTGCACTCTGGACCAGCTGGAGAGTCTTTAGAGACTTGTTAGGGCATCCTGATAATAATGAGTTGCAATAATCCAGCCTAGAAGTAACAAATGCATGGACTATTTTTTCTGCATCTTCTTGAGACAGGATGTGCCTGATTTTTGCAATATTATGTAAGTGAAAAAAGGCAGTCCTTGAAATTTGTTTTATGTGGGAGTTAATGGACATATCCTGATCAAAAAGAGCTCCCAGATTCCTTGCGGTGGAGCTGGAGGCCAGGGTAATGCCATCTAGATTAGCTATATCATTAGATAATGTGTTTCTAAGGTGTTTAGGGCCAAGCACAACAACTTCAGTTTTGTCTGAGTTTAGTAGCAGAAAATTGCAGGTCATCCAGGTCTTAATGTCCTTAAGGCATGTTTGGAGTCTAGTGAGCTGATTGGTTTCATCAGGCTTCATTGATAAATATATTTGGGTATCATCTGCATAGCAATGAAAATTTATGGAGTGTTTCCGGATAATATTACCTAAAGGAAGCATATACAAAGTGAATAGTATTGGTCCAAGAGCAGAATCTTGTGGAACTCTGTGTCTTACTTTTGTTTTCATGGAGGATTCATCATTAACATGTACAAACTGAAATCGATCTGATAGGATAGGATTTAAACCAGCTTAATACAGTTCCTTTAATGCCAATTAAATGTTCTAGTCTGTGTAATAGAATTTAATAGGATTTGATGATCAATTGTGTCAAGTGCAGCACTAAGATCTAACAAGACAAGTACAGAAACAAGTCCTTTGTGTGATGCAGTCAGGAGGTCATTTGTGACCTTCATCAGTGCTGTCTCTGTGCTATGATGCGCTCTAGATCCTGACTGAAAATCTTCAAATAAACTATTGTTATCTAGAAAGTCACACAACTGATTGGCGACTCCTTTCTCAAGGATCTTAGAGAGAAAGGGAAGGTTAGATATTGAACTGAGTTGAGAGTTGGCTTCTTAACAAGAGGTTTAATTACAGCTGCTTTAAAGGACTGTGGTACATAGCCTGTTATTAAAGACAGATTGATCATATTTAGTAAGGAAGTGCTAATTAAGGGTAAGACTTCCTTAAGCAGCCTAGTTGGGATGGGGTCTAAGAGACAGGTTGAAGGTTTGGATGAAGAAATCGTTGAAGTCAGTTCAGGAAGGTCAACCGGAGAAAAACAGTCCAAATGTATGTTAGGTTTCATGGCTGCCTCTTAGGTTCTTGAGTTTGTGGATAAATCTGTGCCTGTTGAGGGCAGAGACTGTTGAATTTTGTCTCTAATTGTTAGAATTTTATCATTAAAGAAGCTTATGAAGTCATTACTACCGAGAGCCATTGGAATACATGGATCAATAGAATTATGACTCTTTGTCAACTTGGCCAAAGTGCTGAAAAGAAACCTAGGGCTATTTTTATTCTCCTCAATTAATGAAGAGTAATAGGTGGCTCTGGCATTACAGAGGGCCTTCCTATGTGTTTTAAGACTATCTTGCGAGATTCTTCTAGTTTGGTGGAACGCCAAATCCTTTCAAATTTTCGTGATATTTGCTTTAATTTGCGGGTTTGGAAGTTATACAATGGAGCTAACCTCTTATGTTTTATTATTTTCCTTTTTAAGGGGGTGATGGAGTCGAGTGTTATTTGCAATGAGCCTGCAGCACTATCAACAAGATTATCAATTTGGGAGGGAAGTCCTCTGAAGTGTTGAGACATGGAAGTGAATTCAGCACTGCTGGAATTGCTTCCTTAAATTTAGCTACAGTGCTATCAGATAGACATCTAGTGAAGACATTTTTGAATAGTGGTGTGTAATCCAGTAATTGGAATTCAAAAGTTATCAAGTAATGGTCTGATAAAATGGGATTTTGTGGAAAAACTATCAAATGTTCAATTTCGATGCCGTAAGTCAGCACAAGATGAAGGGTGTGATTAAGACAGTGAGTGGGTTTATTTACACTCTGAGAGAAGCCAATTGAGTCTAACAATGAGATAAAGGCAGTGTTGAGACTATCATTATCGACATCCACATGAATATTAAAGTCACCTACTTTAATGACTTTATCTGTACTAAGGACTAAGTTTGATAAAAACTCTGAGAATCCAGATAAGAATTCAGAGTACGGACCAGGAGGACGGTACACTATAACAAATAGAATTGGCTGTAAGGTTTTCCAGGTTGGGTGAGAGATATTAAGAACAAGGCTTTCAAATGAGTTATGTTGACTTATGGTCTAGGGTTGATAATAAGGCTTGAGTTGAAAATGGCTGCGACTCCACCTCCACCACCCAGTATCTTGAGGAATGTGAGTGTTAATATGACAGGGGGGAGTAGATTCATTAAAGCTGACATATTCCTCATGACACAGCCAGGTTTCAGTAAGACAAAATAAATCAATATGATGATCTGAGATTAGATTGTTCACTAATACAGCTTTAGATGATAGTGATCTAATATTTAAGAGTCCGCATTTAATTCCCCTATTTTGTTGAACAGGTGCAGACATGGAGCAGAAATGTATTCAAAAGAATAACATTATACTCTGGTTTCTCAGCTACAACTACTATAAATAGAATAACTACCCATGAGTTGTGAGATCTGTGCACAGGCATCTGTGCACACCTTCATCTCTGTGAGGAGTTGGGTCATGACGTCAGTGGCTGCAGACTCTTTTCACACAGGATGCTGAAGTCAATACAAAATGCTAATGAAATAAAAAAAATAGCTTATTAAATATTGATGAGTGCATGATATGTATCAACACCATTGCATTATTTCTGATTGCAATAAACATATATTGGCTAAATGCCTTTAATGAGACATCTCCCAAGCTTCATCTTTGCTCCTTTTCCTTCATATGCACAATGAAGGATACTGAACTGATGGGATTGACCAACTAAATATGTATCAGTAAGCAGTGCAGAAAATACTAATCTTCCTTTGACACTTGCCAATCTGGTTCTTTTACTCGTTGAGAATCTGTGTGTTATGTTAATGCAGAAAGCTAGTAATATGGTTAGTTGAATACTCACCATTCTGGTGTTGGGACTACATGTGGACTACAGTTTACCACATGTTTCAAGACTCCAAGAAACCTGAGCCCTGGGGGTTCGCACCCAAAGTGTGAAGCTCCACCCATGGATCCAGGTTATCAAAACTAGAGATTCCCCTCTTATCTTTCTCTTTTCTCCATGAGCTGCAGCAGGAGCAGCTCCTCGCTCTCTTTTCCCCACGAGCTGCAGCAGGAGCAGCTCCTTGCTCTCTTTCACACCTCCAGCAGCTGCTGGAGCAGCTCTCTGCTCTCTTGTGTGGCCTGCTCACAGCAGACACACACAGTCTTCTTTACGGCAGAAGATGCGAGAGCCTGCCTAAGACTCAGAAACTAAGTTTCCTTGTGCCAGCAGCTAACACACAAGTCTGCTGGCCAGTTTAACAAGTACAGGAGCCGCGAAATGGAGTTAGCTTGCCGCTAACTCTACACAAAGGAGTGACCTGGGCCCTCTGCACGACTGGAGTGCTGTCTCCCCAGCAACGCCTGCATCTTTCAGCTTCAGAGCCAAAGCCTTCTCAGCCTGACTCACCCACGGATTCACCGGCTACAAAGCAGGACACCACAAAGCATCTCTTCCTTCATGGACTGGTTACAACTGGGCATAGCCTAGCAACACAGTGAAGCATAGCACGGCTAAGCAAGAATGTTTAACTCAAACAATGTACTGTACGTGTATTGATTTGGTTAAGGTTATACATTGAAATGTTGTTGTGATGTCCTTGTTGCCTTTAGTCAGGTTACCGCATAGCCACACATGTGCTTGACATGCTTAACACATGTTACATCCAGTAACTAGGCCTTGCATGCAACTAACCTCGTTTTAACCTGGCACCTTTAGCATACACCAATTGGCCTTGAATAGAGAACCACACAGTTAAGAGGTTAAAACCTAGTTTGGCGAACTTTGGTTCAGGCAGCACATGTGGTTCAAGACACCACATGGTCTGGCCTTTTATCTCTGTAGTTCCCTTTATCAGCCAAATTGTCGGCATGCCATGTGCTCAGTCACCAGGTGACTGCAGCCATCTTGCTATTGTCTTCCCTAGACACACACACACACACACACACACACACACACACACACACACACACACACACACACACACACACTTGTATATAGGTACACTTAGCTAGATTAGTATTGTTTGTTGCTTTTACCCTTTTGTTAAATAAATGCTTTTGGATATACCTGTTGTCTGTTTTAATGTTGCACAGGAATGAGTTTTGCCAACCCCTGCTCTGTGAAGAACTCCAAATCCTTCAACCTTAACTAGCTATTGATATGGTGAATTTGTTTATAGTTATTAAATTAATTATTAATCAAAGTCCCAAATTCATAGATTAGTACACTTTGAGACTGAATTGGCTATCTTTTTCGCTGAGTCCAGGGTGGTGCCCCGTTATTATTAATTCTTATTAATAATTTAATTGATTTTAATAATTATTATTATTGCTGATAGCCAAACTCGTAGCCATGGCCCAACACTGGTAAAAGTCAACCGACGAGACTGGATGACCCAGGGCCCTTCTTTTTCTGTTTGCTGAGCATGGAGGTCGGTTGCTCACTTGGATCATCTCTAACTCATTATCATCATGAAAATATAATAAGCATGTTAGTGACTAGTAGCATTAGCTATTCAGGACTAATAAGAGGCAGTGCCATGGCCTAACCTTTTTCCAAAGAACACATGTGTCAGCTGTGGTATTGTAGTGTAGTATAGCATAATTAATGTTCTGTACATTGTAGACTACCAATACTTTTTTCACTGTCTGTGGGCTTACTTGATGGAACTTGTTTGTATGTGGTATGCAATAAATACGCATCAACATCACCAAGCTCCCGACTGACATAGCAGCCCCTGAGTGGTTTATAACCCTGAAACGGGACCCTGTCAGGTAAGATAAGGAATTTAAATGCTTGTATGTTTACCACAGAAATTATTCTGCCATCACTGTTGCCACTAGTGTTGCAAATTAGTGAGCAAACAGCAGTAAACATATCTAACTTTAGCTAAGTTACTTTGCTAGTGTTAGCTTAGGTTGTCTATATAATGTTTGGGTCCCAAAACTAAGGCCTATAAAATATTTTTGTTTAATTCCAATGTTTTTATATTTTTTATGGCCCTTAATATTTTAACACTCACATAAAAAAAAACCTTATCTGGAGAGCTATGTTTGGACATTAATATCTTGAAAAGTATTATTCCTAGCCTCACCAAACTTTGTAGGATGGAGGACAAACATGTTCTCAGTATCACTGAACCATTAAAGGTTGTACTGCTTGCCCATTGATTTTCTGTAATGCCCTAGATTTGGAAGAAAGTGCAAATTCCTAAACAAGAGTGATATTGAGAGTATTATAAACCCATTTTTTGCACCCATGTGGTATCAGTCATTATTTTTTCTTTAAATACAATCTTTTATTAATTTTGTACCAATATTTGAGGTCTCAACTAGGGATGTGCAAAGAGTCCAGTATTTGTATTTGCATCTGTATTTGTTGAGGCAGCAAAATTATTTGTATTTTGTATTTGAATAAAAGTGGAAAGAGGATTAAAAATCCTATTTTTGTGATGCTTTTAATTTTAGAAAATTAAGGTGTTACAATAAGTGTTCATGAATAAACTACCTTACAAAGGAGGTCCCCACACCAGGTCTCGACCTGGAGTCTCCCAGATCATAGACAACTGCGCTGACTACTCAAAAACTTTACTCATTGCCTCATTGCAGGCAGACCTCTACCTATTTATACAGCCATAACACAGAGACAGCACACCATGTAACATATAGTTTAGAACTTCTAAGGTGATTATTACTTTGCACTTTTCATTTATTGTCTATTTTTTACAACCTAACTTTGTGGAAAGGAGAAGGGGAACAACAGGTTATAGAGTGTCCCTTGGGAATCCTTTGCGTATGTCAGTAGCTCAGCTTTATCTCTGGGGAACACCCCCAACTCCAGGAGTGATGTCCAAATTAGGAAATGTGTGTCATGTAGCAGGTGGATGTGACTCCCCTCGTTGAGACCTGCTGATAGACATTACAGCAGAGCAGAGGAAGGAGACTAAGAAAACAATTTAACTGACCTGCATGCTGGTGTTTGACATGGGTTTTTTTTCTTCCCAAAAACAAATAATTTTTAAAATATTTGTATGAAACAAATATTTGTAAAAAAAACAAAAAACAAAAAACAATAAAAAAAAACACTATTTGTGCTTTGCCGAATAATGTATTTGTATTCAGGCACACCCCTAGTCTCTACCACTAATGGAAATGAAGATATTATTATGTATTAAACAAAGCGTGGTAGCATTTTTTGGTCATTTTTATAGGACCAAAATGGTATGTTGATTAGCCAGTAGGAACATGAAAATGTATGTGGAGAAAAGCTTTAATATATGCTCATTTAGTGTACAAAGTGCCATGTTCCCGAAGTGGCATGTCCTTCCATGTTCCCTTCATAGATAAATACACATAGTTAAAGGCATTGTTTTAACTGTAGGAAAAAATGTCCATAATGAAGAAGCAGGGTCTTCCCTTATTATCTCAATTCAATTCAATTCCATTTTATTTATATAGCACTAAATCACAACAAAAGTCATCTCAGGGCACTTTTCACACAGAGCAGGCCTAGACCATACACTTTAATTTACAGAGACCCAACAATTCCCCCATGAGCAAGCACTTGGTGACAGCGGTAAGGAAAAACTCCCCTTTAACAGGAAGAAACCTCAAGCAGAACCCAGTTCTTGGTAGGTGGCCATCTGCTTTGACTGATTGGGTATCTGTGTTCATTTGTGTCCCATCCTCTGAAATATTGATTGGAATAAAGAAATACATGTTTTCTGTAGGCTCATCTTACTATAGGTCATTAATGCAAGCTGTATTCTTTACTATCAGGGTATACAGCTTTCTAACATGCACACTGTAAAATTACATGTATAAATACATCCAACCTTTTATTTGGAAACATATTTAGATATTCCCACAGGAGCTTGAGAGGGCATTTCAATTGGAATTTTGACACCAAAAGTGCATGGTGACAAGTAAATGTAAATGCAATAGACTGAGGGCATTGTTTTGCTGGCAAATTGAAGTACCAGTGCCAAAATGCATTACATTGAATAAAGAGACCAAAAAACATAACAATATGAAATGCAATTGATTGAGCATTTCACTTTAATTTTTAATCAAAATAACTGAAACTGAATTGAGGGTTGCATTTCCACTTTACATATTGAATTGCCAAAATGCATTTTGCAATAGGCAACTTCCCAAAATCTCTGTTTTTGATTATTGTGTATATTGTATATCGATGAGAAAATACTATTTTTTAAGTGTTTTTCTCAGGTGAATGTCCCAGAGTACAGTTTTAACAGTAGAGAGATTGAAAACTGGGGAAATATGAAGAAAACAAGTTTTTGTTTGACTTTACTAAATCACTTTCTAGAACCACTGTTTTTCATCATTGTGAGCTATATTGATGAGAAAATGCTACTTTTCCACCATAGAGGTGGAAATGTGGTTTTCTTGGCAGATTGTCTCAGAGCACAGTTTTTACAGCAGTAAAAAACTGTACAGCAGTGGAATTTAAAACAGGGGGAATGTGAAGAAAACAGGTGTTTCGCTGATTTTTTGGAACTCTTTTGAAAACCATTGTTTTTCATCATTGTGAGCTATATGGATGAGAAGACACGATTTTTCCACCATGGAAGTAGTGATTCTCTTGTAAAAAATAACTCCCAGTGGAAAAACAGACAGATGTGGAGAAAAAAGGTTTTTGTCTATCTTCCTGAAACTCTTTCTACAATCACTGTTTTTGATGATTTTGGGCTAGACCTGATTAGAAAATGCTATTTTTCCACCATGAAAGTGGAAAGGTGTTTTGCTTGGGAGAAGCTCCCAGAACACAGTTTTCACAATAGACTGCAATGGGCAAGCAAACACATGAAGAAAGAATGAGGCTGAGTATTCTAAAAGACTTTCAAAAACCACTGTTTTTGATTATTGTGAGACATATTGAAGAGAAAATGCTATTTTTCCACAATTGGAGTGTACAGGTGTTTTTCCTAGAACACTGTTTTTATAGGAGACATTTTGAAAGCGGGGGAAAAATGAAGGATACAGGTTTTTGTCTGACTTTTGTGAAACACTTTCAGAAAACAACTCTTTTTCATCACTGAGAGCTATATTGATAAGAATACACAGTTTTTCCACCATTGAAGAGTTTCACGAATGATAGACAAAGACCTTCATTTTCATTTTCCACTGTTTCTGCTGTAAAAACACTGCTCTTTTAGCTTCACCCTAGAAAAACACCTTTCCGACTTTCATGGTGGAAAAATTAATGTTTTCTCATCAGGTCTAACCCAGACTCATAGAAAAACACTGATTGTATAAAGAATTTCACTGTAGACAGTCAAAGACCTTTTGTTTTCACTTAGAAACGTGTTTTGTCTATATCTTTTTCTGATCAGATCTAGCCCAGAACCATGGAAAAACAGTGATTCCATGAAGAGTTTCAGGATGGACAAACAAAAACCTTTTGTCTTCTGTACTGTCCATTTTCCACTGTTTCTTCTGCACAAACAGTATACTGGGAGCTTATCCTTAGCAAAACACCTCTCCAGTCTCATAGTGGAAAAAATTGTGTTTTCTCATCAGATCTAACCCAGAATCACAGAAAAACAGTGATACCTTTTTCTTTCACTTCTACCTGTTTTCCACTTCTTCTTCCTTAAAAACAGTGTTTTGGGAGCATCTCACCAGAAAAAGCCTTTCTACTTTCATGGTGGAAAATAGCATTCTCTCATCAGATCCACACTGTAAAAAAAAAAAAAAGTTATTTCAAAGAAATTTACTGTATTATTTTACAGTTTTTTTCTACATTAAGTGTTAATACCATAAAACACAGTAAATTATTTTTATTAAAAATATTCACCATAAAATAAAGGCTGCAATCTGTAAATTAAAATAATGGAATATTATAGTTTTTTTAACAGGATTCAATTACTTAATGGTCTTGAATGTTAAATTACATTGAATTCTATGTAAAAATACAAAAAATACACATCCTATTACTTAATGGAAAATTAAGGCAACTTTCTGTTTTTTTACTTTAAATTTAATGTAAAAAAATGTAAAAAAAAAAAAAAAAAAAAGTAAAAAAATGGTAGAAAGTCTGGCAGCAAAAGGTGCCAAACAGTTAGTGTCAAATAACAGTAAAAAATCCTTTTGTTATTCTACAGAGAATTTAAAAAAAAATATATAGATATCTACTGTAGACATTATCTGCATTTTTACAGTCCAACTATTGTAAAATAAAAATAGCAATTCATTATAAAATATTGCTAGGATGTTAAACAAATGTATAAATCTGCACAAAAAAAGGAAAACATTGAAGAATTACCTTATTTAAATGAAGGCTTCTTTTATACAGTATTCTTTTGTAAATTCATAGAATTATCCATTTTATCCTTAAGAATGTCACATCAAAGCATAGATTTCTGGATGTAAAACACAATAAAGTTATGTAAAATTAAATTCAAATTACCCTCCTTTAACACCCATTAAGGGTATCTTGAGAGTTTTAGGCTTTAATTGTATGTGATTATCTCATCTATTTACAGTAAATTCCAAGCAAATATTGGTTTTATACTGTACAAAAAATAGGATCATGTGAAAATGGCTTACAAAAACATAATTTTAATAATCATAACTTTATATAAACATTATTTGAAAGTAATTACAAGCAACTATCCAATATATCTACAGACTTTTCCAATTAATCTATGAGATTTACTGTATATAAACAGTATTTGACAGTAATGAACTATTCAATATATCTGTCTGACACTCTTCTTCAGAGGAATTTTTTTATATATTGTGTGTACACTCCCATCATTCTTCAGAACCTGCCAGTTATAGGCTATTTGAAGCTAAAGAGAGCTATTGTATTTAGGTCTTGATGCACAGCACATTGGTGTTGGGGCTACATATCAAAATCAAATGGTCATAAAATGTGTGTTTGTTGTATCCTATGTTCCATCCTGGTTGTTGAGACTGAAAGATCTCTTAATGATTGACATTGACAATTATGTCCCTTGCCTATTTGTAATTATGTAGATATGAATAAATCACAGATGTTGGTATAGTGGTCTGCCAACTCCTAGCAGTAGAGTAGGACTTGTATTTAGCTTAGCAGTTATATGAAGAGGGGTTAACAGTGGTACTGAGACAGGCAGGACCAACCATGCCTTTTTAAGCACTGTAGGAGCCTTTCAACTAGCCTGAACATGAACCCTCAGTGCATGGCCTCAGCCACTCCGCAGTTTAACGAGACAACCCACAAGCAAGGGCTCTTCTAAGTATAGTTGGATCAATCAACGCAATAATTATTACAGATTGTACACAGTTGATATACCTTCAAAAATATCATGTATTCATACAGTTAAAGCCCAACTGTGGGACTTTTGTCTCTGGCAATGAGAGTAATTACAAAAACACTATTGACACTTGCTTACATCATAGGCTCTGCCGCAGACTACTCTGTTGCAACTGTTGTGGCTGTAAAATGATGGGTACATTTTTTTGGGCATCACGCAACCGCAAAATGAGTTGTTTCACCGTCAGAATTTCATCCATTTGGTCCAAACATTTGAGAGTCTAGAGGAGCCACACAATTAAATTATTTTGTCCCCATTCAAGTTCAGATACAAGTGCATAACTTGAGCCTGACAAGATGGATTCTCTCGTGATGTCATGATCTTGCGAATCCAGCTGCCTTGCAAGATAAGTAATCACCAGCAGGTTCCTGGCTGCTGTTTAGTAGGGGTCACACCCACAATTGTTTCAGTAACGCTGAGGAAAGCCTAGAGCTGAGACGTGTCTGTATTTTGCTGGTGTGCATCATTAAAAAAGTGATATACACTTATTTGTGAGAGCTGACAACTTCATTTGTTCTTTTTGTGAGATGCTGCCCTGACAGTGTTTTTTGTTATCATACATATTGACATGCTTATTTTAAAAAAGATAAGTAATTTCATTTCAAAAACTGAAGGTAGCTATAGTAAAGGCTGTAAATCCACTTTAAAAATGTTGAAAGCTATCTCTCAATACATTGTGTTAGACCACAACTTGAAATTGCATATGTAGTATCCATGAGTTTTTTCTTTGTGAGGGTGCAATCATTTGTAGATCTAATTTTTCTTCTCTGAATATTAAAACCCAAACAGTCAGCTTATGTTCATCAATCAGAGAGATGTATGTAAGACTCAGATTTGATGCTAGGACTCAACAGTTCAAGCAAGGCTCGAACTTTGATAATATGGGTAATATGGGGGTGAAGTGATGTAAGACATGGATGAAAGACCTTAAAATAGTTGAAAAAAAACGTATAAATTTAAACATAGAAAATGTCTCTGTAGACTCCGTGCTTCAGACAGATCAAAAAAGTGCGCGCAGATTCAAATGAATGTTGTACAATCATTGGATGAATCACACTGTGGGAAGATGATCTCGACCAATGAGTTCTGGAATCTCAGAATCTCATATCAGTCATAGTAACGTTAAAATAAGACACATTTGTCAGTTGACCAGTTACATGTTTAAGCTCCTAAACATTAAATAAAAAAACTGTGGCAAGTTGTGACCTGAGAAAGACTTTGAGTGTGAGCTAGTATGCTAGTGTTAATAAGTTTAGTCATCTAGCTTGATAAGTTACTAGTACTATTAATTAAAGAAACATCAGACCGCCCAACTGCTCCTATTTACTGCTAGTAAGTACGTTAACAGTAACCTGCTGCCTACCAGCTAAGTTAGTGTTGGTGTGTGTGTCCCTCGACTTTGCAGCAGCAACAACTAGCAATAATCAATCAAACAGCAATCAAACAGCAATATAGCAGCACAGTAACAGCAATATAGCATGTAAGACAGAAACACAATGAAGTAAGATTTATAGTGTGGTAGTGATATGTATAGTGTAGTGTTTGTAAACTGCTGTGTGAGTGTGTGTGTGTGTGTAATGTGCAGACAGGTAATTAGTGTTCATTTTTCGTAAGCCTGGTTGTCTGGTGGAAAAAACTGTCCCAGAGCCTGCTGGTCCAAGCTTTGAGGCTTTGGTACCGTTTACTAGACGGCAGAAGCTTAAACAATTCATAGTTGGGGTAGTAGCAGTGAAATTGATAGAGACACATAAAAAAGCATATGCTGTGTGTACCGGGACTCTGCTGGTAGAATTAAGCATTCGGGAAGAGTCTGGATCTAATATGATGAAAAGTGACTAGATTGTGTGGAATAACATTGAAATTCATAGAAACACATGAAAAAGCGTATTCTGTGCATGCCCTGACTCTGCTAGCAGAATCAAGCTTTGGGTGTAAGTCTGGATCAAATCTGATGAAAAGTGACTAGTCTGTGTCGAATAGCAGAGAAATTGATAGAGCCACTTAAAAAAGCATATGCTCTGTGTGCAGTGACTCTGCTAGCAGAATCAAGCCTTAGGTGTGAGTCTGGATCAAATATGATGAAAAGTGACTAGTTTGTGTGGAATAACATTGAAATTAATAGAAACACATGAAAAAGCATATGCTGTGTGTGCTGTGACTCTGCTAGCAGAATCAAGCATTAGGTGTGAGTCTGAATCAAATCTGATGAAAAGTGACTAGTTTGTTTTGAACAATTCTCTGCAGGATGAATATGGTCATATAATTACTGATTTGGGATGATTCTGGCTCAAATCTGATTAAAAATGACTAGTCTGTGTGGAATAGCAGTGAAATGGCTAGAAACACATGAAAAAACATATGTTGTGTGTGCCAAGACTCTGCTAGTAGAATTAAGCGTTTGGGATGAGTCTGGATTGAATGTGATGAAAAGTGACTAGTTTGTTGTGAACAGCAGTGAAGTTGATAGAGACACATAAAAAAGCATAAGCTGTGTGTGCCATGACTCTGCTAGCAGAATCAAACATTAGGTGTGAGTCTGGATCAAATAGGGTTGGGGTTAGGGATAGGGTGAAAGTGCTCATGAAATTAGTGATTTTGGATGATCTGATGAAAAACCACTAATATCTGCAGCATGACATAGGAAGTGCTGCAGATATTAGTTTTGCCAGGATAACAGCGGATATCCACTGTTATCCTGGCAAAACACTCTTTTCTTAATGCAAAGTAGAAAACAGCCAAAAGAGAGATTATGAACTGCTATTCTGTGTAAGGTGAAAGTGCTCATGAAATGAGTGATTTTGGATGATTCTGGTTCAGATGTGATGAAAAACCACTGATTTCTGCTCAATGACATGGGAAGTGCCTTTTCTGCTGTCATCCTCGCAAAACACTACTTTTGGAGCCCCGGTACATGGGAAAAGGCCAAAAATTACAGATCCAGATATCATGCTGTGTATGATGAAACTGCTCATGAAATGAGTGATTTGGATGATCAGGCTCATATATGATGAAAAACCACTAATTTCTGCACAATGACGTAGGAAGTGCCATTTCTGTTGTTATCCTCACAAAACACTCTTTTTTGATGCAAAGTCGAAAACAGCCAAAAGAGAGATTATGAATGACTATTCTGCGTAAGATGAAAGTGCTTATGAAATGAGTGATTTTGGATGATTCAGGTTCAGATCTGATGAAAAACCATTCATTTCTGCTCAATGACATGGGAAGTGCCTTTTCTGCTGTTATCCTTGCAAAACACTACTTTTGGAGCCCCAGTACATGGGAAAAGGCCAGAAATGACAGATCCAGATACCATTCTGTAATGATGAAACTGCTCATGAAATGAGTGATTTTGGATGATCTGGCTCATATATGATGAAAAACCACTAATTTCTATTGAATGACATGGGAAGTACCTTTTCTTTTACTATCATCGCAAAACACTCTTTTTTGATGCAGAGTAAGTAGAAAACGGCCAAAAGAGAGATTATGAACTACTATTCTGTGTAACATGAAAGTGCTCATGAATTTAGTGATTTTGGATTATTCAGGTTCAGATCTGATGAAAAACCACTAATTTCTGCACCATGACATGGGAAGAGCCTTTTCTACTGCTATCATCGCAAAACACTCTTTTTTTGGTGCAGACTAAGTAGAAAACAGCCAAAAGAGAGATTATGAACTACTATTCTGCGTAAGATGAAAGTGCTTATGAAATTAGTGATTTTGGATGATTCAGGTTCAGATCTGATGAAAAACCATTCATTTCTGCTCAATGACATGGGAAGTGCCTTTTCTGCTGTTATCCTCGCAAAACACTACTTTTGGAGCCCCAGTACATGGGAAAAGGCCAGAAATGACAGATCCAGATACCATTCTGTAATGATGAAACTGCTCATGAAATTAGTGATTTTGGATGATCTGGCTCATATATGATGAAAAACCACTCATTTCTGCACAATGACATAGGAAGTGCCTTTTCTGCTGTTATCCTGGCAAAACACTCTTTTTGATGCAGAATGAGTGATTTTGGATGATCAGGCTCATATATGATGAAAAACCACTAATTACTGCACGATGACATAATGCCTTTTCTGTTGTTATCCTTGCAAAACACTCTTTTTTGATGCAGAGTAAGTAGAAAACAGCCAAAAGAGAGATTATGAACTGCTATACTGTGTAAGGTGAAAGTGCTCATGAAATGAGTGATTTTGGATGATTCTGGTTCAGATCTGATGAAAAACCACTAATTTCTGCATCATGACATGGGAAGTGCCTTTTCTTTTGCTATCATCGGAAAACACTCTTTTTGATGCAGAGTAAGTAGAAAACGGCCAAAAGAGAGATTATGAACTACTACTGTGTGTAACATGAAAGTGCTCATAAATTTAGTGATTTTGGATGATTCTGGTTCAGATCTGATGAAAAACCATTAATTTCTGTTGAATGACATGGGAAGTGCCTTTTCTGCTGTTATCCTCGCAAAACACTCATTTTGGAGCCCCAGTATGTGGGACAAGGCCAAAAATGACAGATCCAGATACCATTCTGTGTATGATGAAACTGCTCATGAAATGAGTGATTTTGGAGAATCAGGCTCATATATGATGAAAAACCACTAGTTTCTGCATCATGACATGGGAATGACCTTTTCTGTTGTTATGCTTGCAAAACACTCTTTTGATGCAGATTAAATAGAAAAGAGCCAAAAGAGAGATTATGAATGACTATTCTGCGTAAAATGAAAGTGCTCATGAAATTAGTGATTTTGGATGATTCAGGTTCAGATTTGATGAAAAATCACTAATTTCTATTGAATTACATGGGAAGTACCTTTTCTTTTACTATCATCGCAAAACACTCTTTTTTGATGCAGAGTAAGTAGAAAACGGCCAAAAGAGAGATTATGAACTACTATTCTGTGTAACATGAAAGTGCTCATGAATTTAGTGATTTTAGATGATTCTGGTTCAGATCTGATGAAAAACCACTAATTTCTATTGAATGACATGTGAAGTACCTTTTCTTTTGCTATCATCGCAAAACACTCTTTTTTGATGCAGAGTAGGTAGAAAACGGCCAAAAGAGAGATTATGAACTACTATTCTGTGTAACATGAAAGTGCTCATGAATTTGTTGATTTTGGATGATTCAGGTTCAGATCTGATGAAAAACCACTAATTTCTGCACCATGACATGGGAAGAGCCTTTTCTACTGCTATCATCGCAAAACACTCTTTTTTTGGTGCAGACTAAGTAGAAAACGGCCAAAAGAGAGATTATGAACTACTATTCTGTGTAATGTGAAAGTGCCTATGAAATGAGTGATTTTGGATGATTCTGGTTCAGATCTGATGAAAAACCACTAATTTCTGCTCAATGACATGGGAAGTGCCTTTTCTGCTGTCATCCTCGCAAAACATTACTTTTGGAGCCCCAGTACATGGGAAAAGGCCAAAAATGACAGATCCAGATATCATGCTGTGTATGATGAAACTGCTCATAAAATGAGTGATTTTGGATGATCAGGCTCATATATGATGAAAAACCACTAATTTCTGCACGATGACGTAGGAAGTGCCTTTTCTGCTGTCATCCTCGCAAAACACTACTTTTGGAGCCCTAGTACATGGGAAAAGGCCAAAAATGACAGATCCAGATATCATGCTGTGTATGATGAAACTGCTCATGAAATGAGTGATTTTGGATGATCAGGCTCATATATGATGAAAAACAACTAATTTCTGCACGATGACGTAGGAAGTGCCTTTTCTGCTGTCATCCTCGCAAAACACTACTTTTGGAGCCCCAGTACATGGGAAAAGGCCAAAAATGACAGATCCAGATATCATGCTGTGTATGATGAAACTGCTCATGAAATGAGTGATTTTGGACGATCAGGCTCATATATGATGAAAAACAACTAATTTCTGCACGATGACGTAGGAAGTGCCTTTTCTGCTGTCATCCTCGCAAAACACTCTTTTTTTGATGCAGAGTAAGTAGAAAACAGCCAAAAGAGAGATTATGAACTACTATTCTGTGCCTGATGAAAGTACTCATGAGATGAGTGATTTTGGATGATCTGGCTCATATATGATGAAAAACCACTAATTTCTGCACCATGACATGGTAAGTGCCTTTTCTGCTGTTATCCTGGCAAATACTCTTTTTTGATGCAGAGTAAGTAGAAAACAGCCAAAAGAGAGATTATGAACTACTATTCTGTGCCTGATGAAATTACTCATGAAATGAGTGATTTTGGATGATCTGGCTCATATATGATGAAAAACCACTAATTTCTGCACGATGACGTAGGAAGTGCCTTTTCTGTTGTTATCCTCACAAAACATTCTTTTTTGATGCAAAGTCGAAAACAGCCAAAAGAGAGATTATGAATGACTATTCTGCGTAAGATGAAAGTGCTCATGAAATTAGTGATTTTGGATGATTCAGGTTCAGATCTGATGAAAAACCATTCATTTCTGCTCAATGACATGGGAAGTGCCTTTTCTGCTGTTATCCTCGCAAAACACTACTTTTGGAGCCCCAGTACATGGGAAAAGGCCAGAAATAACAGATCCAGATACCATTCTGTAATGATGAAACTGCTCATGAAATGAGTGATTTTGGATGATCTGGCTCATATATGATGAAAAACCACTCATTTCTGCACAATGACATAGGAAGTGCCTTTTCTGTTGTTATCCTCGCAAAACACTCTTTTTTGATGCAGAGTAAGTAGAAAACAGTCAAAAGAGAGATTATGAACTACTATTCTGTGCCTGATGAAAGTACTCATGAAATGAGTGATTTTGGATGATCAGGCTCATATATGATGAAAAACCACTCATTTCTGCACGATGACATAGGAAGTGCCTTTTCTGTTGTTATCCTCGCAAAACACTCTTTTTTGGTGCAGAGTAAGGAGAAAACAGCCAAAAGAGAGATTATGAACTACTATTCTGTGCCTGATGAAACTACTCATGAAATGAGTGATTTTGGATGATCTGGCTCATATATGATGAAAAACCACTAATTTCTGCACGATGACACAGGAAATGCCTTTTCTGTTGTTATCCTCACAAAACACTCTTTTTTGATGCAGAGTAAGTGGAAAATGGCCAAAAGAGAACTACTATTCTGTGTAACATGAAAGTGCTCATGAATTTAGTGATTTTGAATGATTCAGGTTCAGATCTGATGAGAAATCATTAATTTCTGCACCATGACATGGGAAGTATCTTTTCTGTTGTTATCCTCGCAAAACACTCTTTTTTGATGCGAAGTCGAAAACAGCCAAAAGAGAGAATATGAATGACTATTCTGCGTAAGATGAAAGTGCTTATGAATTTAGTGATTTTGGATGATCTGGCTCATGCATGACGAAAAACCACTAATTTCTGCTCAATGATATGGGTAGTACCTTTTCTGCTGCTATCCTGGCAAAACACTCTTTTTGATGCAGAATGAGTGATTTTGGATGATCTGGCTCATATATGATGAAAAACCACTAATTACTGCACGATGACATAATGCCTTTTCTGTTGTTATCCTTGCAAAATCACTCTTTTTTGATGCAGAGTAAGTAGAAAACAGCCAAAAGAGAGATTATGAACTGCTATACTGTGTAAGGTGAAAGTGCTCATGAAATGAGTGATTTTGGATGATTCTGGTTCAGATCTGATGAAAAACCACTAATTTCTGCATCATGACATGGGAAGTGCCTTTTCTTTTGCTATCATCGGAAAACACTCTTTTTGATGCAGAGTAAGTAGAAAACGGCCAAAAGAGAGATTATGAACTACTACTGTGTGTAACATGAAAGTGCTCATAAATTTAGTGATTTTGGATGATTCTGGTTTAGATCTGATGAAAAACCATTAATTTCTGTAGAATGACATGGGAAGTGCCTTTTCTGCTGTTATCCTCGCAAAACACTCATTTTGGAGCCCCAGTATGTGGGACAAGGCCAAAAATGACAGATCCAGATACCATTCTGTGTATGATGAAACTGCTCATGAAATGAGTGATTTTGGAGAATCAGGCTCATATATGATGAAAAACCACTAGTTTCTGCATCATGACATGGGAATGACCTTTTCTGTTGTTATGCTTGCAAAACACTCTTTTGATGCAGATTAAATACAAAAGAGCCAAAAGAGAGATTATGAACTACTATTCTGTGTAACATGAAAGTGCTCATGAATTTAGTGATTTTAGATGATTCTGGTTCAGATCTGATGAAAAACCACTAATTTCTATTGAATGACATGGGAAGTACCTTTTCTTTTGCTATCATCGCAAAACACTCTTTTTTGATGCAGAGTAGGTAGAAAACGGCCAAAAGAGAGATTATGAACTACTATTCTGTGTAACATGAAAGTGCTCATGAATTTGTTGATTTTGGATGATTCAGGTTCAGATCTGATGAAAAACCACTAATTTCTGCACCATGACATGGGAAGAGCCTTTTCTACTGCTATCATCGCAACACACTCTTTTTCTGGTGCAGACTAAGTAGAAAACGGCCAAAAGAGAGATTATGAACTACTATTCTGTGTAATGTGAAAGTGCCTATGAAATGAGTGATTTTGGATGATTCTGGTTCAGATCTGATGAAAAACCACTAATTTCTGCTCAATGACATGGGAAGTGCCTTTTCTGCTGTCATCCTCGCAAAAACATTACTTTTGGAGCCCCAGTACATGGGAAAAGGCCAAAAATGACAGATCCAGATATCATGCTGTGTATGATGAAACTGCTCATGAATTTGTTGATTTTGGATGATTCAGGTTCAGATCTGATGAAAAACCACTAATTTCTGCACCATGACATGGGAAGAGCCTTTTCTACTGCTATCATCGCAAAACACTCTTTTTTTGGTGCAGACTAAGTAGAAAACGGCCAAAAGAGAGATTATGAACTACTATTCTGTGTAACGTGAAAGTGCCTATGAAATGAGTGATTTTGGATGATTCTGGTTCAGATCTGATGAAAAACCACTAATTTCTGCTCAATGACATGGGAAGTGCCTTTTCTGCTGTCATCCTCGCAAAACATTACTTTTGGAGCCCCAGTACATGGGAAAAGGCCAAAAATGACAGATCCAGATATCATGCTGTGTATGATGAAACTGCTCATAAAATGAGTGATTTTGGATGATCAGGCTCATATATGATGAAAAACCACTAATTTCTGCACGATGACGTAGGAAGTGCCTTTTCTGCTGTCATCCTCGCAAAACACTACTTTTGGAGCCCTAGTACATGGGAAAAGGCCAAAAATGACAGATCCAGATATCATGCTGTGTATGATGAAACTGCTCATGAAATGAGTGATTTTGGATGATCAGGCTCATATATGATGAAAAACCACGAATTTCTGCACGATGACGTAGGAAGTGCCATTTCTGTTGTTATCCTCGCAAAACACTCTTTTTTTGATGCAGAGTAAGTAGAAAACAGCCAAAAGAGAGATTATGAACTACTATTCTGTGCCTGATGAAAGTACTCATGAGATGAGTGATTTTGGATGATCTGGCTCATATATGATGAAAAACCACTAATTTCTGCACCATGACATGGTAAGTGCCTTTTCTGCTGTTATCCTGGCAAATACTCTTTTTGATGCAGAGTAAGTAGAAAACAGCCAAAAGAGAGATTATGAACTACTATTCTGTGCCTGATGAAACTACTCATGAAATGAGTGATTTTGGATGATCTGGCTCATATATGATGAAAAACCACTAATTTCTGCACGATGACATAGGAAGTGCCTTTTCTGTTATTATCCTCGCAAAACACTCTCTTTTGATGCAGAGTAAGTAGAAAACAGCCAAAAGAGAGATTATGAACTACTATTCTGTGTAACGTGAAAGTGCCTATGAAATGAGTGATTTTGGATGATTCTGGTTCAGATCTGATGAAAAACCACTAATTTCTGCTCAATGACATGGGAAGTGCCTTTTCTGCTGTCATCCTCGCAAAACACTACTTTTGGAGCCCCAGTACATGGGAAAAGGCCAGAAATAACAGATCCAGATACCATTCTGTAATGATGAAACTGCTCATGAAATGAGTGATTTTGGATGATCTGGCTCATATATGATGAAAAACCACTCATTTCTGCACAATGACATAGGAAGTGCCGTTTCTGTTGTTATCCTCGCAAAACACTCTTTTTTGATGCAGAGTAAGTAGAAAACAGTCAAAAGAGAGATTATGAACTACTATTCTGTGCCTGATGAAAATACTCATGAAATGAGTGATTTTGGATGATCAGGCTCATATATGATGAAAAACCACTCATTTCTGCACGATGACATAAGAAGTGCCTTTTCTGTTGTTATCCTCGCAAAACACTCTTTTTTGGTGCAGAGTAAGGAGAAAACAGCCAAAAGAGAGATTATGAACTACTATTCTGTGCCTGATGAAACTACTCATGAAATGAGTGATTTTGGATGATCTGGCTCATATATGATGAAAAACCACTAATTTCTGCACGATGACACAGGAAATGCCTTTTTTGTTGTTATCCTCACAAAACACTCTTTTTTGATGCAGAGTAAGTGGAAAATGGCCAAAAGAGAACTACTATTCTGTGTAACATGAAAGTGCTCATGAATTTAGTGATTTTGAATGATTCAGGTTCAGATCTGATGAGAAATCATTAATTTCTTTTGAATGACATGGGAAGTACCTTTTCTGTTGTTATCCTCGCAAAACACTCTTTTTTGATGCGAAGTCGAAAACAGCCAAAAGAGAGAATATGAATGACTATTCTGCGTAAGATGAAAGTGCTTATGAATTTAGTGATTTTGGATGATCTGGCTCATGCATGACGAAAAACCACTAATTTCTGCTCAATGACATGGGTAGTACCTTTTCTGCTGTTATCCTGGCAAAACACTCTTTTTGATGCAGAATGAGTGATTTTGGATGATCTGGCTCATATATGATGAAA
This sequence comes from Thunnus maccoyii, assembly GCF_910596095.1. NCBI lineage: Eukaryota > Metazoa > Chordata > Actinopteri > Scombriformes > Scombridae > Thunnus > Thunnus maccoyii. The sequence goes on along the minus strand of NC_056554.1, from coordinate 1,885 downwards.
AACCACTAATTACTGCACGATGACATAATGCCTTTTCTGTTGTTATCCTTGCAAAACACTCTTTTTTGATGCAGAGTAAGTAGAAAACAGCCAAAAGAGAGATTATGAACTGCTATACTGTGTAAGGTGAAAGTGCTCATGAAATGAGTGATTTTGGATGATTCTGGTTCAGATCTGATGAAAAACCACTAGTTTCTGCATCATGACATGGGAATGACCTTTTCTGTTGTTATGCTTGCAAAACACTCTTTTTTGATGCAGATTAAATAGAAAAGAGCCAAAAGAGAGATTATGAATGACTATTCTGCGTAAAATGAAAGTGCTCATGAAATTAGTGATTTTGGATGATTCGGGTTCAGATTTGATGAAAAATCACTAATTTCTATTGAATAACATGGGAAGTACCTTTTCTTTTACAATCATCGCAAAACACTCTTTTTTGATGCAGAGTAAGTAGAAAACGGCCAAAAGAGAGATTATGAACTACTATTCTGTGTAACATGAAAGTGCTCATGAATTTAGTGATTTTAGATGATTCTGGTTCAGATCTGATGAAAAACCACTAATTTCTATTGAATGACATGGGAAGTACCTTTTCTTTTGCTATCATCGCAAAACACTCTTTTTTGATGCAGAGTAGGTAGAAAACGGCCAAAAGAGAGATTATGAACTACTATTCTGTGTAACATGAAAGTGCTCATGAATTTGTTGATTTTGGATGATTCAGGTTCAGATCTGATGAAAAACCACTAATTTCTGCACCATGACATGGGAAGAGCCTTTTCTACTGCTATCATCGCAAAACACTCTTTTTTTGGTGCAGACTAAGTAGAAAACGGCCAAAAGAGAGATTATGAACTACTATTCTGTATAACGTGAAAGTGCCTATGAAATGAGTGATTTTGGATGATTCTGGTTCAGATCTGATGAAAAACCACTAATTTCTGCTCAATGACATGGGAAGTGCCTTTTCTGCTGTTATCCTCGCAAAACATTACTTTTGGAGCCCCAGTACATGGGAAAAGGCCAAAAATGACAGATCCAGATATCATGCTTTGTATGATGAAACTGCTCATGAAATGAGTGATTTTGGATGATCAGGCTCATATATGATGAAAAACCACTAATTTCTGCACGATGACGTAGGAAGTGCCTTTTCTGCTGTCATCCTCGCAAAACACTACTGTTGGAGCCCTAGTACATGGGAAAAGGCCAAAAATGACAGATCCAGATATCATGCTGTGTATGATGAAACTGCTCATGAAATGAGTGATTTTGGATGATCAGGCTCATATATGATGAAAAACAACTAATTTCTGCACGATGACGTAGGAAGTGCCTTTTCTGCTGTCATCCTCGCAAAACACTACTTTTGGAGCCCCAGTACATGGGAAAAGGCCAAACATGACAGATCCAGATATCATGCTGTGTATGATGAAACTGCTCATGAAATGAGTGATTTTGGATGATCAGGCTCATATATGATGAAAAACTACGAATTTCTGCACAATGACGTAGGAAGTGCCTTTTCTGTTATTATCCTCACAAAACACTCTTTTTTGATGCAGAGTAAGTAGAAAACAGCCAAAAGAGAGATTATGAACTACTATTCTGTGCCTGATGAAAGTACTCATGAAATGAGTGATTTTGGATGATCTGGCTCATGTATGATGAAAAACCACTAATTTCTGCACCATGACATGGTAAGTGCCTTTTCTGCTGTTATCCTGGCAAATACTCTTTTTTGATGCAGAGTAAGTAGAAAACAGCCAAAAGAGAGATTATGAACTACTATTCTGTGCCTGATGAAACTACTCATGAAATGAGTGATTTTGGATGATCTGGCTCATATATGATGAAAAACCACTAATTTCTGCACGATGAC